>NC_140601.1:4725823-7125823 GCF_057381915.1 Diplotaxodon limnothrissa | reverse complement strand
AATCTTAGCTCAAACGGCTGCAAAACCTGTTTGCCCAGCACGGGGATATTGAGTTCTATAAGATAAAGCCATAAACATGGTTGTCTGAGTCTTCTATCAAAAGTTACAGCGATTTATATGAAGTTGTTCAAAAACGCTTTATTTCGCCAAGACAATGCGTTTCTCACTGTTACATGCATTTGAATGGGAAACTCGCCTGAAACAAAGTATAGGTTTTCATTATGTGAATCATTTTTAAATCTTAGCTCAAACGGCTGCAAAACCTGTTTGCCCAGCACGGGGATATTGAGTTCTATAAGATAAAGCCATAAACATGTTTGTCTGAGTCTTCTATCAAAAGTTACAGCGATTTATATGAAGTTGTTCAAAAACGCTTTATTTCGCCAAGACAATGCGTTTCTCACTGTTACATGCATTTGAATGGGAAACTCACCCGAGACAAAGTATAGGTTTTCATTATGTGAATAATTTTTAAATCTTAGCTCAAACGGCTGCAAAACCTGTTTGCCCAGCACGGGGATATTGAGTTCTATAAGATAAAGCCATAAACATGTTTGTCTGAGTCTTCTATCAAAAGTTACAGCGATTTATATGAAGTGGTTGAAAATCGCTTTATTTCGCCAAGACAGTGTGTTTCTCACTGTTACATGCATTTGAATGGGAAACTCACCCGAGACAAAGTATAGGTTTTCATTATGTGAATAATTTTAAAATCTTAGCTCAAACGGCTGCAAAACCTGTTCTGTTTGCCCAGCACGGGGATATTGAGTTCTATAAGATAAAGCCATAAACATGTTTGTCTGAGTCTTCTATCAAAAGTTACAGCGATTTCTATGAAGTTGTTCAAAAACGCTTTATTTCGCCAAGACAATGCGTTTCTCACTGTTACATGCATTTGAATGGGAAACTCGCCTGAAACAAAGTATAGGTTTTCATTATGTGAATCATTTTAAAATCTTAGCTCAAACGGCTGCAAAACCTGTTTGCCCAGCACGGGGATATTGAGTTCTATAAGATAAAGCCATAAACATGGTTGTCTGAGTCTTCTATCAAAAGTTACAGCGATTTATATGAAGTGGTTGAAAATCGCTTTATTTCGCCAAGACAGTGTGTTTCTCACTGTTACATGCATTTGAATGGGAAACTCACCCGAGACAAAGTATAGGTTTTCATTATGTGAATCATTTTAAAATCTTAGCTCAAACGGCTGCAAAACCTGTTCTGTTTGCCCAGCACGGGGATATTGAGTTCTATAAGATAAAGCCATAAACATGTTTGTCTGAGTCTTCTATCAAAAGTTACAGCGATTTATATGAAGTTGTTCAAAAACGCTTTATTTCGCCAAGACAATGCGTTTCTCACTGTTACATGCATTTGAATGGGAAACTCGCCTGAAACAAAGTATAGGTTTTCATTATGTGAATAATTTTAAAATCTTAGCTCAAACGGCTGCAAAACCTGTTTGCCCAGCACGGGGATATTGAGTTCTATAAGATAAAGCCATAAACATGGTTGTCTGAGTCTTCTATCAAAAGTTACAGCGATTTATATGAAGTGGTTGAAAATCGCTTTATTTCGCCAAGACAGTGTGTTTCTCACTGTTACATGCATTTGAATGGGAAACTCACCCGAGACAAAGTATAGGTTTTCATTATGTGAATAATTTTAAAATCTTAGCTCAAACGGCTGCAAAACCTGTTCTGTTTGCCCAGCACGGGGATATTGAGTTCTATAAGATAAAGCCATAAACATGTTTGTCTGAGTCTTCTATCAAAAGTTACAGCGATTTATATGAAGTTGTTCAAAAACGCTTTATTTCGCCAAGACAATGCGTTTCTCACTGTTACATGCATTTGAATGGGAAACTCGCCTGAAACAAAGTATAGGTTTTCATTATGTGAATCATTTTAAAATCTTAGCTCAAACGGCTGCAAAACCTGTTTGCCCAGCACGGGGATATTGAGTTCTATAAGATAAAGCCATAAACATGTTTGTCTGAGTCTTCTATCAAAAGTTACAGCGATTTATATGAAGTTGTTCAAAAACGCTTTATTTCGCCAAGACAATGCGTTTCTCACTGTTACATGCATTTGAATGGGAAACTCGCCTGAAACAAAGTATAGGTTTTCATTATGTGAATCATTTTTAAATCTTAGCTCAAACGGCTGCAAAACCTGTTTGCCCAGCACGGGGATATTGAGTTCTATAAGATAAAGCCATAAACATGTTTGTCTGAGTCTTCTATCAAAAGTTACAGCGATTTATATGAAGTTGTTCAAAAACGCTTTATTTCGCCAAGACAATGCGTTTCTCACTGTTACATGCATTTGAATGGGAAACTCGCCTGAAACAAAGTATAGGTTTTCATTATGTGAATCATTTTAAAATCTTAGCTCAAACGGCTGCAAAACCTGTTTGCCCAGCACGGGGATATTGAGTTCTATAAGATAAAGCCATAAACATGGTTGTCTGAGTCTTCTATCAAAAGTTACAGCGATTTATATGAAGTGGTTGAAAATCGCTTTATTTTGCCAAGACAGTGTGTTTCTCACTGTTACATGCATTTGAATGGGAAACTCACCCGAGACAAAGTATAGGTTTTCATTATGTGAATAATTTTAAAATCTTAGCTCAAACGGCTGCAAAACCTGTTTGCCCAGCACGGGGATATTGAGTTCTATAAGATAAAGCCATAAACATGGTTGTCTGAGTCTTCTATCAAAAGTTACAGCGATTTATATGAAGTGGTTGAAAATCGCTTTATTTCGCCAAGACAGTGTGTTTCTCACTGTTACATGCATTTGAATGGGAAACTCACCCGAGACAAAGTATAGGTTTTCATTATGTGAATAATTTTAAAATCTTAGCTCAAACGGCTGCAAAACCTGTTCTGTTTGCCCAGCACGGGGATATTGAGTTCTATAAGATAAAGCCATAAACATGTTTGTCTGAGTCTTCTATCAAAAGTTACAGCGATTTATATGAAGTGGTTCAAAAACGCTTTATTTCGCCAAGACAATGCGTTTCTCACTGTTACATGCATTTGAATGGGAAACTCGCCTGAAACAAAGTATAGGTTTTCATTATGTGAATCATTTTAAAATCTTAGCTCAAACGGCTGCAAAACCTGTTTGCCCAGCACGGGGATATTGAGTTCTATAAGATAAAGCCATAAACATGTTTGTCTGAGTCTTCTATCAAAAGTTACAGCGATTTATATGAAGTTGTTCAAAAACGCTTTATTTCGCCAAGACAATGCGTTTCTCACTGTTACATGCATTTGAATGGGAAACTCGCCTGAAACAAAGTATAGGTTTTCATTATGTGAATAATTTTAAAATCTTAGCTCAAACGGCTGCAAAACCTGTTTGCCCAGCACGGGGATATTGAGTTCTATAAGATAAAGCCATAAACATGTTTGTCTGAGTCTTCTATCAAAAGTTACAGCGATTTATATGAAGTTGTTCAAAAACGCTTTATTTCGCCAAGACAATGCGTTTCTCACTGTTACATGCATTTGAATGGGAAACTCGCCTGAAACAAAGTATAGGTTTTCATTATGTGAATAATTTTAAAATCTTAGCTCAAACGGCTGCAAAACCTGTTTGCCCAGCACGGGGATATTGAGTTCTATAAGATAAAGCCATAAACATGGTTGTCTGAGTCTTCTATCAAAAGTTACAGCGATTTATATGAAGTGGTTGAAAATCGCTTTATTTCGGCAAGACAGTGTGTTTCTCACTGTTACATGCATTTGAATGGGAAACTCACCCGAGACAAAGTATAGGTTTTCATTATGTGAATAATTTTAAAATCTTAGCTCAAACGGCTGCAAAACCTGTTTGCCCAGCACGGGGATATTGAGTTCTATAAGATAAAGCCATAAACATGGTTGTCTGAGTCTTCTATCAAAAGTTACAGCGATTTATATGAAGTTGTTCAAAAACGCTTTATTTCGCCAAGACAATGCGTTTCTCACTGTTACATGCATTTGAATGGGAAACTCGCCTGAAACAAAGTATAGGTTTTCATTATGTGAATCATTTTTAAATCTTAGCTCAAACGGCTGCAAAACCTGTTTGCCCAGCACGGGGATATTGAGTTCTATAAGATAAAGCCATAAACATGGTTGTCTGAGTCTTCTATCAAAAGTTACAGCGATTTATATGAAGTGGTTGAAAATCGCTTTATTTCGCCAAGACAGTGTGTTTCTCACTGTTACATGCATTTGAATGGGAAACTCACCCGAGACAAAGTATAGGTTTTCATTATGTGAATAATTTTAAAATCTTAGCTCAAACGGCTGCAAAACCTGTTCTGTTTGCCCAGCACGGGGATATTGAGTTCTATAAGATAAAGCCATAAACATGTTTGTCTGAGTCTTCTATCAAAAGTTACAGCGATTTATATGAAGTTGTTCAAAAACGCTTTATTTCGCCAAGACAATGCGAAATAAATGCGTTTCTCACTGTTACAGTGAGAAACGCTGTAACCTTTGATAGAAGTATCAAAGGTTACAGCGATTTATATGAAGTTGTTCAAAAACGCTTTATTTCGCCAAGACAATGCGTTTCTCACTGTTACATGCATTTGAATGGGAAACTCGCCTGAAACAAAGTATAGGTTTTCATTATGTGAATCATTTTTAAATCTTAGCTCAAACGGCTGCAAAACCTGTTTGCCCAGCACGGGGATATTGAGTTCTATAAGATAAAGCCATAAACATGGTTGTCTGAGTCTTCTATCAAAAGTTACAGCGATTTATATGAAGTGGTTGAAAATCGCTTTATTTCGCCAAGACAGTGTGTTTCTCACTGTTACATGCATTTGAATGGGAAACTCACCCGAGACAAAGTATAGGTTTTCATTATGTGAATAATTTTAATTTCTTAGCTCAAACGGCTGCAAAACCTGTTCTGTTTGCCCAGCACGGGGATATTGAGTTCTATAAGATAAAGCCATAAACATGTTTGTCTGAGTCTTCTATCAAAAGTTACAGCGATTTATATGAAGTTGTTCAAAAACGCTTTATTTCGCCAAGACAATGCGAAATAAATGCGTTTCTCACTGTTACAGTGAGAAACGCTGTAACCTTTGATAGAAGTATCAAAGGTTACAGCGATTTATATGAAGTTGTTCAAAAACGCTTTATTTCGCCAAGACAATGCGTTTCTCACTGTTACATGCATTTGAATGGGAAACTCGCCTGAAACAAAGTATAGGTTTTCATTATGTGAATAATTTTAAAATCTTAGCTCAAACGGCTGCAAAACCTGTTTGCCCAGCACGGGGATATTGAGTTCTATAAGATAAAGCCATAAACATGTTTGTCTGAGTCTTCTATCAAAAGTTACAGCGATTTATATGAAGTTGTTCAAAAACGCTTTATTTCGCCAAGACAATGCGTTTCTCACTGTTACATGCATTTGAATGGGAAACTCGCCTGAAACAAAGTATAGGTTTTCATTATGTGAATAATTTTTAAATCTTAGCTCAAACGGCTGCAAAACCTGTTTGCCCAGCACGGGGATATTGAGTTCTATAAGATAAAGCCATAAACATGTTTGTCTGAGTCTTCTATCAAAAGTTACAGCGATTTATATGAAGTTGTTCAAAAACGCTTTATTTCGCCAAGACAATGCGTTTCTCACTGTTACATGCATTTGAATGGGAAACTCGCCTGAAACAAAGTATAGGTTTTCATTATGTGAATAATTTTAAAATCTTAGCTCAAACGGCTGCAAAACCTGTTTGCCCAGCACGGGGATATTGAGTTCTATAAGATAAAGCCATAAACATGGTTGTCTGAGTCTTCTATCAAAAGTTACAGCGATTTATATGAAGTGGTTGAAAATCGCTATATTTCGCCAAGACAGTGTGTTTCTCACTGTTACATGCATTTGAATGGGAAACTCACCCGAGACAAAGTATAGGTTTTCATTATGTGAATAATTTTAAAATCTTAGCTCAAACGGCTGCAAAACCTGTTCTGTTTGCCCAGCACGGGGATATTGAGTTCTATAAGATAAAGCCATAAACATGTTTGTCTGAGTCTTCTATCAAAAGTTACAGCGATTTATATGAAGTTGTTCAAAAACGCTTTATTTCGCCAAGACAATGCGAAATAAATGCGTTTCTCACTGTTACAGTGAGAAACGCTGTAACCTTTGATAGAAGTATCAAAGGTTACAGCGATTTATATGAAGTTGTTCAAAAACGCTTTATTTCGCCAAGACAATGCGTTTCTCACTGTTACATGCATTTGAATGGGAAACTCGCCTGAAACAAAGTATAGGTTTTCATTATGTGAATCATTTTAAAATCTTAGCTCAAACGGCTGCAAAACCTGTTTGCCCAGCACGGGGATATTGAGTTCTATAAGATAAAGCCATAAACATGTTTGTCTGAGTCTTCTATCAAAAGTTACAGCGATTTATATGAAGTTGTTCAAAAACGCTTTATTTCGCCAAGACAATGCGTTTCTCACTGTTACATGCATTTGAATGGGAAACTCGCCTGAAACAAAGTATAGGTTTTCATTATGTGAATAATTTTTAAATCTTAGCTCAAACGGCTGCAAAACCTGTTTGCCCAGCACGGGGATATTGAGTTCTATAAGATAAAGCCATAAACATGTTTGTCTGAGTCTTCTATCAAAAGTTACAGCGATTTATATGAAGTTGTTCAAAAACGCTTTATTTCGCCAAGACAATGCGTTTCTCACTGTTACATGCATTTGAATGGGAAACTCGCCTGAAACAAAGTATAGGTTTTCATTATGTGAATAATTTTAAAATCTTAGCTCAAACGGCTGCAAAACCTGTTTGCCCAGCACGGGGATATTGAGTTCTATAAGATAAAGCCATAAACATGTTTGTCTGAGTCTTCTATCAAAAGTTACAGCGATTTATATGAAGTTGTTCAAAAACGCTTTATTTCGCCAAGACAATGCGTTTCTCACTGTTACATGCATTTGAATGGGAAACTCGCCTGAAACAAAGTATAGGTTTTCATTATGTGAATAATTTTAAAATCTTAGCTCAAACGGCTGCAAAACCTGTTCTGTTTGCCCAGCACGGGGATATTGAGTTCTATAAGATAAAGCCATAAACATGTTTGTCTGAGTCTTCTATCAAAAGTTACAGCGATTTATATGAAGTTGTTCAAAAACGCTTTATTTCGCCAAGACAATGCGTTTCTCACTGTTACATGCATTTGAATGGGAAACTCACCCGAGACAAAGTATAGGTTTTCATTATGTGAATAATTTTAAAATCTTAGCTCAAACGGCTGCAAAACCTGTTCTGTTTGCCCAGCACGGGGATATTGAGTTCTATAAGATAAAGCCATAAACATGTTTGTCTGAGTCTTCTATCAAAAGTTACAGCGATTTATATGAAGTTGTTCAAAAACGCTTTATTTCGCCAAGACAATGCGTTTCTCACTGTTACATGCATTTGAATGGGAAACTCGCCTGAAACAAAGTATAGGTTTTCATTATGTGAATAATTTTTAAATCTTAGCTCAAACGGCTGCAAAACCTGTTTGCCCAGCACGGGGATATTGAGTTCTATAAGATAAAGCCATAAACATGTTTGTCTGAGTCTTCTATCAAAAGTTACAGCGATTTATATGAAGTTGTTCAAAAACGCTTTATTTCGCCAAGACAATGCGTTTCTCACTGTTACATGCATTTGAATGGGAAACTCGCCTGAAACAAAGTATAGGTTTTCATTATGTGAATAATTTTTAAATCTTAGCTCAAACGGCTGCAAAACCTGTTTGCCCAGCACGGGGATATTGAGTTCTATAAGATAAAGCCATAAACATGGTTGTCTGAGTCTTCTATCAAAAGTTACAGCGATTTATATGAAGTGGTTGAAAATCGCTTTATTTCGCCAAGACAGTGTGTTTCTCACTGTTACATGCATTTGAATGGGAAACTCACCCGAGACAAAGTATAGGTTTTCATTATGTGAATAATTTTAAAATCTTAGCTCAAACGGCTGCAAAACCTGTTCTGTTTGCCCAGCACGGGGATATTGAGTTCTATAAGATAAAGCCATAAACATGTTTGTCTGAGTCTTCTATCAAAAGTTACAGCGATTTATATGAAGTTGTTCAAAAACGCTTTATTTCGCCAAGACAATGCGTTTCTCACTGTTACATGCATTTGAATGGGAAACTCGCCTGAAACAAAGTATAGGTTTTCATTATGTGAATAATTTTTAAATCTTAGCTCAAACGGCTGCAAAACCTGTTTGCCCAGCACGGGGATATTGAGTTCTATAAGATAAAGCCATAAACATGTTTGTCTGAGTCTTCTATCAAAAGTTACAGCGATTTATATGAAGTTGTTCAAAAACGCTTTATTTCGCCAAGACAATGCGTTTCTCACTGTTACATGCATTTGAATGGGAAACTCGCCTGAAACAAAGTATAGGTTTTCATTATGTGAATAATTTTTAAATCTTAGCTCAAACGGCTGCAAAACCTGTTTGCCCAGCACGGGGATATTGAGTTCTATAAGATAAAGCCATAAACATGGTTGTCTGAGTCTTCTATCAAAAGTTACAGCGATTTATATGAAGTGGTTGAAAATCGCTTTATTTCGCCAAGACAGTGTGTTTCTCACTGTTACATGCATTTGAATGGGAAACTCACCCGAGACAAAGTATAGGTTTTCATTATGTGAATAATTTTAAAATCTTAGCTCAAACGGCTGCAAAACCTGTTCTGTTTGCCCAGCACGGGGATATTGAGTTCTATAAGATAAAGCCATAAACATGTTTGTCTGAGTCTTCTATCAAAAGTTACAGCGATTTATATGAAGTTGTTCAAAAACGCTTTATTTCGCCAAGACAATGCGTTTCTCACTGTTACATGCATTTGAATGGGAAACTCGCCTGAAACAAAGTATAGGTTTTCATTATGTGAATAATTTTTAAATCTTAGCTCAAACGGCTGCAAAACCTGTTTGCCCAGCACGGGGATATTGAGTTCTATAAGATAAAGCCATAAACATGTTTGTCTGAGTCTTCTATCAAAAGTTACAGCGATTTATATGAAGTTGTTCAAAAACGCTTTATTTCGCCAAGACAATGCGTTTCTCACTGTTACATGCATTTGAATGGGAAACTCGCCTGAAACAAAGTATAGGTTTTCATTATGTGAATAATTTTTAAATCTTAGCTCAAACGGCTGCAAAACCTGTTTGCCCAGCACGGGATATTGAGTTCTATAAGATAAAGCCATAAACATGTTTGTCTGAGTCTTCTATCAAAAGTTACAGCGATTTATATGAAGTTGTTCAAAAACGCTTTATTTCGCCAAGACAATGCGTTTCTCACTGTTACATGCATTTGAATGGGAAACTCGCCTGAAACAAAGTATAGGTTTTCATTATGTGAATAATTTTAAAATCTTAGCTCAAACGGCTGCAAAACCTGTTTGCCCAGCACGGGGATATTGAGTTCTATAAGATAAAGCCATAAACATGTTTGTCTGAGTCTTCTATCAAAAGTTACAGCGATTTATATGAAGTTGTTCAAAAACGCTTTATTTCGCCAAGACAATGCGTTTCTCACTGTTACATGCATTTGAATGGGAAACTCGCCTGAAACAAAGTATAGGTTTTCATTATGTGAATCATTTTAAAATCTTAGCTCAAACGGCTGCAAAACCTGTTTGCCCAGCACGGGGATATTGAGTTCTATAAGATAAAGCCATAAACATGTTTGTCTGAGTCTTCTATCAAAAGTTACAGCGATTTATATGAAGTGGTTGAAAATCGCTATATTTCGCCAAGACAGTGTGTTTCTCACTGTTACATGCATTTGAATGGGAAACTCACCCGAGACAAAGTATAGGTTTTCATTATGTGAATAATTTTAAAATCTTAGCTCAAACGGCTGCAAAACCTGTTCTGTTTGCCCAGCACGGGGATATTGAGTTCTATAAGATAAAGCCATAAACATGTTTGTCTGAGTCTTCTATCAAAAGTTACAGCGATTTATATGAAGTTGTTCAAAAACGCTTTATTTCGCCAAGACAATGCGAAATAAATGCGTTTCTCACTGTTACAGTGAGAAACGCTGTAACCTTTGATAGAAGTATCAAAGGTTACAGCGATTTATATGAAGTTGTTCAAAAACGCTTTATTTCGCCAAGACAATGCGTTTCTCACTGTTACATGCATTTGAATGGGAAACTCGCCTGAAACAAAGTATAGGTTTTCATTATGTGAATCATTTTTAAATCTTAGCTCAAACGGCTGCAAAACCTGTTTGCCCAGCACGGGGATATTGAGTTCTATAAGATAAAGCCATAAACATGTTTGTCTGAGTCTTCTATCAAAAGTTACAGCGATTTATATGAAGTTGTTCAAAAACGCTTTATTTCACCAAGACAATGCGTTTCTCACTGTTACATGCATTTGAATGGGAAACTCGCCTGAAACAAAGTATAGGTTTTCATTATGTGAATAATTTTTAAATCTTAGCTCAAACGGCTGCAAAACCTGTTTGCCCAGCACGGGGATATTGAGTTCTATAAGATAAAGCCATAAACATGTTTGTCTGAGTCTTCTATCAAAAGTTACAGCGATTTATATGAAGTTGTTCAAAAACGCTTTATTTCGCCAAGACAATGCGTTTCTCACTGTTACATGCATTTGAATGGGAAACTCGCCTGAAACAAAGTATAGGTTTTCATTATGTGAATAATTTTAAAATCTTAGCTCAAACGGCTGCAAAACCTGTTTGCCCAGCACGGGGATATTGAGTTCTATAAGATAAAGCCATAAACATGTTTGTCTGAGTCTTCTATCAAAAGTTACAGCGATTTATATGAAGTTGTTCAAAAACGCTTTATTTCGCCAAGACAATGCGTTTCTCACTGTTACATGCATTTGAATGGGAAACTCGCCTGAAACAAAGTATAGGTTTTCATTATGTGAATAATTTTAAAATCTTAGCTCAAACGGCTGCAAAACCTGTTCTGTTTGCCCAGCACGGGGATATTGAGTTCTATAAGATAAAGCCATAAACATGTTTGTCTGAGTCTTCTATCAAAAGTTACAGCGATTTATATGAAGTTGTTCAAAAACGCTTTATTTCGCCAAGACAATGCGTTTCTCACTGTTACATGCATTTGAATGGGAAACTCACCCGAGACAAAGTATAGGTTTTCATTATGTGAATAATTTTAAAATCTTAGCTCAAACGGCTGCAAAACCTGTTCTGTTTGCCCAGCACGGGGATATTGAGTTCTATAAGATAAAGCCATAAACATGTTTGTCTGAGTCTTCTATCAAAAGTTACAGCGATTTATATGAAGTTGTTCAAAAACGCTTTATTTCGCCAAGACAATGCGTTTCTCACTGTTACATGCATTTGAATGGGAAACTCGCCTGAAACAAAGTATAGGTTTTCATTATGTGAATAATTTTTAAATCTTAGCTCAAACGGCTGCAAAACCTGTTTGCCCAGCACGGGGATATTGAGTTCTATAAGATAAAGCCATAAACATGTTTGTCTGAGTCTTCTATCAAAAGTTACAGCGATTTATATGAAGTTGTTCAAAAACGCTTTATTTCGCCAAGACAATGCGTTTCTCACTGTTACATGCATTTGAATGGGAAACTCGCCTGAAACAAAGTATAGGTTTTCATTATGTGAATAATTTTTAAATCTTAGCTCAAACGGCTGCAAAACCTGTTTGCCCAGCACGGGGATATTGAGTTCTATAAGATAAAGCCATAAACATGGTTGTCTGAGTCTTCTATCAAAAGTTACAGCGATTTATATGAAGTGGTTGAAAATCGCTTTATTTCGCCAAGACAGTGTGTTTCTCACTGTTACATGCATTTGAATGGGAAACTCACCCGAGACAAAGTATAGGTTTTCATTATGTGAATCATTTTAAAATCTTAGCTCAAACGGCTGCAAAACCTGTTCTGTTTGCCCAGCACGGGGATATTGAGTTCTATAAGATAAAGCCATAAACATGTTTGTCTGAGTCTTCTATCAAAAGTTACAGCGATTTATATGAAGTTGTTCAAAAACGCTTTATTTCGCCAAGACAATGCGTTTCTCACTGTTACATGCATTTGAATGGGAAACTCGCCTGAAACAAAGTATAGGTTTTCATTATGTGAATAATTTTTAAATCTTAGCTCAAACGGCTGCAAAACCTGTTTGCCCAGCACGGGGATATTGAGTTCTATAAGATAAAGCCATAAACATGTTTGTCTGAGTCTTCTATCAAAAGTTACAGCGATTTATATGAAGTTGTTCAAAAACGCTTTATTTCGCCAAGACAATGCGTTTCTCACTGTTACATGCATTTGAATGGGAAACTCGCCTGAAACAAAGTATAGGTTTTCATTATGTGAATCATTTTAAAATCTTAGCTCAAACGGCTGCAAAACCTGTTTGCCCAGCACGGGGATATTGAGTTCTATAAGATAAAGCCATAAACATGTTTGTCTGAGTCTTCTATCAAAAGTTACAGCGATTTATATGAAGTTGTTCAAAAACGCTTTATTTCGCCAAGACAATGCGTTTCTCACTGTTACATGCATTTGAATGGGAAACTCGCCTGAAACAAAGTATAGGTTTTCATTATGTGAATAATTTTAAAATCTTAGCTCAAACTGCTGCAAAACCTGTTTGCCCAGCACGGGGATATTGAGTTCTATAAGATAAAGCCATAAACATGTTTGTCTGAGTCTTCTATCAAAAGTTACAGCGATTTATATGAAGTTGTTCAAAAACGCTTTATTTCGCCAAGACAATGCGTTTCTCACTGTTACATGCATTTGAATGGGAAACTCGCCTGAAACAAAGTATAGGTTTTCATTATGTGAATAATTTTAAAATCTTAGCTCAAACGGCTGCAAAACCTGTTCTGTTTGCCCAGCACGGGGATATTGAGTTCTATAAGATAAAGCCATAAACATGTTTGTCTGAGTCTTCTATCAAAAGTTACAGCGATTTATATGAAGTTGTTCAAAAACGCTTTATTTCGCCAAGACAATGCGTTTCTCACTGTTACATGCATTTGAATGGGAAACTCACCCGAGACAAAGTATAGGTTTTCATTATGTGAATAATTTTAAAATCTTAGCTCAAACGGCTGCAAAACCTGTTCTGTTTGCCCAGCACGGGGATATTGAGTTCTATAAGATAAAGCCATAAACATGTTTGTCTGAGTCTTCTATCAAAAGTTACAGCGATTTATATGAAGTTGTTCAAAAACGCTTTATTTCGCCAAGACAATGCGTTTCTCACTGTTACATGCATTTGAATGGGAAACTCGCCTGAAACAAAGTATAGGTTTTCATTATGTGAATCATTTTAAAATCTTAGCTCAAACGGCTGCAAAACCTGTTTGCCCAGCACGGGGATATTGAGTTCTATAAGATAAAGCCATAAACATGTTTGTCTGAGTCTTCTATCAAAAGTTACAGCGATTTATATGAAGTTGTTCAAAAACGCTTTATTTCGCCAAGACAATGCGTTTCTCACTGTTACATGCATTTGAATGGGAAACTCGCCTGAAACAAAGTATAGGTTTTCATTATGTGAATAATTTTTAAATCTTAGCTCAAACGGCTGCAAAACCTGTTTGCCCAGCACGGGGATATTGAGTTCTATAAGATAAAGCCATAAACATGGTTGTCTGAGTCTTCTATCAAAAGTTACAGCGATTTATATGAAGTGGTTGAAAATCGCTTTATTTCGCCAAGACAGTGTGTTTCTCACTGTTACATGCATTTGAATGGGAAACTCACCCGAGACAAAGTATAGGTTTTCATTATGTGAATAATTTTAAAATCTTAGCTCAAACGGCTGCAAAACCTGTTCTGTTTGCCCAGCACGGGGATATTGAGTTCTATAAGATAAAGCCATAAACATGTTTGTCTGAGTCTTCTATCAAAAGTTACAGCGATTTATATGAAGTTGTTCAAAAACGCTTTATTTCGCCAAGACAATGCGTTTCTCACTGTTACATGCATTTGAATGGGAAACTCGCCTGAAACAAAGTATAGGTTTTCATTATGTGAATCATTTTAAAATCTTAGCTCAAACGGCTGCAAAACCTGTTTGCCCAGCACGGGGATATTGAGTTCTATAAGATAAAGCCATAAACATGTTTGTCTGAGTCTTCTATCAAAAGTTACAGCGATTTATATGAAGTTGTTCAAAAACGCTTTATTTCGCCAAGACAATGCGTTTCTCACTGTTACATGCATTTGAATGGGAAACTCGCCTGAAACAAAGTATAGGTTTTCATTATGTGAATAATTTTAAAATCTTAGCTCAAACTGCTGCAAAACCTGTTTGCCCAGCACGGGGATATTGAGTTCTATAAGATAAAGCCATAAACATGTTTGTCTGAGTCTTCTATCAAAAGTTACAGCGATTTATATGAAGTTGTTCAAAAACGCTTTATTTCGCCAAGACAATGCGTTTCTCACTGTTACATGCATTTGAATGGGAAACTCGCCTGAAACAAAGTATAGGTTTTCATTATGTGAATAATTTTTAAATCTTAGCTCAAACGGCTGCAAAACCTGTTTGCCCAGCACGGGGATATTGAGTTCTATAAGATAAAGCCATAAACATGGTTGTCTGAGTCTTCTATCAAAAGTTACAGCGATTTATATGAAGTGGTTGAAAATCGCTTTATTTCGCCAAGACAGTGTGTTTCTCACTGTTACATGCATTTGAATGGGAAACTCACCCGAGACAAAGTATAGGTTTTCATTATGTGAATCATTTTAAAATCTTAGCTCAAACGGCTGCAAAACCTGTTCTGTTTGCCCAGCACGGGGATATTGAGTTCTATAAGATAAAGCCATAAACATGTTTGTCTGAGTCTTCTATCAAAAGTTACAGCGATTTATATGAAGTTGTTCAAAAACGCTTTATTTCGCCAAGACAATGCGTTTCTCACTGTTACATGCATTTGAATGGGAAACTCGCCTGAAACAAAGTATAGGTTTTCATTATGTGAATAATTTTTAAATCTTAGCTCAAACGGCTGCAAAACCTGTTTGCCCAGCACGGGGATATTGAGTTCTATAAGATAAAGCCATAAACATGTTTGTCTGAGTCTTCTATCAAAAGTTACAGCGATTTATATGAAGTTGTTCAAAAACGCTTTATTTCGCCAAGACAATGCGTTTCTCACTGTTACATGCATTTGAATGGGAAACTCGCCTGAAACAAAGTATAGGTTTTCATTATGTGAATCATTTTAAAATCTTAGCTCAAACGGCTGCAAAACCTGTTTGCCCAGCACGGGGATATTGAGTTCTATAAGATAAAGCCATAAACATGGTTGTCTGAGTCTTCTATCAAAAGTTACAGCGATTTATATGAAGTGGTTGAAAATCGCTTTATTTCGGCAAGACAGTGTGTTTCTCACTGTTACATGCATTTGAATGGGAAACTCACCCGAGACAAAGTATAGGTTTTCATTATGTGAATAATTTTAAAATCTTAGCTCAAACGGCTGCAAAACCTGTTCTGTTTGCCCAGCACGGGGATATTGAGTTCTATAAGATAAAGCCATAAACATGTTTGTCTGAGTCTTCTATCAAAAGTTACAGCGATTTATATGAAGTTGTTCAAAAACGCTTTATTTCGCCAAGACAATGCGTTTCTCACTGTTACATGCATTTGAATGGGAAACTCGCCTGAAACAAAGTATAGGTTTTCATTATGTGAATAATTTTTAAATCTTAGCTCAAACGGCTGCAAAACCTGTTTGCCCAGCACGGGGATATTGAGTTCTATAAGATAAAGCCATAAACATGTTTGTCTGAGTCTTCTATCAAAAGTTACAGCGATTTATATGAAGTTGTTCAAAAACGCTTTATTTCGCCAAGACAATGCGTTTCTCACTGTTACATGAATTTGAATGGGAAACTCGCCTGAAACAAAGTATAGGTTTTCATTATGTGAATCATTTTAAAATCTTAGCTCAAACGGCTGCAAAACCTGTTTGCCCAGCACGGGGATATTGAGTTCTATAAGATAAAGCCATAAACATGTTTGTCTGAGTCTTCTATCAAAAGTTACAGCGATTTATATGAAGTGGTTGAAAATCGCTTTATTTCGCCAAGACAGTGTGTTTCTCACTGTTACATGCATTTGAATGGGAAACTCACCCGAGACAAAGTATAGGTTTTCATTATGTGAATAATTTTAAAATCTTAGCTCAAACGGCTGCAAAACCTGTTTGCCCAGCACGGGGATATTGAGTTCTATAAGATAAAGCCATAAACATGGTTGTCTGAGTCTTCTATCAAAAGTTACAGCGATTTATATGAAGTGGTTGAAAATCGCTTTATTTCGCCAAGACAGTGTGTTTCTCACTGTTACATGCATTTGAATGGGAAACTCGCCTGAAACAAAGTATAGGTTTTCATTATGTGAATAATTTTTAAATCTTAGCTCAAACGGCTGCAAAACCTGTTTGCCCAGCACGGGGATATTGAGTTCTATAAGATAAAGCCATAAACATGTTTGTCTGAGTCTTCTATCAAAAGTTACAGCGATTTATATGAAGTTGTTCAAAAACGCTTTATTTCGCCAAGACAATGCGTTTCTCACTGTTACATGCATTTGAATGGGAAACTCGCCTGAAACAAAGTATAGGTTTTCATTATGTGAATCATTTTTAAATCTTAGCTCAAACGGCTGCAAAACCTGTTTGCCCAGCACGGGGATATTGAGTTCTATAAGATAAAGCCATAAACATGTTTGTCTGAGTCTTCTATCAAAAGTTACAGCGATTTATATGAAGTTGTTCAAAAACGCTTTATTTCGCCAAGACAATGCGTTTCTCACTGTTACATGCATTTGAATGGGAAACTCGCCTGAAACAAAGTATAGGTTTTCATTATGTGAATAATTTTTAAATCTTAGCTCAAACGGCTGCAAAACCTGTTCTGTTTGCCCAGCACGGGGATATTGAGTTCTATAAGATAAAGCCATAAACATGTTTGTCTGAGTCTTCTATCAAAAGTTACAGCGATTTATATGAAGTTGTTCAAAAACGCTTTATTTCGCCAAGACAATGCGTTTCTCACTGTTACATGCATTTGAATGGGAAACTCGCCTGAAACAAAGTATAGGTTTTCATTATGTGAATAATTTTTAAATCTTAGCTCAAACGGCTGCAAAACCTGTTTGCCCAGCACGGGGATATTGAGTTCTATAAGATAAAGCCATAAACATGTTTGTCTGAGTCTTCTATCAAAAGTTACAGCGATTTATATGAAGTTGTTCAAAAACGCTTTATTTCGCCAAGACAATGCGTTTCTCACTGTTACATGCATTTGAATGGGAAACTCGCCTGAAACAAAGTATAGGTTTTCATTATGTGAATAATTTTTAAATCTTAGCTCAAACGGCTGCAAAACCTGTTTGCCCAGCACGGGGATATTGAGTTCTATAAGATAAAGCCATAAACATGGTTGTCTGAGTCTTCTATCAAAAGTTACAGCGATTTATATGAAGTGGTTGAAAATCGCTTTATTTCGCCAAGACAGTGTGTTTCTCACTGTTACATGCATTTGAATGGGAAACTCACCCGAGACAAAGTATAGGTTTTCATTATGTGAATCATTTTAAAATCTTAGCTCAAACGGCTGCAAAACCTGTTCTGTTTGCCCAGCACGGGGATATTGAGTTCTATAAGATAAAGCCATAAACATGTTTGTCTGAGTCTTCTATCAAAAGTTACAGCGATTTATATGAAGTTGTTCAAAAACGCTTTATTTCGCCAAGACAATGCGTTTCTCACTGTTACATGCATTTGAATGGGAAACTCGCCTGAAACAAAGTATAGGTTTTCATTATGTGAATAATTTTTAAATCTTAGCTCAAACGGCTGCAAAACCTGTTTGCCCAGCACGGGGATATTGAGTTCTATAAGATAAAGCCATAAACATGTTTGTCTGAGTCTTCTATCAAAAGTTACAGCGATTTATATGAAGTTGTTCAAAAACGCTTTATTTCGCCAAGACAATGCGTTTCTCACTGTTACATGCATTTGAATGGGAAACTCGCCTGAAACAAAGTATAGGTTTTCATTATGTGAATCATTTTAAAATCTTAGCTCAAACGGCTGCAAAACCTGTTTGCCCAGCACGGGGATATTGAGTTCTATAAGATAAAGCCATAAACATGTTTGTCTGAGTCTTCTATCAAAAGTTACAGCGATTTATATGAAGTTGTTCAAAAACGCTTTATTTCGCCAAGACAATGCGTTTCTCACTGTTACATGCATTTGAATGGGAAACTCGCCTGAAACAAAGTATAGGTTTTCATTATGTGAATAATTTTAAAATCTTAGCTCAAACTGCTGCAAAACCTGTTTGCCCAGCACGGGGATATTGAGTTCTATAAGATAAAGCCATAAACATGTTTGTCTGAGTCTTCTATCAAAAGTTACAGCGATTTATATGAAGTTGTTCAAAAACGCTTTATTTCGCCAAGACAATGCGTTTCTCACTGTTACATGCATTTGAATGGGAAACTCGCCTGAAACAAAGTATAGGTTTTCATTATGTGAATAATTTTAAAATCTTAGCTCAAACGGCTGCAAAACCTGTTCTGTTTGCCCAGCACGGGGATATTGAGTTCTATAAGATAAAGCCATAAACATGTTTGTCTGAGTCTTCTATCAAAAGTTACAGCGATTTATATGAAGTTGTTCAAAAACGCTTTATTTCGCCAAGACAATGCGTTTCTCACTGTTACATGCATTTGAATGGGAAACTCACCCGAGACAAAGTATAGGTTTTCATTATGTGAATAATTTTAAAATCTTAGCTCAAACGGCTGCAAAACCTGTTCTGTTTGCCCAGCACGGGGATATTGAGTTCTATAAGATAAAGCCATAAACATGTTTGTCTGAGTCTTCTATCAAAAGTTACAGCGATTTATATGAAGTTGTTCAAAAACGCTTTATTTCGCCAAGACAATGCGTTTCTCACTGTTACATGCATTTGAATGGGAAACTCGCCTGAAACAAAGTATAGGTTTTCATTATGTGAATAATTTTAAAATCTTAGCTCAAACGGCTGCAAAACCTGTTTGCCCAGCACGGGGATATTGAGTTCTATAAGATAAAGCCATAAACATGTTTGTCTGAGTCTTCTATCAAAAGTTACAGCGATTTATATGAAGTTGTTCAAAAACGCTTTATTTCGCCAAGACAATGCGTTTCTCACTGTTACATGCATTTGAATGGGAAACTCGCCTGAAACAAAGTATAGGTTTTCATTATGTGAATAATTTTTAAATCTTAGCTCAAACGGCTGCAAAACCTGTTTGCCCAGCACGGGGATATTGAGTTCTATAAGATAAAGCCATAAACATGGTTGTCTGAGTCTTCTATCAAAAGTTACAGCGATTTATATGAAGTGGTTGAAAATCGCTTTATTTCGCCAAGACAGTGTGTTTCTCACTGTTACATGCATTTGAATGGGAAACTCACCCGAGACAAAGTATAGGTTTTCATTATGTGAATAATTTTAAAATCTTAGCTCAAACGGCTGCAAAACCTGTTCTGTTTGCCCAGCACGGGGATATTGAGTTCTATAAGATAAAGCCATAAACATGTTTGTCTGAGTCTTCTATCAAAAGTTACAGCGATTTATATGAAGTTGTTCAAAAACGCTTTATTTCGCCAAGACAATGCGTTTCTCACTGTTACATGCATTTGAATGGGAAACTCGCCTGAAACAAAGTATAGGTTTTCATTATGTGAATAATTTTTAAATCTTAGCTCAAACGGCTGCAAAACCTGTTTGCCCAGCACGGGGATATTGAGTTCTATAAGATAAAGCCATAAACATGTTTGTCTGAGTCTTCTATCAAAAGTTACAGCGATTTATATGAAGTTGTTCAAAAACGCTTTATTTCGCCAAGACAATGCGTTTCTCACTGTTACATGCATTTGAATGGGAAACTCGCCTGAAACAAAGTATAGGTTTTCATTATGTGAATCATTTTAAAATCTTAGCTCAAACGGCTGCAAAACCTGTTTGCCCAGCACGGGGATATTGAGTTCTATAAGATAAAGCCATAAACATGGTTGTCTGAGTCTTCTATCAAAAGTTACAGCGATTTATATGAAGTGGTTGAAAATCGCTTTATTTCGGCAAGACAGTGTGTTTCTCACTGTTACATGCATTTGAATGGGAAACTCACCCGAGACAAAGTATAGGTTTTCATTATGTGAATAATTTTAAAATCTTAGCTCAAACGGCTGCAAAACCTGTTTGCCCAGCACGGGGATATTGAGTTATATAAGATAAAGCCATAAACATGTTTGTCTGAGTCTTCTATCAAAAGTTACAGCGATTTATATGAAGTTGTTCAAAAACGCTTTATTTCGCCAAGACAATGCGTTTCTCACTGTTACATGCATTTGAATGGGAAACTCGCCTGAAACAAAGTATAGGTTTTCATTATGTGAATCATTTTTAAATCTTAGCTCAAACGGCTGCAAAACCTGTTTGCCCAGCACGGGGATATTGAGTTCTATAAGATAAAGCCATAAACATGTTTGTCTGAGTCTTCTATCAAAAGTTACAGCGATTTATATGAAGTTGTTCAAAAACGCTTTATTTCGCCAAGACAATGCGTTTCTCACTGTTACATGAATTTGAATGGGAAACTCGCCTGAAACAAAGTATAGGTTTTCATTATGTGAATCATTTTAAAATCTTAGCTCAAACGGCTGCAAAACCTGTTTGCCCAGCACGGGGATATTGAGTTCTATAAGATAAAGCCATAAACATGTTTGTCTGAGTCTTCTATCAAAAGTTACAGCGATTTATATGAAGTGGTTGAAAATCGCTTTATTTCGCCAAGACAGTGTGTTTCTCACTGTTACATGCATTTGAATGGGAAACTCACCCGAGACAAAGTATAGGTTTTCATTATGTGAATAATTTTAAAATCTTAGCTCAAAAGGCTGCAAAACCTGTTTGCCCAGCACGGGGATATTGAGTTATATAAGATAAAGCCATAAACATGTTTGTCTGAGTCTTCTATCAAAAGTTACAGCGATTTATATGAAGTTGTTCAAAAACGCTTTATTTCGCCAAGACAATGCGTTTCTCACTGTTACATGCATTTGAATGGGAAACTCGCCTGAAACAAAGTATAGGTTTTCATTATGTGAATAATTTTTAAATCTTAGCTCAAACGGCTGCAAAACCTGTTTGCCCAGCACGGGGATATTGAGTTCTATAAGATAAAGCCATAAACATGTTTGTCTGAGTCTTCTATCAAAAGTTACAGCGATTTATATGAAGTTGTTCAAAAACGCTTTATTTCGCCAAGACAATGCGTTTCTCACTGTTACATGCATTTGAATGGGAAACTCGCCTGAAACAAAGTATAGGTTTTCATTATGTGAATCATTTTTAAATCTTAGCTCAAACGGCTGCAAAACCTGTTTGCCCAGCACGGGGATATTGAGTTCTATAAGATAAAGCCATAAACATGTTTGTCTGAGTCTTCTATCAAAAGTTACAGCGATTTATATGAAGTTGTTCAAAAACGCTTTATTTCGCCAAGACAATGCGTTTCTCACTGTTACATGAATTTGAATGGGAAACTCGCCTGAAACAAAGTATAGGTTTTCATTATGTGAATCATTTTAAAATCTTAGCTCAAACGGCTGCAAAACCTGTTTACCCAGCACGGGGATATTGAGTTCTATAAGATAAAGCCATAAACATGTTTGTCTGAGTCTTCTATCAAAAGTTACAGCGATTTATATGAAGTGGTTGAAAATCGCTTTATTTCGCCAAGACAGTGTGTTTCTCACTGTTACATGCATTTGAATGGGAAACTCACCCGAGACAAAGTATAGGTTTTCATTATGTGAATAATTTTAAAATCTTAGCTCAAACGGCTGCAAAACCTGTTTGCCCAGCACGGGGATATTGAGTTATATAAGATAAAGCCATAAACATGTTTGTCTGAGTCTTCTATCAAAAGTTACAGCGATTTATATGAAGTTGTTCAAAAACGCTTTATTTCGCCAAGACAATGCGTTTCTCACTGTTACATGCATTTGAATGGGAAACTCGCCTGAAACAAAGTATAGGTTTTCATTATGTGAATCATTTTAAAATCTTAGCTCAAACGGCTGCAAAACCTGTTTGCCCAGCACGGGGATATTGAGTTCTATAAGATAAAGCCATAAACATGTTTGTCTGAGTCTTCTATCAAAAGTTACAGCGATTTATATGAAGTTGTTCAAAAACGCTTTATTTCGCCAAGACAATGCGTTTCTCACTGTTACATGCTTTTGAATGGGAAACTCGCCTGAAACAAAGTATAGGTTTTCATTATGTGAATAATTTTAAAATCCTAGCTCAAACGGCTGCAAAACCTGTTTGCCCAGCACGGGGACATTGAGTTCTATAAGATAAAGTCATGAATACGTATATCTGAATCTTCTATCAAAAGTTACAGCTATTTATATGAAGTTGTACAAAAACGCTTTATTTTGTCAAGACAGTGGGTTTTAGAGTCTTCATCATTAAATCTCTGGTTGCTTCATTTTTCTATCCTATATCAGATATTTTAAAGGCTAGCTTAGGTAAAGTTCCATTCTCATGGTGAGGCAAAGTGCTTTATGTGTGTGTGTGTGTCATGAACGGCTATAAAAGGCCTATAATTAAAGAACAAAGCGGGTTTGAGTTCGAGTTGCGGCAGACTGTCACTACTTGTAAATGGAACGCAGCCTTCCTAAGGCGGACAGCTAATAACAGGAATCGGACGCGGTCCAGCCAAGTCCACAGCAACCACCATAGCAACCGCCTAGCATGACCTTAAAAACATATTCTGTCTTCATAACTATCAAAATCGTGAAATGATTTGCAAAGTGTGAAAGTGTTACAGCTGCAGAGAGCTATGGCGGTATCTATGGAAGCTGTTTGCATAGCTAATAATATACAATGTAACCATGGAGACAGTCAGTCACTTGAGCTAGCGGTGCATGTTTACTACAGTGAATAAGGTGATTGAGTGCACAGCGTCCACACTCTGCAGGGGGTAAAGACATTACTTCAATATTGTTTTATATTGATATATATTAGCCTTCTGTTGACCATCACCTCAGGTTCACCATTACAGTTTCAGATTACAGATGCACACTGTCTAAACACATTCAAAAACTCATGTCTCAGAAATAAGCACAGCTGTTCATGTTTGTCATTAGAGTTTTATTTGTAAGAAAATTATGAACTTCATATTGTGCATTAAATAAAAGAACATTTCACAACTCTGAGTCAACAGAAACAGGTAACAGAAATGTCTCTAATGTGTACAGTGTAGTGTAAGCATTAAAAGATCATAAAGGAAAAACTAACATTTATGTGAAACTAATTGTAATAAAAAATGAGCAGGTGCTTTATAGATTCAAAAGAAAGAATCTGAAAACAACACTTTTTTGGTCTAAGTGATCAAAGTAGAAAACAGAACTGATGTTCAAGAACAAACCGTAGCTGCACTAATATTACACATCTCGATCGTTGTACTGAACAGACATGTTGCTTTTAAAACCACATGCAGTGTGTGACCATGACTGTTCACTGAGACCATGAACGCCACTTCGCTGAAGCATTCTTCTTCTTCTTCTTGCCATTAAATTGGAAGCAGAAGCAGCACGAGCTGATTTGATCTACTGAAAGAAAAAAGCAGAACATCTGAGTTGAAACCAGTCAGCTGAAATCATTAAGACAGGAACAAATTCAATGCAGTGTCTCAAGTGGCTTAGCCTGTTACAACTGTTGATACAAGCTTAATACGGTTAACACACAGTGTCAGGGAGCTCCAGTGTGGGAACTAGTGGCTTTAGGTTTGTAGTCATTTAACTTTCATCCATTCATTCATTTAATTCAGGAGGAAGAAATGCCAGGTTGGTGCAGGCTGGTTACATGCATTTGGTCCCATGCTGTCTTTAATTAAATGACTTGGTTCATTTTATGGCTGGGCTGTATGTGGGGTTATATCATGTTATTTGGGCAGGAGTACCTGTCCCCTGTTAGACTTAGAAAGTTTCTCCATAAGTAGAGTTTCTAACTCTTCTAGCACATCTGTGGCTGACAGCTTTTTGGTGGCTCTTTTTACCCCACACTGGTTGTGAGTGTGTAAATAGCCCCACTAGTTATTTTGGGTTGCAGTTAACTAGGGAGGAAGGGCTGGGTATGCCATGATTAGGTGAATAACAATTATATGTGATACATAAATTTCACAATGCATGCATATATCTCTATCAATTAAACCTGGCCTGAGGGCTGCCATTTTTTACATTCAGTTATTTCTCTTAGAAATGTTGGAACTAAATAATGAATGTGTTACAGTTAAAGTGAAACACTGGTCAGTGTAAATGGCTCATTGGGACACAGAAACCTTTAAATTAAACCTGATATCTAGTGTCAAACAATATCAAAGCTGTAAAAGATGTTTACATTCAGAATTTATAAAACTATGATTGTAAATAAATTCAAACAAGTGAGCTTTTCTCTTTGTGCTGAATATCAACATTGTGGTTTCTTAGACTGTAAGCGTTACTTTAGTGCAACCAGTTGCAGAAGCTGCCACTCCAAATGTCTTTTGATAACAAGAAAAAAATACCTTTTCAGTACACGGCCTGAAGTTCTTCTCCGAAATCTTCTGCAATCGGCTTTGTCTGCTGGTTTGAAGACAATAAACCATAAAAAAGATGATTTAGTCACTTTGTCTGTGTCATGCAGCTCGAATGTGTCGTGTAACGATGTTGAATAGCCGTCGTTATCCCTCTGCTGCGTCAGTAGGATTGTACTGTACAGCATCTCATTGATATGTGAGGAATGCTAATGTAACACGATAACAGACTTACATCATTAAAATATAAAGTGCAGGAGATATTTAGATATTTTTTATATTTATATTACATTTTATAGCTGACGGATTTTACTAAATAGATAGAATTTACTAAATAGCTGGATGAACATGAAAAATATGTCTATAATAACAAATGACCATGAGAGCCAGTAGAATTAATTCAGCTGGACACTCAAAAGACGTCCTTAAATGCTCTTTAAGTGGCAGAACAGATGAACAAACAGTTAATCGCTTACTTGAGATGAAATCTGCTCAGCTACTTTGAAAACAGCTTCTAACTGGTTCCTCCTTTAACAGGATGACTGCTCAGGGGTAAGGCCATCATGCAATCCAGCAACCTTTATGGTTCTGCTTTGATTCACCAGGAACTATTAGGGAAACCTTCCAGCGCCTCCTGTGAAAGACACAGGCATAAACACACAAACATTTATTAACATGTTCCACAGTGTTCCAGTTTGATTTTCTTATCCTGTGGACAACAACGTACATGGATGCAGGTTTATTGTTAACTTTTGTAAGGTTTATTTAATGAACATATCCAGCTGCAGCTCCACTGTGATCCTGAACTGGAGAAGCACTTAAGAAAATGTGTCAATAAATGGACAAACATCAACTTACTATATTTATCCAAACAGACGGGACCAATAATGCTTCGCTGAGTTAGAGACTTTAACAGACTCTTCTATGTAAGAATGTCTCGTGCTGATATACCTGCAAACTTGACAACAAAGGTTTTTCAGACTACATGTAGCTGTCCTCTATGTCAGCTAACACATTTACATTTATGTCACACTTATTTCTGCTTTCCCATTTTATAATTATTACTTACATTTTGATTAGATACCTTGAGTTTGTAAATGATCAGATTACATAATTGGAATACAATGTATCCAATTCAGGGTTGCGGGAGGATGAAGCCTATCCCAGCTGATACAGGACAAAGACAGGCTGCCAGTTTATTGCAGGGCTAATACAATATGTGTAACAGAAAATCCACTTAAATGTTTGATATTTCTTATAATAATCATAATTATGACTATTATTTAAAGGTTTCTTCATAAATACATTTTGATTTTTTATAACCCCTAAAATATAAACCTGAGCTGTTTCAGATTCTGACCTCTGACCTCAGTGACCTGGCTGTGTCCTCACTGCAGCTCCCTCTTGGAAGTACGTCTGCTTCTTGTCTTCCCCCAGTGTTGACCGCCTGATATCAAGATATCACGTACTGTAACTGAGGAACAAAAAAGGACAAACACTTGCCTTCATTTAAAAGTACATTCATACAGAGATAATCTATGGAAACACACTAGTTCACAGTTTGGGAGGAACCAGTTCCTGTGAAACATTTCTGTATATGAACATCATGTGGAGAATGAATGAAATGAGTTCTTCAGGTGACTCAGCAGTCCCACACTGACAAATGAAATCTAGTTAAACTATTAAGCATATTTGCTCTTCTGAAATCTGTGTTAAACAACAACAAACATAAATTAGTAACAAAAACTACAGCTGAGTATAGGCTTTACAAACCACCAGCAGCCATAATGCTAAATTTTAATCTTCAAATGTTTCTGAGCTGTCTTCAACCTGCTTTTAGCACATTAAAGTCTCAATAAATAAAGTCAATGCAGACTCAATCCTAAATGTTCAGCACACAGAGACACAGAGGTACTGTTTAAAGTTTAGTGTTAACTTGAGTCACTGATCATTCACAGTATTACAGAGTCTGGCAGTCTTTGCATGATGTCCACGTCACTGTAAGTTTCTAGCTGACTCTCAGGTGTGCCAGCAGGAAAGAGTAATAATAACCTGCATCCTGAGGTTTGTCATGCAGGATTAAAGGAGCCAAGCTTTGTTCACACAGCTAGGATTGTATTTTACACTGACCGTGGGTCAGTATCAACTTCAAGAAGACAGCTGTAACTGTTGATAGAAGAATCACACACACATATTTATGGCTTTGCCTTATAGAATTCAGCATCTCAGTGCTCAGGAAATAGGTTTTGCAGCTGTTTGAGCTAAGATTTTCAAGTTATTCACAAATTAAAACCTATACTTTGTGTCGGGCAAGAACTAAATTCAAATGCATGTAACAGTGAGAAACGCACTGTCTTGGCGAAGTAAAGCGTTTCTCATCAACTTCATAGAGCTTGCTGTAACTTTTGATAGAAGACTCAGACAAACATATTCATGGCTTTATCTTATAGACTTCAATATCCCCCCAATGTGTGTGTGAGTCTTCTCTCAAAATTTACAGCTGTCTTTATGAAGTTTATGGAAAAACGCTTTATTTCACCACGTTAGTGCGTTTCTCGCTATTACATGCATTTGAATGGAGTTCTCGCCCGACACAAAGTATAGGTTTTCAATTTGTGAATAACTTGAAAATCTTAGCTCAAACAGCTGCAAAACCTATTTCCTCAGCACGGAGATGCTGAATTCTATAAGGCAAAGCCATAAATATGTGTGTGTGTGAGTCCTCTATCAAAAGTTACAGCTGTCTTCATGAAGTTGATACTGACCCAGGGTCAGTGTAAAATACAAGTTATTCACATAATGAAAACTTATACTTTGTTTCGTGCAAGAACTCCATTCAAATGCATGTAATAGTCAGAAACGCACTGTCTCGGCGAAATGAAGCCTTTTTGTACAACTTCATGAAGTTAGCTGTAACTTTTGATAAAAGGCTCAAAGCAGAGGGATAACGACGGCTATTCAACATCGTTACACGACACATTCGAGCTGCATGACGCAGACAAAGTGACTAAATCATCTTTTTTGTGGTTTATTGTCTTCAAACCAGCAGACAAAGCCGATTGCAGAAGATGTCGGAGAAGAACTTCAGGCCGTGTACTGAAAAGGTATTTTTTTCTTGTTATCAAAAGACATTTGGAGTGGCAGCTTCTGCAACTGGTTGCACTAAAGTAAAGCTTACAGTCTAAGAAACCACAGTGTTGATATTCAGCACAAAGAGAAAAGCTCACTTGTTTGAATTTATTTACAATCATAGTTTTATAAATTCTGAATGTAAACATCTTTTACAGCTTTGATATTGTTTGACACTAGATATCAGGTTTAATTTAAAGGTTTCTGTGTCCCAATGAGCCATTTACACTGACCAGTGTTTCACTTTAACTGTAACACATTCATTATTTAGTTCCAACATTTCTAAGAGAAATAACTGAATGTAAAAAATGGCAGCCCTCAGGCCAGGTTTAATTGATAGAGATATATGCATGCATTGTGAAATTTATGTATCACATATAATTGTTATTCACCTAATCATGGCATACCCAGCCCTTCCTCCCTAGTTAACTGCAACCCAAAATAACTAGTGGGGCTATTTACACACTCACAACCAGTGTGGGGTAAAAAGAGCCACCAAAAAGCTGTCAGCCACAGATGTGCTAGAAGAGTTAGAAACTCTACTTATGGAGAAACTTTCTAAGTCTAACAGGGGACAGGTACTCCTGCCCAAATAACATGATATAACCCCACATACAGCCCAGCCATAAAATGAACCAAGTCATTTAATTAAAGACAGCATGGGACCAAATGCATGTAACCAGCCTGCACCAACCTGGCATTTCTTCCTCCTGAATTAAATGAATGAATGGATGAAAGTTAAATGACTACAAACCTAAAGCCACTAGTTCCCACACTGGAGCTCCCTGACACTGTGTGTTAACCGTATTTAGCTTGTATCAACAGTTGTAACAGGCTAAGCCACTTGAGACACTGCATTGAATTTGTTCCTGTCTTAATGATTTCAGCTGACTGGTTTCAACTCAGATGTTCTGCTTTTTCCTTTCAGTAGATCAAATCAGCTCGTGCTGCTTCTGCTTCCAATTTAATGGCAAGAAGAAGAAGAAGAATGCTTCAGCGAAGTGGCGTTCATGGTCTCAGTGAACAGTCATGGTCACACACTGCATGTGGTTTTAAAAGCAACATGTCTGTTCAGTACAACGATCGAGATGTGTAATATTAGTGCAGCTACGGTTTGTTCTTGAACATCAGTTCTGTTTTCTACTTTGATCACTTAGACCAAAAAAGTGTTGTTTTCAGATTCTTTCTTTTAAATCTATAAAGCACCTGCTCATTTTTTATTACAATTAGTTTCACATAAATGTTAGTTTTTCCTTTATGATCTTTTAATGCTTACACTACACTGTACACATTAGAGACATTTCTGTTACCTGTTTCTGTTGACTCAGAGTTGTGAAATGTTCTTTTATTTAATGCACAATATGAAGTTCATAATTTTCTTACAAATAAAACTCTAATGACAAACATGAACAGCTGTGCTTATTTCTGAGACATGAGTTTTTGAATGTGTTTAGACAGTGTGCATCTGTAATCTGAAACTGTAATGGTGAACCTGAGGTGATGGTCAACAGAAGGCTAATATATATCAATATAAAACAATATTGAAGTAATGTCTTTACCCCCTGCAGAGTGTGGACGCTGTGCACTCAATCACCTTATTCACTGTAGTAAACATGCACCGCTAGCTCAAGTGACTGACTGTCTCCATGGTTACATCGTATATTATTAGCTATGCAAACAGCTTCCATAGATACCGCCATAGCTCTCTGCAGCTGTAACACTTTCACACTTTGCAAATCATTTCACGATTTTGATAGTTATGAAGACAGAATATGTTTTTAAGGTCATGCTAGGCGGTTGCTATGGTGGTTGCTGTGGACTTGGCTGGACCGCGTCCGATTCCTGTTATTAGCTGTCCGCCGTAGGAAGGCTGCGTTCCATTTACAAGTAGTGACAGTCTGCCGCAACTCGAACTCAAACCCCGCTTTGTTCTTTAATTATAGGCCTTTTATAGCCGTTCATGACACACACACACACATATAAAGCACTTTGCCTCACCATGAGAATGGAACTTTACCTAAGCTAACCTTTAAAATATCTGATATAGGATAGAAAAAATGAAGCAACCAGAGATTTAATGATGAAGACTCTGGGTTCTGTAGTGACCTGAATGACTCTTTGCATACAATTTATTGAAGAGGACTTTAGAATGCACTTTACATTTAGACTGTTGCTGTTTAATTTTTTACATTGTTGCGGTGTTATGTCATGAATAAAGTTCACCTGCTGGGGGTTTGATGGATCAGATCATCATAATCAATGGGTCCTGAGGTGGGCGGGACTGTCTCTGGTGATGTCACCATGAAGGAACAGCATCTGGCACGTGTTGCTGAAACATCCCAGTACACTGGTGTAGTTTCCTCTCCAGCTGTTTGACATTTGACACTTCAACATTAAGGGGAAGAAGAAGAAACAGTGTTAGGTCAGGTGACCACATGGTTTCTAAAGTAACTGACAGGAAGTAACCAGGCCGTTAGAAATGGATGGCATGTGTTTAGAGTTACTGGAGTTGGGTAACTCTACTTACCAAAAGCAGAAGCACACAGATGAAGGATCAGATGCTGAATGTTGCAGGAACATGCTCGTGCGGTGGTCATTCAGTACTGCTCCGGCAGGTTAGACAGTCCAAGACTGATATACTGCCCATCTGAGAGTTTGAAAACACACATGCAAAGATTTATTTTGTATTACAGTCAAAGTTGGATGTTCATTTTTGTCCTTTAAAAATGTTTGTGTATTTGAAAGCGTTAACATTTAAGGATGACTTGGATCGTCTCCTTTAAAGGGGAGACAAGTGTATCCACTGATCCACGTCACTTTACCTGGATGATGACTCCTCTCCCCCTCACTCAGAAACGCTCCTAATATAACCAAGCAAATAAATAATATTGAAGATTTACTTACATCATTACAAAAACAGGAAAAACATCTCCCTTTGATTCTATTTCTCCATTCCTGCTGAACATCAGGCAACAAATATCTCAATAAATCACAGTAAAATGTAAAGCACATGTTTTCTCTGCTTTGTCTAACCTCTGCAGAGCCTCTGTCAAGAAAAACATATCTGTAAGCATAAAACAAATATACATTTCATAACACGTCACTGGACAAACCTCGGTCAGTTGATTTCCTCTGTGCAGTGCAGACGAACATCAGTCAGCAAGTCAAGGTGGTGAGATGGACTGGTGTCCTTTGTGACTCTGCTGGTTCTTCTGAGGAAATACCACTGTCTCTCCACACCGTCACCATCTGTGAGCACAAACTGCTGCTCTGCTCTGCCAGCATGTAGGAAATCACATATCACACACACAGGGGTGAAGAAACATTAGAACTCAACTTTGGATACTTTAGATCTAAACAGATCAAAGTAGCTCTTAGCTTCAACAATCAGTGAACAGACAAACAATGATACCATACTGATTCTGTATGAATACAATATGGTATTTTCAATACAGGTGTCAAATTAATTTACTAAAACTAATACAGATATATGTATTTTTTTTGATAAATTCGTTTGCTAAATTATAAGAATATATATTTTTTCATTTAACAATTGCAACTGAAAGAAATTAAATATTGAACAAAAATATATTGTCACATTCTGAGCATGCTCAGCATGCTGACAGACTTGAAGTTGCTACAGATTTTAAGAAGTGATAATTATAGGGAAAAAACTTCTCTTTTTCATCCGTTTAATCAAACATTTGATGCCTTAGATGTCTCAGTCCTATAGCATTCTGCAACTACAACTAAGCTGAAGCTTGGATTTGGCTGCAGGTGCCCTGTACATCCTTCTCAACATGTGGGTACCATTTAATCACACTTCTTCCTGAGCTTTGCTTCGTCACAAGACCAAAGGTGGCATCCCGTGTCACGGTCATATCATCATCCAGAAGAAACATTTGAAGAAACATCATGGAGAAGAAACATTTACGCGCCTCCCGGTTTTGTTTTCTGATCCTGCAAAAAGACTGAGGACAACAAAGCCCAGAGAACACGAGATACACAACATCCAACATTCAGACTCAACAGCCTCCATAAATGAAGAGCACCAGGTTGGTTCAGTTATAGTAGATGTCATGGAATTTTTTAAATAAAGTCTGCAACACAGAAAGAGCTGTGATCATGCTATTTATTACTGTGCACAGGAGAGCAAACACACATCAAACATCACAGTTCAGTCATGTCAGCTCTGCCACTTCACGTGTCTCGCTATGAAACCTAACGGATCAATGGTTATGCTGTTTTGTGCCCTTGACGTTATCAGCACCTGTAAAGGGAGTTGTTTTCTCAAACTGCTGAAGTAAGTTCATCTAGTTTTAGAAACTTTCATTGAACAGTCTATAACAGTGTCACAACTAAGCATATGCATAAGCACTTAAATGCTTTAAATGAGAATAACATAAAATTTCTATTACAGGAGCTAGAGCCTGTCCCAGTAGTCATAGGTAGAGCACACCTGGACAGGTCACCAGTCTGTCAGAGGACTAACACAGATGCAGCCTGACTCAATCCTAAATGTTCAGCACACAGAGACACAGAGGTACCGTTTAAAGTTTAGTGTTAACTTGAGTCACTGATCATTTGCAGTATTACAGAGTCTGGCAGTCTTTGCATGATGTCCACGTCACTGTAAGTTTCTAGCTGACTCTCAGGTGTGACAGGTGTGCCAGCAGGAAAGAGTAATAATAGCCTGCATCCTGAGGTTTTTCATGCAGGATTAAAGGAGCCAGGCTTTGTTCACACAGCTAGGATTGTATTTTACACTGACCCTGGGTCAGTATAAGTATCATACAGTTTAAACGAAGCACTGAAACTTGCACATATTTATTACAGATGCACTGAAGCTAATCGAGATATTTGCTGTCAGTCTGTGGCTGCGATTAAACACTTTACTGGAAACTTTATTAACTAGTAACTTCGTCAGTCATGACAGAAGCTAATATTTCTGTGCTAACATCGTTTAAACAGTAACAGCTTTACTCCAATATAAGCTAACGTTTACACCGTAACTTTAAGCTAGCACCATAAAGACGGTAAAACACGTAATAACATCTACAAATGCATCTTAAAGCTGTTATATTAGCACTCGGTGTATTACTAACATAACCACATTAACATTATTGACACTCGCTGGTCTGACTTAATAGTCATTCTATAAATGCTGTCCGTTTAAACGGTCTTACCTGTACACACTGCTGTATCCACCGGATTGCAGCCAGAGTGGATTCTGGAGTCTTCCCACGCTCCTGTTAGTGATCCTCCATCTGGATGGATGATAACAACCTTCTGAACAATCTAGCAGGAGATGGTCCATATCTAGGGGATATGGACTGATAACAGCCGAAGCGGGTGAATAAAGTCACCCAGTCGCTAGCTGTGCGATTACCCAGCATACACCAGCACAATATTAGGCACAGCACCACCATAGACATTTTCAGTGGTTTTGAATGCAGGACATGGTTATCTTACCTTGTAAAATGCATGACAATAAAACAGCTAACCACCATAAAATGGTATTGTGTATGTATGTATGTGCATGTGTGTGTGTGTGTGTGTGTGAGAGAGAGAGAGAGAGAGAGAGAGAGAGAGAGAGAAAGAGAGGGGGGGGGAGAGAGATCAAAGGCGTGCGCTTATGTTTTTTCTTGATCAAGAGTGTGCCTCCTCTCTCTTATTGGATGTATGGTATAGCATGTTTATTCAGGTGCACCTTTGAAGTCTATGAAAATACTTTGCAGCCTGGTCTGAGTGGTCATTTCTGCACAGACACAATGAAGCGTGCACTCAGTTTAGAGGAGGCTGTTGCTGCAGTTTTGCACTCTCCACAAGCAGTGGAGATACTTCTGACAGCGAAGAAGAATTTTTGCCAGGCACCGAGGAGCTTTGCAGCTCATGTGCGGAGGAGGAGAAGGAGAAGGAGGAAGAAGAGCAGGAGGAAGAGACAAGACTGGAGGATGGCCAGTAGAGATCTAAAAATGGAGAAATCATGTGGCAACCCACACACGAAGAGGTCCTGCTATTTTTTCCTCCCCCCATTTTAACCCCAGGACCAACCCATTATGCAATTCGTATAGGATCAGCAGCCCTGTGAGCACTTTCCATCTTTTTTTTGCAGAGGACATTATGCAGCTAATCCTGCATTTCACCAACCTGCAGGGGCAACAGGTCAGTAAAAGACTGGAAGGACATAGATGAGGCTTACATGGGGCTTGTGATGCTGGCTGGCCTGTACAGGTCTCAACATGAAACGACAACAAGCCTGTGAAATGGGGAGACAGGGCTCTTCTGTTTCATGCTACCATGTCAAAAAAAAAAAAAAAAAGATTTGAGCAAATTAATCGGGCAGTAAGATTCGATGATCGTCTCTCCCGTCCAGGTCGCTACGGGGGGGGCAAGGCTGTGGTTTCCTACATTCCCAAGCAAAGAAAAAAGGTTGTCTTATTGAGCACCAGGCACCGTGAGCTACAAGTCCAGGACTCTGGGAAGAGAAAGCCCCACATCATCCTGGATTATAACAAATGCAAAGGGACTGTGGATCATTTGGACCAGGTAAGCACAATTATAAGTAATTTATTTGCCAAATTGTTTACCGTTTCTCATTGTTATAACTGATAAAGTCAGATAATGTGATTATAATAGTTTTGATATGAGATGATAGTTTTAGACTATGATAGTTTTGATAGTTACAGTAAGGAGGGGGGGGTCCAGTTTGACGCCCACAGGCAGGAAGAATCTCTTGCTTATGGCTGTATAAATCTGTTCATGTCACCTGATCATTTCTTTTTGTTTTGCAGGTTTGTGGCAACTACTCCTGTCGTAGAAGGACACATAGGTGGCCCATGTGTCTGTTCTACCACATGATCGAGGTAAGCTGCTATAATGCTTTCATTCAAGACAGCTGTAACTTTTGATAGAAGACGCATATAAACATATTTATGGCTTTATCTTATAAAGTTCGATATCCCCGTGTTGAGCAAACAGGTTTTGCAGCTGTTTGATCTAAGATTTTCAAGTTATTCACAAAATGAATACCTATACTTTGTTTCGTGCGACAACTCCATTCAAATGCATGTAATAGTCAGAAACGCACTGTCTTGGCGAAATAAAGCGTTTACAACTTCATGAAGACAGCTCTAACTTTTGATAGGAGACTCAGATATGCGTATTTATGGCTTTATCTTATCGAATTCAATATCCCCGTGTTGAGCAAACAGTTTTAAAGCTATTTGAGCTAAGATTTTTAAGTTATTCACAAAATAAAAAGCTATACTTTGTTTCGTGTGAGAACTCCATTTATGTTACGCCCCTAATCTAGGCGTGTAGGGACGCACATAAGGTTGGAGGAGAGAGAGACAAATCCCCGCCCTGGTTCCCAAGCCAAACATCCAAACCAGTTGTGAGTAAAAAAAGGTGATTTTATTTAAGGACAAGAAGCATAGCTCCAGGGTGAGCCCAGGCCAAAATAATAAACAAAACCAACTAAGACCCACCAGAAAAGACGAACTAAACCCTAGGAAAGAAAAAGAACAAACAAATGACAGAGCTATCCCTCGCTCCCTGACCAAGAAAACAGGAGAAAACGATTCCAAAAGAAAAGGCAGCTCACCCCTTCCGCTTCAGCCCACGAGTGCCTAAGCTCTCAGCTAATGCACTAGGAGCGGCTTTTACAATTCACCCTCACACAAATACACAAGATAAGCACAGGCTGGGAAAACCATGGTCAGGACCGCGACGGCTGTCAGGCTACTCGCTCGTTGCACACACTCTCTCTCTCTCCCCTCTGGAGCTGTCAGAGCGGCTTTTTGAAAGTGGTCACCTGTTCCATGGTCCAATCAGCTGCTCACTACTCTTAATTAGGGGAGGGACCTGTAAAGTGTCTTGAACACAGTAAAGAGACACATGTCTCGCATGTAATAGTCAGAAACGCACTATCTTTGCAAAATAAAGCCTTTTTGTACAACTTCATGAAGTTAGCTGTAACTTTTGATAGAAGACTCGGATACACATGTTTATGGCTTTATCTTATAGAACTCAAGGTCCGCTTGCTGGGAAAACAGGATTTGCAGCTGTTTGAGCTAAGATTTCCAAGTTATACACATAATGAAAACCTATACTTTGTTTCGGTCGAGTTCCCCATTCAAATGCATGTAACAGTGAGAAACGCACTGTCTTGGCGAAAGAAAGCGTTTTTGTACAACTTCATATAAATAGCTGTAACTTTTGATAGAAGACTCAGACAAACATGTTTATGGCTTTATCTTATAGAACTCAAGGTCCCCGTGCTGGGAAAACAGGATTTGCAGCTGTTTGAGCTAAGATTTTCAAGTTATACACATAATGAAAACCTATACTTTGTTTCGGTCAAGCTCCCCTTTCAAATGCATGTAACAGTGAGAAACGCACTGTCTTGGCGAAAGAAAGCGTTTTTGTACAACTTCATATAAATAGCTGTAACTTTTGATAGAAGACTCAGACAAACATGTTTATGGCTTTATCTTATAGAACTCAAGGTCCCCGTGCTCGGAAAACAGGATTTGCAGCTGTTTGAGCTAAGATTTCCAAGTTATACACATAATGAAAACCTATACTTTGTTTCGGGCGAGTTCCCCATTCAAATGCATGTAACAGTGAGAAACGCACTGTCTTGGCAAAAGAAAGCGTTTTTGTACAACTTCATATAAATAGCTGTAACTTTTGATAGAAGACTCAGACAAACATGTTTATGGCTTTATCTTATAGAACTCAAGGTCCCCGTGCTGGGAAAACAGGATTTGCAGCTGTTTGAGCTAAGATTTCCAAGTTATTCACATAATGAAAACCTATACTTTGTTTCGGTGGAGTTCCCCATTCAAATGCATGTAACAGTGAGAAACGCACTGTCTTGGCAAAAGAAAGCGTTTTTGTACAACTTCATATAAATAGCTGTAACTTTTGATAGAAGACTCAGACAAACATGTTTATGGCTTTATCTTATAGAACTCAAGGTCCCCGTGCTGGGAAAACAGGATTTGCAGCTGTTTGAGCTAAGATTTCCAAGTTATACACATAATGAAAACCTATACTTTGTTTCGGTCGAGTTCCCCATTCAAATGCATGTAACAGTGAGAAACGCACTGTCTTGGCGAAAGAAAGCATTTTTGTACAACTTCATATAAATAGCTGTAACTTTTGATAGAAGACTCAGACAAACATGTTTATGGCTTTATCTTATAGAACTCAAGGTCCCCGTGCTGGGAAAACAGGATTTGCAGCTGTTTGAGCTAAGATTTCCAAGTTATACACATAATGAAAACCTATACTTTGTTTCGGTCGAGTTCCCCATTCAAATGCATGTAACAGTGAGAAACGCACTGTCTTGGCGAAAGAAAGCGTTTTTGTACAACTTCATATAAATAGCTGTAACTTTTGATAGAAGACTCAGACAAACATGTTTATGGCTTTATCTTATAGAACTCAAGGTCCCCGTGCTCGGAAAACAGGATTTGCAGCTGTTTGAGCTAAGATTTCCAAGTTATTCACATAATGAAAACCTATACTTTGTTTCGGTCGAGTTCCCCATTCAAAATGCATGTAACAGTGAGAAACGCACTGTCTTGGCGAAAGAAAGCGTTTTTGTACAACTTCAAATAAATAGCTGTAACTTTTGATAGAAGACTCAGACAAACATGTTTATGGCTTTATCTTATAGAACTCAAGGTCCCCTTGCTGGGAAAACAGGATTTGCAGCTGTTTGAGCTAAGATTTCCAAGTTATACACATAATGAAAACCTATACTTTGTTTCGGTCGAGTTCCCCATTCAAATGCATGTAACAGTGAGAAACGCACTGTCTTGGCGAAAGAAAGCGTTTTTGTACAACTTCATATAAATAGCTGTAACTTTTGATAGAAGACTCGAATACACATGTTTATGGCTTTATCTTATAGAACTCAAGGTCCCCTTGCTGGGAAAACAGGATTTGCAGCTGTTTGAGCTAAGATTTCCAAGTTATACACATAATGAAAACCTATACTTTGTTTCGGTCGAGTTCCCCATTCAAATGCATGTAACAGTGAGAAACGCACTGTCTTGGCGAAAGAAAGCGTTTTTGTACAACTTCATATAAATAGCTGTAACTTTTGATAGAAGACTCGAATACACATGTTTATGGCTTTATCTTATAGAACTCAAGATTCCCATGCTGGGAAAACAGGATTTGCAGCTGTTTGAGCTAAGATTTTCAAGTTATACACATAATGAAAACCTATACTTTGTTTCGGTCAAGTTCCCCTTTCAAATGCATGTAACAGTGAGAAACGCACTGTCTTGGCGAAAGAAAGCGTTTTTGTACAACTTCATATAAATAGCTGTAACTTTTGATAGAAGACTCGAATACACATGTTTATGGCTTTATCTTATAGAACTCAAGGTCCCCTTGCTGGGAAAACAGGATTTGCAGCTGTTTGAGCTAAGATTTCCAAGTTATACACATAATGAAAACCTATACTTTGTTTCGGTCGAGTTCCCCATTCAAATGCATGTAACAGTGAGAAACGCACTGTCTTGGCGAAAGAAAGCGTTTTTGTACAACTTCATATAAATAGCTGTAACTTTTGATAGAAGACTCAGACAAACATGTTTATGGCTTTATCTTATAGAACTCAAGGTCCCCGTGCTCGGAAAACAGGATTTGCAGCTGTTTGAGCTAAGATTTCCAAGTTATTCACATAATGAAAACCTATACTTTGTTTCGGTCGAGTTCCCCATTCAAAATGCATGTAACAGTGAGAAACGCACTGTCTTGGCGAAAGAAAGCGTTTTTGTACAACTTCATATAAATAGCTGTAACTTTTGATAGAAGACTCGAATACACATGTTTATGGCTTTATCTTATAGAACTCAAGATTCCCATGCTGGGAAAACAGGATTTGCAGCTGTTTGAGCTAAGATTTTCAAGTTATACACATAATGAAAACCTATACTTTGTTTCGGTCAAGTTCCCCTTTCAAATGCATGTAACAGTGAGAAACGCACTGTCTTGGCGAAAGAAAGCGTTTTTGTACAACTTCATATAAATAGCTGTAACTTTTGATAGAAGACTCAGACAAACATGTTTATGGCTTTATCTTATAGAACTCAAGGTCCCCGTGCTGGGAAAACAGGATTTGCAGCTGTTTGAGCTAAGATTTCCAAGTTATACACATAATGAAAACCTATACTTTGTTTCGGTCGAGTTCCCCATTCAAATGCATGTAACAGTGAGAAACGCACTGTCTTGGCGAAAGAAAGCGTTTTTGTACAACTTCATATAAATAGCTGTAACTTTTGATAGAAGACTCAGACAAACATGTTTATGGCTTTATCTTATAGAACTCAAGGTCCCCGTGCTGGGAAAACAGGATTTGCAGCTGTTTGAGCTAAGATTTCCAAGTTATACACATAATGAAAACCTATACTTTGTTTCGGTCGAGTTCCCCATTCAAATGCATGTAACAGTGAGAAACGCACTGTCTTGGCGAAAGAAAGCGTTTTTGTACAACTTCATATAAATAGCTGTAACTTTTGATAGAAGACTCAGACAAACATGTTTATGGCTTTATCTTATAGAACTCAAGGTCCCCGTGCTGGGAAAACAAGATTTGCAGCTGTTTGAGCTAAGATTTTCAAGTTATACACATAATGAAAACCTATACTTTGTTTCGGTCGAGTTCCCCATTCAAATGCATGTAACAGTAAGAAACGCACTGTCTTGGCGAAAGAAAGCGTTTTTGTACAACTTCATATAAATAGCTGTAACTTTTGATAGAAGACTCGAATACACATGTTTATGGCTTTATCTTATAGAACTCAAGGTCCCCTTGCTGGGAAAACAGGATTTGCAGCTGTTTGAGCTAAGATTTCCAAGTTATACACATAATGAAAACCTATACTTTGTTTCGGTCGAGTTCCCCATTCAAATGCATGTAACAGTGAGAAACGCACTGTCTTGGCGAAAGAAAGCGTTTTTGTACAACTTCATATAAATAGCTGTAACTTTTGATAGAAGACTCAGACAAACATGTTTATGGCTTTATCTTATAGAACTCAAGGTCCCCGTGCTGGGAAAACAGGATTTGCAGCTGTTTGAGCTAAGATTTTCAAGTTATACACATAATGAAAACCTATACTTTGTTTCGGTCGAGTTCCCCATTCAAATGCATGTAACAGTGAGAAACGCACTGTCTTGGCGAAAGAAAGCGTTTTTGTACAACTTCATATAAATAGCTGTAACTTTTGATAGAAGACTCGAATACACATGTTTATGGCTTTATCTTATAGAACTCAAGGTCCTCTTGCTGGGAAAACAGGATTTGCAGCTGTTTGAGCTAAGATTTCCAAGTTATACACATAATGAAAACCTATACTTTGTTTCGGGCGAGTTCCCCATTCAAATGCATGTAACAGTGAGAAACGCACTGTCTTGGCGAAAGAAAGCGTTTTTGTACAACTTCATATAAATAGCTGTAACTTTTGATAGAAGACTCGAATACACATGTTTATGGCTTTATCTTATAGAACTCAAGGTCCCCTTGCTGTGAAAACAGGATTTGCAGCTGTTTGAGCTAAGATTTCCAAGTTATACACATAATGAAAACCTATACTTTGTTTCGGTCGAGTTCCCCATTCAAATGCATGTAACAGTGAGAAACGCACTGTCTTGGCGAAAGAAAGCGTTTTTGTACAACTTCATATAAATAGCTGTAACTTTTGATAGAAGACTCAGACAAACATGTTTATGGCTTTATCTTATAGAACTCAAGGTCCCCGTGCTGGGAAAACAGGATTTGCAGCTGTTTGAGCTAAGATTTTCAAGTTATACACATAATGAAAACCTATACTTTGTTTCGGTCAAGTTCCCCATTCAAATGCATGTAACAGTGAGAAACGCACTGTCTTGGCGAAAGAAAGCGTTTTTGTACAACTTCATATAAATAGCTGTAACTTTTGATAGAAGACTCAGACAAACATGTTTATGGCTTTATCTTATAGAACTCAATATCCCCGTGCTGGGAAAACAGGATTTGCAGCTGTTTGAGCTAAGATTTCCAAGTTATACACATAATGAAAACCTATACTTTGTTTCGGTCGAGTTCCCCATTCAAATGCATGTAACAGTGAGAAACGCACTGTCTTGGCGAAAGAAAGCGTTTTTGTACAACTTCATATAAATAGCTGTAACTTTTGATAGAAGACTCAGACAAACATGTTTATGGCTTTATCTTATAGAACTCAAGGTCCCCATGCTGGGAAAACAGGATTTGCAGCTGTTTGAGCTAAGATTTTCAAGTTATACACATAATGAAAACCTATACTTTGTTTCGGTCGAGTTCCCCATTCAAATGCATGTAACAGTGAGAAACGCACTGTCTTGGCGAAAGAAAGCGTTTTTGTACAACTTCATATAAATAGCTGTAACTTTTGATAGAAGACTCAGACAAACATGTTTATGGCTTTATCTTATAGAACTCAAGGTCCCCGTGCTGGGAAAACAGGATTTGCAGCTGTTTGAGCTAAGATTTCCAAGTTATACACATAATGAAAACCTATACTTTGTTTCGGTCGAGTTCCCCATTCAAATGCATGTAACAGTGAGAAACGCACTGTCTTGGCGAAAGAAAGCGTTTTTGTACAACTTCATATAAATAGCTGTAACTTTTGATAGAAGACTCGAATACACATGTTTATGGCTTTATCTTATAGAACTCAAGGTCCTCTTGCTGGGAAAACAGGATTTGCAGCTGTTTGAGCTAAGATTTCCAAGTTATACACATAATGAAAACCTATACTTTGTTTCAGGCGAGTTCCCCATTCAAATGCATGTAACAGTAAGAAACGCACTGTCTTGGCGAAAGAAAGCGTTTTTGTACAACTTCATATAAATAGCTGTAACTTTTGATAGAAGACTCAGACAAACATGTTTATGGCTTTATCTTATAGAACTCAAGGTCCCCGTGCTGGGAAAACAGGATTTGCAGCTGTTTGAGCTAAGATTTCCAAGTTATACACATAATGAAAACCTATACTTTGTTTCGGTCGAGTTCCCCATTCAAATGCATGTAACAGTGAGAAACGCACTGTCTTGGCGAAAGAAAGCGTTTTTGTACAACTTCATATAAATAGCTGTAACTTTTGATAGAAGACTCAGACAAACATGTTTATGGCTTTATCTTATAGAACTCAAGGTCCTCTTGCTGGGAAAACAGGATTTGCAGCTGTTTGAGCTAAGATTTCCAAGTTATACACATAATGAAAACCTATACTTTGTTTCGGTCGAGTTCCCCATTCAAATGCATGTAACAGTGAGAAACGCACTGTCTTGGCGAAAGAAAGCGTTTTTGTACAACTTCATATAAATAGCTGTAACTTTTGATAGAAGACTCGAATACACATGTTTATGGCTTTATCTTATAGAACTCAAGGTCCCCTTGCTGGGAAAACAGGATTTGCAGCTGTTTGAGCTAAGATTTCCAAGTTATACACATAATGAAAACCTATACTTTGTTTCGGTCGAGTTCCCCATTCAAATGCATGTAACAGTAAGAAACGCACTGTCTTGGCGAAAGAAAGCGTTTTTGTACAACTTCATATAAATAGCTGTAACTTTTGATAGAAGACTCGAATACACATGTTTATGGCTTTATCTTATAGAACTCAAGGTCCCCTTGCTGGGAAAACAGGATTTGCAGCTGTTTGAGCTAAGATTTCCAAGTTATACACATAATGAAAACCTATACTTTGTTTCGGTCGAGTTCCCCATTCAAATGCATGTAACAGTGAGAAACGCACTGTCTTGGCGAAAGAAAGCGTTTTTGTACAACTTCATATAAATAGCTGTAACTTTTGATAGAAGACTCAGACAAACATGTTTATGGCTTTATCTTATAGAACTCAAGGTCCCCGTGCTGGGAAAACAGGATTTGCAGCTGTTTGAGCTAAGATTTTCAAGTTATACACATAATGAAAACCTATACTTTGTTTCGGTCGAGTTCCCCATTCAAATGCATGTAACAGTGAGAAACGCACTGTCTTGGCGAAAGAAAGCGTTTTTGTACAACTTCATATAAATAGCTGTAACTTTTGATAGAAGACACGAATACACATGTTTATGGCTTTATCTTATAGAACTCAAGGTCCCCTTGCTGGGAAAACAGGATTTGCAGCTGTTTGAGCTAAGATTTCCAAGTTATACACATAATGAAAACCTATACTTTGTTTCGGTCGAGTTCCCCATTCAAATGCATGTAACAGTGAGAAACGCACTGTCTTGGCGAAAGAAAGCGTTTTTGTTCAACTTCATATAAATAGCTGTAACTTTTGATAGAAGACTCAGACAAACATGTTTATGGCTTTATCTTATAGAACTCAAGGTCCCCGTGCTCGGAAAACAGGATTTGCAGCTGTTTGAGCTAAGATTTCCAAGTTATACACATAATGAAAACCTATACTTTGTTTCGGTCGAGTTCCCCATTCAAATGCATGTAACAGTAAGAAACGCACTGTCTTGGCGAAAGAAAGCGTTTTTGTACAACTTCATATAAATAGCTGTAACTTTTGATAGAAGACTCGAATACACATGTTTATGGCTTTATCTTATAGAACTCAAGGTCCTCTTGCTGGGAAAACAGGATTTGCAGCTGTTTGAGCTAAGATTTCCAAGTTATACACATAATGAAAACCTATACTTTGTTTCGGTCGAGTTCCCCATTCAAATGCATGTAACAGTGAGAAACGCACTGTCTTGGCGAAAGAAAGCGTTTTTGTACAACTTCATATAAATAGCTGTAACTTTTGATAGAAGACTCAGACAAACATGTTTATGGCTTTATCTTATAGAACTCAAGGTCCCCGTGCTGGGAAAACAAGATTTGCAGCTGTTTGAGCTAAGATTTTCAAGTTATACACATAATGAAAACCTATACTTTGTTTCGGTCGAGTTCCCCATTCAAATGCATGTAACAGTAAGAAACGCACTGTCTTGGCGAAAGAAAGCGTTTTTGTACAACTTCATATAAATAGCTGTAACTTTTGATAGAAGACTCAGACAACCATGTTTATGGCTTTATCTTATAGAACTCAAGGTCCCCTTGCTGGGAAAACAGGATTTGCAGCTGTTTGAGCTAAGATTTCCAAGTTATACACATAATGAAAACCTATACTTTGTTTCGGTCGAGTTCCCCATTCAAATGCATGTAACAGTGAGAAACGCACTGTCTGGGCGAAAGAAAGCGTTTTTGTACAACTTCATATAAATAGCTGTAACTTTTGATAGAAGACTCAGACAAACATGTTTATGGCTTTATCTTATAGAACTCAAGGTCCCCGTGCTGGGAAAACAAGATTTGCAGCTGTTTGAGCTAAGATTTTCAAGTTATACACATAATGAAAACCTATACTTTGTTTCGGTCGAGTTCCCCATTCAAATGCATGTAACAGTAAGAAACGCACTGTCTTGGCGAAAGAAAGCGTTTTTGTACAACTTCATATAAATAGCTGTAACTTTTGATAGAAGACTCGAATACACATGTTTATGGCTTTATCTTATAGAACTCAAGGTCCCCTTGCTGGGAAAACAGGATTTGCAGCTGTTTGAGCTAAGATTTCCAAGTTATACACATAATGAAAACCTATACTTTGTTTCGGTCGAGTTCCCCATTCAAATGCATGTAACAGTGAGAAACGCACTGTCTTGGCGAAAGAAAGCGTTTTTGTACAACTTCATATAAATAGCTGTAACTTTTGATAGAAGACTCAGACAAACATGTTTATGGCTTTATCTTATAGAACTCAAGGTCCCCGTGCTGGGAAAACAAGATTTGCAGCTGTTTGAGCTAAGATTTTCAAGTTATACACATAATGAAAACCTATACTTTGTTTCGGTCGAGTTCCCCATTCAAATGCATGTAACAGTAAGAAACGCACTGTCTTGGCGAAAGAAAGCGTTTTTGTACAACTTCATATAAATAGCTGTAACTTTTGATAGAAGACTCAGACAACCATGTTTATGGCTTTATCTTATAGAACTCAAGGTCCCCTTGCTGGGAAAACAGGATTTGCAGCTGTTTGAGCTAAGATTTCCAAGTTATACACATAATGAAAACCTATACTTTGTTTCGGTCGAGTTCCCCATTCAAATGCATGTAACAGTGAGAAACGCACTGTCTGGGCGAAAGAAAGCGTTTTTGTACAACTTCATATAAATAGCTGTAACTTTTGATAGAAGACTCAGACAAACATGTTTATGGCTTTATCTTATAGAACTCAAGGTCCCCGTGCTGGGAAAACAAGATTTGCAGCTGTTTGAGCTAAGATTTTCAAGTTATACACATAATGAAAACCTATACTTTGTTTCGGTCGAGTTCCCCATTCAAATGCATGTAACAGTAAGAAACGCACTGTCTTGGCGAAAGAAAGCGTTTTTGTACAACTTCATATAAATAGCTGTAACTTTTGATAGAAGACTCGAATACACATGTTTATGGCTTTATCTTATAGAACTCAAGGTCCTCTTGCTGGGAAAACAGGATTTGCAGCTGTTTGAGCTAAGATTTCCAAGTTATACACATAATGAAAACCTATACTTTGTTTCGGTCGAGTTCCCCATTCAAATGCATGTAACAGTGAGAAACGCACTGTCTGGGCGAAAGAAAGCGTTTTTGTACAACTTCATATAAATAGCTGTAACTTTTGATAGAAGACTCAGACAAACATGTTTATGGCTTTATCTTATAGAACTCAAGGTCCCCGTGCTGGGCAAACAAGATTTGCAGCTGTTTGAGCTAAGATTTTCAAGTTATACACATAATGAAAACCTATACTTTGTTTCGGTCGAGTTCCCCATTCAAATGCATGTAACAGTAAGAAACGCACTGTCTTGGCGAAAGAAAGCGTTTTTGTACAACTTCATATAAATAGCTGTAACTTTTGATAGAAGACTCGAATACACATGTTTATGGCTTTATCTTATAGAACTCAATGTCCTCTTGCTGGGAAAACAGGATTTGCAGCTGTTTGAGCTAAGATTTCCAAGTTATACACATAATGAAAACCTATACTTTGTTTCGGTCGAGTTCCCCATTCAAATGCATGTAACAGTGAGAAACGCACTGTCTTGGCGAAAGAAAGCGTTTTTGTACAACTTCATATAAATAGCTGTAACTTTTGATAGAAGACTCAGACAAACATGTTTATGGCTTTATCTTATAGAACTCAAGGTCCCCGTGCTGGGAAAACAGGATTTGCAGCTGTTTGAGCTAAGATTTTCAAGTTATACACATAATGAAAACCTATACTTTGTTTCGGTCAAGTTCCCCTTTCAAATGCATGTAACAGTGAGAAACGCACTGTCTTGGCGAAAGAAAGCGTTTTTGTACAACTTCATATAAATAGCTGTAACTTTTGATAGAAGACTCAGACAAACATGTTTATGGCTTTATCTTATAGAACTCAATATCCCCGTGCTGGGAAAACAGGATTTGCAGCTGTTTGAGCTAAGATTTCCAAGTTATACACATAATGAAAACCTATACTTTGTTTCGGTCGAGTTCCCCATTCAAATGCATGTAACAGTGAGAAACGCACTGTCTTGGCGAAAGAAAGCGTTTTTGTACAACTTCATATAAATAGCTGTAACTTTTGATAGAAGACTCGAATACACATGTTTATGGCTTTATCTTATAGAACTCAAGGTCCTCTTGCTGGGAAAACAGGATTTGCAGCTGTTTGAGCTAAGATTTCCAAGTTATACACATAATGAAAACCTATACTTTGTTTCGGTCGAGTTCCCCATTCAAATGCATGTAACAGTAAGAAACGCACTGTCTTGGCGAAAGAAAGCGTTTTTGTACAACTTCATATAAATAGCTGTAACTTTTGATAGAAGACTCGAATACACATGTTTATGGCTTTATCTTATAGAACTCAAGGTCCCCTTGCTGTGAAAACAGGATTTGCAGCTGTTTGAGCTAAGATTTCCAAGTTATACACATAATGAAAACCTATACTTTGTTTCGGTCGAGTTCCCCATTCAAATGCATGTAACAGTGAGAAACGCACTGTCTTGGCGAAAGAAAGCGTTTTTGTACAACTTCATATAAATAGCTGTAACTTTTGATAGAAGACTCAGACAAACATGTTTATGGCTTTATCTTATAGAACTCAAGGTCCCCGTGCTGGGAAAACAAGATTTGCAGCTGTTTGAGCTAAGATTTTCAAGTTATACACATTATGAAAACCTATACTTTGTTTCGGTCGAGTTCCCCATTCAAATGCATGTAACAGTGAGAAACGCACTGTCTTGGCGAAAGAAAGCGTTTTTGTACAACTTCATATAAATAGCTGTAACTTTTGATAGAAGACTCAGACAAACATGTTTATGGCTTTATCTTATAGAACTCAAGGTCCCCGTGCTGGGAAAACAAGATTTGCAGCTGTTTGAGCTAAGATTTTCAAGTTATACACATAATGAAAACCTATACTTTGTTTCGGTCGAGTTCCCCATTCAAATGCATGTAACAGTAAGAAACGCACTGTCTTGGCGAAAGAAAGCGTTTTTGTACAACTTCATATAAATAGCTGTAACTTTTGATAGAAGACTCGAATACACATGTTTATGGCTTTATCTTATAGAACTCAAGGTCCTCTTGCTGGGAAAACAGGATTTGCAGCTGTTTGAGCTAAGATTTCCAAGTTATACACATAATGAAAACCTATACTTTGTTTCGGTCGAGTTCCCCATTCAAATGCATGTAACAGTGAGAAACGCACTGTCTTGGCGAAAGAAAGCGTTTTTGTTCAACTTCATATAAATAGCTGTAACTTTTGATAGAAGACTCAGACAAACATGTTTATGGCTTTATCTTATAGAACTCAAGGTCCCCGTGCTCGGAAAACAGGATTTGCAGCTGTTTGAGCTAAGATTTCCAAGTTATACACATAATGAAAACCTATACTTTGTTTCGGTCGAGTTCCCCATTCAAATGCATGTAACAGTGAGAAACGCACTGTCTTGGCGAAAGAAAGCGTTTTTGTACAACTTCATATAAATAGCTGTAACTTTTGATAGAAGACTCAGACAAACATGTTTATGGCTTTATCTTATAGAACTCAAGGTCCCCGTGCTGGGAAAACAAGATTTGCAGCTGTTTGAGCTAAGATTTTCAAGTTATACACATAATGAAAACCTATACTTTGTTTCGGTCGAGTTCCCCATTCAAATGCATGTAACAGTAAGAAACGCACTGTCTTGGCGAAAGAAAGCGTTTTTGTACAACTTCATATAAATAGCTGTAACTTTTGATAGAAGACTCGAATACACATGTTTATGGCTTTATCTTATAGAACTCAAGGTCCTCTTGCTGGGAAAACAGGATTTGCAGCTGTTTGAGCTAAGATTTCCAAGTTATACACATAATGAAAACCTATACTTTGTTTCGGTCGAGTTCCCCATTCAAATGCATGTAACAGTGAGAAACGCACTGTCTTGGCGAAAGAAAGCGTTTTTGTACAACTTCATATAAATAGCTGTAACTTTTGATAGAAGACTCAGACAAACATGTTTATGGCTTTATCTTATAGAACTCAAGGTCCCCGTGCTGGGAAAACAAGATTTGCAGCTGTTTGAGCTAAGATTTTCAAGTTATACACATAATGAAAACCTATACTTTGTTTCGGTCGAGTTCCCCATTCAAATGCATGTAACAGTAAGAAACGCACTGTCTTGGCGAAAGAAAGCGTTTTTGTACAACTTCATATAAATAGCTGTAACTTTTGATAGAAGACTCGAATACACATGTTTATGGCTTTATCTTATAGAACTCAAGGTCCTCTTGCTGGGAAAACAGGATTTGCAGCTGTTTGAGCTAAGATTTCCAAGTTATACACATAATGAAAACCTATACTTTGTTTCGGTCGAGTTCCCCATTCAAATGCATGTAACAGTGAGAAACGCACTGTCTTGGCGAAAGAAAGCGTTTTTGTACAACTTCATATAAATAGCTGTAACTTTTGATAGAAGACTCAGACAAACATGTTTATGGCTTTATCTTATAGAACTCAATATCCCCGTGCTGGGAAAACAAGATTTGCAGCTGTTTGAGCTAAGATTTTCAAGTTATACACATAATGAAAACCTATACTTTGTTTCGGTCGAGTTCCCCATTCAAATGCATGTAACAGTAAGAAACGCACTGTCTTGGCGAAAGAAAGCGTTTTTGTACAACTTCATATAAATAGCTGTAACTTTTGATAGAAGACTCAGACAACCATGTTTATGGCTTTATCTTATAGAACTCAAGGTCCCCTTGCTGGGAAAACAGGATTTGCAGCTGTTTGAGCTAAGATTTCCAAGTTATACACATAATGAAAACCTATACTTTGTTTCGGTCGAGTTCCCCACTCAAATGCATGTAACAGTGAGAAACGCACTGTCTGGGCGAAAGAAAGCGTTTTTGTACAACTTCATATAAATAGCTGTAACTTTTGATAGAAGACTCAGACAAACATGTTTATGGCTTTATCTTATAGAACTCAAGGTCCCCGTGCTGGGAAAACAAGATTTGCAGCTGTTTGAGCTAAGATTTTCAAGTTATACACATAATGAAAACCTATACTTTGTTTCGGTCGAGTTCCCCATTCAAATGCATGTAACAGTAAGAAACGCACTGTCTTGGCGAAAGAAAGCGTTTTTGTACAACTTCATATAAATAGCTGTAACTTTTGATAGAAGACTCGAATACACATGTTTATGGCTTTATCTTATAGAACTCAAGGTCCTCTTGCTGGGAAAACAGGATTTGCAGCTGTTTGAGCTAAGATTTCCAAGTTATACACATAATGAAAACCTATACTTTGTTTCGGTCGAGTTCCCCATTCAAATGCATGTAACAGTGAGAAACGCACTGTCTTGGCGAAAGAAAGCGTTTTTGTTCAACTTCATATAAATAGCTGTAACTTTTGATAGAAGACTCAGACAAACATGTTTATGGCTTTATCTTATAGAACTCAAGGTCCCCGTGCTCGGAAAACAGGATTTGCAGCTGTTTGAGCTAAGATTTCCAAGTTATACACATAATGAAAACCTATACTTTGTTTCGGTCGAGTTCCCCATTCAAATGCATGTAACAGTGAGAAACGCACTGTCTTGGCGAAAGAAAGCGTTTTTGTACAACTTCATATAAATAGCTGTAACTTTTGATAGAAGACTCAGACAAACATGTTTATGGCTTTATCTTATAGAACTCAAGGTCCCCGTGCTGGGAAAACAAGATTTGCAGCTGTTTGAGCTAAGATTTTCAAGTTATACACATAATGAAAACCTATACTTTGTTTCGGTCGAGTTCCCCATTCAAATGCATGTAACAGTAAGAAACGCACTGTCTTGGCGAAAGAAAGCGTTTTTGTACAACTTCATATAAATAGCTGTAACTTTTGATAGAAGACTCGAATACACATGTTTATGGCTTTATCTTATAGAACTCAAGGTCCTCTTGCTGGGAAAACAGGATTTGCAGCTGTTTGAGCTAAGATTTCCAAGTTATACACATAATGAAAACCTATACTTTGTTTCGGTCGAGTTCCCCATTCAAATGCATGTAACAGTGAGAAACGCACTGTCTTGGCGAAAGAAAGCGTTTTTGTACAACTTCATATAAATAGCTGTAACTTTTGATAGAAGACTCAGACAAACATGTTTATGGCTTTATCTTATAGAACTCAAGGTCCCCGTGCTGGGAAAACAAGATTTGCAGCTGTTTGAGCTAAGATTTTCAAGTTATACACATAATGAAAACCTATACTTTGTTTCGGGCGAGTTCCCCATTCAAATGCATGTAACAGTGAGAAACGCACTGTCTGGGCGAAAGAAAGCGTTTTTGTACAACTTCATATAAATAGCTGTAACTTTTGATAGAAGACTCAGACAACCATGTTTATGGCTTTATCTTATAGAACTCAAGGTCCCCTTGCTGGGAAAACAGGATTTGCAGCTGTTTGAGCTAAGATTTCCAAGTTATACACATAATGAAAACCTATACTTTGTTTCGGTCGAGTTCCCCATTCAAATGCATGTAACAGTAAGAAACGCACTGTCTTGGCGAAAGAAAGCGTTTTTGTACAACTTCATATAAATAGCTGTAACTTTTGATAGAAGACTCGAATACACATGTTTATGGCTTTATCTTATAGAACTCAAGGTCCTCTTGCTGGGAAAACAGGATTTGCAGCTGTTTGAGCTAAGATTTCCAAGTTATACACATAATGAAAACCTATACTTTGTTTCAGGCGAGTTCCCCATTCAAATGCATGTAACAGTAAGAAACGCACTGTCTTGGCGAAAGAAAGCGTTTTTGTACAACTTCATATAAATAGCTGTAACTTTTGATAGAAGACTCGAATACACATGTTTATGGCTTTATCTTATAGAACTCAAGGTCCTCTTGCTGGGAAAACAGGATTTGCAGCTGTTTGAGCTAAGATTTCCAAGTTATACACATAATGAAAACCTATACTTTGTTTCAGGCGAGTTCCCCATTCAAATGCATGTAACAGTAAGAAACGCACTGTCTTGGCGAAAGAAAGCGTTTTTGTACAACTTCATATAAATAGCTGTAACTTTTGATAGAAGACTCGAATACACATGTTTATGGCTTTATCTTATAGAACTCAAGGTCCCCTTGCTGTGAAAACAGGATTTGCAGCTGTTTGAGCTAAGATTTCCAAGTTATACACATAATGAAAACCTATACTTTGTTTCGGTCGAGTTCCCCATTCAAATGCATGTAACAGTGAGAAACGCACTGTCTTGGCGAAAGAAAGCGTTTTTGTACAACTTCATATAAATAGCTGTAACTTTTGATAGAAGACTCAGACAAACATGTTTATGGCTTTATCTTATAGAACTCAAGGTCCCCGTGCTGGGAAAACAGGATTTGCAGCTGTTTGAGCTAAGATTTTCAAGTTATACACATAATGAAAACCTATACTTTGTTTCGGTCAAGTTCCCCTTTCAAATGCATGTAACAGTGAGAAACGCACTGTCTTGGCGAAAGAAAGCGTTTTTGTACAACTTCATATAAATAGCTGTAACTTTTGATAGAAGACTCAGACAAACATGTTTATGGCTTTATCTTATAGAACTCAATATCCCCGTGCTGGGAAAACAGGATTTGCAGCTGTTTGAGCTAAGATTTCCAAGTTATACACATAATGAAAACCTATACTTTGTTTCGGTCGAGTTCCCCATTCAAATGCATGTAACAGTGAGAAACGCACTGTCTTGGCGAAAGAAAGCGTTTTTGTACAACTTCATATAAATAGCTGTAACTTTTGATAGAAGACTCGAATACACATGTTTATGGCTTTATCTTATAGAACTCAAGGTCCTCTTGCTGGGAAAACAGGATTTGCAGCTGTTTGAGCTAAGATTTCCAAGTTATACACATAATGAAAACCTATACTTTGTTTCGGTCGAGTTCCCCATTCAAATGCATGTAACAGTGAGAAACGCACTGTCTTGGCGAAAGAAAGCGTTTTTGTTCAACTTCATATAAATAGCTGTAACTTTTGATAGAAGACTCAGACAAACATGTTTATGGCTTTATCTTATAGAACTCAAGGTCCCCGTGCTCGGAAAACAGGATTTGCAGCTGTTTGAGCTAAGATTTCCAAGTTATACACATAATGAAAACCTATACTTTGTTTCGGTCGAGTTCCCCATTCAAATGCATGTAACAGTGAGAAACGCACTGTCTTGGCGAAAGAAAGCGTTTTTGTACAACTTCATATAAATAGCTGTAACTTTTGATAGAAGACTCAGACAAACATGTTTATGGCTTTATCTTATAGAACTCAAGGTCCCCGTGCTGGGAAAACAAGATTTGCAGCTGTTTGAGCTAAGATTTTCAAGTTATACACATAATGAAAACCTATACTTTGTTTCGGTCGAGTTCCCCATTCAAATGCATGTAACAGTAAGAAACGCACTGTCTTGGCGAAAGAAAGCGTTTTTGTACAACTTCATATAAATAGCTGTAACTTTTGATAGAAGACTCGAATACACATGTTTATGGCTTTATCTTATAGAACTCAAGGTCCCCTTGCTGGGAAAACAGGATTTGCAGCTGTTTGAGCTAAGATTTCCAAGTTATACACATAATGAAAACCTATACTTTGTTTCGGTCGAGTTCCCCATTCAAATGCATGTAACAGTGAGAAACGCACTGTCTTGGCGAAAGAAAGCGTTTTTGTACAACTTCATATAAATAGCTGTAACTTTTGATAGAAGACTCAGACAAACATGTTTATGGCTTTATCTTATAGAACTCAAGGTCCCCGTGCTGGGAAAACAGGATTTGCAGCTGTTTGAGCTAAGATTTTCAAGTTATACACATAATGAAAACCTATACTTTGTTTCGGTCGAGTTCCCCATTCAAATGCATGTAACAGTGAGAAACGCACTGTCTTGGCGAAAGAAAGCGTTTTTGTACAACTTCATATAAATAGCTGTAACTTTTGATAGAAGACTCAGACAACCATGTTTATGGCTTTATCTTATAGAACTCAAGGTCCCCTTGCTGGGAAAACAGGATTTGCAGCTGTTTGAGCTAAGATTTCCAAGTTATACACATAATGAAAACCTATACTTTGTTTCGGTCGAGTTCCCCATTCAAATGCATGTAACAGTAAGAAACGCACTGTCTTGGCGAAAGAAAGCGTTTTTGTACAACTTCATATAAATAGCTGTAACTTTTGATAGAAGACTCGAATACACATGTTTATGGCTTTATCTTATAGAACTCAAGGTCCCCTTGCTGGGAAAACAGGATTTGCAGCTGTTTGAGCTAAGATTTCCAAGTTATACACATAATGAAAACCTATACTTTGTTTCGGGCGAGTTCCCCATTCAAATGCATGTAACAGTGAGAAACGCACTGTCTTGGCGAAAGAAAGCGTTTTTGTACAACTTCATATAAATAGCTGTAACTTTTGATAGAAGACTCGAATACACATGTTTATGGCTTTATCTTATAGAACTCAAGGTCCCCTTGCTGGGAAAACAGGATTTGCAGCTGTTTGAGCTAAGATTTCCAAGTTATACACATAATGAAAACCTATACTTTGTTTCGGTCGAGTTCCCCATTCAAATGCATGTAACAGTGAGAAACGCACTGTCTTGGCGAAAGAAAGCGTTTTTGTACAACTTCATATAAATAGCTGTAACTTTTGATAGAAGACTCGAATACACATGTTTATGGCTTTATCTTATAGAACTCAAGGTCCCCTTGCTGTGAAAACAGGATTTGCAGCTGTTTGAGCTAAGATTTCCAAGTTATACACATAATGAAAACCTATACTTTGTTTCGGTCGAGTTCCCCATTCAAATGCATGTAACAGTGAGAAACGCACTGTCTTGGCGAAAGAAAGCGTTTTTGTACAACTTCATATAAATAGCTGTAACTTTTGATAGAAGACTCAGACAAACATGTTTATGGCTTTATCTTATAGAACTCAAGGTCCCCGTGCTGGGAAAACAGGATTTGCAGCTGTTTGAGCTAAGATTTTCAAGTTATACACATAATGAAAACCTATACTTTGTTTCGGTCGAGTTCCCCATTCAAATGCATGTAACAGTGAGAAACGCACTGTCTTGGCGAAAGAAAGCGTTTTTGTACAACTTCATATAAATAGCTGTAACTTTTGATAGAAGACTCAGACAAACATGTTTATGGCTTTATCTTATAGAACTCAAGGTCCCCGTGCTGGGAAAACAGGATTTGCAGCTGTTTGAGCTAAGATTTCCAAGTTATACACATAATGAAAACCTATACTTTGTTTCGGTCGAGTTCCCCATTCAAATGCATGTAACAGTGAGAAACGCACTGTCTTGGCGAAAGAAAGCGTTTTTGTACAACTTCATATAAATAGCTGTAACTTTTGATAGAAGACTCAGACAAACATGTTTATGGCTTTATCTTATAGAACTCAAGGTCCCCGTGCTGGGAAAACAAGATTTGCAGCTGTTTGAGCTAAGATTTTCAAGTTATACACATAATGAAAACCTATACTTTGTTTCGGTCGAGTTCCCCATTCAAATGCATGTAACAGTAAGAAACGCACTGTCTTGGCGAAAGAAAGCGTTTTTGTACAACTTCATATAAATAGCTGTAACTTTTGATAGAAGACTCGAATACACATGTTTATGGCTTTATCTTATAGAACTCAAGGTCCCCTTGCTGGGAAAACAGGATTTGCAGCTGTTTGAGCTAAGATTTCCAAGTTATACACATAATGAAAACCTATACTTTGTTTCGGTCGAGTTCCCCATTCAAATGCATGTAACAGTGAGAAACGCACTGTCTTGGCGAAAGAAAGCGTTTTTGTACAACTTCATATAAATAGCTGTAACTTTTGATAGAAGACTCAGACAAACATGTTTATGGCTTTATCTTATAGAACTCAAGGTCCCCGTGCTGGGAAAACAGGATTTGCAGCTGTTTGAGCTAAGATTTTCAAGTTATACACATAATGAAAACCTATACTTTGTTTCGGTCGAGTTCCCCATTCAAATGCATGTAACAGTGAGAAACGCACTGTCTTGGCGAAAGAAAGCGTTTTTGTACAACTTCATATAAATAGCTGTAACTTTTGATAGAAGACTCAGACAACCATGTTTATGGCTTTATCTTATAGAACTCAAGGTCCCCTTGCTGGGAAAACAGGATTTGCAGCTGTTTGAGCTAAGATTTCCAAGTTATACACATAATGAAAACCTATACTTTGTTTCGGTCGAGTTCCCCATTCAAATGCATGTAACAGTAAGAAACGCACTGTCTTGGCGAAAGAAAGCGTTTTTGTACAACTTCATATAAATAGCTGTAACTTTTGATAGAAGACTCGAATACACATGTTTATGGCTTTATCTTATAGAACTCAAGGTCCCCTTGCTGGGAAAACAGGATTTGCAGCTGTTTGAGCTAAGATTTCCAAGTTATACACATAATGAAAACCTATACTTTGTTTCGGTCGAGTTCCCCATTCAAATGCATGTAACAGTGAGAAACGCACTGTCTTGGCGAAAGAAAGCGTTTTTGTACAACTTCATATAAATAGCTGTAACTTTTGATAGAAGACTCGAATACACATGTTTATGGCTTTATCTTATAGAACTCAAGGTCCCCTTGCTGGGAAAACAGGATTTGCAGCTGTTTGAGCTAAGATTTCCAAGTTATACACATAATGAAAACCTATACTTTGTTTCGGGCGAGTTCCCCATTCAAATGCATGTAACAGTGAGAAACGCACTGTCTTGGCGAAAGAAAGCGTTTTTGTACAACTTCATATAAATAGCTGTAACTTTTGATAGAAGACTCGAATACACATGTTTATGGCTTTATCTTATAGAACTCAAGGTCCCCTTGCTGTGAAAACAGGATTTGCAGCTGTTTGAGCTAAGATTTCCAAGTTATACACATAATGAAAACCTATACTTTGTTTCGGTCGAGTTCCCCATTCAAATGCATGTAACAGTGAGAAACGCACTGTCTTGGCGAAAGAAAGCGTTTTTGTACAACTTCATATAAATAGCTGTAACTTTTGATAGAAGACTCAGACAAACATGTTTATGGCTTTATCTTATAGAACTCAAGGTCCCCGTGCTGGGAAAACAGGATTTGCAGCTGTTTGAGCTAAGATTTCCAAGTTATACACATAATGAAAACCTATACTTTGTTTCGGTCGAGTTCCCCATTCAAATGCATGTAACAGTGAGAAACGCACTGTCTTGGCGAAAGAAAGCGTTTTTGTACAACTTCATATAAATAGCTGTAACTTTTGATAGAAGACTCAGACAAACATGTTTATGGCTTTATCTTATAGAACTCAAGGTCCCCGTGCTGGGAAAACAGGATTTGCAGCTGTTTGAGCTAAGATTTTCAAGTTATACACATAATGAAAACCTATACTTTGTTTCGGTCGAGTTCCCCATTCAAATGCATGTAACAGTGAGAAACGCACTGTCTTGGCGAAAGAAAGCGTTTTTGTACAACTTCATATAAATAGCTGTAACTTTTGATAGAAGACTCAGACAAACATGTTTATGGCTTTATCTTATAGAACTCAAGGTCCCCGTGCTGGGAAAACAGGATTTGCAGCTGTTTGAGCTAAGATTTTCAAGTTATACACATAATGAAAACCTATACTTTGTTTCGGTCGAGTTCCCCATTCAAATGCATGTAACAGTGAGAAACGCACTGTCTTGGCGAAAGAAAGCGTTTTTGTACAACTTCATATAAATAGCTGTAACTTTTGATAGAAGACTCAGACAAACATGTTTATGGCTTTATCTTATAGAACTCAAGGTCCCCGTGCTGGGAAAACAAGATTTGCAGCTGTTTGAGCTAAGATTTTCAAGTTATACACATAATGAAAACCTATACTTTGTTTCGGTCGAGTTCCCCATTCAAATGCATGTAACAGTGAGAAACGCACTGTCTTGGCGAAAGAAAGCGTTTTTGTACAACTTCATATAAATAGCTGTAACTTTTGATAGAAGACTCAGACAAACATGTTTATGGCTTTATCTTATAGAACTCAAGGTCCCCGTGCTGGGAAAACAGGATTTGCAGCTGTTTGAGCTAAGATTTCCACGTTATACACATAATGAAAACCTATACTTTGTTTCGGTCGAGTTCCCCATTCAAATGCATGTAACAGTAAGAAACGCACTGTCTTGGCGAAAGAAAGCGTTTTTGTACAACTTCATATAAATAGCTGTAACTTTTGATAGAAGACTCGAATACACATGTTTATGGCTTTATCTTATAGAACTCAAGGTCCTCTTGCTGGGAAAACAGGATTTGCAGCTGTTTGAGCTAAGATTTCCAAGTTATACACATAATGAAAACCTATACTTTGTTTCGGTCGAGTTCCCCATTCAAATGCATGTAACAGTGAGAAACGCACTGTCTTGGCGAAAGAAAGCGTTTTTGTACAACTTCATATAAATAGCTGTAACTTTTGATAGAAGACTCAGACAAACATGTTTATGGCTTTATCTTATAGAACTCAAGGTCCCCGTGCTGGGAAAACAAGATTTGCAGCTGTTTGAGCTAAGATTTTCAAGTTATACACATAATGAAAACCTATACTTTGTTTCGGTCGAGTTCCCCATTCAAATGCATGTAACAGTAAGAAACGCACTGTCTTGGCGAAAGAAAGCGTTTTTGTACAACTTCATATAAATAGCTGTAACTTTTGATAGAAGACTCGAATACACATGTTTATGGCTTTATCTTATAGAACTCAAGGTCCTCTTGCTGGGAAAACAGGATTTGCAGCTGTTTGAGCTAAGATTTCCAAGTTATACACATAATGAAAACCTATACTTTGTTTCAGGCGAGTTCCCCATTCAAATGCATGTAACAGTAAGAAACGCACTGTCTTGGCGAAAGAAAGCGTTTTTGTACAACTTCATATAAATAGCTGTAACTTTTGATAGAAGACTCGAATACACATGTTTATGGCTTTATCTTATAGAACTCAAGGTCCCCTTGCTGTGAAAACAGGATTTGCAGCTGTTTGAGCTAAGATTTCCAAGTTATACACATAATGAAAACCTATACTTTGTTTCGGTCGAGTTCCCCATTCAAATGCATGTAACAGTGAGAAACGCACTGTCTTGGCGAAAGAAAGCGTTTTTGTACAACTTCATATAAATAGCTGTAACTTTTGATAGAAGACTCAGACAAACATGTTTATGGCTTTATCTTATAGAACTCAAGGTCCCCGTGCTGGGAAAACAAGATTTGCAGCTGTTTGAGCTAAGATTTTCAAGTTATACACATAATGAAAACCTATACTTTGTTTCGGTCGAGTTCCCCATTCAAATGCATGTAACAGTAAGAAACGCACTGTCTTGGCGAAAGAAAGCGTTTTTGTACAACTTCATATAAATAGCTGTAACTTTTGATAGAAGACTCGAATACACATGTTTATGGCTTTATCTTATAGAACTCAAGGTCCTCTTGCTGGGAAAACAGGATTTGCAGCTGTTTGAGCTAAGATTTCCAAGTTATACACATAATGAAAACCTATACTTTGTTTCGGTCGAGTTCCCCATTCAAATGCATGTAACAGTGAGAAACGCACTGTCTTGGCGAAAGAAAGCGTTTTTGTACAACTTCATATAAATAGCTGTAACTTTTGATAGAAGACTCAGACAACCATGTTTATGGCTTTATCTTATAGAACTCAAGGTCCCCTTGCTGGGAAAACAGGATTTGCAGCTGTTTGAGCTAAGATTTCCAAGTTATACACATAATGAAAACCTATACTTTGTTTCGGTCGAGTTCCCCATTCAAATGCATGTAACAGTGAGAAACGCACTGTCTTGGCGAAAGAAAGCGTTTTTGTACAACTTCATATAAATAGCTGTAACTTTTGATAGAAGACTCAGACAAACATGTTTATGGCTTTATCTTATAGAACTCAAGGTCCCCGTGCTGGGAAAACAAGATTTGCAGCTGTTTGAGCTAAGATTTTCAAGTTATACACATAATGAAAACCTATACTTTGTTTCGGTCGAGTTCCCCATTCAAATGCATGTAACAGTGAGAAACGCACTGTCTGGGCGAAAGAAAGCGTTTTTGTACAACTTCATATAAATAGCTGTAACTTTTGATAGAAGACTCAGACAACCATGTTTATGGCTTTATCTTATAGAACTCAAGGTCCCCTTGCTGGGAAAACAGGATTTGCAGCTGTTTGAGCTAAGATTTCCAAGTTATACACATAATGAAAACCTATACTTTGTTTCGGTCGAGTTCCCCATTCAAATGCATGTAACAGTAAGAAACGCACTGTCTTGGCGAAAGAAAGCGTTTTTGTACAACTTCATATAAATAGCTGTAACTTTTGATAGAAGACTCGAATACACATGTTTATGGCTTTATCTTATAGAACTCAAGGTCCTCTTGCTGGGAAAACAGGATTTGCAGCTGTTTGAGCTAAGATTTCCAAGTTATACACATAATGAAAACCTATACTTTGTTTCAGGCGAGTTCCCCATTCAAATGCATGTAACAGTAAGAAACGCACTGTCTTGGCGAAAGAAAGCGTTTTTGTACAACTTCATATAAATAGCTGTAACTTTTGATAGAAGACTCGAATACACATGTTTATGGCTTTATCTTATAGAACTCAAGGTCCTCTTGCTGGGAAAACAGGATTTGCAGCTGTTTGAGCTAAGATTTCCAAGTTATACACATAATGAAAACCTATACTTTGTTTCAGGCGAGTTCCCCATTCAAATGCATGTAACAGTAAGAAACGCACTGTCTTGGCGAAAGAAAGCGTTTTTGTACAACTTCATATAAATAGCTGTAACTTTTGATAGAAGACTCGAATACACATGTTTATGGCTTTATCTTATAGAACTCAAGGTCCCCTTGCTGTGAAAACAGGATTTGCAGCTGTTTGAGCTAAGATTTCCAAGTTATACACATAATGAAAACCTATACTTTGTTTCGGTCGAGTTCCCCATTCAAATGCATGTAACAGTGAGAAACGCACTGTCTTGGCGAAAGAAAGCGTTTTTGTACAACTTCATATAAATAGCTGTAACTTTTGATAGAAGACTCAGACAAACATGTTTATGGCTTTATCTTATAGAACTCAATATCCCCGTGCTGGGAAAACAGGATTTGCAGCTGTTTGAGCTAAGATTTCCAAGTTATACACATAATGAAAACCTATACTTTGTTTCGGTCGAGTTCCCCATTCAAATGCATGTAACAGTGAGAAACGCACTGTCTTGGCGAAAGAAAGCGTTTTTGTACAACTTCATATAAATAGCTGTAACTTTTGATAGAAGACTCAGACAAACATGTTTATGGCTTTATCTTATAGAACTCAAGGTCCCCGTGCTGGGAAAACAGGATTTGCAGCTGTTTGAGCTAAGATTTTCAAGTTATACACATAATGAAAACCTATACTTTGTTTCGGTCGAGTTCCCCATTCAAATGCATGTAACAGTGAGAAACGCACTGTCTTGGCGAAAGAAAGCGTTTTTGTACAACTTCATATAAATAGCTGTAACTTTTGATAGAAGACTCAGACAAACATGTTTATGGCTTTATCTTATAGAACTCAAGGTCCCCGTGCTGGGAAAACAAGATTTGCAGCTGTTTGAGCTAAGATTTTCAAGTTATACACATAATGAAAACCTATACTTTGTTTCGGTCGAGTTCCCCATTCAAATGCATGTAACAGTGAGAAACGCACTGTCTTGGCGAAAGAAAGCGTTTTTGTACAACTTCATATAAATAGCTGTAACTTTTGATAGAAGACTCAGACAAACATGTTTATGGCTTTATCTTATAGAACTCAAGGTCCCCGTGCTGGGAAAACAGGATTTGCAGCTGTTTGAGCTAAGATTTCCACGTTATACACATAATGAAAACCTATACTTTGTTTCGGTCGAGTTCCCCATTCAAATGCATGTAACAGTAAGAAACGCACTGTCTTGGCGAAAGAAAGCGTTTTTGTACAACTTCATATAAATAGCTGTAACTTTTGATAGAAGACTCGAATACACATGTTTATGGCTTTATCTTATAGAACTCAAGGTCCTCTTGCTGGGAAAACAGGATTTGCAGCTGTTTGAGCTAAGATTTCCAAGTTATACACATAATGAAAACCTATACTTTGTTTCAGGCGAGTTCCCCATTCAAATGCATGTAACAGTAAGAAACGCACTGTCTTGGCGAAAGAAAGCGTTTTTGTACAACTTCATATAAATAGCTGTAACTTTTGATAGAAGACTCGAATACACATGTTTATGGCTTTATCTTATAGAACTCAAGGTCCCCTTGCTGTGAAAACAGGATTTGCAGCTGTTTGAGCTAAGATTTCCAAGTTATACACATAATGAAAACCTATACTTTGTTTCGGTCGAGTTCCCCATTCAAATGCATGTAACAGTGAGAAACGCACTGTTTTGGCGAAAGAAAGCGTTTTTGTACAACTTCATATAAATAGCTGTAACTTTTGATAGAAGACTCAGACAAACATGTTTATGGCTTTATCTTATAGAACTCAAGGTCCCCGTGCTGGGAAAACAAGATTTGCAGCTGTTTGAGCTAAGATTTTCAAGTTATACACATAATGAAAACCTATACTTTGTTTCGGTCGAGTTCCCCATTCAAATGCATGTAACAGTAAGAAACGCACTGTCTTGGCGAAAGAAAGCGTTTTTGTACAACTTCATATAAATAGCTGTAACTTTTGATAGAAGACTCGAATACACATGTTTATGGCTTTATCTTATAGAACTCAAGGTCCTCTTGCTGGGAAAACAGGATTTGCAGCTGTTTGAGCTAAGATTTCCAAGTTATACACATAATGAAAACCTATACTTTGTTTCAGGCGAGTTCCCCATTCAAATGCATGTAACAGTAAGAAACGCACTGTCTTGGCGAAAGAAAGCGTTTTTGTACAACTTCATATAAATAGCTGTAACTTTTGATAGAAGACTCGAATACACATGTTTATGGCTTTATCTTATAGAACTCAAGGTCCCCTTGCTGTGAAAACAGGATTTGCAGCTGTTTGAGCTAAGATTTCCAAGTTATACACATAATGAAAACCTATACTTTGTTTCGGTCGAGTTCCCCATTCAAATGCATGTAACAGTGAGAAACGCACTGTCTTGGCGAAAGAAAGCGTTTTTGTACAACTTCATATAAATAGCTGTAACTTTTGATAGAAGACTCAGACAAACATGTTTATGGCTTTATCTTATAGAACTCAAGGTCCCCGTGCTGGGAAAACAAGATTTGCAGCTGTTTGAGCTAAGATTTTCAAGTTATACACATAATGAAAACCTATACTTTGTTTCGGTCGAGTTCCCCATTCAAATGCATGTAACAGTAAGAAACGCACTGTCTTGGCGAAAGAAAGCGTTTTTGTACAACTTCATATAAATAGCTGTAACTTTTGATAGAAGACTCGAATACACATGTTTATGGCTTTATCTTATAGAACTCAAGGTCCTCTTGCTGGGAAAACAGGATTTGCAGCTGTTTGAGCTAAGATTTCCAAGTTATACACATAATGAAAACCTATACTTTGTTTCGGTCGAGTTCCCCATTCAAATGCATGTAACAGTGAGAAACGCACTGTCTTGGCGAAAGAAAGCGTTTTTGTTCAACTTCATATAAATAGCTGTAACTTTTGATAGAAGACTCAGACAAACATGTTTATGGCTTTATCTTATAGAACTCAAGGTCCCCGTGCTCGGAAAACAGGATTTGCAGCTGTTTGAGCTAAGATTTCCAAGTTATACACATAATGAAAACCTATACTTTGTTTCGGTCGAGTTCCCCATTCAAATGCATGTAACAGTGAGAAACGCACTGTCTTGGCGAAAGAAAGCGTTTTTGTACAACTTCATATAAATAGCTGTAACTTTTGATAGAAGACTCGAATACACATGTTTATGGCTTTATCTTATAGAACTCAAGGTCCCCTTGCTGTGAAAACAGGATTTGCAGCTGTTTGAGCTAAGATTTCCAAGTTATACACATAATGAAAACCTATACTTTGTTTCGGTCGAGTTCCCCATTCAAATGCATGTAACAGTGAGAAACGCACTGTCTTGGCGAAAGAAAGCGTTTTTGTACAACTTCATATAAATAGCTGTAACTTTTGATAGAAGACTCAGACAAACATGTTTATGGCTTTATCTTATAGAACTCAAGGTCCCCGTGCTGGGAAAACAAGATTTGCAGCTGTTTGAGCTAAGATTTTCAAGTTATACACATAATGAAAACCTATACTTTGTTTCGGTCGAGTTCCCCATTCAAATGCATGTAACAGTGAGAAACGCACTGTCTTGGCGAAAGAAAGCGTTTTTGTACAACTTCATATAAATAGCTGTAACTTTTGATAGAAGACTCAGACAAACATGTTTATGGCTTTATCTTATAGAACTCAAGGTCCCCGTGCTGGGAAAACAGGATTTGCAGCTGTTTGAGCTAAGATTTTCAAGTTATACACATAATGAAAACCTATACTTTGTTTCGGTCGAGTTCCCCATTCAAATGCATGTAACAGTGAGAAACGCACTGTCTTGGCGAAAGAAAGCGTTTTTGTACAACTTCATATAAATAGCTGTAACTTTTGATAGAAGACTCAGACAAACATGTTTATGGCTTTATCTTATAGAACTCAAGGTCCCCGTGCTGGGAAAACAGGATTTGCAGCTGTTTGAGCTAAGATTTTCAAGTTATACACATAATGAAAACCTATACTTTGTTTCGGTCGAGTTCCCCATTCAAATGCATGTAACAGTGAGAAACGCACTGTCTTGGCGAAAGAAAGCGTTTTTGTACAACTTCATATAAATAGCTGTAACTTTTGATAGAAGACTCAGACAAACATGTTTATGGCTTTATCTTATAGAACTCAAGGTCCCCGTGCTGGGAAAACAAGATTTGCAGCTGTTTGAGCTAAGATTTTCAAGTTATACACATAATGAAAACCTATACTTTGTTTCGGTCGAGTTCCCCATTCAAATGCATGTAACAGTGAGAAACGCACTGTCTTGGCGAAAGAAAGCGTTTTTGTACAACTTCATATAAATAGCTGTAACTTTTGATAGAAGACTCAGACAAACATGTTTATGGCTTTATCTTATAGAACTCAAGGTCCCCGTGCTGGGAAAACAAGATTTGCAGCTGTTTGAGCTAAGATTTTCAAGTTATACACATAATGAAAACCTATACTTTGTTTCGGTCGAGTTCCCCATTCAAATGCATGTAACAGTAAGAAACGCACTGTCTTGGCGAAAGAAAGCGTTTTTGTACAACTTCATATAAATAGCTGTAACTTTTGATAGAAGACTCGAATACACATGTTTATGGCTTTATCTTATAGAACTCAAGGTCCTCTTGCTGGGAAAACAGGATTTGCAGCTGTTTGAGCTAAGATTTCCAAGTTATACACATAATGAAAACCTATACTTTGTTTCAGGCGAGTTCCCCATTCAAATGCATGTAACAGTAAGAAACGCACTGTCTTGGCGAAAGAAAGCGTTTTTGTACAACTTCATATAAATAGCTGTAACTTTTGATAGAAGACTCGAATACACATGTTTATGGCTTTATCTTATAGAACTCAAGGTCCCCTTGCTGTGAAAACAGGATTTGCAGCTGTTTGAGCTAAGATTTCCAAGTTATACACATAATGAAAACCTATACTTTGTTTCGGTCGAGTTCCCCATTCAAATGCATGTAACAGTGAGAAACGCACTGTCTTGGCGAAAGAAAGCGTTTTTGTACAACTTCATATAAATAGCTGTAACTTTTGATAGAAGACTCAGACAAACATGTTTATGGCTTTATCTTATAGAACTCAAGGTCCCCGTGCTGGGAAAACAGGATTTGCAGCTGTTTGAGCTAAGATTTTCAAGTTATACACATAATGAAAACCTATACTTTGTTTCGGTCAAGTTCCCCTTTCAAATGCATGTAACAGTGAGAAACGCACTGTCTTGGCGAAAGAAAGCGTTTTTGTACAACTTCATATAAATAGCTGTAACTTTTGATAGAAGACTCAGACAAACATGTTTATGGCTTTATCTTATAGAACTCAATATCCCCGTGCTGGGAAAACAGGATTTGCAGCTGTTTGAGCTAAGATTTCCAAGTTATACACATAATGAAAACCTATACTTTGTTTCGGTCGAGTTCCCCATTCAAATGCATGTAACAGTGAGAAACGCACTGTCTTGGCGAAAGAAAGCGTTTTTGTACAACTTCATATAAATAGCTGTAACTTTTGATAGAAGACTCAGACAAACATGTTTATGGCTTTATCTTATAGAACTCAAGGTCCCCGTGCTGGGAAAACAGGATTTGCAGCTGTTTGAGCTAAGATTTTCAAGTTATACACATAATGAAAACCTATACTTTGTTTCGGTCGAGTTCCCCATTCAAATGCATGTAACAGTGAGAAACGCACTGTCTTGGCGAAAGAAAGCGTTTTTGTACAACTTCATATAAATAGCTGTAACTTTTGATAGAAGACTCAGACAAACATGTTTATGGCTTTATCTTATAGAACTCAAGGTCCCCGTGCTGGGAAAACAGGATTTGCAGCTGTTTGAGCTAAGATTTTCAAGTTATACACATAATGAAAACCTATACTTTGTTTCGGTCGAGTTCCCCATTCAAATGCATGTAACAGTGAGAAACGCACTGTCTTGGCGAAAGAAAGCGTTTTTGTACAACTTCATATAAATAGCTGTAACTTTTGATAGAAGACTCAGACAAACATGTTTATGGCTTTATCTTATAGAACTCAAGGTCCCCGTGCTGGGAAAACAAGATTTGCAGCTGTTTGAGCTAAGATTTTCAAGTTATACACATAATGAAAACCTATACTTTGTTTCGGTCGAGTTCCCCATTCAAATGCATGTAACAGTGAGAAACGCACTGTCTTGGCGAAAGAAAGCGTTTTTGTACAACTTCATATAAATAGCTGTAACTTTTGATAGAAGACTCAGACAAACATGTTTATGGCTTTATCTTATAGAACTCAAGGTCCCCGTGCTGGGAAAACAGGATTTGCAGCTGTTTGAGCTAAGATTTCCACGTTATACACATAATGAAAACCTATACTTTGTTTCGGTCGAGTTCCCCATTCAAATGCATGTAACAGTAAGAAACGCACTGTCTTGGCGAAAGAAAGCGTTTTTGTACAACTTCATATAAATAGCTGTAACTTTTGATAGAAGACTCGAATACACATGTTTATGGCTTTATCTTATAGAACTCAAGGTCCTCTTGCTGGGAAAACAGGATTTGCAGCTGTTTGAGCTAAGATTTCCAAGTTATACACATAATGAAAACCTATACTTTGTTTCAGGCGAGTTCCCCATTCAAATGCATGTAACAGTAAGAAACGCACTGTCTTGGCGAAAGAAAGCGTTTTTGTACAACTTCATATAAATAGCTGTAACTTTTGATAGAAGACTCGAATACACATGTTTATGGCTTTATCTTATAGAACTCAAGGTCCCCTTGCTGTGAAAACAGGATTTGCAGCTGTTTGAGCTAAGATTTCCAAGTTATACACATAATGAAAACCTATACTTTGTTTCGGTCGAGTTCCCCATTCAAATGCATGTAACAGTGAGAAACGCACTGTTTTGGCGAAAGAAAGCGTTTTTGTACAACTTCATATAAATAGCTGTAACTTTTGATAGAAGACTCAGACAAACATGTTTATGGCTTTATCTTATAGAACTCAAGGTCCCCGTGCTGGGAAAACAAGATTTGCAGCTGTTTGAGCTAAGATTTTCAAGTTATACACATAATGAAAACCTATACTTTGTTTCGGTCGAGTTCCCCATTCAAATGCATGTAACAGTAAGAAACGCACTGTCTTGGCGAAAGAAAGCGTTTTTGTACAACTTCATATAAATAGCTGTAACTTTTGATAGAAGACTCGAATACACATGTTTATGGCTTTATCTTATAGAACTCAAGGTCCTCTTGCTGGGAAAACAGGATTTGCAGCTGTTTGAGCTAAGATTTCCAAGTTATACACATAATGAAAACCTATACTTTGTTTCAGGCGAGTTCCCCATTCAAATGCATGTAACAGTAAGAAACGCACTGTCTTGGCGAAAGAAAGCGTTTTTGTACAACTTCATATAAATAGCTGTAACTTTTGATAGAAGACTCGAATACACATGTTTATGGCTTTATCTTATAGAACTCAAGGTCCCCTTGCTGTGAAAACAGGATTTGCAGCTGTTTGAGCTAAGATTTCCAAGTTATACACATAATGAAAACCTATACTTTGTTTCGGTCGAGTTCCCCATTCAAATGCATGTAACAGTGAGAAACGCACTGTCTTGGCGAAAGAAAGCGTTTTTGTACAACTTCATATAAATAGCTGTAACTTTTGATAGAAGACTCAGACAAACATGTTTATGGCTTTATCTTATAGAACTCAAGGTCCCCGTGCTGGGAAAACAAGATTTGCAGCTGTTTGAGCTAAGATTTTCAAGTTATACACATAATGAAAACCTATACTTTGTTTCGGTCGAGTTCCCCATTCAAATGCATGTAACAGTAAGAAACGCACTGTCTTGGCGAAAGAAAGCGTTTTTGTACAACTTCATATAAATAGCTGTAACTTTTGATAGAAGACTCGAATACACATGTTTATGGCTTTATCTTATAGAACTCAAGGTCCTCTTGCTGGGAAAACAGGATTTGCAGCTGTTTGAGCTAAGATTTCCAAGTTATACACATAATGAAAACCTATACTTTGTTTCGGTCGAGTTCCCCATTCAAATGCATGTAACAGTGAGAAACGCACTGTCTTGGCGAAAGAAAGCGTTTTTGTTCAACTTCATATAAATAGCTGTAACTTTTGATAGAAGACTCAGACAAACATGTTTATGGCTTTATCTTATAGAACTCAAGGTCCCCGTGCTCGGAAAACAGGATTTGCAGCTGTTTGAGCTAAGATTTCCAAGTTATACACATAATGAAAACCTATACTTTGTTTCGGTCGAGTTCCCCATTCAAATGCATGTAACAGTGAGAAACGCACTGTCTTGGCGAAAGAAAGCGTTTTTGTACAACTTCATATAAATAGCTGTAACTTTTGATAGAAGACTCGAATACACATGTTTATGGCTTTATCTTATAGAACTCAAGGTCCCCTTGCTGTGAAAACAGGATTTGCAGCTGTTTGAGCTAAGATTTCCAAGTTATACACATAATGAAAACCTATACTTTGTTTCGGTCGAGTTCCCCATTCAAATGCATGTAACAGTGAGAAACGCACTGTCTTGGCGAAAGAAAGCGTTTTTGTACAACTTCATATAAATAGCTGTAACTTTTGATAGAAGACTCAGACAAACATGTTTATGGCTTTATCTTATAGAACTCAAGGTCCCCGTGCTGGGAAAACAAGATTTGCAGCTGTTTGAGCTAAGATTTTCAAGTTATACACATAATGAAAACCTATACTTTGTTTCGGTCGAGTTCCCCATTCAAATGCATGTAACAGTGAGAAACGCACTGTCTTGGCGAAAGAAAGCGTTTTTGTACAACTTCATATAAATAGCTGTAACTTTTGATAGAAGACTCAGACAAACATGTTTATGGCTTTATCTTATAGAACTCAAGGTCCCCGTGCTGGGAAAACAGGATTTGCAGCTGTTTGAGCTAAGATTTTCAAGTTATACACATAATGAAAACCTATACTTTGTTTCGGTCGAGTTCCCCATTCAAATGCATGTAACAGTGAGAAACGCACTGTCTTGGCGAAAGAAAGCGTTTTTGTACAACTTCATATAAATAGCTGTAACTTTTGATAGAAGACTCAGACAAACATGTTTATGGCTTTATCTTATAGAACTCAAGGTCCCCGTGCTGGGAAAACAGGATTTGCAGCTGTTTGAGCTAAGATTTTCAAGTTATACACATAATGAAAACCTATACTTTGTTTCGGTCGAGTTCCCCATTCAAATGCATGTAACAGTGAGAAACGCACTGTCTTGGCGAAAGAAAGCGTTTTTGTACAACTTCATATAAATAGCTGTAACTTTTGATAGAAGACTCAGACAAACATGTTTATGGCTTTATCTTATAGAACTCAAGGTCCCCGTGCTGGGAAAACAAGATTTGCAGCTGTTTGAGCTAAGATTTTCAAGTTATACACATAATGAAAACCTATACTTTGTTTCGGTCGAGTTCCCCATTCAAATGCATGTAACAGTGAGAAACGCACTGTCTTGGCGAAAGAAAGCGTTTTTGTACAACTTCATATAAATAGCTGTAACTTTTGATAGAAGACTCAGACAAACATGTTTATGGCTTTATCTTATAGAACTCAAGGTCCCCGTGCTGGGAAAACAAGATTTGCAGCTGTTTGAGCTAAGATTTTCAAGTTATACACATAATGAAAACCTATACTTTGTTTCGGTCGAGTTCCCCATTCAAATGCATGTAACAGTAAGAAACGCACTGTCTTGGCGAAAGAAAGCGTTTTTGTACAACTTCATATAAATAGCTGTAACTTTTGATAGAAGACTCGAATACACATGTTTATGGCTTTATCTTATAGAACTCAAGGTCCTCTTGCTGGGAAAACAGGATTTGCAGCTGTTTGAGCTAAGATTTCCAAGTTATACACATAATGAAAACCTATACTTTGTTTCAGGCGAGTTCCCCATTCAAATGCATGTAACAGTAAGAAACGCACTGTCTTGGCGAAAGAAAGCGTTTTTGTACAACTTCATATAAATAGCTGTAACTTTTGATAGAAGACTCGAATACACATGTTTATGGCTTTATCTTATAGAACTCAAGGTCCCCTTGCTGTGAAAACAGGATTTGCAGCTGTTTGAGCTAAGATTTCCAAGTTATACACATAATGAAAACCTATACTTTGTTTCGGTCGAGTTCCCCATTCAAATGCATGTAACAGTGAGAAACGCACTGTCTTGGCGAAAGAAAGCGTTTTTGTACAACTTCATATAAATAGCTGTAACTTTTGATAGAAGACTCAGACAAACATGTTTATGGCTTTATCTTATAGAACTCAAGGTCCCCGTGCTGGGAAAACAGGATTTGCAGCTGTTTGAGCTAAGATTTTCAAGTTATACACATAATGAAAACCTATACTTTGTTTCGGTCAAGTTCCCCTTTCAAATGCATGTAACAGTGAGAAACGCACTGTCTTGGCGAAAGAAAGCGTTTTTGTACAACTTCATATAAATAGCTGTAACTTTTGATAGAAGACTCAGACAAACATGTTTATGGCTTTATCTTATAGAACTCAATATCCCCGTGCTGGGAAAACAGGATTTGCAGCTGTTTGAGCTAAGATTTCCAAGTTATACACATAATGAAAACCTATACTTTGTTTCGGTCGAGTTCCCCATTCAAATGCATGTAACAGTGAGAAACGCACTGTCTTGGCGAAAGAAAGCGTTTTTGTACAACTTCATATAAATAGCTGTAACTTTTGATAGAAGACTCAGACAAACATGTTTATGGCTTTATCTTATAGAACTCAAGGTCCCCGTGCTGGGAAAACAGGATTTGCAGCTGTTTGAGCTAAGATTTTCAAGTTATACACATAATGAAAACCTATACTTTGTTTCGGTCGAGTTCCCCATTCAAATGCATGTAACAGTGAGAAACGCACTGTCTTGGCGAAAGAAAGCGTTTTTGTACAACTTCATATAAATAGCTGTAACTTTTGATAGAAGACTCAGACAAACATGTTTATGGCTTTATCTTATAGAACTCAAGGTCCCCGTGCTGGGAAAACAAGATTTGCAGCTGTTTGAGCTAAGATTTTCAAGTTATACACATAATGAAAACCTATACTTTGTTTCAGGCGAGTTCCCCATTCAAATGCATGTAACAGTAAGAAACGCACTGTCTTGGCGAAAGAAAGCGTTTTTGTACAACTTCATATAAATAGCTGTAACTTTTGATAGAAGACTCGAATACACATGTTTATGGCTTTATCTTATAGAACTCAAGGTCCCCTTGCTGTGAAAACAGGATTTGCAGCTGTTTGAGCTAAGATTTCCAAGTTATACACATAATGAAAACCTATACTTTGTTTCGGTCGAGTTCCCCATTCAAATGCATGTAACAGTGAGAAACGCACTGTCTTGGCGAAAGAAAGCGTTTTTGTACAACTTCATATAAATAGCTGTAACTTTTGATAGAAGACTCAGACAAACATGTTTATGGCTTTATCTTATAGAACTCAAGGTCCCCGTGCTGGGAAAACAAGATTTGCAGCTGTTTGAGCTAAGATTTTCAAGTTATACACATAATGAAAACCTATACTTTGTTTCGGTCGAGTTCCCCATTCAAATGCATGTAACAGTGAGAAACGCACTGTCTTGGCGAAAGAAAGCGTTTTTGTAGAACTTCATATAAATAGCTGTAACTTTTGATAGAAGACTCAGACAAACATGTTTATGGCTTTATCTTATAGAACTCAAGGTCGCCGTGCTGGGAAAACAAGATTTGCAGCTGTTTGAGCTAAGATTTTCAAGTTATACACATAATGAAAACCTATACTTTGTTTCGGTCGAGTTCCCCATTCAAATGCATGTAACAGTGAGAAACGCACTGTCTTGGCGAAAGAAAGCGTTTTTGTACAACTTCATATAAATAGCTGTAACTTTTGATAGAAGACTCAGACAAACATGTTTATGGCTTTATCTTATAGAACTCAATATCCCCGTGCTGGGAAAACAGGATTTGCAGCTGTTTGAGCTAAGATTTCCAAGTTATACACATAATGAAAACCTATACTTTGTTTCGGTCGAGTTCCCCATTCAAATGCATGTAACAGTGAGAAACGCACTGTCTTGGCGAAAGAAAGCGTTTTTGTACAACTTCATATAAATAGCTGTAACTTTTGATAGAAGACTCAGACAAACATGTTTATGGCTTTATCTTATAGAACTCAAGGTCCCCGTGCTGGGAAAACAGGATTTGCAGCTGTTTGAGCTAAGATTTTCAAGTTATACACATAATGAAAACCTATACTTTGTTTCGGTCGAGTTCCCCATTCAAATGCATGTAACAGTGAGAAACGCACTGTCTTGGCGAAAGAAAGCGTTTTTGTACAACTTCATATAAATAGCTGTAACTTTTGATAGAAGACTCAGACAAACATGTTTATGGCTTTATCTTATAGAACTCAAGGTCCCCGTGCTGGGAAAACAGGATTTGCAGCTGTTTGAGCTAAGATTTTCAAGTTATACACATAATGAAAACCTATACTTTGTTTCGGTCGAGTTCCCCATTCAAATGCATGTAACAGTGAGAAACGCACTGTCTTGGCGAAAGAAAGCGTTTTTGTACAACTTCATATAAATAGCTGTAACTTTTGATAGAAGACTCAGACAAACATGTTTATGGCTTTATCTTATAGAACTCAAGGTCCCCGTGCTGGGAAAACAAGATTTGCAGCTGTTTGAGCTAAGATTTTCAAGTTATACACATAATGAAAACCTATACTTTGTTTCGGTCGAGTTCCCCATTCAAATGCATGTAACAGTGAGAAACGCACTGTCTTGGCGAAAGAAAGCGTTTTTGTACAACTTCATATAAATAGCTGTAACTTTTGATAGAAGACTCAGACAAACATGTTTATGGCTTTATCTTATAGAACTCAAGGTCCCCGTGCTGGGAAAACAAGATTTGCAGCTGTTTGAGCTAAGATTTTCAAGTTATACACATAATGAAAACCTATACTTTGTTTCGGTCGAGTTCCCCATTCAAATGCATGTAACAGTAAGAAACGCACTGTCTTGGCGAAAGAAAGCGTTTTTGTACAACATATAAATAGCTGTAACTTTTGATAGAAGACTCGAATACACATGTTTATGGCTTTATCTTATAGAACTCAAGGTCCTCTTGCTGGGAAAACAGGATTTGCAGCTGTTTGAGCTAAGATTTTCAAGTTATACACATAATGAAAACCTATACTTTGTTTCGGTCGAGTTCCCCATTCAAATGCATGTAACAGTGAGAAACGCACTGTCTTGGCAAAAGAAAGCGTTTTTGTACAACTTCATATAAATAGCTGTAACTTTTGATAGAAGACTCAGACAAACATGTTTATGGCTTTATCTTATAGAACTCAAGGTCCCCGTGCTGGGAAAACAGGATTTGCAGCTGTTTGAGCTAAGATTTTCAAGTTATACACATAATGAAAACCTATACTTTGTTTCGGTCAAGTTCCCCTTTCAAATGCATGTAACAGTGAGAAACGCACTGTCTTGGCGAAAGAAAGCGTTTTTGTACAACTTCATATAAATAGCTGTAACTTTTGATAGAAGACTCAGACAAACATGTTTATGGCTTTATCTTATAGAACTCAATATCCCCGTGCTGGGAAAACAGGATTTGCAGCTGTTTGAGCTAAGATTTCCAAGTTATACACATAATGAAAACCTATACTTTGTTTCGGTCGAGTTCCCCATTCAAATGCATGTAACAGTGAGAAACGCACTGTCTTGGCGAAAGAAAGCGTTTTTGTACAACTTCATATAAATAGCTGTAACTTTTGATAGAAGACTCAGACAAACATGTTTATGGCTTTATCTTATAGAACTCAAGGTCCCCGTGCTGGGAAAACAAGATTTGCAGCTGTTTGAGCTAAGATTTTCAAGTTATACACATAATGAAAACCTATACTTTGTTTCGGTCGAGTTCCCCATTCAAATGCATGTAACAGTAAGAAACGCACTGTCTTGGCGAAAGAAAGCGTTTTTGTACAACTTCATATAAATAGCTGTAACTTTTGATAGAAGACTCGAATACACATGTTTATGGCTTTATCATATAGAACTCAAGGTCCTCTTGCTGGGAAAACAGGATTTGCAGCTGTTTGAGCTAAGATTTCCAAGTTATACACATAATGAAAACCTATACTTTGTTTCAGGCGAGTTCCCCATTCAAATGCATGTAACAGTAAGAAACGCACTGTCTTGGCGAAAGAAAGCGTTTTTGTACAACTTCATATAAATAGCTGTAACTTTTGATAGAAGACTCGAATACACATGTTTATGGCTTTATCTTATAGAACTCAAGGTCCCCTTGCTGTGAAAACAGGATTTGCAGCTGTTTGAGCTAAGATTTCCAAGTTATACACATAATGAAAACCTATACTTTGTTTCGGTCGAGTTCCCCATTCAAATGCATGTAACAGTGAGAAACGCACTGTCTTGGCGAAAGAAAGCGTTTTTGTACAACTTCATATAAATAGCTGTAACTTTTGATAGAAGACTCAGACAAACATGTTTATGGCTTTATCTTATAGAACTCAAGGTCCCCGTGCTGGGAAAACAAGATTTGCAGCTGTTTGAGCTAAGATTTTCAAGTTATACACATAATGAAAACCTATACTTTGTTTCGGTCGAGTTCCCCATTCAAATGCATGTAACAGTGAGAAACGCACTGTCTTGGCGAAAGAAAGCGTTTTTGTACAACTTCATATAAATAGCTGTAACTTTTGATAGAAGACTCAGACAAACATGTTTATGGCTTTATCTTATAGAACTCAAGGTCGCCGTGCTGGGAAAACAAGATTTGCAGCTGTTTGAGCTAAGATTTTCAAGTTATACACATAATGAAAACCTATACTTTGTTTCGGTCGAGTTCCCCATTCAAATGCATGTAACAGTGAGAAACGCACTGTCTTGGCGAAAGAAAGCGTTTTTGTACAACTTCATATAAATAGCTGTAACTTTTGATAGAAGACTCAGACAAACATGTTTATGGCTTTATCTTATAGAACTCAAGGTCCCCGTGCTGGGAAAACAGGATTTGCAGCTGTTTGAGCTAAGATTTCCACGTTATACACATAATGAAAACCTATACTTTGTTTCGGTCGAGTTCCCCATTCAAATGCATGTAACAGTAAGAAACGCACTGTCTTGGCGAAAGAAAGCGTTTTTGTACAACTTCATATAAATAGCTGTAACTTTTGATAGAAGACTCGAATACACATGTTTATGGCTTTATCTTATAGAACTCAAGGTCCTCTTGCTGGGAAAACAGGATTTGCAGCTGTTTGAGCTAAGATTTCCAAGTTATACACATAATGAAAACCTATACTTTGTTTCAGGCGAGTTCCCCATTCAAATGCATGTAACAGTAAGAAACGCACTGTCTTGGCGAAAGAAAGCGTTTTTGTACAACTTCATATAAATAGCTGTAACTTTTGATAGAAGACTCAGACAAACATGTTTATGGCTTTATCTTATAGAACTCAAGGTCCCCGTGCTGGGAAAACAAGATTTGCAGCTGTTTGAGCTAAGATTTTCAAGTTATACACATAATGAAAACCTATACTTTGTTTCGGTCGAGTTCCCCATTCAAATGCATGTAACAGTAAGAAACGCACTGTCTTGGCGAAAGAAAGCGTTTTTGTACAACTTCATATAAATAGCTGTAACTTTTGATAGAAGACTCGAATACACATGTTTATGGCTTTATCTTATAGAACTCAAGGTCCTCTTGCTGGGAAAACAGGATTTGCAGCTGTTTGAGCTAAGATTTCCAAGTTATACACATAATGAAAACCTATACTTTGTTTCAGGCGAGTTCCCCATTCAAATGCATGTAACAGTAAGAAACGCACTGTCTTGGCGAAAGAAAGCGTTTTTGTACAACTTCATATAAATAGCTGTAACTTTTGATAGAAGACTCGAATACACATGTTTATGGCTTTATCTTATAGAACTCAAGGTCCCCTTGCTGTGAAAACAGGATTTGCAGCTGTTTGAGCTAAGATTTCCAAGTTATACACATAATGAAAACCTATACTTTGTTTCGGTCGAGTTCCCCATTCAAATGCATGTAACAGTGAGAAACGCACTGTCTTGGCGAAAGAAAGCGTTTTTGTACAACTTCATATAAATAGCTGTAACTTTTGATAGAAGACTCAGACAAACATGTTTATGGCTTTATCTTATAGAACTCAAGGTCCCCGTGCTGGGAAAACAGGATTTGCAGCTGTTTGAGCTAAGATTTTCAAGTTATACACATAATGAAAACCTATACTTTGTTTCGGTCAAGTTCCCCTTTCAAATGCATGTAACAGTGAGAAACGCACTGTCTTGGCGAAAGAAAGCGTTTTTGTACAACTTCATATAAATAGCTGTAACTTTTGATAGAAGACTCAGACAAACATGTTTATGGCTTTATCTTATAGAACTCAATATCCCCGTGCTGGGAAAACAGGATTTGCAGCTGTTTGAGCTAAGATTTCCAAGTTATACACATAATGAAAACCTATACTTTGTTTCGGTCGAGTTCCCCATTCAAATGCATGTAACAGTGAGAAACGCACTGTCTTGGCGAAAGAAAGCGTTTTTGTACAACTTCATATAAATAGCTGTAACTTTTGATAGAAGACTCAGACAAACATGTTTATGGCTTTATCTTATAGAACTCAAGGTCCCCGTGCTGGGAAAACAGGATTTGCAGCTGTTTGAGCTAAGATTTTCAAGTTATACACATAATGAAAACCTATACTTTGTTTCGGTCGAGTTCCCCATTCAAATGCATGTAACAGTGAGAAACGCACTGTCTTGGCGAAAGAAAGCGTTTTTGTACAACTTCATATAAATAGCTGTAACTTTTGATAGAAGACTCAGACAAACATGTTTATGGCTTTATCTTATAGAACTCAAGGTCCCCGTGCTGGGAAAACAGGATTTGCAGCTGTTTGAGCTAAGATTTTCAAGTTATACACATAATGAAAACCTATACTTTGTTTCGGTCGAGTTCCCCATTCAAATGCATGTAACAGTGAGAAACGCACTGTCTTGGCGAAATAAAGCGTTTTTGTACAACTTCATATAAATAGCTGTAACTTTTGATAGAAGACTCAGACAAACATGTTTATGGCTTTATCTTATAGAACTCAAGGTCCCCGTGCTGGGAAAACAAGATTTGCAGGTGTTTGAGCTAAGATTTTCAAGTTATACACATAATGAAAACCTATACTTTGTTTCGGTCGAGTTCCCCATTCAAATGCATGTAACAGTGAGAAACGCACTGTCTTGGCGAAAGAAAGCGTTTTTGTACAACTTCATATAAATAGCTGTAACTTTTGATAGAAGACTCAGACAAACATGTTTATGGCTTTATCTTATAGAACTCAAGGTCCCCGTGCTGGGAAAACAAGATTTGCAGCTGTTTGAGCTAAGATTTTCAAGTTATACACATAATGAAAACCTATACTTTGTTTCGGTCGAGTTCCCCATTCAAATGCATGTAACAGTAAGAAACGCACTGTCTTGGCGAAAGAAAGCGTTTTTGTACAACTTCATATAAATAGCTGTAACTTTTGATAGAAGACTCGAATACACATGTTTATGGCTTTATCTTATAGAACTCAAGGTCCTCTTGCTGGGAAAACAGGATTTGCAGCTGTTTGAGCTAAGATTTCCAAGTTATACACATAATGAAAACCTATACTTTGTTTCAGGCGAGTTCCCCATTCAAATGCATGTAACAGTAAGAAACGCACTGTCTTGGCGAAAGAAAGCGTTTTTGTACAACTTCATATAAATAGCTGTAACTTTTGATAGAAGACTCGAATACACATGTTTATGGCTTTATCTTATAGAACTCAAGGTCCCCTTGCTGTGAAAACAGGATTTGCAGCTGTTTGAGCTAAGATTTCCAAGTTATACACATAATGAAAACCTATACTTTGTTTCGGTCGAGTTCCCCATTCAAATGCATGTAACAGTGAGAAACGCACTGTCTTGGCGAAAGAAAGCGTTTTTGTACAACTTCATATAAATAGCTGTAACTTTTGATAGAAGACTCAGACAAACATGTTTATGGCTTTATCTTATAGAACTCAAGGTCCCCGTGCTGGGAAAACAGGATTTGCAGCTGTTTGAGCTAAGATTTTCAAGTTATACACATAATGAAAACCTATACTTTGTTTCGGTCGAGTTCCCCATTCAAATGCATGTAACAGTAAGAAACGCACTGTCTTGGCGAAAGAAAGCGTTTTTGTACAACTTCATATAAATAGCTGTAACTTTTGATAGAAGACTCGAATACACATGTTTATGGCTTTATCTTATAGAACTCAAGGTCCTCTTGCTGGGAAAACAGGATTTGCAGCTGTTTGAGCTAAGATTTCCAAGTTATACACATAATGAAAACCTATACTTTGTTTCAGGCGAGTTCCCCATTCAAATGCATGTAACAGTAAGAAACGCACTGTCTTGGCGAAAGAAAGCGTTTTTGTACAACTTCATATAAATAGCTGTAACTTTTGATAGAAGACTCGAATACACATGTTTATGGCTTTATCTTATAGAACTCAAGGTCCCCTTGCTGTGAAAACAGGATTTGCAGCTGTTTGAGCTAAGATTTCCAAGTTATACACATAATGAAAACCTATACTTTGTTTCGGTCGAGTTCCCCATTCAAATGCATGTAACAGTGAGAAACGCACTGTCTTGGCGAAAGAAAGCGTTTTTGTACAACTTCATATAAATAGCTGTAACTTTTGATAGAAGACTCAGACAAACATGTTTATGGCTTTATCTTATAGAACTCAAGGTCCCCGTGCTGGGAAAACAGGATTTGCAGCTGTTTGAGCTAAGATTTTCAAGTTATACACATAATGAAAACCTATACTTTGTTTCGGTCGAGTTCCCCATTCAAATGCATGTAACAGTGAGAAACGCACTGTCTTGGCGAAAGAAAGCGTTTTTGTACAACTTCATATAAATAGCTGTAACTTTTGATAGAAGACTCAGACAAACATGTTTATGGCTTTATCTTATAGAACTCAAGGTCCCCGTGCTGGGAAAACAGGATTTGCAGCTGTTTGAGCTAAGATTTTCAAGTTATACACATAATGAAAACCTATACTTTGTTTCGGTCGAGTTCCCCATTCAAATGCATGTAACAGTGAGAAACGCACTGTCTTGGCGAAAGAAAGCGTTTTTGTACAACTTCATATAAATAGCTGTAACTTTTGATAGAAGACTCAGACAAACATGTTTATGGCTTTATCTTATAGAACTCAAGGTCCCCGTGCTGGGAAAACAAGATTTGCAGCTGTTTGAGCTAAGATTTTCAAGTTATACACATAATGAAAACCTATACTTTGTTTCGGTCGAGTTCCCCATTCAAATGCATGTAACAGTGAGAAACGCACTGTCTTGGCGAAAGAAAGCGTTTTTGTACAACTTCATATAAATAGCTGTAACTTTTGATAGAAGACTCAGACAAACATGTTTATGGCTTTATCTTATAGAACTCAAGGTCCCCGTGCTGGGAAAACAAGATTTGCAGCTGTTTGAGCTAAGATTTTCAAGTTATACACATAATGAAAACCTATACTTTGTTTCGGTCGAGTTCCCCATTCAAATGCATGTAACAGTAAGAAACGCACTGTCTTGGCGAAAGAAAGCGTTTTTGTACAACTTCATATAAATAGCTGTAACTTTTGATAGAAGACTCGAATACACATGTTTATGGCTTTATCTTATAGAACTCAAGGTCCTCTTGCTGGGAAAACAGGATTTGCAGCTGTTTGAGCTAAGATTTCCAAGTTATACACATAATGAAAACCTATACTTTGTTTCAGGCGAGTTCCCCATTCAAATGCATGTAACAGTAAGAAACGCACTGTCTTGGCGAAAGAAAGCGTTTTTGTACAACTTCATATAAATAGCTGTAACTTTTGATAGAAGACTCGAATACACATGTTTATGGCTTTATCTTATAGAACTCAAGGTCCTCTTGCTGGGAAAACAGGATTTGCAGCTGTTTGAGCTAAGATTTCCAAGTTATACACATAATGAAAACCTATACTTTGTTTCGGTCGAGTTCCCCATTCAAATGCATGTAACAGTGAGAAACGCACTGTCTTGGCGAAAGAAAGCGTTTTTGTACAACTTCATATAAATAGCTGTAACTTTTGATAGAAGACTCAGACAAACATGTTTATGGCTTTATCTTATAGAACTCAAGGTCCCCGTGCTGGGAAAACAGGATTTGCAGCTGTTTGAGCTAAGATTTTCAAGTTATACACATAATGAAAACCTATACTTTGTTTCGGTCGAGTTCCCCATTCAAATGCATGTAACAGTAAGAAACGCACTGTCTTGGCGAAAGAAAGCGTTTTTGTACAACTTCATATAAATAGCTGTAACTTTTGATAGAAGACTCGAATACACATGTTTATGGCTTTATCTTATAGAACTCAAGGTCCTCTTGCTGGGAAAACAGGATTTGCAGCTGTTTGAGCTAAGATTTCCAAGTTATACACATAATGAAAACCTATACTTTGTTTCAGGCGAGTTCCCCATTCAAATGCATGTAACAGTAAGAAACGCACTGTCTTGGCGAAAGAAAGCGTTTTTGTACAACTTCATATAAATAGCTGTAACTTTTGATAGAAGACTCGAATACACATGTTTATGGCTTTATCTTATAGAACTCAAGGTCCCCTTGCTGTGAAAACAGGATTTGCAGCTGTTTGAGCTAAGATTTCCAAGTTATACACATAATGAAAACCTATACTTTGTTTCGGTCGAGTTCCCCATTCAAATGCATGTAACAGTGAGAAACGCACTGTCTTGGCGAAAGAAAGCGTTTTTGTACAACTTCATATAAATAGCTGTAACTTTTGATAGAAGACTCAGACAAACATGTTTATGGCTTTATCTTATAGAACTCAAGGTCCCCGTGCTGGGAAAACAGGATTTGCAGCTGTTTGAGCTAAGATTTTCAAGTTATACACATAATGAAAACCTATACTTTGTTTCGGTCAAGTTCCCCTTTCAAATGCATGTAACAGTGAGAAACGCACTGTCTTGGCGAAAGAAAGCGTTTTTGTACAACTTCATATAAATAGCTGTAACTTTTGATAGAAGACTCAGACAAACATGTTTATGGCTTTATCTTATAGAACTCAATATCCCCGTGCTGGGAAAACAGGATTTGCAGCTGTTTGAGCTAAGATTTCCAAGTTATACACATAATGAAAACCTATACTTTGTTTCGGTCGAGTTCCCCATTCAAATGCATGTAACAGTGAGAAACGCACTGTCTTGGCGAAAGAAAGCGTTTTTGTACAACTTCATATAAATAGCTGTAACTTTTGATAGAAGACTCAGACAAACATGTTTATGGCTTTATCTTATAGAACTCAAGGTCCCCGTGCTGGGAAAACAGGATTTGCAGCTGTTTGAGCTAAGATTTTCAAGTTATACACATAATGAAAACCTATACTTTGTTTCGGTCGAGTTCCCCATTCAAATGCATGTAACAGTGAGAAACGCACTGTCTTGGCGAAAGAAAGCGTTTTTGTACAACTTCATATAAATAGCTGTAACTTTTGATAGAAGACTCAGACAAACATGTTTATGGCTTTATCTTATAGAACTCAAGGTCCCCGTGCTGGGAAAACAGGATTTGCAGCTGTTTGAGCTAAGATTTTCAAGTTATACACATAATGAAAACCTATACTTTGTTTCGGTCGAGTTCCCCATTCAAATGCATGTAACAGTGAGAAACGCACTGTCTTGGCGAAAGAAAGCGTTTTTGTACAACTTCATATAAATAGCTGTAACTTTTGATAGAAGACTCAGACAAACATGTTTATGGCTTTATCTTATAGAACTCAATATCCCCGTGCTGGGAAAACAGGATTTGCAGCTGTTTGAGCTAAGATTTTCAAGTTATACACATAATGAAAACCTATACTTTGTTTCGGTCGAGTTCCCCATTCAAATGCATGTAACAGTGAGAAACGCACTGTCTTGGCGAAAGAAAGCGTTTTTGTACAACTTCATATAAATAGCTGTAACTTTTGATAGAAGACTCAGACAAACATGTTTATGGCTTTATCTTATAGAACTCAAGGTCCCCGTGCTGGGAAAACAGGATTTGCAGCTGTTTGAGCTAAGATTTTCAAGTTATACACATAATGAAAACCTATACTTTGTTTCGGTCGAGTTCCCCATTCAAATGCATGTAACAGTGAGAAACGCACTGTCTTGGCGAAAGAAAGCGTTTTTGTACAACTTCATATAAATAGCTGTAACTTTTGATAGAAGACTCAGACAAACATGTTTATGGCTTTATCTTATAGAACTCAATATCCCCGTGCTGGGAAAACAGGATTTGCAGCTGTTTGAGCTAAGATTTCCAAGTTATACACATAATGAAAACCTATACTTTGTTTCGGTCGAGTTCCCCATTCAAATGCATGTAACAGTGAGAAACGCACTGTCTTGGCGAAAGAAAGCGTTTTTGTACAACTTCATATAAATAGCTGTAACTTTTGATAGAAGACTCAGACAAACATGTTTATGGCTTTATCTTATAGAACTCAAGGTCCCCGTGCTGGGAAAACAAGATTTGCAGCTGTTTGAGCTAAGATTTTCAAGTTATACACATAATGAAAACCTATACTTTGTTTCGGTCGAGTTCCCCATTCAAATGCATGTAACAGTGAGAAACGCACTGTCTTGGCGAAAGAAAGCGTTTTTGTACAACTTCATATAAATAGCTGTAACTTTTGATAGAAGACTCAGACAAACATGTTTATGGCTTTATCTTATAGAACTCAAGGTCCCCGTGCTGGGAAAACAAGATTTGCAGCTGTTTGAGCTAAGATTTTCAAGTTATACACATAATGAAAACCTATACTTTGTTTCGGTCGAGTTCCCCATTCAAATGCATGTAACAGTAAGAAACGCACTGTCTTGGCGAAAGAAAGCGTTTTTGTACAACTTCATATAAATAGCTGTAACTTTTGATAGAAGACTCGAATACACATGTTTATGGCTTTATCTTATAGAACTCAAGGTCCCCTTGCTGTGAAAACAGGATTTGCAGCTGTTTGAGCTAAGATTTCCAAGTTATACACATAATGAAAACCTATACTTTGTTTCGGTCGAGTTCCCCATTCAAATGCATGTAACAGTGAGAAACGCACTGTCTTGGCGAAAGAAAGCGTTTTTGTACAACTTCATATAAATAGCTGTAACTTTTGATAGAAGACTCAGACAAACATGTTTATGGCTTTATCTTATAGAACTCAAGGTCCCCGTGCTGGGAAAACAAGATTTGCAGCTGTTTGAGCTAAGATTTTCAAGTTATACACATAATGAAAACCTATACTTTGTTTCGGTCGAGTTCCCCATTCAAATGCATGTAACAGTAAGAAACGCACTGTCTTGGCGAAAGAAAGCGTTTTTGTACAACTTCATATAAATAGCTGTAACTTTTGATAGAAGACTCGAATACACATGTTTATGGCTTTATCTTATAGAACTCAAGGTCCCCGTGCTGGGAAAACAAGATTTGCAGCTGTTTGAGCTAAGATTTTCAAGTTATACACATAATGAAAACCTATACTTTGTTTCGGTCGAGTTCCCCATTCAAATGCATGTAACAGTAAGAAACGCACTGTCTTGGCGAAAGAAAGCGTTTTTGTACAACTTCATATAAATAGCTGTAACTTTTGATAGAAGACTCAGACAAACATGTTTATGGCTTTATCTTATAGAACTCAAGGTCCCCGTGCTGGGAAAACAAGATTTGCAGCTGTTTGAGCTAAGATTTTCAAGTTATACACATAATGAAAACCTATACTTTGTTTCGGTCGAGTTCCCCATTCAAATGCATGTAACAGTGAGAAACGCACTGTCTGGGCGAAAGAAAGCGTTTTTGTACAACTTCATATAAATAGCTGTAACTTTTGATAGAAGACTCAGACAACCATGTTTATGGCTTTATCTTATAGAACTCAAGGTCCCCTTGCTGGGAAAACAGGATTTGCAGCTGTTTGAGCTAAGATTTCCAAGTTATACACATAATGAAAACCTATACTTTGTTTCGGTCGAGTTCCCCATTCAAATGCATGTAACAGTAAGAAACGCACTGTCTTGGCGAAAGAAAGCGTTTTTGTACAACTTCATATAAATAGCTGTAACTTTTGATAGAAGACTCGAATACACATGTTTATGGCTTTATCTTATAGAACTCAAGGTCCTCTTGCTGGGAAAACAGGATTTGCAGCTGTTTGAGCTAAGATTTCCAAGTTATACACATAATGAAAACCTATACTTTGTTTCAGGCGAGTTCCCCATTCAAATGCATGTAACAGTAAGAAACGCACTGTCTTGGCGAAAGAAAGCGTTTTTGTACAACTTCATATAAATAGCTGTAACTTTTGATAGAAGACTCGAATACACATGTTTATGGCTTTATCTTATAGAACTCAAGGTCCCCTTGCTGTGAAAACAGGATTTGCAGCTGTTTGAGCTAAGATTTCCAAGTTATACACATAATGAAAACCTATACTTTGTTTCGGTCGAGTTCCCCATTCAAATGCATGTAACAGTGAGAAACGCACTGTCTTGGCGAAAGAAAGCGTTTTTGTACAACTTCATATAAATAGCTGTAACTTTTGATAGAAGACTCAGACAAACATGTTTATGGCTTTATCTTATAGAACTCAAGGTCCCCGTGCTGGGAAAACAGGATTTGCAGCTGTTTGAGCTAAGATTTTCAAGTTATACACATAATGAAAACCTATACTTTGTTTCGGTCAAGTTCCCCTTTCAAATGCATGTAACAGTGAGAAACGCACTGTCTTGGCGAAAGAAAGCGTTTTTGTACAACTTCATATAAATAGCTGTAACTTTTGATAGAAGACTCAGACAAACATGTTTATGGCTTTATCTTATAGAACTCAATATCCCCGTGTTGGGAAAACAGGATTTGCAGCTGTTTGAGCTAAGATTTCCAAGTTATACACATAATGAAAACCTATACTTTGTTTCGGTCGAGTTCCCCATTCAAATGCATGTAACAGTGAGAAACGCACTGTCTTGGCGAAAGAAAGCGTTTTTGTACAACTTCATATAAATAGCTGTAACTTTTGATAGAAGACTCAGACAAACATGTTTATGGCTTTATCTTATAGAACTCAAGGTCCCCGTGCTGGGAAAACAGGATTTGCAGCTGTTTGAGCTAAGATTTTCAAGTTATACACATAATGAAAACCTATACTTTGTTTCGGTCAAGTTCCCCTTTCAAATGCATGTAACAGTGAGAAACGCACTGTCTTGGCGAAAGAAAGCGTTTTTGTACAACTTCATATAAATAGCTGTAACTTTTGATAGAAGACTCAGACAAACATGTTTATGGCTTTATCTTATAGAACTCAATATCCCCGTGCTGGGAAAACAGGATTTGCAGCTGTTTGAGCTAAGATTTCCAAGTTATACACATAATGAAAACCTATACTTTGTTTCGGTCGAGTTCCCCATTCAAATGCATGTAACAGTGAGAAACGCACTGTCTTGGCGAAAGAAAGCGTTTTTGTACAACTTCATATAAATAGCTGTAACTTTTGATAGAAGACTCAGACAAACATGTTTATGGCTTTATCTTATAGAACTCAAGGTCCCCGTGCTGGGAAAACAGGATTTGCAGCTGTTTGAGCTAAGATTTCCAAGTTATACACATAATGAAAACCTATACTTTGTTTCGGTCGAGTTCCCCATTCAAATGCATGTAACAGTAAGAAACGCACTGTCTTGGCGAAAGAAAGCGTTTTTGTACAACTTCATATAAATAGCTGTAACTTTTGATAGAAGACTCGAATACACATGTTTATGGCTTTATCTTATAGAACTCAAGGTCCTCTTGCTGGGAAAACAGGATTTGCAGCTGTTTGAGCTAAGATTTCCAAGTTATACACATAATGAAAACCTATACTTTGTTTCAGGCGAGTTCCCCATTCAAATGCATGTAACAGTAAGAAACGCACTGTCTTGGCGAAAGAAAGCGTTTTTGTACAACTTCATATAAATAGCTGTAACTTTTGATAGAAGACTCGAATACACATGTTTATGGCTTTATCTTATAGAACTCAAGGTCCCCTTGCTGTGAAAACAGGATTTGCAGCTGTTTGAGCTAAGATTTCCAAGTTATACACATAATGAAAACCTATACTTTGTTTCGGTCGAGTTCCCCATTCAAATGCATGTAACAGTGAGAAACGCACTGTCTTGGCGAAAGAAAGCGTTTTTGTACAACTTCATATAAATAGCTGTAACTTTTGATAGAAGACTCAGACAAACATGTTTATGGCTTTATCTTATAGAACTCAAGGTCCCCGTGCTGGGAAAACAAGATTTGCAGCCGTTTGAGCTAAGATTTTCAAGTTATACACATAATGAAAACCTATACTTTGTTTCGGTCGAGTTCCCCATTCAAATGCATGTAACAGTAAGAAACGCACTGTCTTGGCGAAAGAAAGCGTTTTTGTACAACTTCATATAAATAGCTGTAACTTTTGATAGAAGACTCGAATACACATGTTTATGGCTTTATCTTATAGAACTCAAGGTCCTCTTGCTGGGAAAACAGGATTTGCAGCTGTTTGAGCTAAGATTTCCAAGTTATACACATAATGAAAACCTATACTTTGTTTCAGGCGAGTTCCCCATTCAAATGCATGTAACAGTAAGAAACGCACTGTCTTGGCGAAAGAAAGCGTTTTTGTACAACTTCATATAAATAGCTGTAACTTTTGATAGAAGACTCGAATACACATGTTTATGGCTTTATCTTATAGAACTCAAGGTCCCCTTGCTGTGAAAACAGGATTTGCAGCTGTTTGAGCTAAGATTTCCAAGTTATACACATAATGAAAACCTATACTTTGTTTCGGTCGAGTTCCCCATTCAAATGCATGTAACAGTGAGAAACGCACTGTCTTGGCGAAAGAAAGCGTTTTTGTACAACTTCATATAAATAGCTGTAACTTTTGATAGAAGACTCAGACAAACATGTTTATGGCTTTATCTTATAGAACTCAAGGTCCCCGTGCTGGGAAAACAAGATTTGCAGCTGTTTGAGCTAAGATTTTCAAGTTATACACATAATGAAAACCTATACTTTGTTTCGGTCGAGTTCCCCATTCAAATGCATGTAACAGTAAGAAACGCACTGTCTTGGCGAAAGAAAGCGTTTTTGTACAACTTCATATAAATAGCTGTAACTTTTGATAGAAGACTCGAATACACATGTTTATGGCTTTATCTTATAGAACTCAAGGTCCTCTTGCTGGGAAAACAGGATTTGCAGCTGTTTGAGCTAAGATTTCCAAGTTATACACATAATGAAAACCTATACTTTGTTTCAGGCGAGTTCCCCATTCAAATGCATGTAACAGTAAGAAACGCACTGTCTTGGCGAAAGAAAGCGTTTTTGTACAACTTCATATAAATAGCTGTAACTTTTGATAGAAGACTCGAATACACATGTTTATGGCTTTATCTTATAGAACTCAAGGTCCCCTTGCTGTGAAAACAGGATTTGCAGCTGTTTGAGCTAAGATTTCCAAGTTATACACATAATGAAAACCTATACTTTGTTTCGGTCGAGTTCCCCATTCAAATGCATGTAACAGTGAGAAACGCACTGTCTTGGCGAAAGAAAGCGTTTTTGTACAACTTCATATAAATAGCTGTAACTTTTGATAGAAGACTCAGACAAACATGTTTATGGCTTTATCTTATAGAACTCAAGGTCCCCGTGCTGGGAAAACAAGATTTGCAGCTGTTTGAGCTAAGATTTTCAAGTTATACACATAATGAAAACCTATACTTTGTTTCGGTCGAGTTCCCCATTCAAATGCATGTAACAGTAAGAAACGCACTGTCTTGGCGAAAGAAAGCGTTTTTGTACAACTTCATATAAATAGCTGTAACTTTTGATAGAAGACTCGAATACACATGTTTATGGCTTTATCTTATAGAACTCAAGGTCCTCTTGCTGGGAAAACAGGATTTGCAGCTGTTTGAGCTAAGATTTCCAAGTTATACACATAATGAAAACCTATACTTTGTTTCGGTCGAGTTCCCCATTCAAATGCATGTAACAGTAAGAAACGCACTGTCTTGGCGAAAGAAAGCGTTTTTGTACAACTTCATATAAATAGCTGTAACTTTTGATAGAAGACTCAGACAAACATGTTTATGGCTTTATCTTATAGAACTCAAGGTCCCCGTGCTGGGAAAACAAGATTTGCAGCTGTTTGAGCTAAGATTTTCAAGTTATACACATAATGAAAACCTATACTTTGTTTCGGTCGAGTTCCCCATTCAAATGCATGTAACAGTGAGAAACGCACTGTCTGGGCGAAAGAAAGCGTTTTTGTACAACTTCATATAAATAGCTGTAACTTTTGATAGAAGACTCAGACAAACATGTTTATGGCTTTATCTTATAGAACTCAAGGTCCCCGTGCTGGGAAAACAGGATTTGCAGCTGTTTGAGCTAAGATTTTCAAGTTATACACATAATGAAAACCTATACTTTGTTTCGGTCGAGTTCCCCATTCAAATGCATGTAACAGTAAGAAACGCACTGTCTTGGCGAAAGAAAGCGTTTTTGTACAACTTCATATAAATAGCTGTAACTTTTGATAGAAGACTCGAATACACATGTTTATGGCTTTATCTTATAGAACTCAAGGTCCTCTTGCTGGGAAAACAGGATTTGCAGCTGTTTGAGCTAAGATTTCCAAGTTATACACATAATGAAAACCTATACTTTGTTTCAGGCGAGTTCCCCATTCAAATGCATGTAACAGTAAGAAACGCACTGTCTTGGCGAAAGAAAGCGTTTTTGTACAACTTCATATAAATAGCTGTAACTTTTGATAGAAGACTCGAATACACATGTTTATGGCTTTATCTTATAGAACTCAAGGTCCCCTTGCTGTGAAAACAGGATTTGCAGCTGTTTGAGCTAAGATTTCCAAGTTATACACATAATGAAAACCTATACTTTGTTTCGGTCGAGTTCCCCATTCAAATGCATGTAACAGTGAGAAACGCACTGTCTTGGCGAAAGAAAGCGTTTTTGTACAACTTCATATAAATAGCTGTAACTTTTGATAGAAGACTCAGACAAACATGTTTATGGCTTTATCTTATAGAACTCAAGGTCCCCGTGCTGGGAAAACAGGATTTGCAGCTGTTTGAGCTAAGATTTTCAAGTTATACACATAATGAAAACCTATACTTTGTTTCGGTCAAGTTCCCCTTTCAAATGCATGTAACAGTGAGAAACGCACTGTCTTGGCGAAAGAAAGCGTTTTTGTACAACTTCATATAAATAGCTGTAACTTTTGATAGAAGACTCAGACAAACATGTTTATGGCTTTATCTTATAGAACTCAATATCCCCGTGCTGGGAAAACAGGATTTGCAGCTGTTTGAGCTAAGATTTCCAAGTTATACACATAATGAAAACCTATACTTTGTTTCGGTCGAGTTCCCCATTCAAATGCATGTAACAGTGAGAAACGCACTGTCTTGGCGAAAGAAAGCGTTTTTGTACAACTTCATATAAATAGCTGTAACTTTTGATAGAAGACTCAGACAAACATGTTTATGGCTTTATCTTATAGAACTCAAGGTCCCCGTGCTGGGAAAACAGGATTTGCAGCTGTTTGAGCTAAGATTTTCAAGTTATACACATAATGAAAACCTATACTTTGTTTCGGTCGAGTTCCCCATTCAAATGCATGTAACAGTGAGAAACGCACTGTCTTGGCGAAAGAAAGCGTTTTTGTACAACTTCATATAAATAGCTGTAACTTTTGATAGAAGACTCAGACAAACATGTTTATGGCTTTATCTTATAGAACTCAAGGTCCCCGTGCTGGGAAAACAAGATTTGCAGCTGTTTGAGCTAAGATTTTCAAGTTATACACATAATGAAAACCTATACTTTGTTTCGGTCGAGTTCCCCATTCAAATGCATGTAACAGTGAGAAACGCACTGTCTTGGCGAAAGAAAGCGTTTTTGTACAACTTCATATAAATAGCTGTAACTTTTGATAGAAGACTCAGACAAACATGTTTATGGCTTTATCTTATAGAACTCAAGGTCCCCGTGCTGGGAAAACAAGATTTGCAGCTGTTTGAGCTAAGATTTTCAAGTTATACACATAATGAAAACCTATACTTTGTTTCGGTCGAGTTCCCCATTCAAATGCATGTAACAGTGAGAAACGCACTGTCTTGGCGAAAGAAAGCGTTTTTGTACAACTTCATATAAATAGCTGTAACTTTTGATAGAAGACTCAGACAAACATGTTTATGGCTTTATCTTATAGAACTCAAGGTCCCCGTGCTGGGAAAACAAGATTTGCAGCTGTTTGAGCTAAGATTTTCAAGTTATACACATAATGAAAACCTATACTTTGTTTCGGTCGAGTTCCCCATTCAAATGCATGTAACAGTAAGAAACGCACTGTCTTGGCGAAAGAAAGCGTTTTTGTACAACTTCATATAAATAGCTGTAACTTTTGATAGAAGACTCGAATACACATGTTTATGGCTTTATCTTATAGAACTCAAGGTCCTCTTGCTGGGAAAACAGGATTTGCAGCTGTTTGAGCTAAGATTTCCAAGTTATACACATAATGAAAACCTATACTTTGTTTCAGGCGAGTTCCCCATTCAAATGCATGTAACAGTAAGAAACGCACTGTCTTGGCGAAAGAAAGCGTTTTTGTACAACTTCATATAAATAGCTGTAACTTTTGATAGAAGACTCGAATACACATGTTTATGGCTTTATCTTATAGAACTCAAGGTCCCCTTGCTGTGAAAACAGGATTTGCAGCTGTTTGAGCTAAGATTTCCAAGTTATACACATAATGAAAACCTATACTTTGTTTCGGTCGAGTTCCCCATTCAAATGCATGTAACAGTGAGAAACGCACTGTCTTGGCGAAAGAAAGCGTTTTTGTACAACTTCATATAAATAGCTGTAACTTTTGATAGAAGACTCAGACAAACATGTTTATGGCTTTATCTTATAGAACTCAAGGTCCCCGTGCTGGGAAAACAAGATTTGCAGCTGTTTGAGCTAAGATTTTCAAGTTATACACATAATGAAAACCTATACTTTGTTTCGGTCGAGTTCCCCATTCAAATGCATGTAACAGTAAGAAACGCACTGTCTTGGCGAAAGAAAGCGTTTTTGTACAACTTCATATAAATAGCTGTAACTTTTGATAGAAGACTCGAATACACATGTTTATGGCTTTATCTTATAGAACTCAAGGTCCTCTTGCTGGGAAAACAGGATTTGCAGCTGTTTGAGCTAAGATTTTCAAGTTATACACATAATGAAAACCTATACTTTGTTTCGGTCGAGTTCCCCATTCAAATGCATGTAACAGTGAGAAACGCACTGTCTTGGCGAAAGAAAGCGTTTTTGTACAACTTCATATAAATAGCTGTAACTTTTGATAGAAGACTCAGACAAACATGTTTATGGCTTTATGTTATAGAACTCAAGGTCCCAGTGCTGGGAAAACAAGATTTGCAGCTGTTTGAGCTAAGATTTTCAAGTTATACACATAATGAAAACCTATACTTTGTTTCGGTCGAGTTCCCCATTCAAATGCATGTAACAGTGAGAAACGCACTGTCTTGGCGAAAGAAAGCGTTTTTGTACAACTTCATATAAATAGCTGTAACTTTTGATAGAAGACTCAGACAAACATGTTTATGGCTTTATCTTATAGAACTCAAGGTCCCCGTGCTGGGAAAACAAGATTTGCAGCTGTTTGAGCTAAGATTTTCAAGTTATACACATAATGAAAACCTATACTTTGTTTCGGTCGAGTTCCCCATTCAAATGCATGTAACAGTAAGAAACGCACTGTCTTGGCGAAAGAAAGCGTTTTTGTACAACTTCATATAAATAGCTGTAACTTTTGATAGAAGACTCGAATACACATGTTTATGGCTTTATCTTATAGAACTCAAGGTCCTCTTGCTGGGAAAACAGGATTTGCAGCTGTTTGAGCTAAGATTTCCAAGTTATACACATAATGAAAACCTATACTTTGTTTCAGGCGAGTTCCCCATTCAAATGCATGTAACAGTAAGAAACGCACTGTCTTGGCGAAAGAAAGCGTTTTTGTACAACTTCATATAAATAGCTGTAACTTTTGATAGAAGACTCGAATACACATGTTTATGGCTTTATCTTATAGAACTCAAGGTCCCCTTGCTGTGAAAACAGGATTTGCAGCTGTTTGAGCTAAGATTTCCAAGTTATACACATAATGAAAACCTATACTTTGTTTCGGTCGAGTTCCCCATTCAAATGCATGTAACAGTGAGAAACGCACTGTCTTGGCGAAAGAAAGCGTTTTTGTACAACTTCATATAAATAGCTGTAACTTTTGATAGAAGACTCAGACAAACATGTTTATGGCTTTATCTTATAGAACTCAAGGTCCCCGTGCTGGGAAAACAAGATTTGCAGCTGTTTGAGCTAAGATTTTCAAGTTATACACATAATGAAAACCTATACTTTGTTTCGGTCGAGTTCCCCATTCAAATGCATGTAACAGTAAGAAACGCACTGTCTTGGCGAAAGAAAGCGTTTTTGTACAACTTCATATAAATAGCTGTAACTTTTGATAGAAGACTCGAATACACATGTTTATGGCTTTATCTTATAGAACTCAAGGTCCTCTTGCTGGGAAAACAGGATTTGCAGCTGTTTGAGCTAAGATTTCCAAGTTATACACATAATGAAAACCTATACTTTGTTTCGGTCGAGTTCCCCATTCAAATGCATGTAACAGTGAGAAACGCACTGTCTTGGCGAAAGAAAGCGTTTTTGTTCAACTTCATATAAATAGCTGTAACTTTTGATAGAAGACTCAGACAAACATGTTTATGGCTTTATCTTATAGAACTCAAGGTCCCCGTGCTCGGAAAACAGGATTTGCAGCTGTTTGAGCTAAGATTTCCAAGTTATACACATAATGAAAACCTATACTTTGTTTCGGTCGAGTTCCCCATTCAAATGCATGTAACAGTGAGAAACGCACTGTCTTGGCGAAAGAAAGCGTTTTTGTACAACTTCATATAAATAGCTGTAACTTTTGATAGAAGACTCAGACAAACATGTTTATGGCTTTATCTTATAGAACTCAAGGTCCCCGTGCTGGGAAAACAAGATTTGCAGCTGTTTGAGCTAAGATTTTCAAGTTATACACATAATGAAAACCTATACTTTGTTTCGGTCGAGTTCCCCATTCAAATGCATGTAACAGTAAGAAACGCACTGTCTTGGCGAAAGAAAGCGTTTTTGTACAACTTCATATAAATAGCTGTAACTTTTGATAGAAGACTCGAATACACATGTTTATGGCTTTATCTTATAGAACTCAAGGTCCTCTTGCTGGGAAAACAGGATTTGCAGCTGTTTGAGCTAAGATTTCCAAGTTATACACATAATGAAAACCTATACTTTGTTTCGGTCGAGTTCCCCATTCAAATGCATGTAACAGTGAGAAACGCACTGTCTGGGCGAAAGAAAGCGTTTTTGTACAACTTCATATAAATAGCTGTAACTTTTGATAGAAGACTCAGACAACCATGTTTATGGCTTTATCTTATAGAACTCAAGGTCCCCTTGCTGGGAAAACAGGATTTGCAGCTGTTTGAGCTAAGATTTCCAATTTATACACATAATGAAAACCTATACTTTGTTTCGGTCGAGTTCCCCATTCAAATGCATGTAACAGTAAGAAACGCACTGTCTTGGCGAAAGAAAGCGTTTTTGTACAACTTCATATAAATAGCTGTAACTTTTGATAGAAGACTCGAATACACATGTTTATGGCTTTATCTTATAGAACTCAAGGTCCTCTTGCTGGGAAAACAGGATTTGCAGCTGTTTGAGCTAAGATTTCCAAGTTATACACATAATGAAAACCTATACTTTGTTTCAGGCGAGTTCCCCATTCAAATGCATGTAACAGTAAGAAACGCACTGTCTTGGCGAAAGAAAGCGTTTTTGTACAACTTCATATAAATAGCTGTAACTTTTGATAGAAGACTCGAATACACATGTTTATGGCTTTATCTTATAGAACTCAAGGTCCCCTTGCTGTGAAAACAGGATTTGCAGCTGTTTGAGCTAAGATTTCCAAGTTATACACATAATGAAAACCTATACTTTGTTTCGGTCGAGTTCCCCATTCAAATGCATGTAACAGTGAGAAACGCACTGTCTTGGCGAAAGAAAGCGTTTTTGTACAACTTCATATAAATAGCTGTAACTTTTGATAGAAGACTCAGACAAACATGTTTATGGCTTTATCTTATAGAACTCAAGGTCCCCGTGCTGGGAAAACAGGATTTGCAGCTGTTTGAGCTAAGATTTTCAAGTTATACACATAATGAAAACCTATACTTTGTTTCGGTCAAGTTCCCCTTTCAAATGCATGTAACAGTGAGAAACGCACTGTCTTGGCGAAAGAAAGCGTTTTTGTACAACTTCATATAAATAGCTGTAACTTTTGATAGAAGACTCAGACAAACATGTTTATGGCTTTATCTTATAGAACTCAATATCCCCGTGCTGGGAAAACAGGATTTGCAGCTGTTTGAGCTAAGATTTCCAAGTTATACACATAATGAAAACCTATACTTTGTTTCGGTCGAGTTCCCCATTCAAATGCATGTAACAGTGAGAAACGCACTGTCTTGGCGAAAGAAAGCGTTTTTGTACAACTTCATATAAATAGCTGTAACTTTTGATAGAAGACTCAGACAAACATGTTTATGGCTTTATCTTATAGAACTCAAGGTCCCCGTGCTGGGAAAACAGGATTTGCAGCTGTTTGAGCTAAGATTTCCAAGTTATACACATAATGAAAACCTATACTTTGTTTCGGTCGAGTTCCCCATTCAAATGCATGTAACAGTGAGAAACGCACTGTCTTGGCGAAAGAAAGCGTTTTTGTACAACTTCATATAAATAGCTGTAACTTTTGATAGAAGACTCAGACAAACATGTTTATGGCTTTATCTTATAGAACTCAAGGTCCCCGTGCTGGGAAAACAAGATTTGCAGCTGTTTGAGCTAAGATTTTCAAGTTATACACATAATGAAAACCTATACTTTGTTTCGGTCGAGTTCCCCATTCAAATGCATGTAACAGTAAGAAACGCACTGTCTTGGCGAAAGAAAGCGTTTTTGTACAACTTCATATAAATAGCTGTAACTTTTGATAGAAGACTCGAATACACATGTTTATGGCTTTATCTTATAGAACTCAAGGTCCTCTTGCTGGGAAAACAGGATTTGCAGCTGTTTGAGCTAAGATTTCCAAGTTATACACATAATGAAAACCTATACTTTGTTTCGGTCGAGTTCCCCATTCAAATGCATGTAACAGTGAGAAACGCACTGTCTGGGCGAAAGAAAGCGTTTTTGTACAACTTCATATAAATAGCTGTAACTTTTGATAGAAGACTCAGACAACCATGTTTATGGCTTTATCTTATAGAACTCAAGGTCCCCTTGCTGGGAAAACAGGATTTGCAGCTGTTTGAGCTAAGATTTCCAATTTATACACATAATGAAAACCTATACTTTGTTTCGGTCGAGTTCCCCATTCAAATGCATGTAACAGTAAGAAACGCACTGTCTTGGCGAAAGAAAGCGTTTTTGTACAACTTCATATAAATAGCTGTAACTTTTGATAGAAGACTCGAATACACATGTTTATGGCTTTATCTTATAGAACTCAAGGTCCTCTTGCTGGGAAAACAGGATTTGCAGCTGTTTGAGCTAAGATTTCCAAGTTATACACATAATGAAAACCTATACTTTGTTTCAGGCGAGTTCCCCATTCAAATGCATGTAACAGTAAGAAACGCACTGTCTTGGCGAAAGAAAGCGTTTTTGTACAACTTCATATAAATAGCTGTAACTTTTGATAGAAGACTCGAATACACATGTTTATGGCTTTATCTTATAGAACTCAAGGTCCCCTTGCTGTGAAAACAGGATTTGCAGCTGTTTGAGCTAAGATTTCCAAGTTATACACATAATGAAAACCTATACTTTGTTTCGGTCGAGTTCCCCATTCAAATGCATGTAACAGTGAGAAACGCACTGTCTTGGCGAAAGAAAGCGTTTTTGTACAACTTCATATAAATAGCTGTAACTTTTGATAGAAGACTCAGACAAACATGTTTATGGCTTTATCTTATAGAACTCAAGGTCCCCGTGCTGGGAAAACAGGATTTGCAGCTGTTTGAGCTAAGATTTTCAAGTTATACACATAATGAAAACCTATACTTTGTTTCGGTCAAGTTCCCCTTTCAAATGCATGTAACAGTGAGAAACGCACTGTCTTGGCGAAAGAAAGCGTTTTTGTACAACTTCATATAAATAGCTGTAACTTTTGATAGAAGACTCAGACAAACATGTTTATGGCTTTATCTTATAGAACTCAATATCCCCGTGCTGGGAAAACAGGATTTGCAGCTGTTTGAGCTAAGATTTCCAAGTTATACACATAATGAAAACCTATACTTTGTTTCGGTCGAGTTCCCCATTCAAATGCATGTAACAGTGAGAAACGCACTGTCTTGGCGAAAGAAAGCGTTTTTGTACAACTTCATATAAATAGCTGTAACTTTTGATAGAAGACTCAGACAAACATGTTTATGGCTTTATCTTATAGAACTCAAGGTCCCCGTGCTGGGAAAACAGGATTTGCAGCTGTTTGAGCTAAGATTTTCAAGTTATACACATAATGAAAACCTATACTTTGTTTCGGTCGAGTTCCCCATTCAAATGCATGTAACAGTGAGAAACGCACTGTCTTGGCGAAAGAAAGCGTTTTTGTACAACTTCATATAAATAGCTGTAACTTTTGATAGAAGACTCAGACAAACATGTTTATGGCTTTATCTTATAGAACTCAAGGTCCCCGTGCTGGGAAATCAGGATTTGCAGCTGTTTGAGCTAAGATTTTCAAGTTATACACATAATGAAAACCTATACTTTGTTTCGGTCGAGTTCCCCATTCAAATGCATGTAACAGTGAGAAACGCACTGTCTTGGCGAAAGAAAGCGTTTTTGTACAACTTCATATAAATAGCTGTAACTTTTGATAGAAGACTCAGACAAACATGTTTATGGCTTTATCTTATAGAACTCAAGGTCCCCGTGCTGGGAAAACAAGATTTGCAGCTGTTTGAGCTAAGATTTTCAAGTTATACACATAATGAAAACCTATACTTTGTTTCGGTCGAGTTCCCCATTCAAATGCATGTAACAGTGAGAAACGCACTGTCTTGGCGAAAGAAAGCGTTTTTGTACAACTTCATATAAATAGCTGTAACTTTTGATAGAAGACTCAGACAAACATGTTTATGGCTTTATCTTATAGAACTCAAGGTCCCCGTGCTGGGAAAACAGGATTTGCAGCTGTTTGAGCTAAGATTTCCAAGTTATACACATAATGAAAACCTATACTTTGTTTCGGTCGAGTTCCCCATTCAAATGCATGTAACAGTGAGAAACGCACTGTCTTGGCGAAAGAAAGCGTTTTTGTACAACTTCATATAAATAGCTGTAACTTTTGATAGAAGACTCAGACAAACATGTTTATGGCTTTATCTTATAGAACTCAAGGTCCCCGTGCTGGGAAAACAAGATTTGCAGCTGTTTGAGCTAAGATTTTCAAGTTATACACATAATGAAAACCTATACTTTGTTTCGGTCGAGTTCCCCATTCAAATGCATGTAACAGTAAGAAACGCACTGTCTTGGCGAAAGAAAGCGTTTTTGTACAACTTCATATAAATAGCTGTAACTTTTGATAGAAGACTCGAATACACATGTTTATGGCTTTATCTTATAGAACTCAAGGTCCTCTTGCTGGGAAAACAGGATTTGCAGCTGTTTGAGCTAAGATTTCCAAGTTATACACATAATGAAAACCTATACTTTGTTTCGGTCGAGTTCCCCATTCAAATGCATGTAACAGTGAGAAACGCACTGTCTTGGCGAAAGAAAGCGTTTTTGTTCAACTTCATATAAATAGCTGTAACTTTTGATAGAAGACTCAGACAAACATGTTTATGGCTTTATCTTATAGAACTCAAGGTCCCCGTGCTCGGAAAACAGGATTTGCAGCTGTTTGAGCTAAGATTTCCAAGTTATACACATAATGAAAACCTATACTTTGTTTCGGTCGAGTTCCCCATTCAAATGCATGTAACAGTGAGAAACGCACTGTCTTGGCGAAAGAAAGCGTTTTTGTACAACTTCATATAAATAGCTGTAACTTTTGATAGAAGACTCAGACAAACATGTTTATGGCTTTATCTTATAGAACTCAAGGTCCCCGTGCTGGGAAAACAAGATTTGCAGCTGTTTGAGCTAAGATTTTCAAGTTATACACATAATGAAAACCTATACTTTGTTTCGGTCGAGTTCCCCATTCAAATGCATGTAACAGTAAGAAACGCACTGTCTTGGCGAAAGAAAGCGTTTTTGTACAACTTCATATAAATAGCTGTAACTTTTGATAGAAGACTCGAATACACATGTTTATGGCTTTATCTTATAGAACTCAAGGTCCTCTTGCTGGGAAAACAGGATTTGCAGCTGTTTGAGCTAAGATTTCCAAGTTATACACATAATGAAAACCTATACTTTGTTTCAGGCGAGTTCCCCATTCAAATGCATGTAACAGTAAGAAACGCACTGTCTTGGCGAAAGAAAGCGTTTTTGTACAACTTCATATAAATAGCTGTAACTTTTGATAGAAGACTCGAATACACATGTTTATGGCTTTATCTTATAGAACTCAAGGTCCCCTTGCTGTGAAAACAGGATTTGCAGCTGTTTGAGCTAAGATTTCCAAGTTATACACATAATGAAAACCTATACTTTGTTTCGGTCGAGTTCCCCATTCAAATGCATGTAACAGTGAGAAACGCACTGTCTTGGCGAAAGAAAGCGTTTTTGTACAACTTCATATAAATAGCTGTAACTTTTGATAGAAGACTCAGACAAACATGTTTATGGCTTTATCTTATAGAACTCAAGGTCCCCGTGCTGGGAAAACAGGATTTGCAGCTGTTTGAGCTAAGATTTTCAAGTTATACACATAATGAAAACCTATACTTTGTTTCGGTCAAGTTCCCCTTTCAAATGCATGTAACAGTGAGAAACGCACTGTCTTGGCGAAAGAAAGCGTTTTTGTACAACTTCATATAAATAGCTGTAACTTTTGATAGAAGACTCAGACAAACATGTTTATGGCTTTATCTTATAGAACTCAATATCCCCGTGCTGGGAAAACAGGATTTGCAGCTGTTTGAGCTAAGATTTCCAAGTTATACACATAATGAAAACCTATACTTTGTTTCGGTCGAGTTCCCCATTCAAATGCATGTAACAGTGAGAAACGCACTGTCTTGGCGAAAGAAAGCGTTTTTGTACAACTTCATATAAATAGCTGTAACTTTTGATAGAAGACTCAGACAAACATGTTTATGGCTTTATCTTATAGAACTCAAGGTCCCCGTGCTGGGAAAACAGGATTTGCAGCTGTTTGAGCTAAGATTTTCAAGTTATACACATAATGAAAACCTATACTTTGTTTCGGTCGAGTTCCCCATTCAAATGCATGTAACAGTGAGAAACGCACTGTCTTGGCGAAAGAAAGCGTTTTTGTACAACTTCATATAAATAGCTGTAACTTTTGATAGAAGACTCAGACAAACATGTTTATGGCTTTATCTTATAGAACTCAAGGTCCCCGTGCTGGGAAAACAGGATTTGCAGCTGTTTGAGCTAAGATTTTCAAGTTATACACATAATGAAAACCTATACTTTGTTTCGGTCGAGTTCCCCATTCAAATGCATGTAACAGTGAGAAACGCACTGTCTTGGCGAAAGAAAGCGTTTTTGTACAACTTCATATAAATAGCTGTAACTTTTGATAGAAGACTCAGACAAACATGTTTATGGCTTTATCTTATAGAACTCAAGGTCCCCGTGCTGGGAAAACAAGATTTGCAGCTGTTTGAGCTAAGATTTTCAAGTTATACACATAATGAAAACCTATACTTTGTTTCGGTCGAGTTCCCCATTCAAATGCATGTAACAGTAAGAAACGCACTGTCTTGGCGAAAGAAAGCGTTTTTGTACAACTTCATATAAATAGCTGTAACTTTTGATAGAAGACTCGAATACACATGTTTATGGCTTTATCTTATAGAACTCAAGGTCCTCTTGCTGGGAAAACAGGATTTGCAGCTGTTTGAGCTAAGATTTCCAAGTTATACACATAATGAAAACCTATACTTTGTTTCAGGCGAGTTCCCCATTCAAATGCATGTAACAGTAAGAAACGCACTGTCTTGGCGAAAGAAAGCGTTTTTGTACAACTTCATATAAATAGCTGTAACTTTTGATAGAAGACTCGAATACACATGTTTATGGCTTTATCTTATAGAACTCAAGGTCCCCTTGCTGTGAAAACAGGATTTGCAGCTGTTTGAGCTAAGATTTCCAAGTTATACACATAATGAAAACCTATACTTTGTTTCGGTCGAGTTCCCCATTCAAATGCATGTAACAGTGAGAAACGCACTGTCTTGGCGAAAGAAAGCGTTTTTGTACAACTTCATATAAATAGCTGTAACTTTTGATAGAAGACTCAGACAAACATGTTTATGGCTTTATCTTATAGAACTCAAGCTCCCCGTGCTGGGAAAACAGGATTTGCAGCTGTTTGAGCTAAGATTTTCAAGTTATACACATAATGAAAACCTATACTTTGTTTCGGTCAAGTTCCCCTTTCAAATGCATGTAACAGTGAGAAACGCACTGTCTTGGCGAAAGAAAGCGTTTTTGTACAACTTCATATAAATCGCTGTAACTTTTGATAGAAGACTCAGACAAACATGTTTATGGCTTTATCTTATAGAACTCAATATCCCCGTGCTGGGAAAACAGGATTTGCAGCTGTTTGAGCTAAGATTTCCAAGTTATACACATAATGAAAACCTATACTTTGTTTCGGTCGAGTTCCCCATTCAAATGCATGTAACAGTGAGAAACGCACTGTCTTGGCGAAAGAAAGCGTTTTTGTACAACTTCATATAAATAGCTGTAACTTTTGATAGAAGACTCAGACAAACATGTTTATGGCTTTATCTTATAGAACTCAAGGTCCCCGTGCTGGGAAAACAGGATTTGCAGCTGTTTGAGCTAAGATTTTCAAGTTATACACATAATGAAAACCTATACTTTGTTTCGGTCGAGTTCCCCATTCAAATGCATGTAACAGTGAGAAACGCACTGTCTTGGCGAAAGAAAGCGTTTTTGTACAACTTCATATAAATAGCTGTAACTTTTGATAGAAGACTCAGACAAACATGTTTATGGCTTTATCTTATAGAACTCAAGGTCCCCGTGCTGGGAAAACAGGATTTGCAGCTGTTTGAGCTAAGATTTTCAAGTTATACACATAATGAAAACCTATACTTTGTTTCGGTCGAGTTCCCCATTCAAATGCATGTAACAGTGAGAAACGCACTGTCTTGGCGAAAGAAAGCGTTTTTGTACAACTTCATATAAATAGCTGTAACTTTTGATAGAAGACTCAGACAAACATGTTTATGGCTTTATCTTATAGAACTCAAGGTCCCCGTGCTGGGAAAACAAGATTTGCAGCTGTTTGAGCTAAGATTTTCAAGTTATACACATAATGAAAACCTATACTTTGTTTCGGTCGAGTTCCCCATTCAAATGCATGTAACAGTAAGAAACGCACTGTCTTGGCGAAAGAAAGCGTTTTTGTACAACTTCATATAAATAGCTGTAACTTTTGATAGAAGACTCGAATACACATGTTTATGGCTTTATCTTATAGAACTCAAGGTCCTCTTGCTGGGAAAACAGGATTTGCAGCCGTTTGAGCTAAGATTTCCAAGTTATACACATAATGAAAACCTATACTTTGTTTCAGGCGAGTTCCCCATTCAAATGCATTGTAACAGTAAGAAACGCACTGTCTTGGCGAAAGAAAGCGTTTTTGTACAACTTCATATAAATAGCTGTAACTTTTGATAGAAGACTCGAATACACATGTTTATGGCTTTATCTTATAGAACTCAAGGTCCCCTTGCTGTGAAAACAGGATTTGCAGCTGTTTGAGCTAAGATTTCCAAGTTATACACATAATGAAAACCTATACTTTGTTTCGGTCGAGTTCCCCATTCAAATGCATGTAACAGTGAGAAACGCACTGTCTTGGCGAAAGAAAGCGTTTTTGTACAACTTCATATAAATAGCTGTAACTTTTGATAGAAGACTCAGACAAACATGTTTATGGCTTTATCTTATAGAACTCAAGGTCCCCGTGCTGGGAAAACAGGATTTGCAGCTGTTTGAGCTAAGATTTTCAAGTTATACACATAATGAAAACCTATACTTTGTTTCGGTCAAGTTCCCCTTTCAAATGCATGTAACAGTGAGAAACGCACTGTCTTGGCGAAAGAAAGCGTTTTTGTACAACTTCATATAAATAGCTGTAACTTTTGATAGAAGACTCAGACAAACATGTTTATGGCTTTATCTTATAGAACTCAATATCCCCGTGCTGGGAAAACAGGATTTGCAGCTGTTTGAGCTAAGATTTCCAAGTTATACACATAATGAAAACCTATACTTTGTTTCGGTCGAGTTCCCCATTCAAATGCATGTAACAGTGAGAAACGCACTGTCTTGGCGAAAGAAAGCGTTTTTGTACAACTTCATATAAATAGCTGTAACTTTTGATAGAAGACTCGAATACACATGTTTATGGCTTTATCTTATAGAACTCAAGGTCCTCTTGCTGGGAAAACAGGATTTGCAGCTGTTTGAGCTAAGATTTCCAAGTTATACACATAATGAAAACCTATACTTTGTTTCAGGCGAGTTCCCCATTCAAATGCATGTAACAGTAAGAAACGCACTGTCTTGGCGAAAGAAAGCGTTTTTGTACAACTTCATATAAATAGCTGTAACTTTTGATAGAAGACTCGAATACACATGTTTATGGCTTTATCTTATAGAACTCAAGGTCCCCTTGCTGTGAAAACAGGATTTGCAGCTGTTTGAGCTAAGATTTCCAAGTTATACACATAATGAAAACCTATACTTTGTTTCGGTCGAGTTCCCCATTCAAATGCATGTAACAGTGAGAAACGCACTGTCTTGGCGAAAGAAAGCGTTTTTGTACAACTTCATATAAATAGCTGTAACTTTTGATAGAAGACTCAGACAAACATGTTTATGGCTTTATCTTATAGAACTCAAGGTCCCCGTGCTGGGAAAACAAGATTTGCAGCTGTTTGAGCTAAGATTTTCAAGTTATACACATAATGAAAACCTATACTTTGTTTCGGTCGAGTTCCCCATTCAAATGCATGTAACAGTAAGAAACGCACTGTCTTGGCGAAAGAAAGCGTTTTTGTACAACTTCATATAAATAGCTGTAACTTTTGATAGAAGACTCGAATACACATGTTTATGGCTTTATCTTATAGAACTCAAGGTCCTCTTGCTGGGAAAACAGGATTTGCAGCTGTTTGAGCTAAGATTTCCAAGTTATACACATAATGAAAACCTATACTTTGTTTCGGTCGAGTTCCCCATTCAAATGCATGTAACAGTGAGAAACGCACTGTCTTGGCGAAAGAAAGCGTTTTTGTTCAACTTCATATAAATAGCTGTAACTTTTGATAGAAGACTCAGACAAACATGTTTATGGCTTTATCTTATAGAACTCAAGGTCCCCGTGCTCGGAAAACAGGATTTGCAGCTGTTTGAGCTAAGATTTCCAAGTTATACACATAATGAAAACCTATACTTTGTTTCGGTCGAGTTCCCCATTCAAATGCATGTAACAGTGAGAAACGCACTGTCTTGGCGAAAGAAAGCGTTTTTGTACAACTTCATATAAATAGCTGTAACTTTTGATAGAAGACTCAGACAAACATGTTTATGGCTTTATCTTATAGAACTCAAGGTCCCCGTGCTGGGAAAACAAGATTTGCAGCTGTTTGAGCTAAGATTTTCAAGTTATACACATAATGAAAACCTATACTTTGTTTCGGTCGAGTTCCCCATTCAAATGCATGTAACAGTGAGAAACGCACTGTCTTGGCGAAAGAAAGCGTTTTTGTACAACTTCATATAAATAGCTGTAACTTTTGATAGAAGACTCAGACAAACATGTTTATGGCTTTATCTTATAGAACTCAAGGTCCCCGTGCTGGGAAAACAAGATTTGCAGCTGTTTGAGCTAAGATTTTCAAGTTATACACATAATGAAAACCTATACTTTGTTTCGGTCGAGTTCCCCATTCAAATGCATGTAACAGTAAGAAACGCACTGTCTTGGCGAAAGAAAGCGTTTTTGTACAACTTCATATAAATAGCTGTAACTTTTGATAGAAGACTCGAATACACATGTTTATGGCTTTATCTTATAGAACTCAAGGTCCTCTTGCTGGGAAAACAGGATTTGCAGCTGTTTGAGCTAAGATTTCCAAGTTATACACATAATGAAAACCTATACTTTGTTTCGGTCGAGTTCCCCATTCAAATGCATGTAACAGTGAGAAACGCACTGTCTTGGCGAAAGAAAGCGTTTTTGTACAACTTCATATAAATAGCTGTAACTTTTGATAGAAGACTCAGACAAACATGTTTATGGCTTTATCTTATAGAACTCAAGGTCCCCGTGCTGGGCAAACAAGATTTGCAGCTGTTTGAGCTAAGATTTTCAAGTTATACACATAATGAAAACCTATACTTTGTTTCGGTCGAGTTCCCCATTCAAATGCATGTAACAGTAAGAAACGCACTGTCTTGGCGAAAGAAAGCGTTTTTGTACAACTTCATATAAATAGCTGTAACTTTTGATAGAAGACTCGAATACACATGTTTATGGCTTTATCTTATAGAACTCAAGGTCCTCTTGCTGGGAAAACAGGATTTGCAGCTGTTTGAGCTAAGATTTCCAAGTTATACACATAATGAAAACCTATACTTTGTTTCGGTCGAGTTCCCCATTCAAATGCATGTAACAGTGAGAAACGCACTGTCTTGGCGAAAGAAAGCGTTTTTGTACAACTTCATATAAATAGCTGTAACTTTTGATAGAAGACTCAGACAAACATGTTTATGGCTTTATCTTATAGAACTCAAGGTCCCCGTGCTGGGAAAACAAGATTTGCAGCTGTTTGAGCTAAGATTTTCAAGTTATACACATAATGAAAACCTATACTTTGTTTCGGTCGAGTTCCCCATTCAAATGCATGTAACAGTGAGAAACGCACTGTCTGGGCGAAAGAAAGCGTTTTTGTACAACTTCATATAAATAGCTGTAACTTTTGATAGAAGACTCAGACAACCATGTTTATGGCTTTATCTTATAGAACTCAAGGTCCCCTTGCTGGGAAAACAGGATTTGCAGCTGTTTGAGCTAAGATTTCCAAGTTATACACATAATGAAAACCTATACTTTGTTTCGGTCGAGTTCCCCATTCAAATGCATGTAACAGTGAGAAACGCACTGTCTTGGCGAAAGAAAGCGTTTTTGTACAACTTCATATAAATAGCTGTAACTTTTGATAGAAGACTCAGACAAACATGTTTATGGCTTTATCTTATAGAACTCAAGGTCCCCGTGCTGGGAAAACAGGATTTGCAGCTGTTTGAGCTAAGATTTTCAAGTTATACACATAATGAAAACCTATACTTTGTTTCGGTCGAGTTCCCCATTCAAATGCATGTAACAGTGAGAAACGCACTGTCTTGGCGAAAGAAAGCGTTTTTGTACAACTTCATATAAATAGCTGTAACTTTTGATAGAAGACTCAGACAAACATGTTTATGGCTTTATCTTATAGAACTCAAGGTCCCCGTGCTGGGAAAACAGGATTTGCAGCTGTTTGAGCTAAGATTTTCAAGTTATACACATAATGAAAACCTATACTTTGTTTCGGTCGAGTTCCCCATTCAAATGCATGTAACAGTGAGAAACGCACTGTCTTGGCGAAAGAAAGCGTTTTTGTACAACTTCATATAAATAGCTGTAACTTTTGATAGAAGACTCAGACAAACATGTTTATGGCTTTATCTTATAGAACTCAAGGTCCCCGTGCTGGGAAAACAGGATTTGCAGCTGTTTGAGCTAAGATTTTCAAGTTATACACATAATGAAAACCTATACTTTGTTTCGGTCGAGTTCCCCATTCAAATGCATGTAACAGTGAGAAACGCACTGTCTTGGCGAAAGAAAGCGTTTTTGTACAACTTCATATAAATAGCTGTAACTTTTGATAGAAGACTCAGACAAACATGTTTATGGCTTTATCTTATAGAACTCAAGGTCCCCGTGCTGGGAAAACAAGATTTGCAGCTGTTTGAGCTAAGATTTTCAAGTTATACACATAATGAAAACCTATACTTTGTTTCGGTCGAGTTCCCCATTCAAATGCATGTAACAGTAAGAAACGCACTGTCTTGGCGAAAGAAAGCGTTTTTGTACAACTTCATATAAATAGCTGTAACTTTTGATAGAAGACTCGAATACACATGTTTATGGCTTTATCTTATAGAACTCAAGGTCCTCTTGCTGGGAAAACAGGATTTGCAGCTGTTTGAGCTAAGATTTCCAAGTTATACACATAATGAAAACCTATACTTTGTTTCGGTCGAGTTCCCCATTCAAATGCATGTAACAGTGAGAAACGCACTGTCTTGGCGAAAGAAAGCGTTTTTGTTCAACTTCATATAAATAGCTGTAACTTTTGATAGAAGACTCAGACAAACATGTTTATGGCTTTATCTTATAGAACTCAAGGTCCCCGTGCTCGGAAAACAGGATTTGCAGCTGTTTGAGCTAAGATTTCCAAGTTATACACATAATGAAAACCTATACTTTGTTTCGGTCGAGTTCCCCATTCAAATGCATGTAACAGTGAGAAACGCACTGTCTTGGCGAAAGAAAGCGTTTTTGTACAACTTCATATAAATAGCTGTAACTTTTGATAGAAGACTCAGACAAACATGTTTATGGCTTTATCTTATAGAACTCAAGGTCCCCGTGCTGGGAAAACAAGATTTGCAGCTGTTTGAGCTAAGATTTTCAAGTTATACACATAATGAAAACCTATACTTTGTTTCGGTCGAGTTCCCCATTCAAATGCATGTAACAGTGAGAAACGCACTGTCTTGGCGAAAGAAAGCGTTTTTGTACAACTTCATATAAATAGCTGTAACTTTTGATAGAAGACTCAGACAAACATGTTTATGGCTTTATCTTATAGAACTCAAGGTCCCCGTGCTGGGAAAACAAGATTTGCAGCTGTTTGAGCTAAGATTTTCAAGTTATACACATAATGAAAACCTATACTTTGTTTCGGTCGAGTTCCCCATTCAAATGCATGTAACAGTAAGAAACGCACTGTCTTGGCGAAAGAAAGCGTTTTTGTACAACTTCATATAAATAGCTGTAACTTTTGATAGAAGACTCGAATACACATGTTTATGGCTTTATCTTATAGAACTCAAGGTCCTCTTGCTGGGAAAACAGGATTTGCAGCTGTTTGAGCTAAGATTTCCAAGTTATACACATAATGAAAACCTATACTTTGTTTCGGTCGAGTTCCCCATTCAAATGCATGTAACAGTGAGAAACGCACTGTCTTGGCGAAAGAAAGCGTTTTTGTACAACTTCATATAAATAGCTGTAACTTTTGATAGAAGACTCAGACAAACATGTTTATGGCTTTATCTTATAGAACTCAAGGTCCCCGTGCTGGGCAAACAAGATTTGCAGCTGTTTGAGCTAAGATTTTCAAGTTATACACATAATGAAAACCTATACTTTGTTTCGGTCGAGTTCCCCATTCAAATGCATGTAACAGTAAGAAACGCACTGTCTTGGCGAAAGAAAGCGTTTTTGTACAACTTCATATAAATAGCTGTAACTTTTGATAGAAGACTCGAATACACATGTTTATGGCTTTATCTTATAGAACTCAAGGTCCTCTTGCTGGGAAAACAGGATTTGCAGCTGTTTGAGCTAAGATTTCCAAGTTATACACATAATGAAAACCTATACTTTGTTTCGGTCGAGTTCCCCATTCAAATGCATGTAACAGTGAGAAACGCACTGTCTTGGCGAAAGAAAGCGTTTTTGTACAACTTCATATAAATAGCTGTAACTTTTGATAGAAGACTCAGACAAACATGTTTATGGCTTTATCTTATAGAACTCAAGGTCCCCGTGCTGGGAAAACAAGATTTGCAGCTGTTTGAGCTAAGATTTTCAAGTTATACACATAATGAAAACCTATACTTTGTTTCGGTCGAGTTCCCCATTCAAATGCATGTAACAGTGAGAAACGCACTGTCTGGGCGAAAGAAAGCGTTTTTGTACAACTTCATATAAATAGCTGTAACTTTTGATAGAAGACTCAGACAACCATGTTTATGGCTTTATCTTATAGAACTCAAGGTCCCCTTGCTGGGAAAACAGGATTTGCAGCTGTTTGAGCTAAGATTTCCAAGTTATACACATAATGAAAACCTATACTTTGTTTCGGTCGAGTTCCCCATTCAAATGCATGTAACAGTGAGAAACGCACTGTCTTGGCGAAAGAAAGCGTTTTTGTACAACTTCATATAAATAGCTGTAACTTTTGATAGAAGACTCAGACAAACATGTTTATGGCTTTATCTTATAGAACTCAAGGTCCCCGTGCTGGGAAAACAGGATTTGCAGCTGTTTGAGCTAAGATTTTCAAGTTATACACATAATGAAAACCTATACTTTGTTTCGGTCGAGTTCCCCATTCAAATGCATGTAACAGTGAGAAACGCACTGTCTTGGCGAAAGAAAGCGTTTTTGTACAACTTCATATAAATAGCTGTAACTTTTGATAGAAGACTCAGACAAACATGTTTATGGCTTTATCTTATAGAACTCAAGGTCCCCGTGCTGGGAAAACAGGATTTGCAGCTGTTTGAGCTAAGATTTTCAAGTTATACACATAATGAAAACCTATACTTTGTTTCGGTCGAGTTCCCCATTCAAATGCATGTAACAGTGAGAAACGCACTGTCTTGGCGAAAGAAAGCGTTTTTGTACAACTTCATATAAATAGCTGTAACTTTTGATAGAAGACTCAGACAAACATGTTTATGGCTTTATCTTATAGAACTCAAGGTCCCCGTGCTGGGAAAACAGGATTTGCAGCTGTTTGAGCTAAGATTTTCAAGTTATACACATAATGAAAACCTATACTTTGTTTCGGTCGAGTTCCCCATTCAAATGCATGTAACAGTGAGAAACGCACTGTCTTGGCGAAAGAAAGCGTTTTTGTACAACTTCATATAAATAGCTGTAACTTTTGATAGAAGACTCAGACAAACATGTTTATGGCTTTATCTTATAGAACTCAAGGTCCCCGTGCTGGGAAAACAAGATTTGCAGCTGTTTGAGCTAAGATTTTCAAGTTATACACATAATGAAAACCTATACTTTGTTTCGGTCGAGTTCCCCATTCAAATGCATGTAACAGTGAGAAACGCACTGTCTTGGCGAAAGAAAGCGTTTTTGTACAACTTCATATAAATAGCTGTAACTTTTGATAGAAGACTCAGACAAACATGTTTATGGCTTTATCTTATAGAACTCAAGGTCCCCGTGCTGGGAAAACAGGATTTGCAGCTGTTTGAGCTAAGATTTTCAAGTTATACACATAATGAAAACCTATACTTTGTTTCGGTCGAGTTCCCCATTCAAATGCATGTAACAGTGAGAAACGCACTGTCTTGGCGAAAGAAAGCGTTTTTGTACAACTTCATATAAATAGCTGTAACTTTTGATAGAAGACTCAGACAAACATGTTTATGGCTTTATCTTATAGAACTCAAGGTCCCCGTGCTGGGAAAACAAGATTTGCAGCTGTTTGAGCTAAGATTTTCAAGTTATACACATAATGAAAACCTATACTTTGTTTCGGTCGAGTTCCCCATTCAAATGCATGTAACAGTGAGAAACGCACTGTCTTGGCGAAAGAAAGCGTTTTTGTACAACTTCATATAAATAGCTGTAACTTTTGATAGAAGACTCAGACAAACATGTTTATGGCTTTATCTTATAGAACTCAAGGTCCCCGTGCTGGGAAAACAAGATTTGCAGCTGTTTGAGCTAAGATTTTCAAGTTATACACATAATGAAAACCTATACTTTGTTTCGGTCGAGTTCCCCATTCAAATGCATGTAACAGTAAGAAACGCACTGTCTTGGCGAAAGAAAGCGTTTTTGTACAACTTCATATAAATAGCTGTAACTTTTGATAGAAGACTCGAATACACATGTTTATGGCTTTATCTTATAGAACTCAAGGTCCTCTTGCTGGGAAAACAGGATTTGCAGCTGTTTGAGCTAAGATTTCCAAGTTATACACATAATGAAAACCTATACTTTGTTTCAGGCGAGTTCCCCATTCAAATGCATGTAACAGTAAGAAACGCACTGTCTTGGCGAAAGAAAGCGTTTTTGTACAACTTCATATAAATAGCTGTAACTTTTGATAGAAGACTCGAATACACATGTTTATGGCTTTATCTTATAGAACTCAAGGTCCCCTTGCTGTGAAAACAGGATTTGCAGCTGTTTGAGCTAAGATTTCCAAGTTATACACATAATGAAAACCTATACTTTGTTTCGGTCGAGTTCCCCATTCAAATGCATGTAACAGTGAGAAACGCACTGTCTTGGCGAAAGAAAGCGTTTTTGTACAACTTCATATAAATAGCTGTAACTTTTGATAGAAGACTCAGACAAACATGTTTATGGCTTTATCTTATAGAACTCAAGGTCCCCGTGCTGGGAAAACAAGATTTGCAGCTGTTTGAGCTAAGATTTTCAAGTTATACACATAATGAAAACCTATACTTTGTTTCGGTCGAGTTCCCCATTCAAATGCATGTAACAGTAAGAAACGCACTGTCTTGGCGAAAGAAAGCGTTTTTGTACAACTTCATATAAATAGCTGTAACTTTTGATAGAAGACTCGAATACACATGTTTATGGCTTTATCTTATAGAACTCAAGGTCCTCTTGCTGGGAAAACAGGATTTGCAGCTGTTTGAGCTAAGATTTCCAAGTTATACACATAATGAAAACCTATACTTTGTTTCGGTCGAGTTCCCCATTCAAATGCATGTAACAGTGAGAAACGCACTGTCTTGGCGAAAGAAAGCGTTTTTGTTCAACTTCATATAAATAGCTGTAACTTTTGATAGAAGACTCAGACAAACATGTTTATGGCTTTATCTTATAGAACTCAAGGTCCCCGTGCTCGGAAAACAGGATTTGCAGCTGTTTGAGCTAAGATTTCCAAGTTATACACATAATGAAAACCTATACTTTGTTTCGGTCGAGTTCCCCATTCAAATGCATGTAACAGTGAGAAACGCACTGTCTTGGCGAAAGAAAGCGTTTTTGTACAACTTCATATAAATAGCTGTAACTTTTGATAGAAGACTCAGACAAACATGTTTATGGCTTTATCTTATAGAACTCAAGGTCCCCGTGCTGGGAAAACAAGATTTGCAGCTGTTTGAGCTAAGATTTTCAAGTTATACACATAATGAAAACCTATACTTTGTTTCGGTCGAGTTCCCCATTCAAATGCATGTAACAGTGAGAAACGCACTGTCTTGGCGAAAGAAAGCGTTTTTGTACAACTTCATATAAATAGCTGTAACTTTTGATAGAAGACTCAGACAAACATGTTTATGGCTTTATCTTATAGAACTCAAGGTCCCCGTGCTGGGAAAACAAGATTTGCAGCTGTTTGAGCTAAGATTTTCAAGTTATACACATAATGAAAACCTATACTTTGTTTCGGTCGAGTTCCCCATTCAAATGCATGTAACAGTGAGAAACGCACTGTCTGGGCGAAAGAAAGCGTTTTTGTACAACTTCATATAAATAGCTGTAACTTTTGATAGAAGACTCAGACAAACATGTTTATGGCTTTATCTTATAGAACTCAAGGTCCCCGTGCTGGGAAAACAGGATTTGCAGCTGTTTGAGCTAAGATTTTCAAGTTATACACATAATGAAAACCTATACTTTGTTTCGGTCGAGTTCCCCATTCAAATGCATGTAACAGTGAGAAACGCACTGTCTTGGCGAAAGAAAGCGTTTTTGTACAACTTCATATAAATAGCTGTAACTTTTGATAGAAGACTCAGACAAACATGTTTATGGCTTTATCTTATAGAACTCAAGGTCCCCGTGCTGGGAAAACAGGATTTGCAGCTGTTTGAGCTAAGATTTTCAAGTTATACACATAATGAAAACCTATACTTTGTTTCGGTCGAGTTCCCCATTCAAATGCATGTAACAGTGAGAAACGCACTGTCTTGGCGAAAGAAAGCGTTTTTGTACAACTTCATATAAATAGCTGTAACTTTTGATAGAAGACTCAGACAAACATGTTTATGGCTTTATCTTATAGAACTCAAGGTCCCCGTGCTGGGAAAACAAGATTTGCAGCTGTTTGAGCTAAGATTTCCAAGTTATACACATAATGAAAACCTATACTTTGTTTCAGGCGAGTTCCCCATTCAAATGCATGTAACAGTAAGAAACGCACTGTCTTGGCGAAAGAAAGCGTTTTTGTACAACTTCATATAAATAGCTGTAACTTTTGATAGAAGACTCGAATACACATGTTTATGGCTTTATCTTATAGAACTCAAGGTCCCCTTGCTGTGAAAACAGGATTTGCAGCTGTTTGAGCTAAGATTTCCAAGTTATACACATAATGAAAACCTATACTTTGTTTCGGTCGAGTTCCCCATTCAAATGCATGTAACAGTGAGAAACGCACTGTCTTGGCGAAAGAAAGCGTTTTTGTACAACTTCATATAAATAGCTGTAACTTTTGATAGAAGACTCAGACAAACATGTTTATGGCTTTATCTTATAGAACTCAAGGTCCCCGTGCTGGGAAAACAAGATTTGCAGCTGTTTGAGCTAAGATTTTCAAGTTATACACATAATGAAAACCTATACTTTGTTTCGGTCGAGTTCCCCATTCAAATGCATGTAACAGTAAGAAACGCACTGTCTTGGCGAAAGAAAGCGTTTTTGTTCAACTTCATATAAATAGCTGTAACTTTTGATAGAAGACTCAGACAAACATGTTTATGGCTTTATCTTATAGAACTCAAGGTCCCCTTGCTGTGAAAACAGGATTTGCAGCTGTTTGAGCTAAGATTTCCAAGTTATACACATAATGAAAACCTATACTTTGTTTCAGGCGAGTTCCCCATTCAAATGCATGTAACAGTAAGAAACGCACTGTCTTGGCGAAAGAAAGCGTTTTTGTACAACTTCATATAAATAGCTGTAACTTTTGATAGAAGACTCGAATACACATGTTTATGGCTTTATCTTATAGAACTCAAGGTCCCCTTGCTGTGAAAACAGGATTTGCAGCTGTTTGAGCTAAGATTTCCAAGTTATACACATAATGAAAACCTATACTTTGTTTCGGTCGAGTTCCCCATTCAAATGCATGTAACAGTGAGAAACGCACTGTCTTGGCGAAAGAAAGCGTTTTTGTACAACTTCATATAAATAGCTGTAACTTTTGATAGAAGACTCAGACAAACATGTTTATGGCTTTATCTTATAGAACTCAAGGTCCCCGTGCTGGGAAAACAAGATTTGCAGCTGTTTGAGCTAAGATTTTCAAGTTATACACATAATGAAAACCTATACTTTGTTTCGGTCGAGTTCCCCATTCAAATGCATGTAACAGTAAGAAACGCACTGTCTTGGCGAAAGAAAGCGTTTTTGTACAACTTCATATAAATAGCTGTAACTTTTGATAGAAGACTCGAATACACATGTTTATGGCTTTATCTTATAGAACTCAAGGTCCTCTTGCTGGGAAAACAGGATTTGCAGCTGTTTGAGCTAAGATTTCCAAGTTATACACATAATGAAAACCTATACTTTGTTTCGGTCGAGTTCCCCATTCAAATGCATGTAACAGTGAGAAACGCACTGTCTTGGCGAAAGAAAGCGTTTTTGTTCAACTTCATATAAATAGCTGTAACTTTTGATAGAAGACTCAGACAAACATGTTTATGGCTTTATCTTATAGAACTCAAGGTCCCCGTGCTCGGAAAACAGGATTTGCAGCTGTTTGAGCTAAGATTTCCAAGTTATACACATAATGAAAACCTATACTTTGTTTCGGTCGAGTTCCCCATTCAAATGCATGTAACAGTGAGAAACGCACTGTCTTGGCGAAAGAAAGCGTTTTTGTACAACTTCATATAAATAGCTGTAACTTTTGATAGAAGACTCAGACAAACATGTTTATGGCTTTATCTTATAGAACTCAAGGTCCCCGTGCTGGGAAAACAAGATTTGCAGCTGTTTGAGCTAAGATTTTCAAGTTATACACATAATGAAAACCTATACTTTGTTTCGGTCGAGTTCCCCATTCAAATGCATGTAACAGTAAGAAACGCACTGTCTTGGCGAAAGAAAGCGTTTTTGTACAACTTCATATAAATAGCTGTAACTTTTGATAGAAGACTCGAATACACATGTTTATGGCTTTATCTTATAGAACTCAAGGTCCTCTTGCTGGGAAAACAGGATTTGCAGCTGTTTGAGCTAAGATTTCCAAGTTATACACATAATGAAAACCTATACTTTGTTTCGGTCGAGTTCCCCATTCAAATGCATGTAACAGTGAGAAACGCACTGTCTTGGCGAAAGAAAGCGTTTTTGTACAACTTCATATAAATAGCTGTAACTTTTGATAGAAGACTCAGACAAACATGTTTATGGCTTTATCTTATAGAACTCAAGGTCCCCGTGCTGGGAAAACAAGATTTGCAGCTGTTTGAGCTAAGATTTTCAAGTTATACACATAATGAAAACCTATACTTTGTTTCGGTCGAGTTCCCCATTCAAATGCATGTAACAGTGAGAAACGCACTGTCTGGGCGAAAGAAAGCGTTTTTGTACAACTTCATATAAATAGCTGTAACTTTTGATAGAAGACTCAGACAACCATGTTTATGGCTTTATCTTATAGAACTCAAGGTCCCCTTGCTGGGAAAACAGGATTTGCAGCTGTTTGAGCTAAGATTTCCAAGTTATACACATAATGAAAACCTATACTTTGTTTCGGTCGAGTTCCCCATTCAAATGCATGTAACAGTGAGAAACGCACTGTCTTGGCGAAAGAAAGCGTTTTTGTACAACTTCATATAAATAGCTGTAACTTTTGATAGAAGACTCAGACAAACATGTTTATGGCTTTATCTTATAGAACTCAAGGTCCCCGTGCTGGGAAAACAAGATTTGCAGCTGTTTGAGCTAAGATTTTCAAGTTATACACATAATGAAAACCTATACTTTGTTTCGGTCGAGTTCCCCATTCAAATGCATGTAACAGTGAGAAACGCACTGTCTTGGCGAAAGAAAGCGTTTTTGTACAACTTCATATAAATAGCTGTAACTTTTGATAGAAGACTCAGACAAACATGTTTATGGCTTTATCTTATAGAACTCAAGGTCCCCGTGCTGGGAAAACAAGATTTGCAGCTGTTTGAGCTAAGATTTTCAAGTTATACACATAATGAAAACCTATACTTTGTTTCGGTCGAGTTCCCCATTCAAATGCATGTAACAGTAAGAAACGCACTGTCTTGGCGAAAGAAAGCGTTTTTGTACAACTTCATATAAATAGATGTAACTTTTGATAGAAGACTCGAATACACATGTTTATGGCTTTATCTTATAGAACTCAAGGTCCTCTTGCTGGGAAAACAGGATTTGCAGCTGTTTGAGCTAAGATTTCCAAGTTATACACATAATGAAAACCTATACTTTGTTTCAGGCGAGTTCCCCATTCAAATGCATGTAACAGTAAGAAACGCACTGTCTTGGCGAAAGAAAGCGTTTTTGTACAACTTCATATAAATAGCTGTAACTTTTGATAGAAGACTCGAATACACATGTTTATGGCTTTATCTTATAGAACTCAAGGTCCCCTTGCTGTGAAAACAGGATTTGCAGCTGTTTGAGCTAAGATTTCCAAGTTATACACATAATGAAAACCTATACTTTGTTTCGGTCGAGTTCCCCATTCAAATGCATGTAACAGTGAGAAACGCACTGTCTTGGCGAAAGAAAGCGTTTTTGTACAACTTCATATAAATAGCTGTAACTTTTGATAGAAGACTCAGACAAACATGTTTATGGCTTTATCTTATAGAACTCAAGGTCCCCGTGCTGGGAAAACAAGATTTGCAGCTGTTTGAGCTAAGATTTTCAAGTTATACACATAATGAAAACCTATACTTTGTTTCGGTCGAGTTCCCCATTCAAATGCATGTAACAGTAAGAAACGCACTGTCTTGGCGAAAGAAAGCGTTTTTGTACAACTTCATATAAATAGCTGTAACTTTTGATAGAAGACTCGAATACACATGTTTATGGCTTTATCTTATAGAACTCAAGGTCCTCTTGCTGGGAAAACAGGATTTGCAGCTGTTTGAGCTAAGATTTCCAAGTTATACACATAATGAAAACCTATACTTTGTTTCGGTCGAGTTCCCCATTCAAATGCATGTAACAGTGAGAAACGCACTGTCTTGGCGAAAGAAAGCGTTTTTGTACAACTTCATATAAATAGCTGTAACTTTTGATAGAAGACTCAGACAAACATGTTTATGGCTTTATCTTATAGAACTCAAGGTCCCCGTGCTGGGAAAACAAGATTTGCAGCTGTTTGAGCTAAGATTTTCAAGTTATACACATAATGAAAACCTATACTTTGTTTCGGTCGAGTTCCCCATTCAAATGCATGTAACAGTAAGAAACGCACTGTCTTGGCGAAAGAAAGCGTTTTTGTACAACTTCATATAAATAGCTGTAACTTTTGATAGAAGACTCGAATACACATGTTTATGGCTTTATCTTATAGAACTCAAGGTCCTCTTGCTGGGAAAACAGGATTTGCAGCTGTTTGAGCTAAGATTTCCAAGTTATACACATAATGAAAACCTATACTTTGTTTCGGTCGAGTTCCCCATTCAAATGCATGTAACAGTGAGAAACGCACTGTCTTGGCGAAAGAAAGCGTTTTTGTACAACTTCATATAAATAGCTGTAACTTTTGATAGAAGACTCAGACAAACATGTTTATGGCTTTATCTTATAGAACTCAAGGTCCCCGTGCTGGGAAAACAAGATTTGCAGCTGTTTGAGCTAAGATTTTCAAGTTATACACATAATGAAAACCTATACTTTGTTTCGGTCGAGTTCCCCATTCAAATGCATGTAACAGTGAGAAACGCACTGTCTGGGCGAAAGAAAGCGTTTTTGTACAACTTCATATAAATAGCTGTAACTTTTGATAGAAGACTCAGACAACCATGTTTATGGCTTTATCTTATAGAACTCAAGGTCCCCTTGCTGGGAAAACAGGATTTGCAGCTGTTTGAGCTAAGATTTCCAAGTTATACACATAATGAAAACCTATACTTTGTTTCGGTCGAGTTCCCCATTCAAATGCATGTAACAGTGAGAAACGCACTGTCTTGGCGAAAGAAAGCGTTTTTGTACAACTTCATATAAATAGCTGTAACTTTTGATAGAAGACTCAGACAAACATGTTTATGGCTTTATCTTATAGAACTCAAGGTCCCCGTGCTGGGAAAACAGGATTTGCAGCTGTTTGAGCTAAGATTTTCAAGTTATACACATAATGAAAACCTATACTTTGTTTCGGTCGAGTTCCCCATTCAAATGCATGTAACAGTGAGAAACGCACTGTCTTGGCGAAAGAAAGCGTTTTTGTACAACTTCATATAAATAGCTGTAACTTTTGATAGAAGACTCAGACAAACATGTTTATGGCTTTATCTTATAGAACTCAAGGTCCCCGTGCTGGGAAAACAGGATTTGCAGCTGTTTGAGCTAAGATTTTCAAGTTATACACATAATGAAAACCTATACTTTGTTTCGGTCGAGTTCCCCATTCAAATGCATGTAACAGTGAGAAACGCACTGTCTTGGCGAAAGAAAGCGTTTTTGTACAACTTCATATAAATAGCTGTAACTTTTGATAGAAGACTCAGACAAACATGTTTATGGCTTTATCTTATAGAACTCAAGGTCCCCGTGCTGGGAAAACAGGATTTGCAGCTGTTTGAGCTAAGATTTTCAAGTTATACACATAATGAAAACCTATACTTTGTTTCGGTCGAGTTCCCCATTCAAATGCATGTAACAGTGAGAAACGCACTGTCTTGGCGAAAGAAAGCGTTTTTGTACAACTTCATATAAATAGCTGTAACTTTTGATAGAAGACTCAGACAAACATGTTTATGGCTTTATCTTATAGAACTCAAGGTCCCCGTGCTGGGAAAACAAGATTTGCAGCTGTTTGAGCTAAGATTTTCAAGTTATACACATAATGAAAACCTATACTTTGTTTCGGTCGAGTTCCCCATTCAAATGCATGTAACAGTGAGAAACGCACTGTCTTGGCGAAAGAAAGCGTTTTTGTACAACTTCATATAAATAGCTGTAACTTTTGATAGAAGACTCAGACAAACATGTTTATGGCTTTATCTTATAGAACTCAAGGTCCCCGTGCTGGGAAAACAGGATTTGCAGCTGTTTGAGCTAAGATTTTCAAGTTATACACATAATGAAAACCTATACTTTGTTTCGGTCGAGTTCCCCATTCAAATGCATGTAACAGTGAGAAACGCACTGTCTTGGCGAAAGAAAGCGTTTTTGTACAACTTCATATAAATAGCTGTAACTTTTGATAGAAGACTCAGACAAACATGTTTATGGCTTTATCTTATAGAACTCAAGGTCCCCGTGCTGGGAAAACAAGATTTGCAGCTGTTTGAGCTAAGATTTTCAAGTTATACACATAATGAAAACCTATACTTTGTTTCGGTCGAGTTCCCCATTCAAATGCATGTAACAGTGAGAAACGCACTGTCTTGGCGAAAGAAAGCGTTTTTGTACAACTTCATATAAATAGCTGTAACTTTTGATAGAAGACTCAGACAAACATGTTTATGGCTTTATCTTATAGAACTCAAGGTCCCCGTGCTGGGAAAACAAGATTTGCAGCTGTTTGAGCTAAGATTTTCAAGTTATACACATAATGAAAACCTATACTTTGTTTCGGTCGAGTTCCCCATTCAAATGCATGTAACAGTAAGAAACGCACTGTCTTGGCGAAAGAAAGCGTTTTTGTACAACTTCATATAAATAGCTGTAACTTTTGATAGAAGACTCGAATACACATGTTTATGGCTTTATCTTATAGAACTCAAGGTCCCCTTGCTGTGAAAACAGGATTTGCAGCTGTTTGAGCTAAGATTTCCAAGTTATACACATAATGAAAACCTATACTTTGTTTCGGTCGAGTTCCCCATTCAAATGCATGTAACAGTGAGAAACGCACTGTCTTGGCGAAAGAAAGCGTTTTTGTACAACTTCATATAAATAGCTGTAACTTTTGATAGAAGACTCAGACAAACATGTTTATGGCTTTATCTTATAGAACTCAAGGTCCCCGTGCTGGGAAAACAAGATTTGCAGCTGTTTGAGCTAAGATTTTCAAGTTATACACATAATGAAAACCTATACTTTGTTTCGGTCGAGTTCCCCATTCAAATGCATGTAACAGTAAGAAACGCACTGTCTTGGCGAAAGAAAGCGTTTTTGTACAACTTCATATAAATAGCTGTAACTTTTGATAGAAGACTCGAATACACATGTTTATGGCTTTATCTTATAGAACTCAAGGTCCCCGTGCTGGGAAAACAGGATTTGCAGCTGTTTGAGCTAAGATTTTCAAGTTATACACATAATGAAAACCTATACTTTGTTTCGGTCGAGTTCCCCATTCAAATGCATGTAACAGTGAGAAACGCACTGTCTTGGCGAAAGAAAGCGTTTTTGTACAACTTCATATAAATAGCTGTAACTTTTGATAGAAGACTCAGACAAACATGTTTATGGCTTTATCTTATAGAACTCAAGGTCCCCGTGCTGGGAAAACAAGATTTGCAGCTGTTTGAGCTAAGATTTTCAAGTTATACACATAATGAAAACCTATACTTTGTTTCGGTCGAGTTCCCCATTCAAATGCATGTAACAGTGAGAAACGCACTGTCTTGGCGAAAGAAAGCGTTTTTGTACAACTTCATATAAATAGCTGTAACTTTTGATAGAAGACTCAGACAAACATGTTTATGGCTTTATCTTATAGAACTCAAGGTCCCCGTGCTGGGAAAACAAGATTTGCAGCTGTTTGAGCTAAGATTTTCAAGTTATACACATAATGAAAACCTATACTTTGTTTCGGTCGAGTTCCCCATTCAAATGCATGTAACAGTAAGAAACGCACTGTCTTGGCGAAAGAAAGCGTTTTTGTACAACTTCATATAAATAGCTGTAACTTTTGATAGAAGACTCGAATACACATGTTTATGGCTTTATCTTATAGAACTCAAGGTCCCCTTGCTGTGAAAACAGGATTTGCAGCTGTTTGAGCTAAGATTTCCAAGTTATACACATAATGAAAACCTATACTTTGTTTCGGTCGAGTTCCCCATTCAAATGCATGTAACAGTGAGAAACGCACTGTCTTGGCGAAAGAAAGCGTTTTTGTACAACTTCATATAAATAGCTGTAACTTTTGATAGAAGACTCAGACAAACATGTTTATGGCTTTATCTTATAGAACTCAAGGTCCCCGTGCTGGGAAAACAAGATTTGCAGCTGTTTGAGCTAAGATTTTCAAGTTATACACATAATGAAAACCTATACTTTGTTTCGGTCGAGTTCCCCATTCAAATGCATGTAACAGTAAGAAACGCACTGTCTTGGCGAAAGAAAGCGTTTTTGTACAACTTCATATAAATAGCTGTAACTTTTGATAGAAGACTCGAATACACATGTTTATGGCTTTATCTTATAGAACTCAAGGTCCTCTTGCTGGGAAAACAGGATTTGCAGCTGTTTGAGCTAAGATTTCCAAGTTATACACATAATGAAAACCTATACTTTGTTTCGGTCGAGTTCCCCATTCAAATGCATGTAACAGTGAGAAACGCACTGTCTTGGCGAAAGAAAGCGTTTTTGTTCAACTTCATATAAATAGCTGTAACTTTTGATAGAAGACTCAGACAAACATGTTTATGGCTTTATCTTATAGAACTCAAGGTCCCCGTGCTGGGAAAACAGGATTTGCAGCTGTTTGAGCTAAGATTTCCAAGTTATACACATAATGAAAACCTATACTTTGTTTCGGTCGAGTTCCCCATTCAAATGCATGTAACAGTAAGAAACGCACTGTCTTGGCGAAAGAAAGCGTTTTTGTACAACTTCATATAAATAGCTGTAACTTTTGATAGAAGACTCGAATACACATGTTTATGGCTTTATCTTATAGAACTCAAGGTCCTCTTGCTGGGAAAACAGGATTTGCAGCTGTTTGAGCTAAGATTTCCAAGTTATACACATAATGAAAACCTATACTTTGTTTCAGGCGAGTTCCCCATTCAAATGCATGTAACAGTAAGAAACGCACTGTCTTGGCGAAAGAAAGCGTTTTTGTACAACTTCATATAAATAGCTGTAACTTTTGATAGAAGACTCGAATACACATGTTTATGGCTTTATCTTATAGAACTCAAGGTCCCCTTGCTGTGAAAACAGGATTTGCAGCTGTTTGAGCTAAGATTTCCAAGTTATACACATAATGAAAACCTATACTTTGTTTCGGTCGAGTTCCCCATTCAAATGCATGTAACAGTGAGAAACGCACTGTCTTGGCGAAAGAAAGCGTTTTTGTACAACTTCATATAAATAGCTGTAACTTTTGATAGAAGACTCAGACAAACATGTTTATGGCTTTATCTTATAGAACTCAAGGTCCCCGTGCTGGGAAAACAAGATTTGCAGCTGTTTGAGCTAAGATTTTCAAGTTATACACATAATGAAAACCTATACTTTGTTTCGGTCGAGTTCCCCATTCAAATGCATGTAACAGTAAGAAACGCACTGTCTTGGCGAAAGAAAGCGTTTTTGTACAACTTCATATAAATAGCTGTAACTTTTGATAGAAGACTCGAATACACATGTTTATGGCTTTATCTTATAGAACTCAAGGTCCTCTTGCTGGGAAAACAGGATTTGCAGCTGTTTGAGCTAAGATTTCCAAGTTATACACATAATGAAAACCTATACTTTGTTTCGGTCGAGTTCCCCATTCAAATGCATGTAACAGTGAGAAACGCACTGTCTTGGCGAAAGAAAGCGTTTTTGTACAACTTCATATAAATAGCTGTAACTTTTGATAGAAGACTCAGACAAACATGTTTATGGCTTTATCTTATAGAACTCAAGGTCCCCGTGCTGGGAAAACAGGATTTGCAGCTGTTTGAGCTAAGATTTTCAAGTTATACACATAATGAAAACCTATACTTTGTTTCGGTCGAGTTCCCCATTCAAATGCATGTAACAGTGAGAAACGCACTGTCTTGGCGAAAGAAAGCGTTTTTGTACAACTTCATATAAATAGCTGTAACTTTTGATAGAAGACTCAGACAAACATGTTTATGGCTTTATCTTATAGAACTCAAGGTCCCCGTGCTGGGAAAACAAGATTTGCAGCTGTTTGAGCTAAGATTTTCAAGTTATACACATAATGAAAACCTATACTTTGTTTCGGTCGAGTTCCCCATTCAAATGCATGTAACAGTGAGAAACGCACTGTCTTGGCGAAAGAAAGCGTTTTTGTACAACTTCATATAAATAGCTGTAACTTTTGATAGAAGACTCAGACAAACATGTTTATGGCTTTATCTTATAGAACTCAAGGTCCCCGTGCTGGGAAAACAGGATTTGCAGCTGTTTGAGCTAAGATTTCCAAGTTATACACATAATGAAAACCTATACTTTGTTTCGGTCGAGTTCCCCATTCAAATGCATGTAAAAGTGAGAAACGCACTGTCTTGGCGAAAGAAAGCGTTTTTGTACAACTTCATATAAATAGCTGTAACTTTTGATAGAAGACTCAGACAAACATGTTTATGGCTTTATCTTATAGAACTCAAGGTCCCCGTGCTGGGAAAACAGGATTTGCAGCTGTTTGAGCTAAGATTTTCAAGTTATACACATAATGAAAACCTATACTTTGTTTCGGTCGAGTTCCCCATTCAAATGCATGTAACAGTGAGAAACGCACTGTCTTGGCGAAAGAAAGCGTTTTTGTACAACTTCATATAAATAGCTGTAACTTTTGATAGAAGACTCAGACAAACATGTTTATGGCTTTATCTTATAGAACTCAATATCCCCGTGCTGGGCAAACAGGTTTTGCAGCCGTTTGAGCTAAGATTTTAAAATGATTCACATAATGAAAACCTATACTTTGTCTCGGGTGAGTTTCCCATTCAAATGCATGTAACAGTGAGAAACACACTGTCTTGGCGAAATAAAGCGATTTTCAACAACTTCATATAAATCGCTGTAACTTTTGATAGAAGACTCAGACAACCATGTTTATGGCTTTATCTTATAGAACTCAATATCCCCGTGCTGGGCAAACAGGTTTTGCAGCCGTTTGAGCTAAGATTTAAAAATTATTCACATAATGAAAACCTATACTTTGTTTCAGGCGAGTTTCCCATTCAAATGCATGTAACAGTGAGAAACACACTGTCTTGGCGAAATAAAGCGATTTTCAACCACTTCATATAAATCGCTGTAACTTTTGATAGAAGACTCAGACAACCATGTTTATGGCTTTATCTTATAGAACTCAATATCCCCGTGCTGGGCAAACAGGTTTTGCAGCCGTTTGAGCTAAGATTTAAAAATTATTCACATAATGAAAACCTATACTTTGTTTCAGGCGAGTTTCCCATTCAAATGCATGTAACAGTGAGAAACGCATTGTCTTGGCGAAATAAAGCGTTTTTGAACAACTTCATATAAATCGCTGTAACTTTTGATAGAAGACTCAGACAAACATGTTTATGGCTTTATCTTATAGAACTCAATATCCCCGTGCTGGGCAAACAGGTTTTGCAGCCGTTTGAGCTAAGATTTTAAAATGATTCACATAATGAAAACCTATACTTTGTCTCGGGTGAGTTTCCCATTCAAATGCATGTAACAGTGAGAAACACACTGTCTTGGCGAAATAAAGCGATTTTCAACCACTTCATATAAATCGCTGTAACTTTTGATAGAAGACTCAGACAACCATGTTTATGGCTTTATCTTATAGAACTCAATATCCCCGTGCTGGGCAAACAGGTTTTGCAGCCGTTTGAGCTAAGATTTTAAAATTATTCACATAATGAAAACCTATACTTTGTCTCGGGTGAGTTTCCCATTCAAATGCATGTAACAGTGAGAAACGCATTGTCTTGGCGAAATAAAGCGTTTTTGAACAACTTCATATAAATCGCTGTAACTTTTGATAGAAGACTCAGACAACCATGTTTATGGCTTTATCTTATAGAACTCAATATCCCCGTGCTGGGAAAACAGGTTTTGCAGCCGTTTGAGCTAAGATTTTAAAATTATTCACATAATGAAAACCTATACTTTGTTTCAGGCGAGTTTCCCATTCAAATGCATGTAACAGTGAGAAACGCATTGTCTTGGCGAAATAAAGCGTTTTTGAACAACTTCATATAAATCGCTGTAACTTTTGATAGAAGACTCAGACAAACATGTTTATGGCTTTATCTTATAGAACTCAATATCCCCGTGCTGGGCAAACAGGTTTTGCAGCCGTTTGAGCTAAGATTTAAAAATTATTCACATAATGAAAACCTATACTTTGTTTCAGGCGAGTTTCCCATTCAAATGCATGTAACAGTGAGAAACACACTGTCTTGGCGAAATAAAGCGATTTTCAACCACTTCATATAAATCGCTGTAACTTTTGATAGAAGACTCAGACAACCATGTTTATGGCTTTATCTTATAGAACTCAATATCCCCGTGCTGGGCAAACAGGTTTTGCAGCCGTTTGAGCTAAGATTTAAAAATTATTCACATAATGAAAACCTATACTTTGTTTCAGGCGAGTTTCCCATTCAAATGCATGTAACAGTGAGAAACGCATTGTCTTGGCGAAATAAAGCGTTTTTGAACAACTTCATATAAATCGCTGTAACTTTTGATAGAAGACTCAGACAAACATGTTTATGGCTTTATCTTATAGAACTCAATATCCCCGTGCTGGGCAAACAGGTTTTGCAGCCGTTTGAGCTAAGATTTTAAAATTATTCACATAATGAAAACCTATACTTTGTTTCAGGCGAGTTTCCCATTCAAATGCATGTAACAGTGAGAAACGCATTGTCTTGGCGAAATAAAGCGTTTTTGAACAACTTCATATAAATCGCTGTAACTTTTGATAGAAGACTCAGACAAACATGTTTATGGCTTTATCTTATAGAACTCAATATCCCCGTGCTGGGCAAACAGGTTTTGCAGCCGTTTGAGCTAAGATTTAAAAATTATTCACATAATGAAAACCTATACTTTGTCTCGGGTGAGTTTCCCATTCAAATGCATGTAACAGTGAGAAACACACTGTCTTGGCGAAATAAAGCGATTTTCAACCACTTCATATAAATCGCTGTAACTTTTGATAGAAGACTCAGACAACCATGTTTATGGCTTTATCTTATAGAACTCAATATCCCCGTGCTGGGCAAACAGGTTTTGCAGCCGTTTGAGCTAAGATTTAAAAATTATTCACATAATGAAAACCTATACTTTGTCTCGGGTGAGTTTCCCATTCAAATGCATGTAACAGTGAGAAACACACTGTCTTGGCGAAATAAAGCGATTTTCAACCACTTCATATAAATCGCTGTAACTTTTGATAGAAGACTCAGACAACCATGTTTATGGCTTTATCTTATAGAACTCAATATCCCCGTGCTGGGCAAACAGGTTTTGCAGCCGTTTGAGCTAAGATTTAAAAATTATTCACATAATGAAAACCTATACTTTGTTTCAGGCGAGTTTCCCATTCAAATGCATGTAACAGTGAGAAACGCATTGTCTTGGCGAAATAAAGCGTTTTTGAACAACTTCATATAAATCGCTGTAACTTTTGATAGAAGACTCAGACAAACATGTTTATGGCTTTATCTTATAGAACTCAATATCCCCGTGCTGGGCAAACAGGTTTTGCAGCCGTTTGAGCTAAGATTTTAAAATGATTCACATAATGAAAACCTATACTTTGTCTCGGGTGAGTTTCCCATTCAAATGCATGTAACAGTGAGAAACACACTGTCTTGGCGAAATAAAGCGATTTTCAACCACGTCATATAAATCGCTGTAACTTTTGATAGAAGACTCAGACAACCATGTTTATGGCTTTATCTTATAGAACTCAATATCCCCGTGCTGGGCAAACAGGTTTTGCAGCCGTTTGAGCTAAGATTTTAAAATTATTCACATAATGAAAACCTATACTTTGTCTCGGGTGAGTTTCCCATTCAAATGCATGTAACAGTGAGAAACGCATTGTCTTGGCGAAATAAAGCGTTTTTGAACAACTTCATATAAATCGCTGTAACTTTTGATAGAAGACTCAGACAAACATGTTTATGGCTTTATCTTATAGAACTCAATATCCCCGTGCTGGGCAAACAGAACAGGTTTTGCAGCCGTTTGAGCTAAGATTTTAAAATTATTCACATAATGAAAACCTATACTTTGTCTCGGGTGAGTTTCCCATTCAAATGCATGTAACAGTGAGAAACACACTGTCTTGGCGAAATAAAGCGATTTTCAACCACTTCATATAAATCGCTGTAACTTTTGATAGAAGACTCAGACAACCATGTTTATGGCTTTATCTTATAGAACTCAATATCCCCGTGCTGGGCAAACAGGTTTTGCAGCCGTTTGAGCTAAGATTTAAAAATTATTCACATAATGAAAACCTATACTTTGTCTCGGGTGAGTTTCCCATTCAAATGCATGTAACAGTGAGAAACACACTGTCTTGGCGAAATAAAGCGATTTTCAACCACTTCATATAAATCGCTGTAACTTTTGATAGAAGACTCAGACAACCATGTTTATGGCTTTATCTTATAGAACTCAATATCCCCGTGCTGGGCAAACAGGTTTTGCAGCCGTTTGAGCTAAGATTTAAAAATTATTCACATAATGAAAACCTATACTTTGTCTCGGGTGAGTTTCCCATTCAAATGCATGTAACAGTGAGAAACACACTGTCTTGGCGAAATAAAGCGATTTTCAACCACTTCATATAAATCGCTGTAACTTTTGATAGAAGACTCAGACAACCATGTTTATGGCTTTATCTTATAGAACTCAATATCCCCGTGCTGGGCAAACAGGTTTTGCAGCCGTTTGAGCTAAGATTTAAAAATTATTCACATAATGAAAACCTATACTTTGTTTCAGGCGAGTTTCCCATTCAAATGCATGTAACAGTGAGAAACGCATTGTCTTGGCGAAATAAAGCGTTTTTGAACAACTTCATATAAATCGCTGTAACTTTTGATAGAAGACTCAGACAAACATGTTTATGGCTTTATCTTATAGAACTCAATATCCCCGTGCTGGGCAAACAGGTTTTGCAGCCGTTTGAGCTAAGATTTAAAAATTATTCACATAATGAAAACCTATACTTTGTTTCAGGCGAGTTTCCCATTCAAATGCATGTAACAGTGAGAAACGCATTGTCTTGGCGAAATAAAGCGTTTTTGAACAACTTCATATAAATCGCTGTAACTTTTGATAGAAGACTCAGACAAACATGTTTATGGCTTTATCTTATAGAACTCAATATCCCCGTGCTGGGCAAACAGGTTTTGCAGCCGTTTGAGCTAAGATTTAAAAATTATTCACATAATGAAAACCTATACTTTGTTTCAGGCGAGTTTCCCATTCAAATGCATGTAACAGTGAGAAACACACTGTCTTGGCGAAATAAAGCGATTTTCAACCACTTCATATAAATCGCTGTAACTTTTGATAGAAGACTCAGACAACCATGTTTATGGCTTTATCTTATAGAACTCAATATCCCCGTGCTGGGCAAACAGGTTTTGCAGCCGTTTGAGCTAAGATTTAAAAATTATTCACATAATGAAAACCTATACTTTGTTTCAGGCGAGTTTCCCATTCAAATGCATGTAACAGTGAGAAACGCATTGTCTTGGCGAAATAAAGCGTTTTTGAACAACTTCATATAAATCGCTGTAACTTTTGATAGAAGACTCAGACAAACATGTTTATGGCTTTATCTTATAGAACTCAATATCCCCGTGCTGGGCAAACAGGTTTTGCAGCCGTTTGAGCTAAGATTTTAAAATTATTCACATAATGAAAACCTATACTTTGTTTCAGGCGAGTTTCCCATTCAAATGCATGTAACAGTGAGAAACGCATTGTCTTGGCGAAATAAAGCGTTTTTGAACAACTTCATATAAATCGCTGTAACTTTTGATAGAAGACTCAGACAAACATGTTTATGGCTTTATCTTATAGAACTCAATATCCCCGTGCTGGGCAAACAGGTTTTGCAGCCGTTTGAGCTAAGATTTAAAAATTATTCACATAATGAAAACCTATACTTTGTCTCGGGTGAGTTTCCCATTCAAATGCATGTAACAGTGAGAAACACACTGTCTTGGCGAAATAAAGCGATTTTCAACCACTTCATATAAATCGCTGTAACTTTTGATAGAAGACTCAGACAACCATGTTTATGGCTTTATCTTATAGAACTCAATATCCCCGTGCTGGGCAAACAGGTTTTGCAGCCGTTTGAGCTAAGATTTTAAAATTATTCACATAATGAAAACCTATACTTTGTCTCGGGTGAGTTTCCCATTCAAATGCATGTAACAGTGAGAAACGCATTGTCTTGGCGAAATAAAGCGTTTTTGAACAACTTCATATAAATCGCTGTAACTTTTGATAGAAGACTCAGACAACCATGTTTATGGCTTTATCTTATAGAACTCAATATCCCCGTGCTGGGCAAACAGGTTTTGCAGCCGTTTGAGCTAAGATTTTAAAATGATTCACATAATGAAAACCTATACTTTGTCTCGGGTGAGTTTCCCATTCAAATGCATGTAACAGTGAGAAACACACTGTCTTGGCGAAATAAAGCGATTTTCAACCACTTCATATAAATCGCTGTAACTTTTGATAGAAGACTCAGACAACCATGTTTATGGCTTTATCTTATAGAACTCAATATCCCCGTGCTGGGCAAACAGGTTTTGCAGCCGTTTGAGCTAAGATTTAAAAATTATTCACATAATGAAAACCTATACTTTGTCTCGGGTGAGTTTCCCATTCAAATGCATGTAACAGTGAGAAACACACTGTCTTGGCGAAATAAAGCGATTTTCAACCACTTCATATAAATCGCTGTAACTTTTGATAGAAGACTCAGACAACCATGTTTATGGCTTTATCTTATAGAACTCAATATCCCCGTGCTGGGCAAACAGGTTTTGCAGCCGTTTGAGCTAAGATTTTAAAATTATTCACATAATGAAAACCTATACTTTGTCTCCGGTGAGTTTCCCATTCAAATGCATGTAACAGTGAGAAACGCATTGTCTTGGCGAAATAAAGCGTTTTTGAACAACTTCATATAAATCGCTGTAACTTTTGATAGAAGACTCAGACAACCATGTTTATGGCTTTATCTTATAGAACTCAATATCCCCGTGCTGGGCAAACAGGTTTTGCAGCCGTTTGAGCTAAGATTTTAAAATGATTCACATAATGAAAACCTATACTTTGTCTCGGGTGAGTTTCCCATTCAAATGCATGTAACAGTGAGAAACACACTGTCTTGGCGAAATAAAGCGATTTTCAACCACTTCATATAAATCGCTGTAACTTTTGATAGAAGACTCAGACAACCATGTTTATGGCTTTATCTTATAGAACTCAATATCCCCGTGCTGGGCAAACAGGTTTTGCAGCCGTTTGAGCTAAGATTTTAAAATTATTCACATAATGAAAACCTATACTTTGTCTCGGGTGAGTTTCCCATTCAAATGCATGTAACAGTGAGAAACACACTGTCTTGGCGAAATAAAGCGATTTTCAACCACTTCATATAAATCGCTGTAACTTTTGATAGAAGACTCAGACAACCATGTTTATGGCTTTATCTTATAGAACTCAATATCCCCGTGCTGGGCAAACAGGTTTTGCAGCCGTTTGAGCTAAGATTTTAAAATTATTCACATAATGAAAACCTATACTTTGTCTCGGGTGAGTTTCCCATTCAAATGCATGTAACAGTGAGAAACACACTGTCTTGGCGAAATAAAGCGATTTTCAACCACTTCATATAAATCGCTGTAACTTTTGATAGAAGACTCAGACAACCATGTTTATGGCTTTATCTTATAGAACTCAATATCCCCGTGCTGGGCAAACAGGTTTTGCAGCCGTTTGAGCTAAGATTTTAAAATTATTCACATAATGAAAACCTATACTTTGTTTCAGGCGAGTTTCCCATTCAAATGCATGTAACAGTGAGAAACGCATTGTCTTGGCGAAATAAAGCGTTTTTGAACAACTTCATATAAATCGCTGTAACTTTTGATAGAAGACTCAGACAACCATGTTTATGGCTTTATCTTATAGAACCTAATATCCCCGTGCTGGGAAAACAGGTTTTGCAGCCGTTTGAGCTAAGATTTAAAAATTATTCACATAATGAAAACCTATACTTTGTTTCAGGCGAGTTTCCCATTCAAATGCATGTAACAGTGAGAAACGCATTGTCTTGGCGAAATAAAGCGTTTTTGAACAACTTCATATAAATCGCTGTAACTTTTGATAGAAGACTCAGACAAACATGTTTATGGCTTTATCTTATAGAACTCAATATCCCCGTGCTGGGCAAACAGGTTTTGCAGCCGTTTGAGCTAAGATTTTAAAATGATTCACATAATGAAAACCTATACTTTCTTTCAGGCGAGTTTCCCATTCAAATTCATGTAACAGTGAGAAACGCATTGTCTTGGCGAAATAAAGCGTTTTTGAACAACTTCATATAAATCGCTGTAACTTTTGATAGAAGACTCAGACAAACATGTTTATGGCTTTATCTTATAGAACTCAATATCCCCGTGCTGGGCAAACAGGTTTTGCAGCCGTTTGAGCTAAGATTTAAAAATTATTCACATAATGAAAACCTATACTTTGTTTCAGGCGAGTTTCCCATTCAAATGCATGTAACAGTGAGAAACGCATTGTCTTGGCGAAATAAAGCGTTTTTGAACAACTTCATATAAATCGCTGTAACTTTTGATAGAAGACTCAGACAAACATGTTTATGGCTTTATCTTATAGAACTCAATATCCCCGTGCTGGGCAAACAGAACAGGTTTTGCAGCCGTTTGAGCTAAGATTTTAAAATTATTCACATAATGAAAACCTATACTTTGTCTCGGGTGAGTTTCCCATTCAAATGCATGTAACAGTGAGAAACACACTGTCTTGGCGAAATAAAGCGATTTTCAACCACTTCATATAAATCGCTGTAACTTTTGATAGAAGACTCAGACAACCATGTTTATGGCTTTATCTTATAGAACTCAATATCCCCGTGCTGGGCAAACAGGTTTTGCAGCCGTTTGAGCTAAGATTTAAAAATTATTCACATAATGAAAACCTATACTTTGTCTCGGGTGAGTTTCCCATTCAAATGCATGTAACAGTGAGAAACACACTGTCTTGGCGAAATAAAGCGATTTTCAACCACTTCATATAAATCGCTGTAACTTTTGATAGAAGACTCAGACAACCATGTTTATGGCTTTATCTTATAGAACTCAATATCCCCGTGCTGGGCAAACAGGTTTTGCAGCCGTTTGAGCTAAGATTTTAAAATGATTCACATAATGAAAACCTATACTTTGTTTCAGGCGAGTTTCCCATTCAAATGCATGTAACAGTGAGAAACGCATTGTCTTGGCGAAATAAAGCGTTTTTGAACAACTTCATATAAATCGCTGTAACTTTTGATAGAAGACTCAGACAAACATGTTTATGGCTTTATCTTATAGAACTCAATATCCCCGTGCTGGGCAAACAGGTTTTGCAGCCGTTTGAGCTAAGATTTAAAAATTATTCACATAATGAAAACCTATACTTTGTTTCAGGCGAGTTTCCCATTCAAATGCATGTAACAGTGAGAAACGCATTGTCTTGGCGAAATAAAGCGTTTTTGAACAACTTCATATAAATCGCTGTAACTTTTGATAGAAGACTCAGACAAACATGTTTATGGCTTTATCTTATAGAACTCAATATCCCCGTGCTGGGCAAACAGGTTTTGCAGCCGTTTGAGCTAAGATTTAAAAATTATTCACATAATGAAAACCTATACTTTGTTTCAGGCGAGTTTCCCATTCAAATGCATGTAACAGTGAGAAACGCATTGTCTTGGCGAAATAAAGCGTTTTTGAACAACTTCATATAAATCGCTGTAACTTTTGATAGAAGACTCAGACAAACATGTTTATGGCTTTATCTTATAGAACTCAATATCCCCGTGCTGGGCAAACAGAACAGGTTTTGCAGCCGTTTGAGCTAAGATTTTAAAATTATTCACATAATGAAAACCTATACTTTGTCTCGGGTGAGTTTCCCATTCAAATGCATGTAACAGTGAGAAACACACTGTCTTGGCGAAATAAAGCGATTTTCAACCACTTCATATAAATCGCTGTAACTTTTGATAGAAGACTCAGACAACCATGTTTATGGCTTTATCTTATAGAACTCAATATCCCCGTGCTGGGCAAACAGGTTTTGCAGCCGTTTGAGCTAAGATTTAAAAATTATTCACATAATGAAAACCTATACTTTGTCTCGGGTGAGTTTCCCATTCAAATGCATGTAACAGTGAGAAACACACTGTCTTGGCGAAATAAAGCGATTTTCAACCACTTCATATAAATCGCTGTAACTTTTGATAGAAGACTCAGACAACCATGTTTATGGCTTTATCTTATAGAACTCAATATCCCCGTGCTGGGCAAACAGGTTTTGCAGCCGTTTGAGCTAAGATTTTAAAATGATTCACATAATGAAAACCTATACTTTGTTTCAGGCGAGTTTCCCATTCAAATGCATGTAACAGTGAGAAACGCATTGTCTTGGCGAAATAAAGCGTTTTTGAACAACTTCATATAAATCGCTGTAACTTTTGATAGAAGACTCAGACAAACATGTTTATGGCTTTATCTTATAGAACTCAATATCCCCGTGCTGGGCAAACAGGTTTTGCAGCCGTTTGAGCTAAGATTTAAAAATTATTCACATAATGAAAACCTATACTTTGTCTCGGGTGAGTTTCCCATTCAAATGCATGTAACAGTGAGAAACACACTGTCTTGGCGAAATAAAGCGATTTTCAACCACTTCATATAAATCGCTGTAACTTTTGATAGAAGACTCAGACAACCATGTTTATGGCTTTATCTTATAGAACTCAATATCCCCGTGCTGGGCAAACAGGTTTTGCAGCCGTTTGAGCTAAGACTTAAAAATTATTCACATAATGAAAACCTATACTTTGTCTCGGGTGAGTTTCCCATTCAAATGCATGTAACAGTGAGAAACACACTGTCTTGGCGAAATAAAGCGATTTTCAACCACTTCATATAAATCGCTGTAACTTTTGATAGAAGACTCAGACAACCATGTTTATGGCTTTATCTTATAGAACTCAATATCCCCGTGCTGGGCAAACAGGTTTTGCAGCCGTTTGAGCTAAGATTTTAAAATTATTCACATAATGAAAACCTATACTTTGTTTCAGGCGAGTTTCCCATTCAAATGCATGTAACAGTGAGAAACGCATTGTCTTGGCGAAATAAAGCGTTTTTGAACAACTTCATATAAATCGCTGTAACTTTTGATAGAAGACTCAGACAAACATGTTTATGGCTTTATCTTATAGAACTCAATATCCCCGTGCTGGGCAAACAGGTTTTGCAGCCGTTTGAGCTAAGATTTAAAAATTATTCACATAATGAAAACCTATACTTTGTTTCAGGCGAGTTTCCCATTCAAATGCATGTAACAGTGAGAAACACACTGTCTTGGCGAAATAAAGCGATTTTCAACCACTTCATATAAATCGCTGTAACTTTTGATAGAAGACTCAGACAACCATGTTTATGGCTTTATCTTATAGAACTCAATATCCCCGTGCTGGGCAAACAGGTTTTGCAGCCGTTTGAGCTAAGATTTTAAAATGATTCACATAATGAAAACCTATACTTTGTCTCGGGTGAGTTTCCCATTCAAATGCATGTAACAGTGAGAAACACACTGTCTTGGCGAAATAAAGCGATTTTCAACCACTTCATATAAATCGCTGTAACTTTTGATAGAAGACTCAGACAAACATGTTTATGGCTTTATCTTATAGAACTCAATATCCCCGTGCTGGGCAAACAGGTTTTGCAGCCGTTTGAGCTAAGATTTAAAAATTATTCACATAATGAAAACCTATACTTTGTCTCGGGTGAGTTTCCCATTCAAATGCATGTAACAGTGAGAAACACACTGTCTTGGCGAAATAAAGCGATTTTCAACCACTTCATATAAATCGCTGTAACTTTTGATAGAAGACTCAGACAACCATGTTTATGGCTTTATCTTATAGAACTCAATATCCCCGTGCTGGGCAAACAGGTTTTGCAGCCGTTTGAGCTAAGACTTAAAAATTATTCACATAATGAAAACCTATACTTTGTCTCGGGTGAGTTTCCCATTCAAATGCATGTAACAGTGAGAAACACACTGTCTTGGCGAAATAAAGCGATTTTCAACCACTTCATATAAATCGCTGTAACTTTTGATAGAAGACTCAGACAACCATGTTTATGGCTTTATCTTATAGAACTCAATATCCCCGTGCTGGGCAAACAGGTTTTGCAGCCGTTTGAGCTAAGATTTTAAAATTATTCACATAATGAAAACCTATACTTTGTTTCAGGCGAGTTTCCCATTCAAATGCATGTAACAGTGAGAAACGCATTGTCTTGGCGAAATAAAGCGTTTTTGAACAACTTCATATAAATCGCTGTAACTTTTGATAGAAGACTCAGACAAACATGTTTATGGCTTTATCTTATAGAACTCAATATCCCCGTGCTGGGCAAACAGGTTTTGCAGCCGTTTGAGCTAAGATTTAAAAATTATTCACATAATGAAAACCTATACTTTGTCTCGGGTGAGTTTCCCATTCAAATGCATGTAACAGTGAGAAACACACTGTCTTGGCGAAATAAAGCGATTTTCAACCACTTCATATAAATCGCTGTAACTTTTGATAGAAGACTCAGACAACCATGTTTATGGCTTTATCTTATAGAACTCAATATCCCCGTGCTGGGCAAACAGGTTTTGCAGCCGTTTGAGCTAAGATTTTAAAATTATTCACATAATGAAAACCTATACTTTGTTTCAGGCGAGTTTCCCATTCAAATGCATGTAACAGTGAGAAACGCATTGTCTTGGCAAAATAAAGCGTTTTTGAACAACTTCATATAAATCGCTGTAACTTTTGATAGAAGACTCAGACAAACATGTTTATGGCTTTATCTTATAGAACTCAATATCCCCGTGCTGGGCAAACAGGTTTTGCAGCCGTTTGAGCTAAGATTTTAAAATGATTCACATAATGAAAACCTATACTTTGTTTCAGGCGAGTTTCCCATTCAAATGCATGTAACAGTGAGAAACGCATTGTCTTGGCGAAATAAAGCGTTTTTGAACAACTTCATATAAATCGCTGTAACTTTTGATAGAAGACTCAGACAACCATGTTTATGGCTTTATCTTATAGAACTCAATATCCCCGTGCTGGGCAAACAGAACAGGTTTTGCAGCCGTTTGAGCTAAGATTTTAAAATTATTCACATAATGAAAACCTATACTTTGTCTCGGGTGAGTTTCCCATTCAAATGCATGTAACAGTGAGAAACACACTGTCTTGGCGAAATAAAGCGATTTTCAACCACTTCATATAAATCGCTGTAACTTTTGATAGAAGACTCAGACAACCATGTTTATGGCTTTATCTTATAGAACTCAATATCCCCGTGCTGGGCAAACAGGTTTTGCAGCCGTTTGAGCTAAGATTTAAAAATTATTCACATAATGAAAACCTATACTTTGTCTCGGGTGAGTTTCCCATTCAAATGCATGTAACAGTGAGAAACGCATTGTCTTGGCGAAATAAAGCGTTTTTGAACAACTTCATATAAATCGCTGTAACTTTTGATAGAAGACTCAGACAAACATGTTTATGGCTTTATCTTATAGAACTCAATATCCCCGTGCTGGGCAAACAGGTTTTGCAGCCGTTTGAGCTAAGATTTAAAAATTATTCACATAATGAAAACCTATACTTTGTTTCAGGCGAGTTTCCCATTCAAATGCATGTAACAGTGAGAAACGCATTGTCTTGGCGAAATAAAGCGTTTTTGAACAACTTCATATAAATCGCTGTAACTTTTGATAGAAGACTCAGACAAACATGTTTATGGCTTTATCTTATAGAACTCAATATCCCCGTGCTGGGCAAACAGGTTTTGCAGCCGTTTGAGCTAAGATTTAAAAATTATTCACATAATGAAAACCTATACTTTGTCTCGGGTGAGTTTCCCATTCAAATGCATGTAACAGTGAGAAACACACTGTCTTGGCGAAATAAAGCGATTTTCAACCACTTCATATAAATCGCTGTAACTTTTGATAGAAGACTCAGACAACCATGTTTATGGCTTTATCTTATAGAACTCAATATCCCCGTGCTGGGCAAACAGGTTTTGCAGCCGTTTGAGCTAAGATTTAAAAATTATTCACATAATGAAAACCTATACTTTGTCTCGGGTGAGTTTCCCATTCAAATGCATGTAACAGTGAGAAACACACTGTCTTGGCGAAATAAAGCGATTTTCAACCACTTCATATAAATCGCTGTAACTTTTGATAGAAGACTCAGACAACCATGTTTATGGCTTTATCTTATAGAACTCAATATCCCCGTGCTGGGCAAACAGGTTTTGCAGCCGTTTGAGCTAAGATTTTAAAATTATTCACATAATGAAAACCTATACTTTGTTTCAGGCGAGTTTCCCATTCAAATGCATGTAACAGTGAGAAACGCATTGTCTTGGCGAAATAAAGCGTTTTTGAACAACTTCATATAAATCGCTGTAACTTTTGATAGAAGACTCAGACAAACATGTTTATGGCTTTATCTTATAGAACTCAATATCCCCGTGCTGGGCAAACAGGTTTTGCAGCCGTTTGAGCTAAGATTTAAAAATTATTCACATAATGAAAACCTATACTTTGTTTCAGGCGAGTTTCCCATTCAAATGCATGTAACAGTGAGAAACACACTGTCTTGGCGAAATAAAGCGATTTTCAACCACTTCATATAAATCGCTGTAACTTTTGATAGAAGACTCAGACAACCATGTTTATGGCTTTATCTTATAGAACTCAATATCCCCGTGCTGGGCAAACAGGTTTTGCAGCCGTTTGAGCTAAGATTTTAAAATGATTCACATAATGAAAACCTATACTTTGTCTCGGGTGAGTTTCCCATTCAAATGCATGTAACAGTGAGAAACACACTGTCTTGGCGAAATAAAGCGATTTTCAACCACTTCATATAAATCGCTGTAACTTTTGATAGAAGACTCAGACAAACATGTTTATGGCTTTATCTTATAGAACTCAATATCCCCGTGCTGGGCAAACAGGTTTTGCAGCCGTTTGAGCTAAGATTTAAAAATTATTCACATAATGAAAACCTATACTTTGTCTCGGGTGAGTTTCCCATTCAAATGCATGTAACAGTGAGAAACACACTGTCTTGGCGAAATAAAGCGATTTTCAACCACTTCATATAAATCGCTGTAACTTTTGATAGAAGACTCAGACAACCATGTTTATGGCTTTATCTTATAGAACTCAATATCCCCGTGCTGGGCAAACAGGTTTTGCAGCCGTTTGAGCTAAGACTTAAAAATTATTCACATAATGAAAACCTATACTTTGTCTCGGGTGAGTTTCCCATTCAAATGCATGTAACAGTGAGAAACACACTGTCTTGGCGAAATAAAGCGATTTTCAACCACTTCATATAAATCGCTGTAACTTTTGATAGAAGACTCAGACAACCATGTTTATGGCTTTATCTTATAGAACTCAATATCCCCGTGCTGGGCAAACAGGTTTTGCAGCCGTTTGAGCTAAGATTTTAAAATTATTCACATAATGAAAACCTATACTTTGTTTCAGGCGAGTTTCCCATTCAAATGCATGTAACAGTGAGAAACGCATTGTCTTGGCGAAATAAAGCGTTTTTGAACAACTTCATATAAATCGCTGTAACTTTTGATAGAAGACTCAGACAAACATGTTTATGGCTTTATCTTATAGAACTCAATATCCCCGTGCTGGGCAAACAGGTTTTGCAGCCGTTTGAGCTAAGATTTAAAAATTATTCACATAATGAAAACCTATACTTTGTCTCGGGTGAGTTTCCCATTCAAATGCATGTAACAGTGAGAAACACACTGTCTTGGCGAAATAAAGCGATTTTCAACCACTTCATATAAATCGCTGTAACTTTTGATAGAAGACTCAGACAACCATGTTTATGGCTTTATCTTATAGAACTCAATATCCCCGTGCTGGGCAAACAGGTTTTGCAGCCGTTTGAGCTAAGATTTTAAAATTATTCACATAATGAAAACCTATACTTTGTTTCAGGCGAGTTTCCCATTCAAATGCATGTAACAGTGAGAAACGCATTGTCTTGGCAAAATAAAGCGTTTTTGAACAACTTCATATAAATCGCTGTAACTTTTGATAGAAGACTCAGACAAACATGTTTATGGCTTTATCTTATAGAACTCAATATCCCCGTGCTGGGCAAACAGGTTTTGCAGCCGTTTGAGCTAAGATTTTAAAATGATTCACATAATGAAAACCTATACTTTGTTTCAGGCGAGTTTCCCATTCAAATGCATGTAACAGTGAGAAACGCATTGTCTTGGCGAAATAAAGCGTTTTTGAACAACTTCATATAAATCGCTGTAACTTTTGATAGAAGACTCAGACAACCATGTTTATGGCTTTATCTTATAGAACTCAATATCCCCGTGCTGGGCAAACAGAACAGGTTTTGCAGCCGTTTGAGCTAAGATTTTAAAATTATTCACATAATGAAAACCTATACTTTGTCTCGGGTGAGTTTCCCATTCAAATGCATGTAACAGTGAGAAACACACTGTCTTGGCGAAATAAAGCGATTTTCAACCACTTCATATAAATCGCTGTAACTTTTGATAGAAGACTCAGACAACCATGTTTATGGCTTTATCTTATAGAACTCAATATCCCCGTGCTGGGCAAACAGGTTTTGCAGCCGTTTGAGCTAAGATTTAAAAATTATTCACATAATGAAAACCTATACTTTGTCTCGGGTGAGTTTCCCATTCAAATGCATGTAACAGTGAGAAACGCATTGTCTTGGCGAAATAAAGCGTTTTTGAACAACTTCATATAAATCGCTGTAACTTTTGATAGAAGACTCAGACAAACATGTTTATGGCTTTATCTTATAGAACTCAATATCCCCGTGCTGGGCAAACAGGTTTTGCAGCCGTTTGAGCTAAGATTTAAAAATTATTCACATAATGAAAACCTATACTTTGTTTCAGGCGAGTTTCCCATTCAAATGCATGTAACAGTGAGAAACGCATTGTCTTGGCGAAATAAAGCGTTTTTGAACAACTTCATATAAATCGCTGTAACTTTTGATAGAAGACTCAGACAAACATGTTTATGGCTTTATCTTATAGAACTCAATATCCCCGTGCTGGGCAAACAGGTTTTGCAGCCGTTTGAGCTAAGATTTAAAAATTATTCACATAATGAAAACCTATACTTTGTTTCAGGCGAGTTTCCCATTCAAATGCATGTAACAGTGAGAAACGCATTGTCTTGGCGAAATAAAGCGTTTTTGAACAACTTCATATAAATCGCTGTAACTTTTGATAGAAGACTCAGACAAACATGTTTATGGCTTTATCTTATAGAACTCAATATCCCCGTGCTGGGCAAACAGGTTTTGCAGCCGTTTGAGCTAAGATTTAAAAATTATTCACATAATGAAAACCTATACTTTGTTTCAGGCGAGTTTCCCATTCAAATGCATGTAACAGTGAGAAACGCATTGTCTTGGCGAAATAAAGCGTTTTTGAACAACTTCATATAAATCGCTGTAACTTTTGATAGAAGACTCAGACAAACATGTTTATGGCTTTATCTTATAGAACTCAATATCCCCGTGCTGGGCAAACAGAACAGGTTTTGCAGCCGTTTGAGCTAAGATTTTAAAATGATTCACATAATGAAAACCTATACTTTGTCTCGGGTGAGTTTCCCATTCAAATGCATGTAACAGTGAGAAACACACTGTCTTGGCGAAATAAAGCGATTTTCAACCACTTCATATAAATCGCTGTAACTTTTGATAGAAGACTCAGACAACCATGTTTATGGCTTTATCTTATAGAACTCAATATCCCCGTGCTGGGCAAACAGGTTTTGCAGCCGTTTGAGCTAAGATTTAAAAATTATTCACATAATGAAAACCTATACTTTGTCTCGGGTGAGTTTCCCATTCAAATGCATGTAACAGTGAGAAACACACTGTCTTGGCGAAATAAAGCGATTTTCAACCACTTCATATAAATCGCTGTAACTTTTGATAGAAGACTCAGACAACCATGTTTATGGCTTTATCTTATAGAACTCAATATCCCCGTGCTGGGCAAACAGGTTTTGCAGCCGTTTGAGCTAAGATTTTAAAATTATTCACATAATGAAAACCTATACTTTGTTTCAGGCGAGTTTCCCATTCAAATGCATGTAACAGTGAGAAACGCATTGTCTTGGCGAAATAAAGCGTTTTTGAACAACTTCATATAAATCGCTGTAACTTTTGATAGAAGACTCAGACAAACATGTTTATGGCTTTATCTTATAGAACTCAATATCCCCGTGCTGGGCAAACAGGTTTTGCAGCCGTTTGAGCTAAGATTTAAAAATTATTCACATAATGAAAACCTATACTTTGTCTCGGGTGAGTTTCCCATTCAAATGCATGTAACAGTGAGAAACACACTGTCTTGGCGAAATAAAGCGATTTTCAACCACTTCATATAAATCGCTGTAACTTTTGATAGAAGACTCAGACAACCATGTTTATGGCTTTATCTTATAGAACTCAATATCCCCGTGCTGGGCAAACAGAACAGGTTTTGCAGCCGTTTGAGCTAAGATTTTAAAATTATTCACATAATGAAAACCTATACTTTGTCTCGGGTGAGTTTCCCATTCAAATGCATGTAACAGTGAGAAACACACTGTCTTGGCGAAATAAAGCGATTTTCAACCACTTCATATAAATCGCTGTAACTTTTGATAGAAGACTCAGACAACCATGTTTATGGCTTTATCTTATAGAACTCAATATCCCCGTGCTGGGCAAACAGGTTTTGCAGCCGTTTGAGCTAAGATTTAAAAATGATTCACATAATGAAAACCTATACTTTGTTTCAGGCGAGTTTCCCATTCAAATGCATGTAACAGTGAGAAACGCATTGTCTTGGCGAAATAAAGCGTTTTTGAACAACTTCATATAAATCGCTGTAACTTTTGATAGAAGACTCAGACAAACATGTTTATGGCTTTATCTTATAGAACTCAATATCCCCGTGCTGGGCAAACAGGTTTTGCAGCCGTTTGAGCTAAGATTTTAAAATTATTCACATAATGAAAACCTATACTTTGTCTCGGGTGAGTTTCCCATTCAAATGCATGTAACAGTGAGAAACACACTGTCTTGGCGAAATAAAGCGATTTTCAACCACTTCATATAAATCGCTGTAACTTTTGATAGAAGACTCAGACAACCATGTTTATGGCTTTATCTTATAGAACTCAATATCCCCGTGCTGGGCAAACAGGTTTTGCAGCCGTTTGAGCTAAGATTTAAAAATTATTCACATAATGAAAACCTATACTTTGTCTCGGGTGAGTTTCCCATTCAAATGCATGTAACAGTGAGAAACGCATTGTCTTGGCGAAATAAAGCGTTTTTGAACAACTTCATATAAATCGCTGTAACTTTTGATAGAAGACTCAGACAAACATGTTTATGGCTTTATCTTATAGAACTCAATATCCCCGTGCTGGGCAAACAGGTTTTGCAGCCGTTTGAGCTAAGATTTAAAAATGATTCACATAATGAAAACCTATACTTTGTTTCAGGCGAGTTTCCCATTCAAATGCATGTAACAGTGAGAAACGCATTGTCTTGGCGAAATAAAGCGTTTTTGAACAACTTCATATAAATCGCTGTAACTTTTGATAGAAGACTCAGACAAACATGTTTATGGCTTTATCTTATAGAACTCAATATCCCCGTGCTGGGCAAACAGGTTTTGCAGCCGTTTGAGCTAAGATTTAAAAATTATTCACATAATGAAAACCTATACTTTGTCTCGGGTGAGTTTCCCATTCAAATGCATGTAACAGTGAGAAACACACTGTCTTGGCGAAATAAAGCGATTTTCAACCACTTCATATAAATCGCTGTAACTTTTGATAGAAGACTCAGACAACCATGTTTATGGCTTTATCTTATAGAACTCAATATCCCCGTGCTGGGCAAACAGGTTTTGCAGCCGTTTGAGCTAAGATTTAAAAATTATTCACATAATGAAAACCTATACTTTGTTTCAGGCGAGTTTCCCATTCAAATGCATGTAACAGTGAGAAACGCATTGTCTTGGCGAAATAAAGCGTTTTTGAACAACTTCATATAAATCGCTGTAACTTTTGATAGAAGACTCAGACAACCATGTTTATGGCTTTATCTTATAGAACTCAATATCCCCGTGCTGGGCAAACAGGTTTTGCAGCCGTTTGAGCTAAGATTTTAAAATTATTCACATAATGAAAACCTATACTTTGTTTCAGGCGAGTTTCCCATTCAAATGCATGTAACAGTGAGAAACGCATTGTCTTGGCGAAATAAAGCGTTTTTGAACAACTTCATATAAATCGCTGTAACTTTTGATAGAAGACTCAGACAAACATGTTTATGGCTTTATCTTATAGAACTCAATATCCCCGTGCTGGGCAAACAGGTTTTGCAGCCGTTTGAGCTAAGATTTAAAAATTATTCACATAATGAAAACCTATACTTTGTCTCGGGTGAGTTTCCCATTCAAATGCATGTAACAGTGAGAAACACACTGTCTTGGCGAAATAAAGCGATTTTCAACCACTTCATATAAATCGCTGTAACTTTTGATAGAAGACTCAGACAACCATGTTTATGGCTTTATCTTATAGAACTCAATATCCCCGTGCTGGGCAAACAGAACAGGTTTTGCAGCCGTTTGAGCTAAGATTTTAAAATTATTCACATAATGAAAACCTATACTTTGTCTCGGGTGAGTTTCCCATTCAAATGCATGTAACAGTGAGAAACACACTGTCTTGGCGAAATAAAGCGATTTTCAACCACTTCATATAAATCGCTGTAACTTTTGATAGAAGACTCAGACAACCATGTTTATGGCTTTATCTTATAGAACTCAATATCCCCGTGCTGGGCAAACAGGTTTTGCAGCCGTTTGAGCTAAGATTTTAAAATTATTCACATAATGAAAACCTATACTTTGTTTCAGGCGAGTTTCCCATTCAAATGCATGTAACAGTGAGAAACGCATTGTCTTGGCGAAATAAAGCGTTTTTGAACAACTTCATATAAATCGCTGTAACTTTTGATAGAAGACTCAGACAAACATGTTTATGGCTTTATCTTATAGAACTCAATATCCCCGTGCTGGGCAAACAGGTTTTGCAGCCGTTTGAGCTAAGATTTAAAAATGATTCACATAATGAAAACCTATACTTTGTTTCAGGCGAGTTTCCCATTCAAATGCATGTAACAGTGAGAAACGCATTGTCTTGGCGAAATAAAGCGTTTTTGAACAACTTCATATAAATCGCTGTAACTTTTGATAGAAGACTCAGACAAACATGTTTATGGCTTTATCTTATAGAACTCAATATCCCCGTGCTGGGCAAACAGGTTTTGCAGCCGTTTGAGCTAAGATTTAAAAATTATTCACATAATGAAAACCTATACTTTGTCTCGGGTGAGTTTCCCATTCAAATGCATGTAACAGTGAGAAACACACTGTCTTGGCGAAATAAAGCGATTTTCAACCACTTCATATAAATCGCTGTAACTTTTGATAGAAGACTCAGACAACCATGTTTATGGCTTTATCTTATAGAACTCAATATCCCCGTGCTGGGCAAACAGGTTTTGCAGCCGTTTGAGCTAAGATTTAAAAATTATTCACATAATGAAAACCTATACTTTGTTTCAGGCGAGTTTCCCATTCAAATGCATGTAACAGTGAGAAACGCATTGTCTTGGCGAAATAAAGCGTTTTTGAACAACTTCATATAAATCGCTGTAACTTTTGATAGAAGACTCAGACAAACATGTTTATGGCTTTATCTTATAGAACTCAATATCCCCGTGCTGGGCAAACAGGTTTTGCAGCCGTTTGAGCTAAGATTTAAAAATGATTCACATAATGAAAACCTATACTTTGTTTCAGGCGAGTTTCCCATTCAAATGCATGTAACAGTGAGAAACGCATTGTCTTGGCGAAATAAAGCGTTTTTGAACAACTTCATATAAATCGCTGTAACTTTTGATAGAAGACTCAGACAAACATGTTTATGGCTTTATCTTATAGAACTCAATATCCCCGTGCTGGGCAAACAGGTTTTGCAGCCGTTTGAGCTAAGATTTTAAAATTATTCACATAATGAAAACCTATACTTTGTCTCGGGTGAGTTTCCCATTCAAATGCATGTAACAGTGAGAAACACACTGTCTTGGCGAAATAAAGCGATTTTCAACCACTTCATATAAATCGCTGTAACTTTTGATAGAAGACTCAGACAACCATGTTTATGGCTTTATCTTATAGAACTCAATATCCCCGTGCTGGGCAAACAGGTTTTGCAGCCGTTTGAGCTAAGATTTAAAAATTATTCACATAATGAAAACCTATACTTTGTCTCGGGTGAGTTTCCCATTCAAATGCATGTAACAGTGAGAAACGCATTGTCTTGGCGAAATAAAGCGTTTTTGAACAACTTCATATAAATCGCTGTAACTTTTGATAGAAGACTCAGACAAACATGTTTATGGCTTTATCTTATAGAACTCAATATCCCCGTGCTGGGCAAACAGGTTTTGCAGCCGTTTGAGCTAAGATTTAAAAATGATTCACATAATGAAAACCTATACTTTGTTTCAGGCGAGTTTCCCATTCAAATGCATGTAACAGTGAGAAACGCATTGTCTTGGCGAAATAAAGCGTTTTTGAACAACTTCATATAAATCGCTGTAACTTTTGATAGAAGACTCAGACAAACATGTTTATGGCTTTATCTTATAGAACTCAATATCCCCGTGCTGGGCAAACAGGTTTTGCAGCCGTTTGAGCTAAGATTTAAAAATTATTCACATAATGAAAACCTATACTTTGTCTCGGGTGAGTTTCCCATTCAAATGCATGTAACAGTGAGAAACACACTGTCTTGGCGAAATAAAGCGATTTTCAACCACTTCATATAAATCGCTGTAACTTTTGATAGAAGACTCAGACAACCATGTTTATGGCTTTATCTTATAGAACTCAATATCCCCGTGCTGGGCAAACAGGTTTTGCAGCCGTTTGAGCTAAGATTTAAAAATTATTCACATAATGAAAACCTATACTTTGTTTCAGGCGAGTTTCCCATTCAAATGCATGTAACAGTGAGAAACGCATTGTCTTGGCGAAATAAAGCGTTTTTGAACAACTTCATATAAATCGCTGTAACTTTTGATAGAAGACTCAGACAACCATGTTTATGGCTTTATCTTATAGAACTCAATATCCCCGTGCTGGGCAAACAGGTTTTGCAGCCGTTTGAGCTAAGATTTTAAAATTATTCACATAATGAAAACCTATACTTTGTTTCAGGCGAGTTTCCCATTCAAATGCATGTAACAGTGAGAAACGCATTGTCTTGGCGAAATAAAGCGTTTTTGAACAACTTCATATAAATCGCTGTAACTTTTGATAGAAGACTCAGACAAACATGTTTATGGCTTTATCTTATAGAACTCAATATCCCCGTGCTGGGCAAACAGGTTTTGCAGCCGTTTGAGCTAAGATTTAAAAATTATTCACATAATGAAAACCTATACTTTGTCTCGGGTGAGTTTCCCATTCAAATGCATGTAACAGTGAGAAACACACTGTCTTGGCGAAATAAAGCGATTTTCAACCACTTCATATAAATCGCTGTAACTTTTGATAGAAGACTCAGACAACCATGTTTATGGCTTTATCTTATAGAACTCAATATCCCCGTGCTGGGCAAACAGGTTTTGCAGCCGTTTGAGCTAAGATTTAAAAATTATTCACATAATGAAAACCTATACTTTGTCTCGGGTGAGTTTCCCATTCAAATGCATGTAACAGTGAGAAACACACTGTCTTGGCGAAATAAAGCGATTTTCAACCACTTCATATAAATCGCTGTAACTTTTGATAGAAGACTCAGACAACCATGTTTATGGCTTTATCTTATAGAACTCAATATCCCCGTGCTGGGCAAACAGGTTTTGCAGCCGTTTGAGCTAAGATTTTAAAATTATTCACATAATGAAAACCTATACTTTGTTTCAGGCGAGTTTCCCATTCAAATGCATGTAACAGTGAGAAACGCATTGTCTTGGCAAAATAAAGCGTTTTTGAACAACTTCATATAAATCGCTGTAACTTTTGATAGAAGACTCAGACAAACATGTTTATGGCTTTATCTTATAGAACTCAATATCCCCGTGCTGGGCAAACAGGTTTTGCAGCCGTTTGAGCTAAGATTTAAAAATGATTCACATAATGAAAACCTATACTTTGTTTCAGGCGAGTTTCCCATTCAAATGCATGTAACAGTGAGAAACGCATTGTCTTGGCGAAATAAAGCGTTTTTGAACAACTTCATATAAATCGCTGTAACTTTTGATAGAAGACTCAGACAACCATGTTTATGGCTTTATCTTATAGAACTCAATATCCCCGTGCTGGGCAAACAGAACAGGTTTTGCAGCCGTTTGAGCTAAGATTTTAAAATTATTCACATAATGAAAACCTATACTTTGTCTCGGGTGAGTTTCCCATTCAAATGCATGTAACAGTGAGAAACACACTGTCTTGGCGAAATAAAGCGATTTTCAACCACTTCATATAAATCGCTGTAACTTTTGATAGAAGACTCAGACAACCATGTTTATGGCTTTATCTTATAGAACTCAATATCCCCGTGCTGGGCAAACAGGTTTTGCAGCCGTTTGAGCTAAGATTTTAAAATTATTCACATAATGAAAACCTATACTTTGTCTCGGGTGAGTTTCCCATTCAAATGCATGTAACAGTGAGAAACACACTGTCTTGGCGAAATAAAGCGATTTTCAACCACTTCATATAAATCGCTGTAACTTTTGATAGAAGACTCAGACAACCATGTTTATGGCTTTATCTTATAGAACTCAATATCCCCGTGCTGGGCAAACAGGTTTTGCAGCCGTTTGAGCTAAGATTTTAAAATTATTCACATAATGAAAACCTATACTTTGTTTCAGGCGAGTTTCCCATTCAAATGCATGTAACAGTGAGAAACGCATTGTCTTGGCGAAATAAAGCGTTTTTGAACAACTTCATATAAATCGCTGTAACTTTTGATAGAAGACTCAGACAAACATGTTTATGGCTTTATCTTATAGAACTCAATATCCCCGTGCTGGGCAAACAGGTTTTGCAGCCGTTTGAGCTAAGATTTTAAAATTATTCACATAATGAAAACCTATACTTTGTTTCAGGCGAGTTTCCCATTCAAATGCATGTAACAGTGAGAAACGCATTGTCTTGGCGAAATAAAGCGTTTTTGAACAACTTCATATAAATCGCTGTAACTTTTGATAGAAGACTCAGACAAACATGTTTATGGCTTTATCTTATAGAACTCAATATCCCCGTGCTGGGCAAACAGAACAGGTTTTGCAGCCGTTTGAGCTAAGATTTTAAAATTATTCACATAATGAAAACCTATACTTTGGCTCGGGTGAGTTTCCCATTCAAATGCATGTAACAGTGAGAAACACACTGTCTTGCCGAAATAAAGCGATTTTCAACCACTTCATATAAATCGCTGTAACTTTTGATAGAAGACTCAGACAACCATGTTTATGGCTTTATCTTATAGAACTCAATATCCCCGTGCTGGGCAAACAGGTTTTGCAGCCGTTTGAGCTAAGATTTTAAAATTATTCACATAATGAAAACCTATACTTTGTTTCAGGCGAGTTTCCCATTCAAATGCATGTAACAGTGAGAAACGCATTGTCTTGGCGAAATAAAGCGTTTTTGAACAACTTCATATAAATCGCTGTAACTTTTGATAGAAGACTCAGACAAACATGTTTATGGCTTTATCTTATAGAACTCAATATCCCCGTGCTGGGCAAACAGGTTTTGCAGCCGTTTGAGCTAAGATTTTAAAATGATTCACATAATGAAAACCTATACTTTGTCTCGGGTGAGTTTCCCATTCAAATGCATGTAACAGTGAGAAACGCATTGTCTTGGCGAAATAAAGCGTTTTTGAACAACTTCATATAAATCGCTGTAACTTTTGATAGAAGACTCAGACAAACATGTTTATGGCTTTATCTTATAGAACTCAATATCCCCGTGCTGGGCAAACAGAACAGGTTTTGCAGCCGTTTGCGCTAAGATTTTAAAATTATTCACATAATGAAAACCTATACTTTGTCTCGGGTGAGTTTCCCATTCAAATGCATGTAACAGTGAGAAACACACTCTCTTGGTGAAATAAAGCGATTTTCAACCACTTCATATAAATCGCTGAAACTTTTGATAGAAGACTCAGACAACCATGCTTATGGCTTTATCTTATAGAACTCAATATCCCCGTGCTGGGCAAACAGGTTTTGCAGCCGTTTGAGCTAAGATTTTAAAATTATTCACATAATGAAAACCTATACTTTGTTTCAGGCGAGTTTCCCATTCAAATGCATGTAACAGTGAGAAACGCATTGTCTTGGCGAAATAAAGCGTTTTTGAACAACTTCATATAAATCGCTGTAACTTTTGATAGAAGACTCAGACAAACATGTTTATGGCTTTATCTTATAGAACTCAATATCCCCGTGCTGGGCAAACAGGTTTTGCAGCCGTTTGAGCTAAGATTTTAAAATTATTCACATAATGAAAACCTATACTTTGTTTCAGGCGAGTTTCCCATTCAAATGCATGTAACAGTGAGAAACGCATTGTCTTGGCGAAATAAAGCGTTTTTGAACAACTTCATATAAATCGCTGTAACTTTTGATAGAAGACTCAGACAAACATGTTTATGGCTTTATCTTATAGAACTCAATATCCCCGTGCTGGGCAAACAGAACAGGTTTTGCAGCCGTTTGAGCTAAGATTTTAAAATTATTCACATAATGAAAACCTATACTTTGGCTCGGGTGAGTTTCCCATTCAAATGCATGTAACAGTGAGAAACACACTGTCTTGCCGAAATAAAGCGATTTTCAACCACTTCATATAAATCGCTGTAACTTTTGATAGAAGACTCAGACAACCATGTTTATGGCTTTATCTTATAGAACTCAATATCCCCGTGCTGGGCAAACAGGTTTTGCAGCCGTTTGAGCTAAGATTTTAAAATTATTCACATAATGAAAACCTATACTTTGTTTCAGGCGAGTTTCCCATTCAAATGCATGTAACAGTGAGAAACGCATTGTCTTGGCGAAATAAAGCGTTTTTGAACAACTTCATATAAATCGCTGTAACTTTTGATAGAAGACTCAGACAAACATGTTTATGGCTTTATCTTATAGAACTCAATATCCCCGTGCTGGGCAAACAGGTTTTGCAGCCGTTTGAGCTAAGATTTTAAAATGATTCACATAATGAAAACCTATACTTTGTCTCGGGTGAGTTTCCCATTCAAATGCATGTAACAGTGAGAAACGCATTGTCTTGGCGAAATAAAGCGTTTTTGAACAACTTCATATAAATCGCTGTAACTTTTGATAGAAGACTCAGACAAACATGTTTATGGCTTTATCTTATAGAACTCAATATCCCCGTGCTGGGCAAACAGAACAGGTTTTGCAGCCGTTTGCGCTAAGATTTTAAAATTATTCACATAATGAAAACCTATACTTTGTCTCGGGTGAGTTTCCCATTCAAATGCATGTAACAGTGAGAAACACACTCTCTTGGTGAAATAAAGCGATTTTCAACCACTTCATATAAATCGCTGAAACTTTTGATAGAAGACTCAGACAACCATGCTTATGGCTTTATCTTATAGAACTCAATATCCCCGTGCTGGGCAAACAGGTTTTGCAGCCGTTTGAGCTAAGATTTAAAAATTATTCACATAATGAAAACCTATACTTTGTTTCAGGCGAGTTTCCCATTCAAATGCATGTAACAGTAAGAAACGCACTGTCTTGGCGAAAGAAAGCGTTTTTGTACAACTTCATATAAATAGCTGTAACTTTTGATAGAAGACTCGAATACACATGTTTATGGCTTTATCTTATAGAACTCAAGGTCCCCTTGCTGTGAAAACAGGATTTGCAGCTGTTTGAGCTAAGATTTCCAAGTTATACACATAATGAAAACCTATACTTTGTTTCGGTCGAGTTCCCCATTCAAATGCATGTAACAGTGAGAAACGCACTGTCTTGGCGAAAGAAAGCGTTTTTGTACAACTTCATATAAATAGCTGTAACTTTTGATAGAAGACTCAGACAAACATGTTTATGGCTTTATCTTATAGAACTCAAGGTCCCCGTGCTGGGAAAACAAGATTTGCAGCTGTTTGAGCTAAGATTTTCAAGTTATACACATAATGAAAACCTATACTTTGTTTCGGTCGAGTTCCCCATTCAAATGCATGTAACAGTAAGAAACGCACTGTCTTGGCGAAAGAAAGCGTTTTTGTTCAACTTCATATAAATAGCTGTAACTTTTGATAGAAGACTCAGACAAACATGTTTATGGCTTTATCTTATAGAACTCAAGGTCCCCGTGCTCGGAAAACAGGATTTGCAGCTGTTTGAGCTAAGATTTCCAAGTTATACACATAATGAAAACCTATACTTTGTTTCGGTCGAGTTCCCCATTCAAATGCATGTAACAGTGAGAAACGCACTGTCTTGGCGAAAGAAAGCGTTTTTGTACAACTTCATATAAATAGCTGTAACTTTTGATAGAAGACTCAGACAAACATGTTTATGGCTTTATCTTATAGAACTCAAGGTCCCCGTGCTGGGAAAACAAGATTTGCAGCTGTTTGAGCTAAGATTTTCAAGTTATACACATAATGAAAACCTATACTTTGTTTCGGTCGAGTTCCCCATTCAAATGCATGTAACAGTAAGAAACGCACTGTCTTGGCGAAAGAAAGCGTTTTTGTACAACTTCATATAAATAGCTGTAACTTTTGATAGAAGACTCGAATACACATGTTTATGGCTTTATCTTATAGAACTCAAGGTCCTCTTGCTGGGAAAACAGGATTTGCAGCTGTTTGAGCTAAGATTTCCAAGTTATACACATAATGAAAACCTATACTTTGTTTCGGTCGAGTTCCCCATTCAAATGCATGTAACAGTGAGAAACGCACTGTCTTGGCGAAAGAAAGCGTTTTTGTACAACTTCATATAAATAGCTGTAACTTTTGATAGAAGACTCAGACAAACATGTTTATGGCTTTATCTTATAGAACTCAAGGTCCCCGTGCTGGGAAAACAAGATTTGCAGCTGTTTGAGCTAAGATTTTCAAGTTATACACATAATGAAAACCTATACTTTGTTTCGGTCGAGTTCCCCATTCAAATGCATGTAACAGTGAGAAACGCACTGTCTTGGCGAAAGAAAGCGTTTTTGTACAACTTCATATAAATAGCTGTAACTTTTGATAGAAGACTCAGACAAACATGTTTATGGCTTTATCTTATAGAACTCAAGGTCCCCGTGCTGGGAAAACAGGATTTGCAGCTGTTTGAGCTAAGATTTTCAAGTTATACACATAATGAAAACCTATACTTTGTTTCGGTCGAGTTCCCCATTCAAATGCATGTAACAGTAAGAAACGCACTGTCTTGGCGAAAGAAAGCGTTTTTGTACAACTTCATATAAATAGCTGTAACTTTTGATAGAAGACTCGAATACACATGTTTATGGCTTTATCTTATAGAACTCAAGGTCCCCTTGCTGTGAAAACAGGATTTGCAGCTGTTTGAGCTAAGATTTCCAAGTTATACACATAATGAAAACCTATACTTTGTTTCGGTCGAGTTCCCCATTCAAATGCATGTAACAGTGAGAAACGCACTGTCTGGGCGAAAGAAAGCGTTTTTGTACAACTTCATATAAATAGCTGTAACTTTTGATAGAAGACTCAGACAACCATGTTTATGGCTTTATCTTATAGAACTCAAGGTCCCCTTGCTGGGAAAACAGGATTTGCAGCTGTTTGAGCTAAGATTTCCAAGTTATACACATAATGAAAACCTATACTTTGTTTCGGTCGAGTTCCCCATTCAAATGCATGTAACAGTGAGAAACGCACTGTCTTGGCGAAAGAAAGCGTTTTTGTACAACTTCATATAAATAGCTGTAACTTTTGATAGAAGACTCAGACAAACATGTTTATGGCTTTATCTTATAGAACTCAAGGTCCCCGTGCTGGGAAAACAGGATTTGCAGCTGTTTGAGCTAAGATTTTCAAGTTATACACATAATGAAAACCTATACTTTGTTTCGGTCGAGTTCCCCATTCAAATGCATGTAACAGTGAGAAACGCACTGTCTTGGCGAAAGAAAGCGTTTTTGTACAACTTCATATAAATAGCTGTAACTTTTGATAGAAGACTCAGACAAACATGTTTATGGCTTTATCTTATAGAACTCAAGGTCCCCGTGCTGGGAAAACAGGATTTGCAGCTGTTTGAGCTAAGATTTTCAAGTTATACACATAATGAAAACCTATACTTTGTTTCGGTCGAGTTCCCCATTCAAATGCATGTAACAGTAAGAAACGCACTGTCTTGGCGAAAGAAAGCGTTTTTGTACAACTTCATATAAATAGCTGTAACTTTTGATAGAAGACTCGAATACACATGTTTATGGCTTTATCTTATAGAACTCAAGGTCCCCTTGCTGTGAAAACAGGATTTGCAGCTGTTTGAGCTAAGATTTCCAAGTTATACACATAATGAAAACCTATACTTTGTTTCGGTCGAGTTCCCCATTCAAATGCATGTAACAGTGAGAAACGCACTGTCTTGGCGAAAGAAAGCGTTTTTGTACAACTTCATATAAATAGCTGTAACTTTTGATAGAAGACTCAGACAAACATGTTTATGGCTTTATCTTATAGAACTCAAGGTCCCCGTGCTGGGAAAACAAGATTTGCAGCTGTTTGAGCTAAGATTTTCAAGTTATACACATAATGAAAACCTATACTTTGTTTCGGTCAAGTTCCCCTTTCAAATGCATGTAACAGTGAGAAACGCACTGTCTTGGCGAAAGAAAGCGTTTTTGTACAACTTCATATAAATAGCTGTAACTTTTGATAGAAGACTCAGACAAACATGTTTATGGCTTTATCTTATAGAACTCAATATCCCCGTGCTGGGAAAACAGGATTTGCAGCTGTTTGAGCTAAGATTTCCAAGTTATACACATAATGAAAACCTATACTTTGTTTCGGTCGAGTTCCCCATTCAAATGCATGTAACAGTGAGAAACGCACTGTCTTGGCGAAAGAAAGCGTTTTTGTACAACTTCATATAAATAGCTGTAACTTTTGATAGAAGACTCAGACAAACATGTTTATGGCTTTATCTTATAGAACTCAAGGTCCCCGTGCTGGGAAAACAGGATTTGCAGCTGTTTGAGCTAAGATTTCCAAGTTATACACATAATGAAAACCTATACTTTGTTTCGGTCGAGTTCCCCATTCAAATGCATGTAACAGTAAGAAACGCACTGTCTTGGCGAAAGAAAGCGTTTTTGTACAACTTCATATAAATAGCTGTAACTTTTGATAGAAGACTCGAATACACATGTTTATGGCTTTATCTTATAGAACTCAAGGTCCTCTTGCTGGGAAAACAGGATTTGCAGCTGTTTGAGCTAAGATTTCCAAGTTATACACATAATGAAAACCTATACTTTGTTTCAGGCGAGTTCCCCATTCAAATGCATGTAACAGTAAGAAACGCACTGTCTTGGCGAAAGAAAGCGTTTTTGTACAACTTCATATAAATAGCTGTAACTTTTGATAGAAGACTCGAATACACATGTTTATGGCTTTATCTTATAGAACTCAAGGTCCCCTTGCTGTGAAAACAGGATTTGCAGCTGTTTGAGCTAAGATTTCCAAGTTATACACATAATGAAAACCTATACTTTGTTTCGGTCGAGTTCCCCATTCAAATGCATGTAACAGTGAGAAACGCACTGTCTTGGCGAAAGAAAGCGTTTTTGTACAACTTCATATAAATAGCTGTAACTTTTGATAGAAGACTCAGACAAACATGTTTATGGCTTTATCTTATAGAACTCAAGGTCCCCGTGCTGGGAAAACAAGATTTGCAGCTGTTTGAGCTAAGATTTTCAAGTTATACACATAATGAAAACCTATACTTTGTTTCGGTCGAGTTCCCCATTCAAATGCATGTAACAGTAAGAAACGCACTGTCTTGGCGAAAGAAAGCGTTTTTGTACAACTTCATATAAATAGCTGTAACTTTTGATAGAAGACTCGAATACACATGTTTATGGCTTTATCTTATAGAACTCAAGGTCCTCTTGCTGGGAAAACAGGATTTGCAGCTGTTTGAGCTAAGATTTCCAAGTTATACACATAATGAAAACCTATACTTTGTTTCGGTCGAGTTCCCCATTCAAATGCATGTAACAGTGAGAAACGCACTGTCTTGGCGAAAGAAAGCGTTTTTGTACAACTTCATATAAATAGCTGTAACTTTTGATAGAAGACTCAGACAAACATGTTTATGGCTTTATCTTATAGAACTCAAGGTCCCCGTGCTGGGAAAACAGGATTTGCAGCTGTTTGAGCTAAGATTTTCAAGTTATACACATAATGAAAACCTATACTTTGTTTCGGTCGAGTTCCCCATTCAAATGCATGTAACAGTGAGAAACGCACTGTCTTGGCGAAAGAAAGCGTTTTTGTACAACTTCATATAAATAGCTGTAACTTTTGATAGAAGACTCAGACAAACATGTTTATGGCTTTATCTTATAGAACTCAAGGTCCCCGTGCTGGGAAAACAAGATTTGCAGCTGTTTGAGCTAAGATTTTCAAGTTATACACATAATGAAAACCTATACTTTGTTTCGGTCGAGTTCCCCATTCAAATGCATGTAACAGTGAGAAACGCACTGTCTTGGCGAAAGAAAGCGTTTTTGTACAACTTCATATAAATAGCTGTAACTTTTGATAGAAGACTCAGACAAACATGTTTATGGCTTTATCTTATAGAACTCAAGGTCCCCGTGCTGGGAAAACAGGATTTGCAGCTGTTTGAGCTAAGATTTCCAAGTTATACACATAATGAAAACCTATACTTTGTTTCGGTCGAGTTCCCCATTCAAATGCATGTAAAAGTGAGAAACGCACTGTCTTGGCGAAAGAAAGCGTTTTTGTACAACTTCATATAAATAGCTGTAACTTTTGATAGAAGACTCAGACAAACATGTTTATGGCTTTATCTTATAGAACTCAAGGTCCCCGTGCTGGGAAAACAGGATTTGCAGCTGTTTGAGCTAAGATTTTCAAGTTATACACATAATGAAAACCTATACTTTGTTTCGGTCGAGTTCCCCATTCAAATGCATGTAACAGTGAGAAACGCACTGTCTTGGCGAAAGAAAGCGTTTTTGTACAACTTCATATAAATAGCTGTAACTTTTGATAGAAGACTCAGACAAACATGTTTATGGCTTTATCTTATAGAACTCAATATCCCCGTGCTGGGCAAACAGGTTTTGCAGCCGTTTGAGCTAAGATTTTAAAATGATTCACATAATGAAAACCTATACTTTGTCTCGGGTGAGTTTCCCATTCAAATGCATGTAACAGTGAGAAACACACTGTCTTGGCGAAATAAAGCGATTTTCAACAACTTCATATAAATCGCTGTAACTTTTGATAGAAGACTCAGACAACCATGTTTATGGCTTTATCTTATAGAACTCAATATCCCCGTGCTGGGCAAACAGGTTTTGCAGCCGTTTGAGCTAAGATTTAAAAATTATTCACATAATGAAAACCTATACTTTGTTTCAGGCGAGTTTCCCATTCAAATGCATGTAACAGTGAGAAACACACTGTCTTGGCGAAATAAAGCGATTTTCAACCACTTCATATAAATCGCTGTAACTTTTGATAGAAGACTCAGACAACCATGTTTATGGCTTTATCTTATAGAACTCAATATCCCCGTGCTGGGCAAACAGGTTTTGCAGCCGTTTGAGCTAAGATTTAAAAATTATTCACATAATGAAAACCTATACTTTGTTTCAGGCGAGTTTCCCATTCAAATGCATGTAACAGTGAGAAACGCATTGTCTTGGCGAAATAAAGCGTTTTTGAACAACTTCATATAAATCGCTGTAACTTTTGATAGAAGACTCAGACAAACATGTTTATGGCTTTATCTTATAGAACTCAATATCCCCGTGCTGGGCAAACAGGTTTTGCAGCCGTTTGAGCTAAGATTTTAAAATGATTCACATAATGAAAACCTATACTTTGTCTCGGGTGAGTTTCCCATTCAAATGCATGTAACAGTGAGAAACACACTGTCTTGGCGAAATAAAGCGATTTTCAACCACTTCATATAAATCGCTGTAACTTTTGATAGAAGACTCAGACAACCATGTTTATGGCTTTATCTTATAGAACTCAATATCCCCGTGCTGGGCAAACAGGTTTTGCAGCCGTTTGAGCTAAGATTTTAAAATTATTCACATAATGAAAACCTATACTTTGTCTCGGGTGAGTTTCCCATTCAAATGCATGTAACAGTGAGAAACGCATTGTCTTGGCGAAATAAAGCGTTTTTGAACAACTTCATATAAATCGCTGTAACTTTTGATAGAAGACTCAGACAACCATGTTTATGGCTTTATCTTATAGAACTCAATATCCCCGTGCTGGGAAAACAGGTTTTGCAGCCGTTTGAGCTAAGATTTTAAAATTATTCACATAATGAAAACCTATACTTTGTTTCAGGCGAGTTTCCCATTCAAATGCATGTAACAGTGAGAAACGCATTGTCTTGGCGAAATAAAGCGTTTTTGAACAACTTCATATAAATCGCTGTAACTTTTGATAGAAGACTCAGACAAACATGTTTATGGCTTTATCTTATAGAACTCAATATCCCCGTGCTGGGCAAACAGGTTTTGCAGCCGTTTGAGCTAAGATTTAAAAATTATTCACATAATGAAAACCTATACTTTGTTTCAGGCGAGTTTCCCATTCAAATGCATGTAACAGTGAGAAACACACTGTCTTGGCGAAATAAAGCGATTTTCAACCACTTCATATAAATCGCTGTAACTTTTGATAGAAGACTCAGACAACCATGTTTATGGCTTTATCTTATAGAACTCAATATCCCCGTGCTGGGCAAACAGGTTTTGCAGCCGTTTGAGCTAAGATTTAAAAATTATTCACATAATGAAAACCTATACTTTGTTTCAGGCGAGTTTCCCATTCAAATGCATGTAACAGTGAGAAACGCATTGTCTTGGCGAAATAAAGCGTTTTTGAACAACTTCATATAAATCGCTGTAACTTTTGATAGAAGACTCAGACAAACATGTTTATGGCTTTATCTTATAGAACTCAATATCCCCGTGCTGGGCAAACAGGTTTTGCAGCCGTTTGAGCTAAGATTTTAAAATTATTCACATAATGAAAACCTATACTTTGTTTCAGGCGAGTTTCCCATTCAAATGCATGTAACAGTGAGAAACGCATTGTCTTGGCGAAATAAAGCGTTTTTGAACAACTTCATATAAATCGCTGTAACTTTTGATAGAAGACTCAGACAAACATGTTTATGGCTTTATCTTATAGAACTCAATATCCCCGTGCTGGGCAAACAGGTTTTGCAGCCGTTTGAGCTAAGATTTAAAAATTATTCACATAATGAAAACCTATACTTTGTCTCGGGTGAGTTTCCCATTCAAATGCATGTAACAGTGAGAAACACACTGTCTTGGCGAAATAAAGCGATTTTCAACCACTTCATATAAATCGCTGTAACTTTTGATAGAAGACTCAGACAACCATGTTTATGGCTTTATCTTATAGAACTCAATATCCCCGTGCTGGGCAAACAGGTTTTGCAGCCGTTTGAGCTAAGATTTAAAAATTATTCACATAATGAAAACCTATACTTTGTCTCGGGTGAGTTTCCCATTCAAATGCATGTAACAGTGAGAAACACACTGTCTTGGCGAAATAAAGCGATTTTCAACCACTTCATATAAATCGCTGTAACTTTTGATAGAAGACTCAGACAACCATGTTTATGGCTTTATCTTATAGAACTCAATATCCCCGTGCTGGGCAAACAGGTTTTGCAGCCGTTTGAGCTAAGATTTAAAAATTATTCACATAATGAAAACCTATACTTTGTTTCAGGCGAGTTTCCCATTCAAATGCATGTAACAGTGAGAAACGCATTGTCTTGGCGAAATAAAGCGTTTTTGAACAACTTCATATAAATCGCTGTAACTTTTGATAGAAGACTCAGACAAACATGTTTATGGCTTTATCTTATAGAACTCAATATCCCCGTGCTGGGCAAACAGGTTTTGCAGCCGTTTGAGCTAAGATTTTAAAATGATTCACATAATGAAAACCTATACTTTGTCTCGGGTGAGTTTCCCATTCAAATGCATGTAACAGTGAGAAACACACTGTCTTGGCGAAATAAAGCGATTTTCAACCACGTCATATAAATCGCTGTAACTTTTGATAGAAGACTCAGACAACCATGTTTATGGCTTTATCTTATAGAACTCAATATCCCCGTGCTGGGCAAACAGGTTTTGCAGCCGTTTGAGCTAAGATTTTAAAATTATTCACATAATGAAAACCTATACTTTGTCTCGGGTGAGTTTCCCATTCAAATGCATGTAACAGTGAGAAACGCATTGTCTTGGCGAAATAAAGCGTTTTTGAACAACTTCATATAAATCGCTGTAACTTTTGATAGAAGACTCAGACAAACATGTTTATGGCTTTATCTTATAGAACTCAATATCCCCGTGCTGGGCAAACAGAACAGGTTTTGCAGCCGTTTGAGCTAAGATTTTAAAATTATTCACATAATGAAAACCTATACTTTGTCTCGGGTGAGTTTCCCATTCAAATGCATGTAACAGTGAGAAACACACTGTCTTGGCGAAATAAAGCGATTTTCAACCACTTCATATAAATCGCTGTAACTTTTGATAGAAGACTCAGACAACCATGTTTATGGCTTTATCTTATAGAACTCAATATCCCCGTGCTGGGCAAACAGGTTTTGCAGCCGTTTGAGCTAAGATTTAAAAATTATTCACATAATGAAAACCTATACTTTGTCTCGGGTGAGTTTCCCATTCAAATGCATGTAACAGTGAGAAACACACTGTCTTGGCGAAATAAAGCGATTTTCAACCACTTCATATAAATCGCTGTAACTTTTGATAGAAGACTCAGACAACCATGTTTATGGCTTTATCTTATAGAACTCAATATCCCCGTGCTGGGCAAACAGGTTTTGCAGCCGTTTGAGCTAAGATTTAAAAATTATTCACATAATGAAAACCTATACTTTGTCTCGGGTGAGTTTCCCATTCAAATGCATGTAACAGTGAGAAACACACTGTCTTGGCGAAATAAAGCGATTTTCAACCACTTCATATAAATCGCTGTAACTTTTGATAGAAGACTCAGACAACCATGTTTATGGCTTTATCTTATAGAACTCAATATCCCCGTGCTGGGCAAACAGGTTTTGCAGCCGTTTGAGCTAAGATTTAAAAATTATTCACATAATGAAAACCTATACTTTGTTTCAGGCGAGTTTCCCATTCAAATGCATGTAACAGTGAGAAACGCATTGTCTTGGCGAAATAAAGCGTTTTTGAACAACTTCATATAAATCGCTGTAACTTTTGATAGAAGACTCAGACAAACATGTTTATGGCTTTATCTTATAGAACTCAATATCCCCGTGCTGGGCAAACAGGTTTTGCAGCCGTTTGAGCTAAGATTTAAAAATTATTCACATAATGAAAACCTATACTTTGTTTCAGGCGAGTTTCCCATTCAAATGCATGTAACAGTGAGAAACGCATTGTCTTGGCGAAATAAAGCGTTTTTGAACAACTTCATATAAATCGCTGTAACTTTTGATAGAAGACTCAGACAAACATGTTTATGGCTTTATCTTATAGAACTCAATATCCCCGTGCTGGGCAAACAGGTTTTGCAGCCGTTTGAGCTAAGATTTTAAAATGATTCACATAATGAAAACCTATACTTTGTTTCAGGCGAGTTTCCCATTCAAATGCATGTAACAGTGAGAAACGCATTGTCTTGGCGAAATAAAGCGTTTTTGAACAACTTCATATAAATCGCTGTAACTTTTGATAGAAGACTCAGACAAACATGTTTATGGCTTTATCTTATAGAACTCAATATCCCCGTGCTGGGCAAACAGGTTTTGCAGCCGTTTGAGCTAAGATTTAAAAATTATTCACATAATGAAAACCTATACTTTGTCTCGGGTGAGTTTCCCATTCAAATGCATGTAACAGTGAGAAACACACTGTCTTGGCGAAATAAAGCGATTTTCAACCACTTCATATAAATCGCTGTAACTTTTGATAGAAGACTCAGACAACCATGTTTATGGCTTTATCTTATAGAACTCAATATCCCCGTGCTGGGCAAACAGGTTTTGCAGCCGTTTGAGCTAAGATTTTAAAATTATTCACATAATGAAAACCTATACTTTGTCTCGGGTGAGTTTCCCATTCAAATGCATGTAACAGTGAGAAACGCATTGTCTTGGCGAAATAAAGCGTTTTTGAACAACTTCATATAAATCGCTGTAACTTTTGATAGAAGACTCAGACAACCATGTTTATGGCTTTATCTTATAGAACTCAATATCCCCGTGCTGGGCAAACAGGTTTTGCAGCCGTTTGAGCTAAGATTTTAAAATGATTCACATAATGAAAACCTATACTTTGTCTCGGGTGAGTTTCCCATTCAAATGCATGTAACAGTGAGAAACACACTGTCTTGGCGAAATAAAGCGATTTTCAACCACTTCATATAAATCGCTGTAACTTTTGATAGAAGACTCAGACAACCATGTTTATGGCTTTATCTTATAGAACTCAATATCCCCGTGCTGGGCAAACAGGTTTTGCAGCCGTTTGAGCTAAGATTTAAAAATTATTCACATAATGAAAACCTATACTTTGTCTCGGGTGAGTTTCCCATTCAAATGCATGTAACAGTGAGAAACACACTGTCTTGGCGAAATAAAGCGATTTTCAACCACTTCATATAAATCGCTGTAACTTTTGATAGAAGACTCAGACAAACATGTTTATGGCTTTATCTTATAGAACTCAATATCCCCGTGCTGGGCAAACAGGTTTTGCAGCCGTTTGAGCTAAGATTTAAAAATTATTCACATAATGAAAACCTATACTTTGTCTCGGGTGAGTTTCCCATTCAAATGCATGTAACAGTGAGAAACACACTGTCTTGGCGAAATAAAGCGATTTTCAACCACTTCATATAAATCGCTGTAACTTTTGATAGAAGACTCAGACAACCATGTTTATGGCTTTATCTTATAGAACTCAATATCCCCGTGCTGGGCAAACAGGTTTTGCAGCCGTTTGAGCTAAGATTTAAAAATTATTCACATAATGAAAACCTATACTTTGTTTCAGGCGAGTTTCCCATTCAAATGCATGTAACAGTGAGAAACGCATTGTCTTGGCGAAATAAAGCGTTTTTGAACAACTTCATATAAATCGCTGTAACTTTTGATAGAAGACTCAGACAAACATGTTTATGGCTTTATCTTATAGAACTCAATATCCCCGTGCTGGGCAAACAGGTTTTGCAGCCGTTTGAGCTAAGATTTAAAAATTATTCACATAATGAAAACCTATACTTTGTTTCAGGCGAGTTTCCCATTCAAATGCATGTAACAGTGAGAAACGCATTGTCTTGGCGAAATAAAGCGTTTTTGAACAACTTCATATAAATCGCTGTAACTTTTGATAGAAGACTCAGACAAACATGTTTATGGCTTTATCTTATAGAACTCAATATCCCCGTGCTGGGCAAACAGGTTTTGCAGCCGTTTGAGCTAAGATTTTAAAATGATTCACATAATGAAAACCTATACTTTGTTTCAGGCGAGTTTCCCATTCAAATGCATGTAACAGTGAGAAACGCATTGTCTTGGCGAAATAAAGCGTTTTTGAACAACTTCATATAAATCGCTGTAACTTTTGATAGAAGACTCAGACAAACATGTTTATGGCTTTATCTTATAGAACTCAATATCCCCGTGCTGGGCAAACAGGTTTTGCAGCCGTTTGAGCTAAGATTTAAAAATTATTCACATAATGAAAACCTATACTTTGTCTCGGGTGAGTTTCCCATTCAAATGCATGTAACAGTGAGAAACACACTGTCTTGGCGAAATAAAGCGATTTTCAACCACTTCATATAAATCGCTGTAACTTTTGATAGAAGACTCAGACAACCATGTTTATGGCTTTATCTTATAGAACTCAATATCCCCGTGCTGGGCAAACAGGTTTTGCAGCCGTTTGAGCTAAGATTTTAAAATTATTCACATAATGAAAACCTATACTTTGTCTCGGGTGAGTTTCCCATTCAAATGCATGTAACAGTGAGAAACGCATTGTCTTGGCGAAATAAAGCGTTTTTGAACAACTTCATATAAATCGCTGTAACTTTTGATAGAAGACTCAGACAACCATGTTTATGGCTTTATCTTATAGAACTCAATATCCCCGTGCTGGGCAAACAGGTTTTGCAGCCGTTTGAGCTAAGATTTTAAAATGATTCACATAATGAAAACCTATACTTTGTCTCGGGTGAGTTTCCCATTCAAATGCATGTAACAGTGAGAAACACACTGTCTTGGCGAAATAAAGCGATTTTCAACCACTTCATATAAATCGCTGTAACTTTTGATAGAAGACTCAGACAACCATGTTTATGGCTTTATCTTATAGAACTCAATATCCCCGTGCTGGGCAAACAGGTTTTGCAGCCGTTTGAGCTAAGATTTAAAAATTATTCACATAATGAAAACCTATACTTTGTCTCGGGTGAGTTTCCCATTCAAATGCATGTAACAGTGAGAAACACACTGTCTTGGCGAAATAAAGCGATTTTCAACCACTTCATATAAATCGCTGTAACTTTTGATAGAAGACTCAGACAACCATGTTTATGGCTTTATCTTATAGAACTCAATATCCCCGTGCTGGGCAAACAGGTTTTGCAGCCGTTTGAGCTAAGATTTTAAAATTATTCACATAATGAAAACCTATACTTTGTCTCGGGTGAGTTTCCCATTCAAATGCATGTAACAGTGAGAAACGCATTGTCTTGGCGAAATAAAGCGTTTTTGAACAACTTCATATAAATCGCTGTAACTTTTGATAGAAGACTCAGACAACCATGTTTATGGCTTTATCTTATAGAACTCAATATCCCCGTGCTGGGCAAACAGGTTTTGCAGCCGTTTGAGCTAAGATTTTAAAATGATTCACATAATGAAAACCTATACTTTGTCTCGGGTGAGTTTCCCATTCAAATGCATGTAACAGTGAGAAACACACTGTCTTGGCGAAATAAAGCGATTTTCAACCACTTCATATAAATCGCTGTAACTTTTGATAGAAGACTCAGACAACCATGTTTATGGCTTTATCTTATAGAACTCAATATCCCCGTGCTGGGCAAACAGGTTTTGCAGCCGTTTGAGCTAAGATTTTAAAATTATTCACATAATGAAAACCTATACTTTGTCTCGGGTGAGTTTCCCATTCAAATGCATGTAACAGTGAGAAACACACTGTCTTGGCGAAATAAAGCGATTTTCAACCACTTCATATAAATCGCTGTAACTTTTGATAGAAGACTCAGACAACCATGTTTATGGCTTTATCTTATAGAACTCAATATCCCCGTGCTGGGCAAACAGGTTTTGCAGCCGTTTGAGCTAAGATTTTAAAATTATTCACATAATGAAAACCTATACTTTGTCTCGGGTGAGTTTCCCATTCAAATGCATGTAACAGTGAGAAACACACTGTCTTGGCGAAATAAAGCGATTTTCAACCACTTCATATAAATCGCTGTAACTTTTGATAGAAGACTCAGACAACCATGTTTATGGCTTTATCTTATAGAACTCAATATCCCCGTGCTGGGCAAACAGGTTTTGCAGCCGTTTGAGCTAAGATTTTAAAATTATTCACATAATGAAAACCTATACTTTGTTTCAGGCGAGTTTCCCATTCAAATGCATGTAACAGTGAGAAACGCATTGTCTTGGCGAAATAAAGCGTTTTTGAACAACTTCATATAAATCGCTGTAACTTTTGATAGAAGACTCAGACAACCATGTTTATGGCTTTATCTTATAGAACCTAATATCCCCGTGCTGGGAAAACAGGTTTTGCAGCCGTTTGAGCTAAGATTTAAAAATTATTCACATAATGAAAACCTATACTTTGTTTCAGGCGAGTTTCCCATTCAAATGCATGTAACAGTGAGAAACGCATTGTCTTGGCGAAATAAAGCGTTTTTGAACAACTTCATATAAATCGCTGTAACTTTTGATAGAAGACTCAGACAAACATGTTTATGGCTTTATCTTATAGAACTCAATATCCCCGTGCTGGGCAAACAGGTTTTGCAGCCGTTTGAGCTAAGATTTTAAAATGATTCACATAATGAAAACCTATACTTTCTTTCAGGCGAGTTTCCCATTCAAATTCATGTAACAGTGAGAAACGCATTGTCTTGGCGAAATAAAGCGTTTTTGAACAACTTCATATAAATCGCTGTAACTTTTGATAGAAGACTCAGACAAACATGTTTATGGCTTTATCTTATAGAACTCAATATCCCCGTGCTGGGCAAACAGGTTTTGCAGCCGTTTGAGCTAAGATTTAAAAATTATTCACATAATGAAAACCTATACTTTGTTTCAGGCGAGTTTCCCATTCAAATGCATGTAACAGTGAGAAACGCATTGTCTTGGCGAAATAAAGCGTTTTTGAACAACTTCATATAAATCGCTGTAACTTTTGATAGAAGACTCAGACAAACATGTTTATGGCTTTATCTTATAGAACTCAATATCCCCGTGCTGGGCAAACAGAACAGGTTTTGCAGCCGTTTGAGCTAAGATTTTAAAATTATTCACATAATGAAAACCTATACTTTGTCTCGGGTGAGTTTCCCATTCAAATGCATGTAACAGTGAGAAACACACTGTCTTGGCGAAATAAAGCGATTTTCAACCACTTCATATAAATCGCTGTAACTTTTGATAGAAGACTCAGACAACCATGTTTATGGCTTTATCTTATAGAACTCAATATCCCCGTGCTGGGCAAACAGGTTTTGCAGCCGTTTGAGCTAAGATTTAAAAATTATTCACATAATGAAAACCTATACTTTGTCTCGGGTGAGTTTCCCATTCAAATGCATGTAACAGTGAGAAACACACTGTCTTGGCGAAATAAAGCGATTTTCAACCACTTCATATAAATCGCTGTAACTTTTGATAGAAGACTCAGACAACCATGTTTATGGCTTTATCTTATAGAACTCAATATCCCCGTGCTGGGCAAACAGGTTTTGCAGCCGTTTGAGCTAAGATTTTAAAATGATTCACATAATGAAAACCTATACTTTGTTTCAGGCGAGTTTCCCATTCAAATGCATGTAACAGTGAGAAACGCATTGTCTTGGCGAAATAAAGCGTTTTTGAACAACTTCATATAAATCGCTGTAACTTTTGATAGAAGACTCAGACAAACATGTTTATGGCTTTATCTTATAGAACTCAATATCCCCGTGCTGGGCAAACAGGTTTTGCAGCCGTTTGAGCTAAGATTTAAAAATTATTCACATAATGAAAACCTATACTTTGTTTCAGGCGAGTTTCCCATTCAAATGCATGTAACAGTGAGAAACGCATTGTCTTGGCGAAATAAAGCGTTTTTGAACAACTTCATATAAATCGCTGTAACTTTTGATAGAAGACTCAGACAAACATGTTTATGGCTTTATCTTATAGAACTCAATATCCCCGTGCTGGGCAAACAGGTTTTGCAGCCGTTTGAGCTAAGATTTAAAAATTATTCACATAATGAAAACCTATACTTTGTTTCAGGCGAGTTTCCCATTCAAATGCATGTAACAGTGAGAAACGCATTGTCTTGGCGAAATAAAGCGTTTTTGAACAACTTCATATAAATCGCTGTAACTTTTGATAGAAGACTCAGACAAACATGTTTATGGCTTTATCTTATAGAACTCAATATCCCCGTGCTGGGCAAACAGAACAGGTTTTGCAGCCGTTTGAGCTAAGATTTTAAAATTATTCACATAATGAAAACCTATACTTTGTCTCGGGTGAGTTTCCCATTCAAATGCATGTAACAGTGAGAAACACACTGTCTTGGCGAAATAAAGCGATTTTCAACCACTTCATATAAATCGCTGTAACTTTTGATAGAAGACTCAGACAACCATGTTTATGGCTTTATCTTATAGAACTCAATATCCCCGTGCTGGGCAAACAGGTTTTGCAGCCGTTTGAGCTAAGATTTAAAAATTATTCACATAATGAAAACCTATACTTTGTCTCGGGTGAGTTTCCCATTCAAATGCATGTAACAGTGAGAAACACACTGTCTTGGCGAAATAAAGCGATTTTCAACCACTTCATATAAATCGCTGTAACTTTTGATAGAAGACTCAGACAACCATGTTTATGGCTTTATCTTATAGAACTCAATATCCCCGTGCTGGGCAAACAGGTTTTGCAGCCGTTTGAGCTAAGACTTAAAAATTATTCACATAATGAAAACCTATACTTTGTCTCGGGTGAGTTTCCCATTCAAATGCATGTAACAGTGAGAAACACACTGTCTTGGCGAAATAAAGCGATTTTCAACCACTTCATATAAATCGCTGTAACTTTTGATAGAAGACTCAGACAACCATGTTTATGGCTTTATCTTATAGAACTCAATATCCCCGTGCTGGGCAAACAGGTTTTGCAGCCGTTTGAGCTAAGATTTTAAAATTATTCACATAATGAAAACCTATACTTTGTTTCAGGCGAGTTTCCCATTCAAATGCATGTAACAGTGAGAAACGCATTGTCTTGGCGAAATAAAGCGTTTTTGAACAACTTCATATAAATCGCTGTAACTTTTGATAGAAGACTCAGACAAACATGTTTATGGCTTTATCTTATAGAACTCAATATCCCCGTGCTGGGCAAACAGGTTTTGCAGCCGTTTGAGCTAAGATTTAAAAATTATTCACATAATGAAAACCTATACTTTGTTTCAGGCGAGTTTCCCATTCAAATGCATGTAACAGTGAGAAACACACTGTCTTGGCGAAATAAAGCGATTTTCAACCACTTCATATAAATCGCTGTAACTTTTGATAGAAGACTCAGACAACCATGTTTATGGCTTTATCTTATAGAACTCAATATCCCCGTGCTGGGCAAACAGGTTTTGCAGCCGTTTGAGCTAAGATTTTAAAATGATTCACATAATGAAAACCTATACTTTGTCTCGGGTGAGTTTCCCATTCAAATGCATGTAACAGTGAGAAACACACTGTCTTGGCGAAATAAAGCGATTTTCAACCACTTCATATAAATCGCTGTAACTTTTGATAGAAGACTCAGACAAACATGTTTATGGCTTTATCTTATAGAACTCAATATCCCCGTGCTGGGCAAACAGGTTTTGCAGCCGTTTGAGCTAAGATTTAAAAATTATTCACATAATGAAAACCTATAATTTGTCTCGGGTGAGTTTCCCATTCAAATGCATGTAACAGTGAGAAACACACTGTCTTGGCGAAATAAAGCGATTTTCAACCACTTCATATAAATCGCTGTAACTTTTGATAGAAGACTCAGACAACCATGTTTATGGCTTTATCTTATAGAACTCAATATCCCCGTGCTGGGCAAACAGGTTTTGCAGCCGTTTGAGCTAAGACTTAAAAATTATTCACATAATGAAAACCTATACTTTGTCTCGGGTGAGTTTCCCATTCAAATGCATGTAACAGTGAGAAACACACTGTCTTGGCGAAATAAAGCGATTTTCAACCACTTCATATAAATCGCTGTAACTTTTGATAGAAGACTCAGACAACCATGTTTATGGCTTTATCTTATAGAACTCAATATCCCCGTGCTGGGCAAACAGGTTTTGCAGCCGTTTGAGCTAAGATTTTAAAATTATTCACATAATGAAAACCTATACTTTGTTTCAGGCGAGTTTCCCATTCAAATGCATGTAACAGTGAGAAACGCATTGTCTTGGCGAAATAAAGCGTTTTTGAACAACTTCATATAAATCGCTGTAACTTTTGATAGAAGACTCAGACAAACATGTTTATGGCTTTATCTTATAGAACTCAATATCCCCGTGCTGGGCAAACAGGTTTTGCAGCCGTTTGAGCTAAGATTTAAAAATTATTCACATAATGAAAACCTATACTTTGTTTCAGGCGAGTTTCCCATTCAAATGCATGTAACAGTGAGAAACGCATTGTCTTGGCGAAATAAAGCGTTTTTGAACAACTTCATATAAATCGCTGTAACTTTTGATAGAAGACTCAGACAAACATGTTTATGGCTTTATCTTATAGAACTCAATATCCCCGTGCTGGGCAAACAGGTTTTGCAGCCGTTTGAGCTAAGATTTAAAAATTATTCACATAATGAAAACCTATACTTTGTCTCGGGTGAGTTTCCCATTCAAATGCATGTAACAGTGAGAAACACACTGTCTTGGCGAAATAAAGCGATTTTCAACCACTTCATATAAATCGCTGTAACTTTTGATAGAAGACTCAGACAACCATGTTTATGGCTTTATCTTATAGAACTCAATATCCCCGTGCTGGGCAAACAGGTTTTGCAGCCGTTTGAGCTAAGATTTTAAAATTATTCACATAATGAAAACCTATACTTTGTTTCAGGCGAGTTTCCCATTCAAATGCATGTAACAGTGAGAAACGCATTGTCTTGGCGAAATAAAGCGTTTTTGAACAACTTCATATAAATCGCTGTAACTTTTGATAGAAGACTCAGACAAACATGTTTATGGCTTTATCTTATAGAACTCAATATCCCCGTGCTGGGCAAACAGGTTTTGCAGCCGTTTGAGCTAAGATTTAAAAATTATTCACATAATGAAAACCTATACTTTGTTTCAGGCGAGTTTCCCATTCAAATGCATGTAACAGTGAGAAACGCATTGTCTTGGCGAAATAAAGCGTTTTTGAACAACTTCATATAAATCGCTGTAACTTTTGATAGAAGACTCAGACAAACATGTTTATGGCTTTATCTTATAGAACTCAATATCCCCGTGCTGGGCAAACAGGTTTTGCAGCCGTTTGAGCTAAGATTTAAAAATTATTCACATAATGAAAACCTATACTTTGTCTCGGGTGAGTTTCCCATTCAAATGCATGTAACAGTGAGAAACACACTGTCTTGGCGAAATAAAGCGATTTTCAACCACTTCATATAAATCGCTGTAACTTTTGATAGAAGACTCAGACAACCATGTTTATGGCTTTATCTTATAGAACTCAATATCCCCGTGCTGGGCAAACAGGTTTTGCAGCCGTTTGAGCTAAGATTTTAAAATTATTCACATAATGAAAACCTATACTTTGTTTCAGGCGAGTTTCCCATTCAAATGCATGTAACAGTGAGAAACGCATTGTCTTGGCAAAATAAAGCGTTTTTGAACAACTTCATATAAATCGCTGTAACTTTTGATAGAAGACTCAGACAAACATGTTTATGGCTTTATCTTATAGAACTCAATATCCCCGTGCTGGGCAAACAGGTTTTGCAGCCGTTTGAGCTAAGATTTTAAAATGATTCACATAATGAAAACCTATACTTTGTTTCAGGCGAGTTTCCCATTCAAATGCATGTAACAGTGAGAAACGCATTGTCTTGGCGAAATAAAGCGTTTTTGAACAACTTCATATAAATCGCTGTAACTTTTGATAGAAGACTCAGACAACCATGTTTATGGCTTTATCTTATAGAACTCAATATCCCCGTGCTGGGCAAACAGAACAGGTTTTGCAGCCGTTTGAGCTAAGATTTTAAAATTATTCACATAATGAAAACCTATACTTTGTCTCGGGTGAGTTTCCCATTCAAATGCATGTAACAGTGAGAAACACACTGTCTTGGCGAAATAAAGCGATTTTCAACCACTTCATATAAATCGCTGTAACTTTTGATAGAAGACTCAGACAACCATGTTTATGGCTTTATCTTATAGAACTCAATATCCCCGTGCTGGGCAAACAGGTTTTGCAGCCGTTTGAGCTAAGATTTAAAAATTATTCACATAATGAAAACCTATACTTTGTCTCGGGTGAGTTTCCCATTCAAATGCATGTAACAGTGAGAAACACACTGTCTTGGCGAAATAAAGCGATTTTCAACCACTTCATATAAATCGCTGTAACTTTTGATAGAAGACTCAGACAACCATGTTTATGGCTTTATCTTATAGAACTCAATATCCCCGTGCTGGGCAAACAGGTTTTGCAGCCGTTTGAGCTAAGATTTAAAAATTATTCACATAATGAAAACCTATACTTTGTTTCAGGCGAGTTTCCCATTCAAATGCATGTAACAGTGAGAAACGCATTGTCTTGGCGAAATAAAGCGTTTTTGAACAACTTCATATAAATCGCTGTAACTTTTGATAGAAGACTCAGACAAACATGTTTATGGCTTTATCTTATAGAACTCAATATCCCCGTGCTGGGCAAACAGGTTTTGCAGCCGTTTGAGCTAAGATTTAAAAATTATTCACATAATGAAAACCTATACTTTGTTTCAGGCGAGTTTCCCATTCAAATGCATGTAACAGTGAGAAACGCATTGTCTTGGCGAAATAAAGCGTTTTTGAACAACTTCATATAAATCGCTGTAACTTTTGATAGAAGACTCAGACAAACATGTTTATGGCTTTATCTTATAGAACTCAATATCCCCGTGCTGGGCAAACAGGTTTTGCAGCCGTTTGAGCTAAGATTTAAAAATTATTCACATAATGAAAACCTATACTTTGTTTCAGGCGAGTTTCCCATTCAAATGCATGTAACAGTGAGAAACGCATTGTCTTGGCGAAATAAAGCGTTTTTGAACAACTTCATATAAATCGCTGTAACTTTTGATAGAAGACTCAGACAAACATGTTTATGGCTTTATCTTATAGAACTCAATATCCCCGTGCTGGGCAAACAGGTTTTGCAGCCGTTTGAGCTAAGATTTAAAAATTATTCACATAATGAAAACCTATACTTTGTTTCAGGCGAGTTTCCCATTCAAATGCATGTAACAGTGAGAAACGCATTGTCTTGGCGAAATAAAGCGTTTTTGAACAACTTCATATAAATCGCTGTAACTTTTGATAGAAGACTCAGACAAACATGTTTATGGCTTTATCTTATAGAACTCAATATCCCCGTGCTGGGCAAACAGAACAGGTTTTGCAGCCGTTTGAGCTAAGATTTTAAAATTATTCACATAATGAAAACCTATACTTTGTCTCGGGTGAGTTTCCCATTCAAATGCATGTAACAGTGAGAAACACACTGTCTTGGCGAAATAAAGCGATTTTCAACCACTTCATATAAATCGCTGTAACTTTTGATAGAAGACTCAGACAACCATGTTTATGGCTTTATCTTATAGAACTCAATATCCCCGTGCTGGGCAAACAGGTTTTGCAGCCGTTTGAGCTAAGATTTAAAAATTATTCACATAATGAAAACCTATACTTTGTCTCGGGTGAGTTTCCCATTCAAATGCATGTAACAGTGAGAAACACACTGTCTTGGCGAAATAAAGCGATTTTCAACCACTTCATATAAATCGCTGTAACTTTTGATAGAAGACTCAGACAACCATGTTTATGGCTTTATCTTATAGAACTCAATATCCCCGTGCTGGGCAAACAGGTTTTGCAGCCGTTTGAGCTAAGATTTTAAAATTATTCACATAATGAAAACCTATACTTTGTTTCAGGCGAGTTTCCCATTCAAATGCATGTAACAGTGAGAAACGCATTGTCTTGGCGAAATAAAGCGTTTTTGAACAACTTCATATAAATCGCTGTAACTTTTGATAGAAGACTCAGACAAACATGTTTATGGCTTTATCTTATAGAACTCAATATCCCCGTGCTGGGCAAACAGGTTTTGCAGCCGTTTGAGCTAAGATTTAAAAATTATTCACATAATGAAAACCTATACTTTGTCTCGGGTGAGTTTCCCATTCAAATGCATGTAACAGTGAGAAACACACTGTCTTGGCGAAATAAAGCGATTTTCAACCACTTCATATAAATCGCTGTAACTTTTGATAGAAGACTCAGACAACCATGTTTATGGCTTTATCTTATAGAACTCAATATCCCCGTGCTGGGCAAACAGAACAGGTTTTGCAGCCGTTTGAGCTAAGATTTTAAAATTATTCACATAATGAAAACCTATACTTTGTCTCGGGTGAGTTTCCCATTCAAATGCATGTAACAGTGAGAAACACACTGTCTTGGCGAAATAAAGCGATTTTCAACCACTTCATATAAATCGCTGTAACTTTTGATAGAAGACTCAGACAACCATGTTTATGGCTTTATCTTATAGAACTCAATATCCCCGTGCTGGGCAAACAGGTTTTGCAGCCGTTTGAGCTAAGATTTTAAAATTATTCACATAATGAAAACCTATACTTTGTTTCAGGCGAGTTTCCCATTCAAATGCATGTAACAGTGAGAAACGCATTGTCTTGGCGAAATAAAGCGTTTTTGAACAACTTCATATAAATCGCTGTAACTTTTGATAGAAGACTCAGACAAACATGTTTATGGCTTTATCTTATAGAACTCAATATCCCCGTGCTGGGCAAACAGGTTTTGCAGCCGTTTGAGCTAAGATTTAAAAATTATTCACATAATGAAAACCTATACTTTGTCTCGGGTGAGTTTCCCATTCAAATGCATGTAACAGTGAGAAACACACTGTCTTGGCGAAATAAAGCGATTTTCAACCACTTCATATAAATCGCTGTAACTTTTGATAGAAGACTCAGACAACCATGTTTATGGCTTTATCTTATAGAACTCAATATCCCCGTGCTGGGCAAACAGGTTTTGCAGCCGTTTGAGCTAAGATTTAAAAATTATTCACATAATGAAAACCTATACTTTGTTTCAGGCGAGTTTCCCATTCAAATGCATGTAACAGTGAGAAACGCATTGTCTTGGCGAAATAAAGCGTTTTTGAACAACTTCATATAAATCGCTGTAACTTTTGATAGAAGACTCAGACAAACATGTTTATGGCTTTATCTTATAGAACTCAATATCCCCGTGCTGGGCAAACAGGTTTTGCAGCCGTTTGAGCTAAGATTTAAAAATGATTCACATAATGAAAACCTATACTTTGTTTCAGGCGAGTTTCCCATTCAAATGCATGTAACAGTGAGAAACGCATTGTCTTGGCGAAATAAAGCGTTTTTGAACAACTTCATATAAATCGCTGTAACTTTTGATAGAAGACTCAGACAAACATGTTTATGGCTTTATCTTATAGAACTCAATATCCCCGTGCTGGGCAAACAGGTTTTGCAGCCGTTTGAGCTAAGATTTTAAAATTATTCACATAATGAAAACCTATACTTTGTCTCGGGTGAGTTTCCCATTCAAATGCATGTAACAGTGAGAAACACACTGTCTTGGCGAAATAAAGCGATTTTCAACCACTTCATATAAATCGCTGTAACTTTTGATAGAAGACTCAGACAACCATGTTTATGGCTTTATCTTATAGAACTCAATATCCCCGTGCTGGGCAAACAGGTTTTGCAGCCGTTTGAGCTAAGATTTAAAAATTATTCACATAATGAAAACCTATACTTTGTCTCGGGTGAGTTTCCCATTCAAATGCATGTAACAGTGAGAAACACACTGTCTTGGCGAAATAAAGCGATTTTCAACCACTTCATATAAATCGCTGTAACTTTTGATAGAAGACTCAGACAACCATGTTTATGGCTTTATCTTATAGAACTCAATATCCCCGTGCTGGGCAAACAGGTTTTGCAGCCGTTTGAGCTAAGATTTTAAAATTATTCACATAATGAAAACCTATACTTTGTTTCAGGCGAGTTTCCCATTCAAATGCATGTAACAGTGAGAAACGCATTGTCTTGGCAAAATAAAGCGTTTTTGAACAACTTCATATAAATCGCTGTAACTTTTGATAGAAGACTCAGACAAACATGTTTATGGCTTTATCTTATAGAACTCAATATCCCCGTGCTGGGCAAACAGGTTTTGCAGCCGTTTGAGCTAAGATTTAAAAATGATTCACATAATGAAAACCTATACTTTGTTTCAGGCGAGTTTCCCATTCAAATGCATGTAACAGTGAGAAACGCATTGTCTTGGCGAAATAAAGCGTTTTTGAACAACTTCATATAAATCGCTGTAACTTTTGATAGAAGACTCAGACAACCATGTTTATGGCTTTATCTTATAGAACTCAATATCCCCGTGCTGGGCAAACAGAACAGGTTTTGCAGCCGTTTGAGCTAAGATTTTAAAATTATTCACATAATGAAAACCTATACTTTGTCTCGGGTGAGTTTCCCATTCAAATGCATGTAACAGTGAGAAACACACTGTCTTGGCGAAATAAAGCGATTTTCAACCACTTCATATAAATCGCTGTAACTTTTGATAGAAGACTCAGACAACCATGTTTATGGCTTTATCTTATAGAACTCAATATCCCCGTGCTGGGCAAACAGGTTTTGCAGCCGTTTGAGCTAAGATTTTAAAATTATTCACATAATGAAAACCTATACTTTGTCTCGGGTGAGTTTCCCATTCAAATGCATGTAACAGTGAGAAACACACTGTCTTGGCGAAATAAAGCGATTTTCAACCACTTCATATAAATCGCTGTAACTTTTGATAGAAGACTCAGACAACCATGTTTATGGCTTTATCTTATAGAACTCAATATCCCCGTGCTGGGCAAACAGGTTTTGCAGCCGTTTGAGCTAAGATTTTAAAATTATTCACATAATGAAAACCTATACTTTGTTTCAGGCGAGTTTCCCATTCAAATGCATGTAACAGTGAGAAACGCATTGTCTTGGCGAAATAAAGCGTTTTTGAACAACTTCATATAAATCGCTGTAACTTTTGATAGAAGACTCAGACAAACATGTTTATGGCTTTATCTTATAGAACTCAATATCCCCGTGCTGGGCAAACAGGTTTTGCAGCCGTTTGAGCTAAGATTTTAAAATGATTCACATAATGAAAACCTATACTTTGTTTCAGGCGAGTTTCCCATTCAAATGCATGTAACAGTGAGAAACGCATTGTCTTGGCGAAATAAAGCGTTTTTGAACAACTTCATATAAATCGCTGTAACTTTTGATAGAAGACTCAGACAAACATGTTTATGGCTTTATCTTATAGAACTCAATATCCCCGTGCTGGGCAAACAGAACAGGTTTTGCAGCCGTTTGAGCTAAGATTTTAAAATTATTCACATAATGAAAACCTATACTTTGGCTCGGGTGAGTTTCCCATTCAAATGCATGTAACAGTGAGAAACACACTGTCTTGCCGAAATAAAGCGATTTTCAACCACTTCATATAAATCGCTGTAACTTTTGATAGAAGACTCAGACAACCATGTTTATGGCTTTATCTTATAGAACTCAATATCCCCGTGCTGGGCAAACAGGTTTTGCAGCCGTTTGAGCTAAGATTTTAAAATTATTCACATAATGAAAACCTATACTTTGTTTCAGGCGAGTTTCCCATTCAAATGCATGTAACAGTGAGAAACGCATTGTCTTGGCGAAATAAAGCGTTTTTGAACAACTTCATATAAATCGCTGTAACTTTTGATAGAAGACTCAGACAAACATGTTTATGGCTTTATCTTATAGAACTCAATATCCCCGTGCTGGGCAAACAGAACAGGTTTTGCAGCCGTTTGAGCTAAGATTTTAAAATTATTCACATAATGAAAACCTATACTTTGTTTCAGGCGAGTTTCCCATTCAAATGCATGTAACAGTGAGAAACGCATTGTCTTGGCGAAATAAAGCGTTTTTGAACAACTTCATATAAATCGCTGTAACTTTTGATAGAAGACTCAGACAAACATGTTTATGGCTTTATCTTATAGAACTCAATATCCCCGTGCTGGGCAAACAGGTTTTGCAGCCGTTTGAGCTAAGATTTAAAAATGATTCACATAATGAAAACCTATACTTTGTTTCAGGCGAGTTTCCCATGCAAATGCATGTAACAGTGAGAAACGCATTGTCTTGGCGAAATAAAGCGTTTTTGAACAACTTCATATAAATCGTTGTAACTTTTGATAGAAGACTCAGACAAACATGTTTATGGCTTTATCTTATAGAACTCAATATCCCCGTGCTGGGCAAACAGGTTTTGCAGCCGTTTGAGCTAAGATTTAAAAATTATTCACATAATGAAAACCTATACTTTGTTTCAGGCGAGTTTCCCATTCAAATGCATGTAACAGTGAGAAACGCATTGTCTTGGCGAAATAAAGCGTTTTTGAACAACTTCATATAAATCGCTGTAACTTTTGATAGAAGACTCAGACAAACATGTTTATGGCTTTATCTTATAGAACTCAATATCCCCGTGCTGGGCAAACAGAACAGGTTTTGCAGCCGTTTGAGCTAAGATTTAAAAATTATTCACATAATGAAAACCTATACTTTGTTTCAGGCGAGTTTCCCATTCAAATGCATGTAACAGTGAGAAACGCATTGTCTTGGCGAAATAAAGCGTTTTTGAACAACTTCATATAAATCGCTGTAACTTTTGATAGAAGACTCAGACAAACATGTTTATGGCTTTATCTTATAGAACTCAATATCCCCGTGCTGGGCAAACAGAACAGGTTTTGCAGCCGTTTGAGCTAAGATTTTAAAATTATTCACATAATGAAAACCTATACTTTGTCTCGGGTGAGTTTCCCATTCAAATGCATGTAACAGTGAGAAACACACTGTCTTGGCGAAATAAAGCGATTTTCAACCACTTCATATAAATCGCTGTAACTTTTGATAGAAGACTCAGACAACCATGTTTATGGCTTTATCTTATAGAACTCAATATCCCCGTGCTGGGCAAACAGGTTTTGCAGCCGTTTGAGCTAAGATTTAAAAATTATTCACATAATGAAAACCTATACTTTGTCTCGGGTGAGTTTCCCATTCAAATGCATGTAACAGTGAGAAACACACTGTCTTGGCGAAATAAAGCGATTTTCAACCACTTCATATAAATCGCTGTAACTTTTGATAGAAGACTCAGACAACCATGTTTATGGCTTTATCTTATAGAACTCAATATCCCCGTGCTGGGCAAACAGGTTTTGCAGCCGTTTGAGCTAAGATTTTAAAATTATTCACATAATGAAAACCTATACTTTGTTTCAGGCGAGTTTCCCATTCAAATGCATGTAACAGTGAGAAACGCATTGTCTTGGCGAAATAAAGCGTTTTTGAACAACTTCATATAAATCGCTGTAACTTTTGATAGAAGACTCAGACAAACATGTTTATGGCTTTATCTTATAGAACTCAATATCCCCGTGCTGGGCAAACAGGTTTTGCAGCCGTTTGAGCTAAGATTTAAAAATTATTCACATAATGAAAACCTATACTTTGTCTCGGGTGAGTTTCCCATTCAAATGCATGTAACAGTGAGAAACACACTGTCTTGGCGAAATAAAGCGATTTTCAACCACTTCATATAAATCGCTGTAACTTTTGATAGAAGACTCAGACAACCATGTTTATGGCTTTATCTTATAGAACTCAATATCCCCGTGCTGGGCAAACAGAACAGGTTTTGCAGCCGTTTGAGCTAAGATTTTAAAATTATTCACATAATGAAAACCTATACTTTGTCTCGGGTGAGTTTCCCATTCAAATGCATGTAACAGTGAGAAACACACTGTCTTGGCGAAATAAAGCGATTTTCAACCACTTCATATAAATCGCTGTAACTTTTGATAGAAGACTCAGACAACCATGTTTATGGCTTTATCTTATAGAACTCAATATCCCCGTGCTGGGCAAACAGGTTTTGCAGCCGTTTGAGCTAAGATTTTAAAATTATTCACATAATGAAAACCTATACTTTGTTTCAGGCGAGTTTCCCATTCAAATGCATGTAACAGTGAGAAACGCATTGTCTTGGCGAAATAAAGCGTTTTTGAACAACTTCATATAAATCGCTGTAACTTTTGATAGAAGACTCAGACAAACATGTTTATGGCTTTATCTTATAGAACTCAATATCCCCGTGCTGGGCAAACAGGTTTTGCAGCCGTTTGAGCTAAGATTTAAAAATGATTCACATAATGAAAACCTATACTTTGTTTCAGGCGAGTTTCCCATTCAAATGCATGTAACAGTGAGAAACGCATTGTCTTGGCGAAATAAAGCGTTTTTGAACAACTTCATATAAATCGCTGTAACTTTTGATAGAAGACTCAGACAAACATGTTTATGGCTTTATCTTATAGAACTCAATATCCCCGTGCTGGGCAAACAGGTTTTGCAGCCGTTTGAGCTAAGATTTAAAAATTATTCACATAATGAAAACCTATACTTTGTCTCGGGTGAGTTTCCCATTCAAATGCATGTAACAGTGAGAAACACACTGTCTTGGCGAAATAAAGCGATTTTCAACCACTTCATATAAATCGCTGTAACTTTTGATAGAAGACTCAGACAACCATGTTTATGGCTTTATCTTATAGAACTCAATATCCCCGTGCTGGGCAAACAGGTTTTGCAGCCGTTTGAGCTAAGATTTTAAAATTATTCACATAATGAAAACCTATACTTTGTTTCAGGCGAGTTTCCCATTCAAATGCATGTAACAGTGAGAAACGCATTGTCTTGGCGAAATAAAGCGTTTTTGAACAACTTCATATAAATCGCTGTAACTTTTGATAGAAGACTCAGACAAACATGTTTATGGCTTTATCTTATAGAACTCAATATCCCCGTGCTGGGCAAACAGGTTTTGCAGCCGTTTGAGCTAAGATTTAAAAATGATTCACATAATGAAAACCTATACTTTGTTTCAGGCGAGTTTCCCATTCAAATGCATGTAACAGTGAGAAACGCATTGTCTTGGCGAAATAAAGCGTTTTTGAACAACTTCATATAAATCGCTGTAACTTTTGATAGAAGACTCAGACAAACATGTTTATGGCTTTATCTTATAGAACTCAATATCCCCGTGCTGGGCAAACAGGTTTTGCAGCCGTTTGAGCTAAGATTTTAAAATTATTCACATAATGAAAACCTATACTTTGTCTCGGGTGAGTTTCCCATTCAAATGCATGTAACAGTGAGAAACACACTGTCTTGGCGAAATAAAGCGATTTTCAACCACTTCATATAAATCGCTGTAACTTTTGATAGAAGACTCAGACAACCATGTTTATGGCTTTATCTTATAGAACTCAATATCCCCGTGCTGGGCAAACAGGTTTTGCAGCCGTTTGAGCTAAGATTTAAAAATTATTCACATAATGAAAACCTATACTTTGTCTCGGGTGAGTTTCCCATTCAAATGCATGTAACAGTGAGAAACACACTGTCTTGGCGAAATAAAGCGATTTTCAACCACTTCATATAAATCGCTGTAACTTTTGATAGAAGACTCAGACAACCATGTTTATGGCTTTATCTTATAGAACTCAATATCCCCGTGCTGGGCAAACAGGTTTTGCAGCCGTTTGAGCTAAGATTTTAAAATTATTCACATAATGAAAACCTATACTTTGTTTCAGGCGAGTTTCCCATTCAAATGCATGTAACAGTGAGAAACGCATTGTCTTGGCAAAATAAAGCGTTTTTGAACAACTTCATATAAATCGCTGTAACTTTTGATAGAAGACTCAGACAAACATGTTTATGGCTTTATCTTATAGAACTCAATATCCCCGTGCTGGGCAAACAGGTTTTGCAGCCGTTTGAGCTAAGATTTAAAAATGATTCACATAATGAAAACCTATACTTTGTTTCAGGCGAGTTTCCCATTCAAATGCATGTAACAGTGAGAAACGCATTGTCTTGGCGAAATAAAGCGTTTTTGAACAACTTCATATAAATCGCTGTAACTTTTGATAGAAGACTCAGACAACCATGTTTATGGCTTTATCTTATAGAACTCAATATCCCCGTGCTGGGCAAACAGAACAGGTTTTGCAGCCGTTTGAGCTAAGATTTTAAAATTATTCACATAATGAAAACCTATACTTTGTCTCGGGTGAGTTTCCCATTCAAATGCATGTAACAGTGAGAAACACACTGTCTTGGCGAAATAAAGCGATTTTCAACCACTTCATATAAATCGCTGTAACTTTTGATAGAAGACTCAGACAACCATGTTTATGGCTTTATCTTATAGAACTCAATATCCCCGTGCTGGGCAAACAGGTTTTGCAGCCGTTTGAGCTAAGATTTTAAAATTATTCACATAATGAAAACCTATACTTTGTCTCGGGTGAGTTTCCCATTCAAATGCATGTAACAGTGAGAAACACACTGTCTTGGCGAAATAAAGCGATTTTCAACCACTTCATATAAATCGCTGTAACTTTTGATAGAAGACTCAGACAACCATGTTTATGGCTTTATCTTATAGAACTCAATATCCCCGTGCTGGGCAAACAGGTTTTGCAGCCGTTTGAGCTAAGATTTTAAAATTATTCACATAATGAAAACCTATACTTTGTTTCAGGCGAGTTTCCCATTCAAATGCATGTAACAGTGAGAAACGCATTGTCTTGGCGAAATAAAGCGTTTTTGAACAACTTCATATAAATCGCTGTAACTTTTGATAGAAGACTCAGACAAACATGTTTATGGCTTTATCTTATAGAACTCAATATCCCCGTGCTGGGCAAACAGGTTTTGCAGCCGTTTGAGCTAAGATTTTAAAATGATTCACATAATGAAAACCTATACTTTGTTTCAGGCGAGTTTCCCATTCAAATGCATGTAACAGTGAGAAACGCATTGTCTTGGCGAAATAAAGCGTTTTTGAACAACTTCATATAAATCGCTGTAACTTTTGATAGAAGACTCAGACAAACATGTTTATGGCTTTATCTTATAGAACTCAATATCCCCGTGCTGGGCAAACAGAACAGGTTTTGCAGCCGTTTGAGCTAAGATTTTAAAATTATTCACATAATGAAAACCTATACTTTGGCTCGGGTGAGTTTCCCATTCAAATGCATGTAACAGTGAGAAACACACTGTCTTGCCGAAATAAAGCGATTTTCAACCACTTCATATAAATCGCTGTAACTTTTGATAGAAGACTCAGACAACCATGTTTATGGCTTTATCTTATAGAACTCAATATCCCCGTGCTGGGCAAACAGGTTTTGCAGCCGTTTGAGCTAAGATTTTAAAATTATTCACATAATGAAAACCTATACTTTGTTTCAGGCGAGTTTCCCATTCAAATGCATGTAACAGTGAGAAACGCATTGTCTTGGCGAAATAAAGCGTTTTTGAACAACTTCATATAAATCGCTGTAACTTTTGATAGAAGACTCAGACAAACATGTTTATGGCTTTATCTTATAGAACTCAATATCCCCGTGCTGGGCAAACAGAACAGGTTTTGCAGCCGTTTGAGCTAAGATTTTAAAATTATTCACATAATGAAAACCTATACTTTGTTTCAGGCGAGTTTCCCATTCAAATGCATGTAACAGTGAGAAACGCATTGTCTTGGCGAAATAAAGCGTTTTTGAACAACTTCATATAAATCGCTGTAACTTTTGATAGAAGACTCAGACAAACATGTTTATGGCTTTATCTTATAGAACTCAATATCCCCGTGCTGGGCAAACAGAACAGGTTTTGCAGCCGTTTGCGCTAAGATTTTAAAATTATTCACATAATGAAAACCTATACTTTGTCTCGGGTGAGTTTCCCATTCAAATGCATGTAACAGTGAGAAACACACTGTCTTGGTGAAATAAAGCGATTTTCAACCACTTCATATAAATCGCTGTAACTTTTGATAGAAGACTCAGACAACCATGTTTATGGCTTTATCTTATAGAACTCAATATCCCCGTGCTGGGCAAACAGGTTTTGCAGCCGTTTGAGCTAAGATTTTAAAATTATTCACATAATGAAAACCTATACTTTGTTTCAGGCGAGTTTCCCATTCAAATGCATGTAACAGTGAGAAACGCATTGTCTTGGCGAAATAAAGCGTTTTTGAACAACTTCATATAAATCGCTGTAACTTTTGATAGAAGACTCAGACAAACATGTTTATGGCTTTATCTTATAGAACTCAATATCCCCGTGCTGGGCAAACAGGTTTTGCAGCCGTTTGAGCTAAGATTTTAAAATGATTCACATAATGAAAACCTATACTTTGTTTCAGGCGAGTTTCCCATTCAAATGCATGTAACAGTGAGAAACGCATTGTCTTGGCGAGATAAAGCGTTTTTGAACAACTTCATATAAATCGCTGTAACTTTTGATAGAAGACTCAGACAAACATGTTTATGGCTTTATCTTATAGAACTCAATATCCCCGTGCTGGGCAAACAGAACAGGTTTTGCAGCCGTTTGAGCTAAGATTTTAAAATTATTCACATAATGAAAACCTATACTTTGTCTCGGGTGAGTTTCCCATTCAAATGCATGTAACAGTGAGAAACACACTGTCTTGGCGAAATAAAGCGATTTTCAACCACTTCATATAAATCGCTGAAACTTTTGATAGAAGACTCAGACAACCATGCTTATGGCTTTATCTTATAGAACTCAATATCCCCGTGCTGGGCAAACAGGTTTTGCAGCCGTTTGAGCTAAGATTTAAAAATTATTCACATAATGAAAACCTATACTTTGTTTCAGGCGAGTTTCCCATTCAAATGCATGTAACAGTGAGAAACGCACTGTCTTGGCGAAATAAAGCGATTTTCAACCACTTCATATAAATCGCTGAAACTTTTGATAGAAGACTCAGACAACCATGCTTATGGCTTTATCTTATAGAACTCAATATCCCCGTGCTGGGCAAACAGGTTTTGCAGCCGTTTGAGCTAAGATTTAAAAATTATTCACATAATGAAAACCTATACTTTGTTTCAGGCGAGTTTCCCATTCAAATGCATGTAACAGTGAGAAACGCACTGTCTTGGCGAAATAAAGCGATTTTCAACCACTTCATATAAATCGCTGAAACTTTTGATAGAAGACTCAGACAACCATGCTTATGGCTTTATCTTATAGAACTCAATATCCCCGTGCTGGGCAAACAGGTTTTGCAGCCGTTTGAGCTAAGATTTAAAAATTATTCACATAATGAAAACCTATACTTTGTTTCAGGCGAGTTTCCCATTCAAATGCATGTAACAGTGAGAAACGCATTGTCTTGGCGAAATAAAGCGTTTTTGAACAACTTCATATAAATCGCTGTAACTTTTGATAGAAGACTCAGACAAACATGTTTATGGCTTTATCTTATAGAACTCAATATCCCCGTGCTGGGCAAACAGAACAGGTTTTGCAGCCGTTTGAGCTAAGATTTTAAAATTATTCACATAATGAAAACCTATACTTTGTCTCGGGTGAGTTTCCCATTCAAATGCATGTAACAGTGAGAAACACACTGTCTTGGCGAAATAAAGCGATTTTCAACCACTTCATATAAATCGCTGTAACTTTTGATAGAAGACTCAGACAACCATGTTTATGGCTTTATCTTATAGAACTCAATATCCCCGTGCTGGGCAAACAGGTTTTGCAGCCGTTTGAGCTAAGATTTTAAAATTATTCACATAATGAAAACCTATACTTTGTTTCAGGCGAGTTTCCCATTCAAATGCATGTAACAGTGAGAAACGCATTGTCTTGGCGAAATAAAGCGTTTTTGAACAACTTCATATAAATCGCTGTAACTTTTGATAGAAGACTCAGACAAACATGTTTATGGCTTTATCTTATAGAACTCAATATCCCCGTGCTGGGCAAACAGGTTTTGCAGCCGTTTGAGCTAAGATTTAAAAATTATTCACATAATGAAAACCTATACTTTGTTTCAGGCGAGTTTCCCATGCAAATGCATGTAACAGTGAGAAACGCATTGTCTTGGCGAAATAAAGCGTTTTTGAACAACTTCATATAAATCGTTGTAACTTTTGATAGAAGACTCAGACAAACATGTTTATGGCTTTATCTTATAGAACTCAATATCCCCGTGCTGGGCAAACAGAACAGGTTTTGCAGCCGTTTGAGCTAAGATTTTAAAATTATTCACATAATGAAAACCTATACTTTGTCTCGGGTGAGTTTCCCATTCAAATGCATGTAACAGTGAGAAACACACTGTCTTGGCGAAATAAAGCGATTTTCAACCACTTCATATAAATCGCTGAAACTTTTGATAGAAGACTCAGACAACCATGCTTATGGCTTTATCTTATAGAACTCAATATCCCCGTGCTGGGCAAACAGGTTTTGCAGCCGTTTGAGCTAAGATTTTAAAATTATTCACATAATGAAAACCTATACTTTGTTTCAGGCGAGTTTCCCATTCAAATGCATGTAACAGTGAGAAACGCATTGTCTTGGCGAAATAAAGCGTTTTTGAACAACTTCATATAAATCGCTGTAACTTTTGATAGAAGACTCAGACAAACATGTTTATGGCTTTATCTTATAGAACTCAATATCCCCGTGCTGGGCAAACAGAACAGGTTTTGCAGCCGTTTGCGCTAAGATTTTAAAATTATTCACATAATGAAAACCTATACTTTGTCTCGGGTGAGTTTCCCATTCAAATGCATGTAACAGTGAGAAACACACTGTCTTGGTGAAATAAAGCGATTTTCAACCACTTCATATAAATCGCTGTAACTTTTGATAGAAGACTCAGACAACCATGTTTATGGCTTTATCTTATAGAACTCAATATCCCCGTGCTGGGCAAACAGGTTTTGCAGCCGTTTGAGCTAAGATTTTAAAATTATTCACATAATGAAAACCTATACTTTGTTTCAGGCGAGTTTCCCATTCAAATGCATGTAACAGTGAGAAACGCATTGTCTTGGCGAAATAAAGCGTTTTTGAACAACTTCATATAAATCGCTGTAACTTTTGATAGAAGACTCAGACAAACATGTTTATGGCTTTATCTTATAGAACTCAATATCCCCGTGCTGGGCAAACAGGTTTTGCAGCCGTTTGAGCTAAGATTTTAAAATGATTCACATAATGAAAACCTATACTTTGTTTCAGGCGAGTTTCCCATTCAAATGCATGTAACAGTGAGAAACGCATTGTCTTGGCGAGATAAAGCGTTTTTGAACAACTTCATATAAATCGCTGTAACTTTTGATAGAAGACTCAGACAAACATGTTTATGGCTTTATCTTATAGAACTCAATATCCCCGTGCTGGGCAAACAGAACAGGTTTTGCAGCCGTTTGAGCTAAGATTTTAAAATTATTCACATAATGAAAACCTATACTTTGTCTCGGGTGAGTTTCCCATTCAAATGCATGTAACAGTGAGAAACACACTGTCTTGGCGAAATAAAGCGATTTTCAACCACTTCATATAAATCGCTGAAACTTTTGATAGAAGACTCAGACAACCATGTTTATGGCTTTATCTTATAGAACTCAATATCCCCGTGCTGGGCAAACAGAACAGGTTTTGCAGCCGTTTGCGCTAAGATTTTAAAATTATTCACATAATGAAAACCTATACTTTGTCTCGGGTGAGTTTCCCATTCAAATGCATGTAACAGTGAGAAACACACTGTCTTGGTGAAATAAAGCGATTTTCAACCACTTCATATAAATCGCTGTAACTTTTGATAGAAGACTCAGACAACCATGTTTATGGCTTTATCTTATAGAACTCAATATCCCCGTGCTGGGCAAACAGGTTTTGCAGCCGTTTGAGCTAAGATTTTAAAATTATTCACATAATGAAAACCTATACTTTGTTTCAGGCGAGTTTCCCATTCAAATGCATGTAACAGTGAGAAACGCATTGTCTTGGCGAAATAAAGCGTTTTTGAACAACTTCATATAAATCGCTGTAACTTTTGATAGAAGACTCAGACAAACATGTTTATGGCTTTATCTTATAGAACTCAATATCCCCGTGCTGGGCAAACAGGTTTTGCAGCCGTTTGAGCTAAGATTTTAAAATGATTCACATAATGAAAACCTATACTTTGTTTCAGGCGAGTTTCCCATTCAAATGCATGTAACAGTGAGAAACGCATTGTCTTGGCGAGATAAAGCGTTTTTGAACAACTTCATATAAATCGCTGTAACTTTTGATAGAAGACTCAGACAAACATGTTTATGGCTTTATCTTATAGAACTCAATATCCCCGTGCTGGGCAAACAGAACAGGTTTTGCAGCCGTTTGAGCTAAGATTTTAAAATTATTCACATAATGAAAACCTATACTTTGTCTCGGGTGAGTTTCCCATTCAAATGCATGTAACAGTGAGAAACACACTGTCTTGGCGAAATAAAGCGATTTTCAACCACTTCATATAAATCGCTGAAACTTTTGATAGAAGACTCAGACAACCATGCTTATGGCTTTATCTTATAGAACTCAATATCCCCGTGCTGGGCAAACAGGTTTTGCAGCCGTTTGAGCTAAGATTTAAAAATTATTCACATAATGAAAACCTATACTTTGTTTCAGGCGAGTTTCCCATTCAAATGCATGTAACAGTGAGAAACGCACTGTCTTGGCGAAATAAAGCGATTTTCAACCACTTCATATAAATCGCTGAAACTTTTGATAGAAGACTCAGACAACCATGCTTATGGCTTTATCTTATAGAACTCAATATCCCCGTGCTGGGCAAACAGGTTTTGCAGCCGTTTGAGCTAAGATTTAAAAATTATTCACATAATGAAAACCTATACTTTGTTTCAGGCGAGTTTCCCATTCAAATGCATGTAACAGTGAGAAACGCACTGTCTTGGCGAAATAAAGCGATTTTCAACCACTTCATATAAATCGCTGAAACTTTTGATAGAAGACTCAGACAACCATGCTTATGGCTTTATCTTATAGAACTCAATATCCCCGTGCTGGGCAAACAGGTTTTGCAGCCGTTTGAGCTAAGATTTAAAAATTATTCACATAATGAAAACCTATACTTTGTTTCAGGCGAGTTTCCCATTCAAATGCATGTAACAGTGAGAAACGCATTGTCTTGGCGAAATAAAGCGTTTTTGAACAACTTCATATAAATCGCTGTAACTTTTGATAGAAGACTCAGACAAACATGTTTATGGCTTTATCTTATAGAACTCAATATCCCCGTGCTGGGCAAACAGAACAGGTTTTGCAGCCGTTTGAGCTAAGATTTTAAAATTATTCACATAATGAAAACCTATACTTTGTCTCGGGTGAGTTTCCCATTCAAATGCATGTAACAGTGAGAAACACACTGTCTTGGCGAAATAAAGCGATTTTCAACCACTTCATATAAATCGCTGTAACTTTTGATAGAAGACTCAGACAACCATGTTTATGGCTTTATCTTATAGAACTCAATATCCCCGTGCTGGGCAAACAGGTTTTGCAGCCGTTTGAGCTAAGATTTTAAAATTATTCACATAATGAAAACCTATACTTTGTTTCAGGCGAGTTTCCCATTCAAATGCATGTAACAGTGAGAAACGCATTGTCTTGGCGAGATAAAGCGTTTTTGAACAACTTCATATAAATCGCTGTAACTTTTGATAGAAGACTCAGACAAACATGTTTATGGCTTTATCTTATAGAACTCAATATCCCCGTGCTGGGCAAACAGGTTTTGCAGCCGTTTGAGCTAAGATTTTAAAATTATTCACATAATGAAAACCTATACTTTGTTTCAGGCGAGTTTCCCATTCAAATGCATGTAACAGTGAGAAACGCATTGTCTTGGCGAGATAAAGCGTTTTTGAACAACTTCATATAAATCGCTGTAACTTTTGATAGAAGACTCAGACAAACATGTTTATGGCTTTATCTTATAGAACTCAATATCCCCGTGCTGGGCAAACAGAACAGGTTTTGCAGCCGTTTGAGCTAAGATTTTAAAATGATTCACATAATGAAAACCTATACTTTGTTTCAGGCGAGTTTCCCATTCAAATGCATGTAACAGTGAGAAACGCATTGTCTTGGCGAGATAAAGCGTTTTTGAACAACTTCATATAAATCGCTGTAACTTTTGATAGAAGACTCAGACAAACATGTTTATGGCTTTATCTTATAGAACTCAATATCCCCGTGCTGGGCAAACAGAACAGGTTTTGCAGCCGTTTGAGCTAAGATTTTAAAATTATTCACATAATGAAAACCTATACTTTGTCTCGGGTGAGTTTCCCATTCAAATGCATGTAACAGTGAGAAACACACTGTCTTGGCGAAATAAAGCGATTTTCAACCACTTCATATAAATCGCTGAAACTTTTGATAGAAGACTCAGACAACCATGTTTATGGCTTTATCTTATAGAACTCAATATCCCCGTGCTGGGCAAACAGAACAGGTTTTGCAGCCGTTTGCGCTAAGATTTTAAAATTATTCACATAATGAAAACCTATACTTTGTCTCGGGTGAGTTTCCCATTCAAATGCATGTAACAGTGAGAAACACACTGTCTTGGTGAAATAAAGCGATTTTCAACCACTTCATATAAATCGCTGTAACTTTTGATAGAAGACTCAGACAACCATGTTTATGGCTTTATCTTATAGAACTCAATATCCCCGTGCTGGGCAAACAGGTTTTGCAGCCGTTTGAGCTAAGATTTTAAAATTATTCACATAATGAAAACCTATACTTTGTTTCAGGCGAGTTTCCCATTCAAATGCATGTAACAGTGAGAAACGCATTGTCTTGGCGAAATAAAGCGTTTTTGAACAACTTCATATAAATCGCTGTAACTTTTGATAGAAGACTCAGACAAACATGTTTATGGCTTTATCTTATAGAACTCAATATCCCCGTGCTGGGCAAACAGGTTTTGCAGCCGTTTGAGCTAAGATTTTAAAATGATTCACATAATGAAAACCTATACTTTGTTTCAGGCGAGTTTCCCATTCAAATGCATGTAACAGTGAGAAACGCATTGTCTTGGCGAGATAAAGCGTTTTTGAACAACTTCATATAAATCGCTGTAACTTTTGATAGAAGACTCAGACAAACATGTTTATGGCTTTATCTTATAGAACTCAATATCCCCGTGCTGGGCAAACAGAACAGGTTTTGCAGCCGTTTGAGCTAAGATTTTAAAATTATTCACATAATGAAAACCTATACTTTGTCTCGGGTGAGTTTCCCATTCAAATGCATGTAACAGTGAGAAACACACTGTCTTGGCGAAATAAAGCGATTTTCAACCACTTCATATAAATCGCTGAAACTTTTGATAGAAGACTCAGACAACCATGCTTATGGCTTTATCTTATAGAACTCAATATCCCCGTGCTGGGCAAACAGGTTTTGCAGCCGTTTGAGCTAAGATTTAAAAATTATTCACATAATGAAAACCTATACTTTGTTTCAGGCGAGTTTCCCATTCAAATGCATGTAACAGTGAGAAACGCACTGTCTTGGCGAAATAAAGCGATTTTCAACCACTTCATATAAATCGCTGAAACTTTTGATAGAAGACTCAGACAACCATGCTTATGGCTTTATCTTATAGAACTCAATATCCCCGTGCTGGGCAAACAGGTTTTGCAGCCGTTTGAGCTAAGATTTAAAAATTATTCACATAATGAAAACCTATACTTTGTTTCAGGCGAGTTTCCCATTCAAATGCATGTAACAGTGAGAAACGCACTGTCTTGGCGAAATAAAGCGATTTTCAACCACTTCATATAAATCGCTGAAACTTTTGATAGAAGACTCAGACAACCATGCTTATGGCTTTATCTTATAGAACTCAATATCCCCGTGCTGGGCAAACAGGTTTTGCAGCCGTTTGAGCTAAGATTTAAAAATTATTCACATAATGAAAACCTATACTTTGTTTCAGGCGAGTTTCCCATTCAAATGCATGTAACAGTGAGAAACGCATTGTCTTGGCGAAATAAAGCGTTTTTGAACAACTTCATATAAATCGCTGTAACTTTTGATAGAAGACTCAGACAAACATGTTTATGGCTTTATCTTATAGAACTCAATATCCCCGTGCTGGGCAAACAGAACAGGTTTTGCAGCCGTTTGAGCTAAGATTTTAAAATTATTCACATAATGAAAACCTATACTTTGTCTCGGGTGAGTTTCCCATTCAAATGCATGTAACAGTGAGAAACACACTGTCTTGGCGAAATAAAGCGATTTTCAACCACTTCATATAAATCGCTGTAACTTTTGATAGAAGACTCAGACAACCATGTTTATGGCTTTATCTTATAGAACTCAATATCCCCGTGCTGGGCAAACAGGTTTTGCAGCCGTTTGAGCTAAGATTTTAAAATTATTCACATAATGAAAACCTATACTTTGTTTCAGGCGAGTTTCCCATTCAAATGCATGTAACAGTGAGAAACGCATTGTCTTGGCGAGATAAAGCGTTTTTGAACAACTTCATATAAATCGCTGTAACTTTTGATAGAAGACTCAGACAAACATGTTTATGGCTTTATCTTATAGAACTCAATATCCCCGTGCTGGGCAAACAGGTTTTGCAGCCGTTTGAGCTAAGATTTTAAAATTATTCACATAATGAAAACCTATACTTTGTTTCAGGCGAGTTTCCCATTCAAATGCATGTAACAGTGAGAAACGCATTGTCTTGGCGAGATAAAGCGTTTTTGAACAACTTCATATAAATCGCTGTAACTTTTGATAGAAGACTCAGACAAACATGTTTATGGCTTTATCTTATAGAACTCAATATCCCCGTGCTGGGCAAACAGAACAGGTTTTGCAGCCGTTTGAGCTAAGATTTTAAAATTATTCACATAATGAAAACCTATACTTTGTCTCGGGTGAGTTTCCCATTCAAATGCATGTAACAGTGAGAAACACACTGTCTTGGCGAAATAAAGCGATTTTCAACCACTTCATATAAATCGCTGAAACTTTTGATAGAAGACTCAGACAACCATGCTTATGGCTTTATCTTATAGAACTCAATATCCCCGTGCTGGGCAAACAGGTTTTGCAGCCGTTTGAGCTAAGATTTAAAAATTATTCACATAATGAAAACCTATACTTTGTTTCAGGCGAGTTTCCCATTCAAATGCATGTAACAGTGAGAAACGCACTGTCTTGGCGAAATAAAGCGATTTTCAACCACTTCATATAAATCGCTGAAACTTTTGATAGAAGACTCAGACAACCATGCTTATGGCTTTATCTTATAGAACTCAATATCCCCGTGCTGGGCAAACAGGTTTTGCAGCCGTTTGAGCTAAGATTTAAAAATTATTCACATAATGAAAACCTATACTTTGTTTCAGGCGAGTTTCCCATTCAAATGCATGTAACAGTGAGAAACGCATTGTCTTGGCGAGATAAAGCGTTTTTGAACAACTTCATATAAATCGCTGTAACTTTTGATAGAAGACTCAGACAAACATGTTTATGGCTTTATCTTATAGAACTCAATATCCCCGTGCTGGGCAAACAGAACAGGTTTTGCAGCCGTTTGAGCTAAGATTTTAAAATTATTCACATAATGAAAACCTATACTTTGTCTCGGGTGAGTTTCCCATTCAAATGCATGTAACAGTGAGAAACACACTGTCTTGGCGAAATAAAGCGATTTTCAACCACTTCATATAAATCGCTGAAACTTTTGATAGAAGACTCAGACAACCATGCTTATGGCTTTATCTTATAGAACTCAATATCCCCGTGCTGGGCAAACAGGTTTTGCAGCCGTTTGAGCTAAGATTTAAAAATTATTCACATAATGAAAACCTATACTTTGTTTCAGGCGAGTTTCCCATTCAAATGCATGTAACAGTGAGAAACGCACTGTCTTGGCGAAATAAAGCGATTTTCAACCACTTCATATAAATCGCTGAAACTTTTGATAGAAGACTCAGACAACCATGCTTATGGCTTTATCTTATAGAACTCAATATCCCCGTGCTGGGCAAACAGGTTTTGCAGCCGTTTGAGCTAAGATTTAAAAATTATTCACATAATGAAAACCTATACTTTGTTTCAGGCGAGTTTCCCATTCAAATGCATGTAACAGTGAGAAACGCATTGTCTTGGCGAAATAAAGCGTTTTTGAACAACTTCATATAAATCGCTGTAACTTTTGATAGAAGACTCAGACAAACATGTTTATGGCTTTATCTTATAGAACTCAATATCCCCGTGCTGGGCAAACAGAACAGGTTTTGCAGCCGTTTGAGCTAAGATTTTAAAATTATTCACATAATGAAAACCTATACTTTGTCTCGGGTGAGTTTCCCATTCAAATGCATGTAACAGTGAGAAACACACTGTCTTGGCGAAATAAAGCGATTTTCAACCACTTCATATAAATCGCTGTAACTTTTGATAGAAGACTCAGACAACCATGTTTATGGCTTTATCTTATAGAACTCAATATCCCCGTGCTGGGCAAACAGGTTTTGCAGCCGTTTGAGCTAAGATTTAAAAATTATTCACATAATGAAAACCTATACTTTGTTTCAGGCGAGTTTCCCATTCAAATGCATGTAACAGTGAGAAACGCATTGTCTTGGCGAAATAAAGCGTTTTTGAACAACTTCATATAAATCGCTGTAACTTTTGATAGAAGACTCAGACAAACATGTTTATGGCTTTATCTTATAGAACTCAATATCCCCGTGCTGGGCAAACAGGTTTTGCAGCCGTTTGAGCTAAGATTTAAAAATTATTCACATAATGAAAACCTATACTTTGTTTCAGGCGAGTTTCCCATGCAAATGCATGTAACAGTGAGAAACGCATTGTCTTGGCGAAATAAAGCGTTTTTGAACAACTTCATATAAATCGCTGTAACTTTTGATAGAAGACTCAGACAAACATGTTTATGGCTTTATCTTATAGAACTCAATATCCCCGTGCTGGGCAAACAGAACAGGTTTTGCAGCCGTTTGAGCTAAGATTTTAAAATTATTCACATAATGAAAACCTATACTTTGTCTCGGGTGAGTTTCCCATTCAAATGCATGTAACAGTGAGAAACACACTGTCTTGGCGAAATAAAGCGATTTTCAACCACTTCATATAAATCGCTGTAACTTTTGATAGAAGACTCAGACAACCATGCTTATGGCTTTATCTTATAGAACTCAATATCCCCGTGCTGGGCAAACAGGTTTTGCAGCCGTTTGAGCTAAGATTTAAAAATTATTCACATAATGAAAACCTATACTTTGTTTCAGGCGAGTTTCCCATTCAAATGCATGTAACAGTGAGAAACGCACTGTCTTGGCGAAATAAAGCGATTTTCAACCACTTCATATAAATCGCTGAAACTTTTGATAGAAGACTCAGACAACCATGCTTATGGCTTTATCTTATAGAACTCAATATCCCCGTGCTGGGCAAACAGGTTTTGCAGCCGTTTGAGCTAAGATTTAAAAATTATTCACATAATGAAAACCTATACTTTGTTTCAGGCGAGTTTCCCATTCAAATGCATGTAACAGTGAGAAACGCATTGTCTTGGCGAAATAAAGCGTTTTTGAACAACTTCATATAAATCGCTGTAACTTTTGATAGAAGACTCAGACAAACATGTTTATGGCTTTATCTTATAGAACTCAATATCCCCGTGCTGGGCAAACAGAACAGGTTTTGCAGCCGTTTGAGCTAAGATTTTAAAATTATTCACATAATGAAAACCTATACTTTGTCTCGGGTGAGTTTCCCATTCAAATGCATGTAACAGTGAGAAACACACTGTCTTGGCGAAATAAAGCGATTTTCAACCACTTCATATAAATCGCTGTAACTTTTGATAGAAGACTCAGACAACCATGTTTATGGCTTTATCTTATAGAACTCAATATCCCCGTGCTGGGCAAACAGGTTTTGCAGCCGTTTGAGCTAAGATTTAAAAATTATTCACATAATGAAAACCTATACTTTGTTTCAGGCGAGTTTCCCATTCAAATGCATGTAACAGTGAGAAACGCATTGTCTTGGCGAAATAAAGCGTTTTTGAACAACTTCATATAAATCGTTGTAACTTTTGATAGAAGACTCAGACAAACATGTTTATGGCTTTATCTTATAGAACTCAATATCCCCGTGCTGGGCAAACAGAACAGGTTTTGCAGCCGTTTGAGCTAAGATTTTAAAATTATTCACATAATGAAAACCTATACTTTGTCTCGGGTGAGTTTCCCATTCAAATGCATGTAACAGTGAGAAACACACTGTCTTGGCGAAATAAAGCGATTTTCAACCACTTCATATAAATCGCTGAAACTTTTGATAGAAGACTCAGACAACCATGCTTATGGCTTTATCTTATAGAACTCAATATCCCCGTGCTGGGCAAACAGGTTTTGCAGCCGTTTGAGCTAAGATTTAAAAATTATTCACATAATGAAAACCTATACTTTGTTTCAGGCGAGTTTCCCATTCAAATGCATGTAACAGTGAGAAACGCATTGTCTTGGCGAAATAAAGCGTTTTTGAACAACTTCATATAAATCGCTGTAACTTTTGATAGAAGACTCAGACAAACATGTTTATGGCTTTATCTTATAGAACTCAATATCCCCGTGCTGGGCAAACAGGTTTTGCAGCCGTTTGAGCTAAGATTTAAAAATTATTCACATAATGAAAACCTATACTTTGTTTCAGGCGAGTTTCCCATTCAAATGCATGTAACAGTGAGAAACGCATTGTCTTGGCGAAATAAAGCGTTTTTGAACAACTTCATATAAATCGCTGTAACTTTTGATAGAAGACTCAGACAAACATGTTTATGGCTTTATCTTATAGAACTCAATATCCCCGTGCTGGGCAAACAGAACAGGTTTTGCAGCCGTTTGAGCTAAGATTTTAAAATTATTCACATAATGAAAACCTATACTTTGTCTCGGGTGAGTTTCCCATTCAAATGCATGTAACAGTGAGAAACACACTGTCTTGGCGAAATAAAGCGATTTTCAACCACTTCATATAAATCGCTGTAACTTTTGATAGAAGACTCAGACAACCATGTTTATGGCTTTATCTTATAGAACTCAATATCCCCGTGCTGGGCAAACAGGTTTTGCAGCCGTTTGAGCTAAGATTTAAAAATGATTCACATAATGAAAACCTATACTTTGTTTCAGGCGAGTTTCCCATTCAAATGCATGTAACAGTGAGAAACGCATTGTCTTGGCGAAATAAAGCGTTTTTGAACAACTTCATATAAATCGCTGTAACTTTTGATAGAAGACTCAGACAAACATGTTTATGGCTTTATCTTATAGAACTCAATATCCCCGTGCTGGGCAAACAGAACAGGTTTTGCAGCCGTTTGAGCTAAGATTTAAAAATTATTCACATAATGAAAACCTATACTTTGTTTCAGGCGAGTTTCCCATTCAAATGCATGTAACAGTGAGAAACGCATTGTCTTGGCGAAATAAAGCGTTTTTGAACAACTTCATATAAATCGCTGTAACTTTTGATAGAAGACTCAGACAAACATGTTTATGGCTTTATCTTATAGAACTCAATATCCCCGTGCTGGGCAAACAGGTTTTGCAGCCGTTTGAGCTAAGATTTTAAAATTATTCACATAATGAAAACCTATACTTTGTTTCAGGCGAGTTTCCCATTCAAATGCATGTAACAGTGAGAAACGCATTGTCTTGGCGAAATAAAGCGTTTTTGAACAACTTCATATAAATCGCTGTAACTTTTGATAGAAGACTCAGACAAACATGTTTATGGCTTTATCTTATAGAACTCAATATCCCCGTGCTGGGCAAACAGGTTTTGCAGCCGTTTGAGCTAAGATTTAAAAATTATTCACATAATGAAAACCTATACTTTGTTTCAGGCGAGTTTCCCATTCAAATGCATGTAACAGTGAGAAACGCATTGTCTTGGCGAAATAAAGCGTTTTTGAACAACTTCATATAAATCGCTGTAACTTTTGATAGAAGACTCAGACAAACATGTTTATGGCTTTATCTTATAGAACTCAATATCCCCGTGCTGGGCAAACAGAACAGGTTTTGCAGCCGTTTGAGCTAAGATTTAAAAATTATTCACATAATGAAAACCTATACTTTGTCTCGGGTGAGTTTCCCATTCAAATGCATGTAACAGTGAGAAACACACTGTCTTGGCGAAATAAAGCGATTTTCAACCACTTCATATAAATCGCTGTAACTTTTGATAGAAGACTCAGACAACCATGTTTATGGCTTTATCTTATAGAACTCAATATCCCCGTGCTGGGCAAACAGGTTTTGCAGCCGTTTGAGCTAAGATTTAAAAATTATTCACATAATGAAAACCTATACTTTGTCTCGGGTGAGTTTCCCATTCAAATGCATGTAACAGTGAGAAACACACTGTCTTGGCGAAATAAAGCGATTTTCAACCACTTCATATAAATCGCTGTAACTTTTGATAGAAGACTCAGACAAACATGTTTATGGCTTTATCTTATAGAACTCAATATCCCCGTGCTGGGCAAACAGGTTTTGCAGCCGTTTGAGCTAAGATTTAAAAATTATTCACATAATGAAAACCTATACTTTGTTTCAGGCGAGTTTCCCATTCAAATGCATGTAACAGTGAGAAACGCATTGTCTTGGCGAAATAAAGCGTTTTTGAACAACTTCATATAAATCGCTGTAACTTTTGATAGAAGACTCAGACAAACATGTTTATGGCTTTATCTTATAGAACTCAATATCCCCGTGCTGGGCAAACAGAACAGGTTTTGCAGCCGTTTGAGCTAAGATTTAAAAATTATTCACATAATGAAAACCTATACTTTGTCTCGGGTGAGTTTCCCATTCAAATGCATGTAACAGTGAGAAACACACTGTCTTGGCGAAATAAAGCGATTTTCAACCACTTCATATAAATCGCTGTAACTTTTGATAGAAGACTCAGACAACCATGTTTATGGCTTTATCTTATAGAACTCAATATCCCCGTGCTGGGCAAACAGGTTTTGCAGCCGTTTGAGCTAAGATTTAAAAATTATTCACATAATGAAAACCTATACTTTGTTTCAGGCGAGTTTCCCATTCAAATGCATGTAACAGTGAGAAACGCATTGTCTTGGCGAAATAAAGCGTTTTTGAACAACTTCATATAAATCGCTGTAACTTTTGATAGAAGACTCAGACAAACATGTTTATGGCTTTATCTTATAGAACTCAATATCCCCGTGCTGGGCAAACAGGTTTTGCAGCCGTTTGAGCTAAGATTTAAAAATTATTCACATAATGAAAACCTATACTTTGTTTCAGGCGAGTTTCCCATGCAAATGCATGTAACAGTGAGAAACGCATTGTCTTGGCGAAATAAAGCGTTTTTGAACAACTTCATATAAATCGTTGTAACTTTTGATAGAAGACTCAGACAAACATGTTTATGGCTTTATCTTATAGAACTCAATATCCCCGTGCTGGGCAAACAGAACAGGTTTTGCAGCCGTTTGAGCTAAGATTTAAAAATTATTCACATAATGAAAACCTATACTTTGTTTCAGGCGAGTTTCCCATTCAAATGCATGTAACAGTGAGAAACGCATTGTCTTGGCGAAATAAAGCGTTTTTGAACAACTTCATATAAATCGCTGTAACTTTTGATAGAAGACTCAGACAAACATGTTTATGGCTTTATCTTATAGAACTCAATATCCCCGTGCTGGGCAAACAGAACAGGTTTTGCAGCCGTTTGAGCTAAGATTTAAAAATTATTCACATAATGAAAACCTATACTTTGTTTCAGGCGAGTTTCCCATTCAAATGCATGTAACAGTGAGAAACGCATTGTCTTGGCGAAATAAAGCGTTTTTGAACAACTTCATATAAATCGCTGTAACTTTTGATAGAAGACTCAGACAAACATGTTTATGGCTTTATCTTATAGAACTCAATATCCCCGTGCTGGGCAAACAGGTTTTGCAGCCGTTTGAGCTAAGATTTTAAAATTATTCACATAATGAAAACCTATACTTTGTTTCAGGCGAGTTTCCCATTCAAATGCATGTAACAGTGAGAAACGCATTGTCTTGGCGAAATAAAGCGTTTTTGAACAACTTCATATAAATCGCTGTAACTTTTGATAGAAGACTCAGACAAACATGTTTATGGCTTTATCTTATAGAACTCAATATCCCCGTGCTGGGCAAACAGAACAGGTTTTGCAGCCGTTTGAGCTAAGATTTAAAAATTATTCACATAATGAAAACCTATACTTTGTTTCAGGCGAGTTTCCCATTCAAATGCATGTAACAGTGAGAAACGCATTGTCTTGGCGAAATAAAGCGTTTTTGAACAACTTCATATAAATCGCTGTAACTTTTGATAGAAGACTCAGACAAACATGTTTATGGCTTTATGTTATAGAACTCAATATCCCCGTGCTGGGCAAACAGAACAGGTTTTGCAGCCGTTTGAGCTAAGATTTTAAAATTATTCACATAATGAAAACCTATACTTTGTCTCGGGTGAGTTTCCCATTCAAATGCATGTAACAGTGAGAAACACACTGTCTTGGCGAAATAAAGCGATTTTCAACCACTTCATATAAATCGCTGTAACTTTTGATAGAAGACTCAGACAACCATGTTTATGGCTTTATCTTATAGAACTCAATATCCCCGTGCTGGGCAAACAGGTTTTGCAGCCGTTTGAGCTAAGATTTTAAAATTATTCACATAATGAAAACCTATACTTTGTTTCAGGCGAGTTTCCCATTCAAATGCATGTAACAGTGAGAAACGCATTGTCTTGGCGAAATAAAGCGTTTTTGAACAACTTCATATAAATCGCTGTAACTTTTGATAGAAGACTCAGACAAACATGTTTATGGCTTTATCTTATAGAACTCAATATCCCCGTGCTGGGCAAACAGAACAGGTTTTGCAGCCGTTTGAGCTAAGATTTTAAAATGATTCACATAATGAAAACCTATACTTTGTTTCAGGCGAGTTTCCCATTCAAATGCATGTAACAGTGAGAAACACACTGTCTTGGCGAAATAAAGCGTTTTTGAACAACTTCATATAAATCGCTGTAACTTTTGATAGAAGACTCAGACAAACATGTTTATGGCTTTATCTTATAGAACTCAATATCCCCGTGCTGGGCAAACAGGTTTTGCAGCCGTTTGAGCTAAGATTTAAAAATGATTCACATAATGAAAACCTATACTTTGTTTCAGGCGAGTTTCCCATTCAAATGCATGTAACAGTGAGAAACGCATTGTCTTGGCGAAATAAAGCGTTTTTGAACAACTTCATATAAATCGCTGTAACTTTTGATAGAAGACTCAGACAAACATGTTTATGGCTTTATCTTATAGAACTCAATATCCCCGTGCTGGGCAAACAGAACAGGTTTTGCAGCCGTTTGAGCTAAGATTTTAAAATTATTCACATAATGAAAACCTATACTTTGTCTCGGGTGAGTTTCCCATTCAAATGCATGTAACAGTGAGAAACACACTGTCTTGGCGAAATAAAGCGATTTTCAACCACTTCATATAAATCGCTGTAACTTTTGATAGAAGACTCAGACAACCATGTTTATGGCTTTATCTTATAGAACTCAATATCCCCGTGCTGGGCAAACAGGTTTTGCAGCCGTTTGAGCTAAGATTTAAAAATTATTCACATAATGAAAACCTATACTTTGTTTCAGGCGAGTTTCCCATTCAAATGCATGTAACAGTGAGAAACGCATTGTCTTGGCGAAATAAAGCGTTTTTGAACAACTTCATATAAATCGCTGTAACTTTTGATAGAAGACTCAGACAAACATGTTTATGGCTTTATCTTATAGAACTCAATATCCCCGTGCTGGGCAAACAGAACAGGTTTTGCAGCCGTTTGAGCTAAGATTTAAAAATTATTCACATAATGAAAACCTATACTTTGTTTCAGGCGAGTTTCCCATTCAAATGCATGTAACAGTGAGAAACGCATTGTCTTGGCGAAATAAAGCGTTTTTGAACAACTTCATATAAATCGCTGTAACTTTTGATAGAAGACTCAGACAAACATGTTTATGGCTTTATCTTATAGAACTCAATATCCCCGTGCTGGGCAAACAGGTTTTGCAGCCGTTTGAGCTAAGATTTAAAAATTATTCACATAATGAAAACCTATACTTTGTTTCAGGCGAGTTTCCCATTCAAATGCATGTAACAGTGAGAAACGCATTGTCTTGGCGAAATAAAGCGTTTTTGAACAACTTCATATAAATCGCTGTAACTTTTGATAGAAGACTCAGACAGACATGTTTATGGCTTTATCTTATAGAACTCAATATCCCCGTGCTGGGCAAACAGAACAGGTTTTGCAGCCGTTTGAGCTAAGATTTAAAAATTATTCACATAATGAAAACCTATACTTTGTCTCGGGTGAGTTTCCCATTCAAATGCATGTAACAGTGAGAAACACACTGTCTTGGCGAAATAAAGCGATTTTCAACCACTTCATATAAATCGCTGTAACTTTTGATAGAAGACTCAGACAACCATGTTTATGGCTTTATCTTATAGAACTCAATATCCCCGTGCTGGGCAAACAGGTTTTGCAGCCGTTTGAGCTAAGATTTAAAAATGATTCACATAATGAAAACCTATACTTTGTTTCAGGCGAGTTTCCCATGCAAATGCATGTAACAGTGAGAAACGCATTGTCTTGGCGAAATAAAGCGTTTTTGAACAACTTCATATAAATCGTTGTAACTTTTGATAGAAGACTCAGACAAACATGTTTATGGCTTTATCTTATAGAACTCAATATCCCCGTGCTGGGCAAACAGGTTTTGCAGCCGTTTGAGCTAAGATTTAAAAATTATTCACATAATGAAAACCTATACTTTGTTTCAGGCGAGTTTCCCATTCAAATGCATGTAACAGTGAGAAACGCATTGTCTTGGCGAAATAAAGCGTTTTTGAACAACTTCATATAAATCGCTGTAACTTTTGATAGAAGACTCAGACAAACATGTTTATGGCTTTATCTTATAGAACTCAATATCCCCGTGCTGGGCAAACAGAACAGGTTTTGCAGCCGTTTGAGCTAAGATTTAAAAATTATTCACATAATGAAAACCTATACTTTGTTTCAGGCGAGTTTCCCATTCAAATGCATGTAACAGTGAGAAACGCATTGTCTTGGCGAAATAAAGCGTTTTTGAACAACTTCATATAAATCGCTGTAACTTTTGATAGAAGACTCAGACAAACATGTTTATGGCTTTATCTTATAGAACTCAATATCCCCGTGCTGGGCAAACAGGTTTTGCAGCCGTTTGAGCTAAGATTTAAAAATTATTCACATAATGAAAACCTATACTTTGTTTCAGGCGAGTTTCCCATTCAAATGCATGTAACAGTGAGAAACACACTGTCTTGGCGAAATAAAGCGTTTTTGAACAACTTCATATAAATCGCTGTAACTTTTGATAGAAGACTCAGACAAACATGTTTATGGCTTTATCTTATAGAACTCAATATCCCCGTGCTGGGCAAACAGGTTTTGCAGCCGTTTGAGCTAAGATTTAAAAATGATTCACATAATGAAAACCTATACTTTGTTTCAGGCGAGTTTCCCATTCAAATGCATGTAACAGTGAGAAACGCATTGTCTTGGCGAAATAAAGCGTTTTTGAACAACTTCATATAAATCGCTGTAACTTTTGATAGAAGACTCAGACAAACATGTTTATGGCTTTATCTTATAGAACTCAATATCCCCGTGCTGGGCAAACAGAACAGGTTTTGCAGCCGTTTGAGCTAAGATTTTAAAATTATTCACATAATGAAAACCTATACTTTGTCTCGGGTGAGTTTCCCATTCAAATGCATGTAACAGTGAGAAACACACTGTCTTGGCGAAATAAAGCGATTTTCAACCACTTCATATAAATCGCTGTAACTTTTGATAGAAGACTCAGACAACCATGTTTATGGCTTTATCTTATAGAACTCAATATCCCCGTGCTGGGCAAACAGGTTTTGCAGCCGTTTGAGCTAAGATTTAAAAATTATTCACATAATGAAAACCTATACTTTGTTTCAGGCGAGTTTCCCATTCAAATGCATGTAACAGTGAGAAACGCATTGTCTTGGCGAAATAAAGCGTTTTTGAACAACTTCATATAAATCGCTGTAACTTTTGATAGAAGACTCAGACAAACATGTTTATGGCTTTATCTTATAGAACTCAATATCCCCGTGCTGGGCAAACAGAACAGGTTTTGCAGCCGTTTGAGCTAAGATTTAAAAATTATTCACATAATGAAAACCTATACTTTGTTTCAGGCGAGTTTCCCATTCAAATGCATGTAACAGTGAGAAACGCATTGTCTTGGCGAAATAAAGCGTTTTTGAACAACTTCATATAAATCGCTGTAACTTTTGATAGAAGACTCAGACAAACATGTTTATGGCTTTATCTTATAGAACTCAATATCCCCGTGCTGGGCAAACAGGTTTTGCAGCCGTTTGAGCTAAGATTTAAAAATTATTCACATAATGAAAACCTATACTTTGTTTCAGGCGAGTTTCCCATTCAAATGCATGTAACAGTGAGAAACGCATTGTCTTGGCGAAATAAAGCGTTTTTGAACAACTTCATATAAATCGCTGTAACTTTTGATAGAAGACTCAGACAGACATGTTTATGGCTTTATCTTATAGAACTCAATATCCCCGTGCTGGGCAAACAGAACAGGTTTTGCAGCCGTTTGAGCTAAGATTTAAAAATTATTCACATAATGAAAACCTATACTTTGTCTCGGGTGAGTTTCCCATTCAAATGCATGTAACAGTGAGAAACACACTGTCTTGGCGAAATAAAGCGATTTTCAACCACTTCATATAAATCGCTGTAACTTTTGATAGAAGACTCAGACAACCATGTTTATGGCTTTATCTTATAGAACTCAATATCCCCGTGCTGGGCAAACAGGTTTTGCAGCCGTTTGAGCTAAGATTTAAAAATGATTCACATAATGAAAACCTATACTTTGTTTCAGGCGAGTTTCCCATGCAAATGCATGTAACAGTGAGAAACGCATTGTCTTGGCGAAATAAAGCGTTTTTGAACAACTTCATATAAATCGTTGTAACTTTTGATAGAAGACTCAGACAAACATGTTTATGGCTTTATCTTATAGAACTCAATATCCCCGTGCTGGGCAAACAGGTTTTGCAGCCGTTTGAGCTAAGATTTAAAAATTATTCACATAATGAAAACCTATACTTTGTTTCAGGCGAGTTTCCCATTCAAATGCATGTAACAGTGAGAAACGCATTGTCTTGGCGAAATAAAGCGTTTTTGAACAACTTCATATAAATCGCTGTAACTTTTGATAGAAGACTCAGACAAACATGTTTATGGCTTTATCTTATAGAACTCAATATCCCCGTGCTGGGCAAACAGAACAGGTTTTGCAGCCGTTTGAGCTAAGATTTAAAAATTATTCACATAATGAAAACCTATACTTTGTTTCAGGCGAGTTTCCCATTCAAATGCATGTAACAGTGAGAAACGCATTGTCTTGGCGAAATAAAGCGTTTTTGAACAACTTCATATAAATCGCTGTAACTTTTGATAGAAGACTCAGACAAACATGTTTATGGCTTTATCTTATAGAACTCAATATCCCCGTGCTGGGCAAACAGGTTTTGCAGCCGTTTGAGCTAAGATTTAAAAATTATTCACATAATGAAAACCTATACTTTGTTTCAGGCGAGTTTCCCATTCAAATGCATGTAACAGTGAGAAACGCATTGTCTTGGCGAAATAAAGCGTTTTTGAACAACTTCATATAAATCGCTGTAACTTTTGATAGAAGACTCAGACAAACATGTTTATGGCTTTATCTTATAGAACTCAATATCCCCGTGCTGGGCAAACAGAACAGGTTTTGCAGCCGTTTGAGCTAAGATTTAAAAATTATTCACATAATGAAAACCTATACTTTGTTTCAGGCGAGTTTCCCATTCAAATGCATGTAACAGTGAGAAACGCATTGTCTTGGCGAAATAAAGCGTTTTTGAACAACTTCATATAAATCGCTGTAACTTTTGATAGAAGACTCAGACAAACATGTTTATGGCTTTATCTTATAGAACTCAATATCCCCGTGCTGGGCAAACAGGTTTTGCAGCCGTTTGAGCTAAGATTTAAAAATTATTCACATAATGAAAACCTATACTTTGTTTCAGGCGAGTTTCCCATTCAAATGCATGTAACAGTGAGAAACGCATTGTCTTGGCGAAATAAAGCGTTTTTGAACAACTTCATATAAATCGCTGTAACTTTTGATAGAAGACTCAGACAAACATGTTTATGGCTTTATCTTATAGAACTCAATATCCCCGTGCTGGGCAAACAGAACAGGTTTTGCAGCCGTTTGAGCTAAGATTTAAAAATTATTCACATAATGAAAACCTATACTTTGTTTCAGGCGAGTTTCCCATTCAAATGCATGTAACAGTGAGAAACGCATTGTCTTGGCGAAATAAAGCGTTTTTGAACAACTTCATATAAATCGCTGTAACTTTTGATAGAAGACTCAGACAAACATGTTTATGGCTTTATGTTATAGAACTCAATATCCCCGTGCTGGGCAAACAGAACAGGTTTTGCAGCCGTTTGAGCTAAGATTTTAAAATTATTCACATAATGAAAACCTATACTTTGTCTCGGGTGAGTTTCCCATTCAAATGCATGTAACAGTGAGAAACACACTGTCTTGGCGAAATAAAGCGATTTTCAACCACTTCATATAAATCGCTGTAACTTTTGATAGAAGACTCAGACAACCATGTTTATGGCTTTATCTTATAGAACTCAATATCCCCGTGCTGGGCAAACAGGTTTTGCAGCCGTTTGAGCTAAGATTTAAAAATTATTCACATAATGAAAACCTATACTTTGTTTCAGGCGAGTTTCCCATTCAAATGCATGTAACAGTGAGAAACGCATTGTCTTGGCGAAATAAAGCGTTTTTGAACAACTTCATATAAATCGCTGTAACTTTTGATAGAAGACTCAGACAAACATGTTTATGGCTTTATCTTATAGAACTCAATATCCCCGTGCTGGGCAAACAGAACAGGTTTTGCAGCCGTTTGAGCTAAGATTTTAAAATGATTCACATAATGAAAACCTATACTTTGTTTCAGGCGAGTTTCCCATTCAAATGCATGTAACAGTGAGAAACACACTGTCTTGGCGAAATAAAGCGTTTTTGAACAACTTCATATAAATCGCTGTAACTTTTGATAGAAGACTCAGACAAACATGTTTATGGCTTTATCTTATAGAACTCAATATCCCCGTGCTGGGCAAACAGAACAGGTTTTGCAGCCGTTTGAGCTAAGATTTAAAAATTATTCACATAATGAAAACCTATACTTTGTTTCAGGCGAGTTTCCCATTCAAATGCATGTAACAGTGAGAAACGCATTGTCTTGGCGAAATAAAGCGTTTTTGAACAACTTCATATAAATCGCTGTAACTTTTGATAGAAGACTCAGACAAACATGTTTATGGCTTTATCTTATAGAACTCAATATCCCCGTGCTGGGCAAACAGGTTTTGCAGCCGTTTGAGCTAAGATTTAAAAATGATTCACATAATGAAAACCTATACTTTGTTTCAGGCGAGTTTCCCATTCAAATGCATGTAACAGTGAGAAACGCATTGTCTTGGCGAAATAAAGCGTTTTTGAACAACTTCATATAAATCGCTGTAACTTTTGATAGAAGACTCAGACAAACATGTTTATGGCTTTATCTTATAGAACTCAATATCCCCGTGCTGGGCAAACAGAACAGGTTTTGCAGCCGTTTGAGCTAAGATTTTAAAATTATTCACATAATGAAAACCTATACTTTGTCTCGGGTGAGTTTCCCATTCAAATGCATGTAACAGTGAGAAACACACTGTCTTGGCGAAATAAAGCGATTTTCAACCACTTCATATAAATCGCTGTAACTTTTGATAGAAGACTCAGACAACCATGTTTATGGCTTTATCTTATAGAACTCAATATCCCCGTGCTGGGCAAACAGGTTTTGCAGCCGTTTGAGCTAAGATTTAAAAATTATTCACATAATGAAAACCTATACTTTGTTTCAGGCGAGTTTCCCATTCAAATGCATGTAACAGTGAGAAACGCATTGTCTTGGCGAAATAAAGCGTTTTTGAACAACTTCATATAAATCGCTGTAACTTTTGATAGAAGACTCAGACAAACATGTTTATGGCTTTATCTTATAGAACTCAATATCCCCGTGCTGGGCAAACAGGTTTTGCAGCCGTTTGAGCTAAGATTTTAAAATTATTCACATAATGAAAACCTATACTTTGTTTCAGGCGAGTTTCCCATTCAAATGCATGTAACAGTGAGAAACGCATTGTCTTGGCGAAATAAAGCGTTTTTGAACAACTTCATATAAATCGCTGTAACTTTTGATAGAAGACTCAGACAAACATGTTTATGGCTTTATCTTATAGAACTCAATATCCCCGTGCTGGGCAAACAGAACAGGTTTTGCAGCCGTTTGAGCTAAGATTTAAAAATTATTCACATAATGAAAACCTATACTTTGTCTCGGGTGAGTTTCCCATTCAAATGCATGTAACAGTGAGAAACACACTGTCTTGGCGAAATAAAGCGATTTTCAACCACTTCATATAAATCGCTGTAACTTTTGATAGAAGACTCAGACAACCATGTTTATGGCTTTATCTTATAGAACTCAATATCCCCGTGCTGGGCAAACAGGTTTTGCAGCCGTTTGAGCTAAGATTTAAAAATTATTCACATAATGAAAACCTATACTTTGTTTCAGGCGAGTTTCCCATTCAAATGCATGTAACAGTGAGAAACGCATTGTCTTGGCGAAATAAAGCGTTTTTGAACAACTTCATATAAATCGCTGTAACTTTTGATAGAAGACTCAGACAAACATGTTTATGGCTTTATCTTATAGAACTCAATATCCCCGTGCTGGGCAAACAGAACAGGTTTTGCAGCCGTTTGAGCTAAGATTTAAAAATGATTCACATAATGAAAACCTATACTTTGTTTCAGGCGAGTTTCCCATTCAAATGCATGTAACAGTGAGAAACGCATTGTCTTGGCGAAATAAAGCGTTTTTGAACAACTTCATATAAATCGCTGTAACTTTTGATAGAAGACTCAGACAAACATGTTTATGGCTTTATCTTATAGAACTCAATATCCCCGTGCTGGGCAAACAGAACAGGTTTTGCAGCCGTTTGAGCTAAGATTTAAAAATTATTCACATAATGAAAACCTATACTTTGTTTCAGGCGAGTTTCCCATTCAAATGCATGTAACAGTGAGAAACGCATTGTCTTGGCGAAATAAAGCGTTTTTGAACAACTTCATATAAATCGCTGTAACTTTTGATAGAAGACTCAGACAAACATGTTTATGGCTTTATCTTATAGAACTCAATATCCCCGTGCTGGGCAAACAGGTTTTGCAGCCGTTTGAGCTAAGATTTAAAAATGATTCACATAATGAAAACCTATACTTTGTTTCAGGCGAGTTTCCCATTCAAATGCATGTAACAGTGAGAAACGCATTGTCTTGGCGAAATAAAGCGTTTTTGAACAACTTCATATAAATCGCTGTAACTTTTGATAGAAGACTCAGACAAACATGTTTATGGCTTTATCTTATAGAACTCAATATCCCCGTGCTGGGCAAACAGAACAGGTTTTGCAGCCGTTTGAGCTAAGATTTTAAAATTATTCACATAATGAAAACCTATACTTTGTCTCGGGTGAGTTTCCCATTCAAATGCATGTAACAGTGAGAAACACACTGTCTTGGCGAAATAAAGCGATTTTCAACCACTTCATATAAATCGCTGTAACTTTTGATAGAAGACTCAGACAACCATGTTTATGGCTTTATCTTATAGAACTCAATATCCCCGTGCTGGGCAAACAGGTTTTGCAGCCGTTTGAGCTAAGATTTAAAAATTATTCACATAATGAAAACCTATACTTTGTTTCAGGCGAGTTTCCCATTCAAATGCATGTAACAGTGAGAAACGCATTGTCTTGGCGAAATAAAGCGTTTTTGAACAACTTCATATAAATCGCTGTAACTTTTGATAGAAGACTCAGACAAACATGTTTATGGCTTTATCTTATAGAACTCAATATCCCCGTGCTGGGCAAACAGGTTTTGCAGCCGTTTGAGCTAAGATTTTAAAATTATTCACATAATGAAAACCTATACTTTGTTTCAGGCGAGTTTCCCATTCAAATGCATGTAACAGTGAGAAACGCATTGTCTTGGCGAAATAAAGCGTTTTTGAACAACTTCATATAAATCGCTGTAACTTTTGATAGAAGACTCAGACAAACATGTTTATGGCTTTATCTTATAGAACTCAATATCCCCGTGCTGGGCAAACAGAACAGGTTTTGCAGCCGTTTGAGCTAAGATTTAAAAATTATTCACATAATGAAAACCTATACTTTGTCTCGGGTGAGTTTCCCATTCAAATGCATGTAACAGTGAGAAACACACTGTCTTGGCGAAATAAAGCGATTTTCAACCACTTCATATAAATCGCTGTAACTTTTGATAGAAGACTCAGACAACCATGTTTATGGCTTTATCTTATAGAACTCAATATCCCCGTGCTGGGCAAACAGGTTTTGCAGCCGTTTGAGCTAAGATTTAAAAATTATTCACATAATGAAAACCTATACTTTGTTTCAGGCGAGTTTCCCATTCAAATGCATGTAACAGTGAGAAACGCATTGTCTTGGCGAAATAAAGCGTTTTTGAACAACTTCATATAAATCGCTGTAACTTTTGATAGAAGACTCAGACAAACATGTTTATGGCTTTATCTTATAGAACTCAATATCCCCGTGCTGGGCAAACAGAACAGGTTTTGCAGCCGTTTGAGCTAAGATTTAAAAATTATTCACATAATGAAAACCTATACTTTGTTTCAGGCGAGTTTCCCATTCAAATGCATGTAACAGTGAGAAACGCATTGTCTTGGCGAAATAAAGCGTTTTTGAACAACTTCATATAAATCGCTGTAACTTTTGATAGAAGACTCAGACAAACATGTTTATGGCTTTATCTTATAGAACTCAATATCCCCGTGCTGGGCAAACAGAACAGGTTTTGCAGCCGTTTGAGCTAAGATTTAAAAATTATTCACATAATGAAAACCTATACTTTGTTTCAGGCGAGTTTCCCATTCAAATGCATGTAACAGTGAGAAACGCATTGTCTTGGCGAAATAAAGCGTTTTTGAACAACTTCATATAAATCGCTGTAACTTTTGATAGAAGACTCAGACAAACATGTTTATGGCTTTATCTTATAGAACTCAATATCCCCGTGCTGGGCAAACAGGTTTTGCAGCCGTTTGAGCTAAGATTTAAAAATTATTCACATAATGAAAACCTATACTTTGTTTCAGGCGAGTTTCCCATTCAAATGCATGTAACAGTGAGAAACGCATTGTCTTGGCGAAATAAAGCGTTTTTGAACAACTTCATATAAATCGCTGTAACTTTTGATAGAAGACTCAGACAAACATGTTTATGGCTTTATCTTATAGAACTCAATATCCCCGTGCTGGGCAAACAGAACAGGTTTTGCAGCCGTTTGAGCTAAGATTTAAAAATTATTCACATAATGAAAACCTATACTTTGTTTCAGGCGAGTTTCCCATTCAAATGCATGTAACAGTGAGAAACGCATTGTCTTGGCGAAATAAAGCGTTTTTGAACAACTTCATATAAATCGCTGTAACTTTTGATAGAAGACTCAGACAAACATGTTTATGGCTTTATGTTATAGAACTCAATATCCCCGTGCTGGGCAAACAGAACAGGTTTTGCAGCCGTTTGAGCTAAGATTTTAAAATTATTCACATAATGAAAACCTATACTTTGTCTCGGGTGAGTTTCCCATTCAAATGCATGTAACAGTGAGAAACACACTGTCTTGGCGAAATAAAGCGATTTTCAACCACTTCATATAAATCGCTGTAACTTTTGATAGAAGACTCAGACAACCATGTTTATGGCTTTATCTTATAGAACTCAATATCCCCGTGCTGGGCAAACAGGTTTTGCAGCCGTTTGAGCTAAGATTTAAAAATTATTCACATAATGAAAACCTATACTTTGTTTCAGGCGAGTTTCCCATTCAAATGCATGTAACAGTGAGAAACGCATTGTCTTGGCGAAATAAAGCGTTTTTGAACAACTTCATATAAATCGCTGTAACTTTTGATAGAAGACTCAGACAAACATGTTTATGGCTTTATCTTATAGAACTCAATATCCCCGTGCTGGGCAAACAGAACAGGTTTTGCAGCCGTTTGAGCTAAGATTTTAAAATGATTCACATAATGAAAACCTATACTTTGTTTCAGGCGAGTTTCCCATTCAAATGCATGTAACAGTGAGAAACGCATTGTCTTGGCGAAATAAAGCGTTTTTGAACAACTTCATATAAATCGCTGTAACTTTTGATAGAAGACTCAGACAAACATGTTTATGGCTTTATCTTATAGAACTCAATATCCCCGTGCTGGGCAAACAGAACAGGTTTTGCAGCCGTTTGAGCTAAGATTTTAAAATTATTCACATAATGAAAACCTATACTTTGTCTCGGGTGAGTTTCCCATTCAAATGCATGTAACAGTGAGAAACACACTGTCTTGGCGAAATAAAGCGATTTTCAACCACTTCATATAAATCGCTGTAACTTTTGATAGAAGACTCAGACAACCATGTTTATGGCTTTATCTTATAGAACTCAATATCCCCGTGCTGGGCAAACAGGTTTTGCAGCCGTTTGAGCTAAGATTTAAAAATTATTCACATAATGAAAACCTATACTTTGTTTCAGGCGAGTTTCCCATTCAAATGCATGTAACAGTGAGAAACGCATTGTCTTGGCGAAATAAAGCGTTTTTGAACAACTTCATATAAATCGCTGTAACTTTTGATAGAAGACTCAGACAAACATGTTTATGGCTTTATCTTATAGAACTCAATATCCCCGTGCTGGGCAAACAGAACAGGTTTTGCAGCCGTTTGAGCTAAGATTTAAAAATTATTCACATAATGAAAACCTATACTTTGTTTCAGGCGAGTTTCCCATTCAAATGCATGTAACAGTGAGAAACACACTGTCTTGGCGAAATAAAGCGATTTTCAACCACTTCATATAAATCGCTGTAACTTTTGATAGAAGACTCAGACAACCATGTTTATGGCTTTATCTTATAGAACTCAATATCCCCGTGCTGGGCAAACAGGTTTTGCAGCCGTTTGAGCTAAGATTTTAAAATTATTCACATAATGAAAACCTATACTTTGTTTCAGGCGAGTTTCCCATTCAAATGCATGTAACAGTGAGAAACGCATTGTCTTGGCGAAATAAAGCGTTTTTGAACAACTTCATATAAATCGCTGTAACTTTTGATAGAAGACTCAGACAAACATGTTTATGGCTTTATCTTATAGAACTCAATATCCCCGTGCTGGGCAAACAGAACAGGTTTTGCAGCCGTTTGAGCTAAGATTTAAAAATTATTCACATAATGAAAACCTATACTTTGTTTCAGGCGAGTTTCCCATTCAAATGCATGTAACAGTGAGAAACACACTGTCTTGGCGAAATAAAGCGTTTTTGAACAACTTCATATAAATCGCTGTAACTTTTGATAGAAGACTCAGACAAACATGTTTATGGCTTTATCTTATAGAACTCAATATCCCCGTGCTGGGCAAACAGGTTTTGCAGCCGTTTGAGCTAAGATTTTAAAATTATTCACATAATGAAAACCTATACTTTGTTTCAGGCGAGTTTCCCATTCAAATGCATGTAACAGTGAGAAACGCATTGTCTTGGCGAAATAAAGCGTTTTTGAACAACTTCATATAAATCGCTGTAACTTTTGATAGAAGACTCAGACAAACATGTTTATGGCTTTATCTTATAGAACTCAATATCCCCGTGCTGGGCAAACAGAACAGGTTTTGCAGCCGTTTGAGCTAAGATTTAAAAATTATTCACATAATGAAAACCTATACTTTGTCTCGGGTGAGTTTCCCATTCAAATGCATGTAACAGTGAGAAACACACTGTCTTGGCGAAATAAAGCGATTTTCAACCACTTCATATAAATCGCTGTAACTTTTGATAGAAGACTCAGACAACCATGTTTATGGCTTTATCTTATAGAACTCAATATCCCCGTGCTGGGAAAACAGGTTTTGCAGCCGTTTGAGCTAAGATTTAAAAATTATTCACATAATGAAAACCTATACTTTGTTTCAGGCGAGTTTCCCATGCAAATGCATGTAACAGTGAGAAACGCATTGTCTTGGCGAAATAAAGCGTTTTTGAACAACTTCATATAAATCGTTGTAACTTTTGATAGAAGACTCAGACAAACATGTTTATGGCTTTATCTTATAGAACTCAATATCCCCGTGCTGGGCAAACAGAACAGGTTTTGCAGCTGTTTGAGCTAAGATTTAAAAATTATTCACATAATGAAAACCTATACTTTGTTTCAGGCGAGTTTCCCATTCAAATGCATGTAACAGTGAGAAACGCATTGTCTTGGCGAAATAAAGCGTTTTTGAACAACTTCATATAAATCGCTGTAACTTTTGATAGAAGACTCAGACAAACATGTTTATGGCTTTATCTTATAGAACTCAATATCCCCGTGCTGGGCAAACAGAACAGGTTTTGCAGCCGTTTGAGCTAAGATTTTAAAATTATTCACATAATGAAAACCTATACTTTGTTTCAGGCGAGTTTCCCATTCAAATGCATGTAACAGTGAGAAACGCATTGTCTTGGCGAAATAAAGCGTTTTTGAACAACTTCATATAAATCGCTGTAACTTTTGATAGAAGACTCAGACAAACATGTTTATGGCTTTATCTTATAGAACTCAATATCCCCGTGCTGGGCAAACAGGTTTTGCAGCCGTTTGAGCTAAGATTTAAAAATTATTCACATAATGAAAACCTATACTTTGTTTCAGGCGAGTTTCCCATTCAAATGCATGTAACAGTGAGAAACGCATTGTCTTGGCGAAATAAAGCGTTTTTGAACAACTTCATATAAATCGCTGTAACTTTTGATAGAAGACTCAGACAAACATGTTTATGGCTTTATCTTATAGAACTCAATATCCCCGTGCTGGGCAAACAGAACAGGTTTTGCAGCCGTTTGAGCTAAGATTTTAAAATTATTCACATAATGAAAACCTATACTTTGTTTCAGGCGAGTTTCCCATTCAAATGCATGTAACAGTGAGAAACGCATTGTCTTGGCGAAATAAAGCGTTTTTGAACAACTTCATATAAATCGCTGTAACTTTTGATAGAAGACTCAGACAAACATGTTTATGGCTTTATCTTATAGAACTCAATATCCCCGTGCTGGGCAAACAGGTTTTGCAGCCGTTTGAGCTAAGATTTAAAAATTATTCACATAATGAAAACCTATACTTTGTTTCAGGCGAGTTTCCCATTCAAATGCATGTAACAGTGAGAAACGCATTGTCTTGGCGAAATAAAGCGTTTTTGAACAACTTCATATAAATCGCTGTAACTTTTGATAGAAGACTCAGACAAACATGTTTATGGCTTTATCTTATAGAACTCAATATCCCCGTGCTGGGCAAACAGAACAGGTTTTGCAGCCGTTTGAGCTAAGATTTAAAAATTATTCACATAATGAAAACCTATACTTTGTTTCAGGCGAGTTTCCCATTCAAATGCATGTAACAGTGAGAAACGCATTGTCTTGGCGAAATAAAGCGTTTTTGAACAACTTCATATAAATCGCTGTAACTTTTGATAGAAGACTCAGACAAACATGTTTATGGCTTTATGTTATAGAACTCAATATCCCCGTGCTGGGCAAACAGAACAGGTTTTGCAGCCGTTTGAGCTAAGATTTTAAAATTATTCACATAATGAAAACCTATACTTTGTCTCGGGTGAGTTTCCCATTCAAATGCATGTAACAGTGAGAAACACACTGTCTTGGCGAAATAAAGCGATTTTCAACCACTTCATATAAATCGCTGTAACTTTTGATAGAAGACTCAGACAACCATGTTTATGGCTTTATCTTATAGAACTCAATATCCCCGTGCTGGGCAAACAGGTTTTGCAGCCGTTTGAGCTAAGATTTTAAAATTATTCACATAATGAAAACCTATACTTTGTTTCAGGCGAGTTTCCCATTCAAATGCATGTAACAGTGAGAAACGCATTGTCTTGGCGAAATAAAGCGTTTTTGAACAACTTCATATAAATCGCTGTAACTTTTGATAGAAGACTCAGACAAACATGTTTATGGCTTTATCTTATAGAACTCAATATCCCCGTGCTGGGCAAACAGAACAGGTTTTGCAGCCGTTTGAGCTAAGATTTTAAAATGATTCACATAATGAAAACCTATACTTTGTTTCAGGCGAGTTTCCCATTCAAATGCATGTAACAGTGAGAAACACACTGTCTTGGCGAAATAAAGCGTTTTTGAACAACTTCATATAAATCGCTGTAACTTTTGATAGAAGACTCAGACAAACATGTTTATGGCTTTATCTTATAGAACTCAATATCCCCGTGCTGGGCAAACAGAACAGGTTTTGCAGCCGTTTGAGCTAAGATTTAAAAATTATTCACATAATGAAAACCTATACTTTGTCTCGGGTGAGTTTCCCATTCAAATGCATGTAACAGTGAGAAACGCATTGTCTTGGCGAAATAAAGCGTTTTTGAACAACTTCATATAAATCGCTGTAACTTTTGATAGAAGACTCAGACAAACATGTTTATGGCTTTATCTTATAGAACTCAATATCCCCGTGCTGGGCAAACAGGTTTTGCAGCCGTTTGAGCTAAGATTTAAAAATTATTCACATAATGAAAACCTATACTTTGTTTCAGGCGAGTTTCCCATTCAAATGCATGTAACAGTGAGAAACGCATTGTCTTGGCGAAATAAAGCGTTTTTGAACAACTTCATATAAATCGCTGTAACTTTTGATAGAAGACTCAGACAAACATGTTTATGGCTTTATCTTATAGAACTCAATATCCCCGTGCTGGGCAAACAGAACAGGTTTTGCAGCCGTTTGAGCTAAGATTTAAAAATTATTCACATAATGAAAACCTATACTTTGTTTCAGGCGAGTTTCCCATTCAAATGCATGTAACAGTGAGAAACGCATTGTCTTGGCGAAATAAAGCGTTTTTGAACAACTTCATATAAATCGCTGTAACTTTTGATAGAAGACTCAGACAAACATGTTTATGGCTTTATGTTATAGAACTCAATATCCCCGTGCTGGGCAAACAGAACAGGTTTTGCAGCCGTTTGAGCTAAGATTTTAAAATTATTCACATAATGAAAACCTATACTTTGTCTCGGGTGAGTTTCCCATTCAAATGCATGTAACAGTGAGAAACACACTGTCTTGGCGAAATAAAGCGATTTTCAACCACTTCATATAAATCGCTGTAACTTTTGATAGAAGACTCAGACAACCATGTTTATGGCTTTATCTTATAGAACTCAATATCCCCGTGCTGGGCAAACAGGTTTTGCAGCCGTTTGAGCTAAGATTTTAAAATTATTCACATAATGAAAACCTATACTTTGTTTCAGGCGAGTTTCCCATTCAAATGCATGTAACAGTGAGAAACGCATTGTCTTGGCGAAATAAAGCGTTTTTGAACAACTTCATATAAATCGCTGTAACTTTTGATAGAAGACTCAGACAAACATGTTTATGGCTTTATCTTATAGAACTCAATATCCCCGTGCTGGGCAAACAGAACAGGTTTTGCAGCCGTTTGAGCTAAGATTTTAAAATGATTCACATAATGAAAACCTATACTTTGTTTCAGGCGAGTTTCCCATTCAAATGCATGTAACAGTGAGAAACACACTGTCTTGGCGAAATAAAGCGTTTTTGAACAACTTCATATAAATCGCTGTAACTTTTGATAGAAGACTCAGACAAACATGTTTATGGCTTTATCTTATAGAACTCAATATCCCCGTGCTGGGCAAACAGAACAGGTTTTGCAGCCGTTTGAGCTAAGATTTAAAAATTATTCACATAATGAAAACCTATACTTTGTTTCAGGCGAGTTTCCCATTCAAATGCATGTAACAGTGAGAAACGCATTGTCTTGGCGAAATAAAGCGTTTTTGAACAACTTCATATAAATCGCTGTAACTTTTGATAGAAGACTCAGACAAACATGTTTATGGCTTTATCTTATAGAACTCAATATCCCCGTGCTGGGCAAACAGGTTTTGCAGCCGTTTGAGCTAAGATTTAAAAATTATTCACATAATGAAAACCTATACTTTGTTTCAGGCGAGTTTCCCATTCAAATGCATGTAACAGTGAGAAACGCATTGTCTTGGCGAAATAAAGCGTTTTTGAACAACTTCATATAAATCGCTGTAACTTTTGATAGAAGACTCAGACAAACATGTTTATGGCTTTATCTTATAGAACTCAATATCCCCGTGCTGGGCAAACAGAACAGGTTTTGCAGCCGTTTGAGCTAAGATTTTAAAATTATTCACATAATGAAAACCTATACTTTGTCTCGGGTGAGTTTCCCATTCAAATGCATGTAACAGTGAGAAACACACTGTCTTGGCGAAATAAAGCGATTTTCAACCACTTCATATAAATCGCTGTAACTTTTGATAAAAGACTCAGACAACCATGTTTATGGCTTTATCTTATAGAACTCAATATCCCCGTGCTGGGCAAACAGGTTTTGCAGCCGTTTGAGCTAAGATTTAAAAATTATTCACATAATGAAAACCTATACTTTGTTTCAGGCGAGTTTCCCATTCAAATGCATGTAACAGTGAGAAACGCATTGTCTTGGCGAAATAAAGCGTTTTTGAACAACTTCATATAAATCGCTGTAACTTTTGATAGAAGACTCAGACAAACATGTTTATGGCTTTATCTTATAGAACTCAATATCCCCGTGCTGGGCAAACAGAACAGGTTTTGCAGCCGTTTGAGCTAAGATTTAAAAATTATTCACATAATGAAAACCTATACTTTGTTTCAGGCGAGTTTCCCATTCAAATGCATGTAACAGTGAGAAACGCATTGTCTTGGCGAAATAAAGCGTTTTTGAACAACTTCATATAAATCGCTGTAACTTTTGATAGAAGACTCAGACAAACATGTTTATGGCTTTATCTTATAGAACTCAATATCCCCGTGCTGGGCAAACAGGTTTTGCAGCCGTTTGAGCTAAGATTTTAAAATGATTCACATAATGAAAACCTATACTTTGTTTCAGGCGAGTTTCCCATTCAAATGCATGTAACAGTGAGAAACGCATTGTCTTGGCGAAATAAAGCGTTTTTGAACAACTTCATATAAATCGCTGTAACTTTTGATAGAAGACTCAGACAAACATGTTTATGGCTTTATCTTATAGAACTCAATATCCCCGTGCTGGGCAAACAGAACAGGTTTTGCAGCCGTTTGAGCTAAGATTTAAAAATTATTCACATAATGAAAACCTATACTTTGTCTCGGGTGAGTTTCCCATTCAAATGCATGTAACAGTGAGAAACACACTGTCTTGGCGAAATAAAGCGATTTTCAACCACTTCATATAAATCGCTGTAACTTTTGATAGAAGACTCAGACAACCATGTTTATGGCTTTATCTTATAGAACTCAATATCCCCGTGCTGGGCAAACAGGTTTTGCAGCCGTTTGAGCTAAGATTTAAAAATTATTCACATAATGAAAACCTATACTTTGTTTCAGGCGAGTTTCCCATGCAAATGCATGTAACAGTGAGAAACGCATTGTCTTGGCGAAATAAAGCGTTTTTGAACAACTTCATATAAATCGTTGTAACTTTTGATAGAAGACTCAGACAAACATGTTTATGGCTTTATCTTATAGAACTCAATATCCCCGTGCTGGGCAAACAGAACAGGTTTTGCAGCCGTTTGAGCTAAGATTTAAAAATTATTCACATAATGAAAACCTATACTTTGTTTCAGGCGAGTTTCCCATTCAAATGCATGTAACAGTGAGAAACGCATTGTCTTGGCGAAATAAAGCGTTTTTGAACAACTTCATATAAATCGCTGTAACTTTTGATAGAAGACTCAGACAAACATGTTTATGGCTTTATCTTATAGAACTCAATATCCCCGTGCTGGGCAAACAGAACAGGTTTTGCAGCCGTTTGAGCTAAGATTTAAAAATTATTCACATAATGAAAACCTATACTTTGTTTCAGGCGAGTTTCCCATTCAAATGCATGTAACAGTGAGAAACGCATTGTCTTGGCGAAATAAAGCGTTTTTGAACAACTTCATATAAATCGCTGTAACTTTTGATAGAAGACTCAGACAAACATGTTTATGGCTTTATCTTATAGAACTCAATATCCCCGTGCTGGGCAAACAGAACAGGTTTTGCAGCCGTTTGAGCTAAGATTTTAAAATTATTCACATAATGAAAACCTATACTTTGTTTCAGGCGAGTTTCCCATTCAAATGCATGTAACAGTGAGAAACGCATTGTCTTGGCGAAATAAAGCGTTTTTGAACAACTTCATATAAATCGCTGTAACTTTTGATAGAAGACTCAGACAAACATGTTTATGGCTTTATCTTATAGAACTCAATATCCCCGTGCTGGGCAAACAGAACAGGTTTTGCAGCCGTTTGAGCTAAGATTTTAAAATTATTCACATAATGAAAACCTATACTTTGTCTCGGGTGAGTTTCCCATTCAAATGCATGTAACAGTGAGAAACACACTGTCTTGGCGAAATAAAGCGATTTTCAACCACTTCATATAAATCGCTGTAACTTTTGATAGAAGACTCAGACAACCATGTTTATGGCTTTATCTTATAGAACTCAATATCCCCGTGCTGGGCAAACAGAACAGGTTTTGCAGCCGTTTGAGCTAAGATTTTAAAATGATTCACATAATGAAAACCTATACTTTGTTTCAGGCGAGTTTCCCATTCAAATGCATGTAACAGTGAGAAACACACTGTCTTGGCGAAATAAAGCGTTTTTGAACAACTTCATATAAATCGCTGTAACTTTTGATAGAAGACTCAGACAAACATGTTTATGGCTTTATCTTATAGAACTCAATATCCCCGTGCTGGGCAAACAGAACAGGTTTTGCAGCCGTTTGAGCTAAGATTTAAAAATTATTCACATAATGAAAACCTATACTTTGTTTCAGGCGAGTTTCCCATTCAAATGCATGTAACAGTGAGAAACGCATTGTCTTGGCGAAATAAAGCGTTTTTGAACAACTTCATATAAATCGCTGTAACTTTTGATAGAAGACTCAGACAAACATGTTTATGGCTTTATCTTATAGAACTCAATATCCCCGTGCTGGGCAAACAGGTTTTGCAGCCGTTTGAGCTAAGATTTAAAAATTATTCACATAATGAAAACCTATACTTTGTTTCAGGCGAGTTTCCCATTCAAATGCATGTAACAGTGAGAAACGCATTGTCTTGGCGAAATAAAGCGTTTTTGAACAACTTCATATAAATCGCTGTAACTTTTGATAGAAGACTCAGACAAACATGTTTATGGCTTTATCTTATAGAACTCAATATCCCCGTGCTGGGCAAACAGAACAGGTTTTGCAGCCGTTTGAGCTAAGATTTTAAAATTATTCACATAATGAAAACCTATACTTTGTCTCGGGTGAGTTTCCCATTCAAATGCATGTAACAGTGAGAAACACACTGTCTTGGCGAAATAAAGCGATTTTCAACCACTTCATATAAATCGCTGTAACTTTTGATAGAAGACTCAGACAACCATGTTTATGGCTTTATCTTATAGAACTCAATATCCCCGTGCTGGGCAAACAGGTTTTGCAGCCGTTTGAGCTAAGATTTAAAAATTATTCACATAATGAAAACCTATACTTTGTTTCAGGCGAGTTTCCCATTCAAATGCATGTAACAGTGAGAAACGCATTGTCTTGGCGAAATAAAGCGTTTTTGAACAACTTCATATAAATCGCTGTAACTTTTGATAGAAGACTCAGACAAACATGTTTATGGCTTTATCTTATAGAACTCAATATCCCCGTGCTGGGCAAACAGAACAGGTTTTGCAGCCGTTTGAGCTAAGATTTAAAAATTATTCACATAATGAAAACCTATACTTTGTTTCAGGCGAGTTTCCCATTCAAATGCATGTAACAGTGAGAAACGCATTGTCTTGGCGAAATAAAGCGTTTTTGAACAACTTCATATAAATCGCTGTAACTTTTGATAGAAGACTCAGACAAACATGTTTATGGCTTTATCTTATAGAACTCAATATCCCCGTGCTGGGCAAACAGGTTTTGCAGCCGTTTGAGCTAAGATTTAAAAATTATTCACATAATGAAAACCTATACTTTGTTTCAGGCGAGTTTCCCATTCAAATGCATGTAACAGTGAGAAACGCATTGTCTTGGCGAAATAAAGCGTTTTTGAACAACTTCATATAAATCGCTGTAACTTTTGATAGAAGACTCAGACAAACATGTTTATGGCTTTATCTTATAGAACTCAATATCCCCGTGCTGGGCAAACAGAACAGGTTTTGCAGCCGTTTGAGCTAAGATTTAAAAATTATTCACATAATGAAAACCTATACTTTGTCTCGGGTGAGTTTCCCATTCAAATGCATGTAACAGTGAGAAACACACTGTCTTGGCGAAATAAAGCGATTTTCAACCACTTCATATAAATCGCTGTAACTTTTGATAGAAGACTCAGACAACCATGTTTATGGCTTTATCTTATAGAACTCAATATCCCCGTGCTGGGCAAACAGGTTTTGCAGCCGTTTGAGCTAAGATTTAAAAATTATTCACATAATGAAAACCTATACTTTGTTTCAGGCGAGTTTCCCATTCAAATGCATGTAACAGTGAGAAACGCATTGTCTTGGCGAAATAAAGCGTTTTTGAACAACTTCATATAAATCGCTGTAACTTTTGATAGAAGACTCAGACAAACATGTTTATGGCTTTATCTTATAGAACTCAATATCCCCGTGCTGGGCAAACAGGTTTTGCAGCCGTTTGAGCTAAGATTTAAAAATTATTCACATAATGAAAACCTAATCTTTGTTTCAGGCGAGTTTCCCATTCAAATGCATGTAACAGTGAGAAACGCATTGTCTTGGCGAAATAAAGCGTTTTTGAACAACTTCATATAAATCGCTGTAACTTTTGATAGAAGACTCAGACAAACATGTTTATGGCTTTATCTTATAGAACTCAATATCCCCGTGCTGGGCAAACAGAACAGGTTTTGCAGCCGTTTGAGCTAAGATTTAAAAATTATTCACATAATGAAAACCTATACTTTGTCTCGGGTGAGTTTCCCATTCAAATGCATGTAACAGTGAGAAACACACTGTCTTGGCGAAATAAAGCGATTTTCAACCACTTCATATAAATCGCTGTAACTTTTGATAGAAGACTCAGACAACCATGTTTATGGCTTTATCTTATAGAACTCAATATCCCCGTGCTGGGCAAACAGGTTTTGCAGCCGTTTGAGCTAAGATTTAAAAATTATTCACATAATGAAAACCTATACTTTGTTTCAGGCGAGTTTCCCATTCAAATGCATGTAACAGTGAGAAACGCATTGTCTTGGCGAAATAAAGCGTTTTTGAACAACTTCATATAAATCGCTGTAACTTTTGATAGAAGACTCAGACAAACATGTTTATGGCTTTATCTTATAGAACTCAATATCCCCGTGCTGGGCAAACAGAACAGGTTTTGCAGCCGTTTGAGCTAAGATTTAAAAATTATTCACATAATGAAAACCTATACTTTGTTTCAGGCGAGTTTCCCATTCAAATGCATGTAACAGTGAGAAACGCATTGTCTTGGCGAAATAAAGCGTTTTTGAACAACTTCATATAAATCGCTGTAACTTTTGATAGAAGACTCAGACAAACATGTTTATGGCTTTATCTTATAGAACTCAATATCCCCGTGCTGGGCAAACAGAACAGGTTTTGCAGCCGTTTGAGCTAAGATTTAAAAATTATTCACATAATGAAAACCTATACTTTGTTTCAGGCGAGTTTCCCATTCAAATGCATGTAACAGTGAGAAACGCATTGTCTTGGCGAAATAAAGCGTTTTTGAACAACTTCATATAAATCGCTGTAACTTTTGATAGAAGACTCAGACAAACATGTTTATGGCTTTATCTTATAGAACTCAATATCCCCGTGCTGGGCAAACAGGTTTTGCAGCCGTTTGAGCTAAGATTTAAAAATTATTCACATAATGAAAACCTATACTTTGTTTCAGGCGAGTTTCCCATTCAAATGCATGTAACAGTGAGAAACGCATTGTCTTGGCGAAATAAAGCGTTTTTGAACAACTTCATATAAATCGCTGTAACTTTTGATAGAAGACTCAGACAAACATGTTTATGGCTTTATCTTATAGAACTCAATATCCCCGTGCTGGGCAAACAGAACAGGTTTTGCAGCCGTTTGAGCTAAGATTTTAAAATTATTCACATAATGAAAACCTATACTTTGTTTCAGGCGAGTTTCCCATTCAAATGCATGTAACAGTGAGAAACGCATTGTCTTGGCGAAATAAAGCGTTTTTGAACAACTTCATATAAATCGCTGTAACTTTTGATAGAAGACTCAGACAAACATGTTTATGGCTTTATCTTATAGAACTCAATATCCCCGTGCTGGGCAAACAGAACAGGTTTTGCAGCCGTTTGAGCTAAGATTTTAAAATTATTCACATAATGAAAACCTATACTTTGTCTCGGGTGAGTTTCCCATTCAAATGCATGTAACAGTGAGAAACACACTGTCTTGGCGAAATAAAGCGATTTTCAACCACTTCATATAAATCGCTGTAACTTTTGATAGAAGACTCAGACAACCATGTTTATGGCTTTATCTTATAGAACTCAATATCCCCGTGCTGGGCAAACAGGTTTTGCAGCCGTTTGAGCTAAGATTTAAAAATTATTCACATAATGAAAACCTATACTTTGTTTCAGGCGAGTTTCCCATTCAAATGCATGTAACAGTGAGAAACGCATTGTCTTGGCGAAATAAAGCGTTTTTGAACAACTTCATATAAATCGCTGTAACTTTTGATAGAAGACTCAGACAAACATGTTTATGGCTTTATCTTATAGAACTCAATATCCCCGTGCTGGGCAAACAGAACAGGTTTTGCAGCCGTTTGAGCTAAGATTTTAAAATGATTCACATAATGAAAACCTATACTTTGTTTCAGGCGAGTTTCCCATTCAAATGCATGTAACAGTGAGAAACACACTGTCTTGGCGAAATAAAGCGTTTTTGAACAACTTCATATAAATCGCTGTAACTTTTGATAGAAGACTCAGACAAACATGTTTATGGCTTTATCTTATAGAACTCAATATCCCCGTGCTGGGCAAACAGAACAGGTTTTGCAGCCGTTTGAGCTAAGATTTAAAAATTATTCACATAATGAAAACCTATACTTTGTTTCAGGCGAGTTTCCCATTCAAATGCATGTAACAGTGAGAAACGCATTGTCTTGGCGAAATAAAGCGTTTTTGAACAACTTCATATAAATCGCTGTAACTTTTGATAGAAGACTCAGACAAACATGTTTATGGCTTTATCTTATAGAACTCAATATCCCCGTGCTGGGCAAACAGGTTTTGCAGCCGTTTGAGCTAAGATTTAAAAATTATTCACATAATGAAAACCTATACTTTGTTTCAGGCGAGTTTCCCATTCAAATGCATGTAACAGTGAGAAACGCATTGTCTTGGCGAAATAAAGCGTTTTTGAACAACTTCATATAAATCGCTGTAACTTTTGATAGAAGACTCAGACAAACATGTTTATGGCTTTATCTTATAGAACTCAATATCCCCGTGCTGGGCAAACAGAACAGGTTTTGCAGCCGTTTGAGCTAAGATTTTAAAATTATTCACATAATGAAAACCTATACTTTGTCTCGGGTGAGTTTCCCATTCAAATGCATGTAACAGTGAGAAACACACTGTCTTGGCGAAATAAAGCGATTTTCAACCACTTCATATAAATCGCTGTAACTTTTGATAGAAGACTCAGACAACCATGTTTATGGCTTTATCTTATAGAACTCAATATCCCCGTGCTGGGCAAACAGGTTTTGCAGCCGTTTGAGCTAAGATTTTAAAATTATTCACATAATGAAAACCTATACTTTGTTTCAGGCGAGTTTCCCATTCAAATGCATGTAACAGTGAGAAACGCATTGTCTTGGCGAAATAAAGCGTTTTTGAACAACTTCATATAAATCGCTGTAACTTTTGATAGAAGACTCAGACAAACATGTTTATGGCTTTATCTTATAGAACTCAATATCCCCGTGCTGGGCAAACAGAACAGGTTTTGCAGCCGTTTGAGCTAAGATTTTAAAATGATTCACATAATGAAAACCTATACTTTGTTTCAGGCGAGTTTCCCATTCAAATGCATGTAACAGTGAGAAACACACTGTCTTGGCGAAATAAAGCGTTTTTGAACAACTTCATATAAATCGCTGTAACTTTTGATAGAAGACTCAGACAAACATGTTTATGGCTTTATCTTATAGAACTCAATATCCCCGTGCTGGGCAAACAGAACAGGTTTTGCAGCCGTTTGAGCTAAGATTTAAAAATTATTCACATAATGAAAACCTATACTTTGTTTCAGGCGAGTTTCCCATTCAAATGCATGTAACAGTGAGAAACGCATTGTCTTGGCGAAATAAAGCGTTTTTGAACAACTTCATATAAATCGCTGTAACTTTTGATAGAAGACTCAGACAAACATGTTTATGGCTTTATCTTATAGAACTCAATATCCCCGTGCTGGGCAAACAGGTTTTGCAGCCGTTTGAGCTAAGATTTAAAAATTATTCACATAATGAAAACCTATACTTTGTTTCAGGCGAGTTTCCCATTCAAATGCATGTAACAGTGAGAAACGCATTGTCTTGGCGAAATAAAGCGTTTTTGAACAACTTCATATAAATCGCTGTAACTTTTGATAGAAGACTCAGACAAACATGTTTATGGCTTTATCTTATAGAACTCAATATCCCCGTGCTGGGCAAACAGAACAGGTTTTGCAGCCGTTTGAGCTAAGATTTTAAAATTATTCACATAATGAAAACCTATACTTTGTCTCGGGTGAGTTTCCCATTCAAATGCATGTAACAGTGAGAAACACACTGTCTTGGCGAAATAAAGCGATTTTCAACCACTTCATATAAATCGCTGTAACTTTTGATAGAAGACTCAGACAACCATGTTTATGGCTTTATCTTATAGAACTCAATATCCCCGTGCTGGGCAAACAGGTTTTGCAGCCGTTTGAGCTAAGATTTAAAAATTATTCACATAATGAAAACCTATACTTTGTTTCAGGCGAGTTTCCCATTCAAATGCATGTAACAGTGAGAAACGCATTGTCTTGGCGAAATAAAGCGTTTTTGAACAACTTCATATAAATCGCTGTAACTTTTGATAGAAGACTCAGACAAACATGTTTATGGCTTTATCTTATAGAACTCAATATCCCCGTGCTGGGCAAACAGAACAGGTTTTGCAGCCGTTTGAGCTAAGATTTAAAAATTATTCACATAATGAAAACCTATACTTTGTTTCAGGCGAGTTTCCCATTCAAATGCATGTAACAGTGAGAAACGCATTGTCTTGGCGAAATAAAGCGTTTTTGAACAACTTCATATAAATCGCTGTAACTTTTGATAGAAGACTCAGACAAACATGTTTATGGCTTTATCTTATAGAACTCAATATCCCCGTGCTGGGCAAACAGGTTTTGCAGCCGTTTGAGCTAAGATTTAAAAATTATTCACATAATGAAAACCTATACTTTGTTTCAGGCGAGTTTCCCATTCAAATGCATGTAACAGTGAGAAACGCATTGTCTTGGCGAAATAAAGCGTTTTTGAACAACTTCATATAAATCGCTGTAACTTTTGATAGAAGACTCAGACAAACATGTTTATGGCTTTATCTTATAGAACTCAATATCCCCGTGCTGGGCAAACAGAACAGGTTTTGCAGCCGTTTGAGCTAAGATTTAAAAATTATTCACATAATGAAAACCTATACTTTGTCTCGGGTGAGTTTCCCATTCAAATGCATGTAACAGTGAGAAACACACTGTCTTGGCGAAATAAAGCGATTTTCAACCACTTCATATAAATCGCTGTAACTTTTGATAGAAGACTCAGACAACCATGTTTATGGCTTTATCTTATAGAACTCAATATCCCCGTGCTGGGCAAACAGGTTTTGCAGCCGTTTGAGCTAAGATTTAAAAATTATTCACATAATGAAAACCTATACTTTGTTTCAGGCGAGTTTCCCATTCAAATGCATGTAACAGTGAGAAACGAATTGTCTTGGCGAAATAAAGCGTTTTTGAACAACTTCATATAAATCGCTGTAACTTTTGATAGAAGACTCAGACAAACATGTTTATGGCTTTATCTTATAGAACTCAATATCCCCGTGCTGGGCAAACAGAACAGGTTTTGCAGCCGTTTGAGCTAAGATTTAAAAATTATTCACATAATGAAAACCTATACTTTGTTTCAGGCGAGTTTCCCATTCAAATGCATGTAACAGTGAGAAACGCATTGTCTTGGCGAAATAAAGCGTTTTTGAACAACTTCATATAAATCGCTGTAACTTTTGATAGAAGACTCAGACAAACATGTTTATGGCTTTATCTTATAGAACTCAATATCCCCGTGCTGGGCAAACAGGTTTTGCAGCCGTTTGAGCTAAGATTTAAAAATTATTCACATAATGAAAACCTATACTTTGTTTCAGGCGAGTTTCCCATTCAAATGCATGTAACAGTGAGAAACGCATTGTCTTGGCGAAATAAAGCGTTTTTGAACAACTTCATATAAATCGCTGTAACTTTTGATAGAAGACTCAGACAAACATGTTTATGGCTTTATCTTATAGAACTCAATATCCCCGTGCTGGGCAAACAGAACAGGTTTTGCAGCCGTTTGAGCTAAGATTTTAAAATTATTCACATAATGAAAACCTATACTTTGTCTCGGGTGAGTTTCCCATTCAAATGCATGTAACAGTGAGAAACACACTGTCTTGGCGAAATAAAGCGATTTTCAACCACTTCATATAAATCGCTGTAACTTTTGATAGAAGACTCAGACAACCATGTTTATGGCTTTATCTTATAGAACTCAATATCCCCGTGCTGGGCAAACAGGTTTTGCAGCCGTTTGAGCTAAGATTTAAAAATTATTCACATAATGAAAACCTATACTTTGTTTCAGGCGAGTTTCCCATTCAAATGCATGTAACAGTGAGAAACGCATTGTCTTGGCGAAATAAAGCGTTTTTGAACAACTTCATATAAATCGCTGTAACTTTTGATAGAAGACTCAGACAAACATGTTTATGGCTTTATCTTATAGAACTCAATATCCCCGTGCTGGGCAAACAGAACAGGTTTTGCAGCCGTTTGAGCTAAGATTTAAAAATTATTCACATAATGAAAACCTATACTTTGTTTCAGGCGAGTTTCCCATTCAAATGCATGTAACAGTGAGAAACGCATTGTCTTGGCGAAATAAAGCGTTTTTGAACAACTTCATATAAATCGCTGTAACTTTTGATAGAAGACTCAGACAAACATGTTTATGGCTTTATCTTATAGAACTCAATATCCCCGTGCTGGGCAAACAGAACAGGTTTTGCAGCCGTTTGAGCTAAGATTTAAAAATTATTCACATAATGAAAACCTATACTTTGTTTCAGGCGAGTTTCCCATTCAAATGCATGTAACAGTGAGAAACGCATTGTCTTGGCGAAATAAAGCGTTTTTGAACAACTTCATATAAATCGCTGTAACTTTTGATAGAAGACTCAGACAAACATGTTTATGGCTTTATCTTATAGAACTCAATATCCCCGTGCTGGGCAAACAGGTTTTGCAGCCGTTTGAGCTAAGATTTTAAAATTATTCACATAATGAAAACCTATACTTTGTTTCAGGCGAGTTTCCCATTCAAATGCATGTAACAGTGAGAAACGCATTGTCTTGGCGAAATAAAGCGTTTTTGAACAACTTCATATAAATCGCTGTAACTTTTGATAGAAGACTCAGACAAACATGTTTATGGCTTTATCTTATAGAACTCAATATCCCCGTGCTGGGCAAACAGAACAGGTTTTGCAGCCGTTTGAGCTAAGATTTTAAAATTATTCACATAATGAAAACCTATACTTTGTCTCGGGTGAGTTTCCCATTCAAATGCATGTAACAGTGAGAAACACACTGTCTTGGCGAAATAAAGCGATTTTCAACCACTTCATATAAATCGCTGTAACTTTTGATAGAAGACTCAGACAAACATGTTTATGGCTTTATCTTATAGAACTCAATATCCCCGTGCTGGGCAAACAGAACAGGTTTTGCAGCCGTTTGAGCTAAGATTTAAAAATTATTCACATAATGAAAACCTATACTTTGTTTCAGGCGAGTTTCCCATTCAAATGCATGTAACAGTGAGAAACGCATTGTCTTGGCGAAATAAAGCGTTTTTGAACAACTTCATATAAATCGCTGTAACTTTTGATAGAAGACTCAGACAAACATGTTTATGGCTTTATCTTATAGAACTCAATATCCCCGTGCTGGGCAAACAGGTTTTGCAGCCGTTTGAGCTAAGATTTAAAAATTATTCACATAATGAAAACCTATACTTTGTTTCAGGCGAGTTTCCCATTCAAATGCATGTAACAGTGAGAAACGCATTGTCTTGGCGAAATAAAGCGTTTTTGAACAACTTCATATAAATCGCTGTAACTTTTGATAGAAGACTCAGACAAACATGTTTATGGCTTTATCTTATAGAACTCAATATCCCCGTGCTGGGCAAACAGGTTTTGCAGCCGTTTGAGCTAAGATTTAAAAATTATTCACATAATGAAAACCTATACTTTGTTTCAGGCGAGTTTCCCATGCAAATGCATGTAACAGTGAGAAACGCATTGTCTTGGCGAAATAAAGCGTTTTTGAACAACTTCATATAAATCGCTGTAACTTTTGATAGAAGACTCAGACAAACATGTTTATGGCTTTATCTTATAGAACTCAATATCCCCGTGCTGGGCAAACAGAACAGGTTTTGCAGCCGTTTGAGCTAAGATTTAAAAATTATTCACATAATGAAAACCTATACTTTGTTTCAGGCGAGTTTCCCATTCAAATGCATGTAACAGTGAGAAACGCATTGTCTTGGCGAAATAAAGCGTTTTTGAACAACTTCATATAAATCGCTGTAACTTTTGATAGAAGACTCAGACAAACATGTTTATGGCTTTATCTTATAGAACTCAATATCCCCGTGCTGGGCAAACAGGTTTTGCAGCCGTTTGAGCTAAGATTTAAAAATTATTCACATAATGAAAACCTATACTTTGTTTCAGGCGAGTTTCCCATTCAAATGCATGTAACAGTGAGAAACGCATTGTCTTGGCGAAATAAAGCGTTTTTGAACAACTTCATATAAATCGCTGTAACTTTTGATAGAAGACTCAGACAAACATGTTTATGGCTTTATCTTATAGAACTCAATATCCCCGTGCTGGGCAAACAGGTTTTGCAGCCGTTTGAGCTAAGATTTAAAAATTATTCACATAATGAAAACCTATACTTTGTTTCAGGCGAGTTTCCCATGCAAATGCATGTAACAGTGAGAAACGCATTGTCTTGGCGAAATAAAGCGTTTTTGAACAACTTCATATAAATCGTTGTAACTTTTGATAGAAGACTCAGACAAACATGTTTATGGCTTTATCTTATAGAACTCAATATCCCCGTGCTGGGCAAACAGAACAGGTTTTGCAGCCGTTTGAGCTAAGATTTAAAAATTATTCACATAATGAAAACCTATACTTTGTTTCAGGCGAGTTTCCCATTCAAATGCATGTAACAGTGAGAAACGCATTGTCTTGGCGAAATAAAGCGTTTTTGAACAACTTCATATAAATCGCTGTAACTTTTGATAGAAGACTCAGACAAACATGTTTATGGCTTTATCTTATAGAACTCAATATCCCCGTGCTGGGCAAACAGAACAGGTTTTGCAGCCGTTTGAGCTAAGATTTAAAAATTATTCACATAATGAAAACCTATACTTTGTTTCAGGCGAGTTTCCCATTCAAATGCATGTAACAGTGAGAAACGCATTGTCTTGGCGAAATAAAGCGTTTTTGAACAACTTCATATAAATCGCTGTAACTTTTGATAGAAGACTCAGACAAACATGTTTATGGCTTTATCTTATAGAACTCAATATACCCGTGCTGGGCAAACAGGTTTTGCAGCCGTTTGAGCTAAGATTTAAAAATTATTCACATAATGAAAACCTATACTTTGTTTCAGGCGAGTTTCCCATTCAAATGCATGTAACAGTGAGAAACGCATTGTCTTGGCGAAATAAAGCGTTTTTGAACAACTTCATATAAATCGCTGTAACCTTTGATAGAAGACTCAGACAACCATGTTTATGGCTTTATCTTATAGAACTCAATATCCCCGTGCTGGGCAAACAGGTTTTGCAGCCGTTTGAGCTAAGATTTAAAAATTATTCACATAATGAAAACCTATACTTTGTTTCAGGCGAGTTTCCCATTCAAATGCATGTAACAGTGAGAAACGCATTGTCTTGGCGAAATAAAGCGTTTTTGAACAACTTCATATAAATCGCTGTAACTTTTGATAGAAGACTCAGACAAACATGTTTATGGCTTTATCTTATAGAACTCAATATCCCCGTGCTGGGCAAACAGAACAGGTTTTGCAGCCGTTTGAGCTAAGATTTTAAAATGATTCACATAATGAAAACCTATACTTTGTTTCAGGCGAGTTTCCCATTCAAATGCATGTAACAGTGAGAAACGCATTGTCTTGGCGAAATAAAGCGTTTTTGAACAACTTCATATAAATCGCTGTAACTTTTGATAGAAGACTCAGACAAACATGTTTATGGCTTTATCTTATAGAACTCAATATCCCCGTGCTGGGCAAACAGAACAGGTTTTGCAGCCGTTTGAGCTAAGATTTAAAAATTATTCACATAATGAAAACCTATACTTTGTTTCAGGCGAGTTTCCCATTCAAATGCATGTAACAGTGAGAAACGCATTGTCTTGGCGAAATAAAGCGTTTTTGAACAACTTCATATAAATCGCTGTAACTTTTGATAGAAGACTCAGACAAACATGTTTATGGCTTTATCTTATAGAACTCAATATCCCCGTGCTGGGCAAACAGAACAGGTTTTGCAGCCGTTTGAGCTAAGATTTAAAAATTATTCACATAATGAAAACCTATACTTTGTTTCAGGCGAGTTTCCCATTCAAATGCATGTAACAGTGAGAAACGCATTGTCTTGGCGAAATAAAGCGTTTTTGAACAACTTCATATAAATCGCTGTAACTTTTGATAGAAGACTCAGACAAACATGTTTATGGCTTTATCTTATAGAACTCAATATCCCCGTGCTGGGCAAACAGGTTTTGCAGCCGTTTGAGCTAAGATTTAAAAATTATTCACATAATGAAAACCTATACTTTGTTTCAGGCGAGTTTCCCATTCAAATGCATGTAACAGTGAGAAACGCATTGTCTTGGCGAAATAAAGCGTTTTTGAACAACTTCATATAAATCGCTGTAACCTTTGATAGAAGACTCAGACAACCATGTTTATGGCTTTATCTTATAGAACTCAATATCCCCGTGCTGGGCAAACAGGTTTTGCAGCCGTTTGAGCTAAGATTTAAAAATTATTCACATAATGAAAACCTATACTTTGTTTCAGGCGAGTTTCCCATTCAAATGCATGTAACAGTGAGAAACGCATTGTCTTGGCGAAATAAAGCGTTTTTGAACAACTTCATATAAATCGCTGTAACTTTTGATAGAAGACTCAGACAAACATGTTTATGGCTTTATCTTATAGAACTCAATATCCCCGTGCTGGGCAAACAGAACAGGTTTTGCAGCCGTTTGAGCTAAGATTTTAAAATGATTCACATAATGAAAACCTATACTTTGTTTCAGGCGAGTTTCCCATTCAAATGCATGTAACAGTGAGAAACGCATTGTCTTGGCGAAATAAAGCGTTTTTGAACAACTTCATATAAATCGCTGTAACTTTTGATAGAAGACTCAGACAAACATGTTTATGGCTTTATCTTATAGAACTCAATATCCCCGTGCTGGGCAAACAGAACAGGTTTTGCAGCCGTTTGAGCTAAGATTTAAAAATTATTCACATAATGAAAACCTATACTTTGTTTCAGGCGAGTTTCCCATTCAAATGCATGTAACAGTGAGAAACGCATTGTCTTGGCGAAATAAAGCGTTTTTGAACAACTTCATATAAATCGCTGTAACTTTTGATAGAAGACTCAGACAAACATGTTTATGGCTTTATCTTATAGAACTCAATATCCCCGTGCTGGGCAAACAGGTTTTGCAGCCGTTTGAGCTAAGATTTAAAAATTATTCACATAATGAAAACCTATACTTTGTTTCAGGCGAGTTTCCCATTCAAATGCATGTAACAGTGAGAAACGCATTGTCTTGGCGAAATAAAGCGTTTTTGAACAACTTCATATAAATCGCTGTAACTTTTGATAGAAGACTCAGACAAACATGTTTATGGCTTTATCTTATAGAACTCAATATCCCCGTGCTGGGCAAACAGAACAGGTTTTGCAGCCGTTTGAGCTAAGATTTTAAAATTATTCACATAATGAAAACCTATACTTTGTCTCGGGTGAGTTTCCCATTCAAATGCATGTAACAGTGAGAAACACACTGTCTTGGCGAAATAAAGCGATTTTCAACCACTTCATATAAATCGCTGTAACTTTTGATAGAAGACTCAGACAACCATGTTTATGGCTTTATCTTATAGAACTCAATATCCCCGTGCTGGGCAAACAGGTTTTGCAGCCGTTTGAGCTAAGATTTAAAAATTATTCACATAATGAAAACCTATACTTTGTTTCAGGCGAGTTTCCCATTCAAATGCATGTAACAGTGAGAAACGCATTGTCTTGGCGAAATAAAGCGTTTTTGAACAACTTCATATAAATCGCTGTAACTTTTGATAGAAGACTCAGACAAACATGTTTATGGCTTTATCTTATAGAACTCAATATCCCCGTGCTGGGCAAACAGAACAGGTTTTGCAGCCGTTTGAGCTAAGATTTTAAAATTATTCACATAATGAAAACCTATACTTTGTCTCGGGTGAGTTTCCCATTCAAATGCATGTAACAGTGAGAAACACACTGTCTTGGCGAAATAAAGCGATTTTCAACCACTTCATATAAATCGCTGTAACTTTTGATAGAAGACTCAGACAACCATGTTTATGGCTTTATCTTATAGAACTCAATATCCCCGTGCTGGGCAAACAGGTTTTGCAGCCGTTTGAGCTAAGATTTTAAAATTATTCACATAATGAAAACCTATACTTTGTTTCAGGCGAGTTTCCCATTCAAATGCATGTAACAGTGAGAAACGCATTGTCTTGGCGAAATAAAGCGTTTTTGAACAACTTCATATAAATCGCTGTAACTTTTGATAGAAGACTCAGACAAACATGTTTATGGCTTTATCTTATAGAACTCAATATCCCCGTGCTGGGCAAACAGGTTTTGCAGCCGTTTGAGCTAAGATTTAAAAATTATTCACATAATGAAAACCTATACTTTGTTTCAGGCGAGTTTCCCATTCAAATGCATGTAACAGTGAGAAACGCATTGTCTTGGCGAAATAAAGCGTTTTTGAACAACTTCATATAAATCGCTGTAACTTTTGATAGAAGACTCAGACAAACATGTTTATGGCTTTATCTTATAGAACTCAATATACCCGTGCTGGGCAAACAGGTTTTGCAGCCGTTTGAGCTAAGATTTAAAAATTATTCACATAATGAAAACCTATACTTTGTTTCAGGCGAGTTTCCCATTCAAATGCATGTAACAGTGAGAAACGCATTGTCTTGGCGAAATAAAGCGTTTTTGAACAACTTCATATAAATCGCTGTAACCTTTGATAGAAGACTCAGACAACCATGTTTATGGCTTTATCTTATAGAACTCAATATCCCCGTGCTGGGCAAACAGGTTTTGCAGCCGTTTGAGCTAAGATTTAAAAATTATTCACATAATGAAAACCTATACTTTGTTTCAGGCGAGTTTCCCATTCAAATGCATGTAACAGTGAGAAACGCATTGTCTTGGCGAAATAAAGCGTTTTTGAACAACTTCATATAAATCGCTGTAACTTTTGATAGAAGACTCAGACAAACATGTTTATGGCTTTATCTTATAGAACTCAATATCCCCGTGCTGGGCAAACAGAACAGGTTTTGCAGCCGTTTGAGCTAAGATTTTAAAATGATTCACATAATGAAAACCTATACTTTGTTTCAGGCGAGTTTCCCATTCAAATGCATGTAACAGTGAGAAACGCATTGTCTTGGCGAAATAAAGCGTTTTTGAACAACTTCATATAAATCGCTGTAACTTTTGATAGAAGACTCAGACAAACATGTTTATGGCTTTATCTTATAGAACTCAATATCCCCGTGCTGGGCAAACAGAACAGGTTTTGCAGCCGTTTGAGCTAAGATTTAAAAATTATTCACATAATGAAAACCTATACTTTGTTTCAGGCGAGTTTCCCATTCAAATGCATGTAACAGTGAGAAACGCATTGTCTTGGCGAAATAAAGCGTTTTTGAACAACTTCATATAAATCGCTGTAACTTTTGATAGAAGACTCAGACAAACATGTTTATGGCTTTATCTTATAGAACTCAATATCCCCGTGCTGGGCAAACAGAACAGGTTTTGCAGCCGTTTGAGCTAAGATTTTAAAATTATTCACATAATGAAAACCTATACTTTGTCTTGGGTGAGTTTCCCATTCAAATGCATGTAACAGTGAGAAACACACTGTCTTGGCGAAATAAAGCGATTTTCAACCACTTCATATAAATCGCTGTAACTTTTGATAGAAGACTCAGACAACCATGTTTATGGCTTTATCTTATAGAACTCAATATCCCCGTGCTGGGCAAACAGGTTTTGCAGCCGTTTGAGCTAAGATTTTAAAATTATTCACATAATGAAAACCTATACTTTGTTTCAGGCGAGTTTCCCATTCAAATGCATGTAACAGTGAGAAACGCATTGTCTTGGCGAAATAAAGCGTTTTTGAACAACTTCATATAAATCGCTGTAACTTTTGATAGAAGACTCAGACAAACATGTTTATGGCTTTATCTTATAGAACTCAATATCCCCGTGCTGGGCAAACAGGTTTTGCAGCCGTTTGAGCTAAGATTTAAAAATTATTCACATAATGAAAACCTATACTTTGTTTCAGGCGAGTTTCCCATTCAAATGCATGTAACAGTGAGAAACGCATTGTCTTGGCGAAATAAAGCGTTTTTGAACGACTTCATATAAATCGCTGTAACTTTTAATAGAAGACTCAGACAAACATGTTTATGGCTTTATCTTATAGAACTCAATATCCCCGTGCTGGGCAAACAGGTTTTGCAGCCGTTTGAGCTAAGATTTAAAAATTATTCACATAAATGAAAACCTATACTTTGTTTCAGGCGAGTTTCCCATTCAAATGCATGTAACAGTGAGAAACGCATTGTCTTGGCGAAATAAAGCGTTTTTGAACAACTTCATATAAATCGCTGTAACTTTTGATAGAAGACTCAGACAAACATGTTTATGGCTTTATCTTATAGAACTCAATATCCCCGTGCTGGGCAAACAGGTTTTGCAGCCGTTTGAGCTAAGATTTAAAAATTATTCACATAATGAAAACCTATACTTTGTTTCAGGCGAGTTTCCCATTCAAATGCATGTAACAGTGAGAAACGCATTGTCTTGGCGAAATAAAGCGTTTTTGAACAACTTCATATAAATCGCTGTAACTTTTGATAGAAGACTCAGACAAACATGTTTATGGCTTTATCTTATAGAACTCAATATCCCCGTGCTGGGCAAACAGAACAGGTTTTGCAGCCGTTTGAGCTAAGATTTTAAAATTATTCACATAATGAAAACCTATACTTTGTCTCGGGTGAGTTTCCCATTCAAATGCATGTAACAGTGAGAAACACACTGTCTTGGCGAAATAAAGCGATTTTCAACCACTTCATATAAATCGCTGTAACTTTTGATAGAAGACTCAGACAACCATGTTTATGGCTTTATCTTATAGAACTCAATATCCCCGTGCTGGGCAAACAGGTTTTGCAGCCGTTTGAGCTAAGATTTTAAAATTATTCACATAATGAAAACCTATACTTTGTTTCAGGCGAGTTTCCCATTCAAATGCATGTAACAGTGAGAAACGCATTGTCTTGGCGAAATAAAGCGTTTTTGAACAACTTCATATAAATCGCTGTAACTTTTGATAGAAGACTCAGACAAACATGTTTATGGCTTTATCTTATAGAACTCAATATCCCCGTGCTGGGCAAACAGAACAGGTTTTGCAGCCGTTTGAGCTAAGATTTTAAAATGATTCACATAATGAAAACCTATACTTTGTTTCAGGCGAGTTTCCCATTCAAATGCATGTAACAGTGAGAAACGCATTGTCTTGGCGAAATAAAGCGTTTTTGAACAACTTCATATAAATCGCTGTAACTTTTGATAGAAGACTCAGACAAACATGTTTATGGCTTTATCTTATAGAACTCAATATCCCCGTGCTGGGCAAACAGGTTTTGCAGCCGTTTGAGCTAAGATTTTAAAATTATTCACATAATGAAAACCTATACTTTGTTTCAGGCGAGTTTCCCATTCAAATGCATGTAACAGTGAGAAACGCATTGTCTTGGCGAAATAAAGCGTTTTTGAACAACTTCATATAAATCGCTGTAACTTTTGATAGAAGACTCAGACAAACATGTTTATGGCTTTATCTTATAGAACTCAATATCCCCGTGCTGGGCAAACAGGTTTTGCAGCCGTTTGAGCTAAGATTTAAAAATTATTCACATAATGAAAACCTATACTTTGTTTCAGGCGAGTTTCCCATTCAAATGCATGTAACAGTGAGAAACGCATTGTCTTGGCGAAATAAAGCGTTTTTGAACAACTTCATATAAATCGCTGTAACTTTTGATAGAAGACTCAGACAAACATGTTTATGGCTTTATCTTATAGAACTCAATATCCCCGTGCTGGGCAAACAGAACAGGTTTTGCAGCCGTTTGAGCTAAGATTTAAAAATTATTCACATAATGAAAACCTATACTTTGTTTCAGGCGAGTTTCCCATTCAAATGCATGTAACAGTGAGAAACGCATTGTCTTGGCGAAATAAAGCGTTTTTGAACAACTTCATATAAATCGCTGTAACTTTTGATAGAAGACTCAGACAACCATGTTTATGGCTTTATCTTATAGAACTCAATATCCCCGTGCTGGGCAAACAGGTTTTGCAGCCGTTTGAGCTAAGATTTTAAAATTATTCACATAATGAAAACCTATACTTTGTTTCAGGCGAGTTTCCCATTCAAATGCATGTAACAGTGAGAAACGCATTGTCTTGGCGAAATAAAGCGTTTTTGAACAACTTCATATAAATCGCTGTAACTTTTGATAGAAGACTCAGACAAACATGTTTATGGCTTTATCTTATAGAACTCAATATCCCCGTGCTGGGCAAACAGAACAGGTTTTGCAGCCGTTTGAGCTAAGATTTTAAAATGATTCACATAATGAAAACCTATACTTTGTTTCAGGCGAGTTTCCCATTCAAATGCATGTAACAGTGAGAAACGCATTGTCTTGGCGAAATAAAGCGTTTTTGAACAACTTCATATAAATCGCTGTAACTTTTGATAGAAGACTCAGACAAACATGTTTATGGCTTTATCTTATAGAACTCAATATCCCCGTGCTGGGCAAACAGGTTTTGCAGCCGTTTGAGCTAAGATTTAAAAATTATTCACATAATGAAAACCTATACTTTGTTTCAGGCGAGTTTCCCATTCAAATGCATGTAACAGTGAGAAACGCATTGTCTTGGCGAAATAAAGCGTTTTTGAACAACTTCATATAAATCGCTGTAACTTTTGATAGAAGACTCAGACAAACATGTTTATGGCTTTATCTTATAGAACTCAATATCCCCGTGCTGGGCAAACAGGTTTTGCAGCCGTTTGAGCTAAGATTTAAAAATTATTCACATAATGAAAACCTATACTTTGTTTCAGGCGAGTTTCCCATTCAAATGCATGTAACAGTGAGAAACGCATTGTCTTGGCGAAATAAAGCGTTTTTGAACAACTTCATATAAATCGCTGTAACTTTTGATAGAAGACTCAGACAAACATGTTTATGGCTTTATCTTATAGAACTCAATATCCCCGTGCTGGGCAAACAGAACAGGTTTTGCAGCCGTTTGAGCTAAGATTTAAAAATTATTCACATAATGAAAACCTATACTTTGTTTCAGGCGAGTTTCCCATTCAAATGCATGTAACAGTGAGAAACGCATTGTCTTGGCGAAATAAAGCGTTTTTGAACAACTTCATATAAATCGCTGTAACTTTTGATAGAAGACTCAGACAAACATGTTTATGGCTTTATCTTATAGAACTCAATATCCCCGTGCTGGGCAAACAGAACAGGTTTTGCAGCCGTTTGAGCTAAGATTTTAAAATTATTCACATAATGAAAACCTATACTTTGTCTCGGGTGAGTTTCCCATTCAAATGCATGTAACAGTGAGAAACACACTGTCTTGGCGAAATAAAGCGATTTTCAACCACTTCATATAAATCGCTGTAACTTTTGATAGAAGACTCAGACAACCATGTTTATGGCTTTATCTTATAGAACTCAATATCCCCGTGCTGGGCAAACAGGTTTTGCAGCCGTTTGAGCTAAGATTTAAAAATTATTCACATAATGAAAACCTATACTTTGTTTCAGGCGAGTTTCCCATTCAAATGCATGTAACAGTGAGAAACACACTGTCTTGGCGAAATAAAGCGATTTTCAACCACTTCATATAAATCGCTGTAACTTTTGATAGAAGACTCAGACAAACATGTTTATGGCTTTGTCTTATAGAACTCAATATCCCCGTGCTGGGCAAACAGAACAGGTTTTGCAGCCGTTTGAGCTAAGATTTAAAAATTATTCACATAATGAAAACCTATACTTTGTTTCAGGCGAGTTTCCCATTCAAATGCATGTAACAGTGAGAAACGCATTGTCTTGGCGAAATAAAGCGTTTTTGAACAACTTCATATAAATCGCTGTAACTTTTGATAGAAGACTCAGACAAACATGTTTATGGCTTTATCTTATAGAACTCAATATCCCCGTGCTGGGCAAACAGGTTTTGCAGCCGTTTGAGCTAAGATTTTAAAATTATTCACATAATGAAAACCTATACTTTGTTTCAGGCGAGTTTCCCATTCAAATGCATGTAACAGTGAGAAACGCATTGTCTTGGCGAAATAAAGCGTTTTTGAACAACTTCATATAAATCGCTGTAACTTTTGATAGAAGACTCAGACAAACATGTTTATGGCTTTATCTTATAGAACTCAATATCCCCGTGCTGGGCAAACAGAACAGGTTTTGCAGCCGTTTGAGCTAAGATTTTAAAATTATTCACATAATGAAAACCTATACTTTGTCTCGGGTGAGTTTCCCATTCAAATGCATGTAACAGTGAGAAACACACTGTCTTGGCGAAATAAAGCGATTTTCAACCACTTCATATAAATCGCTGTAACTTTTGATAGAAGACTCAGACAACCATGTTTATGGCTTTATCTTATAGAACTCAATATCCCCGTGCTGGGCAAACAGGTTTTGCAGCCGTTTGAGCTAAGATTTAAAAATTATTCACATAATGAAAACCTATACTTTGTTTCAGGCGAGTTTCCCATTCAAATGCATGTAACAGTGAGAAACGCATTGTCTTGGCGAAATAAAGCGTTTTTGAACAACTTCATATAAATCGCTGTAACTTTTGATAGAAGACTCAGACAAACATGTTTATGGCTTTATCTTATAGAACTCAATATCCCCGTGCTGGGCAAACAGAACAGGTTTTGCAGCCGTTTGAGCTAAGATTTTAAAATGATTCACATAATGAAAACCTATACTTTGTTTCAGGCGAGTTTCCCATTCAAATGCATGTAACAGTGAGAAACGCATTGTCTTGGCGAAATAAAGCGTTTTTGAACAACTTCATATAAATCGCTGTAACTTTTGATAGAAGACTCAGACAAACATGTTTATGGCTTTATCTTATAGAACTCAATATCCCCGTGCTGGGCAAACAGGTTTTGCAGCCGTTTGAGCTAAGATTTTAAAATTATTCACATAATGAAAACCTATACTTTGTTTCAGGCGAGTTTCCCATTCAAATGCATGTAACAGTGAGAAACGCATTGTCTTGGCGAAATAAAGCGTTTTTGAACGACTTCATATAAATCGCTGTAACTTTTGATAGAAGACTCAGACAAACATGTTTATGGCTTTATCTTATAGAACTCAATATCCCCGTGCTGGGCAAACAGGTTTTGCAGCCGTTTGAGCTAAGATTTAAAAATTATTCACATAATGAAAACCTATACTTTGTTTCAGGCGAGTTTCCCATTCAAATGCATGTAACAGTGAGAAACGCATTGTCTTGGCGAAATAAAGCGTTTTTGAACAACTTCATATAAATCGCTGTAACTTTTGATAGAAGACTCAGACAAACATGTTTATGGCTTTATCTTATAGAACTCAATATCCCCGTGCTGGGCAAACAGAACAGGTTTTGCAGCCGTTTGAGCTAAGATTTTAAAATTATTCACATAATGAAAACCTATACTTTGTCTTGGGTGAGTTTCCCATTCAAATGCATGTAACAGTGAGAAACACACTGTCTTGGCGAAATAAAGCGATTTTCAACCACTTCATATAAATCGCTGTAACTTTTGATAGAAGACTCAGACAACCATGTTTATGGCTTTATCTTATAGAACTCAATATCCCCGTGCTGGGCAAACAGGTTTTGCAGCCGTTTGAGCTAAGATTTTAAAATTATTCACATAATGAAAACCTATACTTTGTTTCAGGCGAGTTTCCCATTCAAATGCATGTAACAGTGAGAAACGCATTGTCTTGGCGAAATAAAGCGTTTTTGAACAACTTCATATAAATCGCTGTAACTTTTGATAGAAGACTCAGACAAACATGTTTATGGCTTTATCTTATAGAACTCAATATCCCCGTGCTGGGCAAACAGGTTTTGCAGCCGTTTGAGCTAAGATTTAAAAATTATTCACATAATGAAAACCTATACTTTGTTTCAGGCGAGTTTCCCATTCAAATGCATGTAACAGTGAGAAACGCATTGTCTTGGCGAAATAAAGCGTTTTTGAACGACTTCATATAAATCGCTGTAACTTTTAATAGAAGACTCAGACAAACATGTTTATGGCTTTATCTTATAGAACTCAATATCCCCGTGCTGGGCAAACAGGTTTTGCAGCCGTTTGAGCTAAGATTTAAAAATTATTCACATAATGAAAACCTATACTTTGTTTCAGGCGAGTTTCCCATTCAAATGCATGTAACAGTGAGAAACGCATTGTCTTGGCGAAATAAAGCGTTTTTGAACAACTTCATATAAATCGCTGTAACTTTTGATAGAAGACTCAGACAAACATGTTTATGGCTTTATCTTATAGAACTCAATATCCCCGTGCTGGGCAAACAGAACAGGTTTTGCAGCCGTTTGAGCTAAGATTTTAAAATTATTCACATAATGAAAACCTATACTTTGTCTCGGGTGAGTTTCCCATTCAAATGCATGTAACAGTGAGAAACACACTGTCTTGGCGAAATAAAGCGATTTTCAACCACTTCATATAAATCGCTGTAACTTTTGATAGAAGACTCAGACAACCATGTTTATGGCTTTATCTTATAGAACTCAATATCCCCGTGCTGGGCAAACAGGTTTTGCAGCCGTTTGAGCTAAGATTTTAAAATTATTCACATAATGAAAACCTATACTTTGTTTCAGGCGAGTTTCCCATTCAAATGCATGTAACAGTGAGAAACGCATTGTCTTGGCGAAATAAAGCGTTTTTGAACAACTTCATATAAATCGCTGTAACTTTTGATAGAAGACTCAGACAAACATGTTTATGGCTTTATCTTATAGAACTCAATATCCCCGTGCTGGGCAAACAGAACAGGTTTTGCAGCCGTTTGAGCTAAGATTTTAAAATGATTCACATAATGAAAACCTATACTTTGTTTCAGGCGAGTTTCCCATTCAAATGCATGTAACAGTGAGAAACGCATTGTCTTGGCGAAATAAAGCGTTTTTGAACAACTTCATATAAATCGCTGTAACTTTTGATAGAAGACTCAGACAAACATGTTTATGGCTTTATCTTATAGAACTCAATATCCCCGTGCTGGGCAAACAGGTTTTGCAGCCGTTTGAGCTAAGATTTAAAAATTATTCACATAATGAAAACCTATACTTTGTTTCAGGCGAGTTTCCCATTCAAATGCATGTAACAGTGAGAAACGCATTGTCTTGGCGAAATAAAGCGTTTTTGAACAACTTCATATAAATCGCTGTAACTTTTGATAGAAGACTCAGACAAACATGTTTATGGCTTTATCTTATAGAACTCAATATCCCCGTGCTGGGCAAACAGGTTTTGCAGCCGTTTGAGCTAAGATTTAAAAATTATTCACATAATGAAAACCTATACTTTGTTTCAGGCGAGTTTCCCATTCAAATGCATGTAACAGTGAGAAACGCATTGTCTTGGCGAAATAAAGCGTTTTTGAACAACTTCATATAAATCGCTGTAACTTTTGATAGAAGACTCAGACAAACATGTTTATGGCTTTATCTTATAGAACTCAATATCCCCGTGCTGGGCAAACAGAACAGGTTTTGCAGCCGTTTGAGCTAAGATTTTAAAATTATTCACATAATGAAAACCTATACTTTGTTTCAGGCGAGTTTCCCATTCAAATGCATGTAACAGTGAGAAACGCATTGTCTTGGCGAAATAAAGCGTTTTTGAACAACTTCATATAAATCGCTGTAACTTTTGATAGAAGACTCAGACAAACATGTTTATGGCTTTATCTTATAGAACTCAATATCCCCGTGCTGGGCAAACAGAACAGGTTTTGCAGCCGTTTGAGCTAAGATTTTAAAATTATTCACATAATGAAAACCTATACTTTGTTTCAGGCGAGTTTCCCATTCAAATGCATGTAACAGTGAGAAACGCATTGTCTTGGCGAAATAAAGCGTTTTTGAACAACTTCATATAAATCGCTGTAACTTTTGATAGAAGACTCAGACAAACATGTTTATGGCTTTATCTTATAGAACTCAATATCCCCGTGCTGGGCAAACAGAACAGGTTTTGCAGCCGTTTGAGCTAAGATTTTAAAATTATTCACATAATGAAAACCTATACTTTGTCTCGGGTGAGTTTCCCATTCAAATGCATGTAACAGTGAGAAACACACTGTCTTGGCGAAATAAAGCGATTTTCAACCACTTCATATAAATCGCTGTAACTTTTGATAGAAGACTCAGACAACCATGTTTATGGCTTTATCTTATAGAACTCAATATCCCCGTGCTGGGCAAACAGGTTTTGCAGCCGTTTGAGCTAAGATTTTAAAATGATTCACATAATGAAAACCTATACTTTGTTTCAGGCAAGTTTCCCATTCAAATGCATGTAACAGTGAGAAACGCATTGTCTTGGCGAAATAAAGCGTTTTTGAACAACTTCATATAAATCGCTGTAACTTTTGATAGAAGACTCAGACAAACATGTTTATGGCTTTATCTTATAGAACTCAATATCCCCGTGCTGGGCAAACAGGTTTTGCAGCCGTTTGAGCTAAGATTTAAAAATTATTCACATAATGAAAACCTATACTTTGTTTCAGGCGAGTTTCCCATTCAAATGCATGTAACAGTGAGAAACGCATTGTCTTGGCGAAATAAAGCGTTTTTGAACAACTTCATATAAATCGCTGTAACTTTTGATAGAAGACTCAGACAAACATGTTTATGGCTTTGTCTTATAGAACTCAATATCCCCGTGCTGGGCAAACAGAACAGGTTTTGCAGCCGTTTGAGCTAAGATTTAAAAATTATTCACATAATGAAAACCTATACTTTGTTTCAGGCGAGTTTCCCATTCAAATGCATGTAACAGTGAGAAACGCATTGTCTTGGCGAAATAAAGCGTTTTTGAACAACTTCATATAAATCGCTGTAACTTTTGATAGAAGACTCAGACAAACATGTTTATGGCTTTATCTTATAGAACTCAATATCCCCGTGCTGGGCAAACAGGTTTTGCAGCCGTTTGAGCTAAGATTTAAAAATTATTCACATAATGAAAACCTATACTTTGTTTCAGGCGAGTTTCCCATTCAAATGCATGTAACAGTGAGAAACGCATTGTCTTGGCGAAATAAAGCGTTTTTGAACAACTTCATATAAATCGCTGTAACTTTTGATAGAAGACTCAGACAAACATGTTTATGGCTTTATCTTATAGAACTCAATATCCCCGTGCTGGGCAAACAGAACAGGTTTTGCAGCCGTTTGAGCTAAGATTTTAAAATTATTCACATAATGAAAACCTATACTTTGTCTCGGGTGAGTTTCCCATTCAAATGCATGTAACAGTGAGAAACACACTGTCTTGGCGAAATAAAGCGATTTTCAACCACTTCATATAAATCGCTGTAACTTTTGATAGAAGACTCAGACAACCATGTTTATGGCTTTATCTTATAGAACTCAATATCCCCGTGCTGGGCAAACAGGTTTTGCAGCCGTTTGAGCTAAGATTTTAAAATTATTCACATAATGAAAACCTATACTTTGTTTCAGGCGAGTTTCCCATTCAAATGCATGTAACAGTGAGAAACGCATTGTCTTGGCGAAATAAAGCGTTTTTGAACAACTTCATATAAATCGCTGTAACTTTTGATAGAAGACTCAGACAAACATGTTTATGGCTTTATCTTATAGAACTCAATATCCCCGTGCTGGGCAAACAGAACAGGTTTTGCAGCCGTTTGAGCTAAGATTTTAAAATGATTCACATAATGAAAACCTATACTTTGTTTCAGGCGAGTTTCCCATTCAAATGCATGTAACAGTGAGAAACGCATTGTCTTGGCGAAATAAAGCGTTTTTGAACAACTTCATATAAATCGCTGTAACTTTTGATAGAAGACTCAGACAAACATGTTTATGGCTTTATCTTATAGAACTCAATATCCCCGTGCTGGGCAAACAGGTTTTGCAGCCGTTTGAGCTAAGATTTAAAAATTATTCACATAATGAAAACCTATACTTTGTTTCAGGCGAGTTTCCCATTCAAATGCATGTAACAGTGAGAAACGCATTGTCTTGGCGAAATAAAGCGTTTTTGAACGACTTCATATAAATCGCTGTAACTTTTGATAGAAGACTCAGACAAACATGTTTATGGCTTTATCTTATAGAACTCAATATCCCCGTGCTGGGCAAACAGAACAGGTTTTGCAGCCGTTTGAGCTAAGATTTTAAAATAATTCACATAATGAAAACCTATACTTTGTTTCAGGCGAGTTTCCCATTCAAATGCATGTAACAGTGAGAAACGCATTGTCTTGGCGAAATAAAGCGTTTTTGAACAACTTCATATAAATCGCTGTAACTTTTGATAGAAGACTCAGACAAACATGTTTATGGCTTTATCTTATAGAACTCAATATCCCCGTGCTGGGCAAACAGGTTTTGCAGCCGTTTGAGCTAAGATTTAAAAATGATTCACATAATGAAAACCTATACTTTGTTTCAGGCGAGTTTCCCATTCAAATGCATGTAACAGTGAGAAACGCATTGTCTTGGCGAAATAAAGCGTTTTTGAACAACTTCATATAAATCGCTGTAACTTTTGATAGAAGACTCAGACAAACATGTTTATGGCTTTATCTTATAGAACTCAATATCCCCGTGCTGGGCAAACAGGTTTTGCAGCCGTTTGAGCTAAGATTTAAAAATTATTCACATAATGAAAACCTATACTTTGTTTCAGGCAAGTTTCCCATTCAAATGCATGTAACAGTGAGAAACGCATTGTCTTGGCGAAATAAAGCGTTTTTGAACAACTTCATATAAATCGCTGTAACTTTTGATAGAAGACTCAGACAAACATGTTTATGGCTTTATCTTATAGAACTCAATATCCCCGTGCTGGGCAAACAGGTTTTGCAGCCGTTTGAGCTAAGATTTAAAAATTATTCACATAATGAAAACCTATACTTTGTTTCAGGCGAGTTTCCCATTCAAATGCATGTAACAGTGAGAAACGCATTGTCTTGGCGAAATAAAGCGTTTTTGAACAACTTCATATAAATCGCTGTAACTTTTGATAGAAGACTCAGACAAACATGTTTATGGCTTTATCTTATAGAACTCAATATCCCCGTGCTGGGCAAACAGAACAGGTTTTGCAGCCGTTTGAGCTAAGATTTTAAAATTATTCACATAATGAAAACCTATACTTTGTCTCGGGTGAGTTTCCCATTCAAATGCATGTAACAGTGAGAAACACACTGTCTTGGCGAAATAAAGCGATTTTCAACCACTTCATATAAATCGCTGTAACTTTTGATAGAAGACTCAGACAACCATGTTTATGGCTTTATCTTATAGAACTCAATATCCCCGTGCTGGGCAAACAGGTTTTGCAGCCGTTTGAGCTAAGATTTTAAAATTATTCACATAATGAAAACCTATACTTTGTCTCGGGTGAGTTTCCCATTCAAATGCATGTAACAGTGAGAAACACACTGTCTTGGCGAAATAAAGCGATTTTCAACCACTTCATATAAATCGCTGTAACTTTTGATAGAAGACTCAGACAACCATGTTTATGGCTTTATCTTATAGAACTCAATATCCCCGTGCTGGGCAAACAGGTTTTGCAGCCGTTTGAGCTAAGATTTAAAAATTATTCACATAATGAAAACCTATACTTTGTTTCAGGCGAGTTTCCCATTCAAATGCATGTAACAGTGAGAAACGCATTGTCTTGGCGAAATAAAGCGTTTTTGAACAACTTCATATAAATCGCTGTAACTTTTGATAGAAGACTCAGACAAACATGTTTATGGCTTTATCTTATAGAACTCAATATCCCCGTGCTGGGCAAACAGAACAGGTTTTGCAGCCGTTTGAGCTAAGATTTTAAAATTATTCACATAATGAAAACCTATACTTTGTCTCGGGTGAGTTTCCCATTCAAATGCATGTAACAGTGAGAAACACACTGTCTTGGCGAAATAAAGCGATTTTCAACCACTTCATATAAATCGCTGTAACTTTTGATAGAAGACTCAGACAACCATGTTTATGGCTTTATCTTATAGAACTCAATATCCCCGTGCTGGGCAAACAGGTTTTGCAGCCGTTTGAGCTAAGATTTTAAAATTATTCACATAATGAAAACCTATACTTTGTTTCAGGCGAGTTTCCCATTCAAATGCATGTAACAGTGAGAAACGCATTGTCTTGGCGAAATAAAGCGTTTTTGAACAACTTCATATAAATCGCTGTAACTTTTGATAGAAGACTCAGACAAACATGTTTATGGCTTTATCTTATAGAACTCAATATCCCCGTGCTGGGCAAACAGAACAGGTTTTGCAGCCGTTTGAGCTAAGATTTTAAAATTATTCACATAATGAAAACCTATACTTTGTTTCAGGCGAGTTTCCCATTCAAATGCATGTAACAGTGAGAAACGCATTGTCTTGGCGAAATAAAGCGTTTTTGAACAACTTCATATAAATCGCTGTAACTTTTGATAGAAGACTCAGACAAACATGTTTATGGCTTTATCTTATAGAACTCAATATCCCCGTGCTGGGCAAACAGGTTTTGCAGCCGTTTGAGCTAAGATTTAAAAATTATTCACATAATGAAAACCTATACTTTGTTTCAGGCGAGTTTCCCATTCAAATGCATGTAACAGTGAGAAACGCATTGTCTTGGCGAAATAAAGCGTTTTTGAACGACTTCATATAAATCGCTGTAACTTTTGATAGAAGACTCAGACAAACATGTTTATGGCTTTATCTTATAGAACTCAATATCCCCGTGCTGGGCAAACAGAACAGGTTTTGCAGCCGTTTGAGCTAAGATTTTAAAATAATTCACATAATGAAAACCTATACTTTGTTTCAGGCGAGTTTCCCATTCAAATGCATGTAACAGTGAGAAACGCATTGTCTTGGCGAAATAAAGCGTTTTTGAACAACTTCATATAAATCGCTGTAACTTTTGATAGAAGACTCAGACAAACATGTTTATGGCTTTATCTTATAGAACTCAATATCCCCGTGCTGGGCAAACAGGTTTTGCAGCCGTTTGAGCTAAGATTTAAAAATGATTCACATAATGAAAACCTATACTTTGTTTCAGGCGAGTTTCCCATTCAAATGCATGTAACAGTGAGAAACGCATTGTCTTGGCGAAATAAAGCGTTTTTGAACAACTTCATATAAATCGCTGTAACTTTTGATAGAAGACTCAGACAACCATGTTTATGGCTTTATCTTATAGAACTCAATATCCCCGTGCTGGGCAAACAGGTTTTGCAGCCGTTTGAGCTAAGATTTAAAAATTATTCACATAATGAAAACCTATACTTTGTTTCAGGCAAGTTTCCCATTCAAATGCATGTAACAGTGAGAAACGCATTGTCTTGGCGAAATAAAGCGTTTTTGAACAACTTCATATAAATCGCTGTAACTTTTGATAGAAGACTCAGACAAACATGTTTATGGCTTTATCTTATAGAACTCAATATCCCCGTGCTGGGCAAACAGGTTTTGCAGCCGTTTGAGCTAAGATTTAAAAATTATTCACATAATGAAAACCTATACTTTGTTTCAGGCGAGTTTCCCATTCAAATGCATGTAACAGTGAGAAACGCATTGTCTTGGCGAAATAAAGCGTTTTTGAACAACTTCATATAAATCGCTGTAACTTTTGATAGAAGACTCAGACAAACATGTTTATGGCTTTATCTTATAGAACTCAATATCCCCGTGCTGGGCAAACAGAACAGGTTTTGCAGCCGTTTGAGCTAAGATTTTAAAATTATTCACATAATGAAAACCTATACTTTGTCTCGGGTGAGTTTCCCATTCAAATGCATGTAACAGTGAGAAACACACTGTCTTGGCGAAATAAAGCGATTTTCAACCACTTCATATAAATCGCTGTAACTTTTGATAGAAGACTCAGACAACCATGTTTATGGCTTTATCTTATAGAACTCAATATCCCCGTGCTGGGCAAACAGGTTTTGCAGCCATTTGAGCTAAGATTTTAAAATTATTCACATAATGAAAACCTATACTTTGTTTCAGGCGAGTTTCCCATTCAAATGCATGTAACAGTGAGAAACGCATTGTCTTGGCGAAATAAAGCGTTTTTGAACAACTTCATATAAATCGCTGTAACTTTTGATAGAAGACTCAGACAAACATGTTTATGGCTTTATCTTATAGAACTCAATATCCCCGTGCTGGGCAAACAGAACAGGTTTTGCAGCCGTTTGAGCTAAGATTTTAAAATGATTCACATAATGAAAACCTATACTTTGTTTCAGGCGAGTTTCCCATTCAAATGCATGTAACAGTGAGAAACGCATTGTCTTGGCGAAATAAAGCGTTTTTGAACAACTTCATATAAATCGCTGTAACTTTTGATAGAAGACTCAGACAAACATGTTTATGGCTTTATCTTATAGAACTCAATATCCCCGTGCTGGGCAAACAGGTTTTGCAGCCGTTTGAGCTAAGATTTAAAAATTATTCACATAATGAAAACCTATACTTTGTTTCAGGCGAGTTTCCCATTCAAATGCATGTAACAGTGAGAAACGCATTGTCTTGGCGAAATAAAGCGTTTTTGAACAACTTCATATAAATCGCTGTAACTTTTGATAGAAGACTCAGACAAACATGTTTATGGCTTTATCTTATAGAACTCAATATCCCCGTGCTGGGCAAACAGGTTTTGCAGCCGTTTGAGCTAAGATTTAAAAATTATTCACATAATGAAAACCTATACTTTGTTTCAGGCGAGTTTCCCATTCAAATGCATGTAACAGTGAGAAACGCATTGTCTTGGCGAAATAAAGCGTTTTTGAACAACTTCATATAAATCGCTGTAACTTTTGATAGAAGACTCAGACAAACATGTTTATGGCTTTATCTTATAGAACTCAATATCCCCGTGCTGGGCAAACAGAACAGGTTTTGCAGCCGTTTGAGCTAAGATTTAAAAATTATTCACATAATGAAAACCTATACTTTGTTTCAGGCGAGTTTCCCATTCAAATGCATGTAACAGTGAGAAACGCATTGTCTTGGCGAAATAAAGCGTTTTTGAACAACTTCATATAAATCGCTGTAACTTTTGATAGAAGACTCAGACAAACATGTTTATGGCTTTATCTTATAGAACTCAATATCCCCGTGCTGGGCAAACAGAACAGGTTTTGCAGCCGTTTGAGCTAAGATTTAAAAATTATTCACATAATGAAAACCTATACTTTGTTTCAGGCGAGTTTCCCATTCAAATGCATGTAACAGTGAGAAACGCATTGTCTTGGCGAAATAAAGCGTTTTTGAACAACTTCATATAAATCGCTGTAACTTTTGATAGAAGACTCAGACAAACATGTTTATGGCTTTATCTTATAGAACTCAATATCCCCGTGCTGGGCAAACAGGTTTTGCAGCCGTTTGAGCTAAGATTTTAAAATGATTCACATAATGAAAACCTATACTTTGTTTCAGGCGAGTTTCCCATTCAAATGCATGTAACAGTGAGAAACGCATTGTCTTGGCGAAATAAAGCGTTTTTGAATAACTTCATATAAATCGCTGTAACTTTTGATAGAAGACTCAGACAAACATGTTTATGGCTTTATCTTATAGAACTCAATATCCCCGTGCTGGGCAAACAGGTTTTGCAGCCGTTTGAGCTAAGATTTTAAAATTATTCACATAATGAAAACCTATACTTTGTTTCAGGCGAGTTTCCCTTTCAAATGCATGTAACAGTGAGAAACGCATTGTCTTGGCGAAATAAAGCGTTTTTGAACAACTTCATATAAATCGCTGTAACTTTTGATAGAAGACAGACAAACATGTTTATGGCTTTATCTTATAGAACTCAATATCCCCGTGCTGGGCAAACAGGTTTTGCAGCCGTTTGAGCTAAGATTTTAAAATTATTCACATAATGAAAACCTATACTTTGTTTCAGGCGAGTTTCCCTTTCAAATGCATGTAACAGTGAGAAACGCATTGTCTTGGCGAAATAAAGCGTTTTTGAACAACTTCATATAAATCGCTGTAACTTTTGATAGAAGACAGACAAACATGTTTATGGCTTTATCTTATAGAACTCAATATCCCCGTGCTGGGCAAACAGGTTTTGCAGCCGTTTGAGCTAAGATTTAAAAATTATTCACATAATGAAAACCTATACTTTGTTTCAGGCGAGTTTCCCATTCAAATGCATGTAACAGTGAGAAACGCATTGTCTTGGCGAAATAAAGCGTTTTTGAACGACTTCATATAAATCGCTGTAACTTTTGATAGAAGACTCAGACAAACATGTTTATGGCTTTATCTTATAGAACTCAATATCCCCGTGCTGGGCAAACAGAACAGGTTTTGCAGCCGTTTGAGCTAAGATTTTAAAATAATTCACATAATGAAAACCTATACTTTGTTTCAGGCGAGTTTCCCATTCAAATGCATGTAACAGTGAGAAACGCATTGTCTTGGCGAAATAAAGCGTTTTTGAACAACTTCATATAAATCGCTGTAACTTTTGATAGAAGACTCAGACAAACATGTTTATGGCTTTATCTTATAGAACTCAATATCCCCGTGCTGGGCAAACAGGTTTTGCAGCCGTTTGAGCTAAGATTTAAAAATGATTCACATAATGAAAACCTATACTTTGTTTCAGGCGAGTTTCCCATTCAAATGCATGTAACAGTGAGAAACGCATTGTCTTGGCGAAATAAAGCGTTTTTGAACAACTTCATATAAATCGCTGTAACTTTTGATAGAAGACTCAGACAAACATGTTTATGGCTTTATCTTATAGAACTCAATATCCCCGTGCTGGGCAAACAGGTTTTGCAGCCGTTTGAGCTAAGATTTAAAAATTATTCACATAATGAAAACCTATACTTTGTTTCAGGCAAGTTTCCCATTCAAATGCATGTAACAGTGAGAAACGCATTGTCTTGGCGAAATAAAGCGTTTTTGAACAACTTCATATAAATCGCTGTAACTTTTGATAGAAGACTCAGACAAACATGTTTATGGCTTTATCTTATAGAACTCAATATCCCCGTGCTGGGCAAACAGGTTTTGCAGCCGTTTGAGCTAAGATTTAAAAATTATTCACATAATGAAAACCTATACTTTGTTTCAGGCGAGTTTCCCATTCAAATGCATGTAACAGTGAGAAACGCATTGTCTTGGCGAAATAAAGCGTTTTTGAACAACTTCATATAAATCGCTGTAACTTTTGATAGAAGACTCAGACAAACATGTTTATGGCTTTATCTTATAGAACTCAATATCCCCGTGCTGGGCAAACAGAACAGGTTTTGCAGCCGTTTGAGCTAAGATTTTAAAATTATTCACATAATGAAAACCTATACTTTGTCTCGGGTGAGTTTCCCATTCAAATGCATGTAACAGTGAGAAACACACTGTCTTGGCGAAATAAAGCGATTTTCAACCACTTCATATAAATCGCTGTAACTTTTGATAGAAGACTCAGACAACCATGTTTATGGCTTTATCTTATAGAACTCAATATCCCCGTGCTGGGCAAACAGGTTTTGCAGCCATTTGAGCTAAGATTTTAAAATTATTCACATAATGAAAACCTATACTTTGTTTCAGGCGAGTTTCCCATTCAAATGCATGTAACAGTGAGAAACGCATTGTCTTGGCGAAATAAAGCGTTTTTGAACAACTTCATATAAATCGCTGTAACTTTTGATAGAAGACTCAGACAAACATGTTTATGGCTTTATCTTATAGAACTCAATATCCCCGTGCTGGGCAAACAGAACAGGTTTTGCAGCCGTTTGAGCTAAGATTTTAAAATGATTCACATAATGAAAACCTATACTTTGTTTCAGGCGAGTTTCCCATTCAAATGCATGTAACAGTGAGAAACGCATTGTCTTGGCGAAATAAAGCGTTTTTGAACAACTTCATATAAATCGCTGTAACTTTTGATAGAAGACTCAGACAAACATGTTTATGGCTTTATCTTATAGAACTCAATATCCCCGTGCTGGGCAAACAGAACAGGTTTTGCAGCCGTTTGAGCTAAGATTTTAAAATTATTCACATAATGAAAACCTATACTTTGTCTCGGGTGAGTTTCCCATTCAAATGCATGTAACAGTGAGAAACGCATTGTCTTGGCGAAATAAAGCGTTTTTGAACAACTTCATATAAATCGCTGTAACTTTTGATAGAAGACTCAGACAAACATGTTTATGGCTTTATCTTATAGAACTCAATATCCCCGTGCTGGGCAAACAGAACAGGTTTTGCAGCCGTTTGAGCTAAGATTTTAAAATGATTCACATAATGAAAACCTATACTTTGTTTCAGGCGAGTTTCCCATTCAAATGCATGTAACAGTGAGAAACGCATTGTCTTGGCGAAATAAAGCGTTTTTGAACAACTTCATATAAATCGCTGTAACTTTTGATAGAAGACTCAGACAAACATGTTTATGGCTTTATCTTATAGAACTCAATATCCCCGTGCTGGGCAAACAGAACAGGTTTTGCAGCCGTTTGAGCTAAGATTTTAAAATTATTCACATAATGAAAACCTATACTTTGTCTCGGGTGAGTTTCCCATTCAAATGCATGTAACAGTGAGAAACACACTGTCTTGGCGAAATAAAGCGATTTTCAACCACTTCATATAAATCGCTGTAACTTTTGATAGAAGACTCAGACAACCATGTTTATGGCTTTATCTTATAGAACTCAATATCCCCGTGCTGGGCAAACAGGTTTTGCAGCCATTTGAGCTAAGATTTTAAAATTATTCACATAATGAAAACCTATACTTTGTTTCAGGCGAGTTTCCCATTCAAATGCATGTAACAGTGAGAAACGCATTGTCTTGGCGAAATAAAGCGTTTTTGAACAACTTCATATAAATCGCTGTAACTTTTGATAGAAGACTCAGACAAACATGTTTATGGCTTTATCTTATAGAACTCAATATCCCCGTGCTGGGCAAACAGAACAGGTTTTGCAGCCGTTTGAGCTAAGATTTTAAAATGATTCACATAATGAAAACCTATACTTTGTTTCAGGCGAGTTTCCCATTCAAATGCATGTAACAGTGAGAAACGCATTGTCTTGGCGAAATAAAGCGTTTTTGAACAACTTCATATAAATCGCTGTAACTTTTGATAGAAGACTCAGACAAACATGTTTATGGCTTTATCTTATAGAACTCAATATCCCCGTGCTGGGCAAACAGGTTTTGCAGCCGTTTGAGCTAAGATTTAAAAATTATTCACATAATGAAAACCTATACTTTGTTTCAGGCAAGTTTCCCATTCAAATGCATGTAACAGTGAGAAACGCATTGTCTTGGCGAAATAAAGCGTTTTTGAACAACTTCATATAAATCGCTGTAACTTTTGATAGAAGACTCAGACAAACATGTTTATGGCTTTATCTTATAGAACTCAATATCCCCGTGCTGGGCAAACAGAACAGGTTTTGCAGCCGTTTGAGCTAAGATTTAAAAATTATTCACATAATGAAAACCTATACTTTGTTTCAGGCGAGTTTCCCATTCAAATGCATGTAACAGTGAGAAACGCATTGTCTTGGCGAAATAAAGCGTTTTTGAACAACTTCATATAAATCGCTGTAACTTTTGATAGAAGACTCAGACAAACATGTTTATGGCTTTATCTTATAGAACTCAATATCCCCGTGCTGGGCAAACAGAACAGGTTTTGCAGCCGTTTGAGCTAAGATTTAAAAATTATTCACATAATGAAAACCTATACTTTGTTTCAGGCGAGTTTCCCATTCAAATGCATGTAACAGTGAGAAACGCATTGTCTTGGCGAAATAAAGCGTTTTTGAACAACTTCATATAAATCGCTGTAACTTTTGATAGAAGACTCAGACAAACATGTTTATGGCTTTATCTTATAGAACTCAATATCCCCGTGCTGGGCAAACAGGTTTTGCAGCCGTTTGAGCTAAGATTTTAAAATGATTCACATAATGAAAACCTATACTTTGTTTCAGGCGAGTTTCCCATTCAAATGCATGTAACAGTGAGAAACGCATTGTCTTGGCGAAATAAAGCGTTTTTGAATAACTTCATATAAATCGCTGTAACTTTTGATAGAAGACTCAGACAAACATGTTTATGGCTTTATCTTATAGAACTCAATATCCCCGTGCTGGGCAAACAGGTTTTGCAGCCGTTTGAGCTAAGATTTTAAAATTATTCACATAATGAAAACCTATACTTTGTTTCAGGCGAGTTTCCCTTTCAAATGCATGTAACAGTGAGAAACGCATTGTCTTGGCGAAATAAAGCGTTTTTGAACAACTTCATATAAATCGCTGTAACTTTTGATAGAAGACAGACAAACATGTTTATGGCTTTATCTTATAGAACTCAATATCCCCGTGCTGGGCAAACAGGTTTTGCAGCCGTTTGAGCTAAGATTTTAAAATTATTCACATAATGAAAACCTATACTTTGTTTCAGGCGAGTTTCCCTTTCAAATGCATGTAACAGTGAGAAACGCATTGTCTTGGCGAAATAAAGCGTTTTTGAACAACTTCATATAAATCGCTGTAACTTTTGATAGAAGACAGACAAACATGTTTATGGCTTTATCTTATAGAACTCAATATCCCCGTGCTGGGCAAACAGGTTTTGCAGCCGTTTGAGCTAAGATTTAAAAATTATTCACATAATGAAAACCTATACTTTGTTTCAGGCGAGTTTCCCATTCAAATGCATGTAACAGTGAGAAACGCATTGTCTTGGCGAAATAAAGCGTTTTTGAACAACTTCATATAAATCGCTGTAACTTTTGATAGAAGACTCAGACAAACATGTTTATGGCTTTATCTTATAGAACTCAATATCCCCGTGCTGGGCAAACAGAACAGGTTTTGCAGCCGTTTGAGCTAAGATTTAAAAATTATTCACATAATGAAAACCTATACTTTGTTTCAGGCGAGTTTCCCATTCAAATGCATGTAACAGTGAGAAACGCATTGTCTTGGCGAAATAAAGCGTTTTTGAACAACTTCATATAAATCGCTGTAACTTTTGATAGAAGACTCAGACAAACATGTTTATGGCTTTATCTTATAGAACTCAATATCCCCGTGCTGGGCAAACAGAACAGGTTTTGCAGCCGTTTGAGCTAAGATTTAAAAATTATTCACATAATGAAAACCTATACTTTGTTTCAGGCGAGTTTCCCATTCAAATGCATGTAACAGTGAGAAACGCATTGTCTTGGCGAAATAAAGCGTTTTTGAACAACTTCATATAAATCGCTGTAACTTTTGATAGAAGACTCAGACAAACATGTTTATGGCTTTATCTTATAGAACTCAATATCCCCGTGCTGGGCAAACAGAACAGGTTTTGCAGCCGTTTGAGCTAAGATTTAAAAATTATTCACATAATGAAAACCTATACTTTGTTTCAGGCGAGTTTCCCATTCAAATGCATGTAACAGTGAGAAACGCATTGTCTTGGCGAAATAAAGCGTTTTTGAACAACTTCATATAAATCGCTGTAACTTTTGATAGAAGACTCAGACAAACATGTTTATGGCTTTATCTTATAGAACTCAATATCCCCGTGCTGGGCAAACAGAACAGGTTTTGCAGCCGTTTGAGCTAAGATTTAAAAATTATTCACATAATGAAAACCTATACTTTGTTTCAGGCGAGTTTCCCATTCAAATGCATGTAACAGTGAGAAACGCATTGTCTTGGCGAAATAAAGCGTTTTTGAACAACTTCATATAAATCGCTGTAACTTTTGATAGAAGACTCAGACAAACATGTTTATGGCTTTATCTTATAGAACTCAATATCCCCGTGCTGGGCAAACAGGTTTTGCAGCCGTTTGAGCTAAGATTTTAAAATGATTCACATAATGAAAACCTATACTTTGTTTCAGGCAAGTTTCCCATTCAAATGCATGTAACAGTGAGAAACGCATTGTCTTGGCGAAATAAAGCGTTTTTGAACAACTTCATATAAATCGCTGTAACTTTTGATAGAAGACTCAGACAAACATGTTTATGGCTTTATCTTATAGAACTCAATATCCCCGTGCTGGGCAAACAGGTTTTGCAGCCGTTTGAGCTAAGATTTAAAAATTATTCACATAATGAAAACCTATACTTTGTTTCAGGCGAGTTTCCCATTCAAATGCATGTAACAGTGAGAAACGCATTGTCTTGGCGAAATAAAGCGTTTTTGAACAACTTCATATAAATCGCTGTAACTTTTGATAGAAGACTCAGACAAACATGTTTATGGCTTTATCTTATAGAACTCAATATCCCCGTGCTGGGCAAACAGAACAGGTTTTGCAGCCGTTTGAGCTAAGATTTTAAAATTATTCACATAATGAAAACCTATACTTTGTCTCGGGTGAGTTTCCCATTCAAATGCATGTAACAGTGAGAAACACACTGTCTTGGCGAAATAAAGCGATTTTCAACCACTTCATATAAATCGCTGTAACTTTTGATAGAAGACTCAGACAACCATGTTTATGGCTTTATCTTATAGAACTCAATATCCCCGTGCTGGGCAAACAGAACAGGTTTTGCAGCCGTTTGAGCTAAGATTTTAAAATGATTCACATAATGAAAACCTATACTTTGTTTCAGGCGAGTTTCCCATTCAAATGCATGTAACAGTGAGAAACGCATTGTCTTGGCGAAATAAAGCGTTTTTGAACAACTTCATATAAATCGCTGTAACTTTTGATAGAAGACTCAGACAAACATGTTTATGGCTTTATCTTATAGAACTCAATATCCCCGTGCTGGGCAAACAGGTTTTGCAGCCGCTTGAGCTAAGATTTTAAAATTATTCACATAATGAAAACCTATACTTTGTTTCAGGCGAGTTTCCCATTCAAATGCATGTAACAGTGAGAAACGCATTGTCTTGGCGAAATAAAGCGTTTTTGAACAACTTCATATAAATCGCTGTAACTTTTGATAGAAGACTCAGACAAACATGTTTATGGCTTTATCTTATAGAACTCAATATCCCGTGCTGGGCAAACAGAACAGGTTTTGCAGCCGTTTGAGCTAAGATTTAAAAATGATTCACATAATGAAAACCTATACTTTGTTTCAGGCGAGTTTCCCATTCAAATGCATGTAACAGTGAGAAACACACTATCTTGGCGAAATAAAGCGTTTTTGAACAACTTCATATAAATCGCTGTAACTTTTGATAGAAGACTCAGACAAACATGTTTATGGCTTTATCTTATAGAACTCAATATCCCCTGCTGGGCAAACAGGTTTTGCAGCCGCTTGAGCTAAGATTTTAAAATGATTCACATAATGAAAACCTATACTTTGTCTCAGGCGAGTTTCCCATTCAAATGCATGTAACAGTGAGAAACGCATTGTCTTGGCGAAATAAAGCGTTTTTGAACAACTTCATATAAATCGCTGTAACTTTTGATAGAAGACTCAGACAAACATGTTTATGGCTTTATCTTATAGAACTCAATATCCCCGTGCTGGGCAAACAGGATTTGCAGCCGTTTGAGCTAAGATTTTAAAATGATTCACATAATGAAAACCTATACTTTGTTTCAGGCGAGTTTCCCATTCAAATGCATGTAACAGTGAGAAACGCATTGTCTTGGCGAAATAAAGCGTTTTTGAACAACTTCATATAAATCGCTGTAACTTTTGATAGAAGACTCAGACAAACATGTTTATGGCTTTATCTTATAGAACTCAATATCCCCGTGCTGGGCAAACAGGTTTTGCAGCCGTTTGAGCTAAGATTTTAAAATTATTCACATAATGAAAACCTATACTTTGTTTCAGGCGAGTTTCCCATTCAAATGCATGTAACAGTGAGAAACGCATTGTCTTGGCGAAATAAAGCGTTTTTGAACAACTTCATATAAATCGCTGTAACTTTTGATAGAAGACTCAGACAAACATGTTTATGGCTTTATCTTATAGAACTCAATATCCCCGTGCTGGGCAAACAGGTTTTGCAGCCGCTTGAGCTAAGATTTTAAAATTATTCACATAATGAAAACCTATACTTTGTTTCAGGCGAGTTTCCCATTCAAATGCATGTAACAGTGAGAAACGCATTGTCTTGGCGAAATAAAGCGTTTTTGAACAACTTCATATAAATCGCTGTAACTTTTGATAGAAGACTCAGACAAACATGTTTATGGCTTTAGCTTATAGAACTCAATATCCCGTGCTGGGCAAACAGAACAGGTTTTGCAGCCGTTTGAGCTAAGATTTAAAAATTATTCACATAATGAAAACCTATACTTTGTTTCAGGCGAGTTTCCCATTCAAATGCATGTAACAGTGAGAAACGCATTGTCTTGGCGAAATAAAGCGTTTTTGAACAACTTCATATAAATCGCTGTAACTTTTGATAGAAGACTCAGACAAACATGTTTATGGCTTTATCTTATAGAACTCAATATCCCCGTGCTGGGCAAACAGGTTTTGCAGCCGTTTGAGCTAAGATTTTAAAATGATTCACATAATGAAAACCTATACTTTGTTTCAGGCGAGTTTCCCATTCAAATGCATGTAACAGTGAGAAACGCATTGTCTTGGCGAAATAAAGCGTTTTTGAACAACTTCATATAAATCGCTGTAACTTTTGATAGAAGACTCAGACAAACATGTTTATGGCTTTATCTTATAGAACTCAATATCCCCGTGCTGGGCAAACAGGTTTTGCAGCCGTTTGAGCTAAGATTTTAAAATGATTCACATAATGAAAACCTATACTTTGTCTCGGGTGAGTTTCCCATTCAAATGCATGTAACAGTGAGAAACGCATTGTCTTGGCGAAATAAAGCGTTTTTGAACAACTTCATATAAATCGCTGTAACTTTTGATAGAAGACTCAGACAAACATGTTTATGGCTTTAGCTTATAGAACTCAATATCCCGTGCTGGGCAAACAGAACAGGTTTTGCAGCCGTTTGAGCTAAGATTTAAAAATTATTCACATAATGAAAACCTATACTTTGTTTCAGGCGAGTTTCCCATTCAAATGCATGTAACAGTGAGAAACGCATTGTCTTGGCGAAATAAAGCGTTTTTGAACAACTTCATATAAATCGCTGTAACTTTTGATAGAAGACTCAGACAAACATGTTTATGGCTTTATCTTATAGAACTCAATATCCCCGTGCTGGGCAAACAGGTTTTGCAGCCGTTTGAGCTAAGATTTTAAAATGATTCACATAATGAAAACCTATACTTTGTTTCAGGCGAGTTTCCCATTCAAATGCATGTAACAGTGAGAAACGCATTGTCTTGGCGAAATAAAGCGTTTTTGAATAACTTCATATAAATCGCTGTAACTTTTGATAGAAGACTCAGACAAACATGTTTATGGCTTTATCTTATAGAACTCAATATCCCCGTGCTGGGCAAACAGGTTTTGCAGCCGTTTGAGCTAAGATTTTAAAATTATTCACATAATGAAAACCTATACTTTGTTTCAGGCGAGTTTCCCTTTCAAATGCATGTAACAGTGAGAAACGCATTGTCTTGGCGAAATAAAGCGTTTTTGAACAACTTCATATAAATCGCTGTAACTTTTGATAGAAGACAGACAAACATGTTTATGGCTTTATCTTATAGAACTCAATATCCCCGTGCTGGGCAAACAGGTTTTGCAGCCGCTTGAGCTAAGATTTAAAAATTATTCACATAATGAAAACCTATACTTTGTCTCGGGTGAGTTTCCCATTCAAATGCATGTAACAGTGAGAAACGCATTGTCTTGGCGAAATAAAGCGTTTTTGAACAACTTCATATAAATCGCTGTAACTTTTGATAGAAGACTCAGACAAACATGTTTATGGCTTTATCTTATAGAACTCCATATCCCGTGCTGGGCAAACAGAACAGGTTTTGCAGCCGTTTGAGCTAAGATTTAAAAATGATTCACATAATGAAAACCTATACTTTGTTTCAGGCGAGTTTCCCATTCAAATGCATGTAACAGTGAGAAACGCATTGTCTTGGCGAAATAAAGCGTTTTTGAACAACTTCATATAAATCGCTGTAACTTTTGATAGAAGACTCAGACAAACATGTTTATGGCTTTATCTTATAGAACTCAATATCCCCGTGCTGGGCAAACAGGTTTTGCAGCCGTTTGAGCTAAGATTTTAAAATGATTCACATAATGAAAACCTATACTTTGTTTCAGGCGAGTTTCCCATTCAAATGCATGTAACAGTGAGAAACGCATTGTCTTGGCGAAATAAAGCGTTTTTGAACAACTTCATATAAATCGCTGTAACTTTTGATAGAAGACTCAGACAAACATGTTTATGGCTTTATCTTATAGAACTCAATATCCCCGTGCTGGGCAAACAGGTTTTGCAGCCGCTTGAGCTAAGATTTTAAAATGATTCACATAATGAAAACCTATACTTTGTCTCGGGTGAGTTTCCCATTCAAATGCATGTAACAGTGAGAAACACACTGTCTTGGCGAAATAAAGCGTTTTTCAACCACTTCATATAAATCGCTGTAACTTTTGATAGAAGACTCAGACAAACATGTTTATGGCTTTATCTTATAGAACTCAATATCCCCGTGCTGGGCAAACAGAACAGGTTTTGCAGCCGTTTGAGCTAAGATTTTAAAATGATTCACATAATGAAAACCTATACTTTGTTTAAGGCGAGTTTCCCTTTCAAATGCATGTAACAGTGAGAAACGCATTGTCTTGGCGAAATAAAGCGTTTTTGAACAACTTCATATAAATCGCTGTAACATGCATTTGAATGGGAAACTCGCCTGAAACAAAGTATAGGTTTTCATTATGTGAATAATTTTTAAATCTTAGCTCAAACGGCTGCAAAACCTGTTCTGTTTGCCCAGCACGGGGATATTGAGTTCTATAAGATAAAGCCATAAACATGTTTGTCTGAGTCTTCTATCAAAAGTTACAGCGATTTATATGAAGTTGTTCAAAAACGCTTTATTTCGCCAAGACAATGCGTTTCTCACTGTTACATGCATTTGAATGGGAAACTCGCCTGAAACAAAGTATAGGTTTTCATTATGTGAATAATTTTTAAATCTTAGCTCAAACGGCTGCAAAACCTGTTTGCCCAGCACGGGGATATTGAGTTATATAAGATAACGCCATAAACATGTTTGTCTGAGTCTTCTATCAAAAGTTACAGCGATTTATATGACGTTGTACAAAAACGCTTTATTTCGCCAAGACAGTGTGTTTCTCACTGTTACATGCATTTGAATGGGAAACTCGCCTGAGACAAAGTATAGGTTTTCATTATGTGAATAATTTTTAAATCTTAGCTCAAACGGCTGCAAAACCTGTTTGCCCAGCACGGGGATATTGAGTTCTATAAGATAAAGCCATAAACATGTGTGTCTGAGTCTTCTATCAAAAGTTACAGCGATTTATATGAAATTGTACGAAAACGCTTTATTTCGCCAAGACAATGCGTTTCTCACAGTTACATGCATTTGAATGGGAAACTCGCCTGAAACAAAGTATAGGTTTTCATTATGTGAATAATTTTAAAATCTTAGCTCAAACGGCTGCAAAACCTGTTCTGTTTGCCCAGCACGGGGATATTGAGTTCTATAAGATAAAGCCATAAACATGTTTGTCTGAGTCTTCTATCAAAAGTTACAGCGATTTATATGAAGTTGTACAAAAATGCTTTATTTCGCCAAGACAGTGTGTTTCTCACTGTTACATGCATTTGAATGGGAAACTCGCCTGAAACAAAGTATAGGTTTTCATTATGTGAATAATTTTAAAATCTTAGCTCAAACGGCTGCAAAACCTGTTTGCCCAGCACGGGGATATTGAGTTCTATAAGATAAAGCCATAAACATGTTTGTCTGAGTCTTCTATCAAAAGTTACAGCGATTTATATGAAGTTGTTCAAAAACGCTTTATTTCGCCAAGACAATGCGTTTCTCACTGTTACATGCATTTGAATGGGAAACTCGCCTGAAACAAAGTATAGGTTTTCATTATGTGAATAATTTTTAAATCTTAGCTCAAACGGCTGCAAAACCTGTTTGCCCAGCACGGGGATATTGAGTTATATAAGATAACGCCATAAACATGTTTGTCTGAGTCTTCTATCAAAAGTTACAGCGATTTATATGACGTTGTACAAAAACGCTTTATTTCGCCAAGACAGTGTGTTTCTCACTGTTACATGCATTTGAATGGGAAACTCGCCTGAAACAAAGTATAGGTTTTCATTATGTGAATAATTTTTAAATCTTAGCTCAAACGGCTGCAAAACCTGTTTGCCCAGCACGGGGATATTGAGTTATATAAGATAACGCCATAAACATGTTTGTCTGAGTCTTCTATCAAAAGTTACAGCGATTTATATGACGTTGTACAAAAACGCTTTATTTCGCCAAGACAGTGTGTTTCTCACTGTTACATGCATTTGAATGGGAAACTCGCCTGAGACAAAGTATAGGTTTTCATTATGTGAATAATTTTTAAATCTTAGCTCAAACGGCTGCAAAACCTGTTTGCCCAGCACGGGGATATTGAGTTCTATAAGATAAAGCCATAAACATGTGTGTCTGAGTCTTCTATCAAAAGTTACAGCGATTTATATGAAATTGTACGAAAACGCTTTATTTCGCCAAGACAATGCGTTTCTCACAGTTACATGCATTTGAATGGGAAACTCGCCTGAAACAAAGTATAGGTTTTCATTATGTGAATAATTTTAAAATCTTAGCTCAAACGGCTGCAAAACCTGTTCTGTTTGCCCAGCACGGGGATATTGAGTTCTATAAGATAAAGCCATAAACATGTTTGTCTGAGTCTTCTATCAAAAGTTACAGCGATTTATATGAAGTTGTACAAAAATGCTTTATTTCGCCAAGACAGTGTGTTTCTCACTGTTACATGCATTTGAATGGGAAACTCGCCTGAAACAAAGTATAGGTTTTCATTATGTGAATAATTTTAAAATCTTAGCTCAAACGGCTGCAAAACCTGTTTGCCCAGCACGGGGATATTGAGTTCTATAAGATAAAGCCATAAACATGTTTGTCTGAGTCTTCTATCAAAAGTTACAGCGATTTATATGAAGTTGTTCAAAAACGCTTTATTTCGCCAAGACAATGCGTTTCTCACTGTTACATGCATTTGAATGGGAAACTCGCCTGAAACAAAGTATAGGTTTTCATTATGTGAATAATTTTTAAATCTTAGCTCAAACGGCTGCAAAACCTGTTTGCCCAGCACGGGGATATTGAGTTATATAAGATAACGCCATAAACATGTTTGTCTGAGTCTTCTATCAAAAGTTACAGCGATTTATATGACGTTGTACAAAAACGCTTTATTTCGCCAAGACAGTGTGTTTCTCACTGTTACATGCATTTGAATGGGAAACTCGCCTGAAACAAAGTATAGGTTTTCATTATGTGAATAATTTTTAAATCTTAGCTCAAACGGCTGCAAAACCTGTTTGCCCAGCACGGGGATATTGAGTTCTATAAGATAAAGCCATAAACATGTGTGTCTGAGTCTTCTATCAAAAGTTACAGCGATTTATATGAAATTGTACGAAAACGCTTTATTTCGCCAAGACAATGCGTTTCTCACAGTTACATGCATTTGAATGGGAAACTCGCCTGAAACAAAGTATAGGTTTTCATTATGTGAATAATTTTAAAATCTTAGCTCAAACGGCTGCAAAACCTGTTTGCCCAGCACGGGGATATTGAGTTCTATAAGATAAAGCCATAAACATGTTTGTCTGAGTCTTCTATCAAAAGTTACAGCGATTTATATGAAGTTGTACAAAAATGCTTTCTTTCGCCAAGACAGTGTGTTTCTCACTGTTACATGCATTTGAATGGGAAACTCGCCTGAGACAACGTATAGGTTTTCATTATGTGAATAATTTTTAAATCTTAGCTCAAACGGCTGCAAAACCTGTTCTGTTTGCCCAGCACGGGGATATTGAGTTCTATAAGATAAAGCCATAAACATGTTTGTCTGAGTCTTCTATCAAAAGTTACAGCGATTTATATGAAGTTGTTCAAAAACGCTTTATTTCGCCAAGACAATGCGTTTCTCACTGTTACATGCATTTGAATGGGAAACTCGCCTGAGACAAAGTATAGGTTTTCATTATGTGAATAATTTTAAAATCTTAGCTCAAACGGCTGCAAAACCTGTTCTGTTTGCCCAGCATGGGGATATTGAGTTCTATAAGATAAAGCCATAAACATGTTTGTCTGAGTCTTCTATCAAAAGTTACAGCGATTTATATGAAGTTGTTCAAAAACGCTTTATTTCGCCAAGACAATGCGTTTCTCACTGTTACATGCATTTGAATGGGAAACTCGCCTGAAACAAAGTATAGGTTTTCATTATGTGAATAATTTTTAAATCTTAGCTCAAACGGCTGCAAAACCTGTTTGCCCAGCACGGGGATATTGAGTTATATAAGATAACGCCATAAACATGTTTGTCTGAGTCTTCTATCAAAAGTTACAGCGATTTATATGACGTTGTACAAAAACGCTTTATTTCGCCAAGACAGTGTGTTTCTCACTGTTACATGCATTTGAATGGGAAACTCGCCTGAGACAAAGTATAGGTTTTCATTATGTGAATAATTTTAAAATCTTAGCTCAAACGGCTGCAAAACCTGTTCTGGTTGCCCAGCACGGGGATATTGAGTTCTATAAGATAAAGCCATAAACATGTTTGTCTGAGTCTTCTATCAAAAGTTACAGCGATTTATATGAAGTTGTACGAAAACGCTTTATTTCGCCAAGACAGTGTGTTTCTCACTGTTACATGCATTTGAATGGGAAACTCGCCTGAAACAAAGTATAGGTTTTCATTATGTGAATAATTTTAAAATCTTAGCTCAAACGGCTGCAAAACCTGTTTTCCCCGCACGGGGATATTGAATTCTATAAGATGAAGCCATAAACATGTTTGTCTGAGTCTTCTATCAAAAGTTTCGCCAAGACAGTGTGTTTCTCACTGTTACATGCATTTGAATGGGAAACTCACCCGAGACAAAGTATAGGTTTTCATTATGTGAATAATTTTAAAATCTTAGCTCAAACGGCTGCAAAACCTGTTCTGTTTGCCCAGCACGGGGATATTGAGTTCTATAAGATAAAGCCATAAACATGTTTGTCTGAGTCTTCTATCAAAAGTTACAGCGATTTATATGAAGTTGTACGAAAACGCTTTATTTCGCCAAGACAGTGTGTTTCTCACTGTTACATGCATTTGAATGGGAAACTCGACCGAAACAAAGTATAGGTTTTCATTATGTGAATAATTTTAAAATCTTAGCTCAAACGGCTGCAAAACCTATTTGCCCAGCACGGGGATATTGAGTTCTATAAGATAAAGCCATAAACATGTTTGTCTGAGTCTTCTATCAAAAGTTACAGCGATTTATATGAAGTTGTACGAAAACGCTTTATTTCGCCAAGACAGTGTGTTTCTCACTGTTACATGCATTTGAATGGGAAACTCGCCTGAGACAAAGTATAGGTTTTCATTATGTGAATAATTTTAAAATCTTAGCTCAAACGGCTGCAAAACCTATTTGCCCAGCACGGGGATATTGAGTTCTATAAGATAAAGCCATAAACATGTGTGTTTGAGTCTTCTATCAAAAGTTACAGCTATTTATATGAAGTTGTACGAAAACGCTTTATTTCGCCAAGACAATGCGTTTCTCACTGTTACATGCATTTGAATGGGAAACTCGCCTGAAACAAAGTATAGGTTTTCATTATGTGAATAATTTTAAAATCTTAGCTCAAACGGCTGCAAAACCTGTTTGCCCAGCACGGGGATATTGAATTCTATAAGATGAAGCCATAAACATGTTTGTCTGAGTCTTCTATCAAAAGTTACAGCGATTTATATGAAGTTGTACGAAAACGCTTTATTTCGCCAAGACAATGCGTTTCTCACTGTTACATGCATTTGAATGGGAAACTCGCCTGAGACAAAGTATAGGTTTTCATTATGTGAATAATTTTAAAATCTTAGCTCAAACGGCTGCAAAACCTGTTTGCCCAGCACGGGGATATTGAGTTCTATAAGATAAAGCCATAAACATGTTTGTCTGAGTCTTCTATCAAAAGTTACAGCGATTTATATGAAGTTGTTCAAAAACGCTTTATTTCGCCAAGACAATGCGTTTCTCACTGTTACATGCATTTGAATGGGAAACTCGCCTGAAACAAAGTATAGGTTTTCATTATGTGAATAATTTTAAAATCTTAGCTCAAACGGCTGCAAAACCTGTTTGCCCAGCACGGGGATATTGAGTTCTATAAGATAAAGCCATAAACATGTGTGTCTGAGTCTTCTATCAAAAGTTACAGCGATTTATATGAAATTGTACGAAAACGCTTTATTTCGCCAAGACAATGCGTTTCTCACAGTTACATGCATTTGAATGGGAAACTCGCCTGAAACAAAGTATAGGTTTTCATTATGTGAATAATTTTAAAATCTTAGCTCAAACGGCTGCAAAACCTGTTTGCCCAGCACGGGGATATTGAATTCTATAAGATGAAGCCATAAACATGTTTGTCTGAGTCTTCTATCAAAAGTTACAGCGATTTATATGAAGTTGTACGAAAACGCTTTATTTCGCCAAGACAATGCGTTTCTCACTGTTACGTGCATTTGAATGGGTAACTCGCCCGAAACAAAGTATAGGTTTTCATTATGTGAATAACTTTAACATCTTAGCTCAAACAGCTGCAAAACCTGTTTTCCCAGCACTGGGATATTGAATTCTATAAGATGAAGCCATAAACATGTTTGTCTGAGTCTTCTATCAAAAGTTACAGCGATTTATATGAAGTTGTACGAAAACGCTTTCTTTCGCCAAGACAGTGCGTTTCTCACTGTTACATGCATTTGAATGGGTAACTCGCCCGAAACAAAGTATATGTTTTCATTATGTGAATAACTTGGAAATCTTAGCTCAAACAGCTGCAAAACCTGTTTTCCCAGCACGGGGACCTTGAGTTCTATAAGATAAACATGTGTATACGAGTCTTCTATCAAAAGTTACAGCTATTTATATGAAGTTGTACAAAAACGCTTTCTTTCGCCAAGTCAGTGCGTTTCTCACTGTTTCATGCATTTGAATGGGGAACTCAACCGAAAAAAAAGTATAGGTTTTCATTATGTGAATAATTTTAAAATCTTAGCTCAAACGGCTGCAAAACCTGTTTGCCCAGCACGGGGATCTTGAGTTCTATAAGATAAAGCCATAAACATGTGTGTCTGAGTCTTCTATCAAAAGTTACAGCGATTTATATGAAGTTGTACGAAAACGCTTTATTTCGCCAAGACAATGCGTTTCTCACTGTTACATGCATTTGAATGGGAAACTCGACCGAAACAAAGTATAGGTTTTCATTATGTGAATAATTTTAAAATCTTAGCTCAAACGGCTGCAAAACCTATTTGCCCAGCACGGGGATATTGAGTTCTATAAGATAAAGCCATAAACATGTTTGTCTGAGTCTTCTATCAAAAGTTGCAGCAATTTATATGAAGTTGTACGAAAACGCTTTCTTTCGCCAAGACAGTGTGTTTCTCACTGTTACATGCATTTGAATGGGAAACTCGCCTGAAACAAAGTATAGGTTTTCATTATGTGAATAATTTTAAAACCTTAGCTCAAACGGCTGCAAAACCTGCAAAACATTTCAAGAGGGCTTGTGTTGATGGCTGATGCGATCCAAAACACAAAAGGGCCTGTGCTACTGGCTGAGGACATTCACATTTCACCAGGACCTGTGGTCATGGCTGACTCCAACTACATTTCACCAGGACCTGTCGTCATGGCTGATGCCATCCAAATTACACCAGGGCCAGTGCTCCCTGTGATGCCATCTTCACCACACCAGGGCCTGCGTTGCTGGCTGACGCCATCCACATTGCACCAGGGCCACTGCTCACTGTGAGGCCATATTCAGCACACAAGAGCGTGTGCTGCTGGCTGATACCTTCCTCATTTCACCAGGGCCTGCGTTGCTGGCTCATGCCCTCCTTATTACACCAGGTCCAGTGCTCCCTGTGAAGCCATACTCACCACACCAGGGCCTGCGTTGCTGGCTGAGGCCATCCTCGTTTCACCAGGGCCTGCGTTGCTGTCTGATGTGATCCACAATACACAAGGGCCTGTGCCACTGGCTAAGGCCATTCACATTACACCAGGGTATTGGTGGTGCTGACCAATACCATCCATATTTCATCAGGGCGACTGTTGTTGGCTGAGGCCATACATATTACACCAGGGACAGGGGTTCCTGTGAGGCCATCTTCACCACGCCAGGGCCTCTGCTGCTCGTTGATGCCATCCACATTTCACCAGGGCCAGTGGTGTTGTCTGAATGGCCTCAGACAACACCACTGGAAAAAAGTGTTGTCACACCAGGACAGTGCTTCCTGTCAGGCCATCATCACCACACCAGGGCCTGTGGTGCTGGCCAATACCATCCACATTACACCAGGGCCAGTGTTGTTGGATGAGGCCATCCAAATTACACCAGGGACAGTGCTTCCTGTGAGGCCATCATCACCACACCAGGGCCTGTGGTGCTGGCTGATACCATCCACATTACCCAAGGGCCTGTGTTGCTGGCCGAAACCATCCACATTTCACAAGGGCCAGTGGTGTTGCTGGCTGATGCCATTCAAAATACTCAAGGGCCTGTGCTACTGGCTGATGCCATCTACATTACACCAGGGCCTGTGGTGCTGGCCAGTACCACCGACATTTCACCAGGGCCAGTGTTGTTTGGTGAGACCATCCACATTACACCAGGGACATTGCTTCCTGTGAGGCCATATTCACCACACCAGGGACTGTGCTGTTGGCTGAAACCATCCACATTACATCAGGGCCATTGGTCCTTTCCGATGTCATCCACATTTCACCAGGGCCAGTGGTGTTGGCTAAGGCCATCCACATTACACCAAGGTCTGTGGTGCTGGCCATTACCATCCACATTTCACCTGGGCAAGTGTTGGTAGATATAATTCACATTATTCACACCACGGCATGTGCTCCCTGTGAGGCTATCGTCACCACACCAGGGCCTGTATTGCTGGCTTAGGCCATCCACATTGCACCAGGGCTAGTGCTCCCTCTGAAGCCAACTTCACGACAGCAGGGCCTGTGCTGCTGTCTGAGGTCATCTACATTTCACCAGAGCCTGTGTTGCTGGCTGATGCGATCCACAATACACAAGGGCCTGTGCTACTGGCTGAGGACATTCACATTACAACATGGCCTGTTGTGCTGGCCAATACCATCCACATTTAAAGAGGGCCAGTGTTGTTGGCTGAGGAAATACACATTACACCAGGGACAGTGCTGCTAGCCTTCCACATTACCCAAGGGCCTGTGTTGCTGGCTGATGCCATTCACAATACTCAAGGGCATGTGCTACTGGCTGATGCCATCTACATTACAGAAGGCCCTGTGGTGCTGGCCAATACCATCCACATTTCACCAGGGCCACTGTTGTTGGCTTAGGCGATCCACATTACACCAGAGACTGTGATGTCGGCTTCTACCATCCACATTACACCAGGGCCTGTGCTTCCTGTGAGGCCATCTTTACCCCACCAGGGCCTTTGATGCTCGTTGATACCATCCACATTAGGGCCTGTGATGCTGGCCGATACCATGGACATTACACCAGGGCCAGTGGGGTAAGCTAAGGCCATCCACATTACACCAGGGTGTGTGGTGCTTACCAATACCATCCATATTTCACAAGGGCCAGTGTTGTTAGATTATGCCATCCACATTACACCAGGTCCTGTGCTGCTGGCTGAGGCCATCCACATTGCACCAGGGCCATGGGGTTGGATGAGGCCATTCACATTGCAGCAGGGCCTGTGCTGCTGGCTGAGGGCACCTATATTTCACGAGGGCCTGTGTTGATTGCTGATGCCATCCACAATACACCAGGGACAGTGATTTCTGTGAGGCCATCTTCACTAGACCAGGGTCTTTGCTGCTTGCTAATGCCATCGAAAATACACCAGGGCCAGTGATTCCTCTGAGGCCATCTTCGCCAGACCAGGGCCTGTGCTGCTAGATATCCAAATTACCCAAGGGCCTGTGTTGCTGGCCGAAAACAACCACATTTCACCAGGGCCTGTGGTGTTGCTGGATGAGGGCATCCACATTACCCCAGGGCCTGTGCTACTCGTTGATACCATCCACATTTCTCCAGGGCTTGTGTTGCTGGCTGATGCGATCCACAGTACACAAGGGCCTGTGCTACTGGCTGAGGACATTCACATTACAACATGGCCTGTTGTGCTGGCCAATACCATCCACATTTCACCAAGGCCAGTGTTGTTTGCTGAGGCCATCCACATTACACCAGTGACAGTGCTTCCTTTCAGGCCATCTTCACCACACCAGGGCCTGTACTTTTGGCTGAGGCCATCCATATTACACAAGGGCCTATGGTGCTGGCCAATACCATCCACATTTCACCAGGCCCTTTGGTGCTGTCCGAAACCATCCACATTTCACCAGGGCTTGAGTTGCTGGCTGATGCCATCCACATTACACCAGGGCCAGTGGTGTTGGCTGAGGCCATCCACATTACGCCAGGGCCTGTAGTGCTGGCCAATACCATCCACATTTCACCAGGGCCAGTGTTGTTGGATGAGCCAATCCGCATTACACCAGGGACAGTGCTTCCTGTCAGGCCATCATCACCACACCAGGGCCTGTGGTGCTGGATGATGCCATCAACATTACACCAGGGCCTGTGCTACTCGCTGATGCCATCCACATTACACCAGGGCCTGTGGTGCTGGCCAATACCATCCACATTTCACCAGGGTCAGTGTTGTTTGCTCAGGCCATCCACATTACACCACTGCCAGTGCTTCCTGTGATGCCATCATCACCAAACCAGGGCCTGTTGTGCTGGCTGAGGCCATCCACATTACACCAGGGCCGGTGCTACTCGATGATCCCATCCACATTACACCAGGGCCTGTGGTGCTGGCCAATACCATCCACATTTCACCAGGGTCAGTGTTGTTTGCTCAGGCCATCCACATTACACCACTGCCAGTGCTTCCTGTGATGCCATCATCACCAAACCAGGGCCTGTTGTGCTGGCTGAGGCCATCCACATTACACCAGGGCCTGTGCTACTCCTTGATACCAACCAAATTTCACCAGGGCTTGTGTTGCTGGCTGATGCGATCCACAATACACAAGAGCCTGTGCTTCTGGCTGATGCCATCCACAATACACAAGGGCCTGTGCTCCTGGCTGATGCCATCCACATTACACGAGGGCCAGTGGTGTTGGCTGAGGACATTCACATTACACCTGGGCCTGTGGTGCTGAACGATATCATGCACATTTCACCAGATCAAGTGGTGTTGGCTATGGCCATTCACATTACACCAGGGTGTGTGGTGCTGACCAATACCATCCATATTTCACCAGGGACAGTGTCGTTAGATCAGGCCATCCACATTACAACAGGGCCTGTGATACTGGCTGAGGACATTTACATTTCACCAGGGCCTGTGGTCATGGCTGAGGCCAACTACATTTCACCAGGGCCTGTGTTGGTGGCTGATCCCATCCACAATATACAAAGGCCTGTGTTACTGGCTGATGCCATCCACATTACACCAGGGCCAGTGCTCCCTGTGAGGCCATCTTAACCACACCAGGGCCTGCTTTGCTGGCTGATGTGATCCACAATTCACAAGGGCCTGTGCTACTGGCTAAGGCCATTCACATTAAACCAGGGTGTGTGGTGCTGACCAATACGATCCATATTTCACCAGGGCCACTGTTGTTGGCTGAGGCCATACACATAACACCAGGGACAGTGCTTTTGGCTGAGGCCATCATCACCACACCAGGGCTTGTGGTGCTGGATGACGCCATCCACATTACACCAGGGCCTGTGTTACTCGTTGATGCCATCCACATTGCTCCAGGGCCTGTGGTGCTGGCAAATACCATCCACATTTCAACAGGGCCACTGTTGTTGGCTGAGGCCATATACATTATACCAGGGACAGTGCTTCCTGTTAGGCCATCTTCACCACACCAGGGCCTGTGCTACTTGCTTATACCATCCACATTACACCTGGGCCTGTGGTGCTGACCAGTATCATGCACAATTCACCAGGGCCAGTGGTGTTGGCTAAGGCTATTCACATTACACCAGGGCCTGTGGTGCTGGCCAATACCATCCACATTTCAACAGGACCACTGTTGTTGGCTGAGGACATACACTTTACATCACGGACAGTGCTTCCTGTGAGGCCATCTTCAACACAACAGGGCCTGTACTGTTGGCTGAGGCCATCCACATTACTCCAGGGACTTTGGTGCTGGCCAGTACCATCCACATTTCACCAGGGCAAATGTTGTTGGCTTCTACCATCCACATAACACCAGGGACGGTGTTTCCTGTGAGGCCATCATCACCCGACCAGGGCCTCTGCTGCTTGTTGATGCCATCCACATTACACCAGGGCCTGTGCTCCTGGCTGATGCCATCCACATTACACCAGGGCCAGTGGTGTTGGCTGAGGACATTCACATTACACCTGGGCCTATGGTGCTGAACGATATCATGCACATTTCACCAGATCAAGTGGTGTTGGCTATGGCCATTCACATTACACCAGGGTGTGTGGTGCTGACCAATACCATCCATATTTCACCAGGGACAGTGTTGTTAGATCAGGCCTTCCACATTACAACAAGAACTGTGATACTGGCTGAGGACATTTACATTTCACCAGGGCCTGTTGTCATGGCTGAGGCCAACTACATTTCACCAGGGCCTGTGTTGGTGGCTGATCCCATCCACAATATACAAAGGCCTGTGCTACTGGCTGATGCCATCCAGATTACACCAGGGCCAGTGCTCCCTGTGAGGCCATCTTCACCACACCAGGGCCTGCGTTGCTGGCTGATGTGATCCACAATTCACAAGGGCCTGTGCTACTGGCTAAGGCCATTCACAGTAAACCAGGGTGTGTGGTGCTGACCAATACGATCCATATTTCACCAGGGCCACTGTTGTTGGCTGAGGCCATAGACATAACACCAGGGACAGTGCTTTTGGCTGAGGCCATCATCAGTACACCAGGGAGTGTGGTGCATTATGAGGCCATCCACATTTCACCAGGGCCACTGTTGTTGGCTGAGGCCATACACTTTACATCAGGGACAGTGCTTCCTGTGAGGCCATCTTCACCACAACAGGGACTGTGCTACTGGCTGAGGCAGACTACATTTCACCAGAGCGCATGTTGCCCACTGAGACCATCTACATTTCACCAGGGCCTGGCTGCCGTCTGAGGCCATCCACATTACACCATGGCCTGTGCTTCCTGTGAGGCCATCTTCACCACATTACGGCCTGTACTTTTGGATGAGGCCATCCACATTACACCAGGTACAGTTCTTCCTGTGTGGCAATCATCACCAAACCAGGGCCTGTGATGCTGGATGAGGCCATCCACATTTCACCAGGGATTGTGTTGTTGGCTGATGCGTTCCACAAAACACAAGGGCGTTTACTACTGGCTGAGGATATTCACATTACACCAGGGCCTGTGGTGCTCGCCAATATAATCCACATTTCACCAAGGCCACCGTTGTTGGCTGAGGCCATACACATTACACAAGGGACAGTGCCTCCTGTGAGGCCATCTTCACCACACAAGGGCCTCTGCTGCTCGTTGATGTCATCCACATTAGACCTGGCCCTGTGCTGCTGACCGATATAATGCACATTTAACCAAGGACAGTGTTGTTAGATGAGGCCATCCACATTACAACAGGGCCTGTGCTACTGGCTGAGGACATCTACATTTCACCAGGGCCTGTGTTGGTGGCTGATCCCATCCACAATATACAAAGGCCTGCGTTGCTGGCTGAGGCCATCCACATTGCACGAGGGCCACTGCTCCCTGTGAGGCCATATTCACAACACCAGGGCCTGTGCTTCTGGCTGATACCATCCTGATTTCACCATGGCCTGTGTTGCTGTCTCATGCCATCCATATTACACCAGGGCATGTGGTGCTGGATGATGCCATCCACATTACACCACTGCCAGTGTTTCCTGTGAGGCCATCATCACCACACCAGGGCTTTTGGTGCTGGCTGAGGCCATCCATGTTTCACCAGGGCCAGTGCTCACTGTGAGGCTGTCTTAACCACACCAGGGCCTGTGCTTTCTGTCTGAGACCATCTTCACCAGACCAGGGTCTGTGCTACTGCCTGATGCTATCAACATTATATCAGGGCCACTGCTTGCTGTGAGGCCATCTTCACCACACCAGGGCCTGTACTGCTTTCTGAGGCCATCTACATTACACAAGGACCTGTGTTGTTGGCTTAGACCAATTAAATTTCACCAGGGCCTGTGCTACTCGTTGATGCCTTGCACATTACACCAGGGCCTGTGGTTTTGGCGGTTACCATCCACATTTTTACAAGGGCCAGTGTTGTTGGATGAGGCCATCCACATTACACCAGGGACAGTTCTTCCTAAGAGGCCATCATCACCACACCAGGGCCTGTGGTGCTGGATAAGGCCATCCACATTACACCAGGGCCTGTGCTACTCGATGATACCATCCACATTTCACCAGGGCTTGTGTTGCTGGCTGATGACATCCACAATACGCAAGGTCTGTGATGCCGGCTTCTACCATCCACATTACACCAGGGACAGTGCTTCCTGTGAGGCCATCATCACCACACCAGGGCCTGCGTTGCTGGCTGATGTGATCCACAATTCACAAGGGCCTGTGCTACTGGCTAAGGCCATTCACAGTAAACCAGGGTGTGTGGTGCTGACCAATACGATCCATATTTCACCAGGGCCACTGTTGTTGGCTGAGGCCATAGACATAACACCAGGGACAGTGCTTTTGGCTGAGGCCATCATCAGTACACCAGGGAGTGTGGTGCATTATGAGGCCATCCACATTTCACCAGGGCCACTGTTGTTGGCTGAGGCCATACACTTTACATCAGGGACAGTGCTTCCTGTGAGGCCATCTTCACCACAACAGGGACTGTGCTACTGGCTGAGGCAGACTACATTTCACCAGAGCGCATGTTGCCCACTGAGACCATCTACATTTCACCAGGGCCTGGCTGCTGTCTGAGGCCATCCACATTACACCATGGCCTGTGCTTCCTGTGAGGCCATCTTCACCACATTACGGCCTGTACTTTTGGATGAGGCCATCCACATTACACCAGGTACAGTTCTTCCTGTGTGGCAATCATCACCAAACCAGGGCCTGTGATGCTGGATGAGGCCATCCACATTTCACCAGGGATTGTGTTGTTGGCTGATGCGTTCCACAAAACACAAGGGCGTTTACTACTGGCTGAGGATATTCACATTACACCAGGGCCTGTGGTGCTCGCCAATATAATCCACATTTCACCAAGGCCACCGTTGTTGGCTGAGGCCATACACATTACACAAGGGACAGTGCCTCCTGTGAGGCCATCTTCACCACACAAGGGCCTCTGCTGCTCGTTGATGTCATCCACATTAGACCTGGCCCTGTGCTGCTGACCGATATAATGCACATTTAACCAAGGACAGTGTTGTTAGATGAGGCCATCCACATTACAACAGGGCCTGTGCTACTGGCTGAGGACATCTACATTTCACCAGGGCCTGTGTTGGTGGCTGATCCCATCCACAATATACAAAGGCCTGCGTTGCTGGCTGAGGCCATCCACATTGCACGAGGGCCACTGCTCCCTGTGAGGCCATATTCACAACACCAGGGCCTGTGCTTCTGGCTGATACCATCCTGATTTCACCATGGCCTGTGTTGCTGTCTCATGCCATCCATATTACACCAGGGCATGTGGTGCTGGATGATGCCATCCACATTACACCACTGCCAGTGTTTCCTGTGAGGCCATCATCACCACACCAGGGCTTTTGGTGCTGGCTGAGGCCATCCATGTTTCACCAGGGCCAGTGCTCACTGTGAGGCTGTCTTAACCACACCAGGGCCTGTGCTTTCTGTCTGAGACCATCTTCACCAGACCAGGGTCTGTGCTACTGCCTGATGCTATCAACATTATATCAGGGCCACTGCTTGCTGTGAGGCCATCTTCACCACACCAGGGCCTGTACTGCTTTCTGAGGCCATCTACATTACACAAGGACCTGTGTTGTTGGCTTAGACCAATTAAATTTCACCAGGGCCTGTGCTACTCGTTGATGCCTTACACATTACACCAGGGCCTGTGGTTTTGGCGGTTACCATCCACATTTTTACAAGGGCCAGTGTTGTTGGATGAGGCCATCCACATTACACCAGGGACAGTTCTTCCTAAGAGGCCATCATCACCACACCAGGGCCTGTGGTGCTGGATAAGGCCATCCACATTACACCAGGGCCTGTGCTACTCGATGATACCATCCACATTTCACCAGGGCTTGTGTTGCTGGCTGATGACATCCACAATACGCAAGGTCTGTGATGCCGGCTTCTACCATCCACATTACACCAGGGACAGTGCTTCCTGTGAGGCCATCATCACCACACCAGGGCCCGTACTGTTGGATGAGGCCATCCAAATTACACCAGGGACAGTTCTTCCTAAGAGGCCATCATCACCACACCAGGTGATGATGTTAGATGAGGCCATCTACATTACAACAGGGCCTGTGCTACTGGCTGAGGACATTTACATTTCACCGTGGCCTGTGGTCATGGCTGAGGCCAACTAAATTTCACCAGGGCCTGTGGTGATGGCTGATGCCATCCACATTACACCAGAGCCAGTGGTGTTGGATGAGGACATTCACATTACACCAGGGTGTGTGCTACTCGTTGATACCATCCACATTTCACCAGGGTTTGTGTTGCTGGCTGATGCGATCCGCATTTCACCAGGGCCAGTGTTGTTGGCTGAGGCCATCCACATTACACCAGGGCCACTGCTCCCTGTGAAGCCATCTTCACCACACCACTGTCTGTGTTGCTGGCAGAGGCCATACACATTGCACCAGGGCCAATGCTCCCTGTGAGACCATATTCACCACACCAGGGCCTGTGCTGCTGACTTATACCATCCACATTTTTCCAGGGCCTGTGCTTTTGGCTGATGCCATTCACATTACACCAGGGCCAGTATTGTTGGTTGAGGACATTCACATTACACCTGGGGCTGTGGTGCAGAACCATTTCATGCACATTTCACCAGATCAAGTGGTGTTGGCTATGGCCATTCACATTACACCAGGGTGTGTTGTGCTGTCCAATACCATCCATATTTCACCAGGGACAGTGTTGTTAGATCAGGCCATCCGCATTACAACAGGGCCTGTGCTACTGGCTGAGGACATTTACATTTCACTAGGGCCTGTAGTCATGGCTGAGGCCAACTACATTTCACCAGGGCCTGTGTAGTGGCTGATCCCATCCACAATATACAAAGGCCTGTGCTACTGGCTGATGCCATCCACATTACACCAGGGCCAGTGCTCCCTGTGAAGCCATCTTCACCACACCACTGCCTGTGTTGCTGGCAGAAGCCATCCACATTGCACCAGGGACAGTGCTCCCTGTGAGGCCATATTCACCACACCAGGTCCTGTGCTACTGGCTGATACCATCCACAATTTACCAAGGGCCCACGTTGCTGGGTCATGCCATCCACATTACACCAGGGCCTGTGCTACTGGCTGAGGCCAACTACATTTCACCAGGGCCTGTGCTACTCGTTGATGCCATCCACATTACACCAGGGCCTGTGGTGATGGCCATATATCATCCACATTTCACAAGGGCCATTGTTGTTGGCTGAGGCCAAAGACATTACACAAGGGACAGTGGTTCCTGTGAGGCCATCTTCACCACACCAGGGCCTGTTGTGCTGGCTAATACCATCCACATTTCACCAGGCCCTTTGTTGCTGTCCAAAACCATCCACATTTCACCAGGGCTTGTGTTGCTGGCTGATGACATCCACAACACAGAAGGGCCTATGATACTGGCTGATGCCATCCACATTAAACCAGGGCCAGTGGTGTTGGCTGAGGCCATCCACATTACACAACGGCCTGTGGTGCTGGCCAATACCATCCACATTTCACCAGGGCAAGTGTTGTTGGATGAGGCCATCCGCATTACACCAGGGACAGTGCTTCCTGTCAGGCCATCATCACCACACCAGGGCCTGTGGTGCTGCCAATACCATCCACATTTCACCAGGGCCAGTGTTGTTTGCTCAGGCCATCCACATTACACCACTGCCAGTGCTTCCTGTGATGCCATCATCACCAACCCAGGGCCTGTTGTGCTGGCTTAGGCCATCCACATTACACAAGGGCCTGTGCTCCTGACTGATGCCATCCACAATACACAGTTGATCAAATCCATAATTCTCTTTTAGGTTTTAGAGAACGACAGTGGGAGGCTATTCCAGGGAAAGTAATGCACACAAGACAAGACAAGGACATAGAGGCTAAGCAGGGAAGATAAGGGTGAGGAGGAGAGGAGAAAAGTGCGACCGCCTTCGCTGAGGGCTAAAGAAGAAGAAGGTTTTTCACCTGTTTCACTACCAGAGCTGGGAAAAATAGTTAGTGCAACAAAATTATCCTCTTGCTCTCTTGATTTCTTACCTGCATCATTATTCAAAAATGTCTTTTACTCTACTGGTCCCTGTATTCTTACTATAATTAATACCTCCTTGGCCTCGGGCATAGTCCCTGCCTATTTTAAAACTGCTGTTATACATCCCTTGTTAAAAAAGCCTATGCTGGACCCATCTCTCACTAGCAATTATAGACCGATCTCAAAAATTCCGTTAATTGCTAAGATTCTAGAGAAGATCGTGGCTAAGCAGCTTACAGCAGTTTTAGATAAATATAGTATTTTCGACAAATTTCAATCTGGCTTTCGTAAAGTTCATTCCACTGAAACAGCCCTTCTTAGAGTTTCTAATGACATTTTGTTACAAAGCGATGCAGGTAAATGTTCTGTTCTCTTAATGTTGGATCTTACGTCGGCCTTTGATACTGTTGACCACTATATTTTACTTAACAGGCTGAAATACTGGGTCGGTGTCTCTGGGACTGCATTGAAATGGTTCTCCTCGTATCTCTCTGAACGATATTCTTCTGTGGCAGTTTCTAAGTATAGATCATCTTCTGCGTCCTTGTCTTTTGGTGTGCCACAAGGCTCTGTGCTGGGGCCTTTATTGTTTCTAGTTTATTTACTCCCTCTCCAGCACATTTTGAGCCCTTTTGAGGATATTTGTTACCATTGTTATGCGGACGATATGCGGACTCTATATATCTTTTAAACCGGAAGAGGCTTCTAAGCTGCGGCTTTTAAAAGTGTGCTTGGAAACCATTAAAGGCTGGATGGCTGAAAACTTCCTCCAACTAAATGAAAATAAAACCGAAGTCCTCTTATGTGCCCCAGATAGACATATCCAGTATAATAAATGCTCTTGGTCCTCTTTCAACGTTTGTAAAACCATCTGTCAGGAACTTAGGGATTATCCTTGATCCTGCTCTTACGTTAGATAGTCATGTTAAATCTCTTGTTCGGTCTTGCTTTTATCATTTAAGAAATATTTCTAAATTGAGCTCTATAATATCCTATACCGAACTGGAGATTGTTATTCATGCTTTTATCTCATCACGACTGGATTATTGCAATTCCCTGTTTACTTGTTTAAACAAAGGTTCTTTGGAGCGTCTGCAGATCGTTCAGAATGCTGCAGCAAGACTTTTGACAAAAGCTTCTAAATTTTCACATATAACACCGTTGTTTATGCAGTTACATTGGCTTCCTGTCGAATTTAGAGTCCATTTTAAGATTTTGGTTTTAACTTTTAAGGCTCTTCAACAACAAGCACCACCATATATTATTGAACTTTTACAGCCCTATGCCCCTAGTAGGTCTCTGAGGTCGAGTAGTCAGGGCCTACTTGTCACTCAGTATACGAGACTGAAAACTAGGGGTGATAGTGTCACGGGTCTGGGTCCGTTGGACCCAGTATGTGGAGTTTCATGTTTTTGTTATTCCATGTTTGAGGTTATTATGTTTTGGTTTTAGTTTGAATCAGGGATTGTTTTCTTGTTCTCTTGTTGTGTTGATGATGATGATGATGATTATGATGTTTATTATTTGAGTTTCATGTTTAAGGATTTGTTCTCGGTTGTATCTCACGTTTAGTTTAGTTCAAGTTCCATGTGTCATTCTGTCTGTCTCTCAGTGTCAGGTCTGCGTCTTGGTGTGGTGTTCTCATTTCCTGTTTTATTGTGAAGGTCTGGGTCTCATGTGAGTGTGTTCAGTTTTACCTCTGTCTCGTCTTGTTGATCATTCCCAGCTGTGTCCACCACCTGTGTGTAATTCCCCTGTGTTTCTCTGGGTGTATTTAAGTCATGTCCTCCGTCATTGTAGTTGCTGGTCCGTCTGTGTTTCCACCCTGCTTCATCTGTGTGTTTCCCTGCAGTCAACCATCATCTGTTTCCGCCCGCTCTCATTCATGTCCAGGTTCGTGTTCTGTAGTTAGTTTGTTCCCAGTTTAGTTTAGTCATTGCTCCGTTCGCCGTTTGTCCATTTCCTTTTTGTGTTTAATAAACCACCCTCACACCCATACAAGTGCCTGCGTTTGGATCCTCCTTTATTTTCCACACGGCTCATCTCACTCGCCGTGACAGATAGAGCTTTTGCTACTGTGGCCGCCAGACTGTGGAATTCCCTTCCTCAGGACTTACGATCCGCTGATTCATTGATTACTTTTAAAAAACAGCTAAAAACACATCTTTTTAAAATTGCTTTTTGCTAACTTTGTTTGTATCTTGTTTTTATTTTGTTTTTTTTTATAATCTGTTATATCTTGTAAAGCACTTTGTGATTTCTATCTAGAAATGTGCTATATAAATAAAATTTTACTTTACTTACTTACTTACATTACACCAGGGCCAGTGGTGTTGGCTGAGGACATTCACATTACACCAGGGCCTGTGCTGCTGGCCAATACCATCCACATTTCACCAGGGCCACTGTTGTTGGCTGATCCCATCCACAATATACAAAGGCCTGCGTTGCTGGCTGAAGCCATCCACATTGCACCAGGGCCACTGCTCCCTGTGAGGCCATATTCTCCACACCAGGGCCTGTGCTTCTGGCTGATACCATCCTGATTTCACCAGGGCCTGCGTTGCTGGCTCATGCCATCCATATTACACCAGGGCATGTGGTGCTGTCCGAAACCATCCACATTTCACCAGGGCTTGTGTTGCTGGATGATGCCATCCACATTTCACCAGGGTCAGTGTTGTTGGCTGAGGCCATCCACATTACACCACTGCCAGTGCTTCCTGTGAGGCCATCATGACCACACCAGGGCCTGTGGTGCTGGCTGAGGCCATCCATGTTTCACCAGGGCCAGTGCTCCCTGTGAGGCTGTCTTCACCACACCAGGGCCTGTGCTTTCTTTCTGAGACCATCTTCACCAGACCAGGGTCTGTGCTACTGCCTGATGCCATCAACATTACACCAGATCCAGGGCTACCTGTGAGAACATCTTCACCAGACCAGGGTCTTTGTTAGTGCCTGATGCCATCAACATTATATCAGGGCCACTGCTTCCTGTGAGGCCATCTTCACCACACCAGGGCCTGTACTGCTTTCTGAGGCCATCTACATTACACAAGGGCCTGTGTTGCTGGCTTAGACCAATTAAACTTCACCAGGGCCTGTGCTACTCGTTGATGCCATGCACATTACACCAGGGCCTGTGGTTTTGGCGGTTACCATCCACATTTTTACAAGGGCCAGTGTTGTTGGATGAGGCCATCCACATTACACGAGGGACAGTGCTTCCTGTGAGGCCATCATCACCACACCAGGGCATGTGGTGCTGGATGAGGCCATCCACATTACACCAGGGCCGGTGCTACTCGATGATCCCATCCACATTTCACCAGGGCTTGTGTTGCTGGCTGATGCGTTCCACAATACCCAAGGACTTTCACATTATGCCAGGGCCTGTGGTGCTGGCCAATACCATCCACATTTCACCAGGGCCAGTGTTGTTGGATGAGGCCATCCACATTACACCAGGGACAGTGCTTCCTGTGAGGCCATCATCACCACACCAGGGCATGTGGTGCTGGATGAGGCCATCTTCACCACACCAAGGCCCGTACTGTTGGATGAGGCCATCCACATTACACAAGGGACAGTTCTTCCTGTGAGGCCATCATCACCACACCAGGGCCTGTGGTGCTGGATAAGGCCATCCACATTACACCAGGGCCTGTGCTACTCGATGATACCATCCACATTTCACCAGGGCTTGTGTTGCTGGCTGATGACATCCACAATACGCAACGGCCTGTGCTACTGGCTTAGGACATTCACATTACACCAGGGCCAGTGGTGCTGGCCAATATAAACCACATTTCACCAGGGCCTGTGGTGTTGGCTGAGGACATACACATCACCAGGGCCTTTGGTGCTGACCGATATCATGCACATTTCACCAGGGCCAGTGGTGTTGGCTAAGGCCACTCACATTAAGATAATAAGATAAGATAAGATAAGATAACCTTTATTAGTCCCACACGTGGGAAATTTGTTTTGTCACAGCAGGAAGTGGACAGTGCAAAAGTTATGAGGCAAAAATTAGAATACAATAAGAATAAATACAGTACACAACTGTACAGAATAGAATAAAATAAAATACTATATACAGTAGAATAAAATAAAATAAATATACAATAAGATAAAAATAGAATACAAATACAAATACTATATACAACTGAGTAAAATACAACGATGACAGAAAGGATTATTGCACTTAGTATTATTGCATATGTATGGATATGTGTGCTTGATCAGTTAAAGTCTTTATTATGGAGTCTGACAGCAGTGGAGAGGAAAGACCTGCGAAATCTCTCCGTCCCACACCGTGGGTGCCGCAGTCTCCCACTGAAGGAGCTGCTCAGTGCTGTCACAGTCTGCTGCATGGGGTGGGAGATGTTGTCCATCAGGGATGACAGCTTAGCCGCCGTTCTCCTGTCACTCACCACCTCACTCACCACCTCCACTGGGTCCAGAGGGCATCCTAGAACAGAGCTGGCCCTTCGGATCACCAGGGTGTTTGGTGCTGACCAATACCATCCATATTTCACCAGGGACAGTGTTGTTAGATGATGCCATCCACATTACAACAGGGCCTGTGCTACTGGCTGAGGACATTTACATTTCACCAGGGCCTGTGTTCATGGCTGAGGCCAACTTCACTCACATTTCTTACAGCCGTCATGGTCTGCTGTGTGGCAGGTAGAGTGTGGACCCAGATGCAGGACACAGAAGGCAGAAATAAACTCATAAAGTTCACCAAATGTTTACAGATGTCAAGAAGTCACAAGCAAAGAGAGACCACACCATGACACATGTTTAAACAAGGAATGTTTATTAATCAAAACTACTTATTAATCAAATAGACATGTTCAAAGCACCACAGTGGTAGAACGATATCACACAGCACCGTCACATGATATTAAACAGAAACTGGCAACAGTCTCTGTAGAGTGAGCGATCATAATGAAGCAGTTTATTTTAAGTTGTGATTCAACCTGCTCTTCATATTTCAGGCCACCAGATGTCACCAAAGACAACTGTGGTGAAAAGTTTCAAGTAATCAAACCTTTTTCAAAGCTTTTCAGCAGTGTTGGTCAAGTTTCTTGAAATTGATGAAAAACCTTCATCCCAAAATGCATCAATGATGTCACAGAGACCAAGAGAGTAACAAGAGAGTCATAACTCGAATAATAAAAAATACAAAAGTTGAATAAAAGTATGTAAAAACAACATGTAGAGTGTAATCATTAGCTGAATTTGTATAGAAGGAGACCACTGGCCAAATCATTCCTGATCTTCCAGCAAAGCGCTGACCGTTTCTTCTCTGTTGGCATGATGTGGGCGTTAGGCACGTAAACTCTCTGAGGTTTAGGCTGCAAAGACGAGGGGTAAACTGTTTAACCTCTAAAGCTGATCAGGTTTGGAATGTTTTGAGACATGAACTGTGATCTATGCCAGTGGTTCTCAAACTTTTCACTATGAGTACCACCTCATAAAATATATGTCTCTTTAAGTACCACCCTTATGACCAACATTAAAGTACAGTAGTATAGGCCAGCGTTCCCCAATCTTTTTTGTGCCACGCACCAGTTTAATGTCAGACAATATTTTCACAGGCCGGCCTTTAAGGTGTCGCAGTTAATACAACAAAATAAAATGATATGATATGACCAAGACAAAAACCGTGGTTATTTTGTAAATATAATAATAAATCCAAATTTGCTGTGTAATTGTGTAACTTTATAAGCAACATCCCCCTGAAATGCACCAACAACATTGAGAGTAACATCCTCCTCTCTGCCCCTTAATGCTCACTGGTCGCTATGGTAATGCGTAAATAGTTCTTTCAAAATAAGACACACAACTACAACACCGGTAAAAACCCAGGGAAACAGAGTTAATGATAAAAACCCTGAAAACCATACATTTCACTCCCGAGCCTCAACTCTCGGGCCCAGTACCAAACGACTCAAGGACCAGTACCGGTCCGTGGCCCAGGCGTTGGGGACCGCTGGTATATGCCTATCCATATACAGTTGACACAAGACAATTTTATTTCTTATAGGAATGTTATTTTTTTAACTTTCATAAACAGGATGTGACAAGTGATAATAATAACAGCTGTACTGCATTAAACCACATTCCCCTATAAACAGCTGCCCATTGTGTTCTTGGAAAATATTTGCAGAATGTGTAAACATCCAAAGGTAAGATCCAACCACAGAGGGTTAAGACTTTAAAGGACAGACATAAAACAATTAACTCTTGTTTCAGACAAAATCTGAAATAAAGAGCTGCAGGTCATTGCACTGGGGGCATTGCATATTTTTATTTCTTACAAATTAATTCATGAGATAGATGTACACTACCAGTCAAAAGTTTGAACACACCGTCTTTGTTTTTTTTAATTTATGATATGCAGCCTTCAGAGCCTAAGAACAGCAAGGGCAAACCTGTCACGTGGCATCAGAGACGAAAAGGCAGTACTCCATGAGGATTTTGCAAAGCTTCAGCGACAGCAGAGATACTCAGAGGCAGTGGCAAGGAATACAAACCGTCACAGACTACAAGCACACTCTGCAGACCATGGTGAGCCTCAGCCACCAGCACAGGCTCTGGTGTGTTGTAGATGGACTCAGCCACCAGCACAGGCCCTGGTGTGTTGTAGATAGCCTCAGCCAGCAGCACAGGCCCTGGTGTGTTTTAGACAGCGTCAGCCACCAACACAGTCCCTGGTGTGTTGTAGTTGGCCTCAGCCACCAACACAGGCCCTGCTGTGTTGTAGATGGCCTCAGCCACCAGCCCTGGTGTGTTGTAGTTGGCCTATGCCAAGAGCACACCAGGTTCTGGTGTGTTGTAGATGGACTCAGACACCAGCACAGGCAATGGTGTGTTGTAGATGGCCTCACCACGCAGCACAGGCCCTGGGCTGTATCCCAGTTCAGGGTCTGCAGCCTTAAAGTACGCAGCCTCAACGATCCTCAAGGGCCGCGTACTCAAAGACCGCTAAGGCCGGAAGTGCGAGGCTTGTGTAATGGGACGGTCTAGCCTCCGCTGCGCTGATACTGTTGTTTGTCAATAAAGTTTTAAAAAAAAAGCCTCCGTTGCGCTGCCCAGGTTGCCTAGCAACCATGATACTAACCACTGGAAACGTGTCATACAGCTTTGTTTGACAGAAATGAAGGAGAAAATCTTTTGTTCATTTGTTTGTTTGTTTCTACATGAGCTTTGATCATTCTCTGTAAGATTAAGGTCAGCTATTGAACGGCGTATATTTTAAAGTAAAGGCTTTAAAACCAAGTTAGTACAAACGTCACTAATGTCACATAACTTTGCCGACATGTGGCCAACAGTAATGTTTAATGTTCTTCGTTATTAAACATTTGCACATAAATAAGTGACATAATATTCAGTACTTAAAGTGTACTCTTCGGCCGCCCCTCATCCGCCGTTTTTTTCTGCAAATTTATCCACACCCATCGCAGCGCTATGCATTCTGGGATATGTTGGACCACGAAGGCTACACTGCCACAGCCTTAAAATTCAGGGAAATGAAGGATGCATTTCAGGGCCGCATTTCAAGCAGCCTTTGAATTGGGACAGCCTTCGGCGCGCCGCTGTGACGTAATTGGCCTTGAAGTCCGTACTTTAAGGCTGCAGACCCTGAATTGAGAGACAGCCCTGGTGTGTTGTAGATGGCCTCAACATGCAGCACAGGCCCTGGTGTGGTGTAGATGGCCTTAGCCACTAGCACAGGCCGTGTTGCAGAGGGCATGGTGTGGCTCAATTCGTTTTTGCTAGCAGCACAAGCCCTAGTGTGTTGTAGAAGGCCTTGGCCAACAGCACAGGCCCTGGTGTGTTTTAGACAGTGTCAGCCACCAACACAGTCTCTGCTGTGTTGTAGTTGGCCTCAGACAGCAGCACAGGCCCTGGTGTATTGTAGTTGGCCTCAGCCAGCAGCACAGGCCCTGGTGTATTGTAGTTGGCCTCAGCCAGAAGCAAAGGCCCTTGAGTGTTGTATTTGGCCTATGCCAGCAGCAGAGGGCCAGGTGTGACTCAATTAGTTTTTGCTAGCAGCACAAGCCCTTGTGTGGTGGAGATGGCAAACGCAGGCAGCACAGGCCCTGGTGTGTAACAGATGGCCTCAGCCACCAGCACAGGTTGTAGATGGCCTCAGCCAATAGCACAAGCCATTGCTGAAAACAGCCAAAAAGAATGTCGTTAATGTGCCCTCATTAATGGGCAGCTGCTTTGGGTCTTTCAACACCCTCCTTCTCTGGATCAAAAGCAGTTCAATGACATGAAAAGGAAAAGCTTACAACACCTGGTATTCCCAGGAATTCTCCCATCCAAGTACTAACCAAGCCCAAGCCTGCTTAGCGTCTGAGAACAGAGGAGATCGGGTGTGCTGAGGCTACCTACAATACATCAGGGCCTGTGCTGCTGGCTAAGGCCATCTACGACACGCCAGGGCTTGTGCTGCTAGCTGAGGCTGTCTACAACACATCAGGGCCTGTGCTGCTGGCTAAGGCCATCTACACCACACCAGGGCTTGTGCTGCTAGCAAAAACCAAATGAGCCACACAAGGCCCTCTACTCTTGGCATAGGTCATCTACATTACACCAGGGCCTTTGCTGGTGGTTAAATGCTAAACTGAGTCCTTGAGTAAAGCAAGTAAAGCAAGCAGCCCAAAACAAAAACAGACGACCAATCCAGGGCGGGCGGCGGGGGCCCAGGACGGAGGGACCAACACCGAACAAAACAAGCTCCAGCGAACCGAGGGAATCGTCCAAAACAAAAACACACATGCTTTTGTTTTGGACGTGCTCCCCAAGCGTACTTGGGGAGCACGAGAACAAAACACAGTTCAGGAGGCCGGCCCGGAGGCTGACAACTCAGAAGTCCAGGACAGTTCATCTTCTGAGGCCGGCCACGTCGGCGACGCAGATCGATAAGCCGACCGAGCGGAAGGCAGCGGTGGCTCTTCCCGCTCCACCACAACCACCCACACATGCAGGGCCTTGGAGTAGGGGTATGTCACCAGGGTGCAGAGGAGGCTACCCCCCCCCCCCCCTGTCCCCTTCTGGCTGCCTCTGCCTCAATTTTATCCCACAACTTAGACATTCACATTACTCACACTCTCATTACACATACATATAGGATCTTGGGGGTGGGCACGATACACGGAGTCCAAAGTACCATCAGGGTGTACACCCCACCCCTGGCATCATTGCCCACCTCTCAATTTTAAATACACGTAGACATTGAGGGCTAGCAGGAGGGACCATGCGCTTACCTGCTGCTCTCTGGCAGGTAGCTCCAAGCCCTCCTGGGTTTTAAATGCACCTTAGAACACACATGCATCAACACTACAATGGAGTCTTCTCTCACCCCCATTCTCTGCGACCTGCTGGAGCAGGGGGGCTAGGACTAGGAGGAGGAGTTGGCCGTCCGACTGCGGTCTGGAGTGTGGAGCCTTCCTGCTGCTGCGGAGTCGGGGCGGTCTGCCTCCCCCCACCGCAGGGAAAAGGGAAACACCACCTGGGTCTGGGTGCAGTTCCCCCCTCCAGGGGCGGGGGCACCTAGACCCGGTTTGTAGAGTACGCTTGGGGAGTGTGATCGTGTGTACAACGTCTCTTTATGTCTGTCTCCACGTTGGTTGAGTGTGGAGTAAGTGCATATGAGAGCATGAGGGTGGGAATGGATGTTTGTATCTGTGTGTGCCTGTATGTCTGTGTCTATATGTCAGGTTGGGTGTCAGGTGCCACCTCTCTGGGGACATCTCAGGCCCTCCAAGGTTTGGAGGCCTATCTCCCCCTACCACCACTTCCCCTGGCAGTGGCGGACCCCCTCAGACATCGGTGCGTTGGTGGTTCTTTGTGTCCGGGGATGGGCGTCCAGGTACACACCGGCTCACTCCTTGGCGGCCGCTTATCGGGGCCTGGAGCCTGGGGCTCGCTCGGGCCACTTCGGAGGTGGGGTGCCCCCGGCCTCTCGGCCTGGGGCTCGGTCACTCAGGCGCAGCTGGCTGCCGGCGGAGCTCACGGGCGCGTCACTGCAACTCCCCCTGGCTTCTGCTCCGCGGCTGCTGGGTGAGCCCTCATCTGGGACTCTCCTCAGCTCTTTCCGGGACAGTGGCACAGCTGCCCCTCTGTTGGTCTTCCTTGGTCTCTTGTGTTCTGGGGGCCTCTGGATGTCTGGAGTTTTGATCTCCTCCACACCTGCTTCACGCCCTGGAGGACGGGGCTGTGGCCCCCCCACACCCTCTAGCAGATTATTACGTGAAGGAACCTTTTAAAAAACAAAAAACAAGCGCGTCCATGCTCACAGGTGTACACACGGGTGATCACACCCACAAACTACACCCTTTTTGGCTCCTACCTCAAAGCACACTGTGTTCTGTTGATCTTATGTGCTGCACAATAATGTTTAACATTTAGTATTTACTGTCATATTCCCATATATCATTGTGATGTTGTTTATTCTATTACTCTTGTTCTCTTCTGCTTGCTTTCTTTTTTCTTTCTCAGCAGGTGATCCAGGTGATTGATATATGCATTTTTTTTCTCTGCCTGTTCTGTTGGTTTTTGTCTTTTGCCCTTCTCCCCCGTTCCTCTTCTCAGCTGTTTCTCTTTCCTTCTTTCTTTCTCCCCTTCTTTCCCCCAGTCAAGTCTGTCCCGTATTCAGTAAGTGAAAATAAAATAAACAATAAAAGGTGAATCAAATGGACCATTACGGCAAGGCTGGGATGGTCAGTTTGGTAAAGTAAATCCGTTGGGCATCTTTCTTTGCCTTTAGACAACAATTCTGATGGCAAAAGAGCCAAACGGGACAGGCCAAAAAAAAAAGAAAAAAAAAAAAAGGAAGGCAGCGGTGGCGGAGTGGAGGCAGTTCAGGGGGCCGACCGTGCACATGGCAGCAGCGGCAACAGGGAAACTGTTCAGGCGGCCGACCGTGCGGACAGCAACGGCGGTGACGAGGAAACCGTTCAGGCGGCCGACCGTGCGGACAGCAACGGCGGTGACGAGGAAACAGTTCAGGCGGCCGACCGTGCGGACAGCAACGGCGATGACGAGGAAACAGTTCAGGCGGCCGACCGTGCGGACAGCAACGGCGGTGACGAGGAAACAGTTCAGGCGGCCGACCGTGCGGACAGCAACGGCGGCATCTAGGAGGTCGTCCATAGTGACGATGACGCTCCACCAGCGGCCTGGCAGATGACCGCCGACGTCGAGGCGGCAGTTCAGGACCCGAAGGTGGCGTAGCCGTCGCAGCACCAGACGAGACCGAAGCAGAGGCTGGACCAGGCGCGGCTGAAGCTGAAGCGGAGGCTGGACCAGGCGCGGCTGAAGCGGAGGCTGGACCAGGCGAAGCTGAAGCTGAAGCGGAGGCTGGACCAGGCGAAGCTGAAGCTGAAGCGGAGGCTGGACCAGACGAGACTGAAGCAGAAGCAGAGGCTGGACCAGACGAGACTGAAGCAGAGGCTGAACCAGACGAGACTGAAGCAGAGGCTGGACCAGACGAGACTAAAGCAGAGGCTGGACCAGGCGAAGCTGAAGCCGATGCTCAAGCCGGGCCAGGCGAAGCTGAAGCCGATGCTGAAGCCGGGCCAGGCGAAGCTGAAGCCGATGCTGCAGCCGATGCTGCAGCCGGGCCAGGCGAGGCAGATGATGATGCTGCAGCCGGGCCAGGCGAGGCAGAAGATGATGCTGCAGCCGGGCCAGGCGAGGCAGACGATGAAGCTGCAGCCGGGCCAGGCGAGGCAGACGATGGAGCTGCAGCCGGACCAGGCGAGGCAGACGATGAAGCTGCAGCCGGGCCAGGCGAGGCAGATGACGATGTTGCAGCAGGGGGCTGGACGGGCTCCTCAGGCCCTCCAGCTGACGAGTCTTGGGGCTGGACGGGCTCCTTGGGCCCTCCAGCTGACGAGTCTTGGGGCTGGACAGGCTCCTCGGGCCCCCCAGCAGGCGAAGCAGGAGGCTGGACGGGCTCCTCGGGCCCCCCAGCGAAAACAGTCTCTGGACCAGTGGGCACCGGGGCCCCTGGAACACACAGTTCAGAACCAGTAGGCGCACGGGCCTCTGGCAGGGACAGGTCAGAACCAGCAGGCGCACGGGCCTCTGGCAGGCACAGTTCAGAACCAGCAGGCGCACGGGCCTCTGGCAGGGACAGGTCAGAACCAGCAGGCGCACGGGCCTCTGGCAGGAACAGATCAGAACCAGCAGGCACACGGGCCTCTGGCGAACACAAAGCGGACTGCGGCTGCACAGAGCAGTGACTCAGCTCAGGCAGCGACAGCCGGATGCAGTCCTCAGCTGGCTTCTTAACCTCCAGGGGTCCAGAGTCGGCTGGGGGCTGGAACCCAGCCTCTGGGGAGGCCCTGGAGTGTGTCACAGTCTCAGAACTGGCCAGCTCTTGAGGAATGTTTTCAGTATTGTGTGGTTTGTCTCTCACAGCTGGCAGTTCCGAAGTCCTAGTCTTCGGCTGTGGGGTGATGCGCCGACGGCGCGATCGTCGCTTCCTCCCGGGCAAAGCCTCCGGCGGGCCGGGCAAAGCCTCCGGCGGGCCGGGCAAAACCTCCGGCGGGCCGGGCAAAATCTTCGCCGCCAGGCTGAGTTGGGAAGCGGTAGCGGCTGGTGGGTGAAGGTGCAGTTCGTTGAGTATGAAGTCCTGTGCGAGCGGGTGAAGAGAGTCCAGCAGCCAGGAGTGAGCGGAGATGAGCTGCTGTAGCCTGGCTTCTACAGCGCGGAGACACTCTTCCCCCTCATGCTCGAGCCATAGGTTAACCAACCTGGAAACAGAGTCAATTAGTTCCTCCCGAAGCTCCTCGGGAGGTGCGGATGCCGCTGGGTCCATGTCTGGTCGGCTCGTACTGTCACGGCTGGCGGAGAGCCGTGTGGAGTGGAGGAAAAGGAGGACCCAAAATGCAGCAAACTGATGATACGAGTGACGTTTATTTACAGGGTGGTAGTGGCAAAAACAGGCAATGAAGCATGAGTAATTACAAACGGAAACCTAAACTGGGAGAAACTAAGTGACAAACCTGAGACCATACAAAAGGGGTGCGGGGCAGAGAGACGCAGAGACAGGAACACCATAGAACGCAGACGAGCCGACAACGAATACAGACCGACACCCACTATATATACACACACAAGGTAATCAGGTAATCGCACACAGGAGGGAAGAACAGCTGATCTGAATACACATGATGACTGGAGGACACAAGCTGAACACAATGACAACAGACACAGACTTTCAGAACAAAACAGGAAATCTAGAACCCGAACCGGACACAAGGGGGAGGACACAGAATAACTAGAACAGAGGGAAATAATCACAAAACACAAAACGCTGGGTCAACGACCCAGGACCATGACAATATATATATATATATATATATAGTATATACACTGGGTGAATGTGCAGTAGTAGCAGCAAGCAGGTGAATTCTGTACATTAATATGAATAGACATCTGACTATTTTACAGGATAGACAATATAAACATATTTAAAATTAAAGGAATTGAAATGTACATTGTGCCTTGGTTTAGAGTGTCTGGAAGAGAGTCCTGTCTCAGTCAATTATAGATGATGTGAGAGGGCGGGTGTGTGTGTTTAGGGCACGGATGGCTTGGGGATAGAAGCTCCTCTTGAGTCTCTCTGTCCTTGCCCGGAAGATGCGGAACCTTCTACCAGATTGCAGAAGTTGGAACAGTTTGTTGCCTGGATGGGACGGGTCCTTCAGTATCTGCGCTGCTCTAGTCCGGCATCTCCTGGTGTAGGTGTCCTGAAGCGGGGGGAGAGCAATCCTGCAGCAGCGTTCTGCTGTACGGATCACTCTCTGGAGAGCTTTTTGGTCCTTCACACAGCTGTTCCCAAACCACGATTTGATGCAGTGTGAAAAAAAATGCACAGAAATCAATTATTTTTCAAGAAATATTAAATAGATTCAACATCTCTCTTCAACAAAATTGCAGACTGCACAGATGGTACCTTCCCAAAGGAAAAAGTACTATAGCTTACTAGGGTATATATATTAGACTTAATAGTCATTATATACAGTAATTGACTTCTATTCATTTTACATCAAATTAAAACTTTGCGTGTCAGATAATTATTTATTAAAAGCTAGACATTTTAAATGAGAATAAGAAAGAAAAGTATGTCTTTGTGCCCCCTTTTCCCTGTTCATGCCCTATCGGCCCCCCTGGCTAAACTTTGCTAGATCCGCCCCTGCACAGTTACCAGCGTCAGCTACGTAGAAAAAGATCCTGGTGTAGAAAGTAATATTAAATAAATTCTAACAACAACTTATCAAGCTTAAACGTGCTGCTGTTGTTTATCCACTGGTTTCCTCTTTCTGGCGTGAAGTGGGCCAAAAACAAACAAGAGAGACGGACTCGCGACAGAAAAGCAGTTTCATGATTGAAGTAGCAGCAAGAAGAGGCAGTTGCTTGTTAAGCTTAACGCAGGAATGCTTTACAAACATTCAGAGATGGACTTACATACTTGCTTTACTTCTGTCGGGGATAACTTTGTCGGAGATGAAATGCCGGGTTGCTAGCGAAGCTCCACATGCTAGCCAGACCACCAACAGGTCCCGCATGCCACAGCCACTCTATCACGTGATGCATACTGCTCCTACGTGCTAATGTTCTGAGGCGAGTTACGGCGTGTTGCAAGTTTTGTGAGGTGCTTTCGTGATATTTAATGGATCGGATTACATTTTTAATTTTTCTCCGATATCCGATCCAGTAATTTAGGTCAGTATCGGACCGATACCGATACGTAATATCGGATCGGTCCATCTCTAGTTTAAACCTCTGTATGCTCTTAACTTTTATCTTATCTTTTCCAGTTTTTGTGTTTTTATTTGTTGTACAGTATCCTTGGGTGCTTTGAAAGGCGCTATTTTTAAATAAAAAATGTATTATTATTACCACCCTGAGCACACCTGATCTTGTTTGATCTCAGAAGCTAAGCAGGGTTGGGCTTTGTTAGTACTTGCATGGGAGACTTCCTGGGAATACCAGGTGCTATAAGCTTCCCCTTTTCATGTCATTGAACTGCTTTTGATCCAGAGAAGGAGGGTGTTGAAAGACCCAAAGCAGCTGCCAATTAATGAGGGCACATTAACGACATTCCTTTTGGCTGTTTTCAGCAATGGCTTGTGCTTCCGGGTGAGACCATCCGCACCACACCGGGGCCTGTGCTGCCTGCTGGTGCCATCTCCACCACACCAGGGCTTGTGCTGCTGGCAAAACCTAAGTGAGCCACACTAGGCCCTCTGCTGCTGGCATAACCAACTACAACACACCAGGGCCTTTGCTTCTGGCTGAGGCCAACTAGAACACATCAATTCAATTCAATTAAATAAAATTTTATTTATATAGCGCCAAATCACAACAAAAGTCGCCTCAAGGCGCTTCATAGATACAGAGAAAAACCCAACAATCATATGACCCCCTATGAGCAAGCACTTTGGCAAAGTGGGAAGGAAAAACTCCCTTTTAACAGGAAGAAACCTCCAGCAGAACCAGGCTCAGGGAGGGGCGGGGCCATCTGCTGCGACCGGTTGGGGTGAGAGAAGGAAGACAGGATAAAAGACAGGCTGTGGAAGAGAGACAGAGGTTAATAACAGATATGATTCAATGCAGAGAGGTCTATTAACACATAGTGAGTGAGAAAGGTGACTGGAAAGGAAAAACTCAATGCATCATGGGAATCCCCGGCAGCCTACGTCTATTGCAGCATAACTAAGGGAGGATTCAGGGTCACCTGGTCCAGCCCTAACTATATGCTTTAGCAAAAAGGAAAGTTTTAAGCCTAATCTTGAAAGTAGAGATAGTGTCTCTCTCCCGAATCCAAACTGGAAGCTGGTTCCACAGAAGAGGGGCCTGAAAACTGAAGGCTCTCCCCTCCCATTCTACTTTTAAATACTCTAGGAACAACCAGTAGGCCTGCGGTGCGAGAGCGAAGTGCTCTAATAGGGTGATATGGTACTACAAGGTCATTAAGATAAGATGGGGCCTGATTATTTAAGACCTTGTATGTGAGGAGCAGGATTTTGAATTCAATTCTGGATTTAACAGGAAGCCAAAACAGGAGAAATATGCTCTCTCTTTCTAGTCCCTGTCAGTACTCTTGCTGCAGCATTTTGGATTAGCTGAAGGCTTTTCAGGGAGTTTTTAGCACATCCTGATAATAATGAATTACAGTAGTCCAGCCTGGAAGTAATAAATGCATGAACTAGTTTTTCAGCGTCACTCTGAGACAAGATATTTCTAACTTTAGAGATGTTGCACAAATGGAAGAAATCAGTCTTACATATTTGTTTAATATGTGCGTTGAAGGACATGTCCTGGTCAAAAATGACTCCAAGGTTCCTCACGGTGTTACTGGAGGCCAAGGTAATGCCATTCAGAGTAAGAATCTGCTTAGATACTATATTTCTAAGATTTTCAGGGCCGAGTACAATAACCTCAGTTTTATCTGAATTAAGAAGCAGAAAGTTAGCGGCCATCCAGGTCTTTATGTCTTTAAGACATCCCTGCAGTTTAACTAATTGGTGTGATATATCTGGCTTCATAGATAGATAGAGCTGGGTGTCATCTGCATAGCAGTGTAAATGTATGCTATGTCTTCTAATTATGCTGCCAAGGGGAAGCATGTATAATGTAAACAGAATTGGTCCTAGCACTGAACCCTGTGGAACTCCATAATTAACCTCAGCGTGTGAAGAGGACTCTCCATTTACATGTACAAATTGGAGACTATTGGATAGATATGATACAAACCACTGCAGCGCAGTACCTGTAATACCTACAGCATGTTCTAATCGCTCTAATAGGATATTATGGTCAACAGTATCAAATGCTGCACTAAGGTCTAGCAGGACAAGCACAGAGATGAGTCCACTGTCAGAGGCCATAAGAAGATCATTTGTAACCTTCACTAAAGCTGTTTCTGTGCTGTGATGAGCTCTGAAACCTGACTGAAACTCTTCTATTAAGCCATTCCTCTGTAGATGATCAGTTAGCTGTTTGACAACTACTCTTTCAAGGATTTTTGATATGAAAGGAAGGTTGGATTTTGGCCTATAATTAGCTAAGACTGCTGGGTCTAGAGATGGCTTTTTGAGTAAAGGTTTAACTACAGCCAGCTTGAAGGCCTGTGGTACATAGCCGATTATTAGAGATAAATTGATCATATTTAAGATCGAAGAATTAATTAATGGCAGGACTTCTTTGAGCAGTTTTGTAGCAATGGGGTCTAAAAGACACGTTGATGGTTTGGAGGAAGTAATTATTGAAGTTAACTCAGAAAGATCAATTGGAGAAAAAGAGTCTAACTTAACATCAATGGTACTAAGAGTAGCTGTAGATAATATTACATCTGTGGGATGATTGTTGGTATTTTTTTCTCTAATGATAAAAATTTTATTTGTGAAGAAGTTCATGAAGTCATTACTAGTTAACGTTAAAGGGATGGTTGGCTCAAAAGAGCCACTGACTTTCTGACTTTTTGTCAGCCTGGCTACAGTGCTGAAGAGAAACCTGGGGTTGTTCTTATTTTCTTCAATCAGTGACGAATAGTAAGATGTTCTGGCTTTGCGGAGGGCTTTCTTATAAAGCAGCAAACTATTTCTCAAGGCTAAATGATGATCCTCTAAATTTGTGACACGCCATTTCCTCTCCAGCTTACGAGTCATCTGCTTTAGGGTACGTGTTTGAGAATTATACCACGGAGTCAGGTACTTCTGATTTGAGACCTTTGTTTTCACAGGAGCTACAGTATCCAGAGTCGTATGTAGTGAGGAGGTAAAATTATTAACAAGATATTCGACCTCTGTTGGAGTAGTGTTCAGATAGCTGCTCTGCTCTATGTTGGTACAGGGCATTGAAGATGATAACAGTGGGTGGATTATATTCTTAAACTTAGTTCCAGCGCTTTGAGAAAGACATCTACCTTGATAAAGTCTACTCTCCACTGGTGTGTAATCAATTATTGTAAATGTAAATGTTATCAGGAAATGATCAGACAGGAGAGGGTTTTCAGGAAACACTGTTAAATGTTCAGTTTCTATGCCAAGATCTAGAGTGTGATTAAAGTGGTGGGTGGGTTATTTTACATGTTGAGAGAAGCCAATTAGCATCTACATGGATGTTAAAATCACCCACAATAATTATTTTATCTGAGCTGAGAACTAAATCAGATAAAACGTCCGAGAAATCAGACAGAAACTCTGTGTAAGGCCCAGGTGGACGATAGATGATAACAAGTAAGACTGGTTTCTGAGTTTTACAGCTGGGGTGGACAAGGTTAAACATCAGGCTTTCAAATTAATTTAAAGTCTGTCTTGGTCTTTCGTTAATTAATAGGCTGGTGTGAAAAATTGCTGCCACACGGTCCCCTCGGCCTGTGCTTCGAGATTTCTGGTAGTTAGAATGACTCGGGGGTCTTGATTCATTTAAACTAACATAATTATCCTGCTGCAACCAGGTTTCTGTAAGGCAGGGTAAATCAATTTGTTGATCAATTATTAAGTCATGTACTAACAGAGGCTTGGAGGAGAGAGACCTAATAATTAAGAATCCACATTTCACTGTTTTACTCTTTGGTTCAGATGAGGATACAGTATTGTTCTTTCTTTGTGATTGTTTATGTTTAAGTTGTTTATTGCTGGAGGCACCAGGGCCTGTGCTGCCGGCTGAGGCTGTCTACAACACACCAGGGCTTGTGCCGCTAGCAAAAACCATTTGAGCCACACCAAGCCCTCTTCTCCTGGCATAGGCCATCTACAACACACCAGGGCCTGTGCTGCTGGCTGATGCCATCTCCAGCATACCAGGGCTTGTGCTGGTGGCTGAGGCCATCTACAACACAACAGGGCCTGTGCTGCTAGCTAAGGCCATCTACATTACACAAGGTCCTGTGCTGATGGCTGAGGGAAGCTACATTACACCAGGGCCTGTGCTGCTGGCTGATGCCATCTACATCACACCAGGGCCTGTGCTGCTAGCTAAGGCCATCTACATTACACAAGGTCCTGTGCTGCTGGCTGAGGCCATCTACATCACACCAGGACCTAAGCTTGGTAGAGGCCATTTACAGCACAAAAGGGCCTGTGCGCTGGCTGATGCAATCTACATTACACCAGGGCCTGTGGTGCTGGCTGAGGCTATCTACATTACACGAGGGCCTGTGGTGCTTGCTTAGGCCATCTACATTATATCAGGACTGGTGCTGCTAGCTAAGGCCATCAACATTGCAACAGGGACTGTGCTGCTTTCTTAGGCCATTTAAATCACACCAGGGCCTGAGCTTCTGTTGGTAGAGGCCATCTACGGCACACCAGGGCATGTGCTGCTGTCTTAGGCCATCAACATCACAGCAGGGCCTGTGCTTTATTGCTAAGGCCATCTCCATCACACCAGGGCCTAAGCGTCTGTTGGTAGAGGCAAACTACATTACACCAAGGCCTGTCCTGCTGGCTGACGCCATCTTAATTGCACCAGGGCCTGTGTTGATGACTGATACCATCAACAGCACACCAGGGCCTGTGCTACTAGCTAAGGCAAACAACATTGCTACAGGGCTTGTGCTGCTGTCTTCGGCCATCAACAGCACAGCAGGGCCTGTGTTGCTAGCTAAGGCCATCTACATCACACCAGGGCCTGAGTTGGTATAGGCCAGTTATAGCACACCAGCACATGTGCTGTTGGCCGAGGGCATCTACAGTACACAAGGGACTGAGCTGCTGTTGGTAGAGGCCATCTACAGTACACCAGGGCCTGTGCTTCTGTTGGTAGAGGCCATTTACAGCAAAACAGCGCATGTGCTGTTGGCTGAGGCCATCTACAGTACACCAGGGCCTGTGCTGCTGGTTTAGGCCATCTACATTACACCATGTGCTGCTCTTAGGGGCGATCGTGGCTCAAGAGTTGGGAGTTCGCCTTGTAATCGGAATGTTGCCGGTTCGAGCCCCAGCTTGGACAGTCTCGGTCGTTGTGTCCTTGGGCAAGACACTTCACCCGTTGCCTACTGGTGGTGGTCAGAGGGCCTGGTGGCGCCAGTGTCCGGCAGCCTCGCCTCTGTCAGTGCGCCCCAGGGTGGCTGTGGCTACAATGTAGCTTACCATCACCAGTGTGTGAATGTGTGCGTGAATGGGTGGATGACTGGATATGTAAAGCGCTTTGGGGTCCTTAGGGACTAGAAAAGCGCTATATAAATACAGGCCATTTACCATTCACTTACAGGGGGGTCATCAGTGACTTTGTTGGCTGGTGTGAGACCAACGTACTCCAAATCAACGCCGGCAAGACAAAGGAGATGATTATAGACTTCAGGAAGAAGTCAGAATCAGAATCAGAATACTTTATTGATCCCTGGGGGAAATTATTTTTTGTTACAGTGCTCCATTTTAAACCAACATTAAGACAAGACAGACAATACGCTAACTAAGAATAGTACAATATATACATATACATACATACATACATAAGTCACTTATAAATAAATATTTGGAAAAGAAACATGTGTAGTTGTAGCAGCAAACAGTGTGTTAAGTGGATGCGTTGTACAGGGAGATGGCCACAGGCAGGAATGATTTCCTGTGTCGTTCAGTGGTGCTTTTCGGTAATCTCAGTCTCTCACTGAACGAGCTCCTGTGACTGACCAACATGTCATGGAGTGGGTGGGAGGTGTTATCCAACATTGTCTTTATCTTGGACAGCATCCGCTGTCACCCCCTACAACACCGATGAACATCCAAGGGAAAGACATTGAGATAGTGGACTCTTATAAGTACCTGGGTGTTCACCTCAACAATAAACTGGACTGGACTACAAATACAGACGTCCTGTATAAGAAGGGCCAGAGCCTCCACCTGCTGAGGAGACTGAGGTCCTTCGGAGTCTGCAGGACTCTGTTAAGGACATTCTATGACACTGTGGCAGCATCTGCCCTTTTCTATGCAGTGGCCTGCTGGGGGAGTGGATGCACGGACATGGACAGGAGCAGGATTGACAAACTGGTGCGGAGGTCTAGCTCCGTGTTGGGATGTCCCCTGGAGTCCGTGGAGGTGGTTAGTGAGGGGAGGATGTTAGTAAAGCTGACATCCATCATGAACAACCCACATCACTCACTGCATGAGTATGTGAGTGGGCTGAGCAGCTCCTTTAGTCAGAGACTGAAACACCCTCACTGCAGGAAGGAGCGCTTTCGCAGATCATTCATCCCAACAGCAGTTAGACTCTATAACTCCTCAATCACGATGTCATAAGCAGTGTTGGGTAAGTTACTTTAAATTAGTAACTTAGTTACATTACTAGTTACTTCTATCAAAAGTAACTCAGTTACTTCAAGTTACTCGTTACTTTCAGAGTAACTAGTTACTAGGGAAAGTAACTTTGGTTTTACTCAGAATTCTCTTGTTAATGTGTTGCTTCTGTAACTGGATACCCAGCCAGACTACCAGTCTTCTAGCTTGCTTACTTGCCACAAGTGCACTGTGCCACCTACCAATAGAAAGGAAAAAAATAATGTGCACACTTCCATGAGAGAAATCCCACGCCTGGACCGTCGTTGACCGCCGCATGATTCTAGCCTGCTTTTTACATCCAACACAAAAACTGCAGTCGTGGTGCTTTCGATTGTACTTAGAACTCGGAAATTCTGCCTTCTGTATAGGAAGATGCAGGTAACACCAGAGTGCAGATGAGCTGCTTACAGGGCTGGACTGGGACAAAAAAAAATCATCCTGGGCATTTTGACTAGAGACCGGCCCACCATTATAGGAAAAATCATAAAGCCTTTGAATGAAAACAAACGCTGTTGTGACAGTGATGTACACTGTTCTGATGGTATATATGTATCAATCTATCAATTGTTTGTTGTAAGACTCAGATAATTATTTTTTAAAAGCTAGACATTTTAAATGAGAATAAGAAAGAAAAGTATTTCCTTGTGCCCCCTCTCCCTGTTAATGCCCTACCTGCCCCCCTGGCAACACTTTGCTAGATCCGCCCCTGCACAGTTACCAGCTGTCAGCTACATAAAAAAAGGATCCTGGTGTTATTTCTCAGAAACAGTTCATAACTTCCCTTCAACTCATTCATGTCACCTAAAAGGTAAACCTGTTTCTCCATCACCTGTTCAGCTCTGATGATCCAGTAAGGACATCTCCTGGTTTCATCTTCATGTTTCCATCTCACCACATATACAAACCGATATCATGACCAGCAGCTTTACAGCTTGGCTCCAGCAAACATCAGCTGATACAAGAAATTAATATTAAATAAATTCTAACAACAGCTGATCAAGCTTAAAAGTGCTGCTGTTGTTTACCGCGACATCCGCTGGTTTCCTCTTTCTGGCGCAAAGTGGGCGATAAACAAACAAGAGAGAAAAGCCGATCAGCTGATCATTGATCAGTTTCATGATTGAAGTAGAAACAGGAGAGGGAGGGGGGAGAATGAGAGAAGAAGAGGCAGCTGTGCAGCGTAAACACAGAGTAACTCCAGCTTTGTGTCTTTTTCATTGTAGCTGAAGTCCGGGACAAAATGTTCCTTTTCACCTCAATACGAAACTCGTAAAATTTTCTCCAAATACAAGACGATTCTGTTTTTTACGGGACGGTTGGCAACTCTAATAATTAACCGTATGAACAAAATAAAGTTCAACATCAGTAACATTGCACCCACCCAGCTGTATAGAAACTCCGTCATGCTAGCTAGTACGCAGTACGAAAAAGTCAGCATAACGAAAATAAACTCCACCTAAACTTGATTTATATGTGACTGAGATAAACTGCAGGTTATAACTTCTTACCTGAAGTTCAGTTCACCTGATACTCGGACCGGCGGCTGCTTCAGGTCTCTCCTCTTGCATCCACCTGCTGGCTTCCACCACTTGCTAATGTTATTGAATCTGTGGAAGCTCCGCGATAGCCACCACACAAAGTAACGAATAACGAGCCTATTTAAATCCCAGTAACGAGTAACGCGTTCCTGGTTTTGGCATAATAACTAGTTCCCGTGCTCGTTACCACAATGATAACGTAGTTACTGTAACGCGTTACTTAATAACGCGTTAGTCCCAACACTGGTCATAAGTCACTGGACACTGTGAACATCCACGGTCACCACTTCATGCATAATGGACCTTCCATGACCTTCCAAGCTATATAGTTTATGTCTTCCATATTTCCAACTATATCCATAATCACATACTGTGTATGCTACCATTGTATATAGTGTATTATCTTACTTTTTTTCATTGATTGTACTTAATTGTATTTTTGTATTTCCTTCATATATCTGTACCTGAACTGAGGTGACGCAAAAATTTCCCCGTTGTGGGATCAATAAAGTCTTATCTTATCTTATCTCTTGGTAGAGGCAATCTGCAGCACACAAGGGCCTGTGCTGCTGACTGAGGAATTCTACACAACATCAGGGCCTGAGCTGCTGGCTGAGGTCATCTACATTACACCAGAGCCTGTGCTGATGGCTGAGGGAAGCTACATATACACCAGGGCCTGTGCTGCTGGCGGATGACATCCAAAGCACACCAAGGCCTGTGCTGCTGGCTGATGACATCTACATCACACCAGGGCCTGAGCTTCTGTTGGTAGAGGCCATTTACAGCACACCAGGGCCTGTGCTGCTGGCTGAGGCCATCTACATTGCACAAGGGCCTGTGCTGCTACCTTATGCCATCAACAATGCAACAGGGCCTGTGCTGGCGTCTTAGGCCATCAACATTACACCATGGCCTGTGCCAATGGCTGACGCCACCTACATTACATCAGGGCCTTAGCTGATGTTGGTACAGTCCATCTAAGGCACACCAGGGCCGGTGCTACTGGCTGACGCCATCTACAGCACACCAGGGCTTGTGCTGTTGGCTGATTCCTTCTAAATTACAACGGTTCCTGTGGTGCTGGCTGAGGCCATCTACATTACACAAGGGCCTGTGCTGCTGACTGAGGAATTCTACAGTACACAAGAGAATGAGCTGGTTTTGGTAGAGGCCATCTACAATACACCAGGGCCTGTGCTGCTGTTTGCTGATGCCATCTACATCACACCAGGGCATGTGCTGCTGTTTGCTGATGCCATCTACATCACACCAGGGCATGTGCTGCTTTTGGTATAGCCATCTACATCACACCAGGGCCTGTGCTGCTAGCTAAGGCCATCTACATTACACCAGGTCCTTTGATGCTGGCTGAGGCCATTTACATCACACCAGGGCCTGAGCTTCTCTAGGCTGAGGCCATCTAAAGCACACCAGGGCATGTGCTGCTGGCTGAGGCCATCTACTCAACATCAGGGCCTGTGCTGCTGGCTAAGACCATCTACATTACACCAGGGCCTGTGCTGATGGCTGAGGTCACCTACATTACATCAGGGCCTGAGCTTCTGTTGGCTGAGGCCATCTAAAGCACACCAGGGCATGTGCTGCTGGCTAAGACCATCTACATTACACCAGGGCCTGTGCTGATGGCTGAGGCCATCAACATTACATCAGGGCCTTAGCTGCTGTTGGTAAAGTCCATCTAAGGCACACCAGGGTGGGTGCTACTAGCTGAAGCTATCTACATTACTTCATGGCCTGTGCTGCAGTTGGCTTAGGCCATCAACAGTACACGAATGCCTGTGCTGCTGCTTGAGGCCATCATCACAACATCAGGGCCTGTGCTGCTTGCTTAGGGCATCTACATTACACCATGGCCTGTGCTGCTTGCGAGGCCATCTACATCACACAAGGGCCTGTGCTGCTGGTTGAGGCCATGTTAATTGCACCAGGGCCTGTGTTGATGACTGATACCATCAACAGCACAACAGGGCCTGTGCTACTAGCTAAGGTGTTCAACATTGCAACAGGGCTTGTGCTGCTGTCTTAGGCATTCAACATCACAGCAGGCCCTAAGCTTCTGTTGGTAGAGGCCATTTACAGGACACCAGCACATGTGCTGCTGGCTAAGGCCATCTACATTACACCAGGTCCTTTGATGCTGGCTGAGGCCATTTACATCACACCAGGGCCTGAGCTTCTCTAGGCTGAGGCCATCTAAAGCACACCAGGGCATGTGCTGCTGGCTGAGGCCATCTACTCAACATCAGGGCCTGTGCTGCTGGCTAAGACCATCTACATTACACCAGGGCCTGTGCTGATGGCTGAGGTCACCTACATTACATCAGGGCCTGAGCTTCTGTTGGCTGAGGCCATCTAAAGCACACCAGGGCATGTGCTGCTGGCTAAGACCATCTACATTACACCAGGGCCTGTGCTGATGGCTGAGGCCATCAACATTACATCAGGGCCTTAGCTGCTGTTGGTAAAGTCCATCTAAGGCACACCAGGGTGGGTGCTACTAGCTGAAGCTATCTACATTACTTCATGGCCTGTGCTGCAGTTGGCTTAGGCCATCAACAGTACACGAATGCCTGTGCTGCTGCTTGAGGCCATCATCACAACATCAGGGCCTGTGCTGCTTGCTTAGGGCATCTACATTACACCATGGCCTGTGCTGCTTGCGAGGCCATCTACATCACACAAGGGCCTGTGCTGCTGGTTGAGGCCATGTTAATTGCACCAGGGCCTGTGTTGATGACTGATACCATCAACAGCACAACAGGGCCTGTGCTACTAGCTAAGGTGTTCAACATTGCAACAGGGCTTGTGCTGCTGTCTTAGGCATTCAACATCACAGCAGGCCCTAAGCTTCTGTTGGTAGAGGCCATTTACAGGACACCAGCACATGTGCTGCTGGCTGAGGCCATCTACAGTACACAAGGCACTGAGCTGCTGTTGGTAGAGGACATCTACAGTGCACCAGGGCCTGTGCTGCTTTTGGTAGAGGCAATCTACCGCATACCAGGGCCTGTGCTGCTGGCTGAGGCCATCTACATTACAGCAGGGCCTGTGCTGATGGCTGAGGCTAGCTACATTACAGCAAGGCCGGTGCTGCTAGCTAAGGCCATCAACATTGCAACAGGGACTGTGCTGCTTTCTTAGGCCATTTACAGTACACCATCGCCTGAGCTTCTGTTGGTAGAGGCCGTCTACAGCACACCAGGGCATGTGCTGCCGTCTTAGGCCATAAACATCACAGCAGGGCCTGTGCTGCTAGCTAAGGCCATTTACATCACACCAGGGCCTGAGCTTCTGTTGGTAGACGCCATCTACATTACACCATGGCCTGTCCTGCTTGCTGATGCCATCTACATCACACTAGGGCCTGTGCTGCTGGTTGACGCCATCTTAATTGTACCAGGGCCTGTGTTGATGACTGATACCATTAACGGCACATCAGGGCCTGTGCTACTAGCTAAGGTGTTCAACATTGCAACAGGGCTTGTTCTGCTGTCTTAGGCAATCAACATCACAGCAGTGCCTGTGCTGCTAGCTAAGGCCATCTACAGTACACCAGGGCCTGTGCTGCTGGCTGAGGCCATCTACATTACACCAGGGTCTGTGGTGCTGGCTGAGGCCATCTACAGTACACCAGGGCCTGTCCTGCAAGCTGAGTTCATCTACACAACATCAAGGCCTGTGCTGCTTACTTAGGCCATCTTCATTACATCAGGGACTGTGTTGATGGCTGAGGAAAGCTACATTACACCAGGGCCTGTGCTGCTGGTTGATGACATCAAAAGCAAACCAGGGCCTGTGCTGCAGGCAGATGACGTCCAAAGCACACCAGGGCCTGATCTGTTAGCTGATGCCATCTGCAGTAAACCATGGCCTGTGCTGCAGGCTGAATCCATCTACAGTACACAAGGGACTGAGCTGCTGTTGGTAGAGGCTATTATTGTTATTGTATATTTTACACATGTTTGTATGGGATATTGTATTCGTTTTAAATGTTATACCAATGTGGTATGTGACTTTTGTTGCCATGATGCCAGGTCTCTCTGGGAAATGAGATTTTTAATCTCAATGAGATTTTTTACCTGGATAAATAAAGGATTAATTAAAAAAAAAAACTACATTACACCAGGGCCTGTGCTTCTGTTGCTAGAGGCCATCTACAGCACAGTAGGGCCTGTGCTGCTGGCTGATGCTATCTACATCAAGAATAAAGTTACGTTGAATCCAAGCACACCATTGTTTTTCTTGTGACATTACCAATAAGTGTGATGTGTCACATGGCCCTCTTCCTATTGAAGAAACAAAAGTTGTATCCAAGATGGCCGACTTCTAAATGGCCACCATGGTCACCACCCATCTTGAGGAGTTTGCCCCCTCACATATACTAATGTGCCATAAACAGGACTTTAATATCACCAACCATTCCCATTTTATTATGGTGTATCCATATAAATGGCCCATCCTGTATACTGAGTGCAATGTACATACCTAAGATCAATATATTCCTTTCAATAGTAACCTCTCTTCAGCAATAAATGCTGGTGTGTTTTATTTTTTCCATTTTTGTGTGTGATGTGAGAATTATTAGAGGTTTCAATTGTTTTTCTTTCACTTGCTCTTTCTGATTCTGAAGGAAAGTATATTTTGAGGGATTCTAAGTGTGTGAATGTTGTGAGTACTGGGTTTGAATGATTCTGTGCGAGTCATACTAAATAATAAATAAATAATAATCACACTACACGGGTTCATAGCAGAGTGTGTGAACAGAGGAAGTCTGAGAGAAAAGTGTGTGTGGGACGGCGAAGTTTAGGGAAGGATGCAAAATGCTGAGGAAACTATTGTGTGGATGATGCTACAAAACTGACCTAAAGAATGGTGATATGTGTGGAAAAACAAACAACAAAAACTGTTAATTGTCCTGAGGTCTGAAAGAGATCTGCTAAGTACGCTGAAGACTGTGATGAATGTTGGGTCTGTGTTTCCACAAGCCCCGCTAATTCTAGAGACTTATTCATCATGAAGAAAACAAGACAGTCGATCGATCGATTATTTGCGCAAGGGAGGCCTCGTCTGTGTCCACCACGAAAATGACCCCCAGATCTGACCTCCTCCTGCTACCTTTTATTGAGAGACAGTTCACACAAAACACGTCAGAACAAAGCCACGCCCCCTTGGTTCTAAGACAAAGTATTTTATGTATATGTGTGAACTTCTGTAAGAATGTGTGTGCGTGTGTGCGTGTGTGTGTGTGTGTGTGTGTGTGTGTGTGTGTGTGTGTGTCAGACCTCCTGCTGACCAAAGGGTCGTAAACCCAGGAAGCTTACATCAAAAGAAACAGATCTTTCAGATAGGATGTATCTACAATAAAACCTCCCCCAGCACAGAGTGGTTGGAGAGGTGGTCAGGATCAAAGGAATGGCTTTGAGCCTACTGCTTGAACTAAGACTGTACAAATTTAAGAAACACAATGGCAACATTCAACAAAGAACTTAGTATATTTAAAAGTGTGTGTGTGTGTGTGAAATAAGGGTGCATTGTTTTTAGATCAAGACTTAGCAGAATTACAGAGGGTTTATAGACTGTAAATACAAAAAATAAGAGTTTGATTATCCTGAAGAAACAGGAAGGAGAGAAACAGAAAATATGAGTCTGTGTGGCTGTGTGTGTGACAGGAAGTAGTGTGTGTGACAGGAACTTTGCATGCCCATAAAAGGAAACTGGCTGATGTGTGTAGTGTGAGACCAGGGAGAAAGACTTAGAAGGATTGTCTTAAGAAAAAGTAATAAAAAAGGATATTAATCACATGTTTTAGTGTGTCAGTACAGGTGGACTCTTCTCAACCTGAAAACATGAGTACAGCGCAAAAGGATAGATTAACAGAATTGCGATGAAAACAGGCCAGTCTTTGGCTTAAAATTTTTTACAGCTTGACCTCTCATTCTGTCCCAATCCTGAGAAGAAGCTTAAAGGACAGACAATCTCCCGATGAAGACAGACAGAACACCGTGTACTTGAATAATTAACAGCAGGCAAAAAGACAGTGCAACTGAACTATTACACTGACGACTCCAGCAGCAGCATGTAAGGAAGCACGTGATGCAACATGCACTGTGAATTACAGGTTGGTAAGAACAGTGGGATAAATAACTGTTGGAAAGCACTGGACACTGATTTTCAGATTTGCCATGTGAGTGAGAGGTCAAGCCCGGACGAGTTCGAGTGAGAGAGTACAGGATATGACTGGATTGACAATGGTGACTGAATTCGTGGAGGTTTAGAATTGTCCACCACATCACAACAAAGAGGTAAAAAAAAAAAAAAGAAGAAGGTAAAAATAATGAGAGGAACTAACTAACAATTACATTAATGAATAGAAAACACACATACACAAATTGTTACATGTGAAATTATTTTTTGGAAAGAATCAGAAGTGAGACAGTTTGAATCCACAGCTCAGTGTAAAGATGCATGAATTAAACCTTATTATAAAATACATATGCAATGAAGAAACAGCTTACACTCAACATTAATATGAACACATAACATAAATGCAATGAAGACACGCTTACACTTATATACATGACATGAATTGTTATTTCTGGCGGGTGGGAGAGAAGTGGGTCGGTTAAGCACTGATGATAATAATGAAAATGTCTCAGTTTTGTTATTTTCAGGCGCAAAGCAGACCTGGACCAATTTTCCACATGCAGCGGTCGGAAGAAATTTATAGGTGAACATCACTGGTGTCACTAATTCTGACATGAGAGCTCTCACTCCTGGCTGAAGACAAGGAATGCTGTTATTTAAGGTGGGAAATCAAAATTTAGGTTAGCAACCTTGGGGAAGAGAAAACTGTCTGATTAAGTGGGAAAATTGTGAAGGAGTCTGAAACACTGCAAAAGCAACATATACAAAATCACACACACAAACAGAAAATGCATTAACCTTAAGAGAGCTCATGAAGATTAATGCACAGACATTGATTAAACCTGGCTAAGAACACAAACATATGCAATGAAAATCAGCTTGCTACTTTCATAAGTATTAGAATAGTGTGAAGTTAACACACTTAAAGCTTGAAGTTGAGGAATAACTCAGGGAGTTCCATGACAATGAAGTGATTTATGTGAAAAGGAAAATGTCTCCAGCTTGGGAAAGGGTGAAATTGCAGATCACCCGAAGCCCTTGCTGGATACAAAATGAAATATAAATAAAATATTATAATAGACTATTGTATATTAGTAGTATAGTAGTATATTGTAATATACTAATAAAATATTGTAATGTCCCATTGCTGTTATATAAAAAGATAATAACATTAATAATGACATAATATTAATACGAAGAGGCACCTTAGTCAGTTATGATGTGAGGTTAAGCTTAAGGTTGCTCAAGCCTGTAGAATTGCAGAGAGACCATTTTGGATTCATCAGAGTCACTGCAAGAAAGTGGAGCTTGAAGCCCAGACTGTCACGGTCGCAGTGGCAGACCGTGTGGAGAGTGTGTGGAGGACTCAGGTGCAGACACAGGCGTGGACACAAAACTGAGTTGAACGAAAAGCGAGCCTTTATTGTGGCTGAAGACAAGGAGTGCAAACAAGGCAGAAGCGCAGTGACAAAACTAAACTATAACTAAACTGGGAAAGTGATACCAGGATAAACTATGAAGACACAGGAAATCATAACTATGAATACAAAAGACTGGCTGTGACAACATGGAGGGTGGGAACACAGACGACGCGACACAGACTGCATGAAACACCGAGACTAAATACACATGAGGGATGATCAGGGGAAGTGGCCACACATGGGAGCACAGCTGACACACATGAACCTAACAACAGGACAGGAGAGGTGAAACTAAATACACTGACATTGAATACAGACTTTCAAAGTAAAACAGGAAACATGGAGATTAGACATGACATGAACTAAACATAACCACGCACACATGACTCATGACAGGTAGACGCACGAACCAGGGATACGGAGTACAGGGGAAGATGACAGAAGTGACAGCATGAACTTGACAACACAAGATACACAGACATAAACACATGAAGGGCAAGGGAGGCTTAATACAAGGGTAATATAATTACAAATGAGCTGGAATAACTTAATGAACCTAACAAACAATAAACATCAAAATAGACTAAACACAAAACACTGGGTCGCACGACCCAGGACCATGACACAGACCACTAGAGATTCACAAGTGTAAGGAGTATCTCACCAGTGTCAGTGGGTTCAGTGGTGAGGGAGGAGTGCTGATTGAGCTCAGCTAGCACTCTCATTCTCTCCAGCCACTGACCAACTTTAGGCTCACTGATGCATTTGGGTGTGACCAACCTCAAGCATGAAGTGTTCTCAGGTGGAAACTGGCGTCTTACTACTGGCAACGGCTCTGCTCATCACGCTATCCGCACTGGAAGATGGCAGAAAACAATACACGAGCCGAGAAAGGAGATGGACACATGACAACTCACATCTAACGCACATGACACAAGCACATCAGTACATCTAACCATATATGGAAAAAAAGTTACGAAGCATTCTGCATACTGATGAAAGCACTGAACTATAATCATTGTATACACAGAGTGCTTATTAAGAAGTGTGTTCTGGTTGACCACCTCAGGGAATGAGACAACACCTGAGGTTGTTGTCTCATTCCCTGAGCCAGAGGACGGCTAGAGAGGGTCAGAGCGAGGGCAGTGGACCCCTCGGCGGTGACCCCGATGTCCATGATGCCATTGATGGACATGGAAGCAGCTGAGTGGGCCGAGGAGTGACACAACACAACGTATGGTGACCTCTTGTGGTCAAGAGGTCAAGAGAGGGAATTGTGGAATTGAACAAGTTATTTTACTGCTACAGTATAATCTACAGCATTAACATTGCATTAACAATATAACAGATAGCTTTAAGACGGCACTAAGATGTTTAAACATACAGGCACCATATTAACCTTTATTCCAGGTGCAGTTATAACCATTTTATACACACCTTGCAGTTTGTGCTTTTTAAAGAGTTGAAGCTCAGTCAGTTAATTGAAGGTCAGAAGCTTCGTCCGGCGCTAGGTCCAGACGATCTATTGTGCAAAGTGACTTAGAGTTATGGAAGGATTGCCTACACGCTTACAAGACACATATGCCATGTTACTCATTATTATCTTTTAGTTGTTTATATCCTTTTTATTAAGCTTTGAGTAGTGGCATTTGATTAAAGCATTTATTCAATATATTCCGTATATATAGTTTCAGTTAGATTATTACACATATGAGAGTGACTGCCGTCTGGTAAGAGGTCATGAGTTTAGTTGGCGAGGTGAGACAGAGTGCATTTGAGGTCAAGACACACACACACACAGGAGGTAGACTCATATTCTAGGTAAGAGTTCAGACATATTTTGCTTGTAGCTGCATTTTGTGCCTGCATAAGTGACAGTTTGTTGTAGGACGTGCGTCTGATGTTCCAGAGATAAGCGAGAGCAAGAAGCATCTACAGGAAGCACCTGGCGTGGAGACGGAGAGAATGTTCTTTTCAAATGTGTCAAAAGTTGTCAACAGAACATTTGTGGTTTTGAAACTTATGCATGTGATGTATCTGCTTTGACGCATGAGGGGGCGTAAGAATACCCTGATGTTATAAAAACTGCTTGTGTATTGTTAGGTGGAGATCGATGCTGATTGTGTGTAGTGTTCATCTCCCCACGCGTGTGTTCATTAAAATCATTGTTTGACCCAAACTCTTCTGGACCATCATTGTTTTGTTCTCATCCTCAATATTCTGAACACGCGACAAGGGTCAGCAGTGCTAAGTTCCTGGGTGTACACCTTTCTGATGACCTGTCCTTCTCCATTAACACAACAGCAGTTATCAAAAGAGCACAAAAGTGTCTCCACTCCCTGAGGAAACACTGAAAAGGAGGACTCTCCACACTTCACCTCACAATTTTTTACTGTGGCACCATTGAAAACAGCCTGACACAAAGTTTTACATCTTGGTTTGGCAGCTGCAGCTGTCCTATGAGAAGCGACAAATCAATAGGATTGTTAAGACCGCCAGGAGGATTGTTGGTACACACACAAACACACACACGTGTATACGTATATGTATATATATATATATATACGTATACACTGTCACACTGCGACTGAACGGACTCACACGCAGGCTCTAGGTCTTGCCGATAGTCACACACACACACTCCGTCCACTCCTCTTCACACTCCACTTGCTCGGGTAACACAGGGGTTGGTCCAGGGAATCTGTACACAGAGACACGAAGGGATAGTAAGGCAAATCGCTGTGAAAGCACTCTAGAAGTAATTGAGCTGGGGTTACACTGACGAGGGTCGGCAACGGTCCAGCGACGAGAAACACAGAGCTGCCATCTTATAAAGGAGCTGGATCACTCGTGATGAGCCATAGGTGCGTGGGCCAAGGGCAGGAGCCCACAGGTGAGCTCCGCCCAGGCAGAGGGAGGAGGGAAAGGGGGGAAGGGAGAGAGCAGGAACAAAAAAAAGAATACAAAAACATATGTAGCCATACTGAGCCGACCGGGTAGGCACAGGGACCCTGACATACACACACACACACACATATATATATATATATATATATATATATATATATATATATATATATATATATATATATACATTAGGGGTGCAACGATACACAAAATTCACGGTTCGGTTCGATACTTTGGTGTCACGGTTCGATATTTTTTCGATACAAAAAAAATGTTCATGCCTTTTTAATTTGTCATTTATTAAAATTATAAATATATATTTTAACTCAAAAGTACAGTTTTTAAATTTAACCCTAACCCTTGTGCGTGTTTTTTATTTTGACAGCGAATGCGCACCTGCGGACCACTTATGTGCAGCCCTGGTTATTTAGCTCGTCATATTGCAGCCACAGAAATTATTTTGTCCATGAAACCATAAAGCTGCACTTTCTTTTTGCCTTATAGTCTGATTTGTCATAACTTCTCCGTTTTGTGGTAAGCTTTTCTTTGGCTGTCACTTCTTCACCCTGACCTGTCTTGTTTGGCTCAGCAGAACTGAAATGCTTTTACACACTCACTCACATAAGCTCAGCGATCAACCTCTCACATGTTTAAGCTTGCTGCGGGAGATTTCACTTGTCATGTTTGCATAGTAAGCTAACGATTAATAAGACGATGTCAGAGGAGTTGGTGCGCAAATTATCATCACTCACAGATCAGTGCTGTCGCTCTCTATACACAGTTCGCACGATTGCAAAGTGAAAGCAAAAAAACAAGCGCAAATTCAAACGCGATTTCAATATGTCACATATTGACAGTGGCTCACCGATGCCAATAACATAATTACCCAGCTACATTTCTGAAAGAATGCAAAAGCATTGACATATATTTTTCCTTCCTACAATAGCCCGACGGGCAGGGTAGCCCGACTGAAAAAATCGCTAGCCCCAGGACGTCAGGCTAGCGATATTGCAAGCCCTGTATCTGATTGAGGAATCACTCATCTTTGGAAAAGAGAGTTTATTACAGAGAAATGTCTCTTTCCAAAATAAAAGCTATACTATCCGCTTCTTCTGGGCTATATTCTCAGCAGCATAAGGAGAATCATGTGCTAACAGCTGTCTAAATGACTCGGCTAAAGTTAGTAGCATGCTTGTTGTTTTTGTCTTTGCACTAGGATGATGTCGGCGTAAATGTGCAGTCATATTCGTTGTGTTCCCACTAGTGCTTTCAGGTTAATCTCGTTGAAATGACCTTAACGCCACAACACGGCAAATCTCCGTTAACGAGCTACCGCCGATCGCCCGTGCATGGGGCTAGACGGCTAACACGTTAACGAGCTAACTGCGCTAACACACTAGTTCCCACCCATGTAATTGAGCATTGCATGGCACATCCAACATACTGTTTTACTTTAGTCCATGACTCGCTTACCTTCAGGGTCATACGTCACATGAAAACCAAAATAATTCCAAACGCCAGATCTGAATGAGGGTGGGGGAGGTGCCCTGCGCTCTTCCTTCTGACTATGCTGTCTGTGTGGAGCACTCAGTGGATCTGCGCTCGACAGTGCAGCCTAGGCGGAGTAGTCGAACGCAGATTCACTGAGCGCTCCACACAGACAGCATCGTCAGAAGGAAAGTTGATAAAATAAATTACAAATGTTGTATTGTTCGATACATATGCGTACCGAACCGAAAGCACTGTATCGAACGGTTCAATATCGATACGAATATCGTTGCACCCCTAATATATATATATGTATATATATACATACATACATATATATGTATATATATACATACATACATATATATGTATATATATACATACATACATATATATGTATATATATACATACATACATATACATATATATACACATATATATATACATATACATATACATATATATATATATATATATATATACATATATATATATATATATATATATATATATACACACATATATGTATGTGTCCCTTGACCACAGAGGGTTAAGGAGACTCACCTTCTTTCCATTTCCAGAGTGTAGCAACCAACCACCTGTGTGAAGTCTGAAATACCCATGATGTTGATTCAAAATGTGCTCTGGCACAATCATAGGCATTGGTTGCTACTGAAAGCAAGAAATAAAGCCGGTCTGCGCTATGGGCTAAACCATTTCTTAATGGTGGAAGGGGGGGTGTAACACAATGGAATACATTCAGTTTTAGAATTTATATTTAGTGTTAGCCATATAGATGGCTCAAAGTGTCAATGCTCTTATTTTAATAAACAACAATGTCATATGCAAAACTAGGGTGGTACTATAGGTGGCAAGAGATCATTTTAGGGTGGCCACCCCATGCCGCCCTTCTAGATCCGCCCCTACAATAAATCCCTGTACCCGTACAGCTGGAATCCCTGGAAACAGAAAGGAAGTGGACGAGCTCGGCATGGAAGCATCCGATCACCCATTTGGAGAGGAGGTGCCTCTTTTTGATCTTATTGTAAAACTTCTGTTTTCATTTTTTCCCTGTCTGCTGTTGAATGAACATCTGTTTTATAGTCCAGCGTATGCTCGTCTCTGTGTCATGACTCCCAGAAACATGATCACCCTTCAGTGGAGTTGATCTGGAAGGATTCCCATGCTGGAGGCCAGTATGGTCTGACTGGTTCTGTGTTTCATTCAGGTGGAGTGTCTCATGGACCCAGAGGACCCACCAGTTACTACTACATGTTACCCATGAAAGTTCGAGTGCAAGGACTCAAAGTGGCGCTGAGCTCCAAGATGGCTCAGGTAAGAGAAACCCCTTTGTTTCATGTGAAGAGCAAATACAGCTGCTAGTGATGTTAGAGGCTCATAACATCTGTAATAAGAGTTGTAAAACATGCAGTAACATATGACGGTGTCCACAAGCAGCTGTTTTTGTCACCCACTTATCTCAAGCGCTTATTGCTGTTGTTATGATGTCACAGAGACGATAACCCGTACAGATATCTCACACGTGTGAATACAGAAGCCGCACCCACCTATTGTTCAGACCCTTTGTTTGCAGTGGTTAGCCACTTAGAAGAAAGTTTGCTTAAAGAGGGGAGGAGATAAATCCACTTGTTTTAAATGGAGAATTTCTTCACCCTTTATGTTCTCATATCATTTCTTGAGAGTATTTGGTTTGTAGCAGATTGGTGACAGTGACGAACTTGTAAGAAAGAAAGAAAATCCTTTCTTTATCTGTGACACTATAATTAGAGCACATAACAAATGTGAGAATAGGATACACGATGACTTTAACTACATTATTACGTATCCGTAATATTTCTTGACAGCTGAATACTTTCCCCCCTTTTGAACTGCTAGCTGACAAAGGATGATCTTCACATTGTGAACTCCCTGAACATCCCCACACCAGACTCTCAGTACCTGCTTGACCTCATCAGACACAGGGGAGAGTCTGTGTTAATAGTGGATGTGTGAGTATCTTTAGCAGCACTTCTGTACAAATGCGAAGGCGGTCACACTTTTTCTCCTCTCCTCCTTACCCTTATCTTCCTTGCTTAGCCTCTTGTATCCTTGTCTTGTCTCGTGTGTATTACTTTCCCTCGAACAATCTCTCACTGTCGTTCTCTAAAACCTAAAAGAGAATTATGGATTTGATCAACTGGTCTCTGAATGCTATTGACACCCTTTTCTCAACGAGAAGTCTGGGCTCGGGAGAGCCCGAGTGCCCTGGAGGGACTTTCCCTGCCAGATACACGATGTCCTGACAGTCCTGGCGGGACTGTCGATCGAGGACGCTGAAGATACCTACCTATTCGGAACCATGATAACAGGGTTCTTGCTGATCGGAGCTGGCTTGGCCCTGACTTATCAGAGAAATAAGAGAGCGGAACCAGCTGTTCAAACCCCCCCAAGGCTGACTGCTGGAATTGAAGCGATGGGACGAGGCGCGACCTCTCACAACGAACGCAGCATGGTTAACACCTTGGAGACACTTACGGCTGCCGTGAAGACTCAAAATAACAACATTGAGCGTATGATGGGATACATCAGAGAGAGGCCTGCTCAAAATGACACCCTTGAGCGAAAGTTGTGGGGTTGTGGGGTCTCAGAATCAAAAGAATGACAACACCACGGAACAGAAGTTTGATACCATCATGGGGAGGCTCGCGGCTCTCCAACGGGAGATCGAGAGACCAGTGTCAGAGTGTTAAAGAATAGCTTGAAATTCGGAGCTGCTCGCATAAAGGAGAAATCAACAATATTCAACATATGGACACCACGGCGCCAGCTGCTCAGGCCCAAGGCTGGAGCCAATCAACAACTTCCTGATAACGACTGTGTGATGACTATCCTTCCCATCCCATGCAAGGCCACCTGGATTGGCTAGCAGACTGTTTATTTAGCCTGATAGGGCGAAGGACACTGTCTCAGCTGAACTATGGACACGCACACACATACACTTACACTGATAAGCACTCACACATCCCCTGTCCCCTTCCAACGCCTTCGATGCTTGTTGCCTCCTGGGAACACGAGGCGGGTCTGGGCCCGCACTGGAGAGTCGGCGCAGTGGCAGGATGGCTGCTGTGTTGCCTGGGAGAACTCCTTATCCCCTACCCAACCCTGTTACTGGTCACGTGCTCTATAATGTTGTACTGTGGACATTTATGTGCTTTTCTGTGCAGAGGAGTTTTTTTGTTTCCTGTTCTCATGCTGTCCTCCTGTAGCCCAGCATGAGTAGAGGTCTCTTTTTTTCCTCTTGTACCTTTCCCACTGTAGTGTACATTTCAGTGTTTTTTTTCTGTAATGCAACCGTTCTCTGACTTGTATCCCCATGTGATGTCTGTGTTGTATGTGTAAGGTCAGGGGGCGGGTTCATTCCACTGCAGGGCAACCTGCCACTGCATGTGGCGAATAAACTTTGAACTCGAACTCGAAATGATCAACTTTAAAATCTGTTTGAATCTCCACCACTGGACGCCCACTGTTGCTCAGTGCTCACGTTGTTGTTGTTGCTTTCAGAGGTGAAGACTTTTCTGAAAACATCCTTCAGGCCACGGCAAACTTGAAGACAGTGAACATCATTCCAGCAATCGGTAAGTTCACACTGAGTGATTTTTGTCTCTCTTAACTCAGTTTTAGCAGATTAATTCAGTGGTTCCCAAACTTTTTTCGAAGGGCCCCCCTTTGTTTTACAGAAAAATGTTCGCGCCCCCCTCACGCGCGCACTAACACATCCTCCAACCACACACACCCATATTTGCTCAATTGCGGTTTATTTCACACCTCAAACATTTAGTAAACAATTAAGCAAATACAAGTAATCTGCAGGTAGTAAGAAAATAAACTACTAACGCACCTACACGGGTATTTTTGAAAACGCAGCTGTTTCTTCCACACGTAAACGGCGTTTCGAATCACCGAAAACTGAGATTTTTTAAAACGAATTTTTTGCGTTTACGTGTGGACGAGGAATACAGAGTTCTTCACGCAACGTTTATGGTATGTGCCTTTTTTCACATCAGCTGTGCGCCACGTTATTGCTTACATGAGGGGAATTGCAGAATGGCAGATAGTCAGATTAACAGTATTTTGTATATCTTCAGGTTTTACACGCTTACATATAAACACGCAGTTACTGTCCCTCTATTTACAAAGGCAGAGGCATCACGGTGTAATTATTTTACATCCATCCATTCGCTTCTGCTTATCCTTTTCAGGGTCGCGGGGGGCGCTGGAGCCTATCCCAGCTGTCATAGGGCGAGAGGCGGGGTACACCCTGGACAGGTCGCCATTCTGTCGCAGGGCTAACACAGAGAGACAGACAACCATTCGCACTCACATTCACTCGCACATTCACACCTGTGGCTGTAGCTCAGGTGGCAGAGCAGGTCAGCCACTAATCAGAAGGTTGGTGGTTCGATCCCAGGCTGCCTCCTGGCTGCATGCCAAATATCCTTGGGCAAGATACTAACCCCATGTTTGCCTACTGGTGGTGGTCAGAGGGCCCGGTGGCGCCAGTGTCCGGCAGCCTCGCTTCTGTCAGTGCGCCCCAGGGCAGCTGTGGCTACAATGTAGCTTGCCATCACCAGTGTGTGAATGTGAGTGTGAATGGTTGTCTGTCTCTCTGTGTTAGCCCTGCGACAGAATGGCGACCTGTCCAGGGTGTACCCCGCTTCTCTGTGAAGCGCTTTGGGGTCCTTAGGGACTAGAAAAGCGCTATACAAATGCAGGCCATTTACCATTTTACACCTAATGGCAATTTGGATTATCCAATTAACCTATCCCCACAAGCTGCATGTCTTTGGATTATTTTACATGTAGTTTTTTTTCCTCCATCCATCCATCCATCCATCTTCATCCGCTTTATCCGAGGCCGGGTCGCAGGGGCAGCAGCCTAAGCAAAGAGGCCCAGACCTCCCTCTCCCCAGCCACCTCCTCCAGCTTATCCGGGGGAATACCAAGGCGTTCCCAGGCCAGCCGAGAGATATAATCTCTCCAGCGTGTCCTGGGTCTGCCCCGGGGCCTCCTCCCGGTGGGACATGCCTGGAACACCTCACCCAGGAGGCGCCCAGGGGGCATCCTTGTCAGATGCCCGAACCACCTCAGCTGGCTCCTTTTGATGTGGAGCAGCAGCTGCTCTACTCTGAGCCCCTCCCGGATGGCCGAACTTCTCACCCTATCTCTAAGGGAGAGGCCAGCCACCCTGTAATAATATTCAACATTGCTATCAATACATTTTTCAAAAAATGCCTCTCTGTGCAAAATATTTCATGCATTGAAGTCTTTGCAGCACTGTGTCTATGGACCCCTAACATGCCAGTTTAATTAAACAGTTGTTAAAAAGCTCAGGGTTTTAAGTGTTATATGTAACAAATCTCTTCTTTAAAACTCACACAGTTTGTCATATTTTCTCTCTCAGGTCTGAATGTCCACAGCATGCTGAAACATGAAGCCATCGTCCTCACTTTGGAAAAGGTTAAGTTTCTGGCACGATGAACGTTACACGCCTCTCTACCCGTTTAAACTAACCTACTCTGACTTTCCTTAAAGAGTGACCTGTAACATATTAACTGAGTTAAGTGAGTCACATTTTCTTTGTTTTTATTTTTTGTAACAAGAAAGTCAATAATAAATAACTCCAATGATAAAAAAAAAAGAGCAAAAGTTTAATAAAAATATGTAAAAACAACATGCAGAGTGTAATCATTTGTATGGAAGGAGACCACTGGCCAAATCATTCCTGATCTTCCAGCGAAGTGCTGACCGTTTCTTCTCTGTTGGCACGATGTAGGTGTTGGGTACGTAAACTCTCCGAGGTTTAGGCTGCAAAGACGAGGGATAAACTGTTTAACCACTAAAGCTGATCACTTTCGGATGTTCTGAGTCTCCAACTGTGATCTATGCAACAGCAGGCTCAGATATGTAAGCCACTTAAACAGTTGAGAGACGTTTTGTGTAGATTTTTGATCTCAGTTCTTTACACATCAAGTTAAAGGAAAATTTAGCTCTGTTTGGCAAGTGACCGTTGTGTTTGTTACACGTGGTCAAAGAGATTCAAATAGAAATCTTACTCTGAACACAGTGCTACCTTTATTTACCCTTTAACACTTCTCAGAACATCCACACTCTCCTATAAACAGCTGCCCATTGTGTTCTTGGAAAATATTTGCAGAATGTGTAAAGATCCAAAGATAAGATCCAACCACAGAGGGTTAAGACTTTAAAGGACGGAGATAAAACAATAAACTCTTGTTTCAGACAAAATCTGAAATAAAGAGCTGCAGGTCATTGCACTTGGGACATATTTGCATTTCTTACAAATTCGTCCATGAAATAGATGTACACTACCAGTCAAAAGGTTGAACACACCTTCTCATTTCATGTTTTTCATTTATTTTTATTTTTCCTCTGATACATTTTAACCTTCCGGTTGAGTGAACGCTGGCGCGACTTGCTGCCGCTACTCATCGCTACCGGATTCCTGTCCTGTTCCTGTCTCTACGGCCCACCGGTGTCTCTGTCCGGTTCTTCCTGTCCGTGATGTGGCCTCTCAGGATCTATGCACTGTCTGTGTGGGTCTGGATCTTTATGTCATCGATCTTCCGACTTTGCACTGGGATCCATCAGTATACAGCTGATGAGCTCGTCCAAATTCCAAAAATACACCTAGACTTGGTCCCTAATGCTCAATGTAGCTCTTCTGTCTTAATTCCACCCCCTTCTCACTTCCTCTCTGTTTTTCAACTTCCGTCTTTAATTAATATTGCTGAGCTCATCCACAAATCAAAGCCTTCTACCTGCCAGCTTGATCCTATCCCCACTGTCCTTGTCAAAGCCTGTTTACCCCCTCTCCTTCCCCTCATATCTGCTATTATTCACTCTTCACTCACCACTGGAACTGTTCCTGCTTCTTTCGAAGTTGCCGCCATTACCCCAATCCTGAAAAAAACAGGTCTAGATCCCAACAACTTTAACAATTTTCGTCCTATCTCCTAGATTGGAGATAGGACTCATTCCTCTCAAAAATTCTTGAAAAAATAGTTGCTTCACAAGTCCATCTACACCTAACTGATAATAACCTTTACGAACAGTTCCAGTCTGGTTTCCGTCCTCTGCATAGCACCGAAACTGCTCTTATAAAAATAACAAACAATCTTCTTATGGCAAGCTGATTCTGGTCTCCTCTCCATCCTTATTCTCCTTGATCTGAGTGCAGCCTTTGACACCATCTCTCATCCCATTCTTCTTAGCAGATTAGCTTCTATTGGTCTCTCTCATACTCCATTAGCCTGGTTTAAATCATACCTGTCTGACCGCACTCAGTTCATTCAATGAAAATCCTTCACTTCTCAGCCTTCTCTATCTACTGGGGTGCCCCAGGGATCTGTCCTCAGGCCCCTCCTTTTCATCATTTAGCTTCTTCCACTCGGACACATTTTTCGTAAATATAACATTCGGTTCCACTGCTATGCTGATGACACCCAGCTTTACCTCTCTACCAAACCCGATTCTACTCTTCCTCCACCCTCCCTCACCCTCTGCTTAGCTGAACTCAATTCCTGGTTCTCCTCCAACTTCCTTAAACTCAACAGCAATAAATCAGAACTTCTCATGGTCGGCACTAAACGATTGCTATCCAGAATTAACGATTTCTCTCTCACTATCAATAATTCGCTGGTCCCTATCTCTCCCTCTGTGAAAAGCTTGGGTGTCATTCTTGATAGCACATTGTCCTTTAATTCACATATCAATAACGTGCAACATATTTTCAACTCCGTAACATCAATCGCCTCCGCCCTTTCCTCACTCCTCATGCCACTGCCATTCTCGTCCATAATCTTGTTATCTCGCGAATTGATTACTGTAACTCACTATTATTTGGCCTTACACAAAAATCCATTAACAAGCTCCAACGTGTCCAGAACTCCCATATTATTACTAGGACTTTCTCTACCCACCACATCTCCCCACTCCTGAAGTAGCTACACTGGCTCCGGTTAAATTTCGCATCCATTTTAAAATAATCCTTTATACATTTAAGGCTATTCATTCTCTCTCTCCGATTTAGTACAGATGAACTTCCCATCCCGGTGCCTCAGATCTTCATCTTCTCTTTCTCTCTCTGTTCCTTCCGCTCATCTGATTACAATGGGGGCGGGGCTTTTAGTTGTTCTGCCCCTCGACTTTGGAATTTCTTACCCCCTGACCTCAGTAATAGTAGTTCATTCCCTCTTTTTAAGTCCACCCTCAAAACTCATCTGTTTAAAATTGCTTATGTTTAAACCTCTGTATGCTCTTAACTTTTATCTGTTATTCTTATTATTGTGTATATTTCCAGTTTTTGTGTTTTTATTTGTTGTACAGTATCCTTGGGTGCTTTGAAAGGCGCTATTTTTAAATAAAATGTATTATTATTATTATTATTATTTTTACCATAATTTATTTTATGGTATGGTATACCATATATTTTATGTTTTGAGAGAGATTATCCAAAGTTTGTATTCACACAACTTGTGTACAAAAGGACAAATGAGAAATAGAAAAAAAAATCTGGAGAAATACTTACTGGTGGAGGCTGATATGTGAGCCGTTGCTGAAAAGAAAAACATACACTCATAAGTACTTCCAATAAACATTGCTGCCCAGGACAATGAAACAAAACAGGAATTTATAAGTTAGATCATTCTATTACTGAGAAAAGCGACGGTGTAATAACTTTATGTCTCATCCCACAAGTATGAAAACAAAGATGATTGAACATCTATGTGAGGAGTGCTAACACTTGCCTATTGAAGTTATATTTTCTACCTTAATCTCTGAGCGCAGTGCCCTCCTGTCCTTCTCTCCTGAAAGTTTGAACATCTCCCAGAGCTGCTTGTACTGGAAATACCTGCAGATATAAGAAAACCCAGTGAGCAAACATGTAACCATCACATCAATGTGAACCTGATGGGTGTGATTCTTCCAGACTGCTGCTGTATTAAGGAAGTACAAACAGAATGTTACAGAACTGTTATACAACATGAGGATAATCAATTAAAATTACTGTCCTTTATTTGGCATAATTACTGTCTAACTTACACTAACACAAGTTATAGGAAGTACTGAAGTGCTGTATGGAAAGCGATTCCGCTCCCTGAAGACCAACACAGAGAGACTGAGGAGGAGCTTCTTCCCGCAGGCGATACGGTCTCTCAATCACACCACCACACAGTACTGACCCACACATATGGTTCTTACACACACACTGGACTTTCTGGACTTTGGTTTTGCACAACACTGGTCACTATATTCTTCATTTCCGGTTAATACTTGTACAGCTGCTGTTATTGTGTATATATTTATTTATATTTAGATTTCTTCATACATTCTTATATAGTTCTATATTGTGTATTGTGTATTTTGTTGTACAGTTATTTTATTTTCAACTTTAATTTATATATTTATCTTTATCTTATTCTTCCCAGTTAAATTTACCCTTCATTCTAATTTGTGTTGTACAGTTATTTCATTTTTAACCTTAATTTATATTTTATTCCTTCCTAGTTAAATTTACCCTTTTTAATTTTTCATATTTATTTCCTATCTTATTCATAGCCTTTTCCTTTTTTGTTTTCTTTAGGTCACGAGCAGTTGTCCAAGCATTTCACTACATATCGTACTGTGTATGACTGTGTACGTGACAAATAAAAATTTGAATTTTGAATTTGGAAGCATTAAGGTGCTGCACATGAGTCTTCTAATGGAAAAGAAATCATTAAGAAACCTATCAGGAGCCTCTAGAATCATAATTCCACATTATTTCAGGTGTGAGTCTCAAACAGAAGTGGCAATCCTTTTCATTTTTTAACCACTGCATTTTGTAACTTACTTGGCTACTGGGTCAGTCTTCTTTATGGTCTGTTGACTCATCACTGGCCGGATGACTGAAATGAAAATCTATGTGAGAAATTATCGAAAGTTCAGAGAAAGCAAAATCTTTATATTGTGCTTTATTGCCAGCTTACAGGACTTTGGTTTGGGCCTTATATCACCATCACTCTTAGTTCGAGTCTGCTTCCACCATAAAGAAAGACAAACAGAAGAAAAAAACAAGATATTACATCTTCAACTGTTATTAACAGAAGAAAATGTGTTAGTTTTATTAATATAATATAGCTATAGATATAATATCGCATAAAATCTCAACAACAGTCTCCTCAAGGCACTTTGTATTGTAAACTAAGACCCTACAACAGGGTAAACCCATAGAGAGAGAACAGCAACAATCAAATGACCCCTTTATGAGCAAGCACTTGGTGACAGTGGGAAGGAAAAAAAATTCCTTTTAACAGGATGAAATATCTGGCAGAACCAGGCTAAGGGAAGGGCAGCTATCCCCCCTCACCCGTTGGCAGGAGGAGCAAGATAGGACAGAAGACACACTTTGAACTCTATTAAATTTCTTAAATCTTAAGAGACTACATTACCCACCATGGTCAAAGGAGCTTGCAAAGAAAAGCGTCTGGACTTCTTTAAGTTGCCTTAACGCCCACTCACATCCTGGGCCATCTGACCTCAGGAATTCGCATGATAAAGTGGGGCCAGGTTTCACAATGAACACACCCGAAACTCTGGCGGATTGGGACCCACGCCCAGTTTCCCACCTTGGCTCAGGCGATTAGAGGATCATCAGGGGGTCCTTTTGTCCCTCTGTGGGGGGTCACTCCCACTAGGTTTATATCTGGGACTCTCCACCATTTGACATTAGAACTGAAGAAGCTTCTCGGATGAGAGGTGAAACGTCTTCAAGCAACTTAAAGAAGTCCAGACGCGTTTCTTTGCAAGCTCCTTTGACTACGATGACCTGGATGACTGAGAACCTTCACAGACATATTACCCACCATGCCTTTCATGTACAATTCAAAAGCGCTTAAAGACACTCTTTCACTCTCAGAGGTCTGAGTGTCGCTCTGATCGTCCAGGTCTTCATTGTCTGACTCAGGTGACTCCTGCTCAGGTGATGTGGCTAAATGCAGTTGAGCCAGTCTTTCTTCCAGACAGCTCGCTGTACCTGCAAACACAAATTACTAACCATCAGCAAACCCAACACTTCACTCTCAGCTACTTTAAAAGAGACATAGTTTGCTTATCTCCAACTCCATATTTGGATTCTTAGCAACTTTGAAGAGAGTAGCAAAGTCTGTGTTAATACATGTATAAATATTAAACTTTCCCTGCTAAAATTAGCAAATTTCCATATTTTTGCCACAATTCAAAATAATTATTTTTAATTTGATAGTGAGCCTTGGTTCTGCTTCAAGGTTCATCTACTCTCTGACAGAATTACATTTTAGTTCCTCTTCCTATAAGTGGCTCCAAGACAACATTCTCCTGATTGGCTGCCCTCAAAGGGTTGAAAAAACGGCCTTAAAATGAGCATTTAGATCAGTGAGAAGCTTAAGTCTCACATCGATTACTAACACACATGAACACCTCATTATTTAAAACACTCGACCTGTTTAACAGAAGTATTTATTTTGTAATAGTACATATGTATGTTAGAAAATAAGGGAAAGCATAATCAGCCCACCTTTTAAACTTTTCATATCAACACTAATTGAGAAGTCAATTTACAATTAATGTGATGTTGAAATTTAATACCTGCATTAAAAATGTACATCTTATATCAAGAAATTTAACTCTTTGAAAAATTGTTTTCATACAACATGTATTTATTTTTCTGAATATAAATTCAATAACCTTTTTTTAAATGTCCAAACTGGGATGTAATTTATTATTCAAAGCTGACCTTTTTATGGCTAAATGCCCAAAAACATGTAGCCCATTTCTGAGCCTCTGACCAAACAGCAAAAAAAAACAACCTCCTTACAGTAACAAGTATCATGACGTGCTGATTTAGAAGCTGGAAAACATTTACCCCTGTCCTGTCTGAGGTTTCCTTCCCACTCTGCACACATGTTGCCATACATCATGGTCGACCTAATGTTCACTCTGGAGTCAATAAACTTGATGTCTTTGTTGCTCGAAGACTCGTCTGGATCTTCACACTCCGCTTTTCCTCCGACGTCTTTCTTGACATTATTGAACCCATGAAGGTCGTGCACCTCTATTTCTTGTTTTTGCTTCTCGTTCAGCCGGAACATGTCTTCAGCCTGAACAGTGCGATGCTGTTCTTTTGGTGCTTTCTTTTCAGATGCCGCATGTAGATCGCACTCCTCCTCACCTGCCTGCTTTTTCTTCTGTTCCGAATGCACTTCTGTGATGTGGATGATTTCTCTACAGCACGCCACATTATCAAAAATCTTGCTGACCTCTAACACAGACAGTTCATTGAAGTCTGGCTTATGTGTAGGTTCAATAAAGTCGCCAAAGCTGCTGAGTGACCGACTGTCCTCTTCGTCCTCTCTCATCTCAGACAGACTATCCTGATCAAACTCTGTTATGGTGTGGTCATCTCTGTACTCTGCTCCCTCCTGCCCCTCTGGTTTGTAGGTCCCATAGCCAGAGGTCATCAGACTTGGTGCGAGACTATCTGGACTGCTACTACACCTTTCTTCTTCCTCCTCCTCATCGTTATTTGTCTTATCCAAACTTTCCTTGCTGAAGTTGCTCTGGTTGTTCAACCCACTCTTTACCTCCTCTGAAGCCCCCTGAAGTAAATCTTCTGCATCGGTGGCTGGTTTAGAGTCAATCATTCGCTCAATCTCATCCTCTTCTTCTTCTTTCTCCTCATCTCCATCAGACCAAAATGAGGAGGAAAGGGAATTCTTGTCATCTTCACTCTCTTCGTCTGACTGAGTGCTGCACATTTTGTACATGTTGAGTTTGCACTACAACTCAGGTGTATGGAGTGTGTGATCTGAGAAGGCACAGGACTTAAGGAAGTAGCTAAGAGGATTAGCTGAAGCCTCAAAAGCTTCTTCTCACCGGAACAGCGCCCACTGCTGCTGACCAAAAGGAATTACACTGCTGCATTTACTCTTTAATGCTGCTTGTTTCAATAGTTGTTTCTTATTGTGAGACAATGAAGGCCAGGGTTCAACTATAAACATGAAACTTCGGATAAAACTTGTTGTGATCCATAAATACAAACTGGATGTCTACAGCAGTACTCAGTCAATTTATTCTTTCATTTTCTTCTTGAAATTATTTCTGCACTTCAGTTTACCTATTTTTTTTTATTCTAATCTAGTTATAGTAAAGCTACCTAAAAAAAAAAATCCCAATTTGATTAATAGTACACAGTACAATTGTACATTACAGCTTTGTGAAAACATAAAATCGAACATTATTACTTATTATTTTAGAACAATAAACCTTAAAGCAGATGATCAGAAGATATTACAGATTTTTGTCCATTAGTTTTTGTTACCTGAGTCTTCACTGTAGACTGATTCATCACAGACAAGTGACTGTCCTTTGTGTTTCCTGAGGGGCGGGAAGCATAATTAGAGTTGAAGACCTTCTCCATTTGGCACATCTGGAACAAGTCATATCTCCACAATAAGTTGACTTGTTCCAGATGTGCCACAAATTCCCTGTTAGTGTTAGCCAATGAAGAAATGATATAAAAAGAGAAGAATATGTCAATGATTAAAAAAACAACTTAAATTTGAATACCGACCTGCGATATAAATTGGAGATCGGTGTCAGAGATGATGAAAAACACGGGTTTTATTTCATATTTATTTAAAATCTTGGGCTAAACTGTAATAAAGTTTAAAGTTTAAATAAACTGTAAAAAAATAAAACAGACTAATCCAGACAGTAAGCACATAGGTCCATAAACCCATAGACTCTTTCACTCGTGAGCCATTAGTGGTTACAGAGCAGAATAACATGAAAAAAACAAACAAAAATAAACAAACAAACTTGTTCTTTGGTAATCAGAACAAAATTGTATCCGGAAAGCTGTTTCCTAGAAATGCATGAAATTCTACTCTTTACGTGCTTTTTTTATTAATACAAAGAAAAATCCAGCTGCTGCTAGTTGGAAAGACAAATAAAACTAAAATTAACTAATGTGTGTGAATGGGTGGATGACTGGATATGTAAAGCGCTTTGGGGTCCTTAGGGACTAGTAAAGCGCTATATAAATACAGGCCATTTACCATTACCAAATTAACTCTGGACAAACAAATGAAAAAATTAGCACACGATTCGTAAAACTACCTCAGAACTTTTCTCTTGATGAAGTGTCTCCCCTGGGTGTCTGGGGTAGATGTGTAGCTATCTGTCAGTGGTGAGTGAATGGTATCCTCAAGATCCTGCTCCACCTGAAGCCTGCTTGGAGCACCTGGAGGGAGCTTGAGCTTCTGGGCCACCGAGTGTTGAGCGTACGAGTCATAGTCTCCGTTATAACAGTTGATGAGCGTCTGGGTGTGACATTACATGCTTTTAATTTATTGCACATGCCTGACACCATTACAAATAAGACTATGTTTGTTGTCCAATCAAAGTAGTGCTACTCATGACATGATTTTATGTGGCAACACATTAACAGCATTTGGCTCAATAGAGCAATGAATGCAAGAATAAATGAATATAATATAAAAACATATCTTGTATGTTATGAGTCATTAATGCTTACCTTTCTGGCATGGTCTGTACTGCCTGCATGTAGGAAGAATGATTCACTAGTGCCTTTAAAGCAGTGTGGACTAACTGTGGAGAAAAACAGAGCTCAAGTTAGATGTTATTAAGTGTTATAAAAGTGAAATACTCAAAATCACAAAGTGAGTGCTCTGACCCTTTTCTTTGGTATAGGCAGGGGGACTTGGCTGAGGTGTAGTTGCCTGAGATTTGGCATTTATCTCATTTGATGAGGAAAGGCCTTTCCACTCCCCTCGTCGAACCAGCTCATCCAGATCTAATCACAGAAATGACAGTTTCCCCTCAATATTTACTGATTAACATGTCTGCAATCATTTCCTGTAATGCCTGTCATTTCCACATCTATTTCTATTATTACACTCTACCAGAGTAGCTCTGCATGATTCACAGTTCAAAATAATCCTTAACTTCTGTGCAGCCCCTCAGTTCATCTATAGTGTGAAACAACTGTTTAATTTCATCTCTCTTTAGGCTAACTTTCCTCTGATTAACTGCGCCTCAGAAACTGATGGTTTGAACAACACGTGTGCCCATACTAGAGTTGTGCTCCTGACATAACCACATAAGGGAAATCCATTATCTAAGACAAGTTACACCCCCTCCCCCAAAAAACAATTACTCAACTCTTTGAAACTCCTAAAGTCTGAGCTTTTTACTCGCAGAGATTACTTACTGAGCTAATTTTTTGAAACTTTGATTATGTTTAATATATGACAGAAAATTACTGAGCTCATTATTTGAAACTTTTATGTTTAATGTGAGTATATGACAGAAAATTAAGAAAAACAAGAGATCAATTCTTAGAATTAAAAATGTAAATAATCAGTGCACAATAAATATATTAAACTGCAAAACAATATGGCAATGTGAGTTGGGAGGTTTAAGAAGGGTTGGTAGATATATGTTTAACCTTGTTTAAATTCACGCAGCCTGTGCTTTGGTATGTTTTTGTAGCCAAGGAGGGCTAACTGTTCTTGAATTTCCTCCTCTGAGAAATCCAGATTGTCCATAATATTTCCAGCTTCCAGTCACTGATATGAAAACAGTCCTACATGAAAAAAAAAATCTAAATCAAACACAAAGACAAAACCAGATATGCAGGATGCAAGATGTTATGTCATAAACAAAATGTTCTTTTGATACATGTAAAGCTTTTCAAACACGTTTTACGCATGGGCTTTTATCACAGTGTTGGACAATGAGACACACTTTTGGTATGATTACTAGCGCAGTTGCAATTTTAACAAACAGTCTGTAGATACTCTATAACAAATATCAAATAAACCAAGAGTAAATAAATAAGTCTAACATCTGCGTTGATTTCCTACTGTCCTAACAACAATTCAAAACTGATTTTACAACAGCTGTTAGCTAGCTTGACTAGCCGTTCCCAACCAGACATAAAGAGAAACGATGTTAACTAATTTTAACTTGTCCGTTCTCACCTTCACACAAGCCGGTTAGGTGTTAGCGTGAACCCATCCTGCTAATGTTACCGGTGTAGTTTATCGAAGTAGTAGTTGCGCTTTATTGTTTGTACAGAGTTAAACACTCAGCACCAAGACAACGGCCGTAAAGAGCTTTGAAAATGACGCCTGCTAACGTCATTGACATAAACATCCGGTCTTTTTCTTCTTCGTTGTACTATTTAGCGATTGACGAGTCGACGCATTACCACCTCTAACTGGACTGGAAAAGTACAACGACGATAATAAATAGTTCTCACAAATCACATTAATCATCCTCCCAGATAGGAACGCCAGGGCACGGTGTGTGAGAGGAAAATGTTAAAGTTGCTTTAATAATATCTTAAAGTAAATGAGGAACTGATTTTGAGGTAGTATATTGCTGTAGTTTTTAGTTAAAATTGGATATTCAATCTAATTTATCAATGTTGATGTTTTCATCAAATATTAAGCAAAGACATTTGCACAACAGTAATATAATATACTAATATAATTGTAATATATTGAAAATTATTTCTTTAGATGATGTAATTAAAGAAACATGATGGATTGACATTAGAACTGAACATTTACCGTCCATCCATTGAGCCATTTTCTTATGCTTATCTTTATGAGGGTTGCAGGGCTACCGGAGCATATCCCAAGTGCTATAGGGTGAGAGGCAGTTTCCTGCTTCCTGTACAGAATGTCAGTCTGTCGCAGGGCAAACACAGAGAGACAGACAGCCATATGCACTCACATGTACACCTATGGAGAAATTAGAATCGCCACTTAACCTAACCCCACTAATTAATGGTTAGTTAGTGGATTGAAATCTGAGACTTTCCATCTTAAATGCACATATTAAACAAATATGTAGGGCTGCTTTCTTCCATTTCAAGAGTCAAGATTGAAGATTCTTTATTTGTCACATGCATAGTTATACGAGAACAACACGTAGTGAAATGTGTCCTGAAAAGCTCCTTGACTGTGCAAAAAGAGAACTTAATAAACAGTAAGTGAATATGTACAAGGATGACATTCAGTAAGTGAGTGAATTACATACATTAAGTAAATGCATTGAGTGTTTCTTCTTCAGTTACCTTTCTCACTCACTATGTCATAATACACCCTCTTAGCATTGAATCATACTTGTTATCAATCTCTGGCTCTCTTCCACAGCATGTCTTTATCCTGTCTTCCTTCTCTCACCCCAACCAGTTGCAGCAGATGGTCCCGCCCCTCCCTGAGCCTGGTTCTTCCAGAGGTTTCTTCCTGTTAAAAGGGAGTTTTCCCTTCCCACTGTTGTGCTTTCTCAAAGGGGGTCATATGATTGTTGAGTTTTTCTCTTTATATATTATTGTAGGGTCTACCTTACAATATAAAGTACTTTGACGTGACTGTTGTTGGCGCTGTATGAATAAAATTGAATTGAAAAATAAATTGAAGTACAATACAAATAAGTGGTGTAGTTGGGCACAAACATGTAAAGGCCCCCACCTCTATCATTTAAAGCTATACCACCATAGTTCATTTAGGGCTTCTGTTAGCAGAGTTGGACCTTAAGTTGATGTTGAAGGCCCCACAGAAGACTAAAAGGTAAACCTTGAGTTTCGAAATCTTTGGTATTAAAAGTGGAATGAAAGCATCTTACTTTACAGAATGCTGTTATGTTTTATGTAGCAATTTACTGATAAGAACCACAGTAATGTAACAGTTGTGTGTGTATTAAACATTCAGCTTAACCTTTACAAGTAAAGGGAAGTACGTCCCACCCTGTGTGTGCAGGGAACCCCTCCTCCTCCTCCGGCCGGCCTCAGCCTCTCAGAAATAATCAGGACTTTCTAACATCCTCCCCTTCCAACAGGCGGTGGGGTTTCAGTCAGGGGGGACGCTGACAGGTGGACTGCCTGAGAGCCCCATCTGATCTGGAAAAAGGGACTTTCAGTGTCTTCCTCGGTCCGTAGGAAGATCATGGCTCCACCACGAATCTGTCGGGAATCCTTCTTGGTGCTTTTACTGCAAATTGTGTTTATTTGCTCCGCTCAGGTGAGAGATAAGCGTAGATTTTTTTCTCTTCTCTGAACTGCAAACGTTTTTAAAGTCCTAATGTCCTATGCGTTCATGTGGCAGAGCCGATGTGGTATATTTGATAGGTATTTACGACTCAGAAAGGAGCACACTTTACGGTTCCTAACTGTAGTTTTTACTCCGCTGTATTTCATATACTTGTGTAGCACTTTAAGTAATCTCATTATGAGTTAAATATTCTTCTTTAACTCTGTGCTCTAACTTTAGACATGTAAAAAGCTTTCTGTGGTGGAAACGTAACTACCCTAAAGCAGTTACTGCAAAATGCACGGTACTTTAAGGCTACTGTACTTTAACATGCTGTATTGATGATTAAATGAATGATTTCAGTGTTTTTTATTAGGTTTTTCTAATGTCAGTTCATCCCAGTGATCGCAACTGGCACCAGTGAAGTCCAGAGGGCAGCAGTAATCTGAGCACATGCGGTTACTTAGGTGGAATAATAGGAAACCTGGTTCTGTGACCTAGCCACTCACATCACGCAGACAATGGGACTCTGTGTGAGCTTACCTTCACACTAGCAGCAGCAGCAGCACTGCTTGGTATTTGGAGATGGATTTCAGTTGGAAAAAAAGTAAAAAATGTTTTCTGTGTTTGTTTTACAGAGAGGCCCAGTCGGTCCCAGAGGCCCTCCAGGGCCACCCGGGATAGGTGGAGTGCCCGGAGTGGACGGTATTGATGTGAGTCTGCTTTTTGGTTCTTCTTTTGTACTGAATTTTATTCCAGGATTAATCAGCTCAGTGAACAGTGAAACCAAACAGCAGCTGATGTTCTCCGACAATAACAAAGCTCTGTCTGTCTCTCTGTCTAAATCATGGTATAGTTGTATCTATGCAGGGCTCGTTGACCTTTTTCAGAAGAACTGCCCTACAGAAAAAGAGAAAGTTGATCATCTTAATCTAAAGTGTGCCATACATTGTGCACTGAAAGTCTGCCTTTTCATTTGGATGCTGGCCTGCTATGGGCTCAAAAAGTTTAAGACAGTCTTTTAAATCCACATTTAATGAAATCATTTGATGGTATCATGATTGCATTGAGCCATTTATGTATCACCTTATAAATGACAATGAAACATAAAGTTATATGTATGATGAATATTTAGTTTTCATTGTATCATCTCCTTCATGTGTCTTCAGGGCGACAGAGGAGAAGACTCTACAGTGACTGGTGCACCAGTGAGTCAGTTTTTGGTTTCTCTTCTCACATGCAGAAGTCTAAGATTAATAAAATCAGTAATGCTGAATCTTCTGCTTCCAGGGACCTGATGGAGAGAATGGCAAAGATGGGACTCCTGGAGCTCCAGGCATCCCAGGGGCAGATGTAAGTAAGACAACATGTCAACACAGGCACAAACTGGTAAAGTGTTTGTCCAGCAGTCATGTTTTATAGCTTAATCATTCGCCGTGTGGTCTCTATAGTCCAAACCAAAATAAAAGACTTTATTAAGTTCTGAATTCACCAGCTAACCTGATCCAGTAGGTCTTAAATTCTCCAATGCGATAATGTATTAAGTGTCCGTAAGATCTGAGCCACATGACTTAAGACATTCAGATCTGCTGCTGTAGGAGCAGTTTATATTGGCCCCAGCTGAGCAAAAGTGTAGAGGAAAAAGAAAGGTCCCTTGAATAAATCAATCTGTTTATTTAGGGTTGAGTCTCAAATAGCGTACTGACAGAAACAGGGGTCTTTTTGTGCACTACTCAAGGAGTTCAGGGAAATCAGCTGCCCAGAGATGGCTGACTGAAGGCTGTACGCTGGGAAAGATGGTGCAGAATGGTCACAGTGTGTTTGCTGTCCTCTATGTGGTGGTGGTACAGAGAACAGACTGAAAGACTCAGAGTTTTATATGTACTGAATTCTTTTTTAGCAAGCCTGCACAACCACTCTGTGATTAATTAAAAACAAAAGTTACACCAATTTCCTTTACTTATAGAAGCAGAATATAGACTTTAATACAATACTAAATGGAAATTTGCTGAGATTTTGACCTTCAGCTTTGAGACAGAAGGAACCTTTTGTCACAGACTGAATGTGTTGACACATTTTATTTCTTAACCTATGCCTTTGACCAAGTGGGGAGTGTTTTGAATGTTGTTAATAAGGAAGGCAGTCAGCGGAAAAGCTAAAGAATGTAAAAACCCTCAACTCGATATCAGACTTATTTCAGTCTCATGTGTCATAATCTGGAGCAATCATCCCTCATGTTTTCTAGCTGTTCCTTCAGCCTATGGTACTTGTCAGTCTCCAGGCTCCTGCTACTCTGAGCTGGACTGTCTCAGTGCCATCTTTGACCAACCTGCAACATGGCTTCTGATGGCTGTGATAGCTTTCTGCCTTGGTGCTTATTGGTGGTTCTTGTGCCACTATGATCAGAGCCCTTATGCTATCCCCAAGGAACTTGTATCTTGATTGTATATCCCATGAATGGCTTACACATATATTTAACATTTCTTTTCTCTTTTTGTCAATGTTATTTATCGTCTGCTATCTCAGACTCTCTTCTCGCAGTTCATCTCAGGGTGCCATCCCCCTGATCTTTTCATTATAGCTCTAACTACCGGTAATCCTCTCTTTGCTGCCTTCATGAAGTGTGATGAGTTTTTGACATCAGTGGTATCTGTCTCCTGCTTTGGCCAGCTCATTATTTATTCTGGGCTTCTAAGTGATGCAAACCCTTGTCCAATCCCTACTTGAGCACCCTTTGTTGCATGCAAAGTGACAAGTTGCCAGGACACAAAGGGCATCACAGCATGCTGTGTTGTATGGTCATTGAACTGTCAGAATGCTCAATTTGCAGTTGTACCTTAGGTCCTGTCTTTCATGTGAATGTTACTTTGATACTAAGCTAATCATTACTGCAATCTAAACCCATCACTTCAAAGCACATCATTGGCCTATTTCAGGATAATAATGCATCCTGACATATTGGAGCAATTCTCCAAGAATAGTCTTAGGAACATAAGGGAATTCAATGGGTTGACTGGACTTTAGCCTGAGCGAGCAACTATGGGATGTACTGGAAAAACAAATGTGATTCACATAGGCTACAACTTCCAACATCCAGCATTTAAGGGATCTGCTGTTAACGTCTTGGTGCCTGATATCACAGGAGACCTCCAGAGCTTTTGTAAAGTGTATAAGAAAAAGTAAAGTGTATATTATTGGATACAGAAAGTTACAATTTCACTTTACACAAGTCCACCAAGTCCACCTATAAATTCTCTAACCTCAGTCCTATACTATGAGACACACACATACACACACACACACACACACACACAGAAATCAAACCAAACAACAATAGGAAAAGAAAAAAATGGTATGGCAGCTAGAGTGCAATATATATTTAAAATATCATTATTGCATGCCAAGATTTGAATGTACTTTGTTTCATGTCCACAGGGACCTGTGGGACCTCCTGGGGATCCAGGCCTCGTGGGCCCAAAAGGCTTAAAAGTAAGTTTATTGTCTCAACATATTTCTCAGTTAGTCATGTTGCTCAGATCTCTAAATCAGTTTTTTCACACTACAGTATAGAGTAGCACCACATATCTGCAAGTATACTGTACTCTGTCCTCATGTGAAATAACATTTCTGTTCTTGCTGGTTTTCAGGGGGAATCTGGAGCACGTGGGCCCCTTGGAGAGCCTGTAAGTACAGATATTCAAATATGTATTGCTTTATATATATTACCTTCTTTTCAATGCAAATTTGACCTCTTTCTTCATTTTAGTTATTACCTATTATATCTTGTACAACCTAGTTTTAAAAAGTGCATTGAGACAATTTGACTAAAGCTAATAAAGCCAGCCAGAAGCTTTGCAAATTTGTAATTATTTCTTACTCTCAGTTTGACACATTGTAATTTAGGACTTTTCTCCCACAGGGCGTAGGACCTGATGGACTTGATGTGAGTACACTGCTGATTTCTAAGTCCTTTTCAGGTTTGCATAAGTATGTACATTAAACAAACGAACAAACAAATCAGTGGTTGCCGATTTGTGTTTACCAGCAACTGAGTGGTTACTGGTTACTTTGTAACATATTTACAGGCTGTTCTGTAGTTCCAGGGCTCTTATACGATATTATTCTTTGGGCAGAGTATGGTGAAAAGATCTAACTTCTGCTAAAAACAAATTTGAATGTTCAATGTTTTTTGAAGCAAGGCTTCATTTGATAAATGATAAATATCTGATCATCTTGTTAATGTCATTTCCACAAATGGGAGCGTTTAAATTATTATTGTGGCTAATATTTTGGTGTGTTTTTGTTAGAATTTATCAGTTCTTCTGTTAAAAACTGCTCAGTGTTGCACAGGTGGAAGTAGAGCTCATTTACAACAATTTATGCTATTTTGCTGTATTTTTTAACAGGGTATTCCTGGTTCTGATGGGCTACCAGGGGAACTGGGAAAAGTAGGACCCCCAGTGAGTATATAAATCATAAATTGCCTAAATACAATTTCTTAGCTTTTGTAGAATAAAAAGTTTTTATCTTTGAAAGAGCCAATACCTTCAGTACAAACAAAGTCAACAATCATCACAAAACATGTCCTGCTGGTGACTACACAACTGATTAATAAAAACACATCTATCTGCTGCAGGGAGCAAGAGGGAGAAGAGGTCAAGTTGGTCTTCCTGGTCCTCGTGGTCCAAGAGTAAGTATCCCAGTTTCTGTGTACACTGCTAATGAACATCATCAGGGAAAAAAAGATAATAAAGGTTAATGATCTGGTAATTTATTTTAATGAATAGATGAGGTCTGTATTGAAAATAAAAATAAGATGATTTAAGCTCAGACACTTTTTTCTAGGGGCCTCCGGCTGTCTATGAAGGCAAAGACCTGGTAAGTAGATAAACCTGCAACTATTTGTTTGTAAAACCACAATTTTACATTTGGCTTACATACCAGGGAAACATACTAAGAACAGAACATGAATAGACTTAATGATGTGATTAGCAGCAAAATTATCATTCCTTTGTTAATTTCAAAATATTATTATTATTGTTCTTATCGTAACATTTGTAATAAAAGAATTTCCCAAATCTAGAATAAAGTATTATCTTATCTTAAAAGCTGATTATCTTGACTGTGAGATTACAGCGTTGTTTTAGCTGTCAGTGGAGCCCCCTGGTGGGAGGGCGTTTCCATGACCTCAAATAGGCTGTTGTATTTTCCAGTGTCCCAATGCCTGCCCCTTAGGTATTACTGGATATTCTGGCCTCCCAGGCATGAAAGTAAGTTGATCAATTATTAGCATATTTAATTAGCTTTTTGTTGATAACTTCTAACATTTAGTTTCTGTTTATAGGGTCACAAAGGGGTTAAAGGTGAATCAGGTGAGCCGGGAAGACAAGGACACAAGGTAACCTTATGCTAACATCTTAGTTTTCACTACATGAAAAAATTAAGCATTGATATCAAATCCTGACATTTCTGGGACGTTCATTTCTCAGGGAGATGAGGGTGAACAGGGACTGGCTGGTGAAGTTGGATCTCAAGGACTACCAGTAAACTAATTCATCATTCTCTTGTGACCCTAAAAATCTGAATGCATACAGAAATTGCTCCATGCAGTCAAACATATTAACACTCCTCTATCTGCTGAGTAATTCTAGGGCCCAGCTGGATCAAGAGGCCTCCCAGGAATAATGGGCTCTAAAGGTGACAGGGTGAGAGGACGCACACTGCATACAGTTTCATGGATTGTATTTGTAAACGTAAACAGTAAAGTTTGAGCCAAAAGGGCATATATTAAGGGACAGTCCAATGTAAAAAAAAAATACCTCTAAGGAAGTTTGTGCAAGTTGCTTATTGTAGTCCATAGCTACAGACGTATTTACAAACTATTATATGAAAAGGGGCAGCACAGTGGTTAGCACTGCTGCCTCAAGAGAAAAGGCCCTGAGTTTCTGTGAGGAGAGTGCATGTTCTCCCCAAAAAATCGTTATTAATAAAGCTCAGTAATGGTGTTGATTTAGCTCAGTGGGATATACAGGCACTCATATGCCATATGGATGGAAAGCAGTAGCCCTGGGTTCACGTCCAACCCCCGGCCCTTTGCTGCAGTCTTTCCCCACTTTCCTGTCTTTCTACACGGTCTCTATCCAATACAGCCTAAAAGACCCAAAACGCAGTAATTTCATGATCTAAGACGTGCACTGGAAAGTGAATCATGTATACTTTTAATAGAAAAAAAATGTATTAACTTAATTTGACTTATGTCCATTTTTCCGTTACTATAAACAGGGACCTCGTGGAAACCCGGGCGACATAGGCCCTCGTGGAATCCAGGGAGCTCCGGTGAGTGGAAGCTTACTATTATCTCTGCACAGTCCTTTGTGTTACTTGGATAAAATCCTGATGAAAACTGACCATTTTTAGGGGGATCCAGGCCAGAGAGGACCCATTGGTGAGAACGGCCCAAAAGGAGTGCTGGTAAGATCACAAATAAAAAAAAAGAAAAGAAATTTAGCATCAGCCAAAGTTTTCTTTTAACTCTCCGTTTCCACTTGAAATACATCACCCAGTATGAACTTAGCATGAAATGAACTTAGGCCTGTCATCATGTGAATTTGTTTGCAGTTAATTGCAGTTTGTTATTTCATAGGGGGACCGAGGTCCACCAGGAATCAGAGGAGTTCCTGGGCCAAAAGGAGACCCTGTGAGCACAGATATGTCTTATACATGCTAGAATCAATCAGTCAATGAATCTTTTCTTCTATGTCTTCTTGCTGACCTGCTTTTCTGTTGTTTTCTACTTCTAAAACCATCCGACCATTGTCTGTTGAATTCATATTGTTATCCTCCTTTCCCACCTGTATTCTATGGACGAGTTTTCCTGTGTCTTTGTCTTGCTAGAATTCAGAATTTAATTGCAATAACGCTCTTATTGTGCTGTTTAGCTATCATGACTGACCGTATTGGGTTTAAATAGCTTTATCTCTACACATATTCCTTCTCTACCAAATATAACATCTTCCTCTTTTTCTTACTGTGGAACTTTGATTTAAATGTGTGAAATAAGCTTTGTAATGAGATCCCTCTTATCTTGCCAACAGGGCCTTCCTGGTCCAGATGGTCGTGAAGGAATTCCTGGACTGCCAGGGTCCAAGGTAACTGTTTTAATTAATATCTAATTAATAATGAACAGAAGTCTAGATTCTCAAAAGACTGCTTTTAGTTTAGCCTTCAGTCTAAGTCTGTAGACATTTCCTTAGGAATTACTTTTAGCAACAATAATACAATAACAATAAAGGTGTTTAGCAGTTCCTCCTCCTTTAGCAGTTCAATTGTTTTTATTTTTAGGGTCTTCCAGGAAAAAATGGGGCTCCAGGTGATGCTGGCCCACAGGGACTTCCTGTAAGTGACGTCTGACAGCCTGATTCCTCATTAACATCTTTTCTTGACTCAGATATTTTCACTTATTACAATTTTCTTCATGTAGGGTTTGCCGGGAGCTTATGGTCAAAAAGGACACGGAGGTGCAAAGGTATGATCAATGCTTCTGTACCAACACCTCGTGAAAAACAAAACTATGTTTGCAAAAAGACAGGAGTTCCACAGTAAGATGAGCCAATGATGTTCTGTTTGTCTCTCTGTGTCACCAGGGTAACGCAGGCGATCCAGGAGTTGTTGGTTTGATGGGGTCTCCAGGGAAACAAGTAAGTTTGAAGCAAGGCGAGATGCATCAGGTTCATTAAATTGTTACGCAAAAGTCTCAATAGACGCATGTAAAAGCACATTAAACTACTGTACCTTACCGGGTTAAAGGTACCAACTAATGGATTAGTCAGATAACTTTTACTATGAGTAGATGACAAAAATTCTTGCCTTTTGGAGCTCTGATGATTATCTTGTCTGATATCTTGTTCACTAGGGTGAACGTGGTGATCAAGGAGAGGTGGGACCCATTGGGCTCAGAGGAGGACCAGTAAGTCTCTGAAATTCATGTACTTGGTTTTTCACTTTAACCTCCAAAATAGTTGTTTTCCCTTCGTAAACCAGAAGATCCCCTCCTGTTTGCTTCCAGCCCTTCATGATGCCCCAATATCTACTATTTATCTCACCTAAGTCCTGACTTCCACCTTCCTGTGGGCAAAACACAACAGCCAGAAGCAGTCACCTGTTAGCTTTGCCTACATGGCCTACTTGCAGGGCATGGTGCAAACACGTCTAAAGAAATTGTTTGAGCCTTGTTATTTTATGCTAGAAGCTTTAGTATTATAGCCTCTGTAAATCTGATCAATATGAACAGAGGAAGCAAACTGTTGCAGAGTAAAGGAAACTCCATGATGTAAGTAACTGTTCATCTTCCTCAGTAGGGTTAAAGATTAAAAGAGATTAAAGATTAAAGATTAATAGATTAATAAAGATTAATAGATTAATAGAGGTTAAAGATTAAAGAGATAGAAGGCAGCTGATCAAACACACACAAACCCACACATGTGCAATAAGGCTAAGTGCAATATTCTTTTCTGACAAAGTTGTATTTTTACTCAGTTGTATATAGAATTTGTATTCTATTTTTATCCTATTGTATATTTTATTCTACTCTATATAGTATTTTATTTCATTCTATTGTATTCTGTACAGTTGTGCACAGTATATCATTTGTATTGTATTCTAATTTTTGCTATATAACTTTTGCACTGTCCACTTTCTGCTGTGACAAAACTAATTTCCCACATGTGGGACTAATAAAGGTTATCTTATCTTATCTTAACAGTAACTTCAGCAGGATGAGAAATGAGATGAGAGGGAAAACAGTGCACCTATGCTGGTCTCCATTCAGAACATACACAAACAGATGCAAAGTCCGCTGCCTCAAATTTGATTAAACGATATTTATTGAATGAGAAATTGAGAGCAAACAGTCATGTAGAGAAGAAATGCATTTATAGATTTATAATCAGAAGGAGAGTGTACCCGGACATCTGTTAGCCAAAAGCTCAGGCTTCAAATTTGAGTGACAGCATATTCTTAGACACACAACCTTTAGGAGCGCCAGCCAATTAGAAAAAAATCAAATATCCCAGTCAAACCCAGAGGATTGACTGGGATATATGATAAATAAGGATGTTAATATACGGTGACTTGTTCAACTATAAAAATAATGAGCTGTAAACGATAAGGATATAAAAGATTCCCTGTAATAGCTACAGGACAGTTGACCTAAAAATATCATCACATACAGTATATCAAACATGACAAGTTACCAAACTGCATTTCTTTTTGTTTATTTCACTTGCGTTTTGACTCACTTCTGTCTGTATTTCCAGATGTGACCATAGCTCTTCTGTGTTTTAGGGTGGACAAGGAGAAAGAGGACCCGATGGGCCCCCGGGATTATCAGGAGCCAGGGTAAGACCTGAGGGAAAGCCGTCTTTTCTCTTGGGGACATTATGTTTTGAAAAAAAATATGGGAGAAAAAGAATTTAACACAGTAACACAAGTAAGATTCTTCTTAAATGTAAGATATTTAAAAATTTTATTTGAGATCTTATTTTCTGCAAAGAGTCCTGTCTGGGAAATGTGCTAAAAATCAATATTGCTTGCTTGCTGAGGTCCTGGTTTTACTGTAACTTCCGTGATCTTTGTTGCATTCATTTACAGTAGTTCCCAGTGCAACAGTCACACTCTAAGTAAAGGCTTTTAGTTTAGTCTGAAATCTGAGATATATGTGACAATAACGGAAAATAATCAGAAATCTTGATGGTACATATAGTTTTTTTGCCTGTAGCGCTAGGTATTCATCTAGATTTTTTGGAGTGAAAACTATTTTATCTCTTAGTGAACATCACTGAACACAAGAAAGCAACTGTCTGACTTCATGAAAACTGAGCTGTAACATTAGCTTCCTGCTAGTGCTCCTTTGGGTTGGTGAATTCAGACAGGAAAAAAAAAAACAGTCCAAAGAGCTCCAACAGATTTGTAGATTTTGGTTTCTATAAAGACATTTTGCTGTAGATTTTTTCAGATGTATGCTGACATATTGTTTTGGTTCTAATATTGATGGAAAACATAAGGGTTGTATAGACTGGAAAGGCTTTAATAATACATGGTAAAAGGACATCAACAGGTATCCATGCTTTTATTATGCTGGAGTTTAACTGTATTGCATAATATACTGACACATCAACACGATTTAAGGATCTGAGCTGAATGTTATGGAACGCCAGGACTGCCATAATGAATTAATTAAATACACCATTAAATAATTAATTAAATGTGGCAATAATTAATTAAAATTGGAATTAATTAATTAAATAAATAGTTATGACACATGTAATTAATTAATTATTGACACATTTAATTAATTATTTATGTATTTCACATTTTAATTAATTATTGACACATTTAATTAATTATTTAATGATATATTTATTTATTTCATTTTGGCAGTCCTGGCGCCTGGCTCTCATCATGAAATAATTTTATCTGTCAGCCTCACCCATCAAACTCAGGGGGCGGGGTTAACGCTGATCGAGTCAAAACCATTGCTTTGGCCTGGTGGCCATTGTTTCTAGCACACAACAACCGGCATGTGGAAGCTAACAGAACTGAGCTTTGAAAAACCCTGTTTGTGTGTCACCAAATACCGTTTTAATATTTTTTTTAGCCGAGAATGTAGTGGTTTAATCTTCATGTGTCTGGTCGGTTTGTCAAGATACAGCCTCTTTGCAAAAGTGTTTCGATGATTTCGGAGATGTCTGCCCAGTCTCACGGCAAAGCGTGGGATAGACCCGCTCGCCTCGCAAGCAATCCCACCGACAAAGCGCAGGCCCCAGTACACAGCTGTAGTAACCCCCGCTGACTTCTTTTACTGAGGTTATATTTATCGGTGTTTTATTTCCTGATGTTCTTATGTGTCCTACGTGTTTCAGTCGCCAATTCTGAATTATAACTAACATTAAAAACATGTTTAAGGAGGAGAGAGAGCAAATAAATCTGTTTAACATCTGATCTTTGGGTTTTTGTTCAGTAATCAGCGTGACCTGTGTATAAACACATAAAAGAGATAACGTTGGTGTTTCTGTCATGTAGTAACTGCTGGCTTTAACTGTACAAAGGTTGTTCGACACTATGAAACACATACAGACTTCATGATGTTCGGCTAATATTTTTATTGTGAATATTAATCATGCTGACCTCGCTCTGTACACCACGCAGCGAGGTCAGCATGTCCACGATATCCACGATATCCTCAGCTCCATGAATTAACACAAAGTTTCCCACCTGACTATCTAACTTCCAACTATTCCAGAGACGTGAAAATATACAGCATAAAGAAAAGTGTAAGAGACTCAGCAGCAGATTAGAATAACAGTTATAGATTTAATAAATCACCAAATGAATCCAAGAAACGAGCAAACCTGTTCCGACAATTTGAGTTTGTATTCCCTCAGCTGCAGACTGTTTAAATGTTTGAAAAGGAAGATTAGATATAAAAAACGTCAAACATAGACTCAGTCTGCCTTCACATTTGATATGAGGCCAGCACGTATAGTGGCCTCAGCTATTACTGAAATACACGTGCTATATCATAAACTATGATATAAATAGGGAGGTCCTATTAACATGTTTAGTTTTAAAGGACACCTTCCTGCCTTTAGTCTCATTCATGAGCAGTATTAGTTTTCTTCTAACATCCAGAAGTCTGCACGATGTGTTTCATAGTTTGTAACAAGCCTTTGACAGGTAAACATAACATGACCGAAAAAGCAAAAAAAAAAAAAAAAAAAAAAAAAAAAAAGAGAGAGAGAGAGAGAGTGTTGAGATAAGAAGAGAAAATGCTCTCAATTATGGAGACAGGCAAATGGTTCATTTATGTTTGATGTGTGTTTATTCCTCCCTAAATATCGTCGGTGAAGTTTGCCATGCACGTCAGATTTTCCTGCGCATTTTTATACGTGTGCCAACAGAGAGAGAAAAAAAATCACATTCTAACAGACAGCTGGTGCTTAGAATACAGTTGAATAACTATTAAAAAACAGATGATATTTAGATGATAGTTCAGTCTAACACATGTGCCAGTGAACCATTAAACGTCTGTGAAACTATGCAGTTATGAAACGTAACTTTAACCTCAGCCAAACCGATTTGCTCAGTTGTAAATAAAACAGCGAAGTAAACGTGACCCGACAGACAGAACCTGAGTGAATGAAGTCCAGCGTTTAACCACTGAGAGCTAAAACTCAGCTGAGGTTTCAAAGCTGTGTGCCGGTGATTGGACATCAGCCGCTGATGAAGCTGTTCACCTATAAAGTGCTCTGTAAGGAAACAAGCTCCAGCAGCTCTGCGCTCGGGGAAAACACTATATTTACTTATCTTGTGCAGAAAAATGCGCTGACATTGCTTTATATCGAGCACCGGCTGCCCAGTTAAACTGTGACTATCACCAGGTAACGTAGGCGTGTTTCTTGAATTAGCAGCAGGTGTTAAACAGCTGACAGATGAGGAGGAGGATGCATGCAGGTAAACTGAGGGTCTGTTGAGCTGATCGCTGGTTTCGTGAGAAAAATGTCAGCTCGTTCTTTATGTTACAGAAGCACAGAGACACAAGACCAGGCGGAAAGAGACGATCGTTCGGTGAAAATGAGAATCTGCGAATGCAACATGTGGAACACGGAGAGTGGAATATGTAAACAAACTGGTTAACGTAACCCCCTCGGTGCACTCTGCATGCTAATTGTTAGCAGAGCTAGTGAAATCTCTGAAAACATCTGAGCACTTTTGCAAACATATTCTATGTTGACAACCTGACCAGACATACGGCGCGACATTCGCGGCTAAAACACTGTTAAAAGTGTAGCTGGTGACAGAAAAACGGGGTATTTTAAAACTACACCACCACCATTGCTGCCTGTGATTTGATCTGCATTCTGGGATACCTGGCTGCCCCAAGTCTACACAAGCAATCGATTATCTAGGATCGACCTGTTTTGACTTACTTTGCACGGCAACCAATCAAATGTTAGAGAAGCTGCATGGGCAGCGTTAACCCCGCCTCCTGAGTTTGATGGGTGAGGCTGACAGATAAAATTATTTCATGATGAGAGCCAGGCGCCAGGACTGCCAAAATGAAATAAATAAATATATCATTAAATAATTAATTAAATGTGTCAATAATTAATTAAAATGTGAAATACATAAATAATTAATTAAATGTGTCAATAATTAATTAATTACATGTGTCATAACTATTTAATTAATTAATTCCAATTTTAATTAATTATTGCCACATTTAATTAATTATTTAATGGTGTATTTAATTAATTCATTATGGCAGTCCTGGTGTTCCATAGAATGTCTACAGAATAATTTATTTATGTTAATTAATTAGTGGGAAAACAAAAGAAAACTCTGATTTAGATCATGAAAGGGTAGAAAAGTTGTATTTAATTGTTTCTTTTTACAGTCATATAAATGCACAGTTCCTGAGATCTCCTGCTGGCAGACAGACAGATCAACAAATCTGGGTTAAAAGCAATGCTTTTTGTTAGAACCGAGTCCGCCTGAGTGAAAAACAACAGGATTATGATAGTGCTGTTGTGGGAAAAGAAACAGGAGACGCTGTACAGAGAGGAAATGTTCAGATAACGATAACTTCAAACAAGCAAAAAAAATTAAAAAGTAGAACGCAATAATTTCCAAGGTCTGATGGGCCTTGAGAAAAGTACACGCTGGTCTTTTTTGCTTGTCACTGGGAGAGCAAAAATCAGTAAGAAATGAGCGCCTCGAAACTGAAAGCCAAGCAGACACAGTGTTCATAAATACAATCCATCCTGAAAGTATTATTCGACACGAGAATAATCCGGTAAAGAAAAACCTTGTATCTGCTCAGATATTCATTGCAGGAAAGCAGAGTCATGTTTTTGTGCTTTTAATAAAGAGCTGAACGTCTTTATGAACGCCTGTCCCTGCAGTTAAGTCTCTAATCCACTGGTGAGTGGGCATGAATGGTCTCTTGTGTTACAGACTTTTATTTTTTCTGCAGCTCAGGGGGGATTCAGGACAGGAAAATAACCCGAGAAACCCTGAAAGAAATCTCTGTTCCCCAGGAATGCCCACATCCCCACATGTTATCCCTTGAAACCCTAACACATCCAAGGGAGGGTGGATGCTTGGGGTGCTGGTGGGTCCAGCCTGTGGTTCAGAATGATGTAAAGCTGGAAATGTTTTTTTCCCTTGTAGATATGGTTAGATTAAGTTGGGGGTGGTATGGTACCTGCTCTAGGCTTCACACAGTGTGTTCTGTGTTGTGATTTTGAATGTGTGTATTATATGTTAAGAGGAGGTTATGTCTGTGTGTGGCTATTTTAAAAAAAAAAAAAATAGGGGAGCAAAGGAAATCCAGGCCTACCCGGACTCCCTGGCCCTGCTGGTTTCCGTGGTCAGAAAGGAGACAGGGTAAGAGACACAAAATGAAACAAGATAAAAACAGATCTGATTTAAACCGAAGTCATGTGAATGCAACAGTCCAAAATAAGTAGTCACATGTACCGTGGCTCACAGCACTACCTCACTCTACTTATTAAGTTGCACACTAATGTTATTTTTGTTGAACAATATGGGAATTGAATTTGTGTGGGGATATGGTTGAGATCTGCTGATATCAAAAGAAGCAAACAGATATAAATGATCCTCTTTAAAGGTGGGTGCAAACCCAACAAGACATTTTCACTCTGCTCAGTTCGTGTTCAGACCTGCAGAGCAGAGAGAAAGTCAGATCAGCTGATCACTTGCGGGGGTGGGGTGGAGGGTGTGCGGAGAATATACAAAGTTAAAACATAGCAAATGTTTACAGTGTGTATTAACCCCCCGAAACCTTGGCTGATTGTGACCCACACCCATTTTCACACCTTGGCTCGTGTGATTAGGTAGGGGATCAATAGGGGGTCCATGACCCTCTTGGGGGACACTCCCATAGGGCTTAAAATCTGGGACTCTCCACCAATTGCTCTTAGAACTGAAGAAGCTTCTCCGATGTGAGGTGAAACGTCTCCACAGAAACCTAAAGAAGTCCAGACACGTTTCTTTCCAAGCTCCTTAGACTATGATGACCTGGATCACTGAGAACCTTCCCAGACAAATCCTTAATTCTATTGTTTGCAGGCTTTCTGGTGTAACTGGAACTAAGTAGGTGAATTGGATGAAGTTTTGTATAAAATTTTATAGCAGGAACAATTGTGTGTTTTTACCCCTGAGTTGAAAAAAGGCTGATGGAGTGTTGTTGTGACTCTGCAGATGACCAGTATCAGGCCCCAGTCAGGAAATACTGCACATACAACTGATAGATGGCTTCAGATTAGCTTTCCAAATACATTTGTCAGAATGGGTTACTGCTGTGTGTGATCACCACACTAAAATGACAATTCTATTAACTCATTCACTGCCATTGACGTCTATAGCCGTCAATTGCAGTGAATGAGTCAATGGGTTTAACTCATTCACTGCCAATGGCTGGCAGTGAATGAGTTAAAAATTCATCGAAAATTGTAAAAATAATAAATAACTGATACAGACAAAAAGTCCAGACGCTTTTCTTTCCAAGCTCCTTAGACTAATAAATAATTGATCCAATATCCCACACTGTCCTAATGCAGGTCCATTTAAAGTCATATCTTTTTTTGACTCAGGCAGCTTCAATCAGATAAATGAAGTCTGGATCAGATCTAGATTAGCAAATTGGATTATTGTGGGTATTGGTGCACTAAATTTATTTATTTCCAGTTAATACTATCAAACTCCCAAAAATAATTATCTTGCTTTTTTGTTTTTCTCAGGGTGCAGTCGGTCTTGATGGTCCAAAGGGAGACCAGGTATTTTTATTTATTTATTAAACTGTAATATCATTATCATTATTATTAGACAAATCACAGAGTGGGATTTGAGCTAAAAATCTGCACATTTTAATATTTTTAGGGACTTCCAGGAGCTGAGGGAACAGCAGGAGAGAGAGGAGATGTGGTGAGTTATCAACTACTGAAAGTACCAAGAAGTGGGAAAACAGACATGCTCGCAGTGATGCCATTAAGAAGGATGTAGTTGTTAACAGTGTCAAGAATCACTTGAGTTTGCAAAATCTGTTGTGGGAAATACTCCTTTGTGACAAAGTGACACAGCTTTGCAGAATAATAAAATATGATACGTATCTGGTAGAAATATCTTCGGATGTTTCTGCATGCATGTAGTTATTTACGCCTGCTTTCTTTTTTTCAGGGTGAACCAGGAGAATCTGGAGAGAAAGGATCGGTATGTTCATCTAACCAAGTGTATCCTATCCTTAAATATTGGAGATTTTTTTTTTCCCATAACTTAGTTCAAAAAGGTAAACTTTCATATATGCTAGCTTCCTTACGCATAAAGTGAAATATTCGCTGACGATTATGGTTTATATGTTCTTAAAAATGAGAACCCACCTAATTTTTTAGATTGATCAAAATGTATTATTGTATTATTCTGTCCAGTGTTTTCCATCTTACTCCACAGATTCCCACTTCTCTTCCCTTTTTTCTGTTGAAGTCATCTGTTTGGTGCTATTTTTTGTAGTCAGGCCCACCAGGAGAGACGGGAAATAAAGGACCCGAGGGCAGCCGAGGACTGCCAGGTAAAGAGGGCAAGTTGGGCCAACCAGGACCCCGTGGCATGCAGGGGGACATGGGGGTGCCTGGCCTGCCGGGAATACAGGGACCAGCGGTGAGAAATTTTTATCTCTGTACTGTTCTGTTACAACTCTCTGTTGAATCATGGTCGATTATTGAACAGCATGTTCGCTCAAGTGAAATACAATGCTTGTTATTTTGAATTTTCAATAAATGGATTGTTGGAGAAAGGGAATATGATACATCCAGTGTTTATTATTAGTATTCAATTAAAAAATACTTGTTCAGTATTTTTGCAGAATGTTTAATGAGACTATAAATATCCAATCTTCTCAAGAAACACCTTGAGAACACCAGAATTTCCTCAGTAACCATCACTCATCACTATCAACGATCTGTTTGTTCAGGGAAAATCACCAACAGATACACACATCAAACAAGTCTGCATGAGGGTAATGCAAGGTAAGCGTTCTATCGGCTGGTTACCACTAGGTGTAGTTACTGAAGACAGTGTGCTTTACAGTCATTTGGATAAAAGAGCTTTTCAAACCAATCTGTGGCAAACACAAAATGTTTGTTATTTTACATCTATATATCCACCGATTAACACAGAAAATTAAAAAATAAAATTCTCCTGTGCCACAGATCAGTTTGCCCAGCTAGCAGCTAGCTTGACCAGGCCTGAGTCAGGTATTGGTGGGATGCCCGGTCCTCCAGGCCCACCTGGACCTCCAGGCCCCACAGGAGAGAATGGTTTCCCAGGTCACACCGGATCAAGAGGTCTGCCTGGTCTGAAAGGGCCACCTGGACTGATGGGAATCAAAGGACCTAAGGGTGAGCTTTATCTTGGCAGTTGAAGATTGTTGGAGTAGCGCAACCCCTAATGTGCAAGTCCAGTGAGCACAAAGACCGCAAAACTGTCTGACTTAAGTTGGTGATAAGTCACTGCTAACAAGCATATAATAGCACATTTCTTATTCTCTGCCTTTTTTTGGTGCATCACTGAGTTTCTTGGTGCATTACTGCTATCTGTAGATCAGTTCAAAAATAATGGGAAACCACTGGCAGAGGTGTGCATTTCAGGTGCATATATATGAAAACAGGCAAGGTTAAACCAAACATGGAATCACATGCAAACTCAAAATTAAAAATAAATCTTTCATGCTTAACTCTAGTATTGAGATACACAGCTATGATGTATTTGTAATTTAGACAGAGGAAATCTGGAGCTTATCAGGAGGATTACTATTACTGAATCAGAAAAATAAAAGCAAATGACTCATGTGTAAACTGCAAGCCTGTGGGATTATCGAAATTAACTGACAGTCATTTATATTCATGTTGTTTTGACCCGTAGCTCCTCAGGGACAAATCATCTGAATGAGGGACCAGATGTGGTGTGAAGCCTGAGTTTGAACCTCATGCTAAACACAGCTAAATATAGTAACTTTAATTATGTGTTTCCCATTGGTGATAATTACTTTCCCTCCCCACAGGTGACCAGGGTGATAAAGGGGACAGGGGACCCATAACGAGAGGACCCAAAGGAGAACCAGGTGCACCTGGTTTACCAGGTAATTGACAAGATAGCTGTACATAGAATAAATGAACTAAATGTCTCAGTCAAGCATCAGGTAGTGAAGATTATGTAATATTGTCCAAAAGAAAAATGCCGTTTGGATGAACAATAATGCTGGACAAAAAAACCCCAGATCTGAGCTCAATTACACAAAGCCTTTTATATTAATTAACAGCAAAAATATCCCTTTCTGTCCTCCCGAGTGCATAAAGTCTTATAGGTTAATAATATTATAATTTTCAAATCAAATCAAATCAAATCACTTTTATTGTCACATCACATGTGCAGGTACATTGGTACAGCACATGTGAGTGAAATTCTTGTGTGCGAGCTTCACAAGCAACAGAGTTGTGCAAAATACAATAATGTAAACAAGCAAAATACAAGAATGGCTACATCTGAAACTAATAAATATATGTACAATATATAATAGTATATGCATTTCTGGATGTGTATACTAAATATTTTTCTACGTGTGTGTGTGTGTGTGTGTGTGTGTGTGTGTGTGTGTACACATATTTTACAAATTAAATAGAGTAAACAATAAATAAAATATATAAAATAAATAAAATAAAATATACAGAGTGAGACGTGCAAAACAGTGGCATTACTGTACAGTATGGAGTGCATAATGTTAAAGTTCCAGTAGTGAAGCTGAGGTGTCTATGAAGTGTTCAGCAGTCTGATGGCCTGATGGAAAAAGCTGTCTCTCAGTCTGCTGGTACAGGACCGGATGCTGCAGAACCTCCTTCCTGATGGAAGTAGTCTGAACAGTTTATGGCTGGGGTGACTGGAGTCCTTGATGATCCTCCCCGCTTTCCTCAGGCAGCGCTTCCTGTAGATGTCTTGGAGGGAGGGAAGCTTACTTCCAATTATCCGTTCAGAGCACCGCACTACTCGCTGGAGAGCTTTGCAGTTGTAGGCGGTGCTGTTGCCATACCAGGTGGTGATGCATCCAGTGAGGATGCTCTCAATGGCACAGTGATAGAAGGTCCTGAGGATGCGGGGGCTCATGCCGAATCTTTTCAGTCTCCTGAGAAAGAAGAGGCGCTGCTGCGCCTTCTTCACTGTTTTGTTTGTGTGTACTGACCACAAACAAAACACACAAAACTGACCACGTAAGATCCTCAGCCAGGTGTACGCCAAGGAACCGGAAGCTGCTCACTCTCTCCACAGCAGCGCCGTTGATGGTGATGGGGGTGTGTACTTCTCTGCACCTCCGGAAGTCCACTATCAACTCCTTTGTCTTTGCGACGTTGAGGGTGAGATGGTTGTCTTGACACCAGTGGGTCAGGGCGCTGACCTCCTCCCTGTAAGCCGTCTCATCACCATTGGTGATAAGACCCACCACTTTAGTGTCGTCCGCAAACTTCACAATGATGTTGGAGTTGTTAGTGGCTGTGCAGTCGTAGGTGTAGAGTGAGTATAGGAGAGGGCTCAGTACACACCCCTGTGGAGCACCAGTGTTCAGTGTGACGGGGGATGAGGTGATGCTGCCCAGTCTGACCACTTGGCGTCTGTCAGACAGGAAGCTAAGGATCCAGCTGCAGAGGGAGCTGCTCAGTCCTAGATCCTGCAGTTTCCTGTCCAGCTTCGAGGGAACGATGGTATTGAATGCTGAGCTGTAATCTACAAACAGCATTCTCACATACGTGTCTCTCTTCTCCAGGTGTGACAGGGCAGTATGTAGTGTCAGGGCTATGGCATCATCAGTGGACCTGTTGTGGTGGTATGCGAACTGTAGAGGGTCCAGTGAGTCGGGTAGTGCAGAGCAGATGAAGTCCCTGACCAGCTTCTCGAAGCATTTGCTTACGATGGGGGTCAGGGCTACAGGTCGCCAGTCGTTCAGTGAGGAGATGGTGGAGGATTTGGGTACAGGGACGATGGTGGCCATTTTGAAGCAGGCTGGGACTACAGACAGAGAAAGGGAAAGGTTGAAGATGTACGTGAACACTCCAGCCAGCTGAGCCGCGCATGACTTGAGGACGCGGCCGGGAATCCCGTCCGGACCAGTAGCTTTGCGTGCGTTCACCTTCCTGAAGCACCTCCGCACATCCTCCTCAGACACAGTGTGCGCACTGACGTCATCCGCGGTGCGCACACTGTCCGGTCTCATGGTGTTCGCTGTGTCGAATCTAGCGTAGAATACGTTTAGATCCTCACACAGAGAGGCCGTGGTCTGCGGTGTGCTGGTTTTCCCTCTAAAGTCTGTGATCGTGTTTAGTCCCTGCCACATACTCCGAGGGTTGTCAAACTGTTGCTCCACCCTGTCCCGTGAATGCTGCATTTAACACCGTGAATGCTGCATTCAGTCATTGTAAAAAATGTTTTTTAATTAGAGGCATGGAAAGCTCTGCAATTCAAAGAAAGGGTGCACATTAAATAAAAAACAGTATCACTTTGACAGTTAAATAGTTTATATTTAGGAGAATAAGTACACTTCTCAAAACAACTGTTCAAAGGAAGACTTTGAAAACACATCAGATCTTAATGGGGAAAAAATCCATCCATCCATCCATCTTCATCCGCTTTATCCGAGGCCGGGTCGCGGGGGCAGCAGCCTAAGCTGAGAGGCCCAGACCTCCCTCTCCCCAGCCACCTCCTCCAGCTATCCCAGGCCAGCCGAGAGATATAATTTCTCCAGCGTGTCCTGGGTCTGCCCCGGGGCCTCCTGGAACACCTCACCCAGGAGGCGCCCAGGAGGCATCCTTGTCAGATGCCCGAACCACCTCAGTTGGCTCCTTTCGATGTGGAGCAGCAGCGGCTCTACTCTGAGCCCCTCCCAGATGGCCGAACTTCTCACCCTATCTCTAAGGGAGAGGCCAGCCACCCTTCGGAGGAAGCTCATTTCTGCCGCTTGTATCCGCGATCTCGTTCTTTCGGTCACTACCCACAGCTCGTGGCCATAGGTGAGGGTAGGGACGTAGATCGACCGGTAAATTGAGAGCTTTGCTTTTACACTCAGCTCCCTCTTCACCACGACGGACCGGTGCAGCGTCCGCATTACTGCAGCTGCAGCCCCAATCCGTCTTTCGATCTCCGGTTCCCTTCTCCCATCACTCGCGAACAAGACCCTGAGATACTTGAACTCCTCCACTTGGGGCAGGAACTCATCCCCGACCCAGAGTGGGCACGCCACCCTTTTCCGGCTGAGAACCATGGCCTCAGATTTGGAGGTGCTGATCCTCATTCCCGCTGCTTCACACTCGGCTGCAAACCGTTCCAGTCCAAGCTGGAGGTCCCCACCCGATGAAGCCAACAGAACCACATCATCCGCAAAAAGCAGAGATGAGATTCTGAGGCCACCAAAATGAAAGCCCTCTGCCACTTGGCTGCGCCTAGAAATCCTGTCCATAAAAATTATGAACAGAACCAGTGACAAAGGGCAGCCCTGGCGGAGCCCATCACCCACCGGGAACGAGTCCAACATTCTATATATAACATTGTGGTGTCAGATGGATCGAAACATGGCGTCCCAAAGATGTTCTATTGGCTTTAGGTCAGGTGAGCATGTAGTCAATCAATGGCATCAATTTGTTCATTCTCCAGAAATTTCCTGCAGAGTTTTGTCAGATGAGGTTGGGCATTGTCATACATCAGGAGGAACTCAGGACCCACTGCACCAGCATAGGGTCCGACAGTTGGTCCAAGGGTGCTGTTGCCTAGCCTCTATAGGGTGTGTGTGCCTTTTCAGACCAAACCATGCTGAATGATGTTACAGGGAGAATAATGTTTTCCACACCTTCTCCAGATCCTTTCCTCTCTCTCACGTGTGCTCAGCGTGAACCTACTCTTATCTGTGAAAAACACAGGACATCAGCAGATCTGCCAAATCTGGTAGTGTATGCCAAATGCCAACTGGGCTCTATTAGCAGTAGTGACAGTGCCCCTAGTTGTATGCAAAACAAGTGAAGAAAAAAAATGCCAGTGTCCTGCACCTTCAAAACCATTCCTGTTTTGGTGGTTGTTTCATTGTTGCCCCTCTAGTTCCCCTGTTGTTAATTTCACAAACACAAAAGCAGCTGAAGCTTATTGACAGACAACCCCCTCTGCTGCTAAACTGACCAGATCAATATCCCACAAGTTTAACTGACTTGATTGCTATAGTGATTAAAAATTGTTCATTTCATTTTTGTAGTCGTGTACTTTACTCTGCAAATAATGATGTTAATTATTACAGAACTGCTTTAACACATCATGTTTAGAACTTTCTAGATACCCAGGGCCTAGTAACTTGTTGATATTCATCTGACACATGAGTTTTAATGCCAGCAGTGCCAAACATGACACATTTTAAGTGTAATGAGAAGCTGCAAAAATTCACAGCACTTGACTACTACTGGGTTAGATACTTGGCCTAAGGTTTTCCACATAGTTGACAAAGGCAGATATTCTATGCAAACTGAACATGGGAAACTTTTGAATATATTTATATTTCCTCATATTTTGTGTTTTTCTTTGCACTGCTCTTGTGCAATCATTACATTTGACATACTAACTGAAGGTTTATGGATAATCTTCCTGGACTGTATTGCAAAAATTTGTAAATTAGTGCTTAGTAAACACAACTAAACTAAATCAGTGTATCACCCACAATCTTGTAAAATAGAGTGAATTTATTGACAACCAGTCATAGAAAGAAGGTGGGCATAGCAATATCACAGTGCAGTGTAAAAAGTCAGGTCCAGGGGCTGCATCAATGTAGTCTATAGGATGATTACAGAAAAACGTGGATGTTTAACTTCTGATCCTCTGTCATTCTGTTTGCAGGCAATCCTGGTCGACCAGCTTATGGCAGAGACGGTCGTGACGGAGAGAGGGGACCTCGTGGGGTTGCTGGTACAGCTGGTGTTCCTGGACCTCCTGGTCCTCCTGGTTTGAACAGTTACTGTGAGCCGTCGCAGTGCATCCTTCCCATGGTGGCATCACCGGTTTCGGCAAAGGACTCCAGCATGAAAGGTCCCACTGAGATGTGAGGAGGGACCACAGCTGCATTAGGCGGAAAACTGACAGAGTGGAGGAGAAACTAGAACTCTGTAGAAAATGTGTCCATTTGAGTTTTGAAGCTTGGTGTGTGTGTGTGTGTGTGAGTGTGTTGTTGTGTTTTTAAATGTAGTCAGCTGATTTGGAACTAGATTTATTTTTAAGCCATCTTTGTGGTTATAAAGTCATATTATGGTGGACACTGAAAAACACCCATCAGCTTTTGAAACTCCTTTATATGACAAAAAAAATAATTTTACCTCAACTTTGCCATCTCTGTACTGTAAAAGTAAAAGGAGGGTTTATTTTTGAGAAATTAAAAGCTCCCTCTACAAACCTTCTAGCCCCTTCTCGATTCAAACAACACGGCAATATTTTCTGTGTGTTTATGTAAATGTGTCAATATGCAAATTATACTGATGAAAAACATACATTAGTTTGTGAGTATCTTTGTTGGTTGTCCACTTAAATCCCCACTTGTGCTTTTTGCTCTTAATGTAGGAGAATGTTTGATAATTTCTGTCTCTGTGTGGTTTTGATTAGAGGTTGGCCATGTTTGAAAACCTCTCTGGCAGTTTTATATGACTTCTTATTTATTATATCAAAGTTTGACGTGACATCTTCAAGTTGTACAAAGGAGGGAAATAAAAACATTTTGATAACCCCTGGCATGTTTTGTATGAACAAGGAAAATAAAAATGAAGTGCACTTAAAACAAAACGTAAACTTGAATCACTACGATGAAAAACTCAAAGCTGTTTGTTACTTTAAAACACACCAAGTTCAGACAAAAGGATTAAAAAGTATCAGAAAGCCGATCTCATGAAGACGTGCTTAACCATGCTTACTAAAATGAGTGCTTTTACAGTGTCATTAAAATTGTCATTGATATTGCATCCTGTTTCCTCACTGTAAATATTTCAAATATTTCATTAAAATTTTAGGTGGTCTCTGCCAAGCTTTCACCTAATTTTTTTATTTTACTTTTATCTTCATTTACTGAAACCAGTGCAAACCAAACTATTTTGGTAGGTTTTAATTTTCTTTAATCCTTTGACTTAACCCGAATATAAACAGTTGTGTACACTGCCAGTGTTGGTCAAGTTACTTGAAAAAAGTAATTAGTTACTAATTACTGATTACTTCTCCAAAAAGTAATCCTGTTACTTTGCTGATTACTTATTTCCAAAAGTCATTAGTTACTTTATTACTTAGTTATTTATTAAAAAGATGATACACAACCTGAATATGTAATCAAGCAATAGACCCAATTCTGTTTTTTTGCATATAAAATTCAAAAAGTCTCTTTTTAAAACTTGTTTGATTAGTTTTAATCTTTTAACTTTATGCATCAAGCAAAAAATAAATTATATGTAATATTCTCTGACTTGAAGACATTTGTTTAGCATTTAAACCTATTTTCTGCATATTCCAGCATACAGAATAAAATAATGTTCTGTGTTTACACTCTTTCAAATAGATGCAAGTAAAACGGAGCAAAATAAATAAATTAAATCAAAGACTCAGTGGCACTAAGTCCTGTCGCTCTTAAAGCTATTGTCACCTGTTTAGCAGGGGTGGGGCAGGAGGTGGAGGTTTGCCCGGTGCTGCAGAGGTCATGTCAGTGAGAGGATTTGGGGGTTTCTTTTAGAATTTTACATTCTCATGGCAGCTTGCTCGGTGCTTGCTCAGATTTGAAGTTTAATTTTTTTGCTGTAGAAAGAAGTTTTCTTCCCACACTGAGTGAACAGCGGACGCTAATGTTTGTGTCACTTTTTACGGAATCAAACTCAAAGTAATGTCAGTACTTCCAAACTTTAAATGCAGCATGGATGGACTCTCTCCCGCACTCCATATTATCCATTGATCTACACACGTCTGTTGCCACGGATGTCACACACTCGTACGGCACTGTCATGAGACACTCTCACAAACAAAATCACGGTTTAGTAACATGCTTATGGGAAAGCAACTGCAATCTAATTACTGTTTTGCAATAGTAATCCCCTACTTTACTCGTTACTTGAAAAAAGTAATCAGATTACACGTTACTGCCCATCTCTGTATACTTGAAATTCACTGTGTCCTCCCCCTTTTTGAATACTCTTTCTCAAAGTTATTCCAAAACGTACACCAGAGGTTGTAGCGGACCGTTACAGGCTCATTTTCAAATCTTTGACAAAAATATCTAATCAGCCACTTAAATGGCAGCAACTCATTGCATTTAGGAATGTAGACAACCTGCTGACGTTCAAATGACGCATGAAGAAAACGGGTGATTCGAGTGACTTTCATGTGTAATGGTTGTTGGTGCCAGACAGGCTGGCCTAATTAATTCAGAAACTGCTGATCTACTGGGATTTTCCCACACAAGCATTCAGACAATTGTCTAAAAAGGAAAATATCCAGTAATCAGCAGTTCCATGAATAGAAATGCCTTGTTGGTGTCAGAGGTCAGGGGAGATTGGGCCCAATAGCATTGAACTAATAGTAAGAAACTAACTCGAATGTTACAGCTAAGTTTTTGTAAATATTGAAGCAGATGGGCTCCAGCAACAGAAGATCACGTTGAGTGCCACACTTGTCAGCCAAGAACAGGAAACTGAGGCTTAAATTCATGTAGACTCCCCCAAACTGAATAATAAAAGATCAGAATCATGTTGCCTGGTCTGATGAGTGCTGAATTTTACTGTGACATTCAGATGGGTCACAGAATTTAACATATACAATATGAAGACATGGATTCATCCAACCATGCATTAATATTTCAGGCTGTAATGATCTATACTATCAGTCAAAAGTTTGGACACACCTTCTCATTTTGTGTTTTTTCTTTATTTTTACTACTTTCTACACTGTAGATACAAACTGAAGACATTGAATATATGGCGCATAAATCCAGATATAAATGTAATATATATCTGGATTTATGTAGCAAAGGCAAAATGATAAATAACTCTAAATATGTCCTATATTTTAGATTCCTGAAAGTAGCCACCCTTCGCTTTGTTGATAGCGCTGCAAACCCTTGTCAGGGTTCATTTGTTGAGTTTCTTGCCTTCTTAGTGGGGTTGGGACCCCACTCTTAAAATTCATATTATGGCAAGAACAAATCAGCTAATTAAAGAGAAACAACAGTCCATCATTACTATAAGAACTGAATGTTAGTCAGTAGGTAAAACTGCTAAAACTTTGAATGTGCAGTTGCAAAAACCATCAAGCGCTCTGTCAAAGCTGGCTCACAAGCTACTGAGGATAAATTCATCCAAGTCACCAGCCTCAGAAATTGCAAGTTAACATCCCCTCAGATCAGAGCCCAGATAAATGCCACACAGAGTTCCAGTAGCAGACACATCTCTACATCAACTGTACAGAGCAGACTGTGTGAATTAGGCCTTTATGGTCAAACAGCTGCTAAGAAACCACCACGGAGGAAAAACAACAAGCAGAAGAGATTTGTTTGGGACGAAAAACACAAGGAGTGGACATTAGACCAGTGGAAATTTGTGCTTTGGTCTGATGAGTCCAATTTGAGATCTTTGGTCGACCTGCCATGTCTTTGTGCGATGCAGAAAAGGTGAATGGATGGTCTCTACATGCATGGTTCTCACTGTGAAGCATGGCTGAGGAGGTGTGATGGTGACACTGTTGGGGATTTATTCAAACTGAAGGCACAATGAACCAGGGGCCTGTTCTTCGTACCTCGCTAAGTAAGTTAGCTGGATTAGATTGTTGACGATTTCGCGTGATCCTGGATCGTTCGGTTCCCCGAAGCCCATCCGGGACTTGCTGTCATAGCAACAGAGCCGTAAGCGTAAACCTGCTGGGGAGCAGGTTTACTTTATGTAAACAGGATTAGATCGCGGCCACGCAGGTATGCCCGCGTCATTCATACGAAAGCAACAGCGATATTCCACCACTGTTTCACCATAAATAAATAACATCAATGTAACTAAAGACGATGCAGCACCTGATCCATTTATTGATTTCACACAGGTCATTTCCTAAAAAAGGGAAATGTACTATTAACATTCTATTACATGTATGTGATTATTACAGATTTAATTCATATTTCAGAGTAGTAATTGCAGATTACTTCGTGTAATCAAGATGAGAGACCACGGCTATAAAAGCGAAGGTGGATTTGGGAAGTCTGTCGCAGCCATGTCCTGTCCGTATACGCGAGCCACCCATTGCGGAAGGTGCAAGATTGATAAGGAGAGTCCTCAGAATTCAGCGTATATTGCGGGACAGACAGGATCCTTTAGCTCAGCGCGACAGTGTGCTCATAGAGAGATATCGATTTTCCCGTGAGGGTATTATTTACTTAACCAACTTGTTGACGAGGGGGTGCAGGACCACCACCTGTCTTTTGTTGCTCTGCCCTTTTCTTGGTTGCTGTTATAAACAAACAGATTATTCCAGGGTCTCTTTCCAAGAGACTAAAAGCAATATAAGTGATAAATATTACCATTCTGTAGGATATTCTTATATTTCACTTTTACCTGTTCCCATGTTCTAGTGGGTCCTGTCGTGGCTCTAATGTGACAGAGGATAAAATATAACATATTATAATATAATGTAATATAATATTGGATAATATAGTGTAATATAATAAATCTACCCTACCGCCTACTGGTGTTGGCCAGAGGGGCCGATGGCGCGATATGGCAGCCTGGCTTCTGTCAGTCTGCCCCAGGGCAGCTGTGGCTACAACTGTAGCTGCCTCCACCAGTGTGTGAATGTGAGAGTGACTGAATAGTGGCATTGTACAGCGCTTTGGGTGCCTTGAAAAGCGCTATATCAATCCACTCCATTATTATTGTTATTATTAAATTACTTACGAGTTTAATTTGTCAGCAACTTCCTGCCAGCCCTCGCTCCTTGCTTTTGCAGCCTTTGCAGTGTTCCCTTGCGTTCTGATTAAACTCTGAAACTCCTGAAATCCCTCACTCAAGAGTTCTTGCTCTGCTGCCGAAAGATACCGAGCCGAGCGCGCTCCGTCGACATTTTCGCCGACCAATCAGAGGGTTGCCGATCAATGTTTCTACTATCGATGCGTAGCCCCTTTTACGACACCCAGTGATGTCACATTACTGCGTCCAGCTGTACTAATCGTCAACAGCAGGTGTGTTCGGGGAACCGGATTAGCGCGCTCACGGTTAGCGCGATGGTTTGGTCTTGGATGTTTCATTTGATCTTGGATGTAGTAAGCGACGTACGAAGCACAGGGCCCAGCATGGCTACCACAACATCCTGCAGCGACATCCCATCCAATCCTGTTTGTGTTTAGTTTGACCATCATTTATTTTTCATCAGGACAATGACCCCAAACACACCGCCAGGCTGTGTAAGGGAGGGAGAAGGAGAGTGATGGTGTGCTGCGTCAGATGGCCTGGTCTCCACAGTCACCTGACCTAAACCCAATCCAGATGATTTTGGAAGAAATGGACGCAGAGTGAAGGCAAAAGGGCCAACAAATGCTCAGCATCTCTGGGAACTCCTTCAAGACTGTTGGAAAACCATTTCAGGTGATGACCTCATGAAGCTCATCAAGAGAATGCCAAGAGTGTGCAAAGCAGTAATCAAAGCAAAAGGTGGCTATTTTGAAGACTCTATAATATAAAGATGTTCATCACACCAATATGAATCAAAGTTTCCACTGAATGTTTTCAGCATCTTGTTTGACCTGTGTCAGAATTAGGGCAGGTAAGGTCTAACCTGGTAATAGTAAGGTATAATTAACAAAGTGGCCAGTGTAAATAGTTTCCACGGATCTTTGGCAGATATTTCTACAACTTGACTGGAATCCACCTGTGGTAAATTCAGTTGATTGGATATGAGGTCTGATTTGACAAATACGGTCCCATTGTTGGCAGTGCATGTCAGAGCCTAAACCAAGACATAAAGTCCAAAGCATTGTCTGTAAATCTGAGAGACAGGATTGCATTGTGGTTCAGATATTGGGAAGGATACCGAAAAATTCCTGAAGCACTGAAGGTCCAAATGAGCACGATGGCCTCCATCGACAGTAAATGGAAGAAGTTTGAACCAACAGGACTCATCTTGGAGCCAGTCACCCAGTGTTACGGCCCTAGCAGGGCGTTGAATTAATCATGGGACTGAATGTTTTATTTCAAAGACTATAGAAACTGAAACAAATGTAACTGTCAACTCATATTGGGCCACAAATTAGCTAAATTTTAGTCTTTGCAATGATTAAAATGTAAACTGGTTTACTGGACTATTGGTGATGTAAATGCTAAAAATACAGGTATTTTACGATGAAAGGTTTGAGAAAAAGCCGCTATTCAACCAAACAGCTAAATCTACCAGTGTGTGAATGCGAGTGAATGAATAGTGGAATTGTAAAGCGCTTTGGGTGCCTTGAAAAGCGCTATATAAATCCAATCCATTATTATTATCATTTTTCAAGAAAGTCTTTTAGCGCTACATCTGCAACATTTTTTTTTTTATTAAGAAGTATTTATCAGTCCTATTTTGCTCAAACCCCTCCTGCATTTTTCTTCTCTTGAGAAAATGGGGAGAAAAGACCAACATCTTTTTTCAGTGTATCATTTAATGTACTCTCACAAGTTGGTGAACAGGTAAAACTTTTTTGCTCACTGTACTAAATCACACATCCATTGATAGTATAAATAGCCAACCTAATAATAATAGTACACATTTTCAAATACATAAAATCATCAAGTATCCAAGTCTTAAGTTATGGACATCAAATAAAAAGGCATACAAAATATTGCAGATGTTGGAAGTCCAGTTTGAAGCGCACACACACACACAAACAAAATTAAACAAAAATAAACCAAAAAAAAAAAAAGGAAAAATGAAAAAGATCACATTTTTATTTTAACATGGCAGTTAATAAGTAAACAGAAGGTCTGATAAAGACTAAAAAGTTCCTAGACTTTCAATTGACAAATATTGCAACAGTTAAGCATTTATAATAAAAAATAGTTACTGAAAGGGCATAAGTGTGTGTAAGACTTCCTGCACAAGACAAAGGCAACAGTTTAGGTTTTTTTTTGTTCCAAGTAGAAAAATGAAACACCTTTTCCAAATGCCAACAGGAGCCGACTCCTGCTCGATTGCCTTTGTTCCACTTCCGATTGTAAGGCATTTATGGATGATCCATCTGATTTGAAGAAAGGCATACCTCTTTCTAGTCAGTCTTGAAACTGAATCCTAAAATTGAACAGGGTACACATAATTGTTCACATCAAGAAAACATTTCTTTAACCTATTTTCTTTTCTTTTTTTTTTTTTAACACATTTTCAGGCAATGTGAATGCACGGGCCAATCAAAATCTTTGGGATGCATTTTCAGAAAACAGTTAATCCAACATCTTACAATGATACACGACTCTTCCTATTTTTTTTTCTGGGCACATGAAGAAAAAACTCTGTTCACACAACTCTTGTTTTTCATTTTTTTTGACATTTAATTTTGAAACTAGAAAGGGAGGGGGAATTTCATTTACCAAGCATGGTTTTCCAAATTAAAATACAACACAATGAAGAAAAAGAAAAAAAAAAGAAGAAAAAAAAAAAAAAGGAAGCCTGCCAGGTTATAAGCTAGCAAGGTTTAATGAAACTCTTCTGTGTTGGAGGGTAGGTTGGGGAGGGGTTGGTGTGGCTCAATGTTTGGCTCTATTGGATGCAGCAGTTATTGCGATGGCCGTTAGAATCTTTGAAACGCAGGCGCATCTTTGGACGATATTTCTCCAGGTAGATCAGCTGCTTGCTGTTGAATGCTCCTCTGCGCTTCCTGAAAGCAAGTGTAGAAATTAATTAGCTCATGACTGCCGATTTTTTTGTAAATCCATAATATATATTGCTACCATGGATATTGTAATATATTAAACATGCCCAAAGTTTAAATAATTCATGTCAGTGTGCATATAAGCAGTCTAACCCCTGTGAGTCAAACGCTCAGCTTTTGTGAACCCTACTTACAGGCTTTTCTATGATGGCTTTGTCTGATGTTAGAGAGGAAAGCTCAGCCACAGATCTGTGACTGTAAGAAAAGAAGCTCCACCCACTAACTGTTCTAACCTTCTGGGTGTGAGGGGCAACCAATCAGATGATTGGTTAAAGGGAAACGGAAAGGAATTAAAATGCTGTATTAAGGACCAGTACTCTGAATAACAAGGTACTGTGATAGAGTGCAAGAATATAAATGCTGGGTTGGAAAAGAGCAAAGTGGTTGCCCTGTACTATTACATTTACAGAAATAGTCAACTAACTCTGTTCTATATGAAGATTCATGGCAATATGTATGATTTTTACATTCAGCATGATAACGATTCTTTGGCTTGTTGAGGATTTTAAAAGAAACTTTAAAAAATTCAAGTCCTATTATTAACTGTTAATTTAAAAAGAAAAAAATGGATTTTATCCGTATTAATAATATTTAATCAATAATATAACACCACTTTCTATGACAGCCTCAAATTGCTGAGCTTTCCCTCATTTTATTGATTAGTCTTTGGAAAAAAAAGCTGACTGCCAAGTGCTCTATAAATATTTCAAGGGATGACACATACTTTAAAGCACACCTACTGAATCATCCTTTATCTCACTCTCTGACATCTCTGCTATTTATAGATATGACTCAGGCCTCCCTGCTTTACGTATCAAAGTATCAGGTTACTGCAAGACAAAAATCAAGGATTTTCTCAAAGTTAATGCCAAAGTCTGTCCACCAGAGAGCCTTACAAATGTAATTAACTATCAGATATTTTAATGGTTTTATAATAAAAAACCTCAACTCATCCAAAAAAAAAAAAAAGAAAAAAAGAAAAAAAGTAGCTTCTTTAATCATTTCCTGCCAAATTATTTTTACTTACTGTCGAATGAACTGGACAGCATCTTCATACTTCATCCCACATTCAATCAAAGCGAGTGCCACCAGAACAGGAGCTCTGTGAAAAAGAAAGGGAACAGACAGTACCAGGAATGTTAGTTAAAACTAACATGCAAAATAGTGTTTTGCTCCAATTACAAAAACAAAACAAACAAACATGGGGGAAAACGTTATTTAATGGATTCAAACAGTTTTGTTAGAGAAAATCCCCTAAAATAAAAGCTTATGTACAATATAAAAACAATATGAAAACAGGGATCATCAAATAACTGTTTTAGCACCGACTGCTTCTGTATCAGAATACAAACAGAAGCAAGAGCCACATTTCACTATCATACGTAAAATATAACAACTTGAATCTTTGTGTCAGTGACTGCTTACCTCCCCAGCCCTGCTACACAGTGCACAGCAATGCAGCAGCCGGGCTCCTCCCTGAACTTCAGCTTCAGCAGGTTCAGCCAATCATCCACGATCTGATTGGAGGGAGGAGCTCCATCGTCGAATGGCCAATCCTGCAGAAAGAAGAGAGAAGAAAAAAGGAAATGATGTCAGTGGCCTCCGTTCCTTGGAAACCAAAACAAAAGAAGTGAGAAGGCTGAGCTGCGGGGAAAGAAAAATGTTGTTGCAGCAGCAAGGACACCCGTGGAGCTTGTCTTCCTGCACAATCTGAACCTTCGCTTGGAGGGAACCCCCCCCCCAAACCTAAATCTGTTACACAATAAAAACCAGAATAAAAAAAAAAAAAAAACAATAGCCTGGTATACTGGGGGGGAAAACCCAGAGCAATGAAAAAACTACATTTGTTTTGGTTTGAAACATTAGGAGTCATGATGAAGTCAGAAGTGTGAACTCACCAGAACCTGGATTCCCTCTTTCACCACCAGGGTGGCATCATAGGTGGCCTCACAAACTCTCACAACCGTGGTGACTCCATATTTTTTCAACTCCTGTAATCACATGTCACAGGATTTATGAGCGAAAGAGGCAAACAAGACTGTTAAAGCTACCTCAGGATACTAAGGTTGGACGACACGTTAAAATTCCAACAAAAAGAAGTGAAAATGAATTTGCTGATGTATGCAAACACTAGCTCATGTCAGTTAGTGGTATTCTTCATATCATCAGTTTTTAGATCATTCGCTTGACTAAAGAGTTGATAAGTTAAGCTAGATAGCTTCGCCCATGACTATTTTAGTGACATCCCACTGCCTTTGGTTGACATAAGCGGCTAATCTGTTCTTGTGTGTATTTCCCTTTTAAAGGAAAGAGGTACTGTCTGGTAGCTCTTTTGTAATGTGCAATTTCTTGAAGTCTGTGAAAAAAAGCCAACTGTTAAAGGAATCAATTGATTTTAGTCACCAATTTGGTCCGATTGCCCAACCCTCTAAAGCACACTGACAGTAATACACCTACATACGTCAATTCCTGTAATCTAAAACGATTCTGTAGTCATTGCATTCATTGGCTGAAACATTTCCAGGAAAGATTTTAAACTGCGGTCGTTTCCAAAATATTTCTCAACATGTAATCACCGGTTACATGCTTCTCCAATGTGGGCTTAGAGTAATATACACTCTGTAATATGTAAACACTTGACCACAATTTGGCTCACCTCTATGAACTTGTTCAGGGTGGCGTTGGTGGGATTGTGGGTAATGAGGAACCGCATGTTTTTGTAGGTAATCTCCACAGGGGCTGGTCTGTTCATTCGAGCCATCGTGACAATGCGGGAAAAAAATGTATAACAAAACTAAAATGTCTTCCACAGAGTAAACACTAATGTAAACAGTTAAACTCGGAGGGAATGTCAAACAAATGTCCAACAAGTTTTGAGGAACTCCGAAAGAAAAAAATCCTCCAGTCTTCTTCGAGGTTGGCAAGGCTAAGTGTCAAAATAAAATAAAAATAATCCCGCCAAAAAGAACAGTAACAGGCAAATTTGGGAAGTTGGCAGCTGGGAAGGGCGGACAATTGGAGAAGTAACTCAAACCCTCTCCTTTGGAATAAAACAAAAGAAAAGGAAGGAAAAAAAAACCAAGGTTGGTTCCACCTTGATTCTGGCCAGGTGGAAGCCGACGAGGGCAGTGTGCAGCAGGTGGAGTTACCCCATCCAGGCCGAGTTATCGCTGGTTCTGGGAGGAGTCCCGGTCCTGCCAACTTTCCGGGGTCCCTCCTGTGGCTCAAGTGCGTCGGATCGATGGCGAGTTTGGCTGTTCACTCATCTGCATAGGCAGCGTGCTGAGCCTGGCAGTAGTCCCCACTGCCCTTCAGAAACTCCATAAATGTGTGACCCAGAACACCACAGAACTGCTGCAGGACACAGAAGGGGGCAGGAGGGAAGAAAAGCTTAATTTTTTATTTTTTTAAACACCTTTAAAGAACACAAAAAGCACAGGCAACTGTTCTCAGTGTAGTTCAATTCATTTGCCAAAAAGACAAACTTTTACTGAGAAACTGTTTTTATTCACATTCTATATGGAAACTGTGCCTCTTTTCTTTTTTCCTAAGCACAATAATCATGAAATGGAAAATCTGATATTGTGACAACTCTAATCCCAAACACATATCCATAAGCCCCTAGTCAAACATACCACTCCATCAGAGTAAAAGACAAAGGGATTAGATCATAGAGGAAGCACAGGGCCAAAGTATAGACAAAGCAGCCGTGAAACAAGTGAGGGATTTTCAGTAAAGTCATGAGCCATTCATTTTTAAAAGAATAAAACAAATTTCCTCATTTGAATTTTAGAATTACCTTCAGACAACAGCACAGAGTCTGGCTAGAAACACAGATTTAGGGTGTAATGACAGTAATCGAATCCCACAGTATAATTTTCTTTATATTAGCTACCCTGAAACAGGCAGTTAAACCGCAGCCTTTCTGAGCTACTCTTTTTTTTTTTTTTTTTTTTTTAATTATGCCAAGTTTCACACTCAAGTATGTCAACAGCCACATTAACATTGTTTGGAGACTAAATACACTAGAGTGTCTGGGGTTTGATTCCCATGCAGAGAAAGTGGTGTTTCAGATAACGCAATGATTAACACAGCAGAGCAGACTGTACCTCCCAGTACATAAAATCACAGCGCAGTGCTGCCGCTGTACAGCAGAAATAAATATATAACGTGTCATTTCTGACATCCAGGTCGTATCTGTGTGCGCAGGCTGAGCTCACCGTGGGGCCTTCAGCGGGGCTTTAACATACACGCTGTTATGATCGTCAGAAATGTGACTCACAAATGCTTTCTCTGCCATTTCCTCCCTAATGCTTCTGCCCTTTACTCCTCACAGAAGCTCGATACCCGAGCGCTGGCTTACTGGAAAGGTTTTCTTCATCTTATTGTCGAAATAGTAAAATCTAAGCCGGTCAAGCATGCTTTGTTAATCTGCTATTTTCCGGCCGAAAAGCAGCATTTACTTAGAAATATTACCAAGCACTTAAAAGCCACTGCCTGACTGAAAGGACAGTGATTTGTAAATATAAGAGAGACGTGAAGCAAAGCAGAAGTGGCTTAAATAGCAGACATGTCTCTGCATTGCATTACAAGGCTGTAAAGTGTCCTTTGTGTGAGGATAGACCGGGCGCCATCATATAACATTAGAGGCCTATAGGCGCCGTCGGGAGCTGTGACAGACTGCACAGTGCTCTGAGGTGACAAAAAGACGCCCGACCCAGACACCGTGCACGTAGCCAGTCTCGCAAACCACTAACAACACGTCATTTACGTGTTTCGTTTATTTCAAATAAATATGCGTCGATTTTAGACGGCAAAAACTCCGAGTGAAGAGCCGGGACCAGCCCGAGCTGCGCATCCGTCAGCCGCTTCCTAATCGTGACGATCATCATGCAGCTCTAAGATTGCACTCAAATAACATGGCCAAATCCATGTTCTGTGAATTTTCGTTACAGTTAAATGAGAAAGGCAACGTTAGGCAATAGCACTGTGGAAATATTGAACTGGGTTTTTATCGAGCAGGCCGTGATTTCATCGAAGCAACGTGAAGGCCAGCTGGTAACAGTTCACCGTAACGTACTGATTTACCAGAGGAGCCTAGGAGACGAAACCGAGAAACAAAATGGCAGCCACGAAAAACAGGTTACTTACTGGGATATGCTTACTCATTGAAGATTGTAGCTTAATCATACAGCCGGTCCCTAGAAAAAGGTAAAACTATGAAACGGTTTTCCACCATAAAGTCCTGTGCTGTTTCTCCGAGCGGAGCCGAAGTCTCCTGATCTGCCGGGAAAGAGTTAGAGAGAGAGAGCGCGCGAGAGCCCGAGATACTAACGTCATTTCCTGTCAGGACTTTCACTATAAAACACTGTTCAGTATTAAATATACACCTTTAGTTGTAAGTTATGTACCTTTAGTTTTTACTAAAGGTTTCTGGTAGCTGAATTAAATGTATAATTTTGTAGAACTATACACTATGTGAGCATACAACAAAAATATTCAAAATCTTAAATAATGAAATGTTTAAAACGTCCCAATGTGTAAATGTCTTGATGAATGCTCACGCATCATGTCCCATTCGCTTGTTTACAGAGCTTTATTTCGAAGCTAAACCGAACTTCCTTAACCCTTTGTCTTTCTTTCCTTTTGCCTTTAGCTTGACTGGTCTCGTGAAACCCCACCCTGAAAATGTGTAGTGTTATGTCCAGACATCTCTCTGTCTTCAGGCTGCAAAGGTCAGTTGGTGACTGTGGCCTAATTCGTCCTTCACTTCCAGAAAATACACAAGGACAGAGGAGGCCAGAAATCACGACACCATAGAATTATACATGTGTGGTTCTTTTGACTTCATGTGAACAGACCTTTGTGTAGATACATTTCATAACTTGAAATGGAAAGGAAAATTCCCAAATAATTTCTGAGTTTTAAAGCTTTTTTACTGTGCTTTGAATCACAAATGGGATAACACCATGGTGCAGTGGTTAGCTCTTCTGGCTCACAATAAGAAGGTCCTGGGTTCAAATCAACCATCATATTTACAGGGTGGTAGAACAGGTCATCTACTAATTGGAAGGTTGTTGGTTTGATCTCTGGCTGCTCCAGTCTGCTACTATTCCAGATACTAGGCAAGATATCGAACCCTGAGTAGCTCACTATGTGTGACTGTGTATAAATCTTAGATAGAAAAGGGGCAGCAAGGTGGGACCGTGGATAGCACTGTTTCTTCACAGCAAAGAAATTCTTGGTTTTCAATCCAACATCTGGCCAGGGCCTTTTTCTGTGGAGTTTGCATGTTCTCCCCGTGTCCGTGTAGGTTCTCATTGGGTACTCTGCCTTCCTCCCACAATCTCGAGACATGCAGTCAGAGGGGTTAGGTTAACTGTGGATTCTAAATTGTCCGTAAAAATTAATATGAGTGCTGATGGATGTCTGTCTCTCTGTGTTATCCCTGCATCGGTGCACCCTGCCTCTTGCCTTATGGCAGCTGTATTAAATGTTCTGTTAAGTTAAATCTATGTGATAGTCTACAGGAACATCTATTACAAGCATGGGTTAAAAGTTCCAAAATCAAATGGAACACTCAGCAAGGATGCACAAAAAAAACCCCAAAACACAATAGCTCAGATCCTGTGGGAGTTCAACGTGCAAAGAAACAGCCACTGCTGACAACAACATAACCAATACGTTATAATGGCCTACACGGAGAAGGTATTTGACTACATCCCTCAAAGTGCCCTGGTGGGAAGTCCTTCTGGAGCATGGGATACTACTTATTCAATATAATTATATTATTGCTTTAAAAATTTGAAAACGGTTTAAAAATATGAAGGACTTTTTTTTAATTTTTTTAATAAAATGATCAAGGAAAAATAAATTGAGAATTAAATGTATTGTAGATTCACCACCGTCCAACCTTGTCATATTGATCAAATCTGCTTTGTATTCACATGTCTTCACATGCCTATTAAAATTCAAATGCCTGTATTCACATGCAAAGTTTGATCTGTCTACATAGATGTAAACCACATGATTTTCTTCTCTTTTTTCTTTACTCTTGATTTGCATGCATCTGTACAAAAGCTTTGATCAAAGTAGTTATTTCTTAATCTTTTATAAATTCCCTGTTTAAGAACAAAAGCCAGATCATTAACATGTGCATTAAACTTAATGCTGAGAGGATGTGAAGCTGATCTCTAGAGCCACTGAGTCATACTATTTGATGAGTAATTCTTAAGTCATCAGGATCTAATTCTGAGTCATCAGAATCGAGTAAGAGGAGCACCAGAATGACTGAATAACTACAACAGGTACAATAATCCCGACTAAACATATACTGAACAAACCTTCTTTTAAGATGGTTTATGAAATTGGTTAAAAAGTAATTTATTATTGATTTACCGTTATAGTATATATCTTATTTTAGGTAACTTTAGTTTTGACTTATTTTTCAGCAAGTAAATTAAAAGACTGATTAACTATACATGATATGGATTCCCGTTAATTACTTGAATAAACTGGAAGCTGCCAGCAATATGTCAGTATTTAGCATGTTCTGAAAACAAAACACATAATGTACATGAAGGATCAAACTGTTAGTAATAAGCAAATAATAATATTTAAATGGGAAAGAAAATGCATATTTTCTCTTTAGTTAGTACCAAATTACATATTTTTGTCCTTTGAAATTGTCGAGAAGTTCCTTGTAAAAAATGGAACCTTTCTAGCCTTTAAGCCATTGAATAGGGTCATTCATGACTCCAGCAGTATACGTGCTGCTGTGTCATTTTAATTGTAAAAATATTTTCCATCATACATTTTTCAATCCACTTATACAACCTTTCAGACTTTAAAAAGAAATTGGCTTATTAGTATAGTAAGAATAATAGAAGGTTCTACCCCTGGAAATATGTGTATCTGTTTGTGTTTAATATTATAAGCTTTGCTTTGATTGCAAATTTCCACTTCTAATCATTATACTACATTGTGATGTGTCACAGTGAACCATGGCTAACATTGTTTTAAACAGAAGTGTGCAGGTAACAAAAAATAGAAAAACAGTTGAAAAAATCCTGATCATGATGACTTCATCGTAGCCCAGCATTGATTAAGGTATCATCGAGTCACTCGTTCATCAATATTTTGTGGTAAAATACATACTGCACTCAAACATACCTTAAGTTTTAAAATGAATTCTTATAAAGATTATTGAAAAAAGTAACATACATGAATTATCAAAATTAATGTAGATTTTTTAAATCAAATTTGTGATTTTCAATTAACAAATTTTAGCATAATTAATGATAACAATAGCCTCTGACAGTAAACACATGTCTATGCTTGTACTACCACTAGACCTCAGTGCAGCGTTCGATACTGTTGAGCACAATAACCTATTACAGCGATCAGAGCATGCTGTAGGTATTACAAGTACTGCTCTACAGTGGTTTGTATCATATCTATCTAAGTTGTTGATGTAAATGGAGAGTCCTCTTCACACAGAAGATTAATTATGGGGTTCCACAGGGTTCTGTGCAGCATAAAGAAACAAACAAACAGACAGAAAAAAAACAAAAACAAAAAAACACCCCCCCCCCCCCCCCCCCCCACCCCCCAAAAAAAAGCCACATATGTGGGAAGAGTTCCAGAAAGGAAGAAACAAAGAATAGGGTATATATGACATATATGAATATGTCATGGGTCTAGACAGGACCGGATCTGGGATGTACCCCATTTTTAGATAACCGCACTGAAGTACAGTTTTTCAGCAACGCTGAGCTGCCCGACTCTGAGCTTAGGCAGTATCATCAGAAGACATAGCATACATTTTCACTGCTATGTAAATAACACCCAACTTTATTTATCAATGAAGCTAGACAACACACACCAATTACTTAAACTGCAGGAATGTCTTAAAGACATAAAGACCTGGATGACCGCTAACTTTCTGCTCCTTAATTCAGATAAAACTGAGGTTATTGTACTCGGCCCTGAAAATCTTAGAAATATCGTATCTAAGCAGATTCTTACTCTGGATGGCATTACCTTGGCCTCCAGTAATGCTGTGAGGAACCTTGGAGTCATGTTTGACCAGGATATGTCCTTCAATGCACATATTAAACAAATATGTAAGACTGCGTTCTTCCATTTTCGCAACATCTCTAAAGTTAGAAATATCCTGTCTCTTAGTGACGCTGAAAAACTAGTTCATGCATTTATTACTTCCAGGCTGGACTACTGTAATTCATTATTATCAGGATGTCCAAAAAACTCACTGAAAAGACAGGGACTAGAAAGAGAGAGCAGATTTCTCCTGTTTTGGCTTCCCTTCATTGGCTTCCTGTTAAATCCAGAATTGAATTCAAAATCCTGCTCCTCACATACAAGGTCTTAAATAATTATATCCCATCTTATCTTAATGTCCTTGTAGTACCGTATCACCCTATTAGAGCACTTCGCTCTCGCTCTGCGGGCCTACTTGTTGTTGCTAGAGTATTTAAAAGTAGAATGGGAGGCAGAGCCTTCAGTTTTCAGGCCCCTCTTCTGTGGAACCAGCTTCCAGTTTGGATTCAGGAGACAGACACTATCTCTACTTTCAAGATTAGGCTTAAAACTTTCCTTTTTGCTAAAGCATATAGTTAGGGCAGGACCAGGTGACCCTGAATCCTCCCTTAGTTATGCTGCAATAGACGTAGGCTGCCGGGGATTCCCATGATGCATTGAGTTTTTCCTTTCCAGTCACCTTTCTCACTCACTGTGTGTTAATAGATCTCTCTACATTGAATCATACTTGTTATTAATCTCTGTCTCTCTTCCACAGCCTGTCTTTTGTCCTGTCTTCCTTCTCTCTCCCAACCGGTCACAGCAGATGGCCCCGCCCCTTCCTGAGCCTGGTTTCTTCCTGTTAAAAGGGAGTTTTTCCTTCCTGCTGTTGCCAAAGAGCTAAAAAATATGTTGCTATTTTTTTGTTTCAGACTCCACATGAACTTTTTACTGTTATAAAAATAATAATAATGTAAATGTAAATGACAAAAAATAAAAATACTTAATATAGGCGCAGTTTTGACTACCCGCTGTTTGGAATGATAGGTTAACTTATATTGAAAGGATAAAAAACAGCTGCATAAAAAAGCTTAACATACTCATCATGATTTTTTTGGTCATATTTCAATAAAGTTATGAATTAAATAAATGTAACACATCCCTTGACTTGGCTGTATCAGCAGTAACACGTGTATCACATGCAGTAGGTGGTACTTGATCTAGACATAAAGTGGTACAAAGTTTAACATTTTTGAGCAGTTTAAAGACAAGATTTTTGTCATAAAAGGTGGAATGGAAAATAAGAAGGATTGTTTTGTGATTCACTGAAAACCCCCAGAATGCGTAGTAGCCAACTGATTCACATGTTTTTATCTGCTTTAGTAAGCTGAAATTAATGGCTGTAATGATTTAGGCTTATGGTTTATTTTTAAATTATAATTTAGTACCACTTTTACAATTGTTTTAATAGTACACTTAGATATTGTGGCACCGCATTTAAATATAAAACACATTAGAAAGTGGCACCATTTATTATTGAGTAATTAAGAAAATTATGTTGCTGGTGTCACGCTGCCCTGTAGCAGTTCTTAAATGCTTAGACTGTCAGTATCAGCTGCTATTGTCTGCTCTTTATAATTGTGTGGAATAAATACTTTTGCTCCCATATCTTTCTGGAAACACACACAGAACTGCTGAGCTCTGCAGTTTTACTGTGCGGTGACACAAAAGCGCCACTGAATTGGTCTCGGAAACAACCAATGAGCTCAAAGCAGCAGTGCTTCAGTGTCCACCAGTGGCCGGCTGATGTCAGTTTCCAGCTGGATTCTCGTGGCTGTTTTGTGGGGCAGAAAGAATTTTCTAATCCGTCATCATTGTACCAATTGTCTATAAAAATTAATGTGCGAGTGAAGCTCTTTCACAGGGGGGGCTATCAATATCCAAATCCCAGTACATGAGTACAAAAAACGAAATGAATGACTCTGAAGATTTCAAGGTAACAACTTGACATTTACATTTTGGATTTGAATTTAATTGAGCAATGTCCATTGGTAGGGTTTTCATATATATTACTTCACTTTTTTTAAAAATACCTGGAGGATTGTATTTTTAATTTAGAAGTCTTTTTTCATTCAATATGATTTCAGATTTGATTGCTTACACTTCTTGGTAATCATTTTCATGCATAACTTGACCTTCTCTTACCATTATTCTGACAGAGCCATTGTTTGTTTTCCAGGAAGGCCAAAATAGAAGCAACGACCAAATAGATGGCACCGGGATGAGTCTAGGCAGCAAGAAAGGAGTCAGGGTGACTGGGAAGTATGTGCCTCCGATGGATTGGAATAGCAGAGGAGGTGGCCCATCCATCATCCATGGTCCCGTCGGTACACCAGTAACTCCCAACACTCCCACAGTTATCTCCATTGGCCCTCTGCCTCACCAGCCCCCAGAGCAAGTTAATGATCCCTCTGTGGATGAAGCTGATGCTGGGGACGACTGGACCACAGAGGCATCATGTCAAACCAGGTTGTCCTATGATAAAATGGGTGTTCCAAGGCAGACCATGGAAGAGCTGAAGACCATCCTGAGGGTCAGTCCCCTGCTCAGTATCCGGGAAAGACATGAGGGGAAACCAGGGAGTCCCTACACGTATCTCCACGGAAGCAGCACTAGTGGTGGAGGGACGGATGGACGGCAGGATGATGGAAACTCTCACAGGGTGTTCAGCACCTTCAAACCACACTCTGATGCTTCCAGAAGGGGGCCCAGATCCAGAGATAGCACATCTATTCAGCTGCCTTCCACCATGGATTCATCCAGCTCGTTCAGGTTCAGTGCCAACACAAATAGGCAGCCTGAAGTCAGGACCCACACATATGTGAGTGGTGGCTCCTGGGGAGAGACTGGCGGTTCTCATACAGGTTGGTGAAGTTTGATTAGATTTAGTTACACTGTTCTTGATAGAAAGGAAGAAATATTTTATGTTGAAAAAGTATATATTTGGCAAATAATTAGACTTGGAATGATACCTTTCTGCTCACGGAAAACGATTAGAAATTACTGGCTCATAAAAGCTGAATACTGAATATTTCTCATTGTCTTGAATATAAAAAATGGACACATTTTTGTTTTTGGAAAATTCATATGATTTAAAACCTTCTTAAAGGTAATTTAATCAAAATAAACAAATTAGTGTTGTAATAAACTCTCATTATTCTACATTTAAAAGAATCTGGGACAACAATATATGAGGTCTAGCTTAAGGATTTTTTTGGTGGGATTTGGCTTTCTCTGCTCATAGTATTACATTCAGTGACTAACAGTGAGGTGTTTTAAGCTGTAATATCCACTTGACTGTGCTGCCTGTGGACAAACTGTTTGAAACTTATCTTAAACCAGATAATTGTTTCTTGTCTAGGGTGGTCCTGATGATGCTACTTGAACTTGATTATGAAATCTCTGACTTAAAAAACAACATGTTTTTTTTCTTTCAAAAGTGTGACACTTTATATTTAAAATGAAAGATTCTCAAATGTTTTTGCAAATATTTCAAACTGTTTCCCACAGATAACGGAAAAGACACTATTGAGATCTCTGGGAACCAGAGGTTCATTGCAGCCATGGAGCAAATTAAACAACAAATAGCACGTGACAATATCAACTTCGTCCGCTTTGAAGCCACTGACCTCCATGGGGTGTCAAGGTCCAAGACAGTACCTGTCCGCTTCTTCCATGTAATGCACATCTATCTATCTATCTATCTATCTATCTATCTATCTATTAGGGGTGCAACGATACACAAAATTCACGGTTCGGTTCGGTTCGATACTTTGGTGTCACGGTTTGATATTTTTTCGATACAAAAAAATGTTCATGCCTTTTTAATTTGTCATTTATTAAAATTATAAATATATATTTTAACTCAAAATTACAGTTTTTAAATTTAACCCTAACCCTTGTGCGCGTTTTTTATTTTGACAGCGAATGCGCACCTGCGGACCACTTATGTGCAGCCCTGGTTATTTAGCTTGTCATATTGCAGCCACAGAAATTCTTTTGTCCATGAAACCATAAAGCTGCACTTTCTTTTTGCCTTATAGTCTGATTTGTCATAACTTCTCCGTTTTGTGGTAAGCTTTTCTTTGGCTGTCACTTCTTCACCCCGACCTGTCTTATTTGGCTCAGCAGAACTAAAATATATATACTGCTACTTTTACACACGGACTCACATAAGCTCAGCGATTCTCTGTGCGATCAACCTCTCACATGTTTAAGCTTGCTGCAGGAGATTTCACTTGTCATGTTTGCATAGTAAGCTAACGATTAATAAGACGATGTCAGAGGAATTGGTGCACAAATTATCATCACTCACAGATCAGTGCTGTCATTGCAAAGTGAAAGCAAAAAAACAAGCGCAAATTCAAACGCGATTTCAATATGTCACATATTGACAGTGGCTCACCGATGCCAATGACATAATTACCCAGCTACATTTCTGAAAGAATGCAAAAGCATTGACATATATTTTTCCTACAATAGCCCGACGGGCAGGGCAGAGAGATTTTTGTAGCCCGACTGGAAAGATCGCTAGCTCCGGGACGTCGGGCTAGCGATTTTGCAAGCCCTGTATCTGATTGAGGAATCACTCATCTTTGGAAAAGAGAGTTTATTACAGAGAAATGTCTCTTTCCAAAATAAAAGCTATACTATCCGCTTCTTCTGGGCTATATTCTCAGCAGCATAAGGAGAATCACGTGCTAACAGCTGTCTAAATGACTCGGCTAAAGTTAGTAGCATGCTTGTTGTTTTTGTCTTTGCACTAGGATGATGTCGGCGTAAATGTGCAGTCATATTCGTTGTGTTCCCACTAGTGCTTTCAGGTTAATCTCGTTGAAATGACCTTAACGCCACAACAGGCAAACCTCCGTTAACGAGCTACCACCGATCGCCCCGTGCATGGGGCTAGACGGCCAACACGTTAACGAGCTAACTGCGCTAACACACTAGTTCACACCAATGTAATTAAGCATTGCATGGCACATCCAACATACTGTTTTACTTTAGTCCATGACTCGCTTACCTTCAGGGTCATACGTCACATGAAAACCAAAATAATTCCAAACGCCAGATCTGAATGAGGGTGGGGGAGGTCCATCTTGCAAGGAGAGCTTAACTTCTGTCTGCTAGCTTGCCCTGCGCTCTTCCTCCTGACTATGCTGTCTGTGTTGAGCGCTCAGTGGATCTGCGCTGGACAGTGCAGCCTAGGCGGAGTAGTCGAACGCAGATTCACTGAGCGCTCAACACAGACAGCATCGTCAGAAGGAAAGTTGATAAAATAAATTACAAATGTTGTATTGTTCGATACATATGCGTACCGAACCGAAAGCACTGTATCGAAAGGTTCAATATCGATACGAATATCGTTGCACCCCTACTATCTATCTATCTATCTATCTATCTATCTATCTATCTATCTATCTATCTATCTATCTATCTATCTATCCCTTCTAACGAAAGGTGAGAAGTGCTTTAATGCATATGTTTCACTCACAGGAGAAAGCAGTATATGGGGTACCAATGCCAAGAAGCTATTTGGAGCTAACCCTGAGCCCACAAAGCAATGAAGTGGACCATGCAAACACTGCCAATTTCAGTAGTGATGTCCTTCTGATCCCTGACCTTTCGACTTTTAGGGTCCTACCCTGGGCTGAACAAACAGCACGGGTCATATGCGACCCATGCACCGTGACCGGAAGCCCCCTTCGCACTTCGCCTCGCCTCATTGCCAAGCAGCTTCTCGGTCAGCTCCAAAGCCTGGGTTTCTCCCTGCACTCATCCTTCACCTATGAATGTTGTGTACTAGGAGCGCCGGACCGGATTGGACCAAAGACACTCCTGTTTCCTGCCACAACCCTGCTCAGCAACCATGACCTGCCTTTCTTCCAGCAGCTAGTGGACAGCATGTACTGCATGGGGGCTGACATAGACAGCATTGCTTCTGCAAGTGGCCCTGGGCAGATGGAGATCAACCTGAGGCCAGAGTTTGGTATTGCTGCCGCTGATAGCGCCTTCACCTTCCGCACCGGCATCAAAGAAATGGCTCGCAAACACAGCTACATTGCCAGCTTTTTTACTGACGATGGTCTATACAATGCTGGGGTGCTCTCTCATAGCCTGTGGGATGCTAATGGGCGACGGAGTCTTTTCCACAGTGGAGAGAAAGCAGGCGAGATGTCTGAGATTGGTAGAAAATGGTTGGCAGGCCTCCTGACCCACTCTGCTGCCCTGAGCTGTTTGATGTCACCTGGCCTGGGTTGCAGAAGTCACATTGCCAAAACCATCAAAGACCCCAAGCGGTTGCTGTATGCCACTTGTGGCAGCAATGATAACAGCAGCTCCTTCAACATCAAGTGTCACGGCGGGAGGGAGACGCACATTGACAACAAGCTGGGCTCAGCCATGGCCAACCCTTACATTGTTCTTGCAGCTACAGTGGCTGCAGGACTGGATGGTATCAGAAGAAACCTGAATGTTGAAAGCAGTCTTAACAAAGCCCCTATCCAACAGAAAGAGTTCACCATTCCAGTAAAGCTTGACGAAGCTCTGGAGGCGCTGGGGGAGGATCATGTCATCCGCAGTGCCCTTGGGGAGCCGTTTATTCAGTATTTCATTGCCATGAAGAAGTTTGAGATTGAGACCCAGGAAATGGATGATGAGAGGAACAAGTGCTTTGAGTATTTCATATAGAAACCCTGAATTTACTTTATACAAAACACACCTCCTCCTGCCAAACAACTAAAAGCATGTGAATCAGCTGCTTGAATATACACGATTTTATTTTATACAATGTTATACATTATTATTAGACACACTCTAGATATTTTAGAAGATATTACTTCAAAATAAAGGCATTAAACCCCCCAAATAAACAGCAGTATTGTGCTATTTTTTTGTTGAGTTATTTTGTTGTTGTATGCACACAGCAAAACACTGTTCTGGTTGTTAATGCCAAGAACAATGCAGTCTGCTCTTACTCTGAATGGTGTGAATATAATGGCATAGTAGCACTAAACCTTGGTGATCATTCCAAACCTAAACTCCAGACCTAGGGATAGGTTTAGGGTTTAGTAATAATGTCAATTGTTTTTAGTGCATATTAGTTAGAAGGATTTGATCTTGAACACAGGGTCAAGTATAGGGTCATTGCCAAAACATTGCCATGTTCACTGTAGAAAGCTAAAGTTCTCTCCATTGTGCATCCATTTATATTTATGCCTCACTTACTTTGGCACATTATTTTTGAAGCTCTTAGCACTGAAGTTGCAGTTCTTTAAACTGCTCATACATGTAGCAGTAGACCATCGGTTAAATGCAAAGGTTGCTCACCCCAGTGTGTGTATCAGAAACATTGTGTAAATGAAAGTCAACAAAGTCAAAAGTTGTCTTAACATTGTGTAAAACCAAACTATTTTGTCTGGCTGACAGTAGGTGTAGAAATGCTTTAATGACAGCGAAGTGGTGGTGAAGACAACTGACTACTACTGTCTGTCAAAGTAACTAATTATAGATCATCTGACATATAACAGGTAGGTATTGGTTAATTGGTTAAGTCACGCCCAAGTAAATACTGGACTAGATCATTAATGATGAGGATGGGGGGGAGGAGACATAATCCCCACCTGTCTCAAAATAACACATGCGTGATTGGTTAATTTGAATTTTTTTTCTGTTTCCTGTCTTGTATTTATGCAATTTTCTACAATGTTTTACTATGACCCTGATGAAGGCCACAAGCCGAAGCGCGTTGGTCAATTATTAAAGTTGTTCATCTTCCCTTAAGTGTTGCTGGAGTTCCTGCATTGTGAATTCTATCATCCTCTCCATGCACCTTGGAAGTAGGTGAAGTTGTGTCAGACATTTTTGCTGAAAGTAACTAATTATCAAATGCTGATTTCAAGGGCAGAAAGTTTTACATTCTAATCTGTAAAGCAAAAGTGGGATTTAATTTGCATGAATTGAAAGGAAAAATGCACGTTTCCTTCAGTGGTCACACAGTCAAGCACAGTAACCAGAAAACTAACAAATTACTTCAATGTGCATGCACATTATCCATACCCGAAGTATCAAACCAAAACAGTCCTATTATCTGCAATATAATGCTACAGTGCTAGCAATAGCACAGAAGGGCTGAGTCATTGTCTATTTGGTCACAGATTTTCTCTGACCTCCCACCTGATGTCCTCTTACAAGGTAACATAAGAAAAGCTACCGTGCATGCTACATCCATCCTTTGCACTTTTATGCACCTTCATGCATTCTGTTGTCTTCCCTTTATTTACTGCCACACATCCTCTCTGCCCTGCATATTTCACAGGCTACAAAATGTTTGTATGAGCAGTTCCTCCGTGTTAATGTTGTGTTATAGATTTATTTTTGATCCACCAGTGCTCAGGCTTTAAAAATATGCTTTACAACATACATATTCAAAGTTTATTGTGCATAGAAAGATTAGAGAGATTTTGAATTTCTAAAGATTTTCTTTGACATGTGACAAATATTACACATGAAATTAAAGTATATTTTAGAGAATTAAACTATTTAACTGATAATGTGTTTTAATGACAAAGACATGTGCAGCAAGCAGAGTCCTTTGCCCATCTGTGCTAAAACATTTGCAAAACAAGAATTAGAAATGCTTTATTTTGTGCAGAAGAACCAAAAAGTAATGAAGAATTTCAGATTATTTTGACAAATTCAGCTATTATTTAGGAGTGCAGCCCAAGCAGTTGAGAAAATTGCAACAATTTAGTTTTCTGGTGTGTAATAAGCATGTTACCGTCTTGGGGTCCCTAGCTTGGCTGCAATTTGATATTCTTATTTTTTCTGTGGCCTCAGTGTGAATCAGCTGCTCAGCTAAATCTTTGACTTAATAAAAGCCACCACTCATCATTGTCTTGCAAAGTTATGACATCATCATTATCATCAAACATAGCTACCCATAGCTACAGTTATGGTCTTATTTCATGGCATGTAAGATATGCAGGCTGAATGTTGTGCACAGGACCAAAATGTAGACTCTCAGGTAGACAGCGGTGAATTTGAAGTGAACTGTTTATTGTTTTTTGCAATAATACAAAAGGTAAATCATAAATCCAGAAGGGAAACACTGAAAACTATAAACTGCTGAAACCTAAACAAATACACTAGAGCTACTATCACTGGGGTTGAAGCGAATAGGCACACTGACAAAGGACGCACAGAGACAGCAGAAGATGAGGCAAGGAAGCAAAAGTAAAAGCAAAGCATAAGGAACAAGCAGCTCACAAAATAAAGCAGGAAGCAAAAACCTAACACGTTATAAAGAACAACACCAAGATGGTGATCTGTAGAGGGAGCTTATAAAGTAGGCATGTAACTGTGTCTCTGCTTAACCTAAAAAGCTTTGTAGAACTGATGTGAAGAAGAGTAACACTGATGACTATGCAGCAGATATCTTCCACAGAGACTTAGAAAGCAGTTTAGTGTTCACAGACACTTTATGATAAAATATCTGATAGAAGTCCAGTGTGAATGCTTTCATATTTGGAACATAGTTGCTAAATTCATCAAAATACACTGAGAAAATGTACAGCATCGTCCATATTTAAAAAAAAATTATATATCAATATGCTTCATGAATGATACATTATATGATACATTAAATGATAAGGCATATGACATATTTTTGGTGTTTTTTTGTGACACATTGCACAAAAAAACCACCAAATCCACCAACGCTTTGCTCCACAATTTCAGTCTTCATACACCATATGGACAAAAGTAGCTAGTGAGCTATCTACACATTACACCTACAGGAGCTGGTTATCAATAGAAACCCACACCATAGAGCTCCTGGCATGCAGTTTTAGTACTGATGTTAATCAACTGTAGAGTAGAGAGTCAGCAGAACATTAGCGCTGTGGGTATGGCTGACAATGACTTCCACTTTGCCATAATAACACTTACAGTTCATCGCAGAATATCTAGGAGGGGATACAGTTCACAGACATGTTGTTTGTGAAGGCAGACTGTATGACAGTGTGTTTGATTTTATACACCTGTAACAATGGGACTGAAAACACATAGATTCAAGACTTTTGTCTATATAAGAAGTATCCATCCATTCACTTCCGCTTATCCTTTTTCAGGGTCGCGGGGGGCGCTGGAGCCTATCCCAGCTGTCATAGGGCGAGAGGCGGGGTACATCCTGGACAGGTCGCCAGTCTGTCGCAGGGCCAACACACAGAGACAGACAACCATTCGCACTCACAGTCACACCTAGTGGCAATTTGGATTATCCAGTTAACCTATCCCCACAAGTTGCATGTCTTTAGACGGTGGGAGGAAACTAGAGTACCCGGAGGGAACCCACGCAAACACGGGGAGAACATGCAAACTCCACACGGAAAGACCCCGGTCTGATGTTGGAATTGAACTCAGGACCTTCTTGCTGTGCTGCAACAGTGCTAACCACCGTGCTGCCTATATAAGAAGCAAAAAAACCAAATATGTTTATTAATTGAACACTTTTCAGTAATTTCCAGCAGCTCTGAACATTTTCAGAGAATGAACTGGTTCTTATATAGCACTTTTTTACACTACTGAAGATCTCAAAGTGCTTTTATACAACACGTCTCATTCACACAAGCACTTTTTTCTACTGTAATTCACACACATTCATCCTCCCGTGAATCCATCGTAGAGCAACTTAGGGGTGAGTATTTTGCCTAAGGATACTTTGACACACGGATCAAACCACCACCCTTTCAGCTAGTGGATGACCTGCTCTGCCTCCTGAGCTACATCCACCCTTTGTTTCAGTACTGTTTCTGAAACAAGAAGAAATATATTCAGTGGCAGATGAATGTATGCATTACTGTATTAGAGTAAACCAGTGTATGTTTGTTTAGAAAACCTCAGGTACAGGTTATAACAGTGGGCCTTACTGGTGTGGGTTTTTTTAAACGTAGATATTTCACAACAATACTGAACAACAACAGAGGTGTTGGTGTTGTCATAGCATAAAAGATGCTCTCATCAGTCTGATCCTTTAGGTAAACTAAAAGAATAAACATATTTTGCATAAGACATACCGTATCATTATAATTTAGCTTACTGAATCAAACATTGCTGAATGTCCTGAAGTGCTACTGTCAGATTCTCCCTGGTTGCCTTAACTCCTCCTCCCCAGTAAGATCCATCTCAGACTTTAACTGCAAATACCGATTTATCAAGCCTTGTTACTGGCATCAGTGGCGATTTAAAAAAAAATGTGGAGCATACTGCTGCGGTGTAAAGAAACCGTTTGTCTAGGCATGGAAAACAGCTGCATAAACAAAACATGTAATATGCTTAAACTTTGCCTTCATTTCTGACCATGTTGGCCTTCTTCTGTGCCTTCGCTACTTGTTCTTGTTTATTAGATTTCCAACTCGCTGCATGAATCGCTCCAGTTTGTTATCAGTGCTGCTCTGTGTCTGATTCACTGAACGGGCAGACTCGCGCCTTTGCAAAGAAGAGATTCTCTCTTTGTCTGACGAATATGAATTTGCCTTCTTCTTTGACTTATCCAGACGTAGATTTTCATTGCTAAGCAAAAACTCATACCGACTGTAGGCTTTGTCTTTTGGTCTCTGATATAAAGTCTCTCTTTCGTCACCCACAGTGCCCTTTGAGTCTTGCTCTGCTGCAAGGGCCATCTTCTTTTTGCTCAAACGCTGAGGAGAAAATCTTGACAGTGGAGATTTAGTCTTTTCTGTCTCTGATGGACTAGTAAGGGAGCTCTGCAAACTGGGCATGCTCAGTGACTGGCTTTTTGTTGTGTGCACTGCATCAGGTGCCAGGGAATGGGCAGCCTTCAGTGGCTGGCTTACTCCTGAGGTCCTTCTTTGGAGAGACTTATTTTCATTTTTGGAAGTTTTCTTTTCATCTGATGTAGGCACTTTCATTTTCATAGAATGTTTTCTCTGTAGCGCTGCATCTTCTGGCTGTGCTTCCCCTTTTTCTGTGTGACTGCCCTTATCTTCCACTCCCCGCTGAGGTCCTGTAGATGGATTGAAGACTTCCAGAGAAGTTTCAACTTCATTAGAAATGGATTTCTTTCCTTGCCTTGAATCACCTGAGCCTGTGCTTTTGGCCACCCTATAATGCTTTCCTGTGGCTTGATCCTGAATTTCTTTTTCTGGAGATTTTACAGAGTTCTTAGGAACAACCTCCTCATCTTTGCAAATCTCACGTCTGACTTTAAGTGCTGGGTCTAAGTGAGTGTGGGAACTGTCTTTTTCTTCAGGGACCTCGGTCAAAGATTCCATTGCTCTCGGATGCTGAATGCTAACACTGCTGGACTGTAAATGAGAAGGCTTGAGTGGTGCATCACTCATTTTCTGGTCTAAATCAGCAGCTGATCTTGTCTTGGATAGAGGCTCACGCCAATCATATGTCTGCATTGTTTTTCCATCTGAAACCACATCATGGTGAGAGGCAGAACGATGTCCATCAGTGAGCACTGGCTCTCTTTTGTTACCTCGCTTCTTGAGCTCCCTGTTTTCCTGGCTGCAGCTTTCTTGTGCCGCTAGCTCCGATTCTGTGATACTCTGCCTTACATCCAGGCCTCTTAATGAAGACATCAGTTTGGATGTTTCTGCATTCAGATACATGGACCTCAAAGACTCGTGGCTTTGCCTGAAATTGTTATAGTCCTGCAAACTGAACCTTTTTTGCCGTGTTTCTTCCATTCTGGACTTAATATCTCTCGACCTGCTGTGAATGAGCTGTGACTGATAATCATTTAAGCCTGTGTGACTGCTATATGGAGATGTCACAGGTGAGATCGCATCACATGACGCACCTGGATGCATCTCATTCTCATTAAGATAAGAATCAATCTTCCAGCGGTGGAGTGATGTTTCTGAGTTGAATGGTATTAGGTTCTGGTCCGCACCGTAACGTGTCTGGTGCCGGAGGTGATGGTGCGACATCCGGTTTGGTAGAAGCACCTCCCCACCTCCCCTCGGTTTAGATCCACTTCTCCCAGGGACTCCAATGTCTTTAGTTCCCATCCTTAGCCGAGTCATGGAGTTTACCTTTTGCAGCTCGCCTCCATAACTGTGTCCTTTCACTAGGTTCCCCATTTTAGTATAGTCATACTGATGGAGCCTATCCTGGACACTCAAGCCTCTGGTCATTGTGCCAGAATTGTTGAACCTGTTGTCCTGAACACTTCTCACCACGTGCATCACCCTGGATCTCCTGTGAATCATATTAAGAGAAAGCTGGCTGGAGTTTGGGCTCTCCAGAGCCAAAGTATCTTTAAGGTACAGAACAGGTGGCCTCCCGTTAAGCAAGACTGAAGAAGTTGTGGAGCAAGCATAGAGTCTTCTGAACTCTTCATCATAAGTGGAAACCAGTTGGCCTGTGACAACCAGGACCATACTGAGGTTGATTTTCTCAAAAGTCCATGTGTAGCTGAAAAAGAAATTGAAGAACCAGTACAAATCATAATGATGCACAAATTTTTAAACAGTATTAATAATAAAGTCATGCATATCTTCATTATCTAAATTTTAATGTGCTTAATCCACAACTGAAACATAACAGTGGAAATAAGGGCCAACCAGGAAACACATCCAACACAACAAAAGCTATAGTAGCAGAGCATAGGACTAAAGTTTAAATCATATGATGTTTGAACTTGGCAAATTCAGCAGAAAGTTTATGTGTTTCTGGTGCCTGCAACTGCCCACAGGCCACTGCATTTATTAAGTGTTCTTCTTACCTCAGCTCTGTGTGTTCTCAAACAGATAAACTAGTTTTGCTGACTTGGAAGATTTGTTAAGTTTGTCTTAGAACTTGCTCTGGGGTTTGTCTTTTTTTAAAACTTTTTTTTCTCTCTTATTTTTATTGTTTCAGTAGTGAAAGTTTCAAATAATGTAACTAATCTCCGTGAGCCACGAGCTCAGGCTGCAGACTGCTCTAAACACATACTTGCTCGATATGATAAAAGTGAGACAGAATCTTCCTAATATGGCTATTTGACCCGCCAGAAGAAAGCCAGTCTAAGTGGTGAAGGAAGGCAGCTAATCATATTTTTTTCTTCCTAATTCACCAATTTTTATTTTTAAAAATACCAGAGTAGCACAGTGAGTTTACATGAAATTGCTTTAAGGTTTACTTAAAGTTAGCAAAGCTGCCAAGTAGAGCTAGGCCAGGCCTCTATTTCAATTTAATCACAGAATACTTTTGAACAGCACTGACTCACCTGTATGTTCCATACATAACTGTCCTGCAGTCCACAAGTATAAACTTCTGTTCCAAACCTCCATGAAACTTAAACCCCGAGCGACACTGATACTCTGGCCCCTGAACCGTCCGAACACAAAGATTCTGATGGAAAAATAAAAATGAGAATTAAGGCCAAAAATAAATCAATTTCATTTCACCTACAAGTAATATATGTAATGCTTATTTGAGAATGCATTAAGCAATCTCTATTTGTAAAATGCATTATCATGCAATGATAGAAGAACCTACTTCTGGCTTATTCACAACAGATCAAAACAGTGGGAAGCTCCATGTGTTTAATTTCAGAGTTTTTATACCAGATGCTCATCGTAATGCAATACCAAAGGGATTTATGTCTTCATCTTTGATAAAACCAGTGATCTTTTCCTTTTTTGGTGAATGTGTAAACATCATGATACAGTAAAAAGAAGAACAAATGGAACTCTGCTGACCTCCAGTGACATCCTCACTGGCTGCAAAACTAGCCAAGGAGGCTTAATCAGGTCAAACGATACAGTGACAAAACATTTCCTTGTTCCTGATTTCTTATTTATTTATTTAGTTTTGCAAAGACAAAAGGAAATACAAAACACAGCTTTTAAATCATGATTTCACTTATTAGTGCACAAAAGGCTACCCAAATCTGGAAAAGTAATTCCCCCCTAAATCTTATCTGCAAGAATGAAAGCTACTGTGGATACTGCCTGTGGCTACAAGTTGCAGAAAGTCACTTTCCCACCAAAGATTACTCCAAGTATTCTCAGGCCAGACATCATCTGGTGGTCCACCGTGCAGAAGTGCCTGTACACTGTGGAGATAATGGTACTATGGGAGGCAGCATATACAATTCAAAAGGCTCAATTATGCAGACATAGTTGCCAAAACAAAATGATGTAGCTGGTGCAACCAGGTTTCTCAAAAGCATGAGCATCCAAGTACATGCGTGGGTCTATCAGTGACCAGTGAACAAGGGTGGCTACCTGATGACCCTGACAACAATAAGAATAAGAATAAATTTACTGATCCTTCTGTTGCTGCCTCCCCAGTGTTCAGAGATGTTCAGCATGAGGTAGGTTTTGTGACACCAGTGGCTGAAGGTTTTTACGAGATCCCTGTGTTCGGATTCCTGTCTGCAGTTTTAAGCAAGTTTGTCTTGGTGTAGAATCAGCTGTTCCAAGGTTTTCATGATGTGCATTATAAGGGCCACTGGTCTAAAGTCATTTAGTTCAGCAAGACGTTTTATTTTTGGTACCGGAAAAATAAAGGATGTTTTCCACAGTCCTGGCAGTAGACTCAGATTAAAAATCCTGTGGAGAGGTTGACACAGTTGGGCAACACAATTCTTGAGCAGCCTTGGACACACACCATCTGGGCTATCATAGTCTTCCTAACTCCAATCTCACCCCTGTCTGTGACAGACGAGCATGAAGGCACAGGTGTGAGAGGGGAAGTAGCTGCTGTATTAGAAATGAAAGGAGAAGGGGGAGCTTGTGCAGGAGCAGACGGAGTTACAGTGAAGGAGAAGCAGTGGGAGTGAGTGTGACCATAAAGTTGAAGGACTAAAGAACTGCTTGAGTGCATCAGCTCTTTCCACATCACCCATAAGTGGCTGTCTTTTCTTTTTCTTTTTGTTTCTTTTTAGTATTCATTCCTTTTCACACCTCACAGATGTTGCTGTATTCTAGCTTCCTTTCTATCTTCTTTATCTACTACATTTCTGCTGTGTTCAGTCACTTCTTCAGCTCATGTTGCATCTGTTTGAGCCATTCTTTGTCACCACCTCTAAAAGCTACCTTTTTCTGGTTGATGATTGCTTTTATGTCATTTGTAATCCAGGGTTTGTTAACGGGGCACAGTCTCTGTAAGTCATGACTGATGTCTGTCAATATTTCTTCAACTGTTCTCATCTGTTTCCAGCAGAACATTCAAATCTGTGCATTCAAAGCAGATAAAGGTTGTACCCCTCCCTCCTGACCACAGGACACCAGTGCTGATTATCAGGGATTCTAACATCAAGTCTTACGAGCTTAACTGCAAGGAGATTTTCAGGTTAACACTGTTTTATAGTTGATAGTACAATCTTTGAACATGCATTGTTTTTCAAAGACATTACACAAGAAACAGGAATGTGATTTTGCCAGTTTAAAAATAATTCATGCATGTGCTGGACATACTTCCTTCTAAAAGAATTACATAGAAGTAATTCAGCTTTTGTGTTATTGATTGTGTTAGTTTTGTTTTGGGCTAACAAGTTTGGCAACTTACATTAGCTAGTTTGTTAACAGGAATATGATGCAAGCCTGTTTCCAAAAAAGGAGTGCTTTGATTATCATTTCAGTAAGAAGTACATAATTTGAACTCTTTACTTAAATGAAAAGTGCACAAAGGCACCACATTAAATGTTGCAAGTAAATCTAATATTCGTTCATTTTGATTTATCTGAATGTAACTTCTTTACCGTGTGAAAGAACTATGTGCCACATCTTTTAAAAACTAAATGATTCCCACGTCTCACTGCTCAACACATCAGGGCCTTCAACACTCAAAAATGAAACTCAAAAACTCAAACCGAGAGCATGAAACATGAGTTCAGGGTTGTTTCAGTCATCAGGTGCAAACAGCCTAAATCTTAACTTAATTGAAACACTCCCCCCCCCCCCCCCAGTTTCCATTACTACTACCTTTACACAAACACATGAAAGCACGCACACCCTTTGTCAAACTCTACATGATCAAACCTGTGTGAGTTTTCCTCAGGCTGTTTTTTTGATGTTGCTAATGGCTAGGCACGCTGCAAAGAGGTCGTGAAGCCGTCACTGCGTTCAGAGCTGATGACTCTTTGTTTAGACTGTGGAAACATCATCTAATGCTGTTTAACAGGAAAATCCAGCCACACTGACAGATCTGTCCTGCGGTTGCTGCAGTTGTGTGAAAATGGCAGGTAGAGACACAGCAGGGAAATGTTGGTAAATGACTGTATTTCCATCAGGGTGCGGAGAAAATGTCAAACGTAATATTTTAAATGCTCTTTTGCCAACAGAAGAAAGGTTGTGAAGCCTCATGGGAAGCTCTGGGGGAATGCAAATGTTAGACTATGTCAGATGATGTTTAACAGGTCAACAGGCATGTGTGGGCCCAATTATGGCTTTGAGTAGCAAATGTCTCCATACATGTCTACATATCTGTGTACCCACCACCCCTCACACACACACACACACCCATCCCCCCACACACACATACACACACTCACTGCCGAAGTGACTATGACTTAGAGCGCCAAGGGTTAAATAAATGCCCAGCTCTAAGATGACTCTACCTGTCTTAGTTTGGTATGTGGCTGTTGTTCACTATCAGCCACTGTGCTACTAAAGCCACCACACAATGGAGTTGACAGTTTTCAAATATTTTGCAAGATAAACATTGTTTAAAATGCTAACGTGTATACTATGCACGGGAACAGGAAAATTACACTTGGCAAGAAGTGCAGAAGAGCATGTTTACCAGAAGCCCCTTTTTATATCAGGAAAAGTGGAAAACATAAGAATAGGCCTGTTGTGTCTCCACTGTGAAATCCAGATAATCACATAGGTCTAGTGGAAGATAATACATTTTTTTTTCCTGATGATTTTTATTTTTTGCAGTTCATGGCCTCAACAAGTACAATAATATCTCAGCATGGTGATAAAACATACTCATCTGATACTGTCGCCCTTTAAACCTTGTATTTCAAGGTGCCGTGTTTCTCACCTTGAGCTCTTGAATATTAATCTCCATGTCGTGTGCCATTTTGAGGAAGCTCTTGACATGGGAATCATCCAGAAGGATGTAGACCACCACTCCCCTCTGTGTCGCATTGATGAGTTCTTTGAAAATGTCGCCATCAGTGAAGACATCCATTACAATGGCAATAAGCTGGAAGCACATTAGACGTGGAAATGTTTTCAATTTTGAGAAAATACAAATTAAGTCAAAAAATGTATGAGTAGTCAACATCAGGACTTGTATAGTAGAGATGACTTTCCACACAAAATTAACTGTATCATTGTGCAAAACACCTTCTTAACTTGAAATAATCTTTTATGCAACACAAATAATGTCATTACTTCTGATGCATGCAAAGAGAAGTAACTGCCAACTGTATATATGCAGTTATGTGAAAAAAAAAATCTTTTATTTTTAGAGTTTATGTACTGGGCCATAATAAAAAAAAATCATCTGGTCCTTAGCAGGTCTTAGAATTAGGCAAATGCAACCTCGTGTTGGTTAATCTGTGACATTTTGCACAGTTTCATTATTTATTTAACAAAAATTAAGCTACAATGCAGAAGCAGTATCTAAAGTATAAGAATGCGGACTAATTTGTTTTACATCCTTTTTGCTTCCATAGAAATGTGGAGGATAATTAACAGGTTCTGTTACTATAAGGTCATCAGCAAATGTGAGTACCTCTATAACAGCAGATGTTTTAACAGTTTGCTGTTTTGGCGCATTGAGGGGGTGAGAACACAATCCCGGGGAGGAAAGACATCAGCAATGATCTTACAAAAACAACTGTTGCTCCCCATCAATCTGGGTGGGTTATGAAGCATTTCTAAACAACTGGAATTTCATCACTATACAGTCAGAAACAGTATTCAAGTGGAAAAAAGTCGCCAGTGTTGTAGTGCACATCCTAGCAAATTTAATTTAAGTAAGACTGTTTAATGCTCAGAGAAACTTCAAACTTCATAATAGTACAGTTAGAAAAAGACTAAATAAACACAAAATGTTTGAGAGGATCCAGGAGGAAACCTCTTCTCTCCAATAAGCACATGGCAGCATAGTTTAAGTTTGCAAGGTTGCATCTGAACAAACCAAAAGACTTCGGGAACAATGTCCGCTGGACAGACAAGACCAAAGTGAAGATGTTTGGACATAATACACAGGACCACACATTTGGTGAAAACCAGACACCTCATACCAGCTGTCAAGCAGGAAAGGTGATGATTTTGTGGCAAAAGGGGAAACTACATAGTTTGTATCTCACTGACATGACCAAATGTTTAACAGTAAGAAGACAACAAGCCCAAAGAATTAGAATTAAAAGCAAGTGTACTTTCTTTGTCAGGTGACCGTGAATGAGTAAAGCTTCGTGAGCAGACTCACTTTTTAGATTGTGATTTACTGAGCACCTTTGCTTGTGATATTTTTTGTTGTTATGAATTCTGTAAATTAGACAAGTGGTTTGCTAAAGAGGAAAGACAGATTTTTTTTAAATCAAATATCAGACAAAGTTTTACCTGTTTCAACATAACTGTTGCCTACGTCATTTCATGATATATATTTATGTATAGGTACTTTTATTTTGAAATTAGTTAGATTTCACCTTTAATGTGTAGCATCTAAATTTGTTCTGCCAGTTATTATGTGGTAGAACAAAAAAGGTCACTTTCACAGTTACGGCAAGTAGAATGATTTATTTTTTGTGTCAGCATTTTATATATCAGTGCTTTCATATGAATTTAAACAAGTATTTAAACATGTACTTGATCACAGGAAAACTATTTTTTAAAGAGTGGTCTGTTCAATTGTTGGTTTGCAGTTGGTTTAATTAGTTTTTCTGTAATCAGTTTAAGGCCAACCAATCCAGCCATAGCTATCTGATCCTACTGTGGTATTTTGCTACAATGTTGACTACAAGAATTAATGTTAATGTTTCACAGTGATACTTTTTCCATCTCATTTGACTGATCTTTTAACTAATTTGAAAGCAACAGTATCCTTACTGTTGTATCTCATCATTTTTTTTTTGTAGATCCTGTGATTCAGTAAAATCTTCAGATGTTTGCAGTCTTTATTGGAGCAGTTTTTCCTACACTGCATACATGTGCACAGAAAAAAGCTCTTCTCTTTACTCATTACTATATTTACTTATTTCTAAATTATAATAAGCACTTTTTAAATGACTTAAAGGTAATCCTTAAGTTTAATATTATAGGTTTAAATAAAAAGGAAAATTCCAGGAAGTGTGAGGTAAAAAAGCAAAAAACAGCGTGTCTGTTTGTGACCTCCACGGGATCCTACAAGATCATCTCATTAAAAGACAGCGATGTGAAGACTAGATTAAACATACAGCAACAAATTGCGAAAGCAGTGCAACAGCACTCATTTTCTACTCTTTCTACAGGAGATAACTGCACAGGAAGTACAAGATGAATTTGCTTCATGAAGCAGGTTCCTGGGGAAAAAATAGGAAATGGAAAACTGCAGTGACTTGCTGCTCTAATATAATATTACTAATATTTCTAGTCATGAAATGCATTTTAAGCATAAATACAAATTTCTACCAGGTTGACATCACTGTTACCGCTTCATGATAGCTACAGCTTTAAAGAACATTGCTGCAACAATGTTTCTGTGAATGTTGAATTGCTAAATACTTTTTCTCTGAAACCTGCCAAAGTTAGTGCAGCCTACATGAATTCAGACTGGCCACTCGCCTGCCTCACACGTCACAAAGCAAAAAGCTGCACAGTAATGAGTGACTTCCATCGTGTACATTTTCATGATAACAAAAGTTCAGTTGCCATAGTAGTTAACTGCTTCAAACATTTGAACTGGTGTAGTCAGCTGATTGTGTGGGTTAATGTATGTTTAGCCCTTCCCTGCAGTCTCCTGTGTATGCAGAGAACTATGCAGAGGTGTTTATATGCCTACGCAAAACTACACCTTTCACTAGGAATTTGTACTATTGATAAACTATTGTCCTTGTTGATTCCTCCACCTGATAGATGAGGCGTTATTTTCTGGCACTGGCCCAGGAGCATTTCTTTTGTTTATATCGCAGTGCTGAGGCCTCACCTTCTGCGCAGCCTGAATCTGCTTCCGAACCACCTCTTTAATTGTTGGTGTGTTCTGTCTGGGTGGGTGAAACAGCAGGCTAATGCTGGTCTCTACACCCTCCAGCGCAACCCCTGGCCAGCCCAAATCCAAGTCTGGCACCTCCTCTTCCGACTCAATTGGGAAATAGGTGGAGGGTTTGACCTCGTCTGTGCTGCGTCTTCCCTCTGAATCATCTTCCACAACCGGTAACTCTGCATTTTCCAAAATGAACACAGTCTCTTCCTCTGAAAGGAAGTGGTTGATCTGCTCAGCTCGAAGGAACTCTTCATAGGCTTCTTTGCCGCCACATAGTAGGGCATAAATGGCTAGACGATAGGATTCTTTATAGTGCGGCTGAATGTAATCTGAACAGTCCTCTTCAAGTGAAGACAGGCATGACAGATTGGACTCCATGGATGCGAGAACCCCTCTGAGTCTCTGTGTGCAGCAGACTTCTTCTTTACCTTAAATGTGACACACACTATGCTGTTACAGGGTTCACTGAGTTAAACTTGCATTTTAGAGCTGAATGTCAAAAAAGAGATAATTAGGAAAAAAAATATTATGTGTATGACTTTAACATTTTTATCTGCATTGCTGAGTTGTAATATGTAATCTTTAACTAATCATTAAACATGAACAGGACAAACATGAGACAACTGTCAACATACAATTTTTACATAACACTACAGAGCTTTGGAACAAACTTTTCCAGCCAATCACAGAAAAATGTAAGACCATTTTATTTTCAGTGCATTTAGTTGTTGTCTTAAAGAAACTTAGACATGCAGATAATTTTATTACCATGGTGTCATATGAGAAATGTTTCTCCTCTAAGCTCTTAGGAAACCAAAAAGGTACATGTGGTTCAGCACAAACACATAAACAATATGAGGCATGTGCTTACTTCTTCAGTAACTACTGTAAATTGTCAGGAATTCAACACACTTTCAGCAACATATACAAAGAGACTTACTTCATAACTGGCCAAAAAGAATCCTGGTCTTCCTGATTAATCAGAGGCGAGAAACTTTAAACCAGCTTAAAAAGTTAAAACCTTCTGTCGGTCCTGGTGTCGGTACTCTCTCCAGCATAAGCTGGTAAGTGCTAAAGGTGTGGATTCGCGAACTCTGTACAAACGAATAGCCTGTTGTACCTGCTCTGTTTGCTCGGCTGACAGCTACAGTAACAAACCCCACCCACCTCAGCTCACCTGGCTTTCAGAGGCAGGTTGGCTTGTCTCGCAAGTTGTCATGCAGTCCCTTGGAGTCTGGCTACAAGTGCACATTTTTACTTTTGGCTTCATTAACTGTAGCCGAAGGATTTGAGTTACCTCTTCTAGGGTGAGGTGTAGCAGTGACTACTGACAAAGACAACAAAAGTAGGTTGAGAAGTAAAGTTTATTGCCATCACAAAGCACTGGGGAGGAAGACATAATGTGTCACAGACAGAAGAGCCTCTCAGGTACAGAGACAAGGGCTGTGAATGTTTTTGTTCACAGACAAACTAACCCTGGGAGAAGAATGGCTGGAGCACAAACACAGTAACCTGGTATTTGCACATTTTCACCCAGGTACTAACATTACCCCACATCTGTACCTGCTGACTCCCAGCTCATCCACTTTGATACTGGTGTATTACAACTTGGATCTTATTTTTGTAGGTTTTGATATTATTTGCTTTGTTTTGTATAATATCACACTCTTTGACATAAGTGCTAAATGTAGGGAAACACAGTAACAGAGAAGATTAAGATTAAAGCACTGAAACTGGAGCTTAAACCTAAAATATTTACTAATTTCTTTAATTTTGTCCTCTAAAACTCTGCTTATCTCTTTGTAAGACAGTTCACTGACTTACTTTTTTGTGTCACTAATACCCAAGTTGTAATAGAGCATAAATATCCTTTGACATCCACAATTTGTTGCAGGCATTTCACTGACATTGCATAGTGGAAGGTGCAGCCTTTAAAACTTTGTAATGAATATACACGGACATTTTATGTTTCTCAGTGTTTTTCTTGTGTTAAAAGGAACCACTTTAAAGACATATGATGGCCCATACATGACTGTGAGGTGTAGTCCAGAGTAAGCAGCAGTTTTTGAAGTGGGACTTTGACGTTATCTAAATCTAAATAAACTTTAAAGTAAGAGCTCATTGTTTCACACTAATGCTTATAAATCAGTGTTGCTAACAGCGAACATTAACCCCCACATTCTACTTCCTGGGTGGAGTTGGAGACTTCATGAATCTGGGTGGGGTTGGAGACTTAACACTGCGTGGTGGAGTAGGAGACTTCGGGGTAGGGGTTGGAGACTTGGAGATTGGGGTGGAGGCTGGAGTTGGGCTCTTCATGGATGGCGCTGGGGTCTGGGTTTTAGAAGGGGTGGGGGTTGGGGTCTTGGAAGGGGGAGCTGGGGACTTTGGCAGCACAGGCGTGGTGGCGGCTGCTTTGGCCTGCCCCAGTTTGGGCTCAGGGATCTTCTCTCCGTGCCTGTAGACGCTGACAGTGATTTCCACAAACTCACCACCATACTTGTTCCGTACATTGATGCTGTACTTTCCGGAGTCTTCGGGGGTGACTTTGTTAATGACGAGGCTGGCAAACTTGCCACCGTCAAACATGACCCTGGTGTGCTCAGTGGAAGCGACTTCCTGCTCGTTCTTGAACCAGGTGACCTCAGGAGTAGGCTCGCCCCACACGGTGCAGGTGAGGCTCAGGGACTAGAAAGGACCAACAGTCAACTCAAATCAAAATATATTCACAGAATACGATTCATATTTTAGGTTTGTTACATTCTTACACAAAGATTTATTTATTCATGTGTTTATTAAACTAATGAAAATTGTTGTAATCACTTGACATAATGAGGTCAGACATTATAGTATTTATTTATTATTAACTCTGACCCACAATTTGAAGTTGAAGTTGGCATTTCTTTTTAAACATTTTTAGAATGAACCTTAAACTGCAGACTAAATATGAATTGAGGCATGACATCTGAACAAAAGCCATCCAAAGAAGTGTTTTGTCAATACTGTTATCAATACTGTACGCAGCAGTACATCTCAGACTATGGTGTAACACAGGGGTGGGCAACTCCAGGCTTCCAGGGCTGGTGTCCCTGCAGGTTTTAGATGTGTCCTTGAACCAACACAGCTGATTCAAATGGCTAAATTAGCTCCTCAACATGTCCTGAAGTTCTCCAGGTAAAGAACTAATCATGTGATTCAGGTGTGAGATCTAAAACCTGCAGGACACCGGCCCTCGAGGCCTGAACTTGCCCACCCCTCTTTTCACTCTCTGTGTTTATCCACCACTCTGCATTTAATCATTACTCAAGCATCATCTTCCACAACGTGTCTTTTCTCCCTCTGTGAAAAGAGACGTTGATTGCCGAGTTTGGAAAATGTTTACCTTCTCCTCCATAATGGTGACCACATCAGGTAGACCACCAACCACTCTACCACGGTCTGAACAGAAAAAGAAAAAGTCACTTTTCACTCCCAGACTTAGAAATCAAAGATCTTAAAACTACAGCAATCTGTCTTTTTACATTTATTGTGTAGTGTTGTTATTGTGCACTAGTAGATCAAGTCTGAGATGTTCAGGGGGAGGAAGAGGAAGAATGAGTAAGACATTCATTTCTACTTTGCCTTTAAAATAAAATACCTTGCCCACAAATTCCTGTGAAAATTTTCAGAATGCTTAAAAAGAGCTGTCGAGGGCACTTGTGATTATCAATTTTTTGTCCTTGTAAGATGTGCGCATAGTATAAACAGCTTAAAAAATAATTAACCAATGTACCTTTATTGAAAGATACATGAGGAATCTCTCTCAAACTGTCTCAATACAAGTTGTGAAATACTCACTCTTCTCAGCGAATGCAGCCGCCCTAAAAGACGAAGAGGAAATTCGATTTGATTAAAATTTGACATGATTAAAACCGCATGTCTACAAACTTGTAACATCAAAACACTTACTTAAGTCTTAGGTACTCCTCATAGGCATCTGTATATGCTACAAAACAAATGATTACAATGGAGTCAATTTTTCAAAGACAAAAGGTTTCACATCTTAGAAACTCCAAAATAAATAGACAAATAAATAAGACAATCACAGCAAAAGAGAAAAACTGTAATGAAAACAAATGGTGGCACAGATGGAGGTTTTTACCTTGTCCAGAGAGGTCAAAAGTCCGGGTGTGGGTCTTGACGCCATCTGAGATCTCCATGGAGTAATGACCCTTCTCCTTATCGGACGGATCGCAGATCTGCATCCAGGCCATCTCAGCTGTACCGCCAATCCTCATCTTCTCAGAGGAGGCAATCTTACTCTCCCTGCGGGTTTACATCATGGATCTCAAAACTTCGTTATTAATTCATACAGAGTGAAAAAACAAACACAGACATTTCGTAGGCTGCTTTCAAATGTGAGATATAGTGACTCTAAGGCATAATGTCTGTGTGCTTTTACACCCCTTTAAAAACTAGCAGTGCTTCTCTACAATATTAAACACTCCTGATCAAAGTTGGACACAAACAAACCCCACAAGTGACACATTTGCATGACATCTCCTTTTGCTAACTGAGCCACCCACAGAACTACTCAAAACATCTGTGTTTGAAGTGTTTCATAGAAAATTTGTTTCAAAAGATGTTATGATTCAATGCTGTCTCACATGCAGCAGCCTGGGTAAGCTCACAGACTGCCTATAAGTGTCTGTGAATAATGAACTTTTGTTCCATATAAACAGTAAAACAAAATATCTCAAAAAGTAAAATAGCTAAACCTTAAAATGATAAACTAAAAAGAGATATTTGAATAATCTAAAATATTTAAATTCACGACTGTACTTGTGCTTCCAGATGGTTTTCATCTCCTCTGTATAGTAGTTCATGTAGCACTGCAGTCTGATGCCCTCTGGAGTACACTGCAACACCAGCTCAGAAGCAGATGCACCTAAAGACAACCACCATGAAACGCACAGGCACCAACAATAGGGAAATGACTTCAGAATGTCATCACAGCCTCGTCTCTTAGCCAAAGCAGACTTAATGTAAATTTGTGTATTTAGAGAAAAGCTGGGGTTCTCAGAATTGTTTCCAGGTTAACATGTACACGTACTTTATCCTTCTGAACCAGTTTCCAGCTCTGTCAGCATCAAACTGCAGCAGTACTGTTGCAGCTGACTTTGGTGCAGCTTTTCCACTGGACTTTTCTTAAGAAAGGCACTTCTAGTATATGTATATATTAGGGGTGCAACGATACACAAAATTCACGGTTCGGTTCGATACTTTGGTGTCACGGTTCGATATTTTTTCGATACAAAAAAAATGTTCATGCCTTTTTAATTTGTCATTTATTAAAATTATAAATATATATTTTAACTCAAAAGTACAGTTTTTAAATTTAACCCTAACCCTTGTGCGTGTTTTTTATTTTGACAGCGAATGCGCACCTGCGGACCACTTATGTGCAGCCCTGGTTATTTAGCTTGTCATATTGCAGCCACAGAAATTCTTTTGTCCATGAAACCATAAAGCTGCACTTTCTTTTTGCCTTATAGTCTGATTTGTCATAACTTCTCCGTTTTGTGGTAAGCTTTTCTTTGGCTGTCACTTCTTCACCCTGACCTGTCTTATTTGGCTCAGCAGAACTAGTCAAATATAAATCCTGCTGCTTTTACACACGCACTCACATAAGCTCAGCGATTCTCTGCACGATCAACCTCTCACATGTTTAAGCTGCGGGAGATTTCACTTGTCATGTTTGCATAGTAAGCTAACGATTAATAAGACGATGTCAGAGGAATTGGTGCACAAATTATCATCACTCACAGATCAGTGCTGTCGCTCTCTATACACAGTTCGCACGATTGCAAAGTGAAAGCAAAAAAACAAGCGCAAATTCAATATGTCACATATTGACAGTGGCTCACCGATGCCAATGACATAATTACCCAGCTACATTTCTGAAAGAATGCAAAAGCATTGACATATATTTTTCCTTCTTACAATAGCCCGACGGGCAGGGAAGAGATAGATTTTGGTAGCCCGACTGAAAAAATCGCTAGCCCCAGGACGTCAGGCTAGCGATATTGCAAGCCCTGTATCTGATTGAGGAATCATGCATCTTTGGAAAAGAGAGTTTATTACAGAGAAATGGCTCTTTCCAAAATAAAAGCTATACTATCCGCTTCTTCTGGGTTATATTCTCAGCAGCATAAGGAGAATCATGTGCTAACAGCTGTCTAAATGACTCGGCTAAAGTTAGTAGCATGCTTGTTGTTTTTGTCTTTGCACTAGGATGATGTCGGCGTAAATGTGCAGTCATATTCGTTGTGTTCCCACTAGTGCTTTCAGGTTAATCTCGTTGAAATGACCTTAACACCACAACATGGCAAATCTCCGTTAACGAGCTACCGCCGATCGCCCCGTGCATGGGGCTAGACGGCCAACACGTTAACGAGCTAACTGCGCTAACACACTAGTTCCCACCCATGTAATTGAGCATTGCATGGCACATCCAACATACTGTTTTACTTTAGTCCATGACTCGCTTACCTTCAGGGTCATACGTCACATGAAAACCAAAATAATTCCAAACGCCAGATCTGAATGAGGGTGGGGGAGGTGCCCTGCGCTCTTCCTTCGGACTATGCTGTCTGTGTTGAGCGCTCAGTGGATCTGCGCTCGACAGTGCAGCCTAGGCGGAGTAGTCGAACGCAGATTCACTGAGCGCTCCACACAGACAGCATCGTCAGAAGGAAAGTTGATAAAATAAATTACAAATGTTGTATTGTTCGATACATATGCGTACCGAACCGAAAGCACTGTATCGAATGGTTCAATATCGATACGAATATCGTTGCACCCCTAGTATATATGTGTATATATATATATATATATATATATATAGATATAGATATATATATACACACATATACATACATACACTGGCCTATGCAGCAAAGATATTTTAACAGTTTGAGATGCTGTGTAAGTTAGCTGATCCAACCTACCAGCGATCTGGGCGATGGCATTGATGATGTCATCAAACACTGGAAATCAAAGTGGGAAAAACGACACAATGAATACGGTACAGAAACCTAATATGACAATACCAAGAGCTAATAGCTGACCCATCACAACACTAAAAATTTACCTTTGCCTGAAATGTCAAACACAGATGTGTCCTTTCCTCTGTCGTCACTGAGTACTGCCTTGTAAACACCATGATCTTTTCTGGAGAACTGAATAAAAACAAGGTTATTTTATATTACATTATATTTTTCAGTGTGGATTGTGCAGATGTTACCAGTGGGAGGGGAAGAGCACAGGATCCAGACATGACATTGGGGGGAGTATCTGGAACAATCTCCTCATCGTCTTTGTACCAGTGTAAAGTTGACTCCTTCTTCACATTAGCCACCTGACAAGTACAAAGATTAAAGGATTTTGTTTTTACAAGAAAGCAAAGCAATAAGAAGTGAAACAGAATCAATGAACATGTGGAAAGCACATCTGACATGTGGTTCAGAGTTACAGGAAATCCTACATAATTACGTGGTTTTGTTACCTTGCAGACGAGCATAACAGTACAATCCTCGGTGACAGTAAAATATAGATACTCAGAGAAATGTGGGCCTACAAGGACAAGAACAAAGAACCACATGAATGACATAAATTAAGGCCGCACACATCTCTAAATCCATTATTTTACTCAAACTTGCTTACTACTTGTGCCAAAGTCATCAAAAATATTCATACCTTGCTTCCTAATGTGCTCTTTCCTCTGAAACTCAGCCTCCTTCAGAGCAGCCTTGAACACTGAATGAGTAAAAAACAGACACAGATGAAATGCTCGCTGTGCTGCCCTTTTGGTTGGTGCAATCAGAGAAACAGAGGTTTTTATAAGTTTCCAAAGTAGTATTCCAACACGAGTTATATGGACTTCTATGTGAGAGATGGAAAACTCTCACCATCTCCGACCAGGACCAGGGAGCTCTGGGTTTTGGCCTTGCCATCATGGATCTGAACAGTATATGTGCCCTCATTGGCTCTGGTGAAATGATCCACTGTCATCTGGATGATTCCAGTGGCCACATCGTGACTGATCTTCTGTCCCTAAGAGGAATAAAATGATGAAAATATTAAACTATGAGAATTTCAATGTGTTTAAATACTTTTGCCACTCATTTGTAAAAAAGAAAAGACTACTTTACAGTATCTGTTCTGCTTTTAAGAAACTAGAATAATATAATAAAAGATTTGTAAAGTTTCCTTGTCTTTGTTCAAGTTACATATGGGTTCCTTTACATATTTAGCTAAACTTTACTTTTCTTAGTAGTCATATTATCATGTGGAAACATTTTATTTTGAATGAAACTAAAGAATAAAAATGAAGTGAGCCTGAGCTGACTGCTTGGCAAGAATGATGTTTGTGTGTTTGTCTGGTTGGGTTTTTCTGACTGAATGCTGTTTGAGATCATATCAGTTCAAGAATGATGTGAACCAAAGCTGGGAAAAAGGAGAACAAGAAATGCAGGAAGTTTTACTCTTAAGTCCTCAACTTCATATTTATGTCATGTAATGGAATGTGTAGAATGAAAGTCCAAAACGCAAACTTCAGATGTAGACTCGATGAAACAAAAGGCCAGCTGCTGATTTAGCTGATGAAATCCAACTTAGATGCAAACTGAAGTTAAATAATACAAGATGCAAAGTAACTAAATCCAGGAAACCAGAAGAAACATTCCAGGAAACAGAAAGGGAAATATGACATGACAAGTAAACACACCCAAACTAAGGCTTTAAATACACACAGGGCGGCTGTAGCTCATGAACAGGTCATCCACTAATCGATCCGTGGCCGTTCTAGTCTTCATGCCAAAGATGTGGAACCTTGAGCTGCTCTCGATGCGTGAATTGTGAATGTCAGAGAAAAAGCACTTAGATGTAGTGCGTGTTTAAATGTGTGTGTGAATAGGTGAATTAGACATGCTGTAGAAAGCGTTTCGAGTCCTCGGGTACAATAGAAGTGCACTATATAAGAACCATTTACCAGTTACATGCAGACACAGAGGGCAATCAGGGATGAGTGAAAACACCTGGGTAACAGAAAACAGCTGAAACCAATCAAAGACAATAATACAGGGGAAGTGAAACAAAATACAACACGAGACATAAATGACTATCAAAATAAAACAAAATAAAACACCCAAACAGAGAACACCTAACAGAGGAGACAACTTGACCAGATACACACAGACACTGGGAAGGCTAAAGGCTACACAAAGTGTCAGAAACATAAAAAATATTAAAGATTAACAGAAACCATATTACAAAGATAGTAAGAACTTAAGACTAAACATGGAGACATTACTAAAAGAATAAAATCATGAAAGTGATAAACTAAACTCTAAATAATCAAACTCAAACAACTAAAATCAAAATAGAGGATGCTTAATGACTAATAAGAATTCAATGTCCTAAAAGCAAGAGTTCAAAATATCTCGATGCGTGGGAATGTTCAATCATTCAGGTAAGAAAATCCCCAAAAGTTGATTCTGTTCATCTGCATGTAGCATTTTTGATGGGAGAAAGGACAGTGGGATGACTGACGAAACGCTTCTCCCACTGAGAACGCTACGTCCAGATGAACAGAATCAAGAATTCAAAATGTGTGATTGTATTTTTCTATTAGGACTGAAGAGACACAGAAGAGAAGACATACAACTCACTCATAATTAGATTTCACACTCACTCATTTCTGAAAGGTCGACACCTTACCTCCCCACTCGTGACTTCTTTGTCGTTGACAATGAATCTATAGGACACAGATGGTGAAAGTTTGACTGCCTGCAACCAGAATCGCACGTGTCCTTTCTCCAGAACCTCATAGTTCAGACCATGTTTCAGAGGAACAACTGAAAAAGAAAAAGACATTTAAAAATTAAATTAGTAAGAAACAAACTGGATGTAAATGGGTTTGATGGGGAGGCACAACACTCACTCGGATGTCTGATGGCATAGCTGAGCTCCAACATAGTGTTCAGGGCTGCGGGAAAGATTCAAGAAAACAAATATACTCATAAAGAAACAATTCGGAGCGAGAAGAACTAAGGGGCTCTGAATTATGAAATCTGATGTTTTTATGACTGCTTTTGACATATAGAGCAACTTGTAGACATGACTGACCATCCTCAGTGAGAGTATGGCTGGCAGAGACTCCATCTGTGTCAGTGACGATGACAGAGTATTTGCCCAAATCATCTTTATCAGGGTTAGTGAAAGTAAGTCTGGACCTGTGAAATAAAGGTAAGATCCATTACAGTCAGGACATTTAAAGCAGTTTTCAACTGGGATTCAACAGGGTGTCAAACAAAAATTCTTTCACAAGTCACTTAATTCTTACTATAAATTTAATTTCCATTCAAATTTGCTGTTATTTAAAACAGTGGGTTTGTTACAGTGTCATGTTACATATCCTAATGGTATAGTCCTCACTATTTCCTCATACTCTTATTAAAAATATTCTGGTACATTTTGGTCAGTCAAATTTTTTGTTACTTTAAACTTAAATCAGTAAATTCCTATTAAATGCTAAGGCAATACAATCACCTGTGACTTTTTGGCCAGAAAAAAATGCAAAAAAGTGGCCAATAATGAGCTTTTTTAGAAAACACTTGAATGAACTATTAGCTTTTTGAATGGAAACATAAAAACTTGATCCGGCTGTGTTTCATGTTTTCATTTTGAGTTCACCGAAGCAAGATGACAAAGCAAACTAGTTCAGGCCCCGAGGGAGAAGCTCATTGTTTGCGCTGGTGTATTTACTGAATGATTCATTAGATTCGTCCCGCTGTCACAAACGAAGGACACAGAACAAAGTCAAAGCTCAAAGATCAAGCTTACGTTCTGCCTTTAGTTGTGACAGCCACTCTGGGACAGTCACTGATGAGTTTGTAGTTCTTCGACCACACAAACTTGGACGTCTCGCAGATTTCACAGGCCTCAAGAGACAGGAAGACATCTCCAGTCTCCTCATCCACACCAGCCACAATCTCCTTTGTGCCTGCAAATTACACGTGAAACCCTCCAGTGAGTAATAACAAAAATAAAATACTCGCTGTCATAAATAATCAGATAATAGTCAGATAATCTGTGTGGTTTTAATTCTAAACTTAGTGTCATAAATTAAACTGATAATCATGATATGAACAAATTCAATTTGCATTGCAGTAATTTGCATGTGTTTGCAGGGAGAAGTGATCAAAGATATTCACCTTCCAAAGTGTGTACACATCTTTTCAATGATATGTCAAATATTACAAAGTAAGGAAGAAAGCATTACTATGTGTCTGTAGAAATGAAAAAAGTAAACTACATGAAAGCACTACAGCCTCTATGTTTAGACTGTGTGAGAGAAATTCCCAAAATACTGTGATACCACACATAAGTTTTCATTTGTATATGAAATTTGATATCTCTAGTGAATGCTAAAGTTCTCTACTTAAAAATGCTTAACTGTAATTATCAGTGATTTTGTGTTTTATGTCTGCTCATACGATGTCTAAGTATTTTAATAAAAGACAATTATCATGCTGTCGTCTCACATGTCTCTGAATGTTTTGCCAATATAAAGGATAAAGTGCAGAGCTGGCTGCACACGTTCAGTTTGTTTTCATCACCTGGAATAGCTTTAGCACAGACCGGCTCTGACAACTGGGAAGGTTTTCCAACACCGTGTGCATTGACAGCACGGACTCTGAACACATAGCTTTCACCTTCCTCCAGTCCAGTCACCTACGAAAACCAGGGAAATATCATCACATGGAGAGTGTGACTTGGGTGTGGAAAGAGGGTTGGCCATTTGTTGGAATATGCATGATGCACCAGATTTGCTACCTGCAGGTAACGGTGGCTCACAGCTTCCTGATTCACAGTGACGAACTCTGATGAGCCCTTCTTAGCCATGTCCACAAAGTATCCAGTGACAGCACTTGCTCCAGTATAAATGGGAGCCCTCCACAGGATGACCAGAGAGTGGCTTCTGACCTCACTGAAGCTCGAGTCATAGGCTGGGCCTTGAATTTACAGAAACATCATCAGTTCCAGAAAGAACACACGACGCACGAGCTGTAGTTGAACTGGAGTCAACGCAACTTAACTGACATTTTTATCAGTTAAGTTTTTTATTTTTATTTTTTGGGCTGGAATTCAAATGTTTTTTTTTAACCTTTAATACATTTTAAAAGCCTTGGATGCTCATTTTATTGATACATTTGCAGGAGTTCAACAGGCATTTTGGTGAATTTGCCTCTGTCAAAACAACAGCTGCCATACTCACTGTGAGATGCAGAGATAACTCTACAGAATAAAGTCACATGGACAATCCTGTACCTGGCTCTTCCATGGTCCAAGCTTCACATTTCATTGGAACGCTGGCAGCAGATGGTAGACCAACACCAGCCATGTTACCAGCAGTGACCCTGAACTCGTAAAAAGTTCCCTCCTTCAGATTTTCCACCTAAAATAACGTGTGGCACAATCATCAAATGAATGAATAAAGTAGTAATAATAAAGTGAGTAAATGTAAATTAATCAAATTTAGCTTTATCAAGTACAAGAAAAGAAAACTTTAAGAAAGAAAATCTTAATCTTGTGTCTGATTACTCACAGTGCACATTCTTTCTGTGACAGCGTTTAGGTTGACCTCCTTCCAGACTAAAGTGTCAGCGTCCCGCTTATCAATGTAGTAAGCGTTAACCTTGGAGCCACCACAGTGTTTGGGACTCTTCCAGGCCACAGTTATGGAGGAACCATCAGAACTCAGCATGGTGATCCCAAAGGGAGAGCTGGGAGTTGCTGAATTACAAAGTTTCACATTTAATGAAGCTTCATATTTAAACTTTGTATGACATCATCTTACATAACGTCTTTCAAAGTTCAACATTTTTTAATCAATCTAGGAAACGATGACTGTGATCGGCTGCATGTGAGCCTGTCATGCACTTTCTCACACTTCACTGAGCAGCCTGCAAAGTTTTATCGTAAAGTTTTCAACTCTTGTGCTGAGTAACTGTCAGACTTTGAAGTGTGAAGTGTTTTGTAGAGTCCTGTTAAAAATACGTCTCTGTGTGATCAAAACACAATAATGTAAAGTGAAAGGTGGATAAAGAGAAAGCTGTGGGTAAGTAAGGGGGGGACAAAAGTAAACACAGCTATTGAATACATACCATACTCAGCCCCCTTGCCTGCACAGAATAATGAAATGAATCACACTGAGCATCACGTTGGTTCAAGGACTCTGGTAATCTTAAGAAACACCATTTCTCTTAAATTATACATTCTCCAATGTATTCCTCTATTTTTTCAAAGAAATGTACATTTCTTTGAAAAAAATGACAGTTTCAAAGAGCGTTTTAACTTTTCAGAGGCAGCATATAAATCGCAATCATGAACTTGATAATACTCTTACCGAGTGCAGGCTCCACAGCAATGGGAGAGGACTCCTGTGACTCCTCACTGAGGCCAAAGAGGTTGACGGCTTGGACACGGAACACATAGGTCTCCCCTGGGATCAGGCCGTGCACCACAAACCTGAGGCACGCACACACTCATTTTTTAAATCAAATACATATAAAACCTCTTGAAGTCTTTCCTCTTGTTTCTATATATTTCTTTTTTTAAATATTATTTTGGGGGGGGGGGGGGGGGGGGGCCATTTGTCTTTATTGAACAGTGACAGTGAAAGATGGACAGGAAAGTGGGGAGAGAGTGAGAGAGGGGAAGACACACGGCAAAGGGCCACAGCTCGGACTCAAAGCTCGCTCGCTTCTTCTGGTCACAGGGCGTGTGGTCACCTGCTCACCTATTGAGCTAAACCAGTGCCCACATCGGATATTTCTATGTACATATTGTTATTCTGGCTAAACTATTTTTTGTGAGCTCCACTCACAAAAGCCATCGTGAGTTTATCTTCAGATTTGAGAAAGTCAGCTGATATTGGGAATACTGCAGAATAAAGTATAAAACAAGCTAGAAAATTGTTGAAATCATCATCATTTATCCATGACTCCACAACCTGCCTTTGCCTTATATTAAACCTGACACATTGCTCAGGGACTCTCAGACTGAGCTCTCTGTGTGCTGTGGAGTTACTGCACTCCTGTGTAACACTCCTCTAGAGGAGACACTTTATTTATATTCATTAAATTCTTTTTTTCCTTCTTGTTCAAAAGGCTGAGAAGCAAAAACTCGTGTTTTGCCAAACTGGTGTCATTTGAAACATCTGAATCACAGTAAGACCATCGTGTAACATTTTTGTCCCTCTTACCTGGTATGTTTGAAGGGTTTATGGTTGCATGCAAACCACTCCTTGGCTCCAACGACACGGCCGTCGATGTAATATCCCATGAGGTGTTTCAGGTGTTTGGGGGCCTCCCACTGCACAAACACAGATGACTTGGTGTTCCTAGTAGCAACAACATGGCCAGGAGCAGAGGGGACGCCTGTGCGGCAAAGAAAAAACATATATCAGAATCAGAATCAGAATACTTTATTGATCCCTGGGGGAAATTATTTTTTGTTACAGTGCTCCATTATAAACCAACATTAAGACAAGACAGACAATACGCTAACTAAGAATAGTACAATATATACATATATATACATACATACATAAGTCACTCATAAATAAATAGCTGGAAAAGAAACATGTGTAGTTGTAGCAGCAAACTGTGTTAAGTGGATGCGTTGTACAGGGAGATGGCCACAGGCAGGAAAGATTTCCTGTGTCGTTCAGTGGTGCTTTTCGGTAATCTCAGTCTCTCACTGAACGTGCTCCTGTGACTGACCAGCATGTCATGGAGTGGGTGGGAGGTGTTATCCAACATTGTCTTTATCTTGGACAGCATTCGCCTCTCCGACACCACCTTGAGGGAGTCCAGCTCCATCCCCACAAGATTGCTGGCCTTACGGATTAGTTTATAGAGTCTGTTGGCATCTGCGACCCTCAGCCTGCTCCCCCAGCATGCAACAGCATAGAGGATCGCACTGGCCACAACAGACTCGTAGAAAATCCTCAGCATTTTCTGGCAGATGTTGAAGGACCTCAGTCGCCTCAAAAAATAGAGACGACTCTGGCCCTTCCTGTAAAGTGCTGTGGTGTTTTTAGCCCAGTCCAGTTTATTGTCAATGTGTACTCCAAGGTATTTATAGTCCTCCACAATGTCAACACTGACCCCCTGGATTGAAACAGGGGTCAAGTGTTTCCTGGTCTTCCTGAAGTCCACGATCAGTTCCTTGGTCTTTGCCACATTGAGCTGCAGATGATTCTGCTCACACCATGTGACAAAGGAGTCGACCACAGCCCGGTACTCTGTCTCATCATCCCTGCTGATGCATCCAACCACCGCAGAGTCATCAGAAAACTTCTGAAGATGGCAGGTCTCTGTGCAGTGGCTGAAGTCTGTGGTGTAGAGGGTGAAGAGGAAGGGGGAGAGGACAGTCCCCTGTGGTGCCCCTGTGTTGCTGATCACCTTGTCAGACACACACTGTGGGAGACGTACATATTGTGGTCTTCCTGTCAGGTAATCAACAATCCAGGACACCAGAGAAGCATCCACCTGCATCGCTGCTAACTTATCACCCAGGAGGGTCGGCCTGATGGTGTTGAAAGCACTGGAAAAGTCAAAAAACATGACCCTCACAGTGCTCGCCGGCTGGTCCAGATGGGTGTAGACACGATTGAGCAGGTAGATGATGGCGTCCTCAGTTCCGAGACGAGGCTGATAAGCGAACTGAAGGGGATCCAGATGTGGTCTTACTATGGGTCGCAGCTGGTCCAGGATGAGCCTTTCCAGGGTCTTCATGATGTGGGAGGTCAATGCCACGGGCCTATAATCCTGGGGGCCACTGGGACGTGGCGTCTTTGGTACAGGGACGAGGCATGATGTCTTCCACATCACTGGGACCCTCTGCAGACTCAGACTCAGCATAAACAGTTTATGAAAGACTCCACACAGCTGGGGGGCACAGGTCTTGAGGACGAGGGGACTCACTCCGTCTGGTCCAGCAGACTTGCCTGAGTGAAGTCTCCTCATTTGCATCTCAACCTGGTATTGAGTGAAGGTGATGGGTGGGGGAGGGGTGTCAGGAATCTCACAGGAGGCAACAGCGCCATGTGAAGAGAGAGGCTGGCACAGTGGTGTGGCTCTGGATTCCAGGCTATATACATGTAATATTAATTAATTACCAAAAGTATACAAAGCTGAAAGTGTTAAAGTGGAAAAAAGGACAAGGACAGAATGATTCCACAACTGATGACCTCAGACATCAAACCAGTTGTAAATATTTTTTTCTGTATTAAAGAACATTTTATTCAAATGACTAATTAATGTATCAGTTACTAACAATTTACTTTCTTACAGAACAGAAATCATGCCAATTAGCTGTAAATAATACTCACTGAAGCTTTGACTTCCACCTACTTGTCTGCAGGTTACAGCTACAGCACGTTACTGCTACTCAAAAAACATGCATGCATTCGATATTTGTGCTGTGTTCTGTGTTCCTGTATATTGTGTGCACAAACACAGTGATTAAACACAGCACAGAGGACTTGTTTTTCAGTTCCCATGGAATGGCTTTGCCATGCCTTTTTGCAGAACAGGATGTTTAAGCAGAACACTGTGACAGAGGAGCGTTTCTGGGATTTAATTTGAATTTAGGCACGAGAGCCCAGAATAATCCCATTTTGCTTTATCAACTTCTCGTTACCCTGTAATATAACAGCTTACTAAGCCATCCCCAAGTGCTCCAGTTCATCACTTATAGTGAGAACAAACACACACAGAGCAGAGAGTGAAAGAGTGAACTTACAGCAGTGTGAAAAAAGTGCTTTTAAAGTGTGTTTGATATTTTTCTGTACATACCAATTGGAAGTTCAGTACCTGCAAAACACAGTCAATCACTTTTGAAATAAACTGTATTTGGGCTTTTCATGCATTTGTTTTTGTGGACACATTTACATGTATGCACTAAAACACTTTGCTTAAGGTAGACAAACACAAAAAAAGTTGTTTTAGTGACCTTCCCATCTGGACCTTTAATATCTATAATTCTAATAAATTACAAAATTTGACGATTCAGCATTTCTTCACAGGTTTTTGTGTGCATTGTGCTTTGCTGGATATATAATCATGTGTCTTTAAGTCTGCACTGATCCTGGCTCTTACCATCTTCATCAACCTTTTGGATGGGCTCAGAGGGCGCAGAGGCCTCGCTGGAGCCATACATGTTGACCGAATACACTCGGAACTGGTACTTTTGCCCGTCTTGCAAATCAAAAACTGGGTAACGAGGGGAGTGCAGTTTGACTGTTGTGTTGATCCGCTGCCAGTCTCCAGTGCCTGCTAAGCACTGTGTGGGAAAGTCAGGGAGGGGGGCAAATGAGAAGGTATAGCCATATGTGTTGTGGCACAGACAAAAAGAGCAGCTTTTATACTGTGTTTTACAAAGTTAAATCTCACTTTTGTTAAATTAATTAAATAATTTAAGATATAAGAATCATAAATAACAAAGTGTATGTTTGTGTGTGCCAAAAGGGTTAAAAATAAAATCAATCTTTGTGTGAATTCTGCTATTGACATGTAACTGAACCGGGGGCAATGCTAACACTGTTATTCAAGCTAAACCTGATGAAAACATTCTCTCACTTTTTCGGGAAATATAATAAACATATTGTGTAAATGTCAACATTTTTAGCAAGACTGTTTACAACTTGACTGGCTTGCTTAATGTGTGGCATTAAAAATACTATAAAAAGCACAATACATCAGATACAATATGTAATAAACAAGATTTCAGACTATCATCAACTTGAAATCTAGCATCTCAATATATAGCTACTATCACACAAATTTATATTACATTTGAACTTCTTGTATAAGCATTCACTATGGCTACTATATGAATTTGTTTGCAATATATTATAAGCTCACAGCTATGTTTACATCCTTGCGATTATATGCATTAAAACATGTCATGTGACTCTACACTGGTTGCAGTAAATCCATTGTTCCATATTTACACTGGGTAGCAAAACCCTGTTTAAACCCACGGAAGCTTCTCTAAAGATGAGATCAAAAGTTCAAAAATGTATCAAACTGAAATCTGGAGATATGCTAGTGTAGAGTTCTCTGTGTGAAATTAAAAAAAAAACAAAGAAAAGAAAAAAAACATGTAGTTTGGGGTATTGAAGTTTCACGCAACCCAAACGTAATACAGCTTCGTTTGTGTGTAGTGCTGCCATTTAAGTAAAACTTGAGAGGACATTTAAATGTGACTGTCTTGTTTATCCCTCAGCTACAGTACCAAGGTTAAATCGGCTAAACTGAGAGCAACTGATGGGCAAAAGTGAAGCAGCACACACCTTCTCGATGACGTACCACAGTGGAGCTCGTCCACGGGGGCTAGGAGGCTTCCAGCTCAGCACGACATATGATTTGAAAATTTCGGATGCATGCACATCTGTGGGTTCACCTGGAATAGTTACGTAGCCTAGATTGGGAGTGAACAGTGTTGAGGCATAACGTACACAGAACAGCAGCCACTGCAGAAGTCCCACATTATTCACTTTTTGTACTCAGGTTTTTATCTGTGGCTACAATGTAGCTTGCCATGTGTGTGAATGTACACACATGGGTGGATGACTGAATGTAGTGTAAAGCTGGGCGATCGTGGCTCAAGAGTTGGGAGTTCGCCTTGTAATCGGAAGGTTGCTAGTTCGAGCCCCGGCTTGGACAGTCTTGGTCGTTGTGTCCTTGGGCAAGACACTTCACCCGTTGCCTACTGGTGGTGGTCAGAGGTGGTGGCGCCAGTGTCTGGCAGCCTCGCCTCTGTCAGTGCGCTACAGGGTGGTTGTGGCTATAATGTAGCTTGAAATCACCAGTGTGTGTGGATGACTGGATGTGTAAAGTGCTTTGGGGTCCTTAGGGACTAGTAAAGCGCTATATAAATACAGGCCATTTACCATTTAAAGTGACTTTTACAATGCTTCTAATGTTACTGTTGAGCTTGCTTTCAAAGGCAGAGAGGAGATTAAATATTCACCACTATATGGACTTCAATAACGCATTTTCATAGAATTGTACTTATAAGTGATGAAAACAAACACAACTAAGTCCTGCCTTTTTCTCGCTTGTTAAATTCTAAAAGTGCTGATCAGCAGGACAATAACATTGGTGGAATTTTATTAAAGATTAAATAATTATTTTTGGTAGCATTCAACAATAATTACATATCCAAATGCTACACTAGAGCTGCCACAGCCTCGTATGTGGTTTGGTGGCTCAATGCTCACAAAACACACAATATTTTAGTTTTGTTTAACTACAAGTTTCATATACAGCAGTTAGCCATTAGATAAACCAGAACATGGATAAAAACCCCTGATATCATATTTCAGATTTAAAAAAAATAGAAATATGAACTAAAAGGACGTATCAAAGTTAAAGTTAACAGTGAAATGTGGGACTTCTACAATAGCCTTGATTGTGATATTATACAAATATGTAATATTTTTGATATTTTCTATTAGTTTCTAAAATTAGTTTTCATCTGTTATAAGTTTTTGTTAAAGTAGTATATTATATTAAGTGGACACAATTTAAAGAGAAAACTGTTTCAGTTAAAGTGTGAATGGAAAAAGTTCGATTAGATCAAAGACAGCACCACAAAAGTTAAGCTGGGAAGGCTCTGGAAAACAGTTTTCCCTGTGTTGTTTAAAAAAAACCTTATGAGAAAATGACAGATTAGTTCTAAGATCCGCATTAAAATGTTTTTCCTTCTCATGTTTCCTTCGTTGAAAAAGATACGAATGTAAAGGTCAGAATTCAAACGCCACACCTTAAGATGAAAACATATTCCTGTAATAGTGACTAATTTAATCATGCAGCACTCATTTGTTACTGGAATAATGATCATGTCCAATAAACAGGTATAAATGGAAAGAAAATTCACTGATAGTGGAACAGAAAACAGAACAGAACAGCAAACAAACATCAGTGAGAGTTTGATCAGGGAAGATGCCTTTTTAAGCAAACATCCCCATAAAATGTAAAATGTTCTCATGATGGTGCTGCTGGGGTTGAGTGACAGATGTTAGTATTTAGTGAGATTGTGAGGTGGTGGCTTAAAGATAGGGGAAACAAAAACTGTGAAACCAGACGAGTGTGTAACCACTATACCTTCCAGGTCATCATCCTTTATCACTATGTCGTATTTTCCTTCAATTTTAATCACTGTTGCAGGAAATGACAACAGATCGGTCAGAAAACGCTGGCATCCTGCTGTCCTGTATTTTGTATTTACCTTCATCTGTACCTTGCAGTCTCTCACTCTCTGCAGCGTCCAGGGCCGTCACTTTGTCTGACTTGCGTGAGGGCCTGCTGATGCCACTGCTGTTCACGGCTCTGACCCGGAAGTAGTAGGAGTGGCCAACCCTTAAGCCATGTACTGGGTATTTGCAGATCTTCACTGGGGCGTCGTTGCACTGCACCCAAGTGTCAGTGCCAGCTTCACACCTTTACAGCAAATAAACTCTCCATTATCATGAAATTAATATCTTTTTATAAGAAAGTACTTCACATGACATTTTATATTTGTTATGAGGCAATTTTGACAAGCTGAGAAGTTAAAGTATCCTAATAAACTGGTGAGAAGGGCTGCACTTGCAAGTATTTTTGTTTAAAGAAAACTGCAGTCCAGACCTTTCACCAGTTGAAAACATTTGGTGCATCATGAAATGAAAAAGATGACATAGAAGATCATACAGCAGGCAAAAATAGGGCAAAACTGATCTCCCAACCCTCCGCTGTAACCATCTGGTTGTTAAAAGAAGAGGGGATGTAGTCAGCTGTAAACATGGCTCTGCACCAACGTTTTTTTCAAAGATGTGTTGCTGCCATCAAATCGAAAATAAGGTATATTGTTTTTCTTAAAATGGTTCATTTTCCCACTTTAAACATCTGTTTAAAATATAAACATATGTTATTAAATACATTTTCAATGTTCCACTGTTAATAAAATACGCGTTCATGAGATTTGCAAATCCCACAAGTCTTATATGCACTTTATGTAACCATGAAAATAAGCAAATCATATCTGGCATTTGGTGTGAAAAGATACATTTAATTTAGAAAATCTTCTAAGGAGTGCAGCTCTAATAACTATGACTCACTTCCTTGGCATTAAGTGCAGTATAATTCCACTGTATTCATGTCAGTGTGCCAACTGTGGTCTATTTAAAGAGAGCTGGAAGCCTTCTCAAGATTAAAACTGACCGATCCACAAAGTATCCAGTGATGGGTGCCTCGTTGACAGTGTTTGGGGGTTTCCAGGCAACTAGGACATAGTCCGAATTGATGTCATAGGCCTTTACGCTCATTGGTGCGCCGGGGGCTCCGGGTGCAGAGGGAGCAGCATCTAGGGAATAAAGAAACACGGGTATGTTGGGGAGGAAGAATGGAAGACGAATGGTGATAGACACAACTATTATGGCTCCACCGCTTATTTGCATACTATGCCTAATGTGTGGTAACAGGAAATAAGGAGTCAATAACACCTGTTTTAAATCTATGTACTGCTGTGAGTATAGAAAAGATTAGGAACTCTTAATTTAATTGCTAACTAATAAAACATTTCATTTTGCCAACCAAGCTTTCACTTGCTCAAGATACAAGACACATCATTTACCACATTTACCACCATTTGCATAGTGTAGTTATTTTTCTTTGTTAGGGGCATATAAACCTGCGTCTCATCTGCATAGCAACGGAGAGGCTTCTAAAAGTACAGCCAAGGGGCAGAAGATAAAAGCAGAGGTCCAAGTATTGATCTCTGTGGTACCCCACATGAGACCAGAGCTGAGGACTTACACAAAATGTTCTCTCAGCCAGGTAAGACCTAAACCATGCAGAGCATTCCCCTAAAAATCTTTAGCCAGGAGGATGGCATTAACAACCCTAGGCAAAACAGATTCTGTGCCAAGCAGAGATTTAAAACCAGACTGAAAAGTCTCAAGGTCACTATTTTCATCTAAAAAGGTTTTTTAGCTGACTATAAGCAATTTTCTCCAGAACTTCAGAGAAAAAGAAAAGCTTGTAAATAGCCCTAAAATTTGATAAAATACTGTAGCATGCTTAAAAGGTTTGGGAAAAATACCAGATGAGAAACTGCTATCGAGGACAGATGGAGAGATGGAAGAGTAGAAATGACCTCTTTAAATAATCAAGGTGGAACAACATCAGCAGGGAAACCTGTGGGCTTCAGATGACCAACAACCTCATACAATAAAAAGAAAGTTACAGGCTCAAACTGGCCAAAAGCAGCAGAGCAAGGAACAGTGACTGAGGTGTCAAGAGCAGACGTGGTGATATCTGAGCCCTGGCATTATTCACCTGTTCCACAAAGAAATTCTCACCTCAGAGGAAGGTTCAACAGTGTTACGTATTTTCATTTTTAACCAACTTATCTTCATTTTTTTCTTTTATCTATTATTACACTACACATAATCAGACTATCATATATATTAACCAGATTATAGTTGGGTATTTTAAGTAAGGTAAGTTATAAGTGGTAAGTTTAAAGTTTCTAAGGTTTGTGCTATTCTATCTCTTTTGCTCATTCATGGCTTTTTAAAAATTTTTTCCATTGCTCTATTTATTCTAAACAGCGATTTCTGATTTGTTCTTTCAAAGTCGATCACGTGGTGTTAGGACTGTGTCCTACCTGAGACAAACAGGTAGGCGCTATGCTCAGCAGTGCCGTCCTTTGTGAAGATCCGAAGCGTGTAGAGGCCCTCATCATCCTTGGCCAGGTGAGGCAGCGTGAGAGAGGCAGCACCTCCACCCACTGACATCTCCACCAGTTTACTTGGTTTCAGCAGTTTATCTTTTAGAATACAAGATAGAGGACATAATGAGAAGTGACCAAACTCCACAGTCAACCGACAGTGCCACACACAAACATAATGAAAGAATGAAAGAAGGTCTGACCATCTCTGTACCACTGGGCAATGGGTGGTATGTTGGGGAGATCGGGGACCACCACCATTGTACACACCAGTCTGATGGAGTTGCCCTCCACACCAAAAGACACTGGGAACCGGTCAAGCAGGCTGACATCCAGCTTACTGGCATGGATCTCAGTCAGATGAGGCACTGGAGGACAAGATTTGCAACATCATTAGCAATCAGATAATAATCGTATTTTGTGGATATGTGGAGAGAACATGTTTGCAATATCAGAATGATAATGTAGAACCACAATGGATTTATGAACATAAATCTGACATTTTTTCAATATAACTATATGGTCTTGTCATTCAAAAGCATCAAAATTCAGTATACGTGTCCAGGAGCCAAAATGAGGTCTGAGATTTGCTATCTTAGACGTCAATGATTTTAAGGAAATTTTGTGACACTGTCCCTTGCTTTGGCAACCACAGGCTGTGATTTCCACAAAGTGATGTGTGATGAGTGTTTCACTTTAAACGTGGACTTGGTTTAAGAGCTTTCAAGTACAATCAGCACATCCAGTAACATTAAGAAAGTAGAAACAATTTGTAGTCACAGTTATTTCTCTGGAACTTTTAAAAAATGTGTCCATAAGGAGTGAACAGCATGAGTTTTTTCATTTCAACAATGTATACAATAAATCTTAAATAAGGTAATCCAGCTTAATTAGTTTTGACAAAGGAGATGTCTGGTGTTTTTAGTCTAAATGAAATCTTGTGGAGGTTAGTATTTTCTGGACTGCTCATTATTTAAATCCCAACATGTACATAAATGTTTCGATCGCTTGCTGCTCATCTAAAGACAGATCTGTGTTTTGTTTTTCTTCAGAGGGAGTCACGGGACAGGAACAGCTTGCTATCAGTTTCCACTTCTTATCAGGCCTCTCATTGCTTGCTGCTATTTGAAGTGTCATGATTCCATGAGCTTGTGTCTGGGCGTGACACCTCAATCCCCACACTCCCCAGTCTTACTAACTCCCTTTATGCTCTCACCTAAACCAAGATGGCAGGACTCTCCGGCTCCAGCTGGTCCTGTGAAGAAAAGACGTTTATGTTTACAGAGAAAGACATGGGAGGTGAGCAATGTCTTTAAGAAAGAGGGAGACTTACTCTTCACAATAATTTTAGCTTTGCTGGTAGCTGTGCCATGCTGGTTGGTTGCCACAGCACTGTACTCAGCAGTATCACTCACAACACACCTACAAGGTCAGCCAGAGTAGGAAGAAGTCACTGATTGCAGTATATCAACATTTATATTTGATTTGATGCCATTTGGTTTGAAGAACATGTATTATTTAGGTTAATAGAAGGTAAAATGCAAGCAATTGTGTTGAGACTCAAGAAGAGTCTGAGGTTTAGAATAGAAGGAAGAAATTTGACCTTCAGCCTGAGCTGAACTATTTTAAAAGATCCATTTTCCCAGCTGTGTTGGACATAGATGCATCCTTCTTGTCACTTGGTGCTTTTTGCATAAAGAATGTGAAAATGACTGATTCTGAAGAAGTTTGGCAAATAAACTACGATGTTCTCAGTGACCTTCAATGCTACGACGGTCCAGAGATATTCCAATTCTCAGAGAGAGGGAGGGACAGAGAGAAGCGGAGCGCAGTCAGAGGAATTTATGGCTCGAATGACGCAAAGGTCAGCACTCCAACATGAACAGCTGAGGGGTCTTGAAGATGACGAAAAGAAGCAGGCTGCAGCCTCACCCTCAATTTAGCAATCTCCCCTCTAACTCTCCAGCTGACTGTCAGATAATGTCAAGATATCGATATAATGTGCTAACAAAATAAAAGTCCTGTAAGTGTAAACATCTACGCTGAGCATGAGTGACAGACGTTCAGTCTTTCCAAGTTTGTTTCTATGCTGCTTTCCTTTCAGTTTGAAGGCTGGTTATAATACAACAACTAGAAAAATTGCTTGACTATATAAAAATATTGTCTTTTCAACAAACCTCATAAAACATATTTACACTAAACCTTTAATGGGACATTTTTTTAATTTAAAATGAAAAAAAGTTTACAAAACCCCCAAAACATATATAGTCCATGCAGGGAGCAATTTCAGTTTGCGCTGTTGGAAGAAAAACTAATACACAATCCAGAAGAAATCCTGAAAGCTGGAGCTGGAAGCCTTTTTGTTGCTTAAATGCTAGAAATTTTCACTCAGCTGATAAATTCATTAAAGTCTTAAACAACCCTCACTTCTTTATATTTTGGTGGGAGAATCGGAAGCAGATGCAGAGATTTATAGAAACGTGTAAACATACAGGGAAATACCGCACACGAGGCAAAATGGTTGAACTGCAGCCTCAAACGATAACAGAGCCTCCATCATGCTTTATAGACAGCTATAGACTCTCACTGATGATCATTTGAACCAAAAATGTCCTATTCGGATTCATTGGCCAATCAGAGCAGGTTATACTGATTTTCGTTCCAGTTCTTGTGCAGTTTAGTACACCACCTCAGCCTTTTCTCCCTATTTCACTTCCTTTCGAATGGCTTCTTGGCAGCCACCATTCATCTTAGACCATTTAGGCTGAGGCTTTGTTGAATAGTAGAGCCAGATCTCTCAGGTCCTGTGTCACATTTTTAATTGATTTTTACTGAGCGTCACTTTCAGATAATCTTCAACTGCTGTAGATGTTTTGTAATGTCAGCCATTTCTTTTGTCCTCCACTTGTCTACTTTTCCCAGATTTTTTAAGGACATATTGCCAACCATGCAGCAATATGACAACAGTTAATAGCTCTTTGGGCATCTTGTTGGTGCAATTTATCTGTTATGTGTAGACACATAGTGTTAGGTGTTAGGTGATGCTTTTTTGTGCTTGAATGATTCAGTCAGTGTTAAGCAGAACAACAAACAAACAAAAAATTGTGAGCTTAAAGTCACGTATGACTGAAAATGAGTGAGAGCTTGGAGAAGAAAGAAAGTCTGACTCTGTAAACTATAAAGAATATAAAGTGGCTGAAGACATTTGCACAGTACTGTATAATATATTCAAGACTGTATTATATCACTTCCTGTTGCCCTAACATTAGTTTAGGCATCTTAGTCTGAGGAAACAATATATTGGCTTTTACCTTATTACTGTACATTTACAGTCTTATTCTATAGTCTACAGAATAACTACATTTTAACAATTTTACATTTTTTATTTAAATCATTTTTATATGTTATTGATGATACACTTCACTGTTACAGTTTAATGCTGACCGCCACATGCACAAAAAGATGACAATGACGACAGTAACTAGTAACTAGCACGCTTGGTTACTACCACACTGTGGCTCAAAACAGTGTTGGAGGATTCTGAGATATAAAACGGACAATCGACCTCCACCTGGAAAAAGTTAGCTCACTGATACTGGAAGTCTTTACTAAATTTGTATGAATATTTCAGAGATGCTAATGCATTACCAACACATATCAGTAATTAATAACTTCATTTTAATTCATAACTTAATTTTACTAAAACATTTTACTTCTCTAATTTACTGAACAACATGACTTTTTTCTTTTTACCTCATTTCAGGTAAAAAGAAAATCAAAGGCTGCAGCATCCATGTTATAAAACTCAGTTTAATGAAATCATTTATGTCTAACTGTTGAGAGTTGTAGATAATACATACCTGCTAACAATCAAACTATGGACTCCATATTTATTCTCAATCTTGTACTTTCCTGGGGTACTCAGTGGATCTACTGGCACTCCATCTTTATACCTGCCAATGAATCTGAATCAGTTTCACACTACAGTGATATTCTACAGTCCTAAAATATTTCAATAGTGTAATAAATCAGAAAAGCTTATAATGGTATTACCATAAAGCTTGAGTCAAATTTAAAAACCCGCTTGTGTGTGATGGCAGTATACTGACCATTTGACGATGGGCCTCGGATTTCCTTCGACGGTGCAGAACAGCTTGACAGGAGTCTTCTCCCACACAGTATGCGGCCGTAAGGCCACCAAGAAGTCTGGCAATTTGGGGATTTCCTCCAACAGATCCACTCTCTTTCTCATCATCCCCTTAACCTGGAGAGAGTCAACTGCATCAAGTTAATCTATTTATGAAAATGACATTTTTATGCATTATCTCTATAGGGCAGAGATTACATAAGCACTTTAGTGCAACATGTTATCTTTGTCAACAATTCTTAGCTAACAGCAAATCTGAAACCTGACAAAACCAATGAAGGAACATGAGGCCAGCAGATGTTAGTGATCATATTGTTAAAACTCCTAAAAAGTTGGTTTATTCCTGAGACTGATTTGACCAACAGTTCACTGATGCAATGTCAATAAGACCATTGGGCTCAGATTTCATAGAAATGTACAGCTGAGTATCTACAGTGAATGATTTAGATTACATTTAGAGACTCTAGATCTGCTGTTTTGCTGTACTCATGATTACAAATTGATATAATTTTAATAGTGATTGTAACAGAGACAGATACATTAAAGCGTACACACAACATTTCCACAGACTTTTAAACTTGTTCCACATATATGCGATAAAACACCAGAAAAACAAACCAACAAAGGAACTATAGTGTCACCTTGATTTGTTTAGCAGATGGTTACTAACCTCTTTCTGAATTTCAAGACTTTCCACTTGGGCCTTAGTAGCGATCCTCATCCTATGAAGCTCCTCCTGAATAACAGCCAGTCCTTTCCCAACATTTTTGCTTACTCTCTGGTACTCCTCAGTCTCCTCAGCAGTCCTAACAATGCATACATCAGATTAATCTTTGACTAAGATTGACTTTAGCATCATTGTTAGCTATACGCTTGTTACATATTTACCTACAAGCTGAACTGTTACCCTAAAATAATTGTATGATACAACCTGAAACCGTTGCATTGAGCATATCAAGCATAACACAGGATAAAACTAACCTTGAGGGCAGGGAGTCAGTGTTATGAGTCTATAGGATTGTAGCAGTAAGACTGTGCAATTGTTTCATAATTTAAACGGTAATCATTGAATAATTAACAAGTTATACTAAAGAAATGTGCTGTGGTTACAGGGGTCAGCCAGTAGAAAATGTAGTTGCATGTTACCTTGCGACTGAAATAGCTGTGAGCCAGAGCAGACTCACCTCTGCCGGAACACCGGCACGGTATAGGCTTGTTCTGCCATAGCCTCCGTGGCCTGGGCCTGTGCCTGGCTCACCGATTTAGAGCTTGATTTGCTGTTGAGGAAAACACATCATTAAAAATCAGAAAGCAAGTTCTCTGCATAAAAAAAATTCTCAGGTTTTAATTTAGCAGCTAAGCTGAGTTTGTCTTCTGAACATATACATACATAAAAACACAAACACTCGCAGTAAAAAATAACTAACAGTTACAAACATGCGGTTACAAGATTTCCCAGCATATCTGCCTGATGTATTGTATACGCCACAGAGGGATTAAATCTGTTTATGTACTTTGTCTTTTTCTCAAAATTAGCTGGGGTTAAGAAAATTGATTGATGGATATTATTCTCTACATGCATACCACAACCACTATTGTGAAAAATCTGACAGTGGCTAGTGTCATTTGCACAACAAACTATGATTTTATCCAGAAAATTATTTTTACAAAATAACCAGAAAATTGACATTCTGTGTATAAAGACTAACCACCACTTTGAGAGAAACTTCTTCAGTACTAACACAACTGTGTATAGTTAGTAGCCTCAGATGTAGGTCAGGTTCAAGTGGTGACATTAGTCATCTGCCATTAGACAGCTGCAGTTTCCAGATCCCTGGGAGATCAGAACTTGGCTCGTAGGGGCTCAGTTTATTACCTCACCACTAGTGACGAAAAAGCCAATCTTCAGCATGTATAATATCATGTTAAGTATGACTATACTGCACAGCACAGCTGTAAGGGCCAGAAAACCTTTTTAAAAAGCATGCTATAGCAACAAAGACAAATGCATACATGTCTTTCATTGGCCTGAACTATAAGATCTGTTGGCAGAAGCTGCAGAGCAACAGAAGCAATAGCACTTCCTGAAATACCGACTTGGGTTCTGCTCTCAGAGATTCTGGAGCTCACATAGACAAAGAGCTTTAGAATCACTGGTGATACATTGAGGTTTTACAAAGAAACGAACTGAAGCTATAATAAAGAGGCATGAAAATATATTCCTGTGGAAAACGATAAACAGAACTAACATCTGGGTATTCAGTCAGTTAGCATGTACCACTCTGTGACTGACTGATTTGTTCATGAAAATCAGAATTTGCAGAACTTTGAATTTGAATTGACAATTAAACTGCCAGCTAGGAAGCAGACACACCCACTACCACAGCTGCTCCTCAGCAACACCCCTGTGTGTGTTTTTTGTTCTACGTCGCAAAGCAGCAAGAGCTGTGCTACTCAAAGCAGCAGGTAAATGTCACTGTCATACCTTTCTGTGTGCTGCTTGGAAACGTGTTTAGTGTGATGATAAGCATAATCAGTTTTGACTTGGCTCACATGCTTCTTCTTATACCAAGGTATGACTTTGGAAGCCATGACTGGAACACTTCAAGGAGTCCTGGCCAAGAGTACCAGTGGGAGGGGGAGACCAAACATGTGTTAGCCATGTTAGAAATGTCAATACAAGTATTTACTTTACCACCACTGTTACTGCAATCATTCTGTGATGTAAGTTTAAAGTATTAGATGCGCTGTCATCTCTGAAATCAACCGTGTGCAAAGGTTAACAGGTGCAGTTTCTGCTGTTCTGTTGTAGAATTTATACAACACATGAGAAAAATACCCACACCCGAATCTCTAATAGACCTAAACAATGTTTAAAGGCAAACATTTATGAGACAGCATGGCAGTTCCAACTTTTTACTCGAGCTCAGCACTTCAACTGCTTCCTCTAACAGCCTCACACAGCTCAGCTATGAATAGCTTTCACCAGTCTGCCTATTCCATTAACGGAGAAATGAAGGAAACAGTGTCATTACCAGAAGAGCACAGTCCTCACACTATTTAATTAAAACGATTGCGCAGGAAATCAGAGTGATCAGACTGTACAGGAACAAGACTTAGATCTAAGCCAGCTGTCATATCCACACTCTGCTGCAGGCTAATTGTGCTTCCGTTCTGTATAAATAATTATTTCAGCACAATATCGTCCTTTTTTGGCTGACGCAAATTAAGAAAAGAGGGTCAGCAACCTCTTAATACCCTGATATGAAAGGAAGTACAGCTCAGGGAGATTACAGACTGCTGCTTCATTTTCCCCCACACAGGAGACAGATTATCTGCTGCCATTTATTTATGCAACACATTTCACCTGCCCCAGGATTGGCAGCAGATAAGTCCTCTTCCTAATGTGAAGCTCATTTTGAAAAAAGTTATTTCTAAAATAAAATTAGCACACCAGCTAGCGAATATTAACAAAAGAGACTTACCCCAAGAAATTTAAACAGCGCAAAGAGGTGGCAGACCAGCCTGATGCCGCTTGGGAAGCACTCGCTGATGGCAACAAAAATATTACCCTCTCACTGGAGGAATGCTGTTCCCCTTCCACCCCATGTATGGATGCACTTAAAACTATATATAGCATTTACCCCCAAATTTCCTTCTCATTCTGCACTTTGTAGATGAAGAGTGTGCACCTGTACCACAAGGTTTAATGAATTATTCTGGAGGCAAGTTTTATCCCCTTTCTTTATAATATGGGAAACGTTTTTTATATTTATATATATATATATATATATTTTTTTTTTTTTAATGGAATATTAAAGATGAGAAAGAGTTGGAACAGTGAAACAGTAAATGGTGACAGAGTTTAGAAATTGTTCCACACAAAGTTTCATTTTTGAAAATCAGAAAAATAAATCTGAAATACCAGAGTGCCTCTCTTCTTATTATTGTCGGTAAGTCTAACATTTTTTCTAAAAGTATGAGGTATGAAGGATCTCCCCTTTAACCATCAAAAATATTGATCTGTGCAAGAGTCAGGAAGAAGTTTTCAGTCATTTCTGGCAGATCCTGACACTCAAAGCATTATGAGACCTTTTTAGGTTTCTCGAGACAGCTTGTCCTCCTTGGCTCAACACTTGCAGGCAACAGTCAAGCTATTTTTAACAGCAAGTCCTCGGTTACAGTGATACCTCTACTTCTTACTGTACACGAGCCACTGCAGCTATTTTTATTCAAACAAGTCTATTATAAATAACAGAATATACATGGAAATATCTTATAAAACAGACTTAATGGCAGTCGAGATCACAGTGAACTAAAAAGAGATATAAAGTCTTTAATTTTTCCCCTTTGACCTGTAGTTGTTAAAATGTTACTGATTTTATGTTTAAAATATTTTCACTGACATCTTTGCTCACTTTTACAATACAGTATATAGCAGTATATTCTTAAAAAAAAGACATTGTAACAGACATCATCTCATTTAATTAAAACCCGCAGATAAGAAATCAGAACAATGCAGAGAAAAAAGATGTAACTTCTAGAAACAATGACTATATAGGAAATACTGAGCTTAGCAATTGTCCTGAAGAACTGACTCAAAAAAGTCACCCATCTCCCACCTTTACTCAAAGACAACAGTTATGCTACGATCAATTCATACATGCAAACCGAAACAAAGGCTGTGTGATTGATCATTCTTGATGTTACACGGGAAAAAAGGTCAAACACCAACAAAGGAGAAGGTTTGCATAAGGTTCCTCAGAGAAACTCATTCAGAACTTTCTCCAAGCATGACATCTGAGCGCACTACACCCTTAGACAAAAAACGGCTCATACAGATGCTGTACAACTGCTCCTAAAGGACACTCTTTTGAGGATGTTCACATTTTGGACTGAGAAGACGGATGGTTTGAAAGAAAAGTAAAGGAGACCATCTCTGTCCGCTGTGAACAACCATCTTTGGACAGAGGTGATGGCTTACAACACCAGCTATCAACTGCCTACAATGTAGTCTTGAGATCCCTTCCCAGTACCTCAATAGGTCACATGATGGGTTGGGAAAAGGTTTCACAGAGGTTTCACCCTTAACCCCCCGGTGACAATAAAGACCTCAATAATCATGTCCACACTTTAGCTCATGCAATGACTCATATGATCAATAGTAGGTCAGTGACTCTCAGGACCACCTCCTATGCCTGCGTCTCTCCACAAGTCCCGTTGCCTTTCTTTTTCTTAAGACTACCATTATCTGGATGACTGAGACCCTCCACAGAACAGAGTGCGATCAAATCATTAGACTGTACCTCTCTTAACAAGTACCAGTCATGTTAAGAGAGGTGAGTGATCCATAATTTACAAAACAATCCATACATCTAAATTGGCTTTCAGATGCTATGATTTTCATTGGGTGTGACCAGGAGGGACAGAATTAGATAGAGTACATCTTTCCCAAACCGGTCATGGCAGATGGCCCCGCCCCTCCCTGAGCCTGGTTCTGCCTGAGGTTTCTTCCTGTTAAAAGGGAGTTTTTCCTTCCCACTGTCACCAAAGACCTTGCTCATAGGGGGTCATTGTTGGGTTTTTCCTTGTATGTATTATTGTAGGGTCCACCTTTACAATATAAAGCACCTTGAGGCAACTGTTGTTGTGTTTTGGCGCTGTATAAATAAAACTGAATTGAATTGTGCAGAAGAAGGACAGTAAAATTACTGGACAAAGGATGTTGAACATAGAGCACAGGGGAAGTTCATGGATTTAGTGAAGGAGGGCATGCTTGTCCTACTTTGTTGATGTGACCAAGGAGGATGCTGGGATCTAGTGAGATGGAGCCAGAAATCCACAACGGTGAAGGCATGGGCTCAGTTTGGTGTGACTCTCTGTTCAATGCTGCCACCTGATGTCCATCTGCAACAATATCTTTTCACACTCATACTTTCAGCCTTCAAAACAGTATTACAATGTGATTTGAGGCAGCACACCAAAACTTTCAGCCTTAAGAACTGAATAAAGTGCAAAAGACTAAAGATAAAGCTGATGAAAATATGATGAGTTCAGGAATTACAGTTTTCAGGGTTTTCTTTACTATATACTGTAATGTATATAGACTATATTTTTATATATTATATATTTTTTGCAGGTACTTCTCCTCAGCTCTTTTTTGCCACCTTTAAATTCCTAGGAACACATCTCTGAAGATCTTTAGTGGTCAGTTAACAACATCTGTGGTGAAAAAGGCTCGGCAGTGCCTCCACTTTTGGAGGGTTTTAAAGATGAATAAACTGGAGGACAAGCTGCTGGTGACCTTCTACTGCTCTACACTCGAGTCTGGACTGTCATGCACCATTAGTGTGTGATAGTGTGTGGCCCGCCGGCTTTACAGTGGCTGACAAAGAAAGACTGCAGAGGGTGATAAGGTCAGCTGAAAAGACCACAGGATGTTCTTTACCCTCTCTGGATGAGATTGAAAGTACTTCATGTCTCACCAGAGCAAAACTCATTTTCAGAGGCCACTTACCCTCCTGCCCAGTATAACCGTCAGCCTGTACAGTATGACTTAGTATAAGTAATGCCCTAACTTATTATCCCTGTGACCTGGAAGGAGAAGCAGAAGAAAATGGATAGATGGATGGATCTCCATCTGAACTAGTGAAAGTTACATGCAGAATGATAGTGTGCTTTCAACCAAAGTGTAGTTTAGTTCAAGTTTAACCTTTTGTAATAAAGATTAAGGCTACAAAGATCATCATCATCAAGTAAAACCTAACTAACACTGACTATATGCACTAAATGTGAGAGACATTTTTGTGTGTTTGTTTTCTTTTGCACAATTGCAGTAACAGTTCTCTTTATCTGTTTCAATGTCTTTGACTTTAGGTCTCCTGTTGGATTCCAGTCTCGTTCCCCTCTCTGGCCCCACTACATAGCATGTTTGTACTGGGAGTAAAAGAGATTATTGGAGCATGATAATGTGACAAGCATGAAGTTCAGACATTTGAGATGCCTCATGTCTGCAGAATATTTAGACTACATAAGTGCCAATAGATTCAATGACTTTATGATGCATGAAGGCTGCAGAGATTTTATTTATTTATTTTGCTTTTATTTGATGAGAATTTATAATAAACTAAACACCTCTAGAAATTTCAGTATATGTGGTCTTGGTCCCAGTAGATGTTCGAACTTGGTTCCAAGCAGGACATCTTACCAAGAAAAAAAGAGGACAATTGCAAATACCTTGGATTATATCAAGTCTCTTCTATTTATATCTCTTTTTAAACATGCCAACGTGAAAAACATGCTAACCTTCACTGTAACACCACAATCTGGCCAGTTTGCTCCTTGATATGCAGGGAATAGTCAAATCTATTTCTATAACAGATTTACTGAGGACATTTAAGCTTCCCAAAGGATATTCCTCTGACAGACAGGAATCTTGTGTGCCTTTACAAACAACAAGCACATATATACTGCAGCAGATTGAAAATGGATTCGTGGATGAATGATGAACTCTCAACTTCAGTAACAGCAAAGTTTAAGTATACCGATAAACATATCAAGCATAACATATTAAAAGGGTCGCGTGTTGAGGAAAATACTTAAATGAGAAAAAATGAGTCCTTAATATTCAAATAAACATGTGGTTACATAAAGAAACTGTAAACAATTTAAAAAAAAGAAGTCCTGCTTAAGCATGCGTTACTTCATTATAAAGAGCACAACATTTAGGTCACCAGGAAAGGTCACCCTGAAGCAGCCATGACACCAGCCGGATAGTCTTCCTCAGAGGGGAGTGAATGAATATTAAGCCCTCCCCCTTTTTCCTCTCTCCTTTCTGAGCTTCTGTTTCACAGTGGGGAAAGGCGGCACCGGGAAACCATTCTTTAGGTTGCAGGCTGCTAAAGATGGAACACAAGAGGAGGGGGACTGTGTATAGACTAGAGGAAAATCAAAGAGGGAAGTCCTAAATCACAATGGTTAAGGGGGGGGGGATATAATAAAGACGTCACAAGCTTTAGGCGTCACTGAGTCAGGAGACATGGTTCATTTTACGCAGAGCGTGGTGACGTAATAGAGCCACAGGGGGCAGAGGAGCTGTCCCTGACTATGTATAGCAATGCTGAAGCCTCATCAGCAGTCAAAGAGGGGTGGGGGCTCGAAACATGTGCTGGCTATAGCTAAAGACACATTTTAAGCCCATGTAAGAATAGATTTAAAAAAATATATAAAACACATTTTCAAAATATCAATTAATGTGACTGCAACCTGCAAACAAATGTTTTTACTTCTTGTCTTTGGATGAGTCGTCCTGACTTTTTATATTCTTTGTTACTTTTTGTTTTTAGTTGTTGTTTTTTAATTAAAAACGCTGATTCGTGGATTTATAGGTACATAATGTGTGCAGGTTGCCTTCCATTAAGAAATGTCCTCTCAAGGTCAGGAATGACACTTAGCTTTAAAGCTATATCTCTAGCTTCTGTGTTGCAGTGGGTGGGGTGTGTGCTGCAGAGATAAGAAGCCATCAGTCACAAGTCTGACTCTCCAACGGTGCTGCTGCATGTGTGGAGCTATGAGAAGATGCTTGGATGTTGCAGCATGAATGTGATGTGCTTCAGGCTGCAGTTGGTGCTCAGTGTATTGCAGTAGTGACATCATCATGTGGCTGCCCTGCCTCTCTGCACGTCCACCTCCTGTAGCCGTGGAAACATGGAGACGTGCAAACTCGGGGAAGTCTATGGAGGAGAGTGGCCAGTTATCGTGCGTAAGCCGCTTCCTCATTCAGCTCACAACTCCCGTGCCCCCACTCCCATTTGCACTCCCCTGTTGCCCCCTCCTCCAATTTGCTCCCCACTCTTTCCTTTGCTTCCATGTCCTGGGTTCAGCCAATGGGAGTGCTCAGTGGGGGCAGGGCAAAACAGAACCACCATTCCTGTGCCGAGCTGTTACATCTCCTCAGAGCTAACAGGGAGCTAGCAGCTCAGAGGGAGGAGGCACGGCCAAACCCAGCCTGTGTGTGTGTTTGTGTGTGTATGTGTGTGTGCCTGTCGCAGACTAGCAGGCAGGGCCGCTGCTGCACATTTGTTTCACCAGACTTTTTCCTTTTAACCTTGCCTTGACACAGTGCTCAGGCAAGGCCTGCTTTTGCTTCTACTTCAGGATAAAGCGGGATCAGCGTGAGGGGAAACTGAACAATCTTCTTTTCCCTTCTTCTTCACTGTCAAACCACCTCGTAGTAAGTGACAGCTCCCGAAGGACACGCAGACAGGATGATAGCGGCTCAGCTTCTGGCCTACTACTTCACCGAGTTGAAGGATGATCAACTCAAAAAGGTGAGCGACAGCAGCTTTAAACTGTTATGGTGGTCCTTTTATATTAGACTTCAGAGCTTTGTTATATCACAGCAGCCTAGCGTGTACCCACAGACACCGGCGAACAGTGGCTGCATGCTGGGATCGAATCTTTGGGGTTTATCGTGTTGGGAGAAGAGGATGCACCATTTGGGAGTTACGGGAGGAGAAAGCCAGCATGGTGTTTAATATTGATATGGTGCATTTTCAGTTTGTTAGCAGTATTTGACACAGATGTCCTTGAGCAGGGCTGTGGTCATTGATCGTGGTGAAAGCTCCATCACTGAGCTTTTACGGAGCACTGGTTGCTATGGCATCTGAAGCAGACAGGTGTCTATGAGGGGTTGTTGGCAAAAGTCAAGATCTCCAAGATCCACGATTTTGTCCCCGACTGTCAGTGTCTTTCTTTTCCCAGTCATTCATTTTTACTGTTTCATAGATGTTCTATCCCATTGCACTGTTGCCTTCTTAATTTCATTCCTCTTTTAGTCCATCGTGAAAACACATTTCAATTTTTTAGCAGCTCATAGACGTTGCCATCAGTGAAATCTGAGCCTGATTACAGCTTCTAGCTGCCCATATAAACGGACTCTGTGTTCACAGCGAATTCGTGACTGAACAAACTGGTAAGATATCCCCAGGGAATAGGGGATACGGGTGAGGGCAGTCAGTGTAAGTGGGGGTGGGGTCAAATACTCATGACGTCATGTGTGATATCACAGTGCAGTAGCAACACGTGCCACTGCTGAAGTAGGTTACTGGAACTACTGGGGTAAAAACAATCCTTGAAAGGATGAAAGCTCTTAAACCATGCACATCCTGCAGGGGACACCGACACTGTAACCATATCAAGATAAGGAGTCAAATTTAGTGGCAGCTAGATTTACTATCTGTTATCCAAGTGTTGTAGTAGCGGGGTAGCCTTAGTGTGTAGACCTTTGGTCTTACTAGTATTCTTTGATTAAGCATCAAAGGATCAGGCAAACAAACAAAATTTAATTTAAATCCGTAAGAATTCTGAAAAAGTTTGATACAAAAACATGACAAAAGAAGGCATCACACAGATGCAGTTAAATAACATAAGAAAGAGACTGATAATAGATGCCATATTATAAGTGTCAGGAAAACTAAGAGTGAATAACTATACGAATTAACTGCATTTACATACAACATTAAGAAGATTGGCCATGAAAAAAATCAATATGTTACTTTATAAAGTATATATAGACAAACATCAAAGTTACTGTATTTTAAAAAAAGTTACAGACATGTTTCATTACTCTTGTAGACAAACTCTACAAATCAGGTGACATTTTGGAGAGGCTAATATTAATAATGTGACAGAGTAGCTTGATGGGTAACAAATGTGTGGACTGTCTCGTGGCACAGAGCAGGTTTCAGGCGTGTGGGGTGCCCCATGGCATGCACTGTGATTATATAACAATAACAAAAACTGTCCTCTGTAAATCCTCCCAACAAACATTTCATTCATTAGATGTGTTAACTGTGATGTAACCATATAATGTAGCTATTATTAAAAAATGTTTTGTTGATAATTTAATTGTATCAAAATGTTATGCTGACTAGTACATGGATTCAAGTGTCCAACTTCAGGCTCTTTGCCACAATTAGAGGTACTCCCTGTTTATTGATTTTTGCCCATGTCCTAGAACTCCTGCCATGCCGTTAACTAATTCAAATGACACAAACCCATTATAAAATCCATCCCAGGAAACCCCCATTGTTGTGTTTAAACCACGACAATACTAGTAGGCAGTGTTTACATGTGTTTAATTCATGTTAATTGATATGTGCTCAGGTTGCAAAATATTAGTGTCTCACAGATGTTTAGCAAGCATAAAACGTCCCTAACAACTTCTCTGTGCACCTATTCTTCAGATTGATAAGTACCTGTACTCCATGCGGTTCTCCGATGAGACGCTTAAGGACATCATGAACAGGTTCCGCAGGGAAATGGAGAATGGGCTTGAACGTGACACCAACCCCACTGCCACCGTGAAGATGCTGCCCACGTTCGTCAGGTCCATTCCTGATGGATCAGGTAGAGTGTGTATTAAGAGTCTCACAGAAATCACAGATTATTGAGAAAAGTGCTCTGATCAGCTCAAAAATATTCTCCTTAATTGTGTAAGTGCCCAACAGTGCCCCCAAATGCCCAAAGTCATTGGCAGTTCACTTAATGAGGTCAAACACATGGGTTTAAGCCTTTAAAACTTAAAAATGCTTAAAAATTTGTAAAAATATTTTAACAATATAAAAAATATCACAAAGCTCAAAAATAATTCTGCATTTTAGAAGTCAAAATGGTTCAAAAATAAAGGAGCATTTCCACTATTATGCAGAAGAAGCAGCATCATTAATACCTCCTATTCACACACTGATGACAAAATTTCATCCATACTCGTTGAAGGATGTATTTGTTTCTGTCTGACTGTAAAGAATGTGCTGATGTTAAAATTGTCACATAAGCCTCTTTGTGTTTGTGCTCTGGGTTCAAGCTAAATAGATTACTATTGTTTTAGGCCTGAGGCCAAACAGTCCACACAGCCTCATCACTCAGTGTAACGTACAAGCAGAAGAAAACCTCATAATGTTACATTTAACTTACCTGAAACAGAATCCTCATAGGCTCGTCTAATCCAATCATATCTTTGTGTCAAATATTTTTCTTTACTAGTCTGAGGACTGGCCTGTAACCAGCAAAAGGCCTTTAGTAAGACCATGCAACTAGTTTAAGATGTTACTTTTCTTATATTTTGGGGCTATACTGATAAAATAATAGAGGAACAGAATGTATATTCAGGATACTTTGACAGTCAGATTATTACAGATGATAAAAGATCATTTACTGGGAAACAAACCTCAAAAAGTAGAATTGATGACTAAATATTTGAATGTCTTTCTGCTGTTTTTGGTTTTATTCTTGTATTCAAGTCGAAAAATGAGAAACAAAAATGCAGAAATATACTTCAGGTATATCTTAGTTTTCCTGCAGACTGATGTCCGAACAAGGCAGCCGGACATTCCTGCCTTCTCGCACTATATATAGCCTAGGGTTTCAACATGAGGTGACAGGGATGAAGCAAAGTGCGAAGTTGAAGCTATGGTGATGGCAAAAAAAATAAATAAATAAACATTTTAAATCCATATAATGACAGTAGTGACAAACATGTTGGCAAGGTTGGTTGTCATGATAAGAGGGATAAGTGAAAATTAATCCCATTCCTCTGTCTTGACTTTTTTCTCTGGAAAGAAAATTCACAAATGAACAGCTCAGACTGTAAGTTTTACTGTGTAATAAGATTATACTTGGTGTAAAAGCTAATGAGAGATACAAATGTAGACAGACCAGCTTAGGGTCTTCATCCTAAATCTCACGGATTCTGTTTTCACTATCTTTTATTACTAAAACACATTTATGGAAATGGAATAATTAAAAGGTATTTTAGAATCAAATGGCAGATAGAATCAAATAGAATCAAATCTCTCGAAAATAATAATAATTTAAAAACTGTAAACCATATTATGTTTCTTTTTTTTTGCCAGTACTACAGACACCAGCCATGCCACAGATAAAGCCTTCTTTTATCAGTGATTAGATTACAACACTAGTTTTGACGAGCTTAGTTAAGAATTTTTGCATTAATTAAACGAAACAGCATCAGGACATTTGCATGCTAGCACTGAGAATATACAACGACATGGGTTATAAAACAGCAAATGCTCTGCGGCAAATCACTAACACTTGTATGTCCAGCCCAGACACACATCTCATTCCAGTCAGGTCAAGAGGATTAATAGCTCAAGGCAGCAAACATTACAGTCATGGCACGACTGAACAGTGTTTTGTTGGAGGGCAGCTGAACTTCTTTACTTAAAGGTTACAACTCTGATTCCAGCAATAGTAAATTTACATCCACATGTTCTGTTCTTATCCAGTGTCAGATTTCAAGAAGAATAAATTTATGTAATTACCTGTAATATTGCACATATAGGTCTGTGTATTCATTTCAGAACAAACTTCACAATTTTTAATCAGAGGGGCTATTTGTTGACATTATGCTTTTCTTTTCTTTTCTTTCCTTTCTTTTTTTTATTTTATTCGGTGGGTTTCTTTATATATTTGATTCTAAGGACAGGCAGCATTCCAACCATAAGTAGGGAGTAAGGAAAATAAACCTGAGGATATGTTCCTCGTGTCTTTGTTGAGAAATGTTGATATAGATCTTTGTACTTTTGGCCAAGAGGGGAGTATTATTCCAAACATTGTCTTTTGTTGATGCTACTACTAACAGCATGTGCTTTGTGGTGGATGCCTGTAAAGCTCCTTTTCTCTTTTAGTGACATGCCAAGCTTGGGAATACTGATGGCCTTAGAGAGAATTAGCAGTGACAGCTTTAATAAAGTATCAAACATTCATTAATTTCTAATCTGCCCTAAATTAAAATTAGGATATTATATTACATTTCTTAAAAAAGAAACACATTTTCACTCCCTTTGCTTGTAAAAACTGTCAAAAAACAAAATGCAAAACATAAATCTACCCAAAACTCACATTTGACCCTGGTAGCCCTAAGTGCAGTCTTTGGGCCACCTATGAGTTGACTTCTGGTATTCAGGTATGATCCAAAATATACATAATATGGGGAAAATCTTCTGTTTTTTGTTGTGTGTGTGTGTGTGTGTGTGTGTGTGTGTGTGTGTGTGTGTGTGTGTGGTTGGAATACACCAGGGGGAGGACTAGTTGCAACTGTCTGTCATGAATTGCAATTGAAAAAAAATCACAAAACTCAAAAAGACTAATGTGTGACCACACTCTCAACCTGACAGAAAAGGGGGACTTCATAGCTCTGGACCTTGGAGGGTCGAACTTTCGGATCCTGCGTGTCAAAGTGACACAAGACAAGAAGCAACCAGTTCAGATGGAGAGCCAGATCTATGAGACCCCTGATGACATTACCCATGGGAGTGGGGCACAGGTAACCAAAAATATATTTCTACCATTTTTAAATGTACTAAACATTCTTGTTGTATTCTTCTTATTGAGCCATTCCTCTGTGAAAACATAGCTAAGAAGCAATCAGACATGTTGTTCTCATGCTGTAATCCTTGTCACACCGATGTATCGTAATCACACTTAATTAAGAATATTCAACATTACTGTCTACACACCACACAAAGCAGTTATAGGAAGGCCGACTCAACATTCAGTTTGTGTAAAATGATCTTTGTGACACTTGGGAATAATAAGAGCAACGTCAGAACCTACACTGGCCTACACAGGACAGACAGCTGGCGGCCGTGTTGTAACATGATAACCAAAACATGAATGACTGTCTGCGGCGGTGTGATTGGTTTAGGCCATGACTTACACAGACAGAACAAGACAGATGCTGTTTAGTGAAATGCTGAACGGACAGCTGGTCAGAAGAAATGTAATGTGATATATCACAGGTTTGTTAACAAAGACGTACATTTAGATTGTGACTTATTGTATAATATACAACTCTGTAAACAGTCTTCATTGGTGTGATTTTTTTTAAAAACAATTTCATGCAAGTATACAATTAATCCAATGACTAAAAAGAAAAAAGAAAAAAAAATAGTTTAAAAACATGCTAAGTCACAAGTCATGTCAATATGGGTAGATATCAGCTATCTTTCCAGGATCTCATGATGATTTCTAAAATATGCATGGTTTACAGAAAGGCTTTTAACTGTCTGCAGAATCTTTTATGTTCTTTACATATTTGTTGAAGCATTTTCTAAGTAAAGTTTCAGGGATATTTATGTAAACTGGAAATTGTACTTTAAGGATGCATTAACTTAAAATGATAAAGAAAATGTTACATTTGCGCCAAAATGTAGTTACATCACCTTGAAATTCTTAAAAATGTCTTTTTTGTGTGTCTGCAGCTCTTTGACCATGTTGCAGATTGCCTCGGTGACTTCATGGAGAAACAAAAAATCAAGGATAAAAAACTTCCTGTGGGATTCACGTTCTCTTTCCCATGTGCCCAAACCAAACTAGATGAGGTAAACACTTCCAGTTTAAAGGATAACTGTACCACTCACTGTGCTCATTAAACACGTCATCACTACAATCTCAACATGTGTGGCTTGTTTCTTTTGTTAATAGTTTTAGATCAATAGCTCAATAAAGCCCATAGAATGTAACAGTGTAAATTCATCAATGCATTATATTTTATTGTATGTATTGTATTTATATTAAAGTATCATATTATTGTGTTAATATATTATAGATAATGTGTTTGGCGATGCCGTGACTGAAATAGCGATGGACATATATTTGAGATTGTCTTTGCCCGTCTTATAGTAAATTAAAGTTAGTCTTGTTTTTCAGGCTGTCTTACTAACATGGACAAAGAAGTTTAAAGCCAGTGGTGTAGAAGGCATGGACGTTGTGAAGCTTCTAAACAAAGCTATCAAGAAACGAGGGGTAGGTTTTTGTCTGTGGATTTCATTTGCAAACATGGATAAGACATCTGCCAGGTGGCTCTTTTTTTCCATTTTGTTTTGAGTTAAACATAACCTTGTTTTCCCAGGACTACCAAGCAGACATCATGGCAGTGGTGAATGACACCACTGGCACTATGATGACTTGTGGATTTGACGATCAGCGCTGTGAAGTGGGAATCATTATAGGTAAAAACGGATTTTTACCACTGCATTAGGCAAATACAAATGCCTGAGCCAATGACACTTTTAAAGTAGGGGGAAAAATATCTTGCATTTCACATGATTTGATATGCCCCTTTTAAACAAATAGATCCTTTCCCCAGGCTTTGGAAAAGGTATTTAGCACCTTAAAGCCAACAGGTTTTAGTAACCAAGTGTACTTTATCAGTACTTCAAACCATCCCAGGATGTTGAGAATACATTTTTATATTAAAGTTCTAACCCAGAAGGGCAAAAATCAAGCAAAAATAATGTCTCTCGTCCAAGCTTGGGCAAAAATCACACGAGGTCCTGAGCACTGTACAGAAGCGTGTACACAGTTCTACATGTGGGGGCGCCAAATAAGCTAAATAGCACACTGCATTCTGCTTTGAAGTGAAATAAGAGTTATGTCAGTTGTGCATCCTTTCAGGAACGGGAACAAATGCCTGCTACATGGAGGAACTGCGTCACATTGACCTGGTGGAAGGAGATGAAGGCCGGATGTGCATCAACACTGAATGGGGTGCTTTTGGGGATAATGGGTCCCTAGAGGACATCCGCACAGAGTTTGACCGTGAGATTGACAGAGGATCGATCAACCCAGGAAAACAATTGTAAGATTCCTTTCTTTTTTTTTTTTAAACTAAAGAAGGTTTTGAAAGTTTAAATATCTTTCAGTAAGTTTACTTACTGTAGACTACGATAAGTACAATGCAAGTTAGTTTTTTAAGTTGTGCAGCCAAACAGTAAACGAACTGCATATAATACACAAAAGTATACCAGTATGCTTAACTTCTTTGGGACTAGTTCTCTTTGTTGTTACACATTGTGAAGTTACTGTACACACACCACTATAGATAAAATATAGCTTTGTCCCTTAAGATTACAGTTGAAAAAAAGCATTCTAGTCTGCAGTGGACTGTAATTTAGATGAATAGAAATTGTAGCTGTGATACCTTATATGAAAACACTGTTGTGTTTCTTTCTGATTAGGTTTGAAAAGATGGCCAGTGGCATGTACATGGGAGAACTGGTACGTCTCATCCTGGTCAAGATGGCCAAAGAGGGGCTGCTGTTTGAGGGACGAATAACCCCCGAGCTCCTGACGAGAGGAAAGATTGAGACGAAACATGTATCTGCAATTGAAAAGTGAGACATGAAGGAATAAAATAGTTTTTCCACTTCCATTTTTCAACAGAAGAGTTAAGACCTTTTTAATGTACAATACTTGTAATTTTAGGACTAAGGAAGGACTGAAGAAGTGCATGGAAATCCTGACAAGGCTTGGAGTGGAGCCCTCAGATGAAGACTGTCTGGCTGTGCAGCACGTGTGCACCATCGTATCCTTCCGCTCAGCTAATCTAATATCTGCAACTCTGGGAGCCATTCTTTGTCGCCTAAAAGAGAATAAAGGAGTTGTGCGGCTTCGTACCACTGTCGGCATTGATGGATCCCTGTACAAGATGCACCCTCAGTGAGTAGGCCATAAAATGGGGACTAAAGGGCGCTTTCCAGAGACGCACATTTAGTTTGGATATTATGCACTCCAAAAAGACCTATGCAGCATAGAAAGGATGTACGCCAGATAATTCTTTGAGTGGCTTCAGATTCAGTCCTAAATGAAAAACTCCAGGTTTTGGTCTGTGTGGAAGTTCAGATCTGCTGCATTGTGAATTCCTAAAATCCTAAGTCACAGTTATCCTGTAATTGTGTAGTGTTTTATATATTTCTGCAGCCTGAATACATAATTCTGATGAAAAATAGATTTTGACACATTCTAATACTCACTTGAAGACTCACGAGGAATTCTTTTGCTCTCTGAACAGATATGCCCGTCGTCTGCACAAAACTGTGCGTCGCTTAGTCCCAGACTCAGATGTCCGTTTCCTGCTGTCCGAAAGCGGGAGTGGGAAAGGAGCGGCCATGGTGACAGCAGTGGCATACCGTTTAACTGAGCAGGCGCGCCACATTCAGCAGACTTTGGCAGAATTCCGGTTGAGCAAAAATCAGTTGTTAGAGGTAAAGAAAAGGATGAAGGTGGAGATTGAAAGAGGCCTGAAGAAGGACAGCCACAAGGACGCTACAGTCAAAATGTTGCCCACCTTTGTTCGAAGCACACCGGACGGAACAGGTAATTAAAATGAGACATACATAGATTCGTTTTTTTGTTAGCTCAGGTCCAAGTCAATCATTCACGCCTGTCTATGTCATATATGAAGGCCAAAGGAAAGTAATGCAGATGGAAATATCAATATCCTTTGATACTAAAGTGTTTCGTGTGGTCTATAGTGAAACCATGTGTTATACTCAGGAGTGTATTACCTGTAATAAGGCCGCCATTGCATCAGGTAAAATTATTACGTGCTTATAAAATACAATATCAGTGTTTGGTGAAACAAACAGTTGCATTATTTACCACAATAAAAACAGCATTATCAATAATTAAAGCGAGTCTATATGTCATCTCAAAGTAACTACTAAACTACATAATGTATCATGAAACAATCAGTCACTATATGTTTGGTTTTTGGTAATAATGAAAGCAGCGCTTGTGCTAACACAAAAAGCTTGAGTAAAGTTCATGGCACAAGGAGTCAAACAACAGGCTTCAGATATTTAAAAACCCAACAGCTGGACATGTTTACCCAGCACAAGCACTGCTTTTAGTGTATGAGGTGGACTTTATGGATCTGCATGAAAGGATTTTCACAATCCAATAACCAGTAACAGTACAAATGGTCAGTTTATGCTGACTGAAGACACAGCTGACGTTTCCTAGATCTATGTGTTTCTTTCAAAAGGTTTTCTGAAAATAGGTGAATTACCAGACACAGAAGCACACACGAGTAAACGTTGGCCTCACCTTGATAAACTAGCACTACTTATCTGTGATGCCTAATGGCAATTAATACATGAAGGTTAACATTTAGACAAATACTTTAAGATTTAAAAGCCAATAATTCTGTGCCTTATATTTTGTCCCTAATTCTCTGTACCTGGCAGTCAAATATAATTGCTATTTTCAAGTTTTTTAACCATAGAGAGAACAATATTTATTCTAAATTATAACCAGTACAACAGATAAAACTTATTCAGTGGTTGTAGAAATATGTTTTGTGCCTTCTCATGCTCATTTCTTTGGCTTTTTTTAACAGAAAATGGTGATTTCCTTGCTCTGGACCTTGGCGGAACGAACTTCCGCGTGCTTCTGGTCAAGATTCGCAGTGGGAAAAGACGATCAGTGGAGATGCATAACAAAATCTATGCCATTCCCATAGAAGTCATGCAGGGCACAGGGGAAGAGGTACCGATCAGTTTTGCGTATTTGTTGCAGGAAACAGGAACAATAATCATGTTTAAATAATTCTCAGTCTTTAAAAACTGCTTATTCCATGAAAACAGATTAAACATTTATAGACATTTATAGCAATTTCTTCTCTTTTCCATCTTAATTTCTAGCTACAACAAAATCCATTTGAAACATGCAACTATCCAAATCCAAACCTGCATTGGTGCCATAAAGAATCTTTGTAACTCACATGAAAAAAAAAACACCAAAAGCCATTAGCAGTCCTGACCTTTTCTTTCTATATGATGTCTCTTTCCAGCTTTTTGATCACATTGTGCACTGCATCTCTGATTTCCTGGACTACATGGGAATGAAAAGTGCTCGACTCCCACTGGGTTTCACTTTTTCGTTCCCCTGCCATCAGACCAGCCTGGATGCAGTATGTTCCCTTTTTCCTCAAAGCAAAAACTTTACGTTGCTTTCAATCCAGCTACAACCAAATTACCAAGAAGGCAAAGCATAATGTACAATGTAACGTACACATGTAATGGACACATACTTGGTTAATAAGTCGTTTTTCTGTCATGTTTAGAGAATTGTGAAATGTTATTCAGTCAAATTAAACATTATTATAATTTAAATCATTACTTATTGTTTTGTTATCTTCAGGGCATCCTTGTAACATGGACCAAAGGCTTCAAGGCCACAGACTGTGAGGGTGAAGATGTAGTGGAGCTTCTTCGGGAAGCAATCAAAAGGAAAGAGGTAATCACAGACCAGTTTGGTCACAACAACACGAACACTAGTTAATCCACTGGATTTGACAGAAAGCCCAAAGATGCCATTATTGTGAAAAGTTTGCTACTAAAAAATATGCATCATTTAGTCAAAATATACCCTAAAAGACATAAAACCTAAAATACCCTAAAACCAGAAAAATGGTTTCATTCAGTATTGTTAAAATGATCCCAAATTTAATAGACATAAGTGTATATTTTATACCTCTGACTGCTGCTTGGTTATTGTTACAAAGAACAGCAAAACAATAAGATAAGATAAGATAAGATAACCTTTATTAGTCCCACACGTGGGAAATTTGTTTTGTCACAGCAGTCTTTGCATGGGATATTTGGTGAGATAAAAAAGGCTTTGTGTAAGCTGCACCTTTGCATCCTGTATAATGTAGGCACAGTTTGTCCCTCATATTGTTGCTTCTTTAACCCTCGGATGGTCATAGTCAAAAAAGGGACCCTTTTTTGACTATGACCATCCGAGGGTTAAAAGTGCTGTCCAGGTTCTGACTGACAGCACTCTGAGCAAATAAATGCTTGCCTTCAATGAGCCCCTCAAAGCAGTGTCTTTTAAATAATGAAATTCAGCTATTTTAGAGCTTAACTGTTTTTTTTTTATATTCACTTATCTACCCACTATTTAGAGAACTTTTGTTATTTTGGTCGTTTAAAATCTCATAATTTAAACTTTGTTTCATAAAAACATTACAGAATAAGGAAGGGAAAGAATCTGGATATGTAACCTAACAGACCACCTCATTAAAAACCTTATAGTAAATCCTTAGTAGTAAAGAAGATTGCACATCATATATTCACTCACCATCCACGTCACATGACCACATAGCTGCTAATCCCAGCATACAGGCATCTTTGCTGTGAACTGCAATTTTGCAGTTTCAGCATAAACGCACTTAACCCCACCTCGTACTGTATAAACCTACAACAGAACAACAAATATGACTAATTACTCTCTCTAATAAATTACATTTTTATGAATACAGTTGAGTGTCACTGTTATATCTAGAAAATTCCTAATATCCACATGTTGCCACTTTTCGGTTTCACATATTAATTTTATTTTTTTAGATGGAGAATCCAGTAAGTATTAACCAAAGGTAAATCATTAACTAACAGGTAAAGCGGTACGAGCCTGGACCTGTTTACTGTCCTTATAGCATGCAATAACACCCAGAAGACATGCAGCTAAGAGCAGAGGTCTGGCAGAGCTCCTGAACCTTACAGCTCTTTGAAACTGCTTGTGTAGTTTGTTGTTTCGCCTGTCTAGGAGTGTGGGTTAACCGCATTGTGCTCAGTGTGGCATTTAAGATGTTGCCAGGTGTGATATTGATTCATCTGTCAAAACAACCATCCAGCAATGTTTAGTGTAAAACATGGACTTAACGCTGCTTTAACATCATCTTGGAAAAGTCTTAAGCAACAGCAGCTACCTGCTTTTCTTTAGACTGCAGGGAAAAAAATCTATATGGCTATTAATATAAGTAACCGGATGTAAACACTTCAGTATCATGAGTATGTGAATTAAAAATGTAATGAATATATTCTGGGCATTCTGGACACAACTGATTTTTTGCACGACAGATTTTTTTAATTGAAATTTGTCTATAACATGGAAAGCATACACAAGTTCTTACTGCATTATACGTGCATGTAATATTGTTGTACTTTGATGTGTAAACAATAATTCTTGTGATGTTTGTAGGAGTTTGAGCTGGATGTGGTAGCCATAGTGAATGACACAGTGGGGACGATGATGACCTGTGCATATGAGGAGCCCACATGTGAGGTGGGACTGATCGCAGGTGAGTGACACACAACCTATAACAAAAATATTTTTTCTACAATTATCTTGCAAGGTATGAAAGATGTAAGTAAATATTCATACAACAAAATGATATGTTTATGTATTTATTTTATTAAGCAAAACTACTTTTGTGTTATTTTGCACCTTAGCCCAATACTAATCTACAGTTAGAAAAGAAATTTGGTAGTTCTTTTTAGATGTAACAGCCCTGGCTGTGTATACACTCAGGAACGGGCAGCAATGCTTGTTATATGGAAGAAATGAAGAACATTGAGATAGTGCCGGGTACCGAGGGTCGGATGTGTGTCAATATGGAGTGGGGGGCATTTGGAGACAATGGCTGTCTGGATGACATCAGGACAACATACGACCAGGCAGTGGATGAGAACTCACTCAACGAAGGCAAACAAAGGTTAGGATGCAGCTAGTACCCAACTATTTCACAAATAACAAAATAGCAACACCTGCCACAGTGCTATACTCTCCCCTCAACATCTTGGCCTGTTCAGTAATACTGGATCAAAGAGCAAACAGAAAAATATATTTAAAGGGAAAAAAAGAAAACAAATGGTATCTCTAGTTAAGAGAGCATCTTTACAGCTTACTGACACAGCTGTGTTAATTCTTTTGCATCACAGATATGAGAAGATGTGCAGTGGAATGTATCTTGGTGAGATTGTACGGCAGATTTTGATTGATCTGACCAAGCGTGGCTTCCTGTTCCGGGGACAAATCTCAGAGACACTTAAGACCAGGGGCATCTTTGAGACAAAGTTTCTGTCACAGATAGAAAGGTGGGTGAATCATTTCACACTAACATTATTTTTTTTTGCAATTATTGGTTAGGGCTGTTTTAATGCTATCAAACAATCATTATATACAAACTGTTTATCCAGGAGCAGACATTACAGAATTGTGGCGTCTAAAAAATAGTCTGTCCTATTTAAAGGTAAAATTCACCCCAACTATGTTTTTGAGCATTCAATTCAAACACAACATTCAATTTCTTCAATTAGAAGATAAAGAGCACATAAGTTGTGGTTACAGTCTTCAACCACTGCCGGTTTGGACTGATTTTCAACATTAGAGGGATCAGTTGCTTAAATAAAAAAAGATCAGTTTCTTCTCTCATAGAACTGTTACTGAATGCAGCCACCTGTTATGCTCTAGGTGATCTATGCTATGACATGGATATTCTGACAAATGTGTAAAGTTTACAAAGTTGCGCACAGATGTCAAGCCAGGAGACAGAAAAGTGAGTTCGGTACATTTACATTTACCACTCTTATCAAACATCACAAGTTAATTCAAATAAAAGTTTAGCACCAGAAGTATTTTGCATTTAATAACTACAAAAGTATAAAATTTAATTATATAACTTATATAACTTTACACAGAACACTGTTTGCTTTATACACCTCCTAGCAGGCATAGGCTCCACTGACTTTTACAGAATATTATATATTATCTATCTTGTGAATTTAGAAGATCAGAATATCAGATAAAGCTAATAGCACATAAGAAGTAGTCTATAATACACCTCAGACAAAAAATGCACTTAGTTTGTACTTAGTTTTTTAGCTACAATATTATTGTGTGGGACAGTTTTTAATGTTCTGCCCCTACAGAATACCTGCATAACCATACAGAGGTTAAAAAAGTAATTTGTCTGATGCAGACTAATTTTCATACTGTAGCGAAATAAATGAAAACGGAAGTTAAGAAGAAAATGGTGAATACCAGAAAGCTAGAAAGAGTTAGTAGTACTGTAAAGTATCTGTGTTTATATAAAGCCTGCGGCTTAAACATGCAAAATGCTGGGAAATTAATAGTATACCATCATGAAAACATGGGATTAAGCTGAAGTATTCAGCAAAAAGCAGTTTTTAATGAGTCACCACACCTAGGAATGATGAAGGAAGGGGGATGTGAGCACTTGAGCTTATGTGCTGTTTAAGCCTACCTTAGTCTCTGGGAACAGCTGTGAGGTATCCAATGACTCTCCTGCTGTTGGCTGACCTCTGACTCTCCCCCCTCCCACCTCTCTCCACAGCGATCGTCTGGCCTTGCTGCAGGTCAGAGCGATCCTGCAGCAGCTGGGGCTCGACAGCACCTGTGATGACAGTATTATCGTCAAGGAGGTGTGCGGCACAGTGTCCCGCCGAGCAGCTCAACTGTGCGGAGCTGGAATGGCTGCAGTGGTGGACAAGATCCGTGAGAACAGAAGACTGGACCACCTGGATGTTACAGTGGGTGTGGATGGCACACTCTACAAGCTGCACCCACAGTAAGAGCTGGGATAGGAACACAATAGAGGGCATGTTTGTGTGAAAGGAGACCCGTTCATTTTAAAATGTTACTGTATTTCATCAGTCTGCAAAGAATTACCCAAGATTACCAAACTCACTGGCCTTACAGTAGCACTGAATTATTTATTCAGTCACTAGGATGGAAAAACATTCAAAAAGTGCTGAAGGACCTATAGTCAACAAATATACGGGTCTTTTTTGACATTAAATAATGCATGTTAGACATTGAAAAGATAAAGCAAATTGTACGTTTGCAGATGTCCAGAATAAAAACAGCAGAAACTGTAATAAACATATTACAACCCATAAATAGCCAAGTATTAGTATGTTATAAATCAACTAAATGTACAATCTGTCTACATCTCTTAGCCTTAAAACACTTTGATCTGCTACCACTTGTGATTCTTTGTGAGGACAAATTACAACTATACCAGTTTTTTATATAAAAGATAATTTTCTGAAAAAGTACCTCAAGGCTAACATCTTCATTTGGTTGTTTGTCGAGGGGACTACTGATGGACTCTTGTAACTGGGGTTACAAATTAGGAGATAACTGCACCAATAAAAATCCAGAGGACCTCTTTTACCTCCAAGTCCACACCCTCTCGATAGGCCCGAATGAACCTCCTCACACAACTCTGTGCTGCTTCTAGTTGTAAAGTTTGAATAATATGTATGTCTGTCACCTATGCTGGAAAGCAACTGTCATTTCAAGTTCAGTAGCAAGCTGCCTCATAACCACAGTTTCCTCTTGCTCTCTTTTCTTCAGTTTTTCTCGGATCTTCCAACAAACTGTGAAGGAACTCGCCCCCAAATGTGATGTCAACTTCCTGCTGTCTGAGGACGGCAGCGGTAAGGGAGCTGCCCTCATCACTGCTGTGGGCTGCCGCCAGAGGGAGCTGGACGCCCAGCAACACTGAGCAGCTCTGTCCCAATTGTCCACAAGAACTACCTGCTGCTCCACCATGACCTTCACGCACCGCACAGCCTACATCCATTTCCCCTTGGCAGCCGTGACTCCACCTGTGCCCAACTTGGTCCACCTACAGCCAGAGAGATATACTGCATGCAGAGAATTAAAACTCAGTATCTAAATATTTATTTATACTGCACCAGATGGTTTATTATTTCCGTGTTTGTACATTTTCCTCAATAGCTTGTCAATAACCTGACAAATCTAAACTCCCTTAGGTGTGCAATATTTGTGTACTACTAGTTTTATTTTTATATGAAGCCAGATATATAATTGTATTTATATAGCTCGGGCCAATTTGAATCCCAGAGGTCATCAAGATTTTTGCACCATAGACACAAGTAAATGTCTGCACTTTTTATATGAAAGTTACAGCAGCAACACGTCAATGTAACTTCCCATATGAAGGACCTTCTTGAAGCTGAATGAAGCCGATTGTTTTTACAGGCTCCTTTGGTTGAGAAAAACCAGTTCCAAAAGGGCTCGTTGCAAAGGTTTGAATGCAAGAGTCACGGCTGTTAAAATCTCCCTCATTTTGTGTGCTACATGCTCACACAACGTGTTTGTCTACTAACCCCTTTCTGTGTAACTGTCAGTGTAATTCACATATTCAAATATTCCTGCATCACCATACCATTATTCCTCAAGAGTGGACAAGGTAGAAAAATCCCCAGAGAAGTGTTAGCCCATCCTATTGCTATTCGTAAACTATTAAACTTTTGGTGTTGTGATTTATACCACTTCTACTCATTGTATGTGCAAACAATAAATGTTTATTGGGCCCCAAGAAGAGTGGACATAATGAGCGCTTTTGTGTGTATTTGTAGCTGAGTGTCAGTGTGTCTTACTGTATGACCTGTAGCTTCAATGTCCAAAGCTCTATGGAGACTGCATGCCTTACATCAACACAAAGGAGGTTACCGGATCATTTTCTTTCTTTTGCTCTATTTTTTTTTAACATCATTATAGATTTGTGATCGACACAGTAAAAAGCTAATTCATTAAATTATATTTTGTTGTGGAGTAAAACCTGTGTCTCATTCTTTAGCTGTCAAGCGGGGCAGAACTGGAAATGCAGATGGTGAAGTTGGTAACAAGCTGACACATAAAAAGTGCATTAAGTTCACCATTCATCTGATACAAAGGAAGGGCTGTGCCTGTGCCATAGCTTGGTAATTATCAACTATCTTGACTAGATAGTTGACTAGACACTTCAAATCCTGTCTCCCCCCCCCCCCCCCCCCCCCCACCCTGGACCCCCACCAATTCGCATACCGCCAGAACAGGAGCACAGAGGATGCAGTCTCCATCGCACTGCACTCTGTCCTCTCACAATTGGACAACAACAACACCTACGCCAGAATGCTGTTTATAGACTTCAGTTCAGCATTCAATACAATCCACCCCTCACAACTCATCAGGAAACTGACAGACCTGGGCATCAGTTCCCTCATGTGCAAATGGTTATTGGACTTCCTGACCAACCGCCCCCAACATGTCCGGCTGGATAACCACTGCTCATGTACAATCACAATGAACACTGGTGTACCACAAGGCTGTGTGATGAGCCCTTTCCTCTACTCCCTCTTCACCCATGCCTGCAGACCTGCCGGTGGTTCTAACACCATCATTAAGTTTGCAGATGACACCACGGTGATTGGCCTCATCAGTGACAACGATGAGGCCGCCTACGGGGAGTAGGTGGATCGTCTGGCTGAGTGGTGCGACACAAACAACCTGCTGCTTAACACCGAGAAGACCAAGGAGCTCATCGTGGACTACAGGAGAAATGCTGACCCACATCCACCCATCTACATTAACGGGACGGCTGTGGAGCGTGTGAGCAGCTTCAAGTTCCTGGGAGTCCACATCTCCGAGGATCTCACCTGGACAACCAACTGCTCCAAGCTGGTCAAGAAGGCTCACCAGCGCCTCTTCTTCTTGAGGACTCTGAGGAAGAACCACCTGTCCTCAGACATCCTGGTGAACTTCTATTGTTGCACCATCGAGAGCATCCTGACCAACTGTATAACAGTCTGGTACAGGAACTGCTCTGCCTCGGACCGGAAGGCGTTGCAGAGGGTTGTGAAAACTGCCCAGCGCATCGCCGGAGCACCACTTCCTGCCATAAAGGACATCTACAGGAAGCGGTGTCTGAAAAGGGCTGGGAAAATCATCAAAGACCCCAGTCACCCATCACATGGACTCTTCACCCTCATGCCCTCTGGGAGGCGCTACAGGAGCCTCCGGACTAAGACCACCAGGTACCGGAACAGCTTCTTCCCCACAGCTGTCAGACTCCTGAACTCTGCCTCCTGACATCTGACCCACGTTAACACATGGACTGGACATACACACACCCACAACCACCTACACACACAATGGACAACCTCAAACACACAATAATAACATGGACTGAACCACCACTCAAAACCACTAGCACTTTATATAGCCTCTGTAGAAATTATCCACATCTTAACTGCACTACTGTATAATTCTGTGTAAATAATCATTCTGTACAATACGATAAATTTTAAAACTACAACTGTTTATTATCTGCATAGTTCACATTTCTGTATAACTGTATATCTCAGATTTCTGTAAAGTTATTTATTTCATATTCTGTATAGTTTTTCATATTTATATCCTGTTCATAGCCTGTACATAGCTTGTACTCACTACAGCCTGTACATACTTATAGTAATAGCATATTTATAACATACTTCATACCGTGTACATTATAACATACCATAATAGACCCATTTCTGTAATATACTCACATATCTATATTATTGCTAATATATATTTGTAATATATCTATATCATGGCTAAAGCACTTCTGGATGGATGCAAACTGCATTTCGTTGCCTTGTACCTGTGACATGTGCAATGACAATGAAGTTGAATTCTATTCTATTCTATTCTAGATATTTAATAATACCACCACTTTCTCATGAAATTCTATAGTTTGCTTTTCAGAATCATGGTTTGTTTATTTTAAAAAGGCACAAAGAGTTCCTTTACATCAGATAACTTGTGATGGTTTATAGATATCATGGGCAAAAATCAGGAAGGGTACAGACAAGTTCAAAACAATGCGCTATATGGAGACAATCTATCGCTGACCTTTTATCTGTCATCTATAGCATTTTTAAGGTGTCTCACAACCTATGAGTATTTGTGAATGGTTTTTTTTCACACCACAATTTTTGGATTATATGTCTAATATATAGCACATATTTATTACATTATATCATCATTTTGTATTCAAGTTTGCCACTCATGATTAGGTGGTGGTGGGGGCTGAACTATTGTCCCACTGGCTGTTCTGTTTTATATAAACTCTCCTTTACACCTTTCCTTGACCTCATTGTCATCAAGGCCAATGTAATGTGATTGGGAAGGGTTAGGACTTTTCAACTGGAACCTGGTACCCACATGGCTTTTAAACCCAGAGAAAAGTTCAGATACTGACCTTTTTTTCTCCCATTTCATGCAAGCATTTACTGCATGACGAACATTCTTGAGCATGCAGCACTGCATTAAGGCTGATCTAAGAATCTTGCCCCACCAACTTCAACAAGCATGTTGCCTTTCTTACTGGGATTAAGTCAGGTAAGTGGAATTCTTGTTGTACAAATGCCCTCAGATACATGCTCATAGAAACCGTAAGAAATCGCAATATTTAAACAACTTACTATAAAAGTTAACTTGAAAATCTATGCTCCTGTGATTTGTATATTTGTCTGTATTATATTGTTGCTATTGTTGTGCTTGCCGAATATAATTCATTTAAAATTTTGCATTAGTTTCCTCTTTTGCCATATGACAAGCTTGGGAAGAATTAAAGAGTTTAAACAATTGAGTGTTTGCATTTCCTCGAAGCTATTTAGGCGTGTACAGGTATGTTGAAGATCCTCTTGTATCTAGACTTTGTCTGCAGGTATTTGTCCTACGTTTTTAGATGCACAAGCCTATAATTAATACCATAGAAGTGGTGCATGTACATTAGCAGTTGCCGCTCGTGTAGCTTGCGTTATACAAGAGAAACTCCATATCCCTTTCTGTATGTGTGTATATGCGTGTGTGTGCAACTGCGTGCATGTGTGTTTGTTACCAGCTCTCATCAGGTTGGGTACGTTATTTGAGGGCTTCCTGCTGCATCCATCTGCCTGAAACTACCAAGAACCGAACTGTCACTGTATTTTTCATTGTAAGTAGTCGTGATTAAATAGCATGCAATGACAGTGTCACAGTAAAACACGTAGGTATAGCCTTAAGAAGCTTTGTGCAGAAAAGGGTGGTAGCCCGTTAGCTGCTGACATGCTAACTTTACTAATTTTTCGCTAGCTAACGCAAGCTAGTAAACTAGCCAGGTTAGCATTCTATTTGCGCGTGGGGGCGAGATTTGATTGCTGCTTATATGTTATGCTAGAAACGTTGCCAGTTGCTGTTATATTCAGTGCTCCACTTTTGTGTTTTATTGGGCGTCGAAGCTTTTTTTGCATGTATAAAATTGTGCAGATTTCCGTGTGAGACTCGAGCGGCTAATATCAACAGCTAACGGTAGTTAACGTTAGCTCGCCGCTCTTAACCTGCTCGCTTGTAGCTGGAGGGAACGTTAGCTGGTCAGTCATCAATTTAATCGAGCTATTAGTTACACATTTAGGTAACAAGTGCTATTAATTATCCACCCATTTTGCCTCGCTATTCCTGCGCCTGTTTAGCTCAATCAACGGTGTAATTAACTCTGATGTTGCATTACCGGCCACCTACTGTGCAAGATAACCACATATACTGACCCGGGGAACCATTGGACTCGCGCACGGCACGTGCTGTCGGTTGACCAAAACAGGTGTGCCAGATGATGCACGCGACTAATTTGATGATGGATTATTAGCTGCTCAATTGTTACTCAGCCACCTTTCGTTACGGCTGGATTAACTAGTTCCAACACGAAACGAGTCACTGAGAACAATATAATTAAGGGGTAGAGTTGAGGATTATTAGTATAATTTGTGAATGATTTATTTTAAATCATGAAATTCTTATTACTATCTGCAAAGGTTTTAGAAAATAAGAAAAAGGGGCATTCCATTCAACGACTTTTAGGAAAACAATTCAGGTTCCTCTTTGTTCAACCCCCAAACAAAGAATGTTAATTTTGATTAATCTAATGTAAAGACAAGTTCTGTATTTTTTATATTTGAGTTGCAATTGAATAAATTAACATTTTTGACATACATATATTATGTATATATGTATATAAAAACACAGTAGTGTTTTTGCACTACTGAAAACTTTATAAGTGCTTAGTGTATAATTGTTTTTGTTATGGTTTATTTCAGCAGGTTTTAACAGAGGTTAACGTTCTGGTGGAAACAGCCACTTGACATTGCCCACACTCAGGACATCGAAGGCAGCTCCTCATACCTTTAGGCATATCAGAGAAGCAGTTTGTAAACATTCATCAGACTCATGACTGTTTGAGAGGACACGGCCCCACCGTGGCCCATGCACTGTATCCATTTCCCTCCCTGTCCTCCTTATCCCTCAAGCTGACGCAAAACCCCAGACACCTACCCCCCCTCCCCCACCCCCACTCCCATCCGGTTCCCAGTGACTCGCCTCCTCCTGCCATGGTGTCCGGCACAGAGACCGTGCACTACATCCACCTCCACAACTCCAGCCAATCAGTGCTGGAAGCCCTTCGCACACAACGGCGTGAGGGCCTCTTCTGCGATGTGACCGTGCGAATACATGATGCCTCCCTGCGTGCCCACGCCTGCGTTCTGGCAGCCGGTAGCCCCTTCTTCCAGGACAAGTTGCTGCTCGGTCATTCTGAAATCTCTGTTCCGCCGCTGGTGCCCGCTGAAACCGTGAAGCAGCTTGTAGACTTCATGTACAGTGGCTCGCTGGTAGTGCTGCAGTCACAGGCCCTGTGCATCCTCACTGCTGCCAGCATCCTGCAAATTAAGACGGTCATTGATGAGTGCACTCAGATCATCTCTCAGAGGAAGGCAGCGGCAGGGGCAGCAAGTGCAGCAGCAGCTGCGGCAGCTGCTGCTGCTGGAGGAGGAATGCTTGGAGGGGTCCTCCCTAAACAAGAGGAGCGTGGCGGGGGGAAAGGGAGAGAGAGTGGCAGCAGTGGAAGCTGTTCTGTTAGTGGGGGTGGGGGTTACGCCAACTTCTCTAATTTCATGGCTGAATGTGGAGGTGGTAACATGGCCGGTGGGTTAGGGGGTGCCAACGTTAGCGTCAGTGAGAGCGGCCCAGGCCCAATGGATCAAGCTAACACTGTAAGCCTGATGGCACTTGGAGACATGGGCCCCGGTGCCATGTGTGGTGGTGACGCGATGGGCACCGGGGGAGGTGCAGTCCTCATGAAGCAGAGCTCAAGCTGTACTCAGGACGTAAGGTACAAGCTCCGAGACCTGTTGGCACAGACAGCCAATGGAGCCAGCACAAGTAGCACAGGGAACCTCTCAGCGGGCTGCAGCTCCGGTGTGGCCAGTGTGGACAGCATTGGCAGGGACAGCCTCCGCGGCAACACAACTGACCTCTCTGATGACCTTGTGGGGATAGACCGATACAGCGAAGAGGAGGACTTGGATGGGAGAGACAGGGGAAGAGATGGAGATAGAGACAGGGGGGCGAGCCACAGCCGCAAGCAGAGGCAGCCGCTAAGACTCCAGGTAGGGGGATAAGGGGAATGGTTGCTATGGTTACAGTTTTCAGGCATGCAGAGCTGCAACGTTTTCGTTTTCTTTCTTTTTATGCTTTTCCCTCTTCTCACACTGCATTGGCGTATATCGCTGAGATGTTTCTGCACTTTTCACAGTTGGATCTCTCGCCTAAACTTCAGCAGTAATTGCCTTGTTGATAATCTATGGACTTCTGCATATTGACTGTAGGTTATTCAACTTATCAGAACCTGCTTGAAGGGGCTGTAGCTGGGGCATTGGTTGCTCTTATAGACTTTTTGTTGCTTTTTAGCTCCAATACTGATCTAAAGGTATTTCTTTACTACTTGAAATTGAAATGGACCTGTCTTTTTTTCTCCCTAGGTGCTGGGAGGAGAGGGAGTAGTGGTGAAGGATGAAAGTGTACAGGATGCAGATGGGACTGTCTATGCCTTGGAGGATGGGAGACGAGATCAAGAGCAGGAGGGCTCCCAGGAATCCATGGCAAGCTTTGGACAGGTATGTTAACTCAGAAGTGAATAAAAAAAGCTAAAATGAAGAAAAAAAAACAACCCAGCTCACCTGCGCTGAATGTTTCAATAATTTATCTACTATGCAAGGAGAAGCATGGCATTCAGAGTATTACACATATTGCAGTTGTGAAGTGATGGTCTTTGATTTTTTTAGAGAAATATTTAGGTACATTATCTTCCGTTTTGGCTTAGAAAGGCCTTATTGTAGTACATTCAAACTCAGCATTTGTGCCAGAAGTCCTGAAATAAGTAGACGGGAAAACGTGGTGGAGCAGATTTATGCCGCAGCCTGCTGTACCCTGCAGTCTACACAAGGAACATCTGCCACACAGTCAGAAAGATTCAGCCCTGCTTGTCAGTTTTGCTGCAGATTGTCACGTTTGGAGATAAAATCATCTACTCAGTTTAGTCAAAGTCACAGCATGTGATCGTCACTTAACCCAACATTGCTTGAATAATATAATCTTGTCTTTGAGCAATGTGTGAAACGGGCTCTTGCTTTCATCCCTGCAGACATTATTTTTCTTATTTGTCCTCCTCATGTCTATGACGGTTAAAAGGCAATTGCTCTGCTGTGATTGTAGCCATGTTTACATCTAAGTTGAGCGTTCAGAGAGAAAGTTTGAATCTGGAGAAGCTCTCCTACTTTTTTCCTCTTGCACAGTGCACCGCTGCTCCCTGCCACTCTGAACGCTCCCTGCTTGCTCACCCAGTGAACAGAGCAGAGCGAGAGAGCTGTTCCTGTTCCATTCGAGCAAGATGTTGTTGCAAAGCAGGAGGATAAAAATATGAGTATGGAAAGTGCTTAAATTTCTGCAACAATAGCGGGAACCAAAGCATGACGATAACTGCAGTGAGTGTGATAGATGTGGTTAGCAAGCTGAGATATACATGCATACCCAATGAACAAATATCTGAATAGTAGAATATTTGGCCACAGCCCTAGAATGCGTGCAAAAATGCTTCAGTCGGCCACACGCCACCTGGAGGTGTTATTGCTAGTCATCAGTTGTAAATGATGTCTGATCCCACATTTTTAAGAAAAATCAACTATATATCCAATATATTCAAAGGTCATCTTGGTCCGATATCTCAAATTCAGTGATAAAAATCTGCAGATGGGCCTGTTCTCTGCAAGGACGTAAATAAAGCCTGTGCAGTGGAGTTTCTTGAAGAACTTCCAGTATGTGTAAGACTATCTGTTTTAAGTAGGTTAGCAGTACTAGTGCTAGTGCAGTTCTTCACTTCTTTTTACTAGAAGTAGTGTTAATGTTTGACTTCTCTGTCTACCGTGTTACCCTCACTGTGTGTGCTATGGTACCGTTACAGGATGCACCCAGGTTGTTAACAGCTCTGGATGCTCTTCTGTTCAGTCTACCCCAAATCCATACACATGTCTGACTCTCGTAAAATCAAAACATATATTCCACTATGTTATTTCTATTATTATTACTCAGATTTAGTAACAACAGTTTGGGTATTTTCCACTTTAAGAAAATCATGGCCGGGACAAACAGACTAGAATAGTACTCACATGTACAATGAAATTATGGGCTGCAAGTGCAAATTATTGAAATCCCAGCATTGACATTACTGGTTTAAACATTTGGCACTAGTTACTGGAAACTGTAATGCATGACACTATTGCATCATCACACAACATGTATCAACACAGATAAGAAGATACCAGACCACCTAAGTAGCATGTGAAACTCGATCAGCCTCTCAGACAAACAGAAAGTTACTACTGGTATGACTCATGTTGGCATTTCGTGCTTCTTTACATTGAGGTGGATCATCTTCCCAGCCAGGTCTAACTACTTTCAGTGAAACTGCTGCTGACAGTCATTCTATGACTGGTTGGACTGTAATGTACGATATCGTGTCAGCATCTGCTCGCCTGCAGCTGTAACATGGTAGACTTATAAACAATATAAAGAAAACTGGCTGTATATTTAGGTAATGAGGGATGTAGTTTGCCTACACAGAAAGTCTTTTTTAGTTGCATAATGTGTGTTACATGAAAAAGATAATCTTGTTTCCTTCAAACCAATGGCATAAAGGAATGTCTTTTAGTTGAGCTATATGCCCGTATAGATGACCAAAAGTCTAATTTTAGGTTTGCTTTTACATTCCTTTGATGATATGTGCTGTCTGCAGAGCTGCAGAGATGTGAACCATCCGACCCTTGAACTGATGGCAAAACAAGCAAAATTTCTCATGTTAAATAGTCTTTTTTTTAGCTTGTTCTTTTGTTTGTTTTAGTTTTGTTTGTTTTTTTTAAATCTATGTTTGTTTTTGTGTTTCAGGATTTCTATGATGAGCAGGGCGTGTTTTCAGAGAGTTTTTGGCCCCAGAGTGAGCCCCCTCAAGCCATGGCTTTTAACCCCAGAGGAAGGGTCAATAAACCACTGACTCCACCTCCAACCACCCAGGCCATCAACAACCAGGTCAGTGCTTCAGTCAAATTCACGAGGGGTGTACTGGGAAGTAAGATTAATGGATTAGTGAGCTCTGTCGAGCTCAAAGTCAGAGCTTTCTGTATCACCAAAGTGGCTTTTTTTATGGCAACTTATGCTGAACTCATAACCTGGTCAAGAGCAGGTTGTGGTCAGAGTTTCAGCTTAAAATTGGCTGGACATGCACTAATTGTTTTATTTACAGCATTTTTAAAAACTGTGTTATACTCTCTAGTGGGGAACATGTTTTATATGTGCAAGTTGTTAAGCCTTACCTTACTAACATCACGAATTAAGCCCTGAGTGCACCTTTCATTTTCACTGGAATGTGCATGTATTCAGAAAAAATGTATAAATGTTTTTATTCTTGATTCTAATGAAACACCTTTTGTATGTATGTTAGAACTAAAAACAAAATGAGTGCAAACCTAGAATGAATCTGTTCACCGTTTTCTGAGTAAACAATTATGCAGTTAAATGAGGAAATAATGAGCAACTTAATTGTTAATGAAAATAATAATTGCTCCTCCACATTTCATATATAAATACATTATTGCAATTGCAAAAGTTACAAAATAATTGAATTGTGAAAATTGAAGCGCCTTAAATGTGAAGCACTAATCTTATTAAATGATGTTTGCATTGAGGCAGGAAGTGAGATGATTGACGGAGAGTACATTTTAACGCAATGCAGCACTAAGAAAAAACACACACACATACTCAACCAACACAGAACAACAGAAACACAAATAAAAGCTTCAATTTAGTGTGATGGGCTGTATATCTTTTTCAAGCTTCAGCCTACACACTTTGATTGACGGGTGTGCTGACTTTGAAAATGAAAATGCAGAAATGGCCTGCATAGACAATGATTTTTTTATTATTTTTTTTCAAGAATGCAACAAAAAAAGTAAAAAAGAAAATGAAACAGCATAACATACCAGACTGTAACATACCATTTCTACATATATATGCTCAAATCAGGCCTTCTCAAAATTCTGATGATGATGGGTTCAGTCACATGTCAGCTCCTTAAATTGGCAAATGGAAACGCACACCTGTCAAACGATTTGTACCATATTTACTGATGGTCTGTGCTAGCACAACGCTCTCTTTAGGCATTTAAAAAATGACTGTGTGTTTTCCAAAGAGGCATGGTGTGTTTTGTGGCTGGAAGGCGTGGACACGGATATTTTTAAAGATGGATTTATTGCATATGTGTATAGGAGTGGAGCTTCCAAGGTGCAATATCTGGGGAGGAGTAGTTTCAAATGAGTCGTGCAAACGTGACTTACAGAGGTTTTAAAAAGGAGAAATAAACAAATAAGAAAAAAATGCGCATTCACACTATCTAACCTTTTTGTGGGTTAGATAGTAGTCAGATCCTGTGCTTTACCTGAGTTCTGCTGGGCAAATCAACACTGATTCTGTTTCAGCTGACTATTCCTCTCTCGTGCACGGTGTCCAGAGAGAAGCACGTGTGTAAAACCTGCTGTTATTTTGTTTAGATCTGCTTTTGTCCTGCCACACTTGGTAGGATGGTGGTCATTACTGAAATGCACCAGCTATTGTTTTTATTAGGGGTATATGTAGTTAATTAGTTCTAAATATTATCGATTGTGTTCGGAAATGTTCATCCAGAGCAAATTGTCTGTATCATGTTCCTTCACAGCTTCTGTTCCAGTACCCAGTGAGCCAGTCGCAGCCAGCTCCGTTCTATGTGGGCGGGCCCATGGGTGGGATTGACACCATGGCGGGGACAGAGCCCAGTCAGCAGGCTCCACCCCCAGCACCGATGACCCCAGCTCCGCCACCCTCCACCTCTTCCTGCTCCGCAGGGCCCTCACCTTCCTCCCAGGGATCTGAGACCTCGTTCGACTGCACGCACTGTGGCAAATCTTTACGTTCCAGGAAGAACTACAGCAAGCACATGTTCATCCACTCCGGTACGTTCATGTCACAGTAATTGATCAGCTGCATGTATGTTACACAAGTGTGAAGAGGACAAAGATTAATTGCATAGTTACGTATGCAGTATTCCAGCATTCACCTCATTATCACCTGCCATTGAGGTCAGCATAAAGGTAGAGACTTGTATTTCAGGATAATCTCTCGAATGAATAGACATGTTTCTATCCCAGAATTCTTTGTATCGTATTAAAAGAACTGTAAAATAAGTATTTTTATATGAACAAAAGGCAAACAGAAAATGATTCACTTGTATTGGCAAGACTGTTCTTGGGGATGGTTTTATAAGCGTGCTTCTGCACATGCCTGGCTCCACAGGTCAGAAACCTCATCAGTGCTCCATCTGCTGGCGCTCCTTCTCCCTGCGGGACTACCTCCTCAAACACATGGTGGTGCACACTGGTGTCAGGGCCTTCCAGTGCACCATGTGCGGCAAGCGTTTCACCCAGAAAAGCTCGCTAAATGTGCACATGCGCACCCACCGTGCCGAGCGCACCTTCCAGTGCAACGTGTGCCACCGGGCCTTTACTCACCGTACCTTGCTGGAGCGCCATGCCCTGCAGCACGCCCACCACGCCCCGCAGACCCCAGGTCAAGGCCAGGGGCGTGGAGCCGACATGACCTCACCTACCAAGCACAGCCCTCCAGCTATGGGAGGGCACTCAGGTATGGCTGGCGCGGCTGGCATGGTTGGCAGTATGGCCAACATGCAGAGCCACGGAGCTTCCTCCACCTAGAGAGAGGGGGGAAGGAAGGGGGGGGGGGGGGGGGTTATGATCCCATTCCTTGAATCAACAATTTGCTCCTAACAGCCTTGTTGATCTTTTGTTCTGATGGAAAGAGCGCCATTTTAGCTTAATACCATTTTCAGTCAGGGCTCCTACACAGGACTGGAACGCCTTTTAAGAAAAAAAAAAAAAAGTACTCTTACGGGTATTTTTGAATAGCACAGATATTATGGGAAAATCTGGCTGGAAAAAAAGTCATTTTCTAGAAACCTGTTTGACCTAGTCGTAGCTGTAATTCGTGTTGTCACATCAGTTCCTGTGAGGACTAACCATAAGCTTATAGAGCAATGTCACGATAATCATGCCTTGTTGAATAGCCATGTTTCTTCTTTTGTGTAATAACTGAGACTTGTGTAGGAGCCCTGTTTTGAAAAGACCAGAGAGTCACCAAAGAGGTTAGGAAAACTGAACAGGGTTTGGGAGTGGGTGAGGCTAAGGAAAGTTGTAGCGTTTCTTTTTTTTTTTCTAAGTGGAGGTGAGGGTGGGAGTGGACTAACATTTGGAGTTTTAAGGAGATGCAAGTTAGGGAAACAGGGAAGGATAGGTCGGTCGGTGAGTTTACCAGGTTTCATTCACTTTCAATTCATTTAAATGAAGTTTGTGTCAGTTCATGCAAATTACCAAAACATAAGCATGTAACCATAACCCAATGTGGTTGTCCAATGAGGATGATTCTATACGTAGAATCTTTGAAGCAGCAGATTGGAAAAGTGCTTGAGGGTTTTTTTTTAATTTAGTATTTAAATGTGTCACTATAAAGTCAATATTACAGAAAAGGGAAAATTTGAGTAGTAAATTGTTAGAAAACAGTGAATGTGCTACATGTGAGCACAGAGTAGGAGAAGCTAACCCAATGCAGACGGCTAGTAGAGGTTTAGCTAGCACTTTAGCATAGAAGCTAACAGATAAATACAGTCTCAGTTTCGTCTTTTTTTCTTATTTGTTTTAAATGATCATTTAAAAGTTTTCACAATTCCATTAGCTATTTTTAGCTATTAGCTATTGTTTAATATTAAAAGCTAATGATAGCATTAGCCACATTTAGCTATGCTAGCATGTATAACAGTTCTTGCAAGGAACAGTTAAAGTTATTTGCAAGCAATATTCAGAGAATTATCACTTCTTTCTCTACTGTTTAACTACCTTTTGTGGTGGTAATGTTTTTGTTTTGTTTTTTTTTCATCAAAGCCAACACTGACTTTCTATATAGTTTTATATAGAATAATTTTTTACCTGTAACTTCTACATTTATGGTTTGGTTTAGTGCATTACTTTAGATCAAGTTGGACAATAATAGAAAAAATAATAATTTAAACAATTTAAGAGCACTGATGTTGATTTAAATATAAAGAATTAAGTGTTGATTACGTGTTGTTCAGCAGCTGAAGTTTATGGTTCTCACATCAGTTCTCAGGAGTAACGTACACATGGGCGCATTCTCTTTAGCAAAACATTTTGCTTGCCTTTTACTTTCAAAACACCCTCAGCGCCTCTTTTTTTCACCCGGTTTTGAGTTTTGCGTATTTAAACTTGAAAAAAAAGAATACACTTACTGAGTTAATTGAATTGAATGTGAATGGAGCCCGGCACTATTCAGGAGCAACCTTTGATGACAAAGAAGCGTGCTGATGAATGAATCGAGGAAGAAGGAAAATAGTCCGAGAAGAGTGAGAATACAGCAGGGAATGGGGGAGGGAGGAAGAGGCGGGTTGTATGATGCACAGCAGTGTGAATGAAATTCACCATCATCCATCAGACCGCTTTGTAACATTTTCCACAGGCGCCACCGGTCGGCACCAGGATCATATACCTCGAACCAGAACGAGCCCCCGATGGCTCAGAGGGACACTAGTTACTCATTTGAAATGTTTGCTAAACATTTCAGCATGTTTTACACACAGACACGCACACACACACACACACCTACAATTACCTCGGTGGTCCAAAGACAGGCATTATGCTTCACATCTTTTAAGCTACATCAAACGAAGAAACAGTGAAAACTAAAGCTAAGATAGATCCATATACTTTTTAAAAGCTTGCTAAAGTACTTATGTGTAAAATTCCTGTACATCACTATAACGCTCAGTTTGTTATTTGTCGCTCATGTGATTCTTTGATGCAAAAATAAGGCAGAAAAAAAACAACCTAAAAGCGAAAGAGCCATTCAGAGGAAGTTAAACTTGGATGAATATCAATGACAAATCAGTGACCATTATCAGGATTTTTATTAAGTGTTTGGTTTTGTTTGTCTTTTGGGGCTCTGGTTGATAATAAATGGGAAGTGTTTGTTGCTTAAAAAAATAAAAGCTTTTCTTACAGCACTATAAAAAAACAAAAAAAAACAAACAACTTTTGATGTTTTAGTAAGACTAAATTAATCATAAAACTGTACAATCACCCCTTCAAGTTTTGACCAAGTCGAACTAGTGATAATATTAATTATCACATTAATATTTATTAGGATTTGATCTCTATGCACAGTTAAGTTTGCACATCATGTTACTTAGACCTAATGTTGCTGTCCCCTAAAATATTTGGCCCGAGATTGTTTTTGTTTTCTTTTTCAGTACCTTAAAGGTACATAAAAAGACCTTATGTGTTCCTGCTTTTTGCTCATTTTCCTCAATGTTTGTTAGCTGAAGCATTATATGATATTCAGTAGTTTACTTAAGCTTTGTAAGAGCCTTCTAATTGACATGATTTTATAAGTGAACCTCTCAAAAGTGAGACATTTTGAGCTTGAGAACTTTGCAAGTGATTAGATAATTTGACATTTAAAAAAATCTCTTTAATGTAGACGTCTTTTAAAAAAGTGAATCCAGGAAAGATACAGATTTGGATCCTTTCTGCCTAGGCTTCACTATAAATATTGACATGAAATGTCCCACATAAATGTGTAAAACGACTGCTTATTTACACAGAACAGTCCTGGCAGCATGTGTTCATTGGCTTCTGAACATTGCAAGTGAATTTGCAGACTCAGTACATAGTTTCTCCAGTGTTGTGGATAGAAGAAGAGATGCTGGACTGAAACTCCTCCAACTGCCTGTTGGTTATAAGCTATATACATTTATATATGTGTGTGTATATATATATATATATGTGTATATATATATATATATATATATATATATATATATATATATATATATATATATATTAGTGTGTATAAATGTTAACGCCAAAACATTGGTGCTTTTTTGGAAATCTTTACCTCATTTGATAGATGCCAACACCACGCTGTGGTCTGGGTTTGGTAAATAAGCAGTATTGAGCTGTTTCTGAGGTTTGATCAATCCTCAGCAGTGAAAGTGGTTTTGGTGCATTTTGTCTGAGGCGGACCCTTGTACAGTACTGTATTATGTGTGCTTTGAAGCCATGTCAGCGCATTGTATCGTACTGTGTTATGCCTTTTTTGTTTTCTGTACTTTCGTTTTATTGAGAGGGATGATAATTGTTTTTTCTACATTATTTCTTTAACAGAAGCTAAATATGTCAGAAGAAGAAAAAGTCATTTTATAAAAAAAAAGTTACTTGTCATTGTAAAACTACATCTTTTATGTATAAAAAGACTAAAGGCATGATTTTAACTTTTTCTGAGAACTTAGATGTCGTACTCGATGAATTAATTGAATTTTAAAAATGAGTGATTTCAAAGATTTCTTTCTCCAAATAAAAAGTCTTCTATGGCTCTGGGCCAGCTGCTCTTTGTGGATCTCAATTTCTTAAAAATAACTTTTTTTTAACTCCTTCTTTTTTTTTAACCCTAAATGCGTGTTTGTATCTGCGCATGTCTTGTGGGCAAATATAGATATACAATTCTTATTTTGCACACGCCCTCAGTTCTCTTTGAAACACGAGGCATCAAAGCTGCCGTTTGATGTTGGTATTTTTACCCATCCAGCACTGCTCATCACACAGTGTAAATCATACAACCCGTAGATGCAAAACTCTTCTTCCATTCAAATCTCCAATTAATTCAATTCAATTTTATTTATATAGCGCCAAATCACAACAAAAGTCACCTCAAGGCGCTTCATAGATACAGAGAAAAACCCAACAATCATGTGAAATTAAAAATCAGTTTGTGATAAACTATTAACGTTAAAGAATATATAAAGACATATATTTAATATATTTATAAACTGTCCCTGATCAGACATTGTACATTCAGGTGCTGAGATCATTAGAGGCCATTATTGTGAAAGCACAGTTATCTCTTGGTATTTTGTGTGACCCCCCTCGATGGTGGAATGGGACGATGGTGTCCTGGCTCTTCATTGAGTATCACTCTGTATCTTCAGTTTTAGCCTAATTTAGCAACTGTGAATTGCTTGCTTGCTTTATTCATTGTGATGTATTTTTATGCACTTACTGCTGCTTCGAAGAATACATGGAGCTTAAGCCCTGGACAAAACTTTGAAATCTTTTGTCCTTAACAAGTAAATAACTAAACGTCATGTCAGCCAGCTCCTCGTCAACACGTTTGTCTGGGGTCATTTGTTTTGGAATAAATGTACATGTCTTGGTTTGATTTTTCAGAAGTTTTTTGAAAGAAGGTGGATGCTGCAGAGTCGAACAGGACACTTTTCCAGGGCCAGTGGATGGCAGCTGGAGGAGAGAGGGTAAACTCTCCTCAGGCTGCACAGACTGGTGAATGGTTCTTAAACATCTGTGCAAGTTTCTTCTTGTTGACCCCGCTCTGAAGCATATTTTCATTTTACAAATTTACACTCATCTTTAGTTTCTAATATCACTAAAATGGAGCCAGTTGGTGCTCCTTTTCTGTTTTCGCTCATTTCTTCCCTTTCACCCGACATGCTTGGACTTAAATCCGGCTCCTTGTTTCTCTATCGCTCGGTGTACTTGGCCTGTACCGCTTGCTTTCTTTGATTCGTGATTGGCCACATGGTGTACCCATCAAAAAACAACGTCCCACCCCTCCCTGCATGGATTTTATCGGAGCTGAACAGAAGTGGCTGAAGAGTCAATTTTCCCTGTCGGGACATCCTTCATATATATTTCAATATAAATATATTTCAAATTTGTTCCATAAGATAACGCAAAAATGCAGTTCTCTAAAAATGATCAGGTGCATAATCAGCCAATGTCCAAAGAAGAACATTTTGAAAGATCTCCACAAGGTCTAGTGAACTTCTGCTCAACGCAAATTTAAAACTGCAAGAAAGTCTGACTCGTTGGAAGCAAAATATAGAATTGTGCTTTTGCTTAAATAAACCCACCCTCATAGCATGAAAAAAATCCTACAACTGTTACACTTGACAGATTATGTTTTATCAGTTGGTATTTATTTGGTGTTTATGAACTTTGAAACACCACAGCCGAGTGTTCCAACAGGAACAAAAACACATGAATGAAGCAGGCAAATGGTAACTGGTCTTGTTCTATTAGTGCTTTTCTATTCTATCTGAGCACTCAAAGAACTTCATACAGTTGAATCCTTTTCAGTGAAATGACATTTTACTAAATATTAGTTTGGGTGTCTGTACATATTTGAGCTTGTATGGATACTTTTGACCCTACCTTTAGAGAGAATCCCAAATAAATTCAAACTTCTGCACTGAATTATTCTTTATTAAAGTCATTAAAGATGTGTGCTGTACAGTAATTTCAGGAAAAACAACAGTTCTAAGAAATCATTAAAAATCTTAAACTACCATGACTTTCATTCCCATGGTGTGTGTATATAAACCTCTGATCACAACTATATATTTATTGTCATTATGTCGCACAGCTCAACTCCAGAAGCGCTGGAAATGAGGTGAAAAGCCTGTTTTTAGGGATACAAAAAGGTTGTGAAGGGATGCCAAATTGCTATAATTTTTCTGTAAAGCAAATTTACCTTTGCGTATAAATAAAGCAACCGTGAACCTTTTATCAAATGTAAGTATATCAGCTAATAACAGTGCATTCACTGATGGCCATATCGGTTTTTGTCCTCAAATCTGAGATTCGTTTTCAGAGTTTGTAATTTTGTAAGTCTTTAATTCTTAAGGTCATTTTATTTTAATGGAGAGAGACTGAATATCAACCAAAAATTTAGGGGAGAAAACACATTACAGAAAAGATATTCACTGATTTGCATGTTATCGAGTGAAAAAAGTATTTGATTCCTTACAACCAAGCCGGAATAATGGGTCCCACAGATTGCCTGTGTGCAGGGATTGCAATTAAACCATTAATTATAGGCACCCCTGTTTTCAGCTCTTTATGTGTATAAAACACACCTGTCTACAGAGTCAGTTTCTTCCAGTCCACCACCATGGGCAAGACCAAAAAGCTGTCAGATGATGTCAGGGACAAGACTGTAGACCTGTACAGGGCTAAATGAGCGTCAGCATGCTTTGTGCGAAGGTGAAAATTGTTGAAGCAATGATTTGGGAAGGAAAAAAATGACTGTTAGTTGCTTTCAGTTCCATGCTACGTGAGAATGATCATGGCAAAGGTGGTGGATCAGCCCAAAACCACATGGCGTGGTTTGGCTTGTTAGTGATCTGACAACAGGACCACAGTCTAACAACACCACTGGTAACACACTGCACCATAAAAGATTTAAATCTTGCAGCACTCACAAGGTCTGCTGCTCAAGAAGTGACCATGGCTGTCTTAAGACTGTGAAAACGTAAATGATTCAGAGAAGACTTGGGAGAAAGTGTTCTGGTCCACTAAAACCAAGATCATGCTCTTTAGTGTTAACTGGACCAGCTGTGTTTGTGGTGGAGAGGAATGCTGAGTATGATCCAAAAAAACACCATCCCCACCATTAAGCATGAAACTGGAAGAAGTGGGGCTATTTTTCTGCTAAGGACACAGGATGACTTCACAGTATCAAAGAGCCAATGGATGGGGCCATGTGCCATAAGGTCTTGGATGAGAAGCTCCTTCTCTCAGTCAGAACACTGAAGGTGGGTTGTGGATGAGTCTTCAACCATAACAATGACCCAAAGCAACAAAGGAGTGGCTAAAGAAGAATCACATTAAGACTATGGAGCTGCCAATCTCAAGACGTCAGTTTATAGAAAATCAATTTAAAGCTTTTATGTAATGCGTTTTGGGGGGTTGTGGTCGATATTCTGTCTCTCTCCATTAAAATGAAACTGTCATAAAAGTTAGAGACTTTTCATGTCTTTGGAAGTGGGCAAATTTACATATTCAGCAGGGGATAAAATAATAATAAGTATGTCTTCAGAAAGACACTGGTGTATCACTGTGGTTGCTCAGTTTAAAAACGTGTTTTTAGTTTAAATTGTTTCTTTTTTATAAGGCTTTATCACTCTTGCTCTGTGAGTTTTACATAGCTGAAGCTAAATATGAAAACATTGAATTTCTCAGGCTGCTGATTGAGTGCTGTAGTGTCTTTGTATTCCTCACTGTGCACAAAAGTCCTCTTAGGTTCTCTCTTGTGTTGCCCATTTCTCAAAAATCCCAACAAATTTATCAGAAAGGAAGACAATGCAAAAGCTGTTGTTTCTTGAAGGCCCATAGATAATCGTTTTTTTTTTTCCTTTTACTGCTGCTCCTTTGAAGGTCTGGCTGGTTGTGGCTGAACTCTGGCCAGAAGGCATCTGTTACTCAACAACATCTGTTCCTGTTACTCTCTTTCTCCCAGCATGCCGAGGGACACGCAGGTTCTCCCAAGGGTGGCCTTTTGTGTGCCCCATTGTCAATTCCATCATTGTCTGCTGAAGTCTGTTCCCATAAGGCCGTGGGTTTATAAACCCCTCCAAAGGACAAACTCTACCGCCCTGATGATTTACAGTTATTTGTGTCCAAACACAATCTGTATCTTTGTGGGGCAATTAAGAAAGAGAACTCCGAGGAACTGATTTTATACTGTATGACTTTTATGTTCAGATGTGACCGAACTTTGCTGTTTGTTTGTTTTTTAATAGCTTTTTCTCTGGCAACAGGAAGTCAAGGTTTGAAAACCAAACCTAAAGTGGTCCAGTAGGTGAATTTCAGAGCCGTGAATTACCTGACTTGGTCTTTAGGAGGAGAAACAGGAGTGGTAAATCTAGCGTAGGGGTATTGTTTTTTATGAATAGGGCCCCCTCTCTCATCTCCAGGGAGACACTTTCAACTTCTGGCAGTAGCCAACAGTGTCGGCATAGAAAAGCCCACTATGGGGTCGCAAGGGGAAGACAACAGATGTTACTGATTAACTTTGCTCACAGACCCCTAAAGAAGTGTTTTTCAGAGTGCTTGCAGATGGACAAAACAAAAGTTGGACGCAATCAAATGTTCACATTTAGCAATATTTATTTGGAAAAATAGTCTTGGCTAATTCCTTCATTCAAATACGGTAAAGGAAAGGGTAACATAACAATTTGTACAGTACAATCCCTCTTAAATAACATTTTCTTAAAAAAACAAAACAAAGAAAAACCATCCCATTGACCTGAAGTGCCTTTGCAAATATCATTAAAAAAAGCAACTTAAATAATCATAACAAACATCACAAGTATATAATACAAAATAAAAATAACACAAAATCATTAAATTAACTTAAATTAAATCATAATTTTAAATCATAACTTGTTTTTTTTCTTTATTTATTTTACAAAATCAGTATCAAAAAGCAACTTTCTTTTTCTTTTAATCGACACAAAGTTTTCATATCCCAAAGAAGAAAAGAACTGAACAATACTATGTCATAAAATGGTTTGGAGGGCTTAGGGAAGAAAATGCACTTCAGTTAACACAGTGATCAAGTATACATACAGTCTTCACAGGTGCAGTGATGGGCGCACAGCCCACGAGAACAGCCTTGTGAAGAACAGGCCAGTATGGCCAAACATCCACCGTTTGATGCAGTTCCTGCGCTCAGCAACGGCGTGTGGGTTAGAGAAAAGGCCTGGGTGCAAATGTTGCAAAACAAAACTCGTATATCATCGCTACGGGACAGCGTTCATTTATATTTTCTTTTTTTTCTTCTTCTTTTTTTCTTATTTTTTACAAAAACCCCACTCCCTGTTAACAGGCAGAACAGAAAGCTAAGAAGCAGTTTACTTTGAACTGTAAACTTTTTTTTTTACCCTGCCAGTTCTAATCCCACAGGCCGCCACTGCCTGCGCTTAGTTTCCAGTAGAGAACCAGCTCACTCTGAATATCAGTTAAACGTATCAGCAGCAGTCTCAAGGCGGGACACCTCCCCCTAGGTTTAGAGCAGCATCTGAAGGAGCATAAAAACTCTCCTATAGAGTAAATGAACAACGGGCAGCCCATTGGTGGCTTCTTACACCTGGGGAAACACACCAAAAAGACAGAAAATTTTAGTTTTTGTTCTTTTAAATTCCAAATGACCGCAGAAATCGTATCTCTGGCTAAGGGTCAACAAAGTAGAACTCACCTCAGTTGCAATTATACATTCGTCCTTCTCCTCTGACATCACAAACACAGATTTGTACTTGGTGTCCGCACATGCAGACATTTCTGGGGCTTTCTTTTCTGATGCATCGCTGTAGGAAGGTGAGAAAACACGTTAGATTTGTGGACATCCACAGTCTGATTTTGTGTTTGACAGACGTTTATAGCGTCAGTTATTTACCTTTTTAAACGTTTGCTGCGCTTCTCCTCAAACTCAAATGAGTCCTTGTCCTCGCAGGCCGCCTCCAGCATGGCCTCCTTGGCCGCCTGCTCGTAGTTGACCTCGTGTACGAGCTTGTAATCTGCAGGCAGATGGCGGCTCTTGTAGCTGCTCCTCCCTGGTGGAGATCCTTCATCAGGGTCCCCGCTGCAGAAGTCCATCTTCTTGTTGATGTTTTTGACACCTGGCATCGGCATCACACTGATGGCCAGGTCCCTGTCACTACGGTGACAGTTGTTAGTAAGGTTATTTATTGTCTCTGCTTCGCCTACAGTTTCTACTTGGCCGACATGCTGGACTTTTGATTGCAAAAAGCCAACCAGAACAGCAGAGCCTGCCAACAGCAGCAGCACCAGCACCACCCCGGAACCAATGGCCATCCAGGGAACTTCTGACCCCCGGATGGCAGCGTGCTCTGGAAGCAAGAACTGACAGTTTCTGCCACCGTATCCATGAGCACAGGCACAGACATAACGGTTGTTTCTCTCGTGGCAGGTGGCACCGTTGTGGCAGGGGTTGTGCTCGCAGCGGCTGATCGGGGAGCTGCAGTTGCGACCCGTGTATCCCGGGGGACAAGTGCAGGTGTAGCCATCAGGACCTTCCTGGCACGTGCCACCATTCTGGCAAGGATACGAAGAACACTCATCACCAGTGTGGTCACAGTTCTGGCCGGTGAAGCCGTCTGGACACTGACACAAGTAGGAGTTCACGAGATCCACACAGCGTGCACCTGAGAATAGAGATGAAGTCATGAATGAATGAGTGTTCAGTTCGTGCAGACTGAGCATCTCAAAGACCAAACCCTTATTCTGTTTGTACTTACCATTGGAGCAGGGGCTGGAGGTGCAGTGGTCAATCTTCTTCTCACAGTTGAACCCTGCATACCCCGTGGGGCACTGGCAGAAGTAGCCTCCGTCAGGGTTGTCAGTACAGCGGCCTCCATTGGAGCAAGGCCCATCAGCACACGTCATGGCGCTTAGCTCGCAGTTGTTGCCATAGAAACCGTGAGGGCAAGTGCAGGTATATGTGTTTTCCAAATCCTGTGGGAAAAAATAGAACAGACTTGACATCAAGATCTGTGTGGTGCTGCATCTGCAGCATTTCCAGCTTGCTGCATGCTGTATGTCTTGATTTTTTTTAGGTTTAATATAATTGAAGAATGATCGAAAACAGAAAAGATAGATGAGAAGGAATGAAGGCTGATGCATTCAGGCATCACTGGTGCTGAGCCGCAGTTAACAAGATGTCTCTATTCTTATTCCAAGTTCATTTAAGAAGACCCACGAGCACTCACAGTGCAACTTCCTCCATTGCGGCAGGGGTTTCCAGCACATTCGTTGACCCGAATCTCACAGCTGGCCCCAGTGAAGCCAGGCCTGCAGGAACAGGTGTAGCTGCCCTGGCCAGTGTTGCTACAAGTGGCTCCATTCATGCAGGGCTTGTGGTGAGTGCAGTAGTTGAGATCTGGAAAAAACACAGCAGCACATGTGGATTAGCCAGAGCATAACACATGGCGGGACAGCAGCAGCGGCGACAGTATGCGCTTTTGTCCTCAGGCACACTTGACTGTTTCTCTTCTGCCAGTGGTTTTTTGTTTCCTTGCCTCCTGTCTTTGCTGAAACAACTGCTGCTCTGTTACTGGAGTGTTGATGCTCTTTCGCTTCAGTCTACCTTTTTACTGGCTTGTTTGAAACCAAGTTTGTGGTTTGAATAAATGACAAACCAGTGATGGAAAACTTGCCTTCAAGAACAAGTTGTCCACATTTTGTCACCTTTCCACCAAATAAGCAGGGCATTTGTAAGTTGTTTAAGCATTAATTTGTTATCTTCCTGTTCATGAAATCTAAGTCTAAGCTGCACATAACCAGATTTTTGTTTCAAATACATTTCAAATAGTTTTTTTTATTTGTTTGTTTTTTAAAATTGTGATGCAGCCTAGATATCTGGAAAACGTCTAAGCAATCGTTGCTGTACCCTACGTGTTGTGGCTTCCTTCATCCAACAAAACCACTTCTCTCTCTGTCCCTACTTCCCAGACTCTTTCCTTACCTTGGTTGCAGAAGAGTCCACCCCAGCCCTCCTGGCAGTTGCACTGCCAGGGCTGCTGGCAGGTCCCATGGAGGCAGCCCGGATAACGAATGCACTCATCGCAGTAGCGCCCTTTGAATCCCACTCTGCACCTGTTGTTGTCCAATTAGGAGGGAACACCGGTCACTCCACTCACATTACTTCACGCAATCCACTAATTAATTAATGCCCCAGTGAACTTGTGGAGAAAACTTACTTGCACTCCCCGGGTTTCTCGCAGAACCCATGCTCTTCATCACATCCTGGCAGACAAATCGCTGTACAGGAAAACAAGAGTATGCTTTTTAGAAACATTGAGGCAACTTGTTTTTAAGATTTGCTTTTAAAGATTAAAAAATCCAAAGAAAGTAATTAAAATGAAGTAAAGCAGTGGATTCTGAACCCATTAGCTTGTCATCATGGAAGATTTTTCTGCTTAACATAGTGCAGAGACAAAGGAGGGAGTGTGTGCATGCGTGTGTGCCCCAGAGTGCACACACGCACTCACACACACAGAGGCCCTCAGCCCACCACCCTCTTTTTTTTCTTCTTCACTGCGGGTCAGAACTCTTTTATTCATTCTGTGTGTGTACACACACACATACACACACATACTCCCCTTAATGTCTCGGATTGGGGTAGATAAGAGTGGACAGCTGGCGAGTGTGTTGCCAGTGCGCGACAGCTGCTCCATTGTCTCCTCTCTGCCGGCAGCTGCCCACTTCAAACAATACCTCCCCCAACTCAGCCAATCACCGACCGGCCCACTTCGAGAGTAACGAATCGGAAGGTAGCATGTAAATTTATGGCACGCGTGAGATTATTCTCAAAAACTTTCCTTAGAATAAATCAAGTGGTCGTGTGTGTGTGTATGTGTATGTATGTGTGTGTGTGTGTGGGGTGGGGTGGGGGGGGGGGGGGGTAGGAGAGAGGAGGGGGTGCGCGTGGTGTTTACGCCCTAAATTGCCTTCTAACGGCACTCAGAGAACTTGACTATAGATACATGGAAATAAAAACTTTTTGAACTTTACCTTCACTAAAAAAACATTCAAATTGGTTTTAAATCTATCCTTTTTAAACGATTTCCTTTTAAACGGATTTCTTTACCTCTAACTTCTTTTCCTTTCTGTGTTTTTTTGTCTCTCGTCTAATCTAAATATTTTATTCTATAACGGGAAAAATCTCTGCAGCTCACGTTCAGTGCAGTACTGCCCCTTCCACCCGGCGTCGCACACAATCTCCCCGCGCTCTCCACAGGTGAAGTGGCCGAAGGCGTCATCTCTCGGCCGGCAGAACACTGAACAGCCGTCCCCGTAGTAGTGCTCATCGCACACGAATCGATAGGAGTACTTGAGTTCGGTCCTTCCCCCGGTGTGCAGGTCCTGGGACCATTCCTCTCCCACAGTCAGATGCCTCTGGGTGGTCATGGTGCTGATAACCCGGTCTGGGTTCTCTGAAATGTGCATGTAGAAGTACAAGATGAGGAGGAGAAAGTGTGTAAATGTGAAAACAACAACAACACTGAAATGTGAGATTTAGTTCCTACCCGTGGAGAGGTCGTCTTTGGAATCGGCGTGTAATGCTTCAATGATCAGCGAGAAGGTCCCCTGGGAACACAAATGGCTTCATGAGACAGGTGGCCAGCGGAGATGTGGCGATAACATCAAGTAAAGGCCCGAGGCGATTGTGCCATACACTCAATGTGCTGAATGCAAACTGCCTAACCTGATCCGATGAAACTAAATACCTGTAAACTTTGTGTGCTCTCTGAGCCTTCAAGTTGTGCGCAGGGGAAAAGGTGCTCTTTTCACGCACGCATTTACAAGAATTGGCGCGATTTCTCAGCCTTAACTCCTACTCTACATGAATGGTTGTATTTACCGGCCACGTGAAGCCGAAGTTAATCCTGATGGGGTTGGTGAACGAACTCTCCGGGATGGCATCTGGGACCTGGAATGAATTGGAGCCGAGGACGGGTGTCACAGCGCCGCCGTAGGTGCACGGGGGCTCTGGGGAAGCGTTGGGTTGATAGTGCTTGAGACAGATCCTGAAGAAGGTCTTACACTCGCACTGCTGCTGGAAAGACGAAGCCAGACCTCCTTTACAGCAGTTTTTGTTGCCTTGTACTCCCTTCTTGTTCAGAAACTCCTGCAACTTCAGCTCAAAAACTCCCGAGCAAAACCCCTGCGGAGGAAAGCGGCTTATTATCATCAAGTGCACACACAGTACCGCTTGTGTGAGAGTGCGTGTTGTGATGGGAGGGCAGGGGAGGCAGGGGGAGGGTGATGGTTCATTGTTTGGAGGGAAAATGTTTGATTTAGAAGCTTACCTGGCACAGCAACATGGACATGACGGCAAGAGTCAGCAGGATGACGCGCCCCATATTAAATAAATACATAATAAATAGTAAATAAATAGAGTAAAAAGTCTTGGGCTTGTCGTCAGGGTGCCTCCTCCTGTTCAGTCCGTCTGAGGAAGATACATTGAGCACGTTTCTGTCGCCTCACAGGGTTTTCTCATCAACTGCTGTGGATATCAGCCACGCCGTTTTCACTCATGTCCCGAGGCACAAAAAGACAAAGGATAAATCCCAAACCTTAAAAAATAAAATCACAAAACAAATGGAGTAAACTTCTGCGCTGTGTTGAAAAAGAAAAGCAGTCCTCGAAGTTCAGTTATAATCCAGTGCGTAAAGAGGAAAAAGCGAAGTGTTCCTTGTTTGTTACAGCAAGAATGTTAGGGCGAAGCTTTTTTTGTTTTGTGTGTGAAGGTCTTGGTCTAACCCAAGGACAGATTTGTCACTGGTCCAACATGCTTCTTTCTACTGCCTGATGTCTTTCCTCACTGTGAACTGTGCGTCTGTCTACAGCCAAGGCCGCCTGCAGCCTGTTATATACGGCCTGACACATGCTATGGTAATAGCATGCAAATGGACCCCCTCCTCCTGCTGCCCGACTACACCTCCCAATCTGGCTTGGCTCTCTACAATGGGATCCCATACAAGTACCCCACCACCATCCTCCTTATTCCTCCTGTAACCTCTCATACAGTGTTAATACCCGAGCTCAAATAAGGTTGTGTGGAAGTATTTAAGAAGTGAAAACTTCTGTAAGACTCCTACACAGGACAAGACGGGAGACAAGATTAATTAATACATGTTTTCTGCTAACACTAAACAGGAAAACTTAACATTCAAGCGGTTAAGAAGACATAAGAAGAAGAAAAAGAATTGGGCTGACTTTTGGTTGTTGGTCTTTTGACATCACAGACCCTCTCCTATATATGAAAAACAAACTAAAGGTGTTAAAGCGGTAATATGGATATGTTCTATACACCTTTTAAAAGTTTTCAGCATCGTACAGCTGCCAGATTTCCCCCTGCGCTGTGGACGACATGCGGCTGAATTGATCCATCCAGCTGTTGCATCACTGCACCAGCTCCTTTGTTGTGGGCGTCCTAAGATGTTTTGGATGCAGTGCCAATTAACAGTGTGAAGCTGATTCAAAAATCTCCCCCAAAAAGAAAGAAAAAGCGTTTCCTGGTCAAACTCTGACTCAGTTAATTGTTTTTCAGCCCACCTCCCCCCTTTTCTCTTCCTTCTCCCCTTCTTTCTCAGCATACACACACGCTCTAAATTTTGGTATTTGTATCTGTGGGAAGAATTTGATGCTTTGAATTGACTGAAAAGACTGAAGAAAACATTCCTTGGCAGAGCTGCGCAATGAGGTAAACGACATGAGGGGCTGGACTCCTGCTTTTCTACTTTGCTCTCGCCTTCTTCTCTTTCTTCACACTAGGATGAAAAAAAGAGACCGTGTTTGGGTGCTTATAGGTGGCAGTGTGTGTGCGTGCACAGAGGCGCGCGCGCACCGTAGTCGCTCGCGTGGCCAACATAAGGGGGAACTTTTGTTGTTGTGTGTGGTGGAGGAATAAGTTTGCTCTCTCTCTCTCCCCCCTCAGCTGTATGGTAATTCGACCAGCACCTGCTCTCTTCTCCTCAATAACAGCGCGTGTACGCCTCACTTGGCTGAGCGTGCGCGCACACATCTAACACACAATACTCTCCCTGGGCGCGTACACACGCTCACACACAGACTTCATTTGTCATTAAGTATATATATATATATATATATATATATATATATATATATATATATATATATATATATATATATATATATATATATATATATATATATATCTCCTAGTATGAAAAGGGAAAACTGTGCTTCGTCCAAAATCTTATGTGGTGCGCATATGAATAAGGAGTGGGAGGACGGGGGGTGTGGTGAGGGGTGTTGCTTAATTAGGTTGTTCATTAGATGTGTGATTTTTCTGCTGTATAATGGGGTCTACTGGAACTGCACGCGCGGGCTAGCGCACGTACATTGCGTCACTGTGTTGAGATATGTACGTCACGACTATTGTTTTCTGGCGCCTCTCTCCGACTTCGTTACCTGCTGCCACGGTCCGTCCTACACACCGGCTGTCAGAGGAGCCCTCCCCCATGAAAAAGTGTTACGTTCCCCCACAATTACCTTCACTTCATACGTCACATAACAGTGTTACGTATTATTTCATGGGCAACAATCAAACAAAAAGTCCTCCTCTATTGATAAACCTCAACTCTCGACTCTTTCTCAAAGTAAACTCCGGCTGAACCATGACCATCACAATTAAGCCGGTTGAGACAAGAAAATCAATTACACTCAGGGATAGGGGAGACTTCATCCGTCCTTGGGGGAGGGGATTGGAGGGTGCATCTGGGTGCAATACTTTAACTTTTGGTACCGACATGGTAAAATTACACAGACACGTTTTCAGGCTATATTGAACCCCCATAATGTCCGTTATCAGAAACTTTAACTGAAGGGCTATTTACTGTTAATACCTTGGCCGCTGTGCTGCACTTCACCTGGAGTGAAGTGTTGAGTTTCTACACTCTACACTCAAAACCAGAAAAGTAGACCCCCCCCCCCCCCCCCCTCCCGCCCCAACAACCAAAAATAAAACAGAAAAAACAGAGAACACAATTAGGACACTGTCCATCGAAAAGATGGTGCTGGCTGTTTAACCAAAGTGCTACTGTAGGGGGCTGCTGTAGTTTAACTCCTGCCCACCAGTAGCTGCGTCAAACAAAAAAGGGTGACTCGGGGTCTGACTATTCATCCATTCTCTGCGCTTTAATTTCCATTGATTGTGAATGCAGGGGGGAAGGAGGAAGGGGGTCTTCAGTGAAGGACCACGACACGCCTTCAGACGCGGACAGACCCTTACAAGCCATCTGCCACTAACTTCCCCCTCCCCTGCATATCCAGAAAACGACGTTTATTTCCCTGCTTCCCTCCCTCCCTTCTCCGGCCTGAAGCGCACATCTCTATGTGCCTCTGTCCACTGGGCTCCATCTACACTCAACTGGAAGCATGTATAAGGACCTGTAACGGTATGGGCCCTCCGGGGCCATATGGCGAGGGGGAAGCAGGAGATTTTTTTCCCTTTCTTGGTCCCAGAAGAGGAGACACCACATGGTCACTCGTGGGAACGTAAACACAGCGAGCATCACACGATATCGATCATAAGAGGCGGTGATCGGGGAAGGGGAGAAGGGAGGGTAATGCTGTGTGATGATCAACTGATTATTTACAGTAATATCTCATCAGTGCAGAAAATATGACTGCAGACTTCACCTGGAGTCAAAGATGCACACATGATGCTGCTATGGTTGGTGGTTCAATCCCCCGAATGAAAAGGAAAAGGTGCAGAATCAATGTTCTCTTGCTGGATGCAGCTGAGAGGAGAGGGGAGGGGGGCGCTAAGGAGGAGAAGGAGGAGGATGAGGGGATAGAGGCCACCCGTGTAAGCGCTGAAAGCCTAAAGGAAATGGCAGGTTTTGAATGGGCACGTTCGTGAGAGATGCTATTACGCATTCCTCCTCCAGGCGTAATAGCTTACGGGGAAAAAACACCTTAGCAACAATATGAAATACAATTCCTTTGTGTGACTTTACCAGTGTTTTATATTCTATTTGGAAGACCATCCCATCAGAATTTAGTTTTGCTAAACAGTTCGGACCATTTTAAGGCTCTTTGGAGACTTGGGATTTCAGAGGAGACTTGGACTGCCTTCTCTCAGGTCCGCTTGTTCTACCTGCTCAGACGCAGAGATCAACAGGCTCCTTTGTGTCCAGATCAGATTACTGTGGCCAGCTGCTCGAAAAGGGGGCCACAGGCCAGACCCGCGTTTCCCCAGGGCCTGTCGGGGTTCCGCGAGGCTCCTCACGGCTTCCCACGGCGCTTCGAGGCTCCCTGTCCGGCCTGCTGTCTCATTTGCATACTTTGCTGTTGGTGGAGACGTGCTGAGTTTACATTTATGGGAAGAGTGCGGCAGTAATTACGTGGGAGGCCCGGAGACGCGCCTGCAAGTGTGTTTGTGTAGGCATAGGGGACCTAAGGGGGAGGTAAAGAGCGAGCTGTACGTGGCCAGTCGCGTGCCAGTGTTTATAAAAACACATCTGCTGCGCACCCTGGGGTGACGCACAACAACACACGCGGGTCCCTAAGAATAAAATCGATAAATCCACAACTGATGCCGTGCGCCACACGTTTACCCAAAACATATACTCATGTTAATGCCCACACCCACGGTCCTACCGTAATGACGAGTAGGGGAAGGATTGAACAATCACAAACCTTTAATAAATATAAACTTATAGTTGTCAAAGGTTATTGATAAAATGATAAAATTTACATAGAAAAGTGAATTAAAGTTTAGCCTGTTTTTATAATATTTTCTGTGCAACAGCAACCAGAATAGTAGAATAGAGTAAAATTGGGCTTTGTTGTTATTGTACATGTACAACAAAATTATGGGTGCTCCACACCAACCGTGCAGGAATAAAATATAAATACCACCTGGACAGCAGGAATAAATAACAAACAGACAAAACATACACAGTCAAGAGGATACATACATGGATGTAGGGTTAAAAAATAAAATTAAAGGCACTTAATGGGTAAAAGCAAGTAAGACCTTTTTAAATAGATTATAACTCTGCTTTTGGTTTAATGTGGTTTGACATGGGAGTGTAGTGAATAAGAAAATAGGGTGAATTATATTTAAGTGGCTTCATGTGACTTTGTGACTTATATAGTGCAATTTCCCACCCAATTCTTCTGAATTTAGAGTGAGTAACAACTGGAAAATGCAAATTATACTCTAAGTGTTATGAAACAATACGCACTTTCAGAGTATCATAAAAGAAGGGAGATAGACAGTGTACTTAGTGGCCACTTCATCAGCTAGACCCTGTTGCTGCTGGGCTGCACCCCTTTGGCCTCCACAACTGCCTAAACTCTTTGAGGCCTAAAGTCAACAAGCTGCTTGAAATATTCCTCAGAGAATTTGGTCCATGCTGACATGATAACATCACACAGTTGCTGCAGATTCGTCAGCTGCACATCTGTCATGTAAATCTCCCGTTCCACCCAAATCCCAGTGTTGATCTGTTGGATTGAGACCTGGTGACTGCAGAGCCTGTTTGAATACTGTCAACTCATTTTCACGTTCAAGAAACCACTTTAAGATGATTTGAGCTTTGTGACATGGTGACATGGTTAACTGGCAACGTTTGCAGCCGTCAGAAGACATGTACACTGTAGTCATAAAGGGATGGACATGGTCTGGCAGTTTGGTAAGAAAATATCCACCACATGATAGACACCACTGCTCCCAGCAGCCTGAATCATTGATACAACGCAGGATGGAGCTATGCTTTCATGTTGTTTATGCCAAATTCTGACCGTACCATTTGAATGTCACAGCAGAAGTCAAGTCTCATTAGACCAGGAAAGATTTCTCCAGTCGTCTGTTGTCCTACAACTATTGTTGCACGCCTAGCATTTTATATACTACATCACGTGTTTGTTAATGATTGCCAAATGTTAATGCCATTTTTGGCTTTTGACCTGTTGTGTTACCCTGAATTGAACCTTTGCCTCATTCCACCCGCTTTTATTTGTGATGCAGTGGAACAAGTCGACATGGACTGTTTTGTTCATGTTTGGAAAGAGAACTATTTACTGTTTGATAGAGTCATTAAACACTTAACAGCAGGGGTGAACCTATCATTTGAAATGACTGATAATCTGCTATTGCAAACATCATTTGCAACTTTATAATATCAAATCAAATGACACTTATAGACCATTTAAATTATTATTATTTTTTTACATCAGTTGCCGCTTTACAGTGATGCCAAGTGAAGGGTTTAGAAAGTTTACAAGCCAATTATTAACATATTAGTAAAGATGAACACATGTATTCTTTGCTGACAGTAACTAATTATTTTTCCCTTTATTAACAATGGTTATTAATATTAAAGTGTAAAATACTACATGCCCTTAAATTTCACCTAGATTTAAGATCACATGATCAGTTTCATTTGTCAGAATTCTTTTTTTTTATTTTTTTTTTTACCAAATATCTGCAAAATCAATCAAGAGCTGCACTTGGTGTTCAGTGCTAGTTAGCAATCACATCATGCTATTTGTGAACTTTGTATATATTACCTGTTCAAATACATGCTAGCTTTGTTGGTAGCATTTTATACTAAGAAAGACCAGCCTCACAGAATTTATTGCATGGCCGTGGTCTTGTCTTCCTTTCATTTTTCACCTTTCTGATGGGATTAGGAGGCAACTGTTGCTGGTGGAATTGCTATTTTAAAGCAAAAAATGGCTGCCAGAAAGCTCAAAGCATGATCAAATACTGTTTTATGCTACAGCATTGAGTATTCCCTGAACTGGTGCCTGGGTCAAAACATAAAGACAGACCCAGAACAATCTGAGCAGCGTTGTATATGAAATTCAAACATTGAAAGTTCTCTTTTTCCCCAAGAAGGGGTGCAACACATCATTTTTCATTCTTAGGTCTACTCTTATTTTGTTCCATTTAAGCTTAATCACCAGTGTGAATGATGAGAGAGTAAATGGAGGAAGTCCATCTCCCCTCCCTCTCTCACTCTCTCCCTCTCTATCTCTACAACCACGAGCATCTGCCCAGAAATGAACAGATGTAGGCACCTGCATTGTGGGCTCACATATGTGCACATGTCCCCCTCCTCAAACCCCCTTTCAACCTTCTATGGGACCCAGAGCCCACCACAATGGGGCAGAGATCAGGGATGCAGTAACCAAATACTGCCTATCCCCTCAGGACACTCGTTTTGTTAGAGGCATTGTCACCAGTTATATCAAGTGGGTGCACCAAACAATCTGCTATATGACTGCTCATTTGAGACATAACATAATTCAGAGGGATGTAGGAGGGAGGGAGCAGAGAGAGGGGGAGTTGGGTGGTGTACAGAGATGGCTGTCTGGACAATTTTTGCAGCTCCAGAGTGAAGTGGTAGATGTTTTAAACAAGTGAGCTTAGGTTTTTTTGCAGCTGGGGTTCGAGTGAACTGAATATGGTTAAGTGGCTGTTAGGCTTTTTTGGAGAGTGTCAGGGTGGCAGGTGCTAGCTGGGGTAGTAGGATGAAAGAGAGGCTTGTTGGAGCTGGGTGGGTACAAGACCAGGTTACACATAAAAAGCCTTGTTTTTGTTGGAGAAAAGAGCTCCGACAGCCCACCGGTAGAGCAGCAGTGGATAATGGTGCCATAATAGCCCCGTGTTCCTATCTCTCAGCTGCCGCTGGATGACAGAGGATCCACACGCACCTGTTGTCGTCCCCTATTGTGTCCAGTGAACATTAGTGTGCTACACCTCAGGAATGCTCCCTGTCCAGAGGCCTGCCTGTTCGTCCCAGGAGAGAGCTTAGCCATGGTGGGATGATGGGATTGTGTCAAGAGTGTATGTGTGTGTGTGTGTGTGTGTGTGTGTGGGGGGGTTGTACAGGAACCAGCAGGGAAGCTTTAGAGGACAAGGCACAAAAAAGGAGGGGAGGTAGAGGTGGAAAGAAAGAGAGAGAGGGCGAGTGTGTTTCTCCAAAGCCAGTGTCCTCTCTTCCCCTCTTCAGGGGCCTGTCCAGAGAGCCCTGTCCTAAATCACTGGCCCCCGAGGGAAGGCTCTCCATTGTGAAGAGATGGCCCCTGCAAGCTGGGCCGCCAGCTGCCACTGCTGCAGCGTCATGCCCCCCTCACCCTCCGCGCACACACACACACACACACACACACACACACACACACACACACACACACACCGCCTCCCTATATCGCCTCCACCTTTAGCAAAATGACAATGCTCCCTGCAGTCGTGGCCAGAGGCCAGTGAAGAGCATTAAAAAGAATTTGAAGGAGACACTTGAGAAAGGCCACAGTGGAGCGACACATTTTTTGGACAAACATTAATGATGACAAATTCAAAAGTGGGCTACAGTGCATGACACGGTAACCTGGACAAATCTGACTGCCAGCCGCCCAGAGAGACTGAAACCAAGAAAAGAAACACCGAAAGATTTAGTGTGATCGTTTTTAACTTACTGCAGATGATGCAGGGATCGAAGCTCCTTCTGAGTCTTCAGCATGCTCCTTTTTTGTTTACTTTAAAGGTACAGTCCCAGCCTGGACTTTTTTCTCTCTGAAAGAGACACTTTGAGTATCATGTTGTATAAAATCAGATCCTTATTTAAACCTTTGGACGGGAATCATAAAATCAGCACAGTTTATCAGTCATTCGTCAGGTAATTACACTTATCTTATCAACTAAGACTTAGTCTCTTTACGTATTTGACGCCCACCCCCGTCAGTTCAGAGCTACAGTCTCTAGACTACACCGCGATTACGCTGTTAACCCCTTAACACCTAGTGTTTATCATATTGGATAGATACGGTTTTGGAGACTTCTACATCATCAGTGTGATTTTTTTCCATTGAAAAAAAAAACTTAAATAACTTGCACAATACATAATACAAAAAACTAAACAATGATAGATATATCAAATATGGTACAAATTAAAGCTCATGTATGCAAATTAATATCTATTTTTTAAAATGTTTTAATAATTATCAGATCAAATTATCAATAAACACTTTATTTTAAAAAATCCTCTCATGATTGAGGCTTTAAAGGGTTAAACTACCATTTAGATGAAGTTCAGCTATATGGCTGCTAGTTAACTGTATGATACGGTATTATCAAAATAACGAACTGCACCTTGTATCTTAGTGTTATGTAATCTAGTTGTTATTACAATTTTCACTTTCAGTTTGTCTGAAAGCTCAGGCAGGTGCACCTTAGCACTTGAAAATGCAAAGTAAACCAGAATTGAGTGGGTATTTGGTTATTGACCATTCACAGTCTTTAAAGTATCAAAACACAAACTCCAAGAATCCTGTGACCATATATGTAATCACATGACCCAAATGTAAGTGTCATTTTATAGGGTAAACTGGAATTTCTTATTTTGCTTTTGCTCACAGGTTACTTCAGTAATCTGTGACTAGGATTCATCTGTAGCACGGGGATTGGTGTCTCCCTGTGACAGCTGCCTGGCCCTCCCTGAGCCTGGTTCTGCTGGCGGTTTCTTCCTGTCAAAAGGGAGTTTTTCCTTTCCACTGTCACAAAGTGCTTATTCATAGGGGTTTATCTGATTGGTGAGGCTTTCTCTGCATTATTGTAGGGTTTTTACCTTATAATATAAAGCAGTTTAAGGGAACTGTTGCTATGATTTAGCACTATATTGATTAAATTGAATTGAACTGAAATGATTTGAAGATTCCACAATACACACTCTGTGTCAGGGCATAATTCTGATGAACTCTATGCACCCATGATAAAAATGTGGTAAGTTGTGCAGAAGTTTTAAAATATGGAAAATGAGGGAAATTTAAAAATATTCTAATTCTTCAGAGAGTTGGTTATCACAGCCAATTAATTATTAAGCAGGTCCTTAATCAGGGATGTGATGAGAGCCCAAATGTTCAATTCAAAGTTGTTTTTTTATACTTGCACTGCAGCTGTAAACTAATCTTGACGCGCAAGAACACAGATATCCAATGCTGTCACAAGTATGAAAAGAAAGTCAAAAATAGAACTATTTTGGCTTTAAGCATAGTGTCTGGCAAACACTAGACAATAACCTGCTTTTCTGTAAAACCCTCAACGTTGCAAAACCTTTTTGGCCAGAAAAGAAAATGAACTACAAAAATTAGAAAACATATTTATTAGTAATATTTCAGATAACAATGCAACAACAGATATTATATACCTGAAACAAATTGTTGATGTCGTTGTCCCCAGGTCGTTGGTCCAGGTTTCTCTGGTTTTATATTTTTGATTATTCTTGGTTCCAGTGTCAACATTATTGTTGACATTTGGGCTTTCTGTTATGGTGCTATGGTTACTTTCAGGTTATCTGTGTATGTAGCTAACAAGAGGTTGTTTACCAGTTGGGTTTGTGTCATACTGCCTGTTACACAGCCAACCTTGACATAAATATCAACATGTTGCTTGAAAACTCAGAGCATTACCTTTGTACTACCCTCTTGGTTTTCATGCTGCAACTGTGCTGATTGATAGCAGATGGTCAGCAAGACATCTTCCCAACCTGTTAAGTCCAACCTTGAGTAACATGAGCTCTTGAATGGAAGTTGACCATGTCAACACTTCACCTGTCCATCAGCTAAAGCATGCAGCACAGGAAATGCCACAGACTTTCCAATCACAGTGAGTACCTAACTGTTTTTGAGTGGCCCAGCCAATGCCCAGGACACAGCTGAAGATGGTCATTGACAGATTTTTCATACCCAGTGAGATAAAGCTTGAAAAACAGGAAGAGTTGTCTAAATGGCTGAAATTCATGTATATAACTGAATTTTTTAGCAATTTCACCCTATTGGCCTTGTTTGACTGACCTGTGGTAAAGATGTATCCAAAAAAAACCCTGACACAATAACTGCTGCAGCTTCCACAAAATGTTGGATCAACAGAGAGATTTCTGTAATTTTCAGTAATGCACATATAATATCATTGCAAGCAACTGTGTAATTGTTCTTTTTGTAAGTTTCTTTTTTTTACTGCTATGAAAAAGAGTATAAAAGAGTGTCTCAACATCTGCATGCACTTGCATTTTGAGTTAAATATAAACATGGTCATTGGATTTTTTTTGATCATCGTAAATGTGAAATGTAAATTCGACATCATAAGAGCCCCAGCAGAGATATTGTTCAATGTATTCTTTCTTCTTACTCTGCTTAATTTTATTAGTTAGTTTTATGATTAGCAAACATTTTGAAAAATGAATACATTAAGGGGTTTCTCAGTCAAAATTATTTTTATGCACAAGGCAGAAACTTTCTAAAATGTTATCAGATGATGGCTTTCTCGCTCATGTATGATCTATTTGAAACAATTTATCTTGGAAAAAAAATGATGGAGATGCGCAAAATGAGCTGCGCTGCCTCACCAGGAGAAACTGTTGAAAATTCATTAAAATGACACATTCGCACTCACTTTTTGTACCCTTAAAAGAAAGAAATGTCATCCCCCCCACTGCTGCCATCAGTTCCTCTGCTCTGCTGGAGGATTTTCCCATCCATAGCTAAGGGAGGTATGCTCCATTGTGCAGCTTCTAATGATGATTGTAATGATGGCTTGTCCATCTTTGATAAGAAACAGCACGCTCCTCATTAAAGGCCCTGGGGCCCTGGTTCTCATGGCTGCCGGTGCTTCCCCAGGAGTTGGACAGCAGGCGAAGGGGAGGCGAGACGACACCCGTGGCACACGCCTGTTGACCGTGCCACAAAGCAAAAGCGTGTGACACTCGCCCTACCCCCGCCGCTCCTATTGTCCTCCCCATGGGTCCCACAGACAAGACCAATCCTGTTACCCTCCCACCCCATGCCCCCACGCCCACATCCAACAACACACACTGCTGCCTAACACTCCCCTCCATCCTTTCTCCCTCTCCTTCATGATCAGTTTTACCAATCAGCTGATCGCTCCCTTTCTCACACACCCACCAGTGTTGCCTTCCTTCCCTTCTCTCCCCTCCCCACCCTCCGCCCACCTCCTCCTTAACCTCCCCTCTTTCTCCATCAGCTGCTATGTAAGGTGGAAATCCATCATTATGTGTAAAGAAGGTGCTTGTGCATGCTGCTCAGCCATTACAATGCATACACACAAACACACATGCATGCAAACACTTATTTGGGGTGTGTTGGGTTGGGGCCTGATTGGTCCAGGAGGTTTTGGGTGGGGGACTTTAATTCACTGATTCAAATGCAGACAGTATTTCTTGGTGGTGTTGGTGGAGGAGGGTGTGGCAGGTGGGTGGGGTCTGTATTTTAGGGATGCTGGATAGTGGTCACGGACGTGGGATGGAGGAAAGAACAGGAGGAGGGAGGCACGGGGTGATGGGAGGGAGGATGAAGAGGAGGGGGAGCTGCAGCGGCTGCCGGGGTCAGGACTGTGTGTCCTGGGAAAGTTGGGTTCTCCATTTAAATCTGCACATGTTGTGGCCTTCTGGTGGCTGCGTGAATGTGCACGCTGACAGATGGCCCCGGCCCATAACTATAGAGTCCATGCACCCCGGTCCCCTGAGGGAGAGAGCGAGAGAGTGTGACAGATAGAGATAGAAAGAGAGAGCGAGAGAGAGAGAGGTTGCTAGAGAAGAAGAAGAAGAAGAAGAGAATGTAGCGCTCAGCTGATCCCATCAAAAAGAGAGACAAGGGATCGAGGAAAGGCAGAGTAAGGGGAAAGAGGAGGGATGTTGCATGTGTGTGTGTGTGTGTGTGTTCATAAAGGGGGAGGGGTGGGCCCTTAATCCCAAACTCTAAATTGAGTTAATGTATTTGCTTGGTCTGCATACTCCAAAAGGAGGCCTGGGGTCCCCAAAGATTCTGATTAGGTGTCTAGTTTATCAGATGTTGGAGGGTGGGGAGGGTTTAGGGGAGACTGTTTGTACATGAGTAGAATAGCAGCTTTGTATGTTAGGTGTGTGTGTGATTGTGTCTCTGTGTTGATGAGATTTATGTGTTTGTGTGTGCGTTGCCAGCTTCAGACGCTGCCCCATGTCTCCATTCACTGAGCTGGTAGATCTCTGGTGCGTTCCTCTTTGTTAATCCTTTTAGGCAACAGTGTCCTTCGCTGGTTTAAGATGATTTCTTAGCAATGTTTCGTCTGCCTTCAGGACGACGAATTGTCTGACTTTGAAGACAAACGTTTTTAAAAGCATTAATATCATTTGCAGATGACAATTAAAAAAAAAACGGTTTGGTGTAATGACTTGATCACAGTTTATAGGCTGCATTATGTTCAGAAATCCTCTGTAAGGGTAGAAAATGAAAACTTTTGCTTCCACACTTTTGTTGCCTACAATTATTCATATTTTTATGCAGATTATCAAACAAACACACAAATTAAAATAAGTAAAAAAAAAATAGATTAAATAAAAGTAAATTGATGAAAATGGGCCTTTTTGGATTGAATTGTAAATAAACATGTGGCTTGATTGTTTTTATGAGTGTTTACCTTTTGGAGTCCGTCTGTCAATACGGCTCTGAAGCATTTTACATTTTGTGTCACAACTTCACAACTTTATATCAAACAGAAATAAGAACAACTGGAGGACGTCATCTTGATAGTCTCTAATAAATACCATCCTTCTGGTTCCACTTCCTCAGCTCATGCACAGAGTGGTTGGAAATCTCTTCTTATCCTGAGGTATTAAGTTCTTGGAGTTTGCTCTTCTTTTTGTATTTGTAGATAAAAACACAGCTTCTTTGAGAAACAAATAGGAAACAAAGGGTTTTCTTTGCATATAGAGAAAGACAGAAACACCTGATATTTCTGTGCTGGGAGAGAGATTGTAAAAAGACGTCCTCTGGACAAATACTTCAACAATGCCAATTGCCATTAAAGAAACGGGAACACTTCATGCAATGTGTCCCTAAGAAATATATTCTTGTTCTCACTCTGTGGGGTGCTGTTGCTGTTAAATGCATGGCAACACATTCTGCCTCCCACATTCTGCCTCCCACACATTTCTCCAGGAGACTGCTGTGCAGAAATCACACACTTCACACAAAGGTGCCGGCTGGGCTTAGTGAAGCAGTTTCTCACCTCGTCTGTGATGACAGAATAAATCAAGGTTAGTTTATTTCATTGGGTAGCTGTAATCCTAATATTTAAAATCAATCACAATCTGCAAGAATTAAAGTTCCCTGTTTGACTCCATAAAGGAGAAAAAAGTATTTGTTTTTAGATTATTATTACTGGTCCAGTGCTTCATACTTTTATCCAAATTAATTTGGAAACTAATCTCAAGGGTTTGACCTTAAAACACAAAACTTTCATGTTACTTTGATCACACACATCAGAGACAATTTCCCTTTTTAAATAAATGCTGAATTAGATAACTATGAACTATTTATGATATTTATGGTCACTGTGATTTTTACTGAGGGTGTTATAACAGCTTTCCCCCGTCACGATATGCAGCCGCCTCTCGCCACTTCTGATGTTTTCAGCCTTCCCTCTCTTTCTCTGCTGAAGCATTAGACCTGCAGTCTACAGCTTGTCTGAGTAATGATTTGCTACTGCTCCTTCAGTCTCCACAGCTGAAATGATTTAACCACCAGAGGGCATAGCAACGCTTCTTTCTCATTTTCACTAAGCAGCAGGTTGGCAGAAATGAACTGATGTCACAGTAACAGTGAGTCAGCATTTGTATTGATCTTTTGTTGCTATGTATGTTATTATGTCGGCTATTTCGTCAACATTAACATTTATTCAGCAGAGGAGTTTCATGGTGCTCCATCTGCGAAGATGATTTCTTTTTTTCTTTTTGTATATAGGAATGAAATCAAATCCGTATTTAACGGTAAACGTTTCTGGTAAGCTTAGCTGATTTCACTTGGAGAGCTCTGCAGCTTCAGATGGCGCTCAGCTCTGTAAGCCTCTTATAGGAGACACGACCACAGCAGATGCAGGGAGAATGCCAATCAGGAGCTCCTGCTGAGCAGAGAAACCCGACGGCTGTGCCACTGCCTGCTCCAAATATCTGACATGGTTAACACAAATCTCCGAAGTACCATTTAGCGTTTTAGATTTGCAGTAGAGAAGCCCAGTCAGAAGAAACAGTGTTCAGGAAAATGGAGCAAACGGGAAGCCTCCAACAAATCTGAACCGCCATAAAACTTCGGATCTTCTTCTGTGCAAAGGCAGAGCCATGCTCCCTCAGGATATTGGGAAGCAGAAGCCTCGCCTTGTGTCGGACCCGGTGTGCGCAGGGGACTGTCCCCCGGTCCCGCCTCTGCGCCTGAAGAACCGGGACTTTCCGCTGAGCATGAAGCGCCTTCGTTCCGGCTCCGCGCCCGAGCGCAAGGTGCACTGCGTCCTGGTTGGAGACGGAGGGGTGGGAAAAACCAGCCTCATCGTGAGCTACACCACCAATGGATACCCAACAGAATATGTCCCCACAGCGTTTGACAACTTTACCGGTAAATCTTGATCGTTAGTGTAGCTGATCCAGCGACACACACACACACACACACACACACACACACACACACACACACACACACACACACACACACACACTTCTTACATGCCTCAGTTAGTCGTTTATCCACATTTTCGGTCACAAGAAGCGTTTATTGCTGCAAAGCTTACTGAAGCTGTAAAGGATCATAGCTCAAAACATACTGTAAGCTGTCTTTTGATCTTCTTAGCGATGGTTGTGGTTGACGGAAAGCCGGTGAGGCTGCAGCTCTGTGACATGGCTGGACAGGTGAGCATCAGCTTTTCTTTTTAGTTTCTTATTTTAAAAAGCTAGCAATTGATATGATGAATTGGAGAGCTGGAGTTAAAATATTGATGTATGCAGTGTAAATTAAGTTTACTCCTCTCTTCCTTATAATGCGTTGCCATGATAGAAATGGGGGCTGGTTGATGGATCGATTAATGTAAGTCATCAGTGATCAATGAGTAGTTGTCAGTCATTGGGTCCGAAATTAGCAGTGATTGTTTGTGCTGGCTGCCCCTGCAGAGTACACAAGGATTTAAGTCCAGAGGTAAAAGCAAGTCCTGGACTTAAATCCTTTATCACCCCTTCAGTTTGAGTTGCCCACCAATCCCAAGTATGTCCCTGTAAGCCCCCAGTTTATGTCGCCCCCTGCAGGAATAAGTGAGTTTGTATTTCAGTAGTTTTTTTTTGTTTTGTTTTTTTTGTTTTTTTGTGCTCCTTGTGCTCTATCGACTTTTTGAGGATTCTCTTATCTTCACCCTTTCTCTAATAGACTAATCAGTGATAGATTGGACAAAGATTTACACCCAGGTTATTTTGTTCTTTATAAAATAAATAATAGGGTTGGGCTATCCAACTTATAACAAAACCCTTTTCCACGCCTTATCACCGTAAATGATCTACAGATGAATGGCCCCATGAATGTAATCTTGTATGAGGAAGACCAATAGCAGTAACATCACCATAACAGAAGCTGCTGAAAACACTCATTAAAGAATCAAATTGGGAATTAGCCATGCTCGCAGCAGTACTTGTGCTCAGTTCTGATCAGTGTAAGTAAATAAACTATATTATTTATTTCTATATATTATACTTTATCTGTGTTTCTTTTATGAGTGAAAACCAGCAATCACAATATTTCTGTAACAGGGTTAGGGCACTTACAATATTATAAAAGAATAATTATTCCATAAGGAATATCTCCTCAGTGGAGTCAGCAGGCTTGGATCTGAGAGCCACAAATGAGGCGAGACAGATACGCCGCTGATGTTGATTTTTGTGGGAATAACTGACACAAACGCTGAATGAAGCCACCTGTCTGTCTGTAAAACAAATCCGCTTGATTATAATCTGGTTTGTCTTCATATTCATGCAGGGGAAGTTGGAGAGCCTCCGGCCCTTGTGCTACAAAAATGCTGATGTCTTCCTCCTCTGCTACAGCGTCGTCCGTCCCTGCTCTTTCCGTAACCTCACTACCAAATGGCTTCCTGAGATCCGTCAGCACTGTCCCAGCATGCCCGTGGTCCTGGTAGGCACCCAGCTGGACCTGAGAGAAGATGTTCAAGTACTGATCCACCTGGCACAGAACCAGCAGCAGCCAGTGTCCACAGAGGAGGGCCAGCGGCTTGCCCAGGAGCTTGGGGCAGTGAGTTTTGCAGAGTGCTCAGCACTGACTCAGAAAAACCTGAAGGACACTTTTGATTCAGCTATCTTAGCTAGCATCCAGTACACAGAGAGCAACAACGTCCAGCAGCAGAAGAGGCTAACGCTCAGGAAGAAGACCCCTGATAAGATCAAGAGCCTTTCAGAGACCTGGTGGAGGAAAATCAACTGCCTGATGGGAGAGCAGAGCTGTGAATTCAAATGAACACAGTTTGATTACAAACCTAAGTGATGTTGTCTTTTACAGAGCTGACCAGGTGACAGATAATGCCAGTAGAGGAGGCATTATCAACACAAAGAGCAACACAAGTTCCTGAAATAATTCAAATAGCAGTTAAAAACTCTCAAACTGACAGGAAAATTCTGCTAGAAAAATGTTAATAGATCCCCAACAATTGAATAAGTGCATGTTAGAGTACATAGAAAATGAGCTGCACAGCCAGTGTAAAGAGTCTTTGTCATTTATGAGGTATCTAGAGTATAAAGACAGATTTTAGTAAACTGCATTATGTAGTAGAAATGTAGTACCTGTAGTCTTGATGCATGTTCAATCATCCAGCTATGGAAAGATGTTTTTGTGCTGCGTTGATTTTTGACAATTTATTGAAGTGCAGCACTGCATTGCAGGAGCACTGCACTGGAATCCTGTTACTAAACCATCAACTACATAATTGCCATCAACAAAAGAAGGTGGTTGCAAGGAGAAATATTCAGCAGATCATTCAGTGTGCAAAAAGTTCCTAAAACACAACTAGGACTCGAAGATATTTAATAAAATAATGAAAGTAATGTTAATATGAAATGCACTTTGTAAACAATGAACAAATGATGCATGTAAGAATCATTTGTACTCTAAATCATTTTTCCTGACTTGTGAACTGAGAAATGAGCAGAATCTGAGGCTACATGTAGATTTGTGATTGTGGGTTCATATTTTAGCCCTGATTTCGTTAGCCTCACTCATCTAAAGGGTAAAAAAAAAGAAGTATTTGGTTTGTTTGTCACTTTTACACCCAAACATTATATACTCTTTGTTAGTTGTAGATTATTTATTGTGTGTTTATATTTATTGATTTGAATGCCATTCCTGATCATGAAATATGCTCAGAAGCCTTGAATAAAAGTTTATTACACCTGTGCAAGATCGTTTCTTTTAACAACAGAACAAAAGAAAGGTCACTTATAAAGGACTAGAAATCGTAGGACAAAACTTGAATGATTTGTTTGTGCACTTTTATCTTTCAACAGAAAGCTCAATATCAAATTAGAGCATTAATTGTTGATTGAATTAAGTGTTGCTGATTGCGTACTTAGCACTTTGGTCCACCTAAGCAACTCTACAAACTCTACAAAACCTGACTTGACAAGGTGAACCTACATGGATAAAAAGTATCTCTATCTTTAGAAGTTGGTTTTGAAAGCAGGCAGTCAGGGAGCAACTCCTAGTAAGCTGGTAAGCCAGCCTGTGGATTCATTGTGAACCTGGTGGAGTCTCCCCCACTGGCAGCCTCCTCTAATAGAAGCTGACAGGACCACCTGGACTGGATTAGACCAGTTTATTTAGCCTGTGTCTCTTCACATGAAGGCGCGCCTCTCTCACACCTCAAGAAGCAGGAAAAGCAGATTGGTACACTTTCATTGGTTTAGCAAAATCTCATGTGCAAACTGTAAGTAAGAAAAACATTTACAGCACTTTACACACACAGACTGCTCAGCACACACACAATATGCATTTTGTATTTTCATTTTCAGGAGTTTTAACCCACTTTTAACAAAACTCTAAAAGTGACAGTCAGTCAAAGTTTACTATTGTAAATGTTAAATATATGCGTGCACACATATGTGTAAATATACAGCTATAGTTCATAAAAATAATTAATCCAGTGATCAGAAATGTGGGAACTACGGGAAAGAAAATGAAAGAAAAAATATACTTTATTAGAAAATTGTAGCATGTAACCAGAAGACTAAAAAGCTCAAATTAATACAATTCTATTAAAAGTTTATTGTCAATGTTTTTAATCATTAGGTAAAATAAAAGTAAATTTTTAGCATATGCTACCTAGATGTTTATTCGACTAGTTTATTGCCTTCTTTTTATTTCATTTACACCACTCGGCAGCATGCTGACCAGAAGTTTAACAGGTAGCCTGACCTGACCTGGCCTAAATTCCCCAGCACAGAGGCACAAACAGCTTGGGAGATTTTACAGGCAGGTGTTGTGATTCGCTCTCTGGAAATCTGGGTGCTAATGCTCATCCCCTGAGGATTTCTCTGAAGAACATATAGTCCTGATTCAGCAGACTGTATGAGACCTACCCATAATCTATTTGAAAATTTACACAACTTCCTGTTTCAGTTAGAAGAAGAAGAAGAAGCCTTTCAGAAATATCAAGTTTAGGTTTAAAAAATAATCCTGATTGAAAACTTTGCTAACTTTTTCAGGCTGTGATATTTATTAGGGGACACACAACGTTGGACAATGTTTGGCACCAGAGCAAACATGTTAATAACAAGATGCTAAAATATGTACGCATGTCAAGAACTGGACCCCAAACGCAGACTCACGGAGACAGACTGAACTCAAAAAACACCTTTATTGCTGAACACCAAAAATACAAACTAACTAAGCTGGGAATACACACAAACTAAATGAGCAAGCAGGCAGACAGAGACAGAACGAGACACACATAAGGTGCTGGGGAAACATGGAAAAATGTGATAGAAGAGGCGAACAGGGAATGAAACGCAAAGAGAGGAACATGGCAGCAGAGCAGGGAAGAAGACACAAGGACAGACCCATAAACACTGAACACACCGAGAGGGACACAAAGGACAAAGACACAAGGGGAACCTAATAGACAAGAACTAAATGGGGAGACAATTAAAAATATTGAATAAACTCGTGACTAACAAAATGAATGTAAACTATAATACAAAACAACATCAAAACACAAGAACTCAAAGCACTGGGTCAAATGATCCTGGACATTGACAATGAATGCGTTTTGTTTGAAAAGTCTGAGACTGGAACCAGCACACTTTAGAAATAATGATAAAAGGCAGCCCTGAAGAAGATATGCTTTTCGAAGTCAAGCCCAGTATCTAAAATCACACCCAAGTTTCAGGTGCTCAAGCAGTTTTAGTGTCAGTAGCATTAACAAGAAGTGAATCTGGTGCTTTGAAACCTTGGAATTTGCTGAAATAATCTCTGTTTTGTCTTCCTTTACCTGTAAAACAGAAGATTGTTGTTGCAAATACTTATAAAAATTATGAAAATGCATTTCAAAATCCTTTTATTTTGATTAGACGTTATTCTGACGTCATCTATAGATTATAGAGGATGTCAGGATGGTTGGAGGCCAGCAGATGAAGAGACTCTACTGAACAGGTGTCAGAGTAATTGGATGTTCTTCACTAAAGTTTAGTTGAGTGAGTAAAAGGGGGACGACATCTTGTGCCAAAGGCCAAGAGTTACACACTGACCAGAGAATGAAGCAACAAACTGCAGAGCCTTCAGTTCAGGCCCCTCTTCTGTGGAACCAGCTCCCAGTTTGGATTCAGGAGACAGACCGTTCTCCTGCAGCCAGTTAGGGCTCGATCAGGTGACCCTGAATTCTCTCTTAGTTACACTGCTTAGAGCTGGGTTTGCATCACTGCTACTTCTGCTGCCTCCTCGCAGGGACTCACCAGCAAAAAAGGAGGTTTCAGAGAATTTAGAGCAAACATGTTTAGAAAGATGATATAATTGAAGCACGATCAGTTATATTGTAGCCTCTAGTCTGATCATTTTAAATGTGCTCTAATAATAATTTGGCTCAACTTTAACAACTTGATATTTTGTCTTCCAGTTTAAACTCCATCAATAGTGTAAAAATTCACGATATACTTTTAAAACCAACTGGTAACTGATCTGCTGTTTACTGATGTACTGTTTACTTACACCGAACTTCTATGAACACAGACACAGAGAAGTAGTGTCTCTGCAGGTCAAGATTCCTCTTTCATTTGTACAAAGTGTAATTAGCTGCTGCATTAATGGCTGCCTTTAAAGCATGAACCTCTCACATTGCAAACACACATTGTTGACGTGTTGCTGGAGACACAGTGAAGTGAACTCACACACAGATGGAGAGCGGTAATCCTCATATCCTGTGAAAGCAAAGGAGATGATGTCTCCAGGATAAAAGCAGTCTGTATAAGTAGAAGTTTGAACTCTAGATCCACCTGCGTCATAAAATTCCTAACATGTTTCTGAAAATACTGTCAGTGTGTGTTCATCACTTCCTGTAACGGTCTGAGTTGTAAGCTTGTAAACTAATAAACTAATGGAGAAGACCTTCATTACACTGAGACAACGCGTTTTGGGCTGAAGATGGCACCAGAGCTCACTAACCTGAATCTCCTCTTTCAACTGGCCACTCTACAATTTGTTCGTTCTTTGAATTCTGTATCACAGCAATAAAAACACAACTTTAAAGAAGATACTTCCATGACAGTTAACACTAAACTGCCATATGTTTCTGGGAAATAAAATAGAATCCTACTGAAAATTTTCTAAAATGAGCTTTATGCTCATGGTGATGAGTTACATTCATCGCAGGTCGGGAACTCCCAAAGAAACACACAGCAGATCCAGGCTGTGTTCACACTCTGAGATGTTTGTTTACTGTGCAGTGCAGAGGCCTCCTCCACAGAGGCTTGATGTTTTGATCTGTGAAGTAATAAAGCGACACAACTACTGCAGAACAAATATTAAAAGGTTAAACTTGAGGTACAGTATAGAGTTTAAGAACAGTTCTCCTGTGTAAAGAGCTGCTCACCTTCTAGTACTGCTGACATTAGTGGTGGAAAATACAACACTTTCATCCTGGTATCTCTCACGCTGACTTCGGTTAAAGTTGGAGTTAGTAGAGTCTGGCTGGGTTGAAGCGAATTGTACAGCAGCGTAATGAATCTCATCCATCTGATGGACACATGGGTCTTGTTGACACTTGAAAGCTCCAGTGAGTAGCATTGTTAATTAAGTGGAGGTGAATAATATGGGTGAACAAAGTGTCCATAGATACAGTTGTTGTAATCAGCCTGTGTGATGAGTTTGAGCCGATGGGTGACACAGCATGACTCACCTGTGCTCTGTTGTCTTGCCTCTCTGCAGCCTCTGATTGTTGTTTCAGTGACCTTCTGAGTAGATAATAAAATACATGTTAAACAAAAAACAGGATAGATTCATGTTTTAAGCATGCGAATGTCCAATGACATAAGACTGGACAGTACGAAGAAGAGGAATGATTAAAGCTAACAGAAACTTTATACAACATTATTGTTGCAGTTTAAATTATTAAACCTACCTTATGTACAAAAAAGTGAAGTTGTGAGGATAAACTGTAACGTAAATATACCAGATAAGGTCAGGATAAACATTCAAAAGAAGTCAACATTAGATATGAGGCCATGTTTCATCTGTATGCAGCTCTCGCAGAATCTTAAAATTCTAGCCAGCTTCTCACGTAAAAGCTTTTTGCTCACAAATATTCTGTAGTTTCCTTGCTGATGGTGTTTTTCTTACATTGTGCTAAAGATTTTCAAAAGGAGTTAAATCAATGCACTGATATGGTCACTCATATCTTTTAGGCTAGAGTCTTTAACAAACTTTTGGCTAATATGTTTTTGTAGCAAGTACACTGATCATGTTCTCATAATCTGTCCTAATTTATCAGTTTCACGATATGTACTAGGATTTTTAAACTTGTGAATGATACTGCCAACTAAGCGTCAGTGGACTTTAAATTTCTCTGGATGAGAAATCAAATAACAAACATCCCACCTACTTCAGAGCAAGAGAAAGAGTAATGTGACGACCAGAGCAGTAGCAGCGACTGAGAGAGTGATGGGGAAGTTTCCGATTAAAATATACATTTGAAAATATACATGTGTATACATTATCACTCTCACTGCACTTTATGTACATAAAAAAAATAAAAAAAATAAAATCTATATTTTCATGCATAACCATTTGCCCATAGTATAGCTTATCTTATAAGTATATTTTAAAAACGTGTCTATGATTTTAATTTTTTCAAATTGTTACTTGTCTGTATTCAGTTTGAACCTGGACCATTAACACAACATGAGTCATACAAAACACATAGAACCAAAGTTACATTTTAAATCTACACCTAAGTCATTCAAAGTGATGGGAAGGCAAAATTCAAACTTTTGTATAATCAGCTAACATTTCACAGCTTGATCACTGACACACATTCTTAAGAGTTTCATATGTGATGAATGATGAACTTATGGATGTTCACAGAATAAAAAGCAAGAGTTCATGTTATCTTAAAGTCATCATATGTAAAATTTTGGTAAACTGCATTTTTTTTAGAACTTAGCTGATAGCTGGACTTAATAAATACACTCGTCTAACCTCCTAAATGTTGTGATTTCAAAGTTTGGATGGGTGAAACTGTACAATATACAAAACATGATCCTCAACTCAGATAGCTACTTAGTTTTGAAAGTGAGACTATAACTGTAATAAATGTTGTAAAGAGGAAGTGATCTTAAGGTATTTCTTCATTTTCAACTCACTGTTGGCATTTTAACAGTTTCATTCCAGGACAGCTGAAAATGCTGCAAATGTGTACTACGTAAGGGAACACTATAATCAAGTTTATACTGTTTAATGCTGGTAAATATCATTATAAGATCAAGCTAATGATTTGTTTTATCATTTTACTTCTGCATGTCCAGCCGCTGACTGTAGTGCAGCTCACAGGCAGCTTGCCATGTCAGGTCTTGTGTTTGGAGATCTATTCAGCTGCTGAAGCTTGGCAGAGTTAGTGTAATGAAGTATTACATTGTTAAGTATAGTCCTTTAACTAATGAAGGACATATGATAGGTTTATTAATTCCAACAGTTTATTTCAAGCTGAAAATTAAAAACGTGTTGGACGCTGTCGCCCTCTGCAGCAGGGATGTGGAACTAAAATGTGTGTGTTAAAAAATGAGTTTCCATCTTCAAAGCTAGACAGATAGCTTATACTATGAATTTTTCTGGTGAGCCATAACATTCTTAGTTCTTGCCAGACGACCTTGACTGCAGCTGTAATGCTGAACAGAGTTGCAGTACAAATCTGCCCTGCATGCTCTGCAGACTCCACTCCGAATCACTTTATCGTCAAATCCATCTCTCCTTCTTGATCTGAAAGTATAAGCATTTGTTGCATTTTGAAAATCCATGAATAATAATTCTCTGGACTGTCAACAAATTGCAAAGTAACTACATTAAAATGTTCTTCTGCAAAATATATTTTGTGATGTTTTGGACACCTTGACTTTGGGATGACAGCTCTCTTTAGGGATAAAATTGTGGCTGAGGTAATCTGGTGGCATTTGTTTTATCTATGAATTCATCTTTTTCTTTTTTTAATTCCAGCTTTGCCTTTACCAGGAACCACTCCTGCATTCATCGTCCTGTCACAGTGCTTACGTGCTCTCTTGTGGAAACTAAGTGGATCAACTTTGACTGAAATTTCCCCTGAATATCTTCAGAGCTTCAGAACATATTCAGATGTCTGCTGGTGCTCTAAATTGCTGCCACTGAGCTCAATTTTACTAGAGCTGTCTGCTTCATCATCAGCTGCAGCCTCAGCAGTATTAACCCTGATTCTTTTGTCCCCGTGATAGAACAGAGAAAACCGACTCATAGTGTGTTAAAACATTTATATTTCTTTTTATTCAGTCATCTTCCGGAAGAGAGAGACCCCTGCACAGACCAAACGCCAGTTGCAGGATCTCTAACATTAGAATCATAAACTGTGCCTCATATAGGTTTTATTTTGGTACTTTACAAAGTTCCTCTTTTCTGTGTCTTATCTATTAATATGCCTGTGCACTACAACTTCCTGTTTTTCAGTCTGGCTGAGCACTTAGTTTGTGAGTCAAAAGTGGCCTTGCTCTACAAGCCTTCATTATTAAAGTACATAAAACAATCTAATGAGCAGATACATATTAAAAATATCTCTCTATTTCTTAACAGCAGCCACCTCTTTGGCTTCTTAAAATATGAAGGTTAGATTTCAGCTTTCTAGGTTCTATTTCAAAATTATCAAAAGAAATAATAACAAATAAAACATTTTATTTTCATATGGAATTTGAAACTTCTTGCACATTATTGCCTTCTGCAGCAGTGAGACGCAAATGAAACACTTTTAATCAGAGTATAGCATCCAGTCAACTAAATTTGGGATATTGATCTGGTCAGTTAAGTAGCAAAGGAGGTTGTTAGTCAGTTTCAGCTGCTTTGATGTTCATGAAATTAACAACAGCTGCACTCTTATCCTGTTTAGTTTCTTATCCAGAAAACTGAACTCCAGGCTTTTCTGTGTTAATCATCATTTGATAACAGTTTTGTCATGATAGGAGTCATTATCTGTAGAAGAAAAGTATGATCCATGAAACACCCAGTTTAAATTGGTTGGATTTGGCTAGCACCATCCCTTTCATGTGAATGAGCAGAAGAGAAATGTCCCAATCATGCCCTCTCTCTTTAGTGGGCCACTGGGATCGGAGGAGGTAGGTCCTAGCTCCGGACTGTAACATCACATCGTTAGTATTGTTATTGCTGTGTAGGTGAATAAACGTACTCTCGTCCTGAATGGCTGCCTATGTGGTCCTCGTCACAATGTACTACACAAAGGAAGACAATAGAGTTAAGTTTAGTATTGTACGATGCAAGTAAATACCAAGATCATGGCTCACTCACTCTCATTCTCACCTCCATAGTCTCCACGAGTTCACATAGATCATTAATCTAGATTTAATACAAAAATAATAAATAAGTAAATTTTACATTTAAAACCTTTAAATCAGTTAGTAAAAGACTGTCTCGGAAGATGCTAGGATTTGTCATTCTGCTGAAAGATAGAAGTCAATCAGTCATCGTCAAATGAGGGAAGGTCATCGTTACAGAGTATACCTGCATAACTTGTCTTTGGAAAACCTGACAGGGAAAGACACAGTGCTAGTTTGTTCTTGGCATATCAGTGAAATATGACATGCATAGCTTTGTTCCCTTCAGCACCCTCTGCTGGTTATAGTGGGACTACTCACAAGCTAATATTTTGGTGGAGATTTTTTATGTTCCTGTTGGTGGAGGAAACAGGAAGCTGGCTGCGTTGCTGCTTTGCAGACTTGTTGCTTGTGAGTAGTAATGGTACAACATGTTTACAAGTTTAGTTAACTTCTAAACAAATCTGTGTGATAGAAATGCACTATTTATTCTATCTGCAGTCTTATTCTATACAGAAAGTTAAGCTAAGTATTTGATCATAGTCTTGGGCCCCTTCCTAATGCTTAATTGGCTTTTTTTCATTTTCACTCTTCATTCAAAGGCCCCATATCTACTCATAATGCAATATTATAGGTTTGTGAGATTTTGATCAATTTGAGGTGTTAAGTGTGAGCTGTGAACATCTGGAGTTGCTTGCTGCTGGCATTTTACCATTGTGCAAACAGCGGGGATTCTTTTGTAAGTTCAGTAACCACTACTGTTACTTGTTTTCTTTAAACATGTTTCACTGTTTCAAATGTGTTACTAGATTTTATCATTTTAATGAAGATCACATGTTATCAGATTTCAGACACCTCCACCAGCAAAACCATTCTGGGTAACTGATGCTTTCCACTCGCCTTCAAATTCTCCAGCTAAAAAGGTATTCCCCCTCATTTTCTGTTTTATAACCGTAGTTTAATTTCACTTTTCAAACTTCTTTTCTTTCCAATAATAGCCCCACTTTGCACAAGTATCATCACTTTGTAAATTGTGTCTTTAGCTGATCTCGTTAAAAAAAGAAAAAAAATTATAGCTTTGAGCTAACAGGAGCTATAATGGTTTCACACATCTATCTGATGACAATTCCATTTAACTCCTGATTTGAAATGTTGAAACCCAGTATAAGAAATTCCCACGTGTTAACAGATGGCCAGGACACCTCTACTATTGTAACACATCTGGAAAGTGGATGAAGCACCATCCTGCACCCATTTTCTTTCTGGAAAGGTATTTCTGAATATCTGACTGTCTCCATCTGCTTCTCTCTGTGTCGCTCTCAGAGGTGGCAAAGGTCAGAGGTCGCTCTCAGAGGTGGCAAATTACAGACACTCTGTACTTTAGTGCAAGTACAGATACTCGTGTTAAAAATACTCCTGAAATATACTTAAAGAAAAGTAGTTCCTTGAATTTCTAACATTTCTACAAACCATTTTATGCAAAGCTAACTGAACCTCAGGCTATATTCATGTAATGATAAAATATATTAGTAGATAGAATACACACTTTATTTCAGTCTAAATTTTAATTCTAATAAAGGCTCCCAGCTTGAATCAGTAAAGTAGAACATGAACAGAAAAAAGGGAAAATACATCTATTTTCTTTTGCCTCCATTGTAGAGGGTGACTTTGCCCCTAAACAGGAAAATGAGAAGGAAAGAGATGACTCACAATATATTGCGATATATTCTTTTCTGCTGTCAAAAATGACTGAACAGTACAGAATGCCATTTTAAGAACATTGTGCAAAACTTTTTTTTTCCCATTTAAATTACAAAATTATTCAAATAAATTTTAAGATGTAACAGATCTTTTTCCAAACAATGTAACACACACACAAAAACAACAACAACAACAACAAACAAACAAAAAAACCAACACACAAGTAAAATATCAGTAAAACAATTCTAAATAGTTTTTTGGGTTTTTTTGGTTTTTTTAAAAAGTGCAAAATGTGGCTTGGGAAATATCAGTTACTGGTGTGTAAGGCTAGGTAGGACTACCTTTTTTCTTTCCACTTGAGTGACTGGGCGTCTGTGGAGCGTGCAGTTTTTGACTTTAATCATATTCCAAAACAAGCTTTGTTATGAGGTGATAAAACAAATTACTTGTATTCCCTCTCTTCTCTATTACTGTCGCCCGGCATAATTTGCAGATGATATTTTTCTGCTCAACATCCGACTGCTTAAACCCAAACCAGGTCGATATGACAGACGTCGTACTGGTCTTTTTTATGAGCACCACCTCCTCCTCCCCACGTGCAATCTAACCCGTTTTTCCTGCACGAAACTACACAGTATTTTCATGCAACTTTTAAATATCACAGTGAGTGTGCCTCAGTTTGTTCACAATATGAAACATGTCATATGTCACACACACACAATAAATGAAATATACCAAAAGTAATGAGTCTGCTTTGAAAATGTAAGACATTTGAAACTTCGTTGTAACAAGAGAAAATACATTATATTGCTTAACCTTGAAACACATTTCATTAAATGCTTAAGAACAACATGTGCCCCCTCTATCATTCCTTGAACAGCCTCTCCACGACACAAATGAAGACCTACTGACGGAGGAGCTACAGAGCAACAAAGTTCAGCACTTTTGGTGTGTTAGTGCAACTCATTGTCAAAGTGATGAAAGGTTTAAATCGAGAATTCTCTAGAAATTATCAACGCACATGTAATTCCCTCAGATTCCTGGCCTACCACAATAAGGAATGACAATTCAACACAGCCCAACTTGATAAGGTGCTCAAACAGGGAGATGTACTCTATGGTTGGGTTAAAGCAAATCTTCTGCAGGAGGATCATTATATGCACAATCTGACAATAGAAGAACTACCCGATCAAGCTCCTACAGACACAAATGTCTACAGTGTGAACGTGGAAGATGTGCGGTATGGATACCTGAAAGCAGCAGAAAAAAAGTCCTCAAAAACAAAAGAGGTGGTTGCCTCAAGTGTCTGTCAACAGATGTGAACCATGCTTTGGTCTCACCTGAGTGCGTTGCAGTTTTCCATGACAGATCAAGGAGGTATGGATTCTTTGACTTACACTAAAGAAGTGAAGCAGGTTCACTTTCACTCATGAATGACCTGATCAACTCCCTGTGACCTTTAAATTTGTGGCAGTTATGAAAGATATGAGTTTGCACCAGTTCAAAAGTATCAGCACTCACAGTGAACATCCTGGACAGTCAACTCAGGTAACACAAAGAGCTACTGCTACAAGTGCCTCAACCAGAATCAGGCCAAACCTACATGACAATGTTACAAAGTACTTTAGACTCATCAGAAGACAAAAGGGCTACAAATCAAATCTGAAGACCAACTTGAAACATCTGTTGAACCAACAGGCAGCATCAGGAAAGAACAAGAACATCTTGAACTAAATGAAAGACAAAGTCACAGATAAAAACCCCAAAACAGCAGAAAATGTGTGCAAACTAAATAAACGACGTAAGTAAGCGATCTGCCAAGCCAAAACAAGTCAGAGGCAGCATGTACAACCTGAAGACAAATCTTCATCTGATGAAGAGGCAAAGACAAAAGAGAAAAAAATAAAAAGGACATGAGAACAACGATATGCCAGCTGTCCTGAATTTCAGATGAGATGGCTATGAAAACTCATTAGGCTGAAAACTGTCATTACCACAAACAAAAATTATTATTTTGCAAATCCTCATATTCAAGGAAAAATAAAAGCCCATAAGGTGACGAGGTACCAAACCGATCCTCATTTTCAAAACAAAAAGAGACTATCATCAGAAGATCTACCACAGATCCTGATTTTCAAAGCAGACAGAAAAGAAAATACATGGACCAGAAATACAGAGAGGATGGTGTCAGAGAAAGGAAGAGAGCATAAAAAAGAAGGTACGCATCTGATCCAAACTACAGGCACAAACAAAAACAATTCATGTCAGGTATCACAATGACCCACAATTCAGACTGCACCATATACAGTGTCCTGTACCAGAGACACAAAATGACCACAACTGGATTTTTCTCCATACATAATAAGTTGCACTGCGCACTGAGAATGAAGATAAAATACAGCTGGCTCACAACAATGCCAGCAAACTCCAGTCTGAAGCACAGCCATAGGGTGTAGTGAACACTGATGCAAGCTGCCATATTAGCTTTCCGTGAAAGAATTCGATTAGGGCCCACCCATGTCTGTACAGTGTGGCACAGAACTGTTTCCTGATCAAATTAAACACTGCAACAAGTGTTAGAAATAGTCACGTTGTTGCTACTTGCTTGACAGGGAAATGTGTCCATGTTTGTGACAGGGAAAGCGCAACTCTTTGTAATTTCCAAAACAAAGAATGCAAGAGTGGATCTGCCACAGTTGTGACAGCCACCTAAAAAAAAAGCAGTGGCACACATTGTAGCACTAGTACCCATTCCAGCTGAACTGAGTGAATTAAATATACTTGAACAACAACTGATTGCTAAAATTCTTCCATTTGCCAAAATCATCGCATTGCCCAAACGACAGCAAAGAGCAATACGTGGGGCTGTTTGTTTACCATCAGATGTAGAAACCACAGTAAACTTGCTCCAAAGACGCAGCAATGAAGGCCAACTCCTGCAGGTAAAACTGAAAAGGCACACCAGGTACAAAGGATACCAGCACTTCTACACTGAACACAAAGAATGTGTTAGCAGGACTATCAAAACTAAAAGAAATATATTCAGAATACAAAGATGTGTCAATTGATGAGGAAGCTACTTTATAAAATCCCACAGATAATCAGGTAATAGAGACAGAACATTGCACTCCTGATGCAGATATACAGGGTGCACAGCCCAGAAACTCAGAACACCAAATTGTGTCAGAAAGGAGAACCACTGAGGATACAGCAGCTGAGCTGCTTCAGCCATCTAACAACGTAAATGAACAAATAGAGCTTGAACAGTCAAATTCAAATGAAGAGCCATTAAAAGATATGGAGAAGGAAAAGGAGGAACTTCGACCTGGTCTTTCTCTGGATACCTGTATGCAACCACCAGATATAGCACAGGAAATGTTATCATATGGCAAAGGAATTTTTACCTTTGCACCTGCCCAAGGAAATAAACCTGTTAGCTTTTTCTCTGTTCCTAAACTTGAACCTTTCTTGAGCAGTTTGCAACTGGACAGAACAGATTAGATAAAGCCAGACAAATTAAACTGTCCCCAAGCATGTACTTTAATTCACGGATGTTCTCTGCAGATACACGCTTTGCAACTTATTTTTTTCACAGTTTGTGACAGAAACACACATGGCTACAAACAGCATGTCAATTCAATTGCACAAAAGTAAGGCAATCACCAAAGATGAATCTAAAACTCTAACAGAATGCTTCAGAATAAAGATGAAGTGGTGAAATTGATAGATAACAAAGATGAACACGCTTCATCAAACCTCTGAGAGGTACTCCAGTCTATTGGGAGAAGGTCACTGAAAGATATCCATGCTATGGTCAGACAGCTAGGATAGCCAACTTTTTTCCTGACATTTTGGACTGCTGAAATAAAATGGCCTGAGGTTGTTGAAGGCATAAAAACTCAACAAAGTGAACAAGTGGAGTTTTCAGAGCTTGACTGGAATTCAAAGTGTGAAATTCTCTGATACAAACCTGTCACTGTCATGCGCATGTTTGAAAAGAGAATCGATGCCCTAATGGCAAATCTGATCCTGTAGAAGGTGACTTCTATAGAATGGAGTTTCAGGCTAGAGGTAGCCCTCATATCCATTTACTGGTTTAGGTCAAAGATCCACCTGAATTAGGAAGTGACCTCAAAGACCATGTGTACAAATTTATTGACAAGTATATAACATGTAAGATGTCTGACCAAAATACCCAACTTGCTTCTGAGAAACACACTTGTCTGGATCCTCTCATTCTCCCTCCAGCTGGAACAATACAGCAGACACGTCTCTTACACAAACCATACAGACACGGCAAAGGTAAATGGTGGTGGATTTACACTGTACTATAAGAAAACTCTTAGAGCTGAGGCCTGAAAATACCTGCAAAATGTGACTGACCTTGAATTTGTTGTCCTCAAAGTTGAATCACCAGTCAGAGCTTTGATTGCAACTGTATACAGACCACCAAATTACAGCCACAACAGGTTTTTACCACAAATGCAAAACCTGTTGGACTCATTGAACATGACGAATCACCAACCAGTCATTGTTTGTGGAGACTTATGAGAAGAGGGAAAAAAGCATCTATGTCAAGAGGATATACGCAACTTATTGCTCCTGCAACTACTGAAAAACACATGCTGATTGATCGCCTTTACATATCACAGACATACGCCTGCCTCCAATCAGGTATTCTCAATACATATCCCAGTTATCACAGCTCCATTTACTGTGTTCTTCACTAAAATAAATCATCAATTTCATTTATACGTTTCACTTGTTCAGTGGTTCAGAGCGTAAAGTTGGTGGGTTTGTTTGTTTTGCCATTTGGTTCAATTGTTCACTATGACATTGTGTTCTACATGATGATGTTCTATTCCACATGATTATTTACCATGCTAGACAATGAAATTCCATTCTGCATGATAAAATGCCATTCTATACAATGACATTCCATTGTATATGATGACATTGCATTCGGCACTGTGACATTCCATACTTGAGTATGTTTCATTGGACAAGTTGAAATTTTCTTGCATATTTTGACATTCTATTTTAGACGATAATGTTACATTCTGCATGATAAAATATGATTCTTCATGATATTCCATTCTAAATGATAACATTCTATTCTGATCGAAGGAGCTTAAAGAGAAAAGTGAATCGACTTCTTTAGTTTTTTGAAGATGTTTCAAGAAACCTTTTAACGAGAAGTCTCTTCTGTCACATTTGCTGGTACTACACTCAATAGGCAGGACTCTGTACTGTGCAGTCAAACAGTCAGTTATACTTTATAAAGTCTCATTTTTCCCCATGTGACCTTTTTCCTAGCTGTCGACATTGTTCCAATATATGACCATCCTGTACACAATACAGACAGGAAAAAGCTTGATTTGACAGGAGACTTGTCATGTTTGAAAGAAGCAATTTTACAGTCATTCTTAAGAGAAACATGAGTGACAAAGGTGTTTCTTTTAAACTGCAATTTTATTTGAGATTTAATAGGTTTTATGATTCCCTTTGCAGCTGTAAATCCTGTATATCTCCAAAAACTGGGTCTGGTATAATCCTAATCTGATGTTCAATAAAGTTACCAATATCTAGAAGACATGCTCTTTGGTCAGTCCTCTCAAGAATCTTGTTTGTGTTTATTCTCCATTTTTCTCTCAGTTTGAATGGAAACTTCTGAATCTGAATTTTCATGTCAGCTAGCATGCTTAATTCTTCCAAGTGCTACAATTCCTCCATAGCATTGCAACATTCCTGAAGGAAGAGTCCATATGCTTTTAATGTTTAAGCATCCTCTCCTTTAATATTGGGCCAACCAGTGACCTAGTTTTAAATGCTCCAGTCCAAATGCTGTCAGTTGTTACCAAAAGTATTTTTTGCCACTGGCCTCATGGCATGTGTATTTGTCAGTTTCACTTTCAGGAGAAGAATATTTAAATTATATTTAAATTAAAGTAATTCCAAATAGGAATTAAAAAATCTGTGGCACACAGTTACCTTGAAAATTGTATATGTTTTATGACAACGTGATCCACAGACAATTTTGAATTTAGTGTGGAATTTGTCACCAGAAAGACATGCCATCCAACCACCACAATAGTGTTACTCTTTCAACAGTTTGCCTAATGCGCATTGTGACAGTGATTACTGCACTCTGCAAATGTCTCACATGGTCTTTACCTATGTAAATTTTAATAAAAGTGTGTTGAATTGAATGAATCTATTCTTTTAATTTTCATTTGTTCCGATCTTGCGCTCCTGGCTGGTGTAATTTGAGAGAGTTACTTTAATAGGTAGGGATAAAAAAAACAAAACTTAACAATGAATGGATTTGACTACAGATCCACTTTGTCACACTGTGGACATTAAACACACACTCATCAGAAGTGATGTCTCGAAGCACAGAAAAGCAGAGAAGTAATTGCATTGCAAAGTGCACAAATGCAACAAAACTAAACAGTCATGTTGCTGTGTCATAAAGACTTTTTATGAGAAGGAAATTAACTTCATAACTTAACAACTAGTTTGTTGTTCAGCAGCAGCTCTGTCACAGCAGAGCAAACCTCTGACGCAGCTCTTCAACAACAGCTACAAAATATTTTCAAATCTTTATTTGCATGTTCTGTGTAAGAAATATATGAAATCCAAGGTCACTTTTTTACTGTAGAAAAAATATATAAAAAAAAGTATAATCACGATCAAACATTATACAGAACACCCTAGATATAGAAGGGACTACATTCGGTGCTTTGCATTGCATTTAAGGCTTGGATGCTGCTTGGCCATGGAAACCCATTCTGTGAAGCTCTCTACGGTTGTTATTGAGCTAATCTGAAAGCCACATGAAGTTTGGCGGTCTGTAGTGATTGACTCTGCAGAAAGTTGGTGATCCCTTTGGCCACTAACAGTTGAATGTTTAGTAGCGAGGAAATTTCATGACTGAACTTGTTGCACAGCTGGCACCATATCACGATGCCACGCTCAAATTCTCTGATCTCCTGAGAACAACCCATTCTTTCACAAATGTTTGTAGAAGCAGTCTGCGTGCCTAGGTGCTTTATTTGATACACCTGCAGCCATGGAAGTGGCGTTTCTTTTCTTTCTTTTCATCACTTCCTGTAATGTTGCTGTCGGGGTTGTTTAAATGCACTTATGGAGCGTCTTAGAGACTGATAATGGATATTGTTGAATTTATGAAGACTTGTACCTGCTGCTGAATTATATGGAGCTGTTACATGCTGTTGCCATTTATGGAGAATTATATGGAGCACTGATATAATACTGCTCTGAATAATCCAATGGTTTTGGATTATATATACTACTACTAATACTAAATGGTTTTCAAAGAATTTCTGTCACTTCCTCATTATGTTTAATATGCACGTGTGTATTATTATTATTATTATTAATATTTACAGCTCATGTCACCCTTTCATTAAACCAAAATACAATAAATTTAGGTTGTTCTCTTTCCAACTCTTGTCCACTTAATTTGAGGTTGATACTATTACCAGCTCTTTTCCTCGTAAAAAACATTATTTTAGTCTTATCAGTTGAAAATTTAAACCCCCATTTATATGATCACTTTTCAACTTTTGTAACTGCTCCACATAACTTCTTCACAACAAACTAAATTTCTCTTCTTCTCCACGGTGCCCAATCATCTGGAAAAAATGAGAACCCAATCTGTAGGCTGGAGCCTATACCAGCTGCAATAGAACAAGAGGCTGGGTACACCAGGTTGCCAGTCTGTCGTGGCAGAGATCCATTCTCACACCTATGGGCAATTTTAAATCATATATATATACTACTACTAATACTATCACTACTACTACTATTAATAATAAGGTCATACTTGACAACGCAAAAGTAACTGTAATTTTTAAAAAAAAGAATTGACGCCTGGCTGATATTTTGTGTAAAATTTGCGGATATATAATAGCTGAATGAGCTGAATATTTAGTTCATTCAGCTCTGTTTGTTTACTGATATCGTTTTCCTCTCTATTAACCCCTACATTCAAACTGACCAATCATAGTAAGAGACATGCAAATCATGGCCCTCGTGTCACGCCCCGAGTTCGACAACCACCAATGGTTGACGACGTAGGCGGTGCCCAGAAGACAACAGCCGAGCATTCAAACTGAACATGGCTACAAGTAAAGCTGCAGATGAAAACACAGAAAAAAGAAGGTAAAAACGAAATAGATTTTTTATATTTTGTTGGTATTAACATAGACGAGGAGTTTCTTACGCTTATTGCTGAACTATGGAGTTTTTAAACTGCTGAAAACGCGTTATGTTAATGAGAGTGATAAACTGCCACTCACAAGCTTGGTCATTTTAGTGTAGTGGCACAGCAGCGTGTCATCAGCTTGTCGTCGTCGTAATGCAGTTTAAAACACCCACACATTATATTAGTTACAGTTTTGGAGCAATTTAAATGTATAGCTACGTCTAAAAATATTATCGGATACTAGTGGGAACATAAAGCACTGGCAATGTTAGCTGAGTTGCTTGAATGTACATAATGTGTTTGGGCTGATCTACTTCACATCAGCTAAAATGGATCTAGGTTAACATCTATAATATACACGCTATCACTGTCTGTGTATGCATTCAGCTTCTTCAGAGGGTAAAACGAGCTAAATAACAAAGTAATCTTGTTTGCCGTAGCTTACTGTCTTAAAGTTCTTATCAAACTTTGCTTGAGATGTTGAATTTTGAAGATCAGATCTATAAGACAGTTTGTGTACACCTTATTGCTGTTTATGTTAACATTTCTTTGGGTGAAACTGTGAATCCCACATAGTTAAGGCCACCTTGGATGGTGACTCACTGTTATGGGTGTATCAGCAAATAGTTGAATGAGACACCAATTCCAGAGCCCTTTGGATAAAAGTGCTAAATCTAAATGTAAAGTGTCCTCCTCACACTTGCATACATGTGTTAACCTTATGCATCTCCTCCTCAGCAATACAGTGTACAGTATGGTGATCAACCATGAGGAATCTCCTGGGGCTTCTCGTGCTGGCCGACCACCAGTCATCTTCAACCCAGACTTTTTTGTTGAGAAACTCCGCCATGAGAACCCAGATGTTTTCCTGGAGCTGGTGCTCAGTAACATTACTAGACTAATTGATCTTCCTGGGTCAGAGTTTGCACAGCTTCTGGGAGAGGACAGCCCCAAGACCCCAACAGGCGGAAATGGAGGATTTTTCCGTTCTTTCAACTTTCTTAAACGCAAAGGTCAGACACTCAGCTAGGTTACGACTGTGGTGAAAACTGAAAGCGCATGCAGAATATGCAAATTTGTTGAGAGGTCTTTAATTTTTAGTATCTCCTTTTTCATGCTTTCACAGATAAGAGCCTTGTGTTTGGAACCTGTCTGACAGAAAGCTGCATGGCCCAGATGTACAAGCTTATTGATTACCTGAGTAAAAGTGAGTGATTTAAATGATATTCGCAGATTCCTTAATCAGTTGTTAATACATCCGTGTCCTCTTCGCTCATGTAGAAAGCAACTACACTGGCTGCAACATTGGCCGTGTTTCATTTGTGAAGAGGCTTTCTCAGTTTGTGCACTCTTTTAGACAAACTCTCCTGAGGTCACAATCATGCAGTACATTTTTGGATTCAGAGCAGAATAACAAGATAATCAGTTTTGAAAGTTTAGCACTGCAAATTTTATTTGATATGTACTATATGTTAACTCTTACTACACGTTTGCCACAACTTCTTCATACTGTTCAGATACATTGACAAAACACACTGAGTGCAAGCGCAAAGAAAAAACTGACTTATTTTTAAAGCTTGAAATATCCTGCTAAATGTGGTGATTATTAAAAGACTTTAACAGTCAGCATATTTTCAAATTGAATACATGTATGCACCATATGCATTAACTGTTCCAATCAGCCATATTAAATAGGGTTGCACAATTATGTGCAAAACGATTACCATGATCATTTTGCATAGAGTAGAAGTATTTCCATTTTCGGAAAAATAATTACAGAACAGGATAACGTCTGTTTTGTCTGAGTACATTGACCATTTTATTGAAGCCTTTGTGTCTCTGTGTGAGTAGTGGACACATCTTTGGCCACGTGGAATGCAATTGCATTGGGGATTTCAGTTCATTGTTGCAAGCTAGTTGTTCTTGGTTAACATCACTTGCCCTAAATCCAAAATATTTCTGTACAATTCGGAAAATGATCTGTTTTGAGGGACAATCATTTTTCCTTCTGCAGTGCCAAACATTTGAATTCAGTTTTTTTGTAGCGGATCTGACTTTTATTTACTTGTTTTATTTACTTGTGTTATTTGTTTTGATGCCATCCAGGAATGGTGAATCCGTAAACTGATCCAGAATGATGACATTCGATTATTCTGGTCTTGCACACTTAGATCTGCACGTTGAGGGACTGTTTCGGGTGCCTGGAAACAGTGTTCGACAGCAGGCCCTGAAGGAGCTCCTCAACAGTGGGGCTGATTTCAACCTGGAGTCTGGGGACTTTCATCCCAATGATGCGGCCACGCTGCTGAAGACTTTCCTGGGAGAGCTGCCGGAGCCCCTGCTGACACACAGACACTTTCATGCTCACCTCAAAATAGCTGGTAGGAATATAAACAAACACACGTTTGGTTATACCTTTATTTTCTCACTTTAGAACAGAGGTACAATTCTCATTTAATAATTCTGTCATGTTTTTGGTGAAACATTTGTGTTTTTTAATACATAGCCACTCTAATCTATTTTGTCTGTTTTAAATAACTTTTTTTCTAGACATGACTCTGTTTGATGAACAAGGCAACAAGACCACGATACCCAACAAGGAGCGTCAGATTGAAGCCCTGCAGCTTCTTTTCCTGCTCCTACCTCAGGCCAACCGCTCACTGCTCAAACTGCTGCTGGACCTGCTTTACCACACCGCCAAGCAGCAGGACAAGAACAAGATGTCCTCCTTCAACCTGGCCCTCATGTTTGCTCCACACGTCCTCTGGCCTAGACATGTAAGAGTCATAATTTACTCCATATTAAAGATTCTCAGAAAAAGAAATAAAAACTTTGCAAATTATAGATCAAGAGTGTCTTGCTCATTTTGGAAGCTAAATAGTTTTTACATCAGTCATTCATGCAGTGGAGGATGGCGAGTATCCTGATGGATCCCACTGAAAACACTACGTTCACATGAATAGAATCAAATGTTTGGGATATGCTGATGGATTTTAAGGGAATGCACATGTTTTGTAACACAGACTAAAAAACCCACATTTTGTCTTTATTGGAGGGGCTTATATGTTGTTAGAACTTGGGCAATTTAAAAAAGCAGCATCAATGAAAATAATAAATTAATACATTGAGGCTGATTCAAACCTGGAAAAATGTAACATGTAATCAGATCTTATATTACAGAGATTTGAAAAGCTTGTTAAATACATTTTGTTATTGAGTCTACATTTTCATGACAATATCCTATGAAGGTTAAAAGACCTGCATTTTTACACTGGTAAGATTTATATTTTCTTCATTCTGTTCTCCTGCTCTAGATGACAGCTGGTGACCTTAAAGACAATCTGAAGAAACTAAACAGCAGCATGGCTTTTCTCATCAAACACTCACAGAAACTCTTCAGGGTGATTATAGACAAACGTGTGACTTAACAGCTGAACATTTTGAAAATGAATCAGGGTTTTAAAAATGTCATGTTACTGGTTTAGTGAGGCACATCTTTCTGCTGTATGTTGTTCAGGCCCCAGTCTACCTGCGGGAATACGCTAGAATGCATTTCATTGGGACCAAGGCTCTGCAGACCAAGGTTAGTGAACCAAGTTCACATTATGTTGCATTTCTCCTGCTTTTGAATTTTGGAACAATAAATTAATTGAAAAGACAATAAAAACTAAAAGACAACTTTTAAGTTGTTTTCTTCACTTCCTCTTACTTTTTACAGTCAGTGAAAAGTATGACGATGGTTATGCTAAGGTTTGGTTTTAGCAGGGCAGGTTTGATGTCAAATTGAGGCCCCAAATTGTACCTGATACATCCAAGTGTGATTATGTGTGAAACCTTAAAAAGCATTTAGAATAAATGGCTGCATTAATGTGCAGTAATGGCTCTAATACAAACGGTGTGCCCTCAAGTGTACAGTCTGACTTGTCCTGTGCTCTGTCAGGATGATCTGGAGCTTCTGGCGACCAGCAGCTCCCCTGCTCAGCGGACAGTACTACCTCTGAAGAGGGCAGCTGCTCTGGGCCCCGGCTCTCAGGAGCAGTGTCAGTCACCAGCTAACCAATATACAGAGGAGGCTTTGAAGGAGCTCTTCAGACACGTCCACCACAACATGCCAGACTCTGCCAAGAAGAAGAAACTTGTTAGACAGGTTCGCTTAAGGGTCTTCATACTATACTAAAATCTGACAGCTCAGTTTCTTTTGAAATAAAATGTAATGTGATGTTTTTGTGTGCAGTTAGTCAAACAGACAAACTCTGGGACACGTACCAATGAGGGCAGCCAGGTCCCTCCAGCTCCCAGCAAGAAACACCCGCGTTCCCGCTCCTTTGGTGGCTTCATCAAGGTAATAAATAATTCTGGGAAGTCTTGAGAAATGAAGTTTAATAATTAAACTTGATTTTTATGAAAATTTATATGCATTAACAAAAAGAAGGAAGACAGTTCAGAAAACCTGTGATCACCAAATATTATATAAATATTAAAAAAGGCATTACTGGAAAAATCAAAGAGCTTACAGGTTGATTTTTAGTGCTAATAATGAAGTTGTACATATCCATATGTAACTTTTGCTGTCTCTTACTGTTGCCCCGTGCTCCTCTGGTAACAGCGCAAAGCTCGAGGTGAGCAGCTGACTGCAGAGAGACGAGTCAGACACATCTCTCCTGATGCTCTCACCAGAACTGTAAGAAAATCTGATAAAGAGAACGACATCTTACAAGCAGTAAGTCTGTTTTTGTTTTTCTAACACTGACATTTTTGTATTAACCACAAAACGGGGGATCCCAAAATTTCACTTTTCCTTGGAAATATGATAACATCATGTGCTAAATGGTATTTAAAGCCAGGACTCTGTCATGTCAAACAGTGATACTTTTGTTTCCTGTGTGTGTGTGTGTGTGTGTGTGTGTGTGTGTGTGTGTGTGTAGGTGAACAGTCCTTTGTTGGGAAAAGCAGGACTGGTAGTAAAAAACCCAGATTTTGCTTTTCACAAAGACAAAGCTCTGAAGGTTTCCAAGGTATTTCATCATCCACTCGTCTTTGCTTAATATATATTTAAAAGTCAATGTTCAAATTTTAATTAATTATTTTTCTTCCAGGCACTAATGAAAAACTGTTTATTGCAAATAATTCAATTTTGTGTGTTAGGACTGTCATTTTCCATATTTACTTTTTTTTTGTTTTTGTAGGAAGTTGCACAGGCTTAACTTTAAATGTGTTTTCATTTCCTATCTTTAATACTATGTATGAAGATTTATTACGTGCATTAGAGCAGCGGTCTCCAACCTTTTTTGCGCCACGGACCGGTTTATGCCCGACAATATTTTCACGGACCGGCCTTTTAGGTGTCGCGGATAAATACAACAAAATAAAACTAGTACCGGTACCGAAAAAAAGATTTATTCATAACACACGTGAAAAGACCCAGGAAAACCGAGTTAACGATAAAAACGATAACAAAATAACGCTGAAAACCGATTAAAAACCCTGAAAACCATACATTTCACACCTGAGCCTCTCTCGCGGCCCGGTACCAAACGACTCACGGCCGGTCCGAGGCCCGGGGGTTGGGGACCGCTGCATTAGAGTCTGTCACGTCTAAATGGGAATTTCATCTGCTTGTCTAGTTCATCTACTCTTCTCCAACCTAAAAGACTGGGCTTTTTAATGCGGATCCATCAGTGTAAACAAAGCATATTGGGCTTCATTACTAAATTGGGCTGTGGAATTAATCATGTTTTAATTTCATTTATGAATTTGGCTTTTAGTGACTATAAAAATGAGACTATAAAGAGGACGTGTCTCTTCTTCCTTCGGTTGCTCCCTTTAGGGGTTGCTGCAGCAGATCATCTTCCTCCATCTCACCCTATCCCAGCCGTCTGCATGTTCTCCGTCACTACATACTTGACTCTTCTCTGTGGTTTTCCTCATTCCTGACAGCTCTATCTTTAACATCTATTGCGCTATACATGCACTATTCGTCCTTTGCACATGTCTAAACCATTTCAAGCTCGCCTCTCTTTGTCCAAACCACTCAGCTGGAAATGTCCCTCTCATACACTCACTACTAATCCATTCTGATCTCTCCCAATAAAAATCTGCTACTTCCTGTTCAGCCTCCTGTGTTTTTTGTTAGTGCTACTGTCTCCAAACCAGGTCTTGTAAACTCTTGCTGCTCTCCTTCTGTCATCCTTGACGTATGTGTTCACTCACTCCACCCTACCTGCTCTCTGATCTTCACCTCTGTCCACTGTCCATTGCTGTGGATGGGTGACACCAGTTAGACACGTCATCTACCTGCACCATCTCTGCTTCTTGCAGAGATAATACAAGAAGCAGATAATGAATAATCATAATCGAATCCATTTTAAACACTGATGGTTATAATTTTGTAGGTAATTGCGTTATTAGAAAATACTTATTAATTCATAAAGGCACGCATTTTGTTTTTGTAACGTTTCATTCTGCTTTTGCGGTTTTCATGATTCCTCTGTATTATTGGTGGTTGTATAGGTGAAATAGTATTATGATTGAATGCCAGCATTAACATCTTTTATCCTTCCACCTTCTTTCCACCTCTTTTTCTTCCATCCATCTCTCAGAAGGACTCGCCCTCAGATTCCAGGCTGTGTTGCTCTCCTTCTCAGGAGATCTCCGTGTAAAGCCCCACACCGCCTCATCTCAGACAGGACTTTGGCAGTATTAACTTTATTGTTGCTTTTTTTTTTTTTTTGGTTGGTTTGTTTTCAGAGCATTTTTGATGCATAGCAGTGAAAAAATTAGTCAGTACGGCCAAACCAATGTCAGAAAGTTTCTTTGTCTACTGCACTGTTTACAAACTATTACAAACATGCATGATAGGGTTTTTTTTTTCTTTCTTAGCTTCCATCAGTGAAAACTGTTGGTCCTTCAGTTTATTTGTTTGAATTGATTTCAACTAATTCAGGTGAAACAAAAGAGCTGAGATTAGCTGTTTATTTTGGTTATCAAGTGCAATATGAGCAGACTTGATAACCAGTTGCAATGTGTTACAATTTGAACAGGGAAAAAAAAGTCTGCTCCTTCCAGTTTGATCTGCTGAATAATCAAATTTGCACATAAGTTTTAAACCATTCGAACAGTGTCGCTTGCCACTAACCTCTGGGGTTATCACCCAGCTCTCCCTGAATGTGAATGGTATCAATCAATAACAGGATCCTGGCTTTGGTTTGGCTCTGCTGTTGGAGCTGCTTGTGGCAGTCATCACTTAACATTCTAGCTACTGTATCAAAATACATGACCACTAGATAGCTGTGTTTACAGTCTGTTGTATAGAATATGTATACATGTTGTACAGTATGTTGTTTTTATATGTTTTTAGGCTTTGTTTTTGTAAACTTCATTAACATGTTTGGTACGTCGTATTTTAACTCTTGGGTTACAGTAACTGGGTCATTGATTTTTTTTTTTTCCTGTGCTGTGCTGCTGATCCAGAATCAGTGAGCAGGTCACCTTATTTTTCCCCCCAAATATGGAACCAGTGACTGGGATACTTCTCACTGGTCAAATATGAAATGCTGCATTCTCTGAATGCTTTATGGGAGCTAAAATATATATTTTTTATTCTTCATATATATTGTGGCAGGTTCTTATTCTTAAAGGTGCTATACTAATTCTATTAACTTGAAAGTCCAGATGCTGCTTGCTTCATCTTGTGTTTTCCTACACTTGTCAGTGTGGTGGTCTCCTGCTGCAGACAGACCCCAAATCCACAGTTTGCAGGGAGGGAAACATGGGAACTGCTGAGCAGTCACTAAACTTTCAAAATAAAATATTTGCACAGCGCCTTTTAATAAAGGTGGTCAAAGATTTGTTGGTCTAAGGAAAGTTGAAAGGATGGAGGTTTTGGCTTTGTTTGTTTGTTTTTATTATTTTTTTTTAAGGTTATTCTGATTAAGATGAGTAGTAATCTTTTACAGTCAGGTTCTTATTGTAATGGGTTTAGTGTCTTTGGCCTACTCTTGGGAAAGTACTTACTCCACTATGACTCTTATTACAGTAAGAAAGCAGCTACAGTTCATTTCTTTACCATTTTAATATCACAAAATGCTAAAACATAAGACTGCTTGCAGTCACGTGCCAGCACATAAGTGTGATTTACAGATGATTTATTTATTTTAGCACCAACGAGTCTGTAAACATGTTCGTCTTCAGAATATTTTTAAAAATCTGTTTGTGATGTCATAACACACATGACTTAACTATAACTCACACAAAAGTTAAAAGTAAAATTTAAGCAATCTTATCTTTCTATAAACTTTTAAAAAGGGTTGGTCAGTGTTCAAAGATCGGACATACACAGGCAATAAGTAATGTTATTTGCTTTGCCTTTTATTTGAGTGCATAAGTTGTTATGTTCCTTTTATTGTTTATTCTCTGATCTGTCGAGACAAAAGGAGATCAGCTTAACTGCTCAGTTCATTGTATTGTGAGTACGAGCCCAACAGTTCCAGATTTTCAGATTACATCACTAGATTTTTTTCATTACAAGTGCTGGTTTAAAATTTAAAAAATGGTGTTGGAAAGCTGTTTCTGCTGTATCTTGTTTTGAAAGTACCGTGGATGTTGTTACAATGGGTTTGATGAAAGTGTATGAACTGTTGAACATCACTGATGGACACTGAAACCTTGCCTTCTCTTTGCTTTATAGAATTAACAGTCTTTAGAGACTAAATTGGGATTTCCATTTCACTTTTCTACAGTTTAAGGGGGGAACTCCATTGAATTTTTTAATATTTGCTTGTTTGTTTTGATTTCAGATATGCCTCTGTGTTGGAAGAGCGTCTTCATGATGTGAAACTGTTTTATATGTGAAACACAGCACAATAGATGTTTTAAGTCTCAGTGTTGCGTGTCTGTTAGATAATACATGTCACATTTACATCAGTCAGACAGCGCACACAGTCATATAAGATACACACACACTTAAGCCAAGCCTACTCATATTAGTAACTATGCATACACAAAGTCAGACTCAGGGAGCATCTCGCCACACATTTTTTCTCTCTCTCCTTCTCTTTATTTATGAACAAGTGACGTATTCTCTCCACCTGTCTAAGCGACGCACACAGCATACATCCCTAGTTATACACAAACATCTATGGGTACACTGAGGTTCATTACATGGAATATAAATGGAGCTGGCTCCAGAGAAAAGAGGTTAAAAATATTTAACCAACTCAAAAAACTACAGGCGGATATTGTCCTATTACAAGAGACCCACAGACCTCTTAGAGGTTCGAATGAACTTAAAACACCTGAGTTTCCCAATGTGTTCTCAGCTTGTTATAATTCTAGACAAAGGGGAGCAGCAATTTTAATACATAAAAATATTAATTTCACAGTACTCGATACAATTATAGATCCAGAGGGTAGATTCTTAATCATTAAACTATCTATACGTGATAAAAAGCTATGTATTGCAAGTGTATATGGTCCAAATGTTGATGATCCCTCATTCTTTCACGGTTTTTTCAGTGCACTCTCTGAACACTTAGATGGCACACTTGTTCTTGGAGGCGACCTCAACCTTGGACTAAATGAAGACATGGATAGGCTCAATACAGCGGGAACTCAGCGTAATTGGCAGTCCACAAATATAATCAAACAGTATATGAGCGACTTTGGTCTTTGCGATGCATGGCGCTCCCTTCACCCCACCAGTAAGGAATATACTTTTTTCTCACATGTCCATCACTCCTACTCTCGTCTGGATTATTTTTTGGTCAGCAGCTCACTGCTGAACGACATTTCAGACACTGAGATTCACCCTATAGCTGTCAGCGATCATGGTCCTGTATCTTTAACACTAATGCACAAGAATAATACTACGCCAAGAAAAAACTGGAGATTTAATATATCACTACTTAAAGATGAAGACTTTATTAAATATTTAAAAAAAGAGTGGACTTCATATTTGGACTATAATGACACTCCCGAAACATCAGCTTCTGTTCTATGGGAAGCAGGGAAAGCTGTGATGAGAGGTAAAATAATTTCTTTCTTATCACATAAAAAGAAAAAAGAAAACAAAAATATTCAGGAATTAGAAAAAAACATCAAATCACTAGAAGAAGCCTACGCGTCCCACCAAGATCAGGAAACATTGAACAAAATACGCAAAACAAAACTAGAATTAAATGAGATAATTGATAAAAAAAACAAAATTCTTAGTACAAAGACTACGCCTACAAAATTATGAACATGGTAATAAATCCGGTCAATTTCTAGCAGACCAGCTAAAAATAAAGAAAGAAAAAACAACTATATGTGCTGTTCAAGATTCATCTGGGAACACATTATATGAACCGATACAAATAAACAACATTTTCAGGGATTTCTATAAAACGTTGTATTCACCACAAATAAACCCATCTAAAAAATAAATTGATCAGTTTTTGGACAACATAACTCTTCCAAAATTATTGGACACTCAAGCAATGGCACTGGATTCACCACTGACACCAGGTGAACTCCAGGAAGCCCTGATAAGTATGCACAATAATAAGGCTCCAGGTCCAGATGGCTTTCCTGCAGAATTCTACAAAGAATTCTGGTCGATTCTAGCACCAGTTTTCTACAGAACGTTGTTGGAAATTAAAGAAAAGGGCAGACTTCCATCAAATATGAATTCTGCAAACATTAATCTCCTGCTAAAACCAGGCAAAGACCCTGTATATCCCTCAAGCTATCGTCCAATATCCCTTATAAATGTAGACCTTAAAATAATCTGCAAAGCTCTCTCAAAGAGACTGGAGAAAATAACCCCCCTCTTAATTCATCCTGACCAAACTGGTTTCATAAAAGGTAGGCACTCATCAACAAATACACGTAGATTACTTAATTTGATAGACTACTCATACAGTAAAAACCTAGAAACTACAATATTCTCTTTAGACGCAGAAAAAGCATTTGACAGAGTTAACTGGAAATTTCTATTTGCAACTTTACACAAATTTGGTTTTGGATCCTCTTTCATAAACTGGTTAAAAATATTATATAATTCCCCAACAGCTTGTGTTAGAACAAATGACCAGACATCCTCCAGCTTCTGTCTCTTGAGGGGCACCAGGCAGGGATGCCCACTCTCCCCTTCACTGTTTGCAATTTTTATTGAACCACTAGCAGCAGCAATTAGACAGAATTCAGTAATTAAGGGCATAAAATGCAAGAACGTGGAACATAAAATCAGCCTTTATGCGGATGATGTGTTACTCTTTCTCCAAAATTCACAAACCAATATCTCTGGGGTGATTGAATTGATAAACTCTTTTGCAAGAATATCAGATTACTCAATTAACTGGTCAAAATCTACAGTCCTTCTGATTAATTGCTCCTTCCATAATTCCTCTTCTACACCACTGCAATCGGGAAATATAAAATATTTAGGTATTAATGTTTCTCCCAAGCTTGCAGATCTAACTAAATTAAACCATATCCCACTTTTAAAGAAGGTAGAAGATGATCTGGCTAGATGGAAATGTCTACCCATATCACTCATGGGAAGGGTTGCCGCTATAAAAATGATGGTCTTACCAAAAATAAATTATTTATTCTCAATGATCCCAACTAAACCGCCACAAGATTGGTTCAGATCTCTAGATTCATGTATGTCCAAATTCCTTTGGAAAAATAAACCCCCACGTATAAGCTTAAAAACACTACAAAAGACCAAGGATAAAGGAGGACTAGAACTGCCTAACTTTCAGCACTACTTCTTAGCCAACAGGCTTCAGTTTATCTCAGGATGGCTAAAACACACCCTCTTAGATGAACCTTGGCTAGATGTAGAACAAGCACTCTGCAATAATCTAGAGATCTCAGACCTACCATTTATCAGCTCAAACATCCAACGACATGAATGCTTTAAAAGCATCAACATCAGCTCTTCTCTGACAGCATGGTGGGAGTTTCTAAAATTGACGGCGTCTTCATTAATCCCATGCAAACGTACACCTATCTGGAACAACCCTGACATATTACAAAACAATAATATGATAAACCTTTCAGATTGGAGTGATAAAGGAATCAAATATTTAGAACATATACTAGAAGGAACAGAATTTATTTCATTTGACGGACTAGTTACACAATATGGGATCAACAAGAAAAGATTTTTAGAATATCAACAAATTAAATCCATAGTAAAAAAGAAATTTAAACCGGGTCAAGTTGAACTACAAACACCACCAAGTGTGGTTCAATTTCTTACTCTTAAACCCCCCAAATTACTATCCAAAATATACAGAATGCTTTCTAAAACAGATGAATCAATATCACTTCCTATTGCAAAATGGGAAGCGGATTTATCAGTTAACTTAGACCTAAACTTCTGGTCTCAGATTTGCTTAAAAACCTTTCATCTAATTAGAAATCCCAGTCTTCAATTAATTCAATACAAAATATTACATAGAGTACACTATACAGGTCATCGGATGTTCAAGATGGGCTTTACGTCTACCAACAACTGCTCACACTGCCAAACCAATTCACCGGACAATTATATCCACGCTCTTTGGTTCTGTCCACCAGTTCAGAAGTTTTGGCGCGAGATATGTGAAGACTTATCGAAGTGTCTGAAATGTAACATTCCAACTTCCCCCTTAGTGTGTTTGTTGGGCAGCTTAGATAATGTCACTTCAGAAAAGAATATAGCCCATATGGTTTTCACTGCCCTATGCATAGCCAAGAAAACAGTCCTCATGAACTGGAAAAATAAAAATAATCTTAATTCTAACCAATATAGAAATTATCTATTAGATTACATTAGTCTTGATACAGCCTCTGCCACCACATCAGATCAATTGCTCTGGGCTCCTTTGATCAGCTCCATCACCTAGTGGGGGTGGGTGGTCATAGTTTGGTCCCGCCTTCACTGTTGTGATTGGTGTGGGGGTAGGGACAGGCTTAGGGCGTCGGGGGGTTCCCCGGAGGCATCTTCCTTGGGGGGCTCAACCCGGGGTAGCGGTCATGTCCGGTTAGGGGCTCTGTTGGCTCTCAGGTGACTGTTTCCTCGCGGCTGCGTGCAGCGGGGCTAGGGGAGGGTCTGTGCTGACGGACGTGGGTTACTGACCTGGTAGCCTGGCTGCCCCTGGGTGGGTCCGGGATGGGCGTGAGGTTCTGGGGGCGCTCCGTCTCTGGGCTGGGACCCGGACCGGGCCTCGGGGGCTTGGGTCCTGGTTGGTGTGTTGCCGGGGTTGTGGGCGGGTGGGTGCATGGGGGCCCAGCCCTGGAGCAGGGTGCCGCCGGTGCATCGAGCCACCTGGGGGGCTCTTCAACTGGTGGGGGAGATTGTCACATCTTGCAGGAGCTTTCCTCTCCTCAGGAGCTCCCTCTGCAGGAGGGGGAGATACAGGAGAGGTGGAGGAAGATCTCAGCCTGGGTGTTTATTGTCTTATGTAGTCTGGAAGATGAGTGGATGGTGGGGTAGGTGCAGTTTTCTCTGTGGTGGGGTTGGGTGGACTGTCCCGGGCTCTGTGGGGCCGGGCGGCGCTGCTGCACTGGGCCCCGGTCTGGATGGGCCTGGGCCCCCTTTCCCTGGCGGGTCGCGGAGTGTGGGGGTGCCTACTGGGGTCAGCGGGGGAGCTGGCCCCAGGGAGGGGTCACTTGCCCCTCCCTTCCTTCCCTCCCCATCTCCAGCTGCCTCCCTCTTCCCGCTCCACCACAACCACCCACACATGCAGGGCCTTGGAGTAGGGGTATGTCACCAGGGTGCAGAGGAGGCTACCCCCCCCCCTGTCCCCTTCTGGCTGCCTCTGCCTCAATTTTATCCCACAACTTAGACATTCACATTACTCACACTCTCATTACACATACATATAGGATCTTGGGGGTGGGCACGATACACGGAGTCCAAAGTACCATCAGGGTGTACACCCCACCCCTGGCATCGTTGCCCACCTCTCAATTTTAAATACACATAGACATTGAGGGCTAGCAGGAGGGACCATGCGCTTACCTGCTGCTCTCTGGCAGGTAGCTCCAAGCCCTCCTGGGTTTTAAATGCACCTTAAAACACACATGCATCAACACTACAATGAGCGGGTGGAGGGAGGTTTGGAGTCTTCTCTCACCCCCATTCTCTGCGACCTGCTGGAGCAGGGGGGCTAGGAGGAGGAGTTGGCCGTCCGACTGCGGTCTGGAGTGTGGAGCCTTCCTGCTGCTGCGGAGTTGGGGCGGTCTGCCTCCCCCCACCGCAGGGAAAAGGGAAACACCACCTGGGTCTGGGTGCAGTTCCCCCCTCCAGGGGCGGGGGCACCTAGACCCGGTTTGTAGAGTACGCTTAGGGAGTGTGATCGTGTGTACAACGTCTCTTTAGGTCTGTCTCCACGTTGGTTGAGTGTGGAGTAAGTGCATATGAGAGCATGAGGGTGGGAATGGATGTTTGTATCTGTGTGTGCCTGTATGTCTGTGTCTATATGTCAGGTTGGGTGTCAGGCGCCACCTCTCTGGGGACATCTCAGGCCCTCCAAGGTTTGGAGGCCTATCTCCCCCTACCACCACTTCCCCTGCCAGTGGCGCCAGTGCATTTTTTTTTCTCTGCCCGTTCTGTTGGTTTTTGTCTTTTGCCCTTCTCCCCCATCCCTCTTCTCAGCTGTTTCTCTTTCCCTCTTTCTTTCTCCCCTTCTTTCCCCCAGTCAAGTCTGTCCCGTATTCAGTAAGTGAAAATAAAATAAACAATAAAAGGTGAATCAAATGGACCATTACGGCAAGGCTGGGATGGTCAGTTTGGTAAAGTAAATCCGTTGGGCATCTTTCTTTGCCTTTAGACAACAATTCTGAGGGCAAAAGAGCCAAACGGGACAGGCCAAAAAAAAAAAAAAAATACAAAAACTGAGCGAGAGGGGCTGCTATTGTGTGTGTGTATGGATAATAGCAAACACTGAAATACATTTTTTGCACGCAGCAATGAATTTTGTTCACTCAAATTCAGCTTTTCTTCGCTCAAAATAAATTTCTCCTCAAAATGCAACACTTGCACCTGCAAACTTTTTTTTACTTGCGCTCAAATTTTTTTTACGTGCGCTCAGAATAGTCCCCCCTCCATCTGTCAGACACTTGAAAGTGACCCGTGTGTGCTTCGCAGCAATCACAGCAGTACAGACACCCAGCCTTCCGTTTCCACTATACTCTTTCATTCACATACATTATTCTCTTGCATACATATATTTTCTTCAGACATGTATGCATTCTCTTCTTACATACATATATTATTTGTGAGATTAAATGCATATTGAATGTTTTGCATGTAAATGAGAGCAAAATGTAGGAATGCATAAAAAAATGCATGTATGTTAGAGTGAAAATTTGTAAATATGTACATTAAAATACATGTATAAGAGAGCACAATATTGCAATGTGTGTGTTAAATATGTGTAAACATGAGAATAAAAATATCTAAATATAAAAATTAAAATAAAACTATGTGAGAGTGAAAGTATATGTGTGTGAAAGAAGAATGTATGAAAAAAAAAAGACAAGAAAAAAAAAAGAGAAGAAGAAAGAAAAAAAAAGAAAAAAAAAGATAATACATGTGAAACATTTAGTTGACTGCTTGCTTGCGGTGCATGGTCACTGATGAGTTCTTTGTGTGCTGTGAGAAAGCTGGAACACTGATAAATCCAGGTTTTACTAAAGTGGGTGGAGCTTTAGTTTTTACTCCAGAAGTTCGTGTGCACCTTATTCCTTTGTAATGGGGTGGGGGCAAACACACACACACATGGTAACAGGTTACCTTTTCCTACTGAATTCATTATTGGGTTAAGTTTTCTCAGTTGTCCAAGCGCTAACTAATCCATGACTATTGTTGTATCATGTGGTGTAAACTGTGGTAACCTGATTGTTTTTGTATTTTAGTGTAAAATAAGCTCAGCGTGTACAGTGGGTTCCTTGGTGGATTATCCACTTTGCATTAAAACCTCTGTTTTCTACAGAAAACTTGTCTGAGTTAATGTTTCAATTAGTGTTTCAGTTTCAGGCTGGAATGAATCTGAAATTGAAGCCTTCGTTGCCCAGCAGCAAACACACAGCACCCTTAAATGCAGTGACAGTATTTACCCACTGAAGGGTGCTGTTGAATAATGCAGATGTCTGTCTCCAATTATGTTTTCAGATTAATGACATTATAATAGCTTCTTGTGTCTTGGAAGGACTCATGAGCCAGTTAAGTTTTTTTCTACATACAAATACACTTTAGCTTGTTACATATTGTTCACTGTTGCCATGAACAGTTTTTTCATGGCAGTATTACCTAGTATATTTCACTTCCTGCCCTCAGCGTACTCGGTAATCAGTTGTTGTTATCAAGAAGTAAACGTAAGCCCATATTTCCCATGAGATTGCCCTTTAACATAAGATGAACTAAACAAAATGTTAGTATGGAAAACTAACCAAGCTTATACCTGCAGTAATTATTCTATTAATTACAAATACAGATTTGTGATTGAAGATTACGACAAATTGAAATACAAAATTCTCAGTGCCATCTTCAAAAGATGTTTTAATGCAGTTTTATAGTAGAAGGATTTCCTGTTTGCATGTATTTCGTTAACTGCGCAGTGTGCTCCTTTAGTCCTGCACACAGATGAGTCAGAATATCACGACCGCCTGCCTATGTTGTTCATGTCCCTGATGTGCAGTCCACACAGTTTGGATATGGGACTGCTGGGGGTCCTGTCCTGTTTCCTGACCAGTGTTGGTCAAGTTACTTGAAAAAAGTAATCAGTAATTAATTACTGATTACTCCCCCCAAAAAGTAATCCCGTTACTTTACTGATTACTTATTTTCAAAAGTAATTAATTACTTAGTTACTTAGTTACTTAGTTACTTTTTAAAAACACGATTTACAACCTGAAGAGGTGATAAAGTGATAGATCTTTCAGCCCAATTCTACTTTTTCTACATAATCCATCATACAAAATGTAATCAAATGGAAAAGTCTCTTTTTTTAACTTGTTTTATCAGTTTTAATCTTTTAACTTTATGCATCAAGCAAAACATTTAATTATATGCAACATTCTCTGACTTGAATAAATTAGTTTAACATTTAAACCTATTTTCTACACATTCCAGCACATAAAATAAAATATTTTTTGTGTTTTCACTCACTCTTTCAAACAGATGCAAGTAAAACACAGCAGAAAATAAATAAAGTCAAAGACTCAGCGGTCCTTTTGCTCTATTTTCACCTGTAAAGCAGGAGCAGGGTAGGCGGAGGGTTACCCTGGTGTAGGTGTGCTGCGGTCAGTTGAAGAATCCGCGTGAGTGTCTCTGTGAGTTTCCCATCACGTCGTAGCTACTCGGTACTTGCTCGGAAGTTTAGGGGTTTTTTTCGCTGTAAAAAGAAGTTTTCTTCCCACGCACGATGGACGCTAATGTTTTTGTCACTTTTTATGGAATCAAACTCAAAGTAAGGTCAGTACTTCCACACTTTAAACGCTGCACGCTCATACTCTCTCCCGCACTCGATATATTATCCATTGTTGATCTGCACACAGCTGCTGTCACCAACGTCGCACTTGCTTACGTCACTGTCATGAGACATTCTCGCAAAAAAAATCACGGTTTTAGTAACGCAGTAACGCAGCGTTCCTACGGGAAAGTAACGGTAATCTAATTACCGATTTTGCAATAGTAATCCCTTACTTTACTCGTTACTTGAAAAAAGTAATCAGATTACAGTAACGCGTTACAAGTAACGCGTTACTGCCCATCTCTGTTCCTGACACCAGGACTTTGGCAGTGTATCTTTTGGCTCAGTCGAACTAGATTCTGGTCATCTGGACGGTTTCAGTGGGAGAAACGTTTCGTCACTCATCCAGGTGACTTCTTTAGTCTCAGCTGACTGCAGGTTTCCCCAATCTTATAAACAGTATATTTGCAAAATGACTGAAGCTAGACCACTAAATGAACAATGGGCTGTGAGGTCAGTTCCTTGATCATTAATATGCAAATTGTCATGACCATTGATCAACAACCACTGATCAAAGACCATTGCTCCATGGCCATGAGTACCATTCACAGAAAGTTGGGGAATGGCTGCAATCACAGCATTGTAAGATGGCAAAAGATGCACCCTTAGGCCACTTCCTCGCTTCAGAGATGGTCTTTCCCTTTTCACGTAAATGGTTTTCCCAACCATTTACGTGAGACTGAAGAAGTCACTTGGATGAGTGATGAAATGTTTCTCCCACTGAAAACGCTACGTCCAGATGAGCAGAATCAACCTTTTGGGATTTGCTTCGCTGGATGACTGAGCATGCATCAAGACATAGATTCGGGGAAATTTGCCTTTGTTTCCTGTCATTTCTGAGCAGTTTTGTTGACCCACCTGAACATCACGTTGTAATGAAATAGCTGATGTTGCTTCACCTGTGAGTTTTATGTGAATGTTTTGGGGACTGCATCATTTATACCACCACATATTCATACATTGATTTAGATTTCCAATGTTTGTGCAGTATGTGTTCTCTAATTTATCAGATTTACCAAACAATTTAATGGGCAAACTAATTTCTTCAACATTTAAGTCTTCCCTTGTTTTCAGGATTAAAACTTTTATTGACAAATTGCATTACATGTAGGGAAAAACACTAGCGCTTTTGGGAATTGATGCCTTTGAGACAAAAGCATCTGCTCTTTACTTCCAGAAATCAATTCAGACGCGTCTGCAGTAAAAGCTCCCTCCCTGCCTCGACACCCACCCCTGCCTCAGACAGCTATTATGACCCTAGAAATAAGGGGGACCACCCCCTCGAGATGTCAACATCTTGTCTCCCTCTCTTTGTTACCGAATATGGCCAAATGAGTCATTCAATTCAGTTGCACAAAGGAAGCAGCCGGCCTCTGCCTGTGGCCAATTTGTTTTCCATCACTTCTGAAGTGCAGCGGGTTAAATTAACCCGTCACTCCGAGTCTGCCAGGAGAAGACAAAGTGAGGCCACGAGCAATAATCACTCATGTATAGTGGTAAATAAAAAGCTGGGTAAACTGTGCCCTCCGGGTGTTAGCAGTCACACTGAAAAGTAATAACAAACCAGATCTATCTCTGAGAGAAGCTCTGACTACACTCCACAAAACTGTTGTATAAAACAGTGTGAATCAGGAATACATTTAAGAAGGGATACAAGCCAAAGAACAGATTTTTTCTTCTTATAATGCACCAATAATGCTGTGCCTGAAAACCATTTAAGACTAACTTATAATACAGCTGATTGGCAGAATATTACATTTAACAACAACTTCTTCTTCTCCTTTTTAACATTTTTTATTTATTTTTTGCTGTAGAAATCTGGGGTTTATTTTACTGTTAAACTGAAGACCTAAATAATTCATAACTTAGAAGAACAAATCAATAAATGAGCAAACACTGTTTCCTTGTGGATTTAACACCTTGTCACTGGTTTTACTGTAGATTTCCAGCTGTAAGTGGTTTTTCTTCACGGTATCCCTGATAGCTTTTTTTCCCCCGCTCCTTTTTTCCTTGGTAGTATGGTGATCACAAAAAGCTGAAGCCAGGGTTTCTGTGGAGACTGGGGAAAAAAACTCTGCCAGGCTCCATTTGAATTTCAAAGCCTTGCCAGTGAATTCATAATAGACTTCTGAGTAAGCTCTGGCAGCTTATGGCATTCCAGTTATGCCAGTCTCACCCCCCCCCCCCCCCCCCCCCCCCCCACTTTCCCCAACCAACCCAAGTTCCTGCAGCTCAGTGTGCAGTCTTGGCACTGAGCCGTGGCCAAAATAAATAAAATAAAATATCCCAATTAATCCGCAGTACAACTTCCAACCTCTCCTTTTATGTCACATCTATTGTTCTTCCTCTCCACAAATAGTTTCTCCTTTTCGGTTATATTTTCTCGTGCTTCGTGGTGATCACAATTTACTCTTCCTCTCTCCTTTCTCATCATGTTCATGCAGCCTCGGGCTCTTTTTTTTCCCCCAAGGGAGGAGACCGCATGTGGGCGAGCGAGATAGACAAAAAGAAGGAGAGGGCAAGAGAGAGAGAAAGGCTGCTGTCACCTTCAGTGATGGTGGCGGCTCCCGCTACGGCTGCCACTGAATAGATGTGAGGTCACTCTGGGTACTGGTGTGTGCGTATGCGTGTATGTGTGGAGTTGGGGGGGGGGGGGGCATAGGAGGAGTCTTGCTGCTGTTATTTGTAAAAGCTTTTGATGGATGATTACTCTGTGTGTGTGAGATAGAGGGAGTGAGGGAGTCCCCCCTCCACACCCCCTTTCTTTTTCTTTTTTTTCCTAGTGGCTCACTGTTCAGTGCACAATGACTCAATGAAAAGTAGAGGGGAGAGGCGAGCACACTGTACAGCTGCATGAGAGAGAGAGAGAGAGAGAGAGAGAGAGAGAGAGAGAGAGTAGAAGAAGAGAAGCCAATTGGAGGGAGCTCTAAAGCTGGTGACAAGTAGAAGAAGAGGACATACTCGTATTTTTTCCCTCCTCCTTTATTTCCCTGAAAGGCCACTCCAGGATCAAGTGGCAGTCGTTCAGTTTGAGCTGAACTTCACTTGGCTATGCTGCTGTCTCAGCCCCTTTAAACACTCTCCTGCTGGTTCTCACTTCTTTAAGGAGGTAGTACTGGTCAGTCATCCCGGGCAGAAGGAAGAGGGTAGGATCTGTTGGCTGGTTTCTGCAGTGTTGGGGAGCTCCGCAGGAGAGCAGAATGCCTGCTGGAAAAAGAGGGGATGGAGCTGGGTCAGGAGGCTGTGGGATGATTGCAGTGGACACAGGCCGGGCTCCTCAATCTTGGATGCAGGTGGTGTTGGCGTGGAGTGTTACGGTGCTGTTGGCAGGTCACGGAGGTGCAGAGGCGTGCCCCACTCCCTGCAGCTGCCTGAGCAACACGGTGGACTGCCATGGCCTGGGGATCCACACTGTGCCCAAAAACATCCCCAGAGGCACTGAGAGGCTGTGAGTACATATGCATTTATATTCTACTGCATCTCCGAGGACCAAATGTGTATAGACACATAGTAGGATGAGGGGAATCCTTCAAAGTGACGGCATATAGCTGCTCTTCACTTAAATAAACAAGGAGCTATTTAAATCTATGTTAATTATGAGTTTGGGTAAAGGTTTGCTTTATAGGTCAACATATCAGTATCTGCAGGAATATGATCTCACGTGTATAATTGTTAAAGGGCAAAAATGAGAAAACAAGGATGGAGTTTCAGAGTGAACAGGGTCTACAGTGGATGATTTAATTATCAGTATAGCCCACTCTTTTGAGGCATTTCACAGTACGCGTTGCATATTATTTCTTGTTTGTGTCAGTGTATATTCTGTTGTGGTGTCTCTCTTCATCTGTTGCCTGTTTAACCTCAGAAAACATGCACACATGATTGATCCACTTGAGTTTCAGGATTCAGTTGCTGCTCAGCAGCATAATTTCTCCACATCTCATGTTTCCAGTTATATGTTTAACTTTTTTTTTTTTTTAAATCTACATCTTTTCAAAAAGGATGTATCGTAAAACTTCAAAAAACTTCTTCTCTTCCCCGGGACTTGTTTTTAATCCATTTTCTTCTGTTTCTCTTTTTATTTACTATAATATCGTGTCTTAATTTTTTAGTGGGTTTCTTTTCAGTAGGGCAAATGCACTGTGGAAGGAAAGCAGTGATAAAGAGTTCTCCTGAGCGCTGCACACATACCTCAGTCTAATGCAGTCAGTGCACAAATGGTAGGCAGTGGTAATGATGTGCTGGCCCACATCACATTAAAATTTACAGATTTGCTCAATATCGAGGCACCTGAAAAATAAGCACAGGAAGAAATTTGATAAATCTGAAAATTTGTCCTATGCTCCTCGCTTGCAAGTCATAATCTGCACTGTATTTTCAGACCAAATCTATCGTTTAGGCCTCTGTAATTAAAAGTATGTATTTTTAGCTTTAATAGAGTGTCAGGGCTGACCTACTGATCTGATTTTGATGAAACCAAATTATAACGACCCTTACATACTTACATGCTGTACAAACCTTCCTCGAGTGATTGTGGTTTCGTTGTTGGTTTCTTAGGTTTATAAAAATGTCTAGAAGTGTCTGTTTTACAACAGCCTGTGAAACACCATGGTAGGGTTTATCTTCTAATGCAGTAGATGATGACTGCTGGTAAAATATTGCTGCATATCTTTGCTAATGCCGTCTTGTGCTCGGTGTCTCGGTGTGTGAATGCTACATGGTGCAAATTATCACCTTTACCAATGAGCCCTGTTTTTGCCTTTGATGGACTGCCTCTGCTATGACTCTATGGTACAGTCAAATATTAATTTCTGACATCAGGTTTGTGGTCTGCCTTTTTTGGCAATTATTGGTGCAAATAAGCACAATGCACCTCAACAGTGGACCCATGGATGCAAAGCAATGCTCCAGTATCAGCAAACAAACTCCGCCGCAGTGAGGACAAATAAATTAGGAGGTACTTAATCTGTTTCTCTCCGCCTCTGAAGGTATGAATTGACTGGTTGTCTCAGTGCCTGGTGAACATGTATGTGTTTGTATATGGTGAGTGTATGTGTTTATTTCAGGTTGTTGAGTGCCTGTGTATGAATAATTGATGACTTTCAGGGGTGCCAGTAGAGAGATACATTATCCTTGGTCCTCTCTGGTTTACTGTAGCGTGGAGGATGTTTTCCCCTCTAAGGCTAATAGCTTTATGATCGGGAATGGGGGCTTGGGCTCTCGGTCAAAGAGAAATGGCCTGGAAAAAACTGTGAGCCTGTAGACACACTTGCCCATTTTTCTATTTATGTGAGATGGTGAGATATTAGATGGTGCTCTGCAGGGTGAGAGTAACTGACACAGTGGTGAAACTGAAAATTTTCACATAATTTTATTGCCATGAATGCCGGCACAGGTTCATTTAGATGAGCAGAAATGGGTAATAATATAAATTCTGCCTCCAGCTTGGTAATGTGGAAATGAATGCAGCTGTAGAGTTTTTATCTTCAAATGTAAAGCATGTTGAGGCAACTGTTGTTGTGATTTATATACTTATATGCATAAATGTGTAAATGACACTGGTGCTCTGGATAATATATGGAACACACTGTTTTTTACTTTCCATAGAGATTGTGTGTTGGACAGAAACTGATAGATACTCATGGTGGGATCTATAACCAGAGTAAAACAAAGACACTTTGATGTTTAGTTTTTCAGTCTTTGACTTCCAGACTCAACATTTTACATCTATTTTCTTTGGAAGGAACCCAATTGTTTTCTCTCCTACTGGAGGTGGGATAACCTGGACAGCTTCTGACTCAGCTTCACTAATGCAATCTGATCAATAGGGTTGTTGGTTTAACCTGTGCCACTGTCTGAAATGGGTATCATGCTCTTATTTCAATCAATCAATCAGGCTTTCTATACATAGCCAATGTGACCTTTTGACCCCTGAGTTGCATCTTTATTCCGCATTCTTCCCATCACGTGGTTATGTAGACTCAGGAAGACCCTGCCCTGCAGTGGAGAGGAACGACTCATTAGACAGCTATTTGTTAAAGGTCTTGTCGGCCAATTAGCATGTAAAGTGATCTGAGTGTGTGTGTATCAGCTGGACAGCTAGCCACTGGGGGAAAGAGAGTCGGCGTGATTGTGTGTGTGTGAGGGAGCAAAAGAGGGAGAGAGTGTATACAGTAATCCCTGGGCGACAGCCAGCAATAAGAGGGTCATTTATCAACGTGACTGCACCAGTCAAACTAAACACCCCTCCTCACTGGGATTGTCATGGCAACACTGAAAAATGGATGCCCCTTTGGGCCCTGATGAGCATGGTTATTTGAGAAGAGGAAAGTGTGTGTGAAAGCCATAGAGAGGAAAATCTGTGAAGAAATGCCGATGAGTACAGGAACGTGTGCGCTGGTACTAGACAAAACACTGCACTTATGAGGTTTTTGTGAAGGACTTTACTGAACACTTACAGATTGTTTTTGGAGTTTTCTGGTGCTGATCCGTTTAGTTTGTGTTTAATCCAGATTAAATTATCGTCATAAATCATAAAAACAAAACTTGTGTTTTTCCTGCTCTTGCTTTCATAACCAGGGCTTAGAGTGAAGTGGATCAACTTATAAGAAGGGCAGCATGATAAAAATAACCTGTCTGACAAAAATAAATAAACAGTCAGTTAGGTACAGTTAGTCAGTGTGATTCCTGGCTCAAAACTGATCTCTGGGGGCTACATATAAGCAGAATCGGTGCATGTACATTAAAGCCAATAAGCTACCACACAAGTTAAAAAAAAAAAAAAAAAATGTTTTCATGTTTCTTCTGATATGAAAAAAAGTCTGTTGTGCTTGAGTTCAACTGTAATTAACAAATCTCACTAAGAAGATAATTTATTTGTATTGCTGTTCATTTTTAAAGGTGTCTAAAAATTCTTTCTTTACTAATTTCACTGTAAAAAGTGTCTCTGTGAAGTCTTTAAAAGGAATTGTGTGTGATTTTATGGAGAACACAACTGAAGTAAAAACAGAAATTGAGAAACAGCATGATTACTTATAAAGGTCAGGATGGTCCATTAAATATTTCATGGCACTGAAAAGTCAAAACTGTCGCTCCCTATTAGGAAATTTACTTAAATGTAGCAATTAATGCACTTAAAATGTCCGCTTATACCTTAATACATGATGCAATATTAAATAATGTGTCAAATGATCAGTTTAACCCTTGTATGGTGTTCGGGTCTGTGAGACCCGTTTTCAGTTTTTTTCAAAAGAACAATTAAACAATGAATTATTTTTTCAACCTGAAATTCATTGGCTTTGGCTTATTTTCTGTGAAGAACATAAATCCGAACTAATTTTCAATGACCTCATACTGTACCTCCCCCCACGCATTTACATTACATACAAGGTGTTCGGGTCCACTGGACCCAGGTCTAATAAAAGTGTTGAAAGTGTAGGTCCTGTGTTCCCACACTCTGTCTTCCTCCTTTCTGGTGCTGCTGATAATGTTTTCTTCCCCTCCTGCTCGCGCACAAAGTTGCAACATTGTTGAAAATTCAACAATCAACACTGTCTGCTCTTACATTCCTGCACATTTTACCCTCTTTCTTGAGGGATCCCAATTTTATTTTCTCATACCGTGTCCCACCTGCAAATTAGGGGCATAATACTATAAATAAGACTTTGCCAGTGTGGTTCTTTATCACAACTGATCAAGATGGCAAAAGATTATCTGCTGCGAGGGCCATCCAATTGATTTTGGAAGAGAGAGGGGCTTCGGATGATGATGTTGACAAAGAGGGTTCAGAATATTTCACATTTCTGAAAATTCAGAGTCTGACAGTGACTTTGAAGAAGAGGATGAGGTTGAGCACCATTTAGTAACAAAACAAAGACGAGTACCCCATCTGCAGCCAGCTCCCGGACCAGAACAAGCCCACCAGACAGCAAGTGAAGAAATATGGATGTTAATAACTGGTGAAATTGAATGGTCTTCTTGCCCAAGAAATGAGCCACCCTGCAGAGCTGTTACTGTGATCAGCCAGGGCCAACACGGCTGACAGTTACTCATGTGCAGGACATCAAGTCTTCATTTGAGCTTTTCATCCCAGATTCCATCCAGAAAATTATTCTGGATTGCAGATCTAGAAGGAAGGTGTGTTTTTGGAGAGAGGTGGAAGGAGATGGACCAAATTCATCTAAGAACCCCAAAGGCCTACTTTGGGGTTCTTATCCTTGCAGGAGTTTTCAGGTCCAAAGGGGAATCCACAGAATCCCTGTGGGATGCAGAAACCTTTCCGTGCATCAATGTCTCTGGAAAACTTCCACAAAATTTCCAGGATTATCCGTTTTGATAACCGAGACGACAGACCAGCTCGACGGCAGAGAGACAAGCTATCTGCTTGGACAGTGTGGGATAAGTGTGTGCACCGCCTCCCCCTGTTTTACAACCCTGGGCCTAATGTCACCATTGATGTGCAGCTGATCCCATTTAGTTGTGAAACATATTGCTTCACGTGTAAATGTGTTGTCTTTCCACTCACTCCACTTGATTATAACTTATTTATTTTTTTATAACATTTTATAAAAAAAAACCAAAACACGAGAAGCACATTGATTCATAAATGTGATCTAACAAAGGTAAAGGGAAAAAATTAACCATGTTTGCTGTTCATTTGGCTTGTAATTGGGATTAAGCAAACATCTGTTGAGTAATTTAACATAAAATTGTTTGATAGTGTTAATTTGGAAAGCCAAAACTCTAGCGGGTCCACCAGACCCATGAACACTGGCTGAGTAACAAAAATATGAACACCACACAAGGGTTAAAAAAAACAAAAAAAACAAAAAAAAAAACTAAATTGAAAGGATGGCTAACTTGTTTGACTGGACAGAATGTGGTGAGTTTATGAAAATCAATGGTCCAGTAATCTAATAAGCCACCACACCAACTACCTTGAGTATTTCTCGTTATGTTCCTTGTGGATATTTACAGTGTGGACATCACTCCACCTTTTAGTTGTTGGCATGAAACTGATGTTCATGTGACCGAACTTACTATTTTCACGAGTCATGACAGAAAATGTATCGTAATATAAAACACATTATATTCTTTGGCAACATCAAGGTGTGACCTCACTGAGTTTGTGTCTAGTTTGTCTGTAACACTGAAAAGAGTTTGTTCCAGGACTGGCATTTCTTAATTAGAGATAATGCACATTTCTGCTGGTTTAATCAGCCAAACAAAAATGGTCTACACTCTTTAAAGTGTCTCCTTGTGTCACTGCTAATGAATCCAAAACACAATTAGAAACACGAAATCTTAAAACAAACCTTAACTCAGTGTGCTTGTATGTGGGAGAGAGTGTGAGAAAGTGCAGGTTAAGGTCTGTGTCAGACTCAAGTTGATGGTCTTTGTGTCTAAAGGAGAGAGAGAAAAATAAATGTGTGTGTGTGCGCGCTCACAAGTCAAATGTAAACAACTGAACGAGCCAGTCTCCTGCCACGCACGGCAGCCAGTCATGCACTGCAGATTTAAAAAGCACACTCCTGGTCTGTTCATTTCTTTTCCTGGATGGCATCATTATATAAATTGGGCATAAATCACTGATGAAAATGTTAATCAGAATGTCTACTTTCATAAGTATGTGTGTGTCATTACGGGTAGCTGCCAGCAAGACTGCTAATTGAGTGTGCGCAGGATTACTGTTAGTGCCCGACGCAGTGAACAAAGAGCAGGAAACCAAGACTCACACACCTCACACACCACGTGTGGCAACTGGTTTTGCCACTAATGAGGGACTCTAACACTGATTCAATGAAGATTTACCTCTCACCATAAATCCAGATAGAGATACAGATTTAGCTCCAATGACCCTAACCTAACCTGGATAGCTACTTACTTTAGTTACAAAGAAGTGAAGAGCTTAATTGTGACTAATAATAAAACTACTTACAGGTGGAATATTTTCCTGTCACGATGAGTTGTGTGGCTGTCAGTGGCTGGACCCACGTGCAGGACTTGGAGACAAAACATTAACTTAAACGACAGCTTTATTTGCTGGAGAGTCACCCTTGGCGATAAATAAACAACAACTTAAACTAACTAGACAGGAGATGCTGAAGGTAGACGACAATGGATACACACAACAAACGTGGAGGACGCAACAACTGACAGGGAAAAACACAGGGCTTAAATACATACTGAGGTGATTAGGGAATGTGAAACAGGAGGAGAGCACAGCTGGGACTCATCAGACGTGACAAGACAAGGGGAGGCAAAACTCAACACATTGACATAGTACACAGACTTTCAAAGTAAAACAGGAAACTAAACAGACGTGGACTAAACTAGGGGATACAGTGACAGAACAAAAGACACACTGACAGAGACGACTGTATACTAACAGAAGTAACACAGAACCACGACCTAAGAAGGAGAACACAAGAAATGCCCAGGACCTAGGGGTTAGGAATACTAGCGACAGAAATCAAACCCAAGAAAATCAAAACACATCATGAAATCAAAGATAACTAATACAAACAGAAAAACACTAAGTCCACAGACTCAGGACCGTGACATTTCCCCTTCAGTATTTGTTCTGTTTTACTGTCAATTTCATATTTTCCAGTCCTTTCTTTTTCATTTACACTGACTGCCACCTCAGCTTTTCCCACTGCCCCTCTTTCTCTCTCGTTCTCTCTCTCCACATCTCTCATCTAACCATTCTTCCTGCGGCCCCTCAGTGGAAAAGGTGCCCCTAATGAAGTGCCATTAGACCTGTGCATGTATGCTTGACTCTTAATATTAGTCTCATTCACCTTGGTGTGACTGAGGAGAAAGAGAGTTAACAGGAGAAAGGAGCAAAAGAAGTGAGAAGGAAAGCAGGACGAGAAAGAAAGAGTTTTTTTTTAAAGTTGACAGTAAAAGAAGAGAAAATGTGAAGGACAAGAATTGGTGAGGATGGGAGATGATGAAAGGCATAAGAGTGATAATAGAAGAGGGGAGGAGAGAAAACTGAAATTGCCTTTTACATCTGCAGTACAGTTTAGTGTTGACTCGGTAATCTTTCACAAAGTTGGTTTTAGACAGATTGTAATTTATCAATAAAAGCTGCCTGGTTTTCTTTTCATGTCAGGAAATGACTTTGTTCTGAACAGCAGAATTTTTTGCTGCCACTCTTTATTTCATGTATCCGTGAGTCTCTGGGTGGAATATTGGTCATGGTCAGATCTTGGGCCAAATGAAGCACTTGAGGGCTGGCTGGAAACAACCCGTGAAACCTGCTCCGTAGCATCTTGTACAGATTGTTCTGTTTTCATTTCACCAACAAAAGAAAGAGCCCACCCTGGGTTGCAGTGAGAAAGGCAGGAGGGGACATGCTTGGAGTTCTTCCAAACTTCAGTTGATTTTCTACTTCTACCTCAGTTTTTTTTCAGCTTCTCTTGATGACAATTAAGCCAGTTTGATGTTTGTTTAGACTTATCAACATCAAGATCCTGACAATTCAAACTTAGCTTGATGGATCCCTCCATTTCTAATAGAACTGTGGTTTGTACATGGCCAGCTGAATATGATCCTAGTCTGTAACACACCATTGGCACCAGCCTAGTCTCACAACAAAACATGAAACAGTCATGAAAAAGCAATATGATTTTCTGCATCCATGTACAGAGCAATCACACTGTATAGCCTAGTGTTCACAAATTTATAAGTAATTGTTTCAGTGAGCCCCGCTTAGCACCCCAGGAGACATAATAGCAGTTGTATTTTTACCCAATTTTTACCCAAGTTGTTGCTTATGTCTATGTTTAATCCTAACCAAGATATATACTACAAGATAAGGGGCGATCGTGGCTCAAGAGTTGGGAGTTTGCCTTGTAATCGGAAGTTTGCCGGTTCGAGCCCCGGCTTGGACAGTCTCGGTCGTTGTGTCCTTGGGCAAGACACTTCACCCATTGCCTACTGGTGGTGGTCAGAGGGCCTGGTGGCGCCAGTGTCCGGCAGCCTCGCCTCTGTCAGTGCGCCCCAGGGCAGCTGTGGCTACAATGTAGCTTGCCATCATCTGTGTGTGAATGGGTGGATGACTGGATATGTAAAGCGCTTTGGGGTCCTTAGGGACTAGTAAAGCGCTATATAAATACAGGCCATTTACAAATGATGTGTGAGGTGTATGACTTGACCTTGGGTGTTTGATGTAAGTAGCAAAATGATTCGCCTGACCTCTGACCGATTGACCCCTGTAAACACTTTTCGACTGTGTTTAAGTCCTTCATTCATCTCTTTTGTAAATTCTGCTCATATGATGCTTTAAAAGGATCATCTGTGGTATGCTCATTGGCTAACGACTTGTGATTGATAAGTTATTTGCAAGCATTTTCACAGTCAGCCCCACTCTTCTTTATCACATCCATTTGAAAAAACGTGTTTTGGCATTAAGGAAAACAGTTATTTCAGAGGTTCAGAATGGGACTTCATACACCACGAGAACTACATTTCTCTTTTATACTTTTAATGATTGAGATGACACAACATCCTTGGAAACGCACCTGGCTTAATTAGCTCCTTTAATGTGATGTTTATCTCTAATAAGGTCTGGAATTCAATCACAGCTAACCTAAAACAAAATCAACAGACGAGTTTAAACCAGGACCAAAATGTACAAGAGCAATAACTGAGGACAGCAAAGCAGCAGTATATTAATAAAAAGCAAACAATAAAAAACAACAACCCCAACTATAAATCTGCAGCCACAAGTCTTTTTGTGTCAGTGTGATATAAATGTCATAATCAGACACTGGACTTGAGGGTCTGTGCAGATACCAGTACACCTTTTTTTTCTGACTGCATGGGCTTGTCCATGAAGATTTACATTACAGTCCACCATTGAAGGCGCCGGACTTCAAAGATGTATAACAGGATTGGCCAGTGGGCTGATGTGTCTCCAGTTGTCCGCGTCTGTGTCAACAACATTTATGATCAAGTCTGAAAGGGGGGCTACCTGGCAGTACACAGAAGCAACCTCATGTGTTGGGTTCTGAATTCCAACTCATAACAGCTGCACTGAAAAGATGAATTTAGCGACCACGTTTTCTTGGGTTCAACGACAATAACAGTCTAACAGCATAATGTAAGGCTTGTACCACTGAAAATCCTCCAGTGGACCATTAGTTTCTGCTGGGTAAATTAAAACGGTGCCCCCTTAATTGCACTGCAAAGGCACAAATTCTAGTAAATTATTGCTCACATATTTTAAAAAATAAAATGAAAATGAAATTCAACTACCGAAAAATAAGAGAATACTTCTTGGAGTCTTCAAAATTAAGCATCATTGGCCCTAAATTTGCCTTTTCGACCAGTACCTACTCAGATCGTCTCGACAGGCTTTTCTGTTGGGTGGCTAGGGTTCCAAGCAATCAGAAAATGTGATGCCAATAGACTAGATGCCACCGATTGGCTAGTAAGTGGGGTCACTTGATGAGTCACGAGAGCATCTCCTTCACAAAACCCAATATCTTTTAAACTCGACAACATTACAGGACTTTTGGCCGTGTTGCTATAATTGTAATGCAAAACGATCGAAACCAAGTAGAGTCGAGTCACATCGAGCTAAGTAGGTACTAGTGGAAAAGGGCTATTAGCTATCATGCTCCATCCACCTGGAAATACAGTTTCTGTTAGTTTCTTTTAATTGGTTTGGTACTATTTTCACAACTAAAGTGTGCATTTTCAAATCTCTCAGTACAAAACTCACATTTGAAACACCACTAGTCATTCTTTCAAATCTGATGTCATGAGTTCATTGTATTTGCACATATTTTCATTCCAGTTAATCATTGTTGCAGAACATATGATCATTGTGATATATTCTGAGAACATTTGCTTTACTCACCCAAACAAAACAGTAAGATCTTTTTTCAACGTAGTACTTTTACCAATCATTTCATACAGGAGCAAATAATACAAGGTAAGCGTTTCAAATTGTCCTTGGTGATGAATGAGTGTAACTGAACTGTAAAACTTTACACAGCAAATATTACACTTATGTTCAGTGTTACGACCCGGCTCAAAAGCCGCAACATAAAAACAGAGATGAATAACAGAGTGTGGGTGAGAAGAGGTTTCATCCTAAAATGGAAAACCAGGTTGGCTAAAATGGCTGGTGCCACCAAGGCAAAGACTAGTGCACTGTCGGGAAGCTTGCCTCAGGTATGCTTTTATCCACACCTGACTAGGTGTGGCCAATTAGCACCAGCTGAAAACACTGAGACGATTAGAAGCTGCAGAGGGACGTAACATAACCAAAATTTATATATATATATATATATATGCTCAGTGAATACCTCAGGCAGCAGAAACCCAAGAAAGAGGAGGGAGACGAGGAACCATCATGGAAGGGCAGGCCCCTGCACGGTATGTACCACCGGCAGATAGAGGAGGTGGCTGATATCCAGAAATCCTACCAGTGGCTGGACAAAGCTGGACTGAAAGACAGCACAGAGGCACTAATCATGGCAGCACAAGAACAAGCTCTGAGTACAAGATACATAGAGGCTGGGGTCTATCACACCAGGCAAGACCCCAGGTGCAGGCTGTGTAAAGATGTCCCAGAGACAATCCAGCACATAACAGCAGGGTGCAAGATGCTACCAGGCAAGGCATACATGGAACGCCATAACCAAGTGGCCGGCATAGTGTACAGGAACATCTGTGCCGAGTATAACCTGGAAGTCCCGAGGTCAAAATGGGAGATGCCCCCAAGGGTGGTGGAGAATGACCGAGCTAAGATCCTGTGGGACTTCCAGATACAGACGGACAAAATGGTGGTGGCTAACCAACCGGACATAGTGGTGGTAGACAAACAGAAGAAGACGGCCGTAGTGATCGATGTAGCGGTTCCGAATGACAGCAACATCAGGAAGAAGGAACACCAAGAAATACCAAGGGCTCAGAGAAGAGCTCGAGAGGATGTGGAGGGTGAAGGTAATGGTGGTCCCTGTGGTAATCGGAGCACTAGGTGCGGTGACTCCCAAGCTAGGCGAGTGGCTCCAGCAGATCCCGGGAATAACATCGGAGATCTCTGTCCAGAAGAGCGCAGTCCTGGGAACAGCTAAGATACTGCGCAGGACCCTCAAGCTCCCAGGCCTCTGGTAGAGGACCCGAGCTTGAAGGATAAACCACCCGCAGGGGCGTGCTGGGTGTTTTTTTTTTTTTATATATATACATATATATAAACACCCAGCACGCCCCTGCGGGCGGTTTATCCTTTATCCTATGTTGGTTAGCCACCACCATTTTGTCCGTCTGTATCTGGAAGTCCCACAGGATCTTAGCTCGGTCATTCTCCACCACCCTTGGGGGCATCTCCCATTTTGACCTCGGGACTTCTAGGTTATACTCGGCACAGATGTTCCTGTACACTATGCCGGCCACTTGGTTATGGCGTTCCATGTATGCCTTGCCTGCTAGCATCTTGCACCCTGCTGTTATGTGCTGGATTGTTTCTGGGGCATCTTTACACAGCCTGCACCTGGGGTCTTGCCTGGTGTGATAGACCCCAGCCTCTATGGATCTTGTACTCAGAGCTTGTTCTTGTGCTGCCATGATTAGTGCCTCTGTGCTGTCTTTCAGTCCAGCTTTGTCCAGCCACTGGTAGGATTTCTGGATATCAGCCACCTCCTCTATCTGCCGGTGGTACATACCGTGCAGGGGCCTGTCCTTCCATGATGGTTCCTCGTCTCCCTCCTCTTTCTTGGGTTTCTGCTGCCTGAGGTATTCACTGAGCACTCGGTCAGTTGGGGCCATCTTCCCAATGTATTCTTGGATGTTCCTTGTCTCATCCTGGACTGTGGTGCTGACACTCACCAGTCCCCGGCCCCCTTCCTTCCGCTTAGCGTACAGCCTCAGGGTGCTGGACTTGGGGTGAAACCCTCCATGCATGGTCAGGAGCTTTCTTGTCTTTATGTCAGTGGCTTCTATCTCCTCCTTTGGCCAGCTTATTACCCCAGCAGGGTACCTGATCACGGGCAGGGCGTATGTGTTGATGGCCCGGATCTTGTTCTTACCATTCAGCTGACTCCTCAGGACTTGCCTGACCCTCTGCAGGTACTTGGTGGTTGCAGCCTTTCTAGCGGCCTCTTCATGGTTCCCATTTGCCTGCGGGATCCCCAGGTACTTGTAACTGTCCTCTATGTCTGCAATGTTGCCTTCTGGTAGTTCAATCCCCTCAGTTCTGACTACCTTCCCTCTCTTTGTTACCATCCGACTACACTTCTCCAGTCCGAACGACATTCCAATGTCATTGCTGTATAGCCTGGTAGTGTGGATCAGTGAATCGATGTCTCGTTCACTCTTGGCATACAGCTTGATGTCATCCATGTACAGGAGGTGGCTGACAACTGCTCCGTTCCGTAGTCGGTATCCGTAGCCAGTCTTGTTAATGATCTCACTGAGGGGGTTCAGGCCTATGCAGAACAGCAGTGGGGACAGAGCATCTCCTTGGTAGATCCCGCACTTGATGGTAACTTGTGCTATGGGCTTGGAGTTGGCCTCTAGTGTTGTACGCCACATCCCCATTGAGTTCCTGATGAAGGCTCTTAGGGTCCCATTGATCTTGTACAATTCTAGGCATTCCAGTATCCAGCTGTGGGGCATTGAGTCATAGGCCTTCTTGTAATCAATCCAGGCAGTGCACAGGTTGGTCAGTCTGGTCTTGCAGTCTCGGCTGATTGTTCTGTCTACCAGTAGCTGGTGTTTTGCACCTCTGGTATTCTTGCCAATTCCTTTCTGTGTCCCGCTCATGTATTGACCCATGTGCCTGTTCATCTTAGCCGATATGATGCCTGACAGGAGCTTCCATGTAGTACTGAGGCAGGTTATTGGTCGGTAGTTGGAGGGGACCGGTCCCTTCTTGGGGTCCTTGGGGATCAGGACCGTCCGGCCTTCAGTTAGCCATTCCGGGTGTCTTTCGTTAACTAGCAGCTGGTTCATTTGTGCTGCCAGACGCTCGTGGAGTGCAGTCAGCTTCTTCAGCCAGTAGGCGTGAACCATGTCGGGCCCTGGTGCTGTCCAACTCTTCATACTGGAGACCCTTTCTTGGATATCTGCCACTGTGATGGTTACTGGACCCTGTTCAGGGAGGTCGCTGTGGTCTGCCCTCAGATCCTCTAGCCACTGAGCATTGCCGTTATGGGTTGCATCCTTCTCCCATATGCTCTTCCAGTATTGCTCCGTCTCCAGCCTTGGTGGTGCTGTTCTCTTATTGTTCCCTTGCCACTGAGAGTACACCTTTGCTGGTTCTGTGGAGAACAGCTGGTTTATTCTCCTGCCTTCTATCTCTCTGGTGTACCTCCTCAAGCGGCTGGCCAAGGCTGTGAGTCTTTGCTTGGCAGTTTCCAAGGCCTCAGGTATGGACAGCTTGCTGTATTTCTTAGGCACCTTATTTGTCGCACCTTTCTGCAACTCCGTTAGTTGGCTAACCTCCCTCCGTGCTACTTTGATCTTGCCCTCTAGCCTCCTTCTCCATGGAGGGTACTGCCCCTTGTGGCTGTTCAACTTGTAGCCAAGCATCTCACTGATCACTGCTGCCGTATTGTAGATCAGCTTGTTAGTGTCGGTAATCGTGGTTGTAGGTATTGCCCGTAGTGCTGCATTAACATCATCTAGCAGACCTTCTGAGGGTACTTCACGTAATCTTGGTAACCGGCTACGGGGGATCCAGGTTTCAAGCTTGGCCATGATCCTATTTTTCAGGTCAGTTCCTCTCGCACTCAACGATCCTTCTCCTATCGCACTTGGGGCTATGTACCCAATCTCGGGTGGGGGTGATGATATCTCCCCCCTGACCTGGCGTCCTGACTCCTCCTTGCCGTAGCATTTGTGTTGTACCTCGTCAATCTCTAGCTGTGAGAGCAGTCCCTTCTTTCGAATGTTGGAACACTGAGCTACTAGTTGTTTCGCCGTCATTGTGGATGTTGGGTATCGAAGAATCCATAGGTCCCTCATCCTATTCATGTAGCCCCTTCCGCCGGGGTTACTTGCGTAGTAGCATTCCAACAACGCCCTGTTTTCGTCCCTTGCCCACCGATGCCTTCTTGTACATATATACATATATATATACGTACATACATATATATATACACATATATACATATATACATATATATATACATATACACATATATATATATACATATACACATATATATATATACATATACACATATATATATATATATATACATATACACATATATATATATATACATATACACATATATATATATACATATACATATATATATACATATACATATACACATATACACACACACACACACACACACACGAAAAAGGGAGAAAAAACAACAAGTCATTTACATAAGCACAATATATTTTGTATTTTATTTTCATCACTTTTACACAATTAATCAAGCCGGTCATTAACATTGGGCCATAAATTTTCATCAACATCACAGTGGATGTCTTCGTTGTTCAGGCACCGTGGGAAAAATCTCCTGGCATGACGAATCCAGGCTTGACATTGCTCAGCAGTTATATCACCACAAGCTTCACACATGGCTTGAAGAAGGGAGACATGCTCATGGGGATGGCGATCATACACCTTCCACCTCCATGTAGAGAAGAATTCCTCAATTGGGTTGAGGAAAGGGGAATATGGTGGAAGATAGAGTGTCATGAAGCGAGGATGTGTTTGAAACCATTCCTGAACCAGCTGTGCATGGTGGAAGCTGACATTGTCCCACACAACAACATAGACAATGTCTTCTCCCTGACAGGCCTGCTCCAGTTCATTTAAAAAAACTATCAGGTGTTCAGTGTTGTATGACCCTAGAACTGGTCTACAGCCTACCACACCATCTTCAGATATAGCTGCACCCATTGAGATGTTTCCTCCACGTTGTCCAGGGACTTGGATGGTAGCCCTTTGTCCAATAAGGTTACGTCCTCTGCGTCTAGTTTTTGCCAGATTGAAACCGGCCTCATCAACAAAAATATACTTGTGATGATTCACAGCAGTGTCCAGCTCCATCACCCTCTAAAATGATAATTTAGTTAGTTTTTTTTACAACTAATAGTTGTCAGTACTGTTACAGTAATTGCATGCCAGTTTAGTGTTGTACCTGAATATATTCTGAACGCAGTTGTTTCACCCGGACATTGTTCCTCTCAAAAGGAACCAAGTAAATTTGTTTCATGGAAACCTGGTGCTTCTTCAAAAGCCGGGCAATCGTTGGAAGGTTAATTGATGGCACATTGGCAAAGGTGTCATTGTTGTTCTCAATAGCCTGTTTGATTTCAGACAGCCGTATGTCATTCCTTGCCCTGACCATTTCCACCACAGCCAACTCCTGCTGGTCAGTCAAAACACGTGGGCGACCACCACCAGGTTGTCTCCTGTTAATTCTGAGGACAATCATATACTGTCAATATTGAAGTATTACAAATTACATTAGTGTAAACTGACAATTACATGTTGTTCATCTATACAATAGAGTACTATATTTTAGAAGGGAAGTTGCTATAGCAGACATACCGGTTTTCTTGGCGAAAAGTTCTGATGATAGAGCTGACAGTTGACCTTTGTAAATTAGGCTGTACCAACCTGGCAGCCTCAGCCATGGTAAGGCCTCTGTTAACCACATGGTCAACAATGATGGCCCGGACTTCATTAGAGATGATGGTGCGTTGTCTTCTGCCTACATTTCTCTGAAGACCACCTCTCTGTCGAGGAGCACCACCACCTCTTTCTCCTTGTCTGTGTCCACCTCTCTGTCGGGGAGCACCACCACCTCTTTCTCCTTGTCTGTGTCCACCTCTCTGTCGAGGAGCAGCACCACCACCTCTTCGATGAAGGTTTCCTCTCCCTACGAGTCTATCCTGCTCCATATTTGAACAGTGCAAAGTCTCAAACACAGTTCTACTTACATGGTAACTAATTGTGATCATCAGGGGGAAACAATTAGCAATTAGTATTTCTAGATTGAAAGCTCTTGCAGCAATGTGTAACTTACAAATGACCAGACAACAATCAGTCAAGTTGAAAATCCATGGACATAATGGATGATTCATTGATTGAACATTAAGATCAGTTGAATTAAATGATAGACAAATGTATTAAACTGAATAATAAGAGATGCAAATCAAAAATTTGATAGTGATAACATTATGAAAGGCAGTAACTGTGAACAAAACATTTATTTAGATGAAACACTTATTTTGTGTAGTGAAAAGGATATTTTGTCATTATGTGTATTGTACTGACACAATTGAAAATATGCTGAAATGTTTGAAAAACGTGCACTTTTGATGATCTGTTGTGATATAAGTACTAAGAGTTTTGAAAATGTACCAATTGCTTGTGAAAACTGCGCCAAACCAATAAAAAAAAACTGTAGTGGAATACAAAAATGGAGGCTTGCTAGTCCTGAGATTTTTATTTTACATTTAAAAAGACAAAGCAACAAAAACATATTTGACTTTTTAGCTAATATATGCCTGTTACCTAGTCAAGGTAGGCAAAACAATTCATAGCTGCATTTAAATAACTTAAGTGCATTTCTAGGTGCAGCAGTTTTTTGGTTACAATGCAGGCTTTTGCATTGTTTTATTTCAGTGCTGTTTTTATGGTGTATCTGATATCCTGCTGTTAGTGTTGTTCCTGTGTCATTAAAATAATGTTAGAGGATCAACATCTGACCAATTACGTTGTGATGTCATAGCTTTGGAATTTGGAGGGGAGCGAAAGCCTTTGCCATACGACAACTCTCTTCTAGAACAAATGGTTGGTATTCCTAATGTTTTCTTTATTATTTTATATATAATATAATAAATATATTATCAGATTTACTGTTAGTCAAATTCAGGTTACTAATATTGGTTTGCTAGAGATAGTTTATAATACCATTTGCTGACTTTATTGGCTAATGCTAACTGAATACTCAGACATGACTAGTCAGTTGCAATATCTTGATGCAGCTCAATCATCCAGGTAAGTAAATTCCAAAAGGCTGATTCGGTTCATCTGGACGTAGCATTTTCAGTGGGAGAAACATTTCATCGCTGATCCACATGACTTCTTCAGTCTCAGCTGACTGGAGGTTTCCCCAACCGCAGTCTATTTACACTTACAGGCCAGTGGACACTCTTTCAATGATGAGGATGTACACATCCTGGACAGGAAGGAGCGCGGAGTCAAGGAGGCCATATACGTGAAAAGGGAAACACCGTCTTTGAATCAAGGAGGAGGCCTAAGGGTACATCTGTCACCATCTTACAATGTTGTGATTGCAGCCATTCCCCAACTCTCTGTGAATGGCACTCATGGCCATTGATCAGTGGTTATGATAATTTGCATATTAATGATCAAGGAACTGACCTCCCAGTCCAGTGGTGCTGGTTTCAGTCACTGTGCAAATGTACTGTTTATAAGATTGGGGAAACCTGCAGTCAGCTGAGAATGAAGATGTCACTTCGAATAGTGACGAAACGTTTCTCCCACTGAAAATGCTACATCCAGATGAACAGAGTCAACCTTTTAGGAGTCACTTGCAAAAACACTTTTATGATGATGCAAAAATAACAAAAACACAAGCACAGAGTTTCTGTTTGCATACTGGTTTGCAACTTCTTTTTCTTTCTTTCTTTCTTTCTTTCTTTCTTTCTTTCTTTCAAATAAACACAGTTTTATAAATTTGAGGTTTTCACGATTTTTCAAACTAAAATGACACCCACACCCTCTCGACGCCCCCCATCAATCATTCGTTAAAATACATACAACATTTAGCAGCTGTTAACTTGCTTTTGCTGTGTGTCATGGTAAACGGAGATTGATGCTGACACTTTGTTGACAGTGGTTTTAAACTTACCAGAAATAACAAAACAAACTTAATGTAAACTGCAGTCTTTAGAGATTTAGACACATCCATTATTTGGGGTGAAATTTGACTTGAGATTGATTTGTTTTCCGTTTCTGGACTCCATCCATTAAACAAGTCGGTCCTTGGCTGAGACGTGGCTAGGTGGATGTCAACAAAACAAATGCAGTTTCAGTTAAATACAGTTTTGCACCACAGTTCCAAACAAAGAAACCCGATGAGATGGAGGTTTAGGATGGGACTGCATTGCAGTGTTGTTTAGTAAACAGGTGATGGAGCAGAAAAAGTCTTAGATTTCCTTGTTGTTTATTCCAGTCTGTTTAGACTGTATGCTGTTACTCTCTCTCTCTCTCTCTCTCTCTCTCTCTCTCTCTCTCTCTCTCTCTCTCTCTCTCTCTCTCTCTCTCTAATGACTGTGTGTGATTTTGTGAGGAGGAAGATTGTGTTTGTGCTCGGTGTGTGTAGCTTGATACTTCACTGGCCCTTCCGTCTTGTACGGATGCTCAGTTGACTAGCAGATTAAAATGACCCATTTGCATTGACTGGCCGAGTGCCTGCTCAGATGTATCTAACGGTCCTGTGCTTGGGCGCACGTCTAAGTGTTTGTGTTTTATTTCTTTAATTGTTTTCTGCTTTATACCAAAGCTTACTGGTATGTATTGCCATTCTTCTTATTTACTTATTTGTCATATTTTTTTCTTTTTAAATTAATTTTTAGTTTTTAGCCACTTTTGAGTAGTTGGAGACGTTACTTTTTTAAAGTAGGAAATCTCTGTGTAAAAACTCAAGTAGAGCGCCAGAAGGAGGAGAATGTGAAGAGTATTGTAGTCGCTGATGTGTGCTCAAATGAATCTTAAGATGTTTGTTTTTGACTCCTGGCATTCTCACAGTTTGCCAGTATTTCTATTCAACGACATAAAGTGAACTCTAATATATCTTATATCTTTACATTGTTCGCGCCATCCACCAAACATACCCCATCTCATTGTCTTATTAAGTCGCCCCAATTACTGCTCTCCTACCATGTCAGATGTGACAGTGGAAAGCAGAGCTGAGCGGATCAACTGCCTCATTGCCCATTAGGGCGGTGATGGTGTGTGTGTGTGTGAGACGCGTTCTGCTTTAATGAGATATTGTTTGGCAGAGTCGCCACTCGAGGGGAGTCTGTCGCTTAACTGACCCCTGACCCCGACATGCTGCACAAAACTCAATTAACCACGTATCACTGAGGCTGTATTTGTGCTCGTCTCTCCCCTCGTGTCCCTTTCCTTTTTCTTATACAAAAAGACAAAAACAAATTATGAGCATTTTCACACTTAGCACCTTATCATTTCTACCTTGGTGTTTTTCTGAGCATCCATACATGTGAAAATGGTATCATCATCACCATTGTACTGTATATGCCACTCTGCTTCCTGATGCTTGGTTCGTCTTTGCCGTTTAACTGTCAGTGTAATTTCACACACATCCAGGGAATTATTCTGGACCCCCTGCCTCGACCTGTTGCCATCCACCCCTCCCTCCCTCTCTTATAGCCAATCCCCTGCTTTTTCTTCCCTCTCTTTCTCTTCAAATGACCTCATCCACAAAAATTATATCTTCGAGGAGACTATGCTCCTTATATATATATATATATATATATATATATATAGATAGATAGATAGATAGATACATACATACATACATACATACATACATACATACATACATACAGTGGGGCAAAAAAGTATTTAGTCAGCCACCGATTGTGCAAGTTCCCCCACTTAAAATGATGACAGAGGTCAGTAATTTGCACCAGAGGTACACTTCAACTGTGAGAGACAGAATGTGAAAAAAAAATCCATGAATCCACATGGTAGGATTTGTAAAGAATTTATTCGTAAATTAGGGTGGAAAATAAGTATTTGGTCACCTCAAACAAGGAAAATCTCTGGCTCGCACAGACCTGTAACGTCTTCCGTAAGAAGCTTTTCTGTCCCCCACTCGTTACCTGTATGAATGGCACCTGTTTGAACTCATCATCTGTATAAAAGACACCTGTCCACAGCCTCAAACAGTCAGACTCCAAACTCCGCCATGGCCAAGACCAAAGAGCTTTCGAAGGACACCAGGAAAAGTATTGTAGACCTGCACCAGACTGGGAAGAGTGAATCTACAATAGGCAAGCAGCTTGGTGTGAAAAAATCAACGGTGGGAGCAATCATCAGAAAATGGAAGACCTACAAGACCACTGATAATCTCCCTCGATCTGGGGCTCCACGCAAGATCTCATCCCGTGGGGTCAAAATGATCATGAGAACGGTGAGCAAAGATCCCAGAACCACACGGGGGGACCTGGTGAATGACCTGCAGAGAGCTGGGACCAAAGTAACAAAGGTCACCATCAGTAACACACTACAACGGCAGGGAATCAAATCCCGCAGTGCCAGACGTGTTCCGCTGCTGAAGCCAGTGCATGTCCAGGCCCGTCTGAAGTTTGCCAGAGAGCACATGGATGATACAGCAGAGGATTGGGAGAATGTCATGTGGTCAGATGAAACCAAAGTAGAACTTTTTGGTATAAACTCAACTCGTCGTGTTTGGAGGAAGAAGAATACTGAGTTGCATCCCAAGAACACCATACCTACTGTGAAGCATGGGGGTGGAAACATCATGCTATGGGGCTGTTTTTCTGCCAAGGGGACAGGACGACTGATCCGTGTTAAGGACAAAATGAATGGGGCCATGTATCGTGAGATTTTGAGCCAAAACCTCCTTCCATCAGTGAGAACTTTGAAGATGAAATGAGGCTGGGTCTTCCAACATGACAATGATCCAAAACACACCGCCCGGGCAACAAAGGAGTGGCTCCGTAAGAAGCATTTGAAAGTCCTGGAGTGGCCTAGCCAGTCTCCAGACCTCAACCCCATAGAAAATCTGTGGCGGGAGTTGAAAGTCCGTGTTGCTCGGTGACAGCCCCAAAACATCACTGCTCTCGAGAAGATCTGCATGGAGGAATGGGCCAAAATACCAGCTACTGTGTGTGCAAACCTGGTAAAGACCTATAGTAAACGTGTGTGAATGTGTGTGTGAATGGGTGGATGACTGAATGTAGTGTAAAGCGCTTTGGGGTCCTATGGACTAGAAAAGCGCTATACAAATGCAGGCCATTTACTATTTGACCTCTGTTATTGCCAACAAAGGTTATGTTACAAAGTATTGAGTTGTATTTTTGTTATTGACCAAATACTTATTTTCCACCCTGATTTACGAATAAATTCTTTACAAATCCTACCATGTGGATTCATGGATTTTTTTTTCACATTCTGTCTCTCACAGTTGAAGTGTACCTCTGGTGCAAATTACTGACCTCTGTCATCATTTTAGGTGGGGGAACTTGCACAGTCGGTGGCTGACTAAATACTTTTTTGCCCCACTGTATGTATATATCCACAGACGAGGGGCCTATGCTCCTCATATATATATATATATATATATATATATATATATACATAGATAACACAAGTAAACACAAAATGTATTTACTAAATAAAGGTGTTTTTTATTGGGGGTAAAATAAATCCAAACCAAGAATAGAGAGTATGAATTAATTTATTTTTTGAGAAGCTGAAATCATATATTCTAATACTTGAGATGTTGTATTTGATGATACCGTATGTAACTATAAGCCATAATGAGCCATATTAAAACAAAAAGGCATGAAATATTTCACTTTGCATGCAATGAATATAAAATATGTTAAAGTTTACCTTTTTGAATGAAATTACGAGAAAACTGAATTTCATGACAATTTTTTCAGTTTTATTTGATAGACTCAGTGAAGAGAATGATGGGAAAGTAGGGGCAGCGAGAGAAGGGGCAAGACATGCAGCAAGGGGCTGCGGGACGCACTCGAACTATTAATTAAAAATATCATGCATGCGGCTCTACCACAGTTTAATTCTAACAGAGAGACCCTTCAGTAATGTGTACTTTAAAAACAACATAAATGGCCTTCTGGCTTTTCTGTGTCATGAAAGTGGCTCTCTTTTTACTCGGCTAAATTCATGGTAATTTATGATAAACACATAACTCAAGAGTAAATTATGTTCAACATTTCATTTTAAAAATGAAGTTTCTTTAGAAAAAGAAACATTTAAATATTTGGGAATAAATGTAACCCGCACAATGATGGAGTTGCGGATTCATAATTTTGACACGTTGTTAGAACAAACATCACAAGATTTTAAAAAATGGGCAACACTTCCAATCTCATTAGCAGGCAGAATTAATATAGTTAAAATTGCAGTCTTACCAAAATTTCTCTATGTTTTCCAAATGATTAAGACAGATTTAGACAGATTAATAGCAACATTTATTTGGAAAAATTCAAATCCCAGAATGGAAAAAACATATTTGGAAGTACCAAAAGAGGCTGGGGGGCTAGGGTTGCCAAATTTTATCTTTTAACACTGGGTGGCTAATATCACCAAACTATTGCACTGGAAATATGTTTATGAGAATAGCGAGGGTGAGGGTAAAAATGGAACTGATGTCTAATCCACTTCCCCTCCTAACCTCATCCCTAGCTCTAAATCAAAAACAGAAAATAACAATTCCAGTTGTAAGAACATCTATTCGAATATGGCTTCAATTCAGAAGGCACTTCTGTTTGCAACAGGTTAGTACATTTTTGCCTGTTGCTTTTAACCCTTTGTTGCCATCCATTTCAGATAAAGCATTCCAAATTTGGCATAATAATGGTTTGAAGTTTTTTTTACAATTTATTTTCAGGAGAAACTTTTAACACCTTTGACGCTCTGATGAGAGATTACAATATACCCAGCTCACATATGTTTAAATACCTGCAAATATGAAGTTTTTCAAAAACATTGTTTCCTTCATTCCCCTACCTACCTTCTAAAAATCAAGTGGATACTATTTTGGAAATAGATCTTTTGGCAAAAGGAGAATCTCCGTCATATACAAACTGATACAGAGCTTAAGGCCTATTACTTGGGAAAAAATAATTGGGAAAAAGACATTGTGGTGGATTTATCTGATGATGAGTGGAGATCTTGCTTGAATCGTATACATATTTCCTCCCTTTGCATTCGCCATGGTTTAACTCAGTTTAACATTCTTCATCGTCTTCATTATACAGGAGAGAGGCTTTCAAAAATTTTCCCAGAAGCCGATCCTGCCTGTCCCAGGCGTGGACATAATCTAGCAAATGAGGGTCACATGATGTGGTCTTGTCCTAATCTGGACAATTACTGGGGAAAATTCAGTGCTTGATTTCCACATTGGCATTTTTGGAGTTATGCCACCTCAATACGAAATCAGTCAATCTCAGGAAAATGCCATAGCATTTGCTACATTGCTTGCCCGTAGACTGATTTAGACCGCTACAGCATGCTGCTACATGTTTTAAACTGTTTGGGTGCCGAAAGAAGACTGCACATTTATGTGTAAACACATCACAGATCCTTTCATAGTCATTAAGGACACAAGAAATTATGATAGTAAGAAAACTTTGAGTATTTTTTCAGTATAGATTTGCATTAATGTGAACCTTCAACTAAAAAAAATGCAGTGTGAGGATCAAAAAACAACTATTTAAAGCTCAGTCTGAGACCAACATCGGCTGACTAATGGACATTTGGGCAGTTTTGTCGTTGCTACTCCATCAGGTCTTTTTGTTAAAGTTCTGTGAGTGGCCTGTAGCTTCAGTTCACACACCCAAACCACAGCATCCACTGTCTCTTGGTTTTTCTTTCTCTTTCATAAGGCACAGGACAAGGTCAGGCTCTGCTCCACCCATTACAGTAGCACAGGAACATGACACTCTACACGCACGCACACACATACACAGGTACACACACACATCTCATTTTACTTGTCCTTTCACAAAGCCTCGTGGGAAGAGTGACATCATCCCTTTCTTTCTTCACAGATGTCAATCAAAGTAGATAATGAGGTCACAGGGTTAAACCCCTCCCATTTAAGAGAGCCTCTACAAGTGTGTTGAAATGAGTGCCTGAAATGAGTTCAGTATCAGGTAACACACAGCAGCGACAGTTCATACCTAAACCTCCTTGGGTGACTTGGAACAGATGCAACAGTAGAGCAAAGCAGCTCAAGGCTATGCTCGTGTGAGCTGAGGACTCGCTTGTCAAACAGTAGCTGTTGCATTTGAACAAATATCTGGAAGAAAGCAATTTTTTTCCAAGGGACAACCTTTTACAATTTAATAAAAGGTTGTCCTCAAAGTGAACTCCCAGTGAGGAGACTTTGTTGACACTAAAGTGAATGAAAATAACTTCAAAGAGCAGCAACAAAGTGCTGCACAGTATTAGGATATTAATAGAGTGAATAAAAAAGATCTAGTTTTTTGGACTTGAACAAGAGCCACACTTGTTAAAAATAACAGTAATAGTATATGAACAGGAAACAAGTTCCATCTGAATTTTGTAAGACTGAGTTGGCCAAAATAATCAGCAACTGAGAGAACAAAAAAAGGCTGAAAAGTCTCGATATCTTATAGTAAAGTTGAATTTAATTACTGCCTGGTTGCCTGTCGGATCCAACTGTTAAGCACACAATATAGAACTATAGCATCACTATTTATATTCTAGTCAAAGTCAGTACATGTGTGAACATTTATCTAGTACAAACTAATAGTTATGACAGCTGAACAGCCAAATCCTACACATAGTCAGCAGGTGTTCTTTGTAATGTAGATAACACAGTTTGTAATGCTCAGTGCAGTGGCATATAACCTTCATAACAAGCAGGCGAGACACAGTGAAAGATTCTGATTTAGTTATTTATTTATTTGATCGGAAGGTCGGGGGTTCGACTCCACTGAACGGCTACCCTGAGGTACCCCTGAGCAAGGTACCGTCCCTACACGCTGCTCCCCGGGCGCTGCACTGGTGGCTGCCCACTGCTTCACTGGGTGAATGGGTTAAATGCAGAGGAACTATTTCCCTATGGGGACTAACACGCACACTTTACTTTTACACTGGACTGAACTTAGTAAAAGTTTCTATAATATTTAATTTCTATATAATAGTTTCTTGTCATTTGTCATGAATAGAACTGAGTAGATGTGTGTGAAAGGCTTCTTGGAAAGACTGAAAACCTGGGTGTAAAAATGAGTACAGCACAGAACTGTTGTGTTTAACAGATTTGATAGTTGTGTGACTAATTTGTGCCTTCCTGGAATAGGCACTTTGTCACACAGAAGAAGTGTTTTAAGAACATAACTGGACCTTAGCCTGTCTCTAGTTCCCGCCTCTGTGTGTGAATCTGCATACTTCAGCCAGGGGAACAAATTCAAATTCCTTCAAACCAGCTTGTTTACATATTTCACTCAAGATGTCTTTTTCAGTTTCATACGTATTTGTGATGACTGGAACCGAAGCCTCCAGCCCCCCGTGGCTCTGTGAATTGGCTGAACAGAAGAAAATGGATCGTTGCACGCATCTATCTTCCAAACAAAATAATTAGTTTGTTAATGAAATTGATAAGTTACACTCTGTTCCTAAGATGTTCTTTGATGTTTTTAAAGGTTTGACTTCTTTATGTCAGCAGTTCCTTTATGTGCTGTTTTCTCTTTTGTTTTCCAGAGACCTGAATGGAAACAACCTGACAGTCATCACCAAGACAGACTTCTCGGGTCTCAAACACCTCCGAGTCCTGTGAGTTATATCTGCCTTTACTCTTATAGATATATTTTATGGGTTACAATTAAAGCATTCATCCCATCCAGAGTGGCTTTCACACCATTTCCTTCTCTACTTTCATTGCCTTCAGGCTCATTGTTGACAGGGCAACAGCTTGTATTTATTACGACATTCTTTCCCACATTTCTGTCCTTGTTTGAGGTCTGAAGCATAGCTGTGGTGCCACGTAAAGCTGACATAAGGTGCTTGTCTGGTGTCAGTTTCTACAAGGAGGGTTTATCTATGACCCTTTGACGTGGAAGCACTGTGCCCTTGGGGAGAAACTGCATGAGCAGTAATTTCCTGTGTTAACTTGAGGACTAGAACTGCAATGAGTGTCAGTGATGGACATGATGACATGTCCCGGACTGATTATATCTCTGGAGACCTGATCAGAACAGATTAGCAGCCCACTGGGAGCCCTGGGCATACTGCTGTCAGGAGGGTAAAGTGTTACAGCAGTAGGGATGGGTATCGTTTAGGTTTCATCCGATACCAGTACCAAACCGGTACTTTTGAAACGGTACCGGTGCTTAAACGGTGCTCAAACTGGTGCTTAAAGAATGGAGAACACAAAATTGGTCCAAAAACCTTTAGCTGTTTTTTTGTGTGTTAGCTTACACACGAACAACATTAAGCTACTCACGCAGAGAAGAACGGCTGCTGCTGCCATCATCATCCGTCATCATTTCTGCTACACTGGCAGGGCTAGGGGCCAGGACTCTCCTCTTCGGGTTCTTGGGGGATGTTGTTAACTCCGGGTCCGATAACAGGCATCACCCCGCAGTAGATGTGCTCGGTGTGAGGTCTTGCAGCAAGCTATCAATACAGCGCATTTCTCGGCTTTTAACAAAATGCTATACGTCGCCAGGTGTTTCATCAGATTCGAGGTGTTACCTCTTTTGCACAGTATCACCTTAAAGCACTTGTTGCAGGCTGCTGAGTTTGCATCTTTTACTGTGAAGTACAGCCAGACTTTTGACCGCTTTGCCTCGGGCATTTTTAATCTGTAGCTCTGCTCTAATAGAACGTACATACCTGGACCCGCCTACTGTGCTTGCAAAGGTAAAATGATTGGCTAGAATCCAAAGTGTATGACAAAAAAGCACCGAAATACAGCACCGAAATAAAGCACCAAAATGTGGTCTGGTCACTACCGTTTATGTCAGAACCGGTGCCATTATGGCACCGGATACCGTTACCCATCCCTATACAGCAGTGGTATATGAGGTGGAAGACGGCAGTATGTTTCTCAAATATACAGATTCAAGTGCAGACAGAGTCAAAACCAGTGTCTGAAACCAAAGCCTCATCCACATATTCAGCTGCTGACAAATAAAACTCTATTTTCATGTACATGTTATTTTTTACCCAAATTCATCAACACACTCATAATTAAAGATTAAGTTAAACAAAGGCAGAACATATCCTTGTAGAAAAACTACTGTATTTTCACAATACTCAGACTGAGATCGACCAAACAAGACTCATGTTTTACGAGGAAGGATTAAAGCGTGTTACCAATTTATCAAATAGAAAACTGACTGTGTTATTTAATATCTCTTGATTTGTTTTTAAAGTATGTGCTTAAACAGTGAATCTTAATGTGAGTGTTTCCTTGCAGTCATCTGATGGAAAACCAGATCAGTAACATTGAGAAGGGAGTGTTTGATGAGCTGAAGGAGCTGGAAAGACTGTGAGAACACATTACAAAGACATTTACAAGTATAAACCAAATTAATTTTCCATTCAAGTGTTTTCTTTCACAGGAAATGATAGCTTTTTTTCCTTTGTCTTTTTTTTGTCCACACAGTCGCCTGAACAAAAACCGTCTCAGCCAGCTTCCAGAGCTGCTCTTTCAGAAGAATGAAGCCCTGTCTCGACTGTGAGTACAAACTCCAGAGCTCTGCGTATTTTCTCTCCATACCCTGCACCCTCTATTTGAAATCTCAGGACTTTGCTCTCCTTAGCTCAATGTCTCTGTTCTACACAATGCACTTTACGGGTTTTTGCACAGTCCCATATTCAACTGATTAGAATGTGTTTATCTTGGCCATCAGGTATGTCCGCCATGTTCACACATGTACATGGTCCATAAGTACTGGCTCATACTTGTCTACCACCCTATAGCAGCATCCAGTGTCTATATCCATCTAAGTAGTTCTGTCGGTCTTACTTGGAGAATATCGAACACTTACAAATTGCAGAGTTCCCTGAACTGGCAGCTCTTCTTATCGACAGGGAAGGTCATTTAGGATTTTTAAAACAAGCAGAAGTGGTCATTGGGGTATTTTTCCGCACTATCATGTGCATTCAGAACCTATTAAGCTGAAATAGTCTGGATTTCATTCAGATACACACTTAATTTGCATCTGTTAAAAGTGTGGTTCATTGAGCTCTAATCGCTCTGCATGTTTGTTTTCATTATTTTATTTTTCATTCTTCTTCTTTTGCTTTGATGGTCCTGGTTGCTTTTGTGATGTGTGTATGTATGATTGGATTTGAGCGAGTGTATGTTTAAAGGTGATCTGTTGTGATTTTCCATATTTTCTTTCACAAATATACCGTTATGTAATGGATGCCCAAATTTCAGAAAATGAGGTCAGCACATGTGAATCAAAGGTCAGGGTTCAGACTGCAATAAATCCACTGATTCTTGGCTCTGTTTGATATCAAAGATAGGTCATCTCTGTAGCCCCACGAACCTTCTCTTCTGTTCTTTTGTTTGCATTGAAGCCATCAATGAGGAAAAGGGTTTTCTAAAGCGAGGCAAGTTAAATCACAGAGAGGGTGAACTGGGTGAAATCAGCTCATCATCAGTAAAAAGAATCAGTATAAGATTATTATGAACTGTGAATCATGCAAAGTTACTCTATCGTAATCCAAGAATCTGGAGCTAAAAATAATAAATATTTTCCCCTTCATTTGTGGATAATGGATTATGTCTGCAGGTCTTGTTACGTCAACCCAGTTAAAAAGAATATATCCAGCCTTCATCCCTCCAGGCTGTTGTCTTAAATTTGTCTGTACATTAGCTAATACACAGATGTCTTGAATCTGGATATATTTTTGGATTATAGTGATCAACTACAATAGTCTAACATTGAAAATTTCTGCTACTCCAAGCTGTTTAGTCACTGACTTTTCTGATAAAAACAATTGACCTATTTTTCCTCACCCAGAAAACACTGCAAATAACCTCCCTCTAGACAGCAGAGGCACTGCAAATAACTTACAGGCTCCCACAGGAGCTGTAGGAACTGTCTAGCTTTAATTCAACATTTGAACACACGCATAAAGAGCTTATTTTAATAACTGAAAGCTTGGACACAGTTGGTTACTGTGTGGATAAATGTGACTCTCTCTCTCACACACACACACACACATACACACACACCTCAGACGCTTTTGTTATAAATGCATGGTTGTAGTGTGAGATGGGGAAGGTATCTGCTACTGCCTGGAGATGCCTGGAAACACATACACAAACATTACTGCAGAGAAAGAGGAAAAAGCAAATATAAGAGCTCTCTAATTAAGTTTTTCCTAATGATTGATCTGTTCGTGACAGTGATGTGCTTTGGTACCTGTTTCTGCATGTTTGAGTGCGGTGATTTAGTGCTTAACAGAAAATGTGCTGATACAAAGAGATTTACTTTTCCCCCGAGTAAAGAAGGAAGTGGACTGAAGGGGGTAGCAGCCATGAAAAATACCAGTAATTACAGAAAAAAGTGGAGACAAACAATGTGTGTGCGTGTGTGTGTGTGTGTGTGTGTGTGTGTGTGTGTGTGTGTGTGTGTGTGTAAAAGGGAGGAATGAAGAGAAAGTATAAGATGAGTAGATGGTAAAAGACAGTGTGTGTTTGTTTCAATCCGTGTGTCTGTTCTGATTATTTGCTGCTTTCTGTTTTGGCAATTTCACACTCTAGCTCCCATTAGGACGTGCCGAGATGGACTTGGCATGTTCGATCAATCAGCAAACACACACACACACGCACACACAGTGACACACTCATAGCACAGAGCCATTAGCACTTCCTCTAGCAGGAGCGATTTCTTTTCCTCCTGCTGTGATGATGGACTGTATAAAGCCTGATGTCCCTGGGAAACACACACTCATGGCTTTTTGCTTGTGTGCATTTTTGTCTCTTCAACAAAATTGCCTTCCATACTTTAGCCTATTTCCTGTATATTCCCCTCTCCATGTATCAGTCTGTCCTCTTCTTGTAGATTGTGATACACTGTCTTCTTTTTAAACTGAGCTTTTACTGGCTAAATATATAGGTTTATTCATTTGCAAAGAACTGAACAGTGTGTAAAGACTAATACATACATACATAAAATCTTTTCATTTAATTAATTTGCACGTCATTGAGTGAAATAAGTATTTGATCCCAACTATTCTAGACTGTCCACCACCATGGACAAGACCAAAGAGCTGTCAAAGGATGCCAAGGACAAGACTGTAGTAACAAGCTTGGTGAGGAGGTGAAAACTGTTGATGTGATTATTCAGAAATAGAAGAAATATAAAATGACCATCAATCCAGTCTGGAGGTCCATACAAGATTTTGCCACATGGGGTGAGAATGATCATGAAAAAGGTGGAGGATCAGCCCAAAAATACATGGGGGAGCTTGTTAATGACCAGCAGGTAGTTGGGACCACAGTCACATTGGTAATACACCATGCTGTAACAGAGGTGTGGACTCACTCGAGTCACATGACTTGGACTCGAGTCAGACTCGAGTCATTAATTTTATGACTTTAGACTTGACTTGAAAAAATGTTCTAAGACTGTGACTTGACTTGGACTTTTACACCAATGACCTGGGACTTGAATTGGACTTGAACCGGTTTACTTGAAAAGACTTGATATTTCACCCCATCTCTAAAATTTAACACACATATTATATAGAAAATGTGCACCATTAATTCAATTCATTCATTCATTTATTCCAACCACACTCCGTACGTATGTGTGCATGAGCTGTAGCACAGCCAATCAAATTAACCAGATTTTTTTTTAAGAAGAAAAAAAAAATGCTCAAAAATGCTGCAAGGAGTTATTTTTTTCAGGTACATAAACTATGAAATAGTCAACAAAAAAACGAAATGCAATATGCAAAACATGCAAGCAGAGAATCACAGACAGAGATGGAACAACTTCCAACTTTGTCCGACAGTTGAAGTTGCATAAAGAACGGTAGGTTCTCTTTTGCTACAATGAGATAGCTGACTTCATCTAAGTAGCAAATGTTGTCCAGGCTACGTTGATGATACTGTTTGGTTTTAATGTGTATAGTTTTTTTGTCATGCTATTTTAAAGCCGGTCCTACAAGCGCATCCAAGAATAACATGCAGCTTATCTCAGAATTGTCGGTGAAAATTATTCTTGGAGCTAAGTTTAATTGAGCTGCATTTTATAGAGGTGCAATTTCACAATTTGTGTATATTTTCTAAGTTCACTATTTTGTCATGTGTTGAGAAAAACAGATTTAAAAATCACATGGTCTAATATTTACATTTCCATATAACTGCAACTTTTTTTTTGTTGTTTTTGTTTTTTAAAGACTCGAAAGGACTTGAAATTCAAAGTTTCAGACTTGTGACTTTACTCTGACTTTTACACCAGTGACTTGAGACTTGACTCTGACTTGCCTGACATTACTTGAGACTTGACTTGTGACTTGAGGATAAAGACTTGAGACTTACTTGAGACTTGCAAAACAATGACTTGGTCCCACCTCTGTGAACAACTAAGGAGAGATTTTAATGTCAGTTGAAGATGCTGCTCGGTTTTCCTCTCCTCTGTCCATACCTCTGTGTTATTGTTCCATCCTCTTTCTTTTCTCAATTTTGGCAACTTTCATTTTTCATTCTTTCTGTCTCCCCTCAGTCTTTTGTTGGCTCTGTGTGGATGGGATCGCTCCACACCCAGTAATAGTCCTTTGTGTGTTTTGATGATACCTGGAGGGTGACTGAATGTGTATGTTCGTGCACCAGGGTGCCCCCTCCCAGCACCTCCCTTTAGCCCAGGGGAGCTAAAGAATTATGGGTGTAACTAGGTGTCTCTCTCACCCACGCACACAAATTCACCTTGACCTGAAAATGAACTGTGTGGTTAGCCAGTCAATACTGGGCTCCTGCAGGTCTTATTGGGTGCTTGAAACAGTACTCAGTAAAATGTAACCCAATGATTTTGAGCTGGACAGTGCACAGGCAAATGCTTATCTGAACTTGATCCCATTTGAGATAGGAGAGAAATTCCTGTTCACAAATATCTCTTTATGGCATCATTAGCATCTTGCTATTATTTTATGCAAGACACATGTAAGACCACAGAGGAAATGGCATCAACTGGAGCACTGACCACTAGCACTGTAAAAAAAAATGTGTGCAGGGGTCAGGGAAAAAACACTAAATGTGAACATTTTGTCCCTCATTTCTAATGTTATTATAATTTGTCATATGAAATACACCTTTATCTGGAATATGCACATAGATTATTTCTAAAGATTGATATGGATGGTCTCAAAGTGTACCTCACCTAAGAGCCTGGCTCCGACCACTGCATAACTTTCAAATATGCTCAAAGGTTTAAAAGAGGTTAAGTAAGGAAATTCTGAGAATGAGACATAGATGATGCAGGAGTTGTTCAGTGATCTTTAGGCCCATTTAAAATTGAAGAACAATACAGAATAGCAAGTGTTAGCTAGAGGACAACGGTCATCAACTGTAGCTGCTGGCTTTAGTACCCAAACCATGTTGTCTTTTTCTCTCCCTGATGGCCTGTCCTGCCATCTGGAACTGTGCTGATATATAGATGGGTGTGAAGAGAAATAATGCAGATTGGCTATAATTCCATTGATGTCAATATTAATGAACCATTGTTTCATTTCTTCTTCTTCTTTTTTTTTACAGTGCAATCTTTGCATTACTGTAAAAGCATAGCATGTTTTCACAGACTTCCTCTGAATGAGAGTTTTAGCAACTTTTTTCTTTTTCTTTTTAAATAAATTCTGCATGTACATGTGGACTCAGTTGTTACCACAATGGAGATCAAGTGCACAAATAAGCATGAATGAAATATGAGCAGTGGGAAACAAAATGTGTGTGCAAAATGAAAAAAACAAAAAAACAAAACACATACATGGGAATTAAAAATGTGTGGCCGTCTGCTTTAATGTGTCTTTTCGTGTGTGTCCTTGCAGTTAACTTTCCCCTCAGACACTTCATGAGTTTTTTCTCATTAGGCAGAGTGGTAGAGCTGTCCTCATTAGAGCAGATGATTGGCATCTGAGTGCAGCTAATTAACGGTGTGAAGCTGACAGAGGTGGTGATGGCAGCTGCCTGGTTGCACTTTAGAGGCTAACCGGAGTGTGACCTCGACGTTTAGAGGCAGGAAGAGCACACTGGGGTAATAAGCCTGTATGTGTGTGATAATTACCTTTATTTGCATTTGTTTGTTTTGGGAGATTCCTTGCATATAATCATGTGCTAATTACACTGATTAGCATCGATACCAAAAAGGATGTTAGAGACACTTATGACTGAGTGTGTGATCATAGTTTATTGCTGTTTCTCTGGGATAAAACAGCAAGAAAGTCCGTGCCTACATAAGTATGAAATAATTTTGCATGATAATCTCATTGCCATTGAAAAGTTTATAATAGTTTTGCAAGCAGCAGTAGATACAGATTATGATGACCTTTATCTTTACAGCAGGGTAAACGAGCACTGCATTCGACAGCCAGCAATTCATTCATCATGCAGTCAATCAAGTCTTGAATTTTGGGAGCTGTTTGTAAAGTGTTAGATCTGAGGAAGTGAGAAGTGGGGTCAGTTTGCTGATAGTACAGATCATTTCTTTCTTTTAACAAGACAGCTGGCATGTGTAATTAGGTTGTAATTAATGCAAAGTTGACTGCTACTTGTAATATGCAAAATGTCACTGCCTGTCATTTAACAAGTGAAAGTTCACTGATTCAGCCTGCAAGATATCGTATACATCTATCTTGCAGGCTGATGATTAAAACACAAAGTGTCTTCAATTATCTGCTTATTGTTGAGAACAGAAACATTAGCTCGGATTCCTACAAATATGCAATTTTTAGTGGCAAGTTTCTTACAAGTGTGGTAGTGTGGGATTCAAATGAAACCAACCAAGTGCTGATGAGATAAACTGGATCACATTAAAACATAAAATACATACTGTTTCCTTGTGTATTTATTTATTTGTCGCGTACATATTTATGCATATTGTAAATGTCCTACTTCTTCATTCAGTCCTTCCTTGCTGAAGAAATGTAACTTGTTTTATTATGTCAAGGTTTGTTATTAAAAATCTCCACCATTAGCTGAAAATGACGAGTTTCTTTAATTGCAACTTCTTCAGAACTGCTTTGATGAAAGCAGCTATATAACAGAATGAAATTACGTATTATTATAAGTTCATTGCTGTGTTTGCTCAGGAATAATCTGTATTCCCTGAGCGACTGTTAGGTGACAGGTGTTGATGAACTTGTAAACCTGGTCTTGAAATGGGTTCTGCACCATGAACCTCTTTGAACAGATAACTGTGGTCACCTCTAGTTTGCATGAAAGATGCCAACTTGTTTGCCAACACTTGCTAATGGACCCCAACCAGCTGGGGAACATATATTTGTCCCTAGCATTAAGCTAAGTAAGCATGTTAAATCAAAACCGCTGATTACCAGGAGGTCACTGAATGGGCTCCAAGCGAGCAGCACTGGGATGTTAGTAGTAACTTTTCACTACTGGTGGTAACTACCAGCAAACACTTTGCTCCTACCAGGAAAATGCTCACTTTTTCCTACTAACTGGTGGTTGCCAATTGCTGCCCAGTATGACTGAGGCCTTACTTGAGTTGTCAAAAGAAGTATTATGTACTTAATCTGCAGAAAACTTATATGAAAAAATATTAGTGCTGCAGGTGGTAAATGCTGACCTCTTTTTAAGTACGTTTTCTACAGTAATACATCATATTCCATAATGTATGAATATGGAATATGATAAATATGTAGCATGAGTCGAGGAGGAGAATTATCTTGACAGCAAACCTTAACAGCTTGTAATGAGCTCAGAAAAAAATGCTTTTGCCCCCCAAAATGTAAAAGTATATTAAAATATATATTTTTAAAAAGGACTTTACGCGAAGCCATGCGATATCAAAACCATGATACTATTTAACTCGAGCCTTAAGCCATGCTAAAACCTAACACATGTCTCTTCAGCAAGGGGCCACAGTAGATGTTTCTGCATATGTTCAAATACATTTGCACATGCACGCAAATCTATATTTACATTATCTGCAGGATTCGAATCTGTCACTGCAGAACACACAAAAGAAGGATTTTCCCAGAATTTTAGTTTTCTTAAAGCCGGGACTGTGGGGCTCTTCCTGCTGTGTGTGGTAACAGCTTCATCCTGGATAATAAGATCAGTGGTGCGGACAGACACCCCTACTCCCTTTACAAAAAACCTGCTCAGCTGTTATTTTTCTGCTCAGATTGTGTGTCTGCGAGTGCGTGCATTTGTGGGAGGTCAGTTCACAGACGCTGACTTCTCCTGTCATGTCCATCCAAAGTAAAGCTGGCACACTGAGAGCAGTGGAAAAGCATTATGGGAACTAAAACATACAACTGTTGAAAGAGCCAATCGCTAACCTAAGATGCAGACTAGGGTGAGAATTACTGCGAGACATCTGACGGTCACATTCAATTCTCACATTCTTCGTCCTTTGTTTCATCCACCCACCATTCCTCACTGCCCTCTATTGTCTGCTCCCCCTTGTTTTTTCATTTTCATATTTCTCATCACCTTCCCCTCATGTGTCTTTTGGGGTTCTTCAATTAAGCGCTATTCTCCCCTGTGGGTGGAGGGAAGGAAGAGAAATGAAGGATAAAAGGAATGAAGGAAAGACACAAAGGCAGAGGAAGGGAGGTCAAAAAACTATGGATGAAGATCAGCGGTTTGACAGCAGGCAAAGAAATAAAGATGGCATGATGGAAAGAAAAATGGGAAAAGATATTAAATCAAAGAGAAAGTGCAGAGAAGGGTTTTTAAAAAGGAAAAAAATAATAATAGAGTATACAAATGTAAAAAAGATACAGTACTATAAACACTGAAGGTGTAATGCATGGGAGTAAAGTAGGGCTGAACAAAAGATGCCAGATGACCAGAAATAAGGAGACATTTTCAGTATTGCCTGCTATGCTTGAGTTTGTGCTGTTGCCATGGTCACACCTTTACATGCCATCAGGTCATGAACTTTTCCAGAGTTCAGTGAGTGTTGGTCAAACACTAACGCGACTGTGTTTCTCACACATAGGCCCTGTGTGCTAAGGGGCAGCCATGTGTCCGCTGGATGGTGTGTGAGGGTAATATTTAGCATGTGTGTGTGCGTTTGTGTATAGATTTTGTTGTTAGCCCGTAATACTGTGTTTTGTCTGTGTTAGTTTGCCTGCTGAAGCTCCGTGATTGACACGGCTTTGAAGTAAAACAAGAAAATATGTTCTTTTTGTCTTCAAACATGTCTCCTTATATTACGAGTGATGTGGCCTCCAAGTAAAAACATTGAATATACTGATGGTTCTGATTTTGTATTGTTTATGTTTTTGGCTTTTGGGGTTTTTTTTGTTGCATATTTCCCTAAAAATGACACATTAAATGAGAATTTTTAATAAAATAAAATGGTGTAGAAACGTGAAATACTTTTTTAAGCTCATGTGAGGGCCTGTACCATGAGACAGATGGTATACATTTAAGGGAGCACTGCATAAGAGCCTGGATATTATGTCGTATTGAATAACTGTTTTACAAGTGGTGAAAATATCATGATGAAATAATTCTTTATAATGGACCATATTGCCTGGTCTGATGAGTACGGTGGTCAAAGCCAGTAAAACTTAAACACCAGCAAATGGAAAAAGCAAACATGCCAAATAGGAAGTATAGTCTATAGTATAATATGAGTCATGCGAATCAAACATATTAACTTTTATCTTTTCTAATTCACAACAGTGATGAACTTTCTAAGTTTAAGGATATAATTCATCCACTGTTAGCTCCTCAATGCCTTATGCTAACACAGTGCAGAGTAGGGCTGCTCAATTAATCGAATTTTAATCACGATTACGATCTGGGCTTTCAACGATCATTAAAAATGACTGAGCCGATTATTAGCCCCTCCCTCATTCAATTGTGTCTGTTTGTGCGTCATGCAAATAAACCTTTGAAAAGAATGAAATGATATCATATATTCCTTATTCGCCTACATTTGTACAAAATTCCAAATTATATACACAGACACAAACAGACACAATTGAAAGGTACAAATGTGTTGTGCATGACACGAATTCAAACGTGGTGCAGATGTGTGTCACAAGTTGATCTGGCTGTAGGCTGTGGCACTTGGCCAGAGGTGGCGCTGGTTGACTCGAGTCCATGTTAGTGCACAAAGTAAACTGCTCGCTGTAGTTGTGAAGCAAAAACGCTGAATTCGGAGAAACAAACCATGCGAGGGGAACGATAACGATGACAAGAGTCTCCCGATCGTTTAGTCTTGCTGTCCTGTGAACAACATCGGCGTGGTGTTACTTGTTTGCTGTTTTCGCGATCGCGTTGCGCATGAGGATATCACCAGGTAAACTCACCACATTTTTATACATTTTGTTGTTCAACAGCATCAAGACTGACGGAGTGTGTTTGAGACAACCTCACAAGTGTCACAGGTGACACATTTGCCGTTTTTTTGCTGGTTTGTCGGTAGCAGCTCCTGAAACGCAAGACTACCACACATCTGTTCGACCAACGCCAGTTGATCTAAACGCCAGTAGATCTGGAACACCGGTCCGTGAAAATATTGTCGGGCATAAACCGGTCCGTGGCGCAAAAAAGGTTGGAGACCGCTGATTAAGAGGACCCGAGGGAAGCTCAGAAAGCTAAGCAGAAGTTATTTGAAGAGGAGAGTGACTGCTGTTGGTTGAAAAGAGAGGTAAAAAGAAAACTTCAGTGGTGTTGCACACTATTTTATATTATTTTTTAAAGTCATTGTTAACCCTTTAAATCCGGTCAGAGCAGCACGCTCCGTTTTGTGTAACTATTTTTAAATCCCTGTAGAACCTGAACCGCGTAAGCTAGCGCAATAATTTGTTTTGCATATGAAACCGGAGGGGTTGTACTTACATCTTATGCCATCAGCTTGTCCTCGGTCACGGTTTACTTCCACATAAAGCTTTGCAAAAATTGCATAAAAAGCGCTTGCAGGAACAAAAACATAACATTCCAGAAACACGCTTTGCCGATCCGATCAGCTATTCGTAATACTTCCCACAATGAAACAGACGTCAGCGCGAACGATCGCATGTCCGCCATTTCCTGGCCGAAACCGGAAGTGACGTCATTTTCGCGGAAATGTAGTTTTTTACTTGTAGGCCTTAAAAAACTATACTGGTCATGTTTGACTTTTCTGAATAGTTTCTGGGATGCTTAGAACTCAAATTGCACTGCTGGAAATAGTTTATTTTGATGCACATGCTGTTTTCTTTGCAAATTTGCATCATAGGATTGTTTTTTTGTTTTTCCTGCAGTGTATATAAAAATTAGTGTATCTCCAAAATAAAACTATGAAGACACTCAAAATAAATTTCCTGTTGTTGTAAACTATTTTTTTGCAACTTTTTTGTATTTAAAGTTTTGAGGGATAAACCTCTTAAATTTCTCCAAGTAGAAATATATATGTAAAAAAAACAAAAACGATTTTCAAGTTTTTTGTAGTTTATTGCACTTTTTCGCAATTAATGTAGTTACTATGGACTTAATGCATACATATTATTAAAATATGGGCTATAACAGTTGTATAGCAACTTGAAATGCTCCCACAAATGGCACTACAACATGTAAAAAAATAATATAAGCTCTGGCGGACTTGGTTCTATAGTAGGTCTTAAAGGGTTAAATAAATATCGTCAAATAATCGAGATCTCAATTTCAGTGAAAATAATCGTGATGATCATTTTTGCCATAATCGAGCAGCCCTAGTGCAGAGCAGCTACCTGAGCACCACTCCCACAGACGTCGATTATCTTGTCAATATTTTTACTTCTTTAATGCGTACAAGTCTATATACAGGGCTGCACAAAAGCGGTCCGCTGGTGCGCATGCACTGTCAAAATAAAAAACGCACACCAAAAAAGAAGTTGCAACGCGCGTATGTGTACGTAAGATTTTCTGGAGGAGGACAGACATTTGTTTAGAAATCTTAAAGATGTCGAAGAAGCAAGCTCCTTTAAGCAATTACTTTGGTTTTCCTCCACCTCCAAAGAAATGTCAGAAGGAGTCCGAACCACAAAAGAAGCACGTATTCTCGTAAAAGTGATTGCAGGAGGTGAGCTGGCTTCAAACAAATGATAAACGCACAAAGATGTGGTGCAGAATGTGCTGTGAAAATCCCTCAAGAAAATCTTATGTACGCAAATGTGCGTTGCAACTTCTTATCTGGTGCGCCTTTTATTTTGACAGCGCATCCACACCTGCGGAACACTTATGTGCACCCCTGTCTATATACTGTAGCTCCTTTGAAAAAGGAAAACCTTGAATCAGAAGTACTTCACTCCCTGGTGTAACTCTCAAATGTGCACCTTAAAGCAGATAACTCGTAAACTGGAGAGGAAATGGCATCTCACAAATTTAGAAGATCATCATTTAGCCTGTTTTCTTTGTATTATTGTAGGGTCTTAACCTTACAATATAAAGTGCATTAAGACGAATGTTGTTGTGATTTGGTGCTGTATAAATAAAGCTGAACTAATTGAATACCAGCTAAACTAACATATGACTAAGGTGCAAAAAAGAAAACTGCTCACTTAAACACCTAATTTGTAATTGTGTCACTTCATAGTGGTGGCTTGGTGTTTCATATTGGTTTGCATTAGGTGGCAATAAAGTGACTTAAAGTGTATGAAGAAAATAAACAGCAGTCCATGCAAAAGTTGACCAAAGGCAACTTTTGGTCCAGAGTCCTCATTTTAACAACCCTGAACTTCAGCTGAACAATGTGACTTCAGAGGGGCACCAGTTTGTCCACTGGCTTATTAAAGCCACAATGTGCTAACAGAGCAGGCATCGCCATCAAGTGCAAACATTAAACTCGCTAAAAAAAAATGCATGACGGCATCCTGTAAGGGTTTTGTTAGTCTAACTTCTCAACCCCAAACACAATTAAAAAAAAACTGCATCTCTGGAGAAAAGCCATGTTTACTCATTAAACAGAAGTCAGACTCTCAGCCGGTTCAGAAGCAGCAGACCAACCACCTGCCAACAGCAGGCCACACTGGCAAATATCAAAGACCTCCATAAGCTTATAAATCTGATTAGATACTAAATCATTACAAAGATCTCCACCAATATTTTCCATTAATCAGTTTAATGAATGAATAGATGTAAATGTTGTTGCACTAAATACTATTGCTACTATATATTACACGTATGTTAGCAATGTGTATGCACTCGGCATATTTGCAACTTTACCTCTTAATGCTGCTGTGGTTAATAAATGCTTCCACTCTGAAATAACACCACCTACAGTTAACTGGGGAACCAGGAGGGAAGAAACTTTACAAACTGACTTGTTACAGTGGTTTAGTAACCAATACTCAAAAAATCTTGTCTTGTACAGTTGTTCTATTTATTTTGATTTATTCTTCTTCTTCTTCTCGGATAAATTTCTCTTTGTCTCTTATCCTTCATCTTCCTCTGCAAATCCCTTGGGATGGATATGTATCACAATTAAGAGAGTTTATTCACAGGGTATGTCTGTGGGTGGTTGGGTGTGGAGGAATATGTCAAAATATGCGTGTGATCTTTGGATCAGCTTCCACTGGTGTGACATTTTCAGACATGTTGGTTCATTCTTCAGTGTTAGCTTGTGTGCATGTGTGGTTGAATGTGCATTTAACACAGAGTGGGAGATTCCCAGTGTTATTTAATGTGTGTAGGTATGCAGGTCATTTTAGGGTTATCTATTCCATATCCGTTCTTCTGGTTGACCACATTAGCCTGTAATACATCTGGTTGAACTTTCTTTTCTATTCTTAATCCACTGGTTCTCCTCTTCAACGTCATTCCTTTTTCGTGAATTGTCTTTCTTCCAGTAAACACTTCTCTTAACTTAAATTCAAATTCAAATTCAAATTTTATTTGTCACGTACACAGTCATACACAGTACGATATGTAGTGAAATGCTTGGACAACTGCTCGTGACCTAAAGAAAACAAAAAAGGAAAAGGCTATGAATAAGATAGGAAATAAATATGAAAAATTAAAAAGGGTAAATTTAACTAGGAAGGAATAAAATATAAATTAAGGTTAAAAATGAAATAACTGTACAACACAAATTAGAATGAAGGGTAAATTTAACTGGGAGAATAAGATAAAATATATAAATTAAAGTTGAAAATAAAATAACTGTACAACAAAATACACAATATAGAACTATATAAGAATGTATGAAGAAATATAAATAAATATATACACAATAACAGCAGCATATACACAATAACAGCAGCGTGATTTAAGTAATGAAGTGAAACAATGTCCAGAATGTCCAGTGTGTGTAACAACTGTATGTGTGGGTCAGTACTGTGTGGTGGTGTGATTGAGAGACCGTATCGCCTGCGGGAAGAAGCTCCTCCTCAGTCTCTCTGTGTTGGTCTTCAGGGAGCGGAATCGCTTTCCTGACCTCAACAGAGAGAACAGTCTGTTGTTGGGATGGCTGAGGTCCTTCACGATCTTCCTGGCCTTGGTCCAGCACCGCCTGCTGTAGATTGAGTGCAGGTCATGGAGCTCGGAGCGGATGGTGCGCTCAGCTGACCGCACAACCCTCTGTAGAGCTCGTCTGTCCTGCATGGTGCTGTTCCCGAACCAGGTTAAGATGTTTCCCGCCAGGATGCTCTCTATGATGCAGGAGTAAAAGTTCCTGAGCACCTTGGAGGGCAGTTGGAAGTCTCTCAAGCGTCTGAGGTGGTAGAGACGCTGACGGGCCTTTTTCACCACGGTGTTGATGTGACAGGACCATGACAGGTCCTGCGTGATGTGAACTCCGAGGTATTTGAAGCTGTCCACTCTCTCCACTGGGCACTCGTTGATGACGGGGGTCTGGTAGTTCCTCTCCTGCTTAGTGCTGAAGTCCACTATCAGCTCCTTTGTCTTACTGACGTTTAGAAGGAGGTTGTTCCTCTGGCACCAGTTCTCCAGATTCCAAATCTCCTTCAGGTAGGCCGTCTCGTTGTTATCAGAGATCAGGCCCACCACGACGGTGTCGTCAGCAAACTTGATGATGGTGGTGGAGCTGGTAGTGGCCACACAGTTATATGTGTACAAAGAGTACAGCAGGGGGCTCAGAACACACCCCTGGGGGGCTCCAGTGCTGAGAGTGGTGGAGGCTGAGACATGTCCGCCCATCCTTACTGCCTGTGGTCTGCCAGTTAGGAAGTTGGAGATTCACTGACACATAGATGAGCTGAGTCCCAGATGCTCCAGCTTGGTGGTGAGTGTGGAGGGAATTATGGTGTTAAATGCAGAGCTGTAGTCTATGAAGAGCATTTTAACATAATTCCCCCTTCTAGTGTCCAAGTGAGTAAGTGAGGTGTGGAGGAGATGAGAGATGGCATCGTCTGTGGAACGATTTGGACGGTAAGCAAACTGTAGTGGGTCCAGTGTGTCTGGTAGTGAAGAAATGATGAAGTCTCTGACCAGGCGTTCAAAGCACTTCATCACTACTGAGGTGAGGGCTACAGGGCGATAGTCATTGAGAGAAGCAGGGTGGGGTTTCTTCGGGACAGGAACAATGATGGACTCTTTGAAGCATGTGGGGATCACCGACTGAGATAGAGAGATGTTGAATATCTCAGTGAACACAGGAGCTAGCTGGTATGCGCAGTCTCTTAGGATACGACCTGGGATGCCGTCTGGTCCTGCTGCTTTCCTGGTGTTCACTCTCTTGAAGGCTCTCCTTACTTCATGCTCGGAGATGACGAGCACGTTTCCGGTGCTGGCAGTATCTTCCTGTCTGCAGCCGTTAGCGCCGCTAACACTAGCATTGTTGGAGTCCTTAGCTGCAGCCTCGAAGCGAGCATAGAAAGTGTTCAGCTCGTCTGCCAGAGTCACGGCCGCGTTCGTCATACCGGTTGTTGGTGCTTTATAGTCCGTTATTGTCCTTAGTCCCCGCCACAGGCTCCTAGAGTCACTCTGTTGGAGTTGTGACTCTAGTTTCCTCCCGTAGCGCTGCTTCGCCTCTTTCACCGCCCTCCGCACGTTATATGACGCGGCTTTGTACGGGTCCATGTCCCCCGTCATGAGTCCCGTGTTGTAGGCAGCGGTGCGGGATCTCAGAGCGTCGCGGATGGTTTTATCCACCCACGGCTTCTGGTTGGGAAACGTTGTGATAGTCTTTGTCTCCACGGTATCATCCGCTAGTTTCCCGATGAATCCCACAACCGCTTCCGTAAACACGTTGACATCATCATCGGAGCTGTTTCTGAACATGCCCCAGTCTGCGTCATCGAGTGCGTCCTGTAACGCGGCCACCGATTGATCCGTCCAGCACGCGACCTTCCTCTGAACCGGAACTTCCTGTTTCAGCCTTTGTTTGTATTTTGGGATGAGGAAGATGGCGGCGTGATCAGATTTGACAAAAGGAGGGCGGGATTGTGCCTTGTAGCCGTCCTTGACTGTAGTGTAGCAGTGGTCCAGTGTCCTTTCACCTCTGGTGGGGCAGGAGATGTGTTGATAAAAGTTCGGCGCTGCGCGTTTGAGGTTGGCGCTATTAAAGTCCCCCGTCACAATAAGCGCAGCGTCCCGGTGTTGTGTCTGGTGCTGTGTGAGTGCCTCATGCAGCTCGCATAAGGCGGTGACCGTGTCCGCTTGTGGTGGAATATAAACGGCACTTATAATGACCGATGTAAATTCCCGAGGTAGATAAAAAGGACGACACATGATGGACAGTAGTTCCAGATTTGGTGTGCAGGAGCGTGTGAGAGGAACAATGTTCGCACTGTTGCACCAGTTGTTGTTCACCATTAAACACACGCCGCCTCCCCTTGACTTCCCCGAGTCCCGTGTCCTGTCCATGCGGTGAACCGAGAAGAACTCGGCCGGCTGGATGGCGTGGTCCGGCACCGCTGGGTTCAGCCATGTCTCGGTGAAGCAGAGGAGATTGCAGTCCCGAATGTCTCTCTGGAACTTTACCCTGGCCCTGAGGTCGTCAAGCTTGTTCTCCAGTGACTGGACGTTGGCGAGCAGGATGCTAGGCAGAGGTGTGCGGTGTGCACGAGCTCTCAGCCTGTTCCTGACGCCGGCTCGCTTCCCTCTAGGCCGCCGCCGCTTCCCTTTGTTCTCCCTCAAGATCTCACTCGGCCAGCTCGGATCCGGAGTTAAAAACTTCGAATTGTGAGTACATTGTAAACCAATAGAAACAAGAGTGTCACTGTCATACCTAATGTACCCAATGGTGGTGATTTTGCCGATTTAGAAACGCTGAAAACTAACTTAAAAAACAAAGACAAAGAAAAAGTGGTCGGAGCAGTCGTGACGGCAGCCGACCTCACTGGCGCCATCTTTAAATCGTCTTATTTATTAAGTTACTTATTGAGGTTGTTTGTCCTATGTGTGTCTGTGTGTGTCAGGTTGAGGAGTGGACCAGACTACAGAAATAAAATATTAACCATGTTGATGCTCTGACTCTGTCTGCTGACCTGTCTGGACAGAGTTTAACAAAACAAAGAAAAAAAACGAAAAAGGTGTGCATGAGTCAAAAAAGCAGTTACTCGTTACAGATAACAGGCTGTCTTCAGAGTTTGTTAACTCTGTGATTTTAGATGGGATTGCCTGATATTTCTGTCATGCAGTGAAAACATTCAGACCAAAGTTAATAGAGCTATATTAGTACGTTATGAAGTTTTGTTTTTCAGGGGAAGTTAAATGTTGGACTCTTTCTGCATTTAGCAAGATTAACTCGCTGCTAGGGACAGTGGCACAAATCCAACTTTTTCTAGTGAACAGATACCCAGGATTTGACTTTCTTCTGATATTGCATGCTGATCTGATGGCGCTGTTAGATTAATAAGCTGTTGTCTTCACTTTGAGCTAAAGATGAATCATTCTTTTACATGTGAGGTTCTGGTTTCAAGCCGGTTGGTGCTTTCTGTGTGGAATTTGCAGTTCTCCTTGTACCTTTATGGTTTTCCTTTGGCCGCTCCGGGGGATCGTGGCTCAAGAGTTGGGAGTTCGCCTTGTAATCGGAAGGTTGCCGGTTCGAGCCCCGGCTTGGACAGTCTCGGTTGTTGTGTCCTTGGGCAAGACACTTCACCCATTGCCTACTGGTGGTGGTCAGAGGGCCCAGTGGCACCAGTGTCCGGCAGCCTCACCTCTGTCAGTGCGCCCCAGGGTGCCATCACCAGTGTGTGAATGGGTGGATGACTGGTTGTGTAAAGCGCTTTGGGGTCCTTAGGGACTAGTAAAGCACTATACAAATGCAGGCAATTTTACCATTTACTCCCACTTCCTCCCACAGTCCAGGTTATCTTTGGATTCTAAATTCTCTGTAATTGTGAATGTGAGGATTAATGACTGTCTGTTAGCCACGTAATGGACCAGCAACAAGTCCAGGATGTAACCTACTCTTGCCTACTGACAGCTGGGGTGCGCTCCAGCTTTCCTGCAAGTGGCTGGATAGAAATAAATGTATTAAACTGGTGTTTATGAATCACTTCAACACAGTTTGTGGTTTTGTCACAAACTGCTGCAAACCAAGAAAACTGCAAAAGTCTTAAGCCACCCCCCATCCCCCATCCCCCCCTTTTTTAAAATTAATTATTTTGTGCTTCGTATTGTAGTCAAAAACTGCTGGATAGTTTTGCTGTACTCTGAGTGTTTCTTCTACATACTGCTTGCTGACACAGTTACAGCTTGTCTTGCTTGGACCCAAGCACAAAACTGAAATCATAGCACCCTTGGAAGGACTAGAAAAGCATAGTTATTGATTCATTTAACATATAGCTGGATGGTTTTGATGACTTGTACTATCAAACTGCAACAGGGACACTTGGAGCTGTCACTGGATAATTCTTTCTTTTGCTGCATGACGTCTTTCGGGAAATCATTGCTTTAAAGCAGGGGTCTCGAACTCCAGGCCTTAAGAGCCGGTGTCCTGCAGGTTTTAGATGTGTCCTTGATCCAAAACAGCTGATTTAAATGGCTAAATTACCTCCTCAACATGTCTTGAAGTTCTCCAGAGGCCTGGTAATGAACTAATCATTTGAATCAGGTGTGTTGACCCACTGTGAGATCTAAAATCTGCAGGACACCGGCCCTCGAGGCCTGGAGTTTGAGACCCCTGCTTTAAAGCATATAACAGCAAAATAAAAAGACCAAGAAACATGAAAGTAAGTGTACATCCTATACAGATGTATAAAAGGAAATACCTCCATAGATGGAATGACTCTATGACGAATAAGAAGGTAGCAATAAGCGAGACTTAAACTAACCCATGTTTGAAGGAGACAGATAGACAGAGAGGTGATGTGTTGTCAACGAGCAGGAAACGAGTGGGAAAGTTTACCTTTCTCACCCTCCACTGTGAGCAGGAAGGGAGGGATGGAGGGATGAGGAGGATATTGAAACGACAGGAGACAGCGGAGAACAATAAGAGGATGAGGAGGAGCGAGGAGAGACAGATCCAGAGACACAACGGATGAAAGAAAGGATCAGAAAATGAATAGAGGAGGTAGCAGGAGACGGAGAGCAAATATTAAGAGACTGCCTACTGTCCACACACACACACACACACACACACACACACACACACACACACACACACACACACACACACACGCTCACACATCCAGCTGTGACCAGTCTGTGTTTCCCTCCAGTAAACATCATATTCAGCCTCTTTGTGTCCTGGCAACAGAATCTCGATGACCTGATGAGGAAGCATCTGTGTTATTGAGTGTGAGCACCAGCGTGTGTGAGCCACAACACGAGGGTGCTTTCTGTGATCACTTTCCATATGTTTAAGTTTGTATCATGTATTTAGAAAAGCATTTTATTTTTCATTTATTTTTCTTTGTTCCACTGCTTTCCAAGTCCAGTTGAAGGCATGCATGTCATACTTGTGCAGTTGATGGCATCTTCTTTTCAAAAAGTCTTTTCTTAAAAAATATTTACCTCCATTAATTATTGCAGATGTTCTTTATAAGTTGAACTCCATCCGTTTGAATCAATTCAATCTGGAAACTCTTCAAAAACAAGCTGAAAGTCTTAAAATATTGTTTTTTCTGCAGCTTGTATTAAAGAGTGGATATAAAGATTACTGGATATGAACAGACGACAGAGAGGAATAATGGGTCTGTGTGGCATGTTGGCCTTGAGCACTTTCTGAAATGAAGCAGAAAAACTGTATTAACAACTGGACTTCATCTTTCCCCTCCTCTGTCTCTCTCTGTCTACATCATAACAGTCCATTGTTATTGGTGCTCTCTCTCTCTCTCTGCCTCTGACTTATATGACTCACATGTCTATCTTTTTTTCTTTTAACCCATTTCTGTTTCTCTTCATATCTCCCAAACTTCCAGTTTGTCATATCACATACTGAACTACTTCAACTCGATTTAGCCATATCGTGGCTCAAAGGTTGGGAGTTCGCCTTGTAATTGGAAGGTTGCCGGTTCGAGCCCTGGCTCCGACAGTCTCGGTTGTTGTGTCCTTGGGCAAGACACTTCACCCGTTGCCTACTGGTGGTGGTCAGAGGGCCCGGTGGTGCCAGTGTCCAGCAGCCTCGCCTCTGTCAGTGCGCCCCAGGGTGGCTGTGGCTACAATGTAGCTTGCCATCACCAATGTGTGTGTGACTGGATATGTAAAGCGCTTTGGGGTCCTTAGGGACTAGTAAAGCGCTATATAAATACAGGCCATTTTACCATTTATAACTTCTGTTCTTGTTTCTCTCCATAATCACTCTTGTGTCCTGCACCACCCATCCCCTTTTAACATGTCCATCCATCATCCTTTTCTGCATCAGTCTGTTCATTTACTCTGTATATCCCCCATCATCTTCTTCACTGCTGGTTTCATGTGTCAGACACAGTTGAACTTTATACTTCAATAAAAAGTCTGCTTTTTCAACTGGCCTCAGGGGTGTCAGAATCAGTTTTTCACTTTTCTAATGTACTGCTCTATGTATGTCTACAAAGAGCTGGTCTAGCTAGGCCATAGCTGTGCATCAAGCGGGTTACAGTATTGTGTGGCACAGTGTTCGTGAATGCAGTAACAGAAGTTCTAAAAGTACAGTACATTAGTATAAGATTAATTTGGTTAGCTGGTTTGTCAATTACTTGACTCTCCTCCTGTGTTCAATCTGATTTAAAAGATATACTTTCTTGCTTAAAGGCACTATACTGGCTGTCTAGTTCTCAATAAGTGGGTGTTTCCTCCTCTGTCAGCCTCTGGTTTGACCCTGACATTAATGGACTGTGTCTGAGGACCTGTAGGGCAGCCAGAGATGATGTACATCCTCTTCTGTGGTTTGTCTAACACACACACGCACGCACACACACGCACACACACATACACACGCACGCACACACACACACAGAGTTTTGCTATTATTTATTGGTCTCCGTTGCTGTGGTTCACCTGTCTGTTTCTATGATGTCTAATCGTGGCATTGCATTTCTACTTCATATTTTTTTATCACCAAAGCTAGTCAGTAAGTCCCGTGACCTTGGTCTGTAAGCAGTCTGCCTGCTGCATCTCAGACACCTTTTCTGGAGGAACTATATTAAAATAAAGAGGACTGGTGTTTCCTTAGTTTATCAAAGAGGAAAAGACCATATGTTTTATTAAATGCATGTAAACATACACTGTGTTGCCAAAAGTATTCACTCATCACACCAAATCATTGAATTCAGGTGTTCCAGTCACTTCCATGTCCACAGGTGTACAAAATCAAGCAGCCAGGCATGGAGACGCTTCTGGGTTTGCTCTCAGGAGATCAGTTAATTCCAGCATGGTACTGTGATAGGATGCCACCTGTGAAACAAGTCCAGTTGTGGAATTTCCTTTCTAGTAAATATTCCACAGCCAAGTGTTAGTGATATTATAAAAAAGTGGAAGTGAGTGAGAACGAGAGTAAATGAGCCACAAAGTGATAGGTCATGGAAGATCAGAGAGCAGGGTCAGTGGAAGATGAGGCACATAGTTTCAAAAATTTCAGAACTCAAACAAATTCACGTTTTTGACCATTTCATGCTCCCAGCTTTGTTAGAACAGTTTGGGGATGGCCCAGTACTGTTCCAACATGCCTGGACACATGTGCACAAAGACATGGATGAGCAAGTTTGGTGTGGAAAAACTTGACTGGCCTGCGCCAACCTGACAGAACACCTTTGGAAGGAGTTAGAGTGGCGGCTGTGAGACAGGCCTTCCCGTCAATCAGTGTCTGACCTCAAATGTGGTTTTGGAAGAATGATCAAAAATTCCCATAAACAGACTCCTAAACCTTGTGGAAATCCTCCCCAGAAGCGTTAAAGCTATTCTAGCTGCAAAGGGTGGTCTGACAACATATTAAACTCTATGAATTAAGAGTGGGATGTCACTTAAGCCCATTGTATGTGAAGGCAGACAGCAAGCATCCAAAGCTCAGCTCGACTGGTTTGGTCAAATGTAATACCATGTAGAGCATCTGCAAGAATTGCCATGTGCTATAGCAAACTCCTGGATGTGGAGTCAACAAGTTGTATCATTGCATCTCTTAGCAGAATGAATTTCCCTCTTTTCTTTGTTTTTCAGAGATCTAAGTGAAAATGCCATCCAAGCCATTCCGAGGAGAGCTTTCAGAGGCGCAACAGACCTTAAAAACCTGTAAGTGAAGATAAAGTGTTAAAGGAATGGGTGCAGTGGAGATAACGGTGCAATTTGCTACTGTCAAGAAATATCACGTCCGTAATTAGAAGACTGAGTGGTTGGCTGGACCGAGCCATTAACTAAATCTACATCATATTGGCTTTGTGTTCTTTTTATTATCAGTCAGCTGGATAAAAACCATATCAGCTGTATTGAAGAGGGGGCATTCAGAGCTTTGCGATCTCTAGAAGTCCTGTGAGTAATCTAAGAAAAATAATTTCTTTGATGCTCTTCTCAAAACAATTTAATCTCTCATTAAAAAAACTTTGTTTTCTTCTGCTCTCTTCATCTTTTCTACTGCCATCATTTTTCCACTGGCTTCCGTGCCTATCAACTCTCTCTTGCTTTTTATTGTTCCATCTCTTTGTTCTCACACCCTTCCTTTCTGTCCTTGCTGTTATATTTAGTGTTGCCTCTTCTTCTCATCATTGCTAATTTCTCTCCTATTTTTTCTTCTAGCACACTGAACAACAACAACATCAGCAGCATTCCAGTCTCCAGTTTCAATCACATGCCAAAGCTCCGCACCTTGTAAGTGCCTCACCTTTTTCAACTTTTTTACCCAGAATGCCACATTGTTAAGTCTGATTTCATCTCTGTCTGTGTATCTGTCACCTTATGTTTTACCCACCCCTCCACTACTTCTCAAATGTATTTTCCTTCCCTCAGCCGTCTCCACTCTAACTCTCTGCGCTGCGACTGTCACCTGGCTTGGTTGTCTCCATGGCTACGGCAGCGGCCAGCTTTGGGCCTCTACACTCAGTGTAGCTCTCCTCCCACGCTGAGGGGCCTCAACCTGGCCGAGCTGCGTAAAAGTGACTTTGCCTGCTCAGGTACAAGAGCCCGGCGATACATGAGGCTTTGATCCAAATGTGGATGATGATGCAATGTGTGAGAAATTTTTTTCTTCCTTGTTTTTAGGTCACAGTGGCAGTGCCTTCGTTCAGCCATGTAGTTTAGCATCTGGGTCCTGTCCTCCAATGTGCTCCTGCAGCAACAACATTGTGGACTGCCGTGGGAGGGGCCTAACTGCAATCCCTGCCCACCTCCCTGAGGGTATGACTGAGATGTGAGTATCCCACAAGAATTATATATAATGATACAAGAATGACAAATTCTGTTATTTTGTAGCTTTATAGTTTGCTTTCAGAACTCAGATAAAACCTACCAGCATAAAGTGGGTTTCTTACAAGCAAAATTGTGAACCATGTAAAGCTGCTCCAGAGGGGTCCCAAAAGAGAGTGAAAGTCCCCACAGGTTTATTAGATGGAAAGAAATACTACAGTACATGTACTTACTCTATGCCATGTAAAGGAAGAAATGTTACTTATGTCATTTTGCTGCTTCATCACATTCTTTCCGGTTACTTTTAATATATCCAACATGGAAAAGTGTTTTTTTGGATGCTTAACCACACTCTCTCTCAATTCTGCTGCTCCTCTGCCAGTAGCTAGAATGCAGTAGCGTAACAAGCACAGCTGGCGATAACTTGGACAAATCTTATAGATAGATTTTACAGGCCATTACATGTACTTTACGTCTCTGCCAATACATCAAATGTTCTGATGTGCAATCCACCATTCAAGGATGTGATTGTCCTCACTGCTCGTGTGCAGTGTTTCAATGTAGCCTCTCTGCTTTTCTACCCAGACGTCTGGAGCAGAATGGCATCAAGTCGGTTCCCCCAGGCGCCTTCACATCCTACAAGAAGCTCAGGCGAATGTGAGTGCTCCTACAAAGCTTTATATCGTCATACTTGCAGTTAAACACTTCCAAGTGTCAGTTCAAATTGAAATAACACTAGCAATGTTTTCTATTGAAATTTAAATGTTTATTACAACAAATCAATAAAGTACTAAGATCACGGAGGGGATCAATAAGGGATCAATCAAAAGAAGCCTTTTCTATATATCCTAAACCATATATATCCTAAACCATACCTGCACCATACCTGCACACACATGACCCATTTTAGTCCACTTCATTTAACTTTTTTTTGCTCCACCTTTCTTTGTGCAGAGTACTTTTAAAGTCAGCTATGCCAACTGCAGCAGGCTACAGAATTCCTGCCCCTGAGCTCCAAATCAGCCAAAGCCATTACATTTTTTCTGCCTCCAGAGGGACAATGCTTCAGGGAAAATTTTAATGTTCTAGAGTCTGATTTGCCAAGTGGATCTCTCTTTTCTTCTGTCTCCACTGCTCACTGAGCTGTGGTTTTCCTGCTCAACAGAACATACAGCCCCAGTGGAGTTTCAGCATCGAGGAGCATTTGATTTATATCAGCCTGCAAAGACACAGAGTCCTCATTAGAGGCTTTTTAGGGCCCTTACATGATAAATCAAGTGCATATCCATGTGATGTGATGTATATGTTTAAAAAATGCTAATCTGACCACAATAATAATGTTCCTGGCTTCTTGACCTTCTATCCTGTTTCACATTTCTTTCTTTCTTCTGTCTTTGCGGTTTTTGTTACTTCCACTGTTGCTGTTTTTCTCTTCTTCCTCTTCTTCCTTTGCCCATTTCCCTCCTCAGGCATTCTGTCTCTCTCCATCTTTTTCTCTCTGTGGTTTTCCTTTTCCTCTTAATCTTATCCTCTTTCCCCTCCTTTGCCCTCTTCCATCATCACTGCGAGACCATCCCGAGCACCAGGAGGGAGGGAGGGGGGTTTGATTACATTACCAGGCTGGTTTAAGTGGTTTGTCTGAAAATTTATCATGACAACTGAACGACTGACGTGTGGCAGCAGAACAAGGATTTTATAATCTAACATATTATGGTTTGGCATGCCAGACCGAATCAAAGATATAAAAACTTCAACTTGGCCAGAAAAATAGCTCCTCTGTTCTGACATGAAAAAAGTGAAGCTCTTAGCCAGTCAATTCAGAAAGTGAGGTTTCTTATTTTTATAGGGGATTTTTATATAACCTGCTTTCATTTCGAGATCAGAAAAGAGAACTGTTAAAGTGCTGCATCACTTTTTTGCCTTTAATCCTTTAAAAAATAACACAAATTATTTGCTATGTACATATGATGCTTTTGGCTAAATGCGTTTACAACAAAACAAAATCTGTATACATGAGTTTTTTCATTTTCTCCCCAAAATAAATCTAATCACTAAGTATTTAAAAGTGTTGGGCATTCATTGTCTTTCATTCCCAGTGACCTGAGCAACAACCAGATATCTGAGATAGCTCCTGATGCTTTCCAAGGCCTCCGAGCTCTCAATTCACTGTGAGTAAGCACTCTGCATCTGATTGTGTAAACTGTTGGGTGTGTTGAGAGTGTCTTTACCAACACGTGTTTACATGTGTCTGTCCACTTTATTGGCTATATCTCCATATGTGCCCACTGCGTCCATGTGTTTAAGCATCTGTTGGTATGAATAATTTAAAAGTGGCGCCTGCTCACTGTACAGAGAATTCTCAGGAAACATCAGGACATGCAAACAATCACAGCAGGCGGTCAGCCAGCATTATTGCTGAGTGTGTGTATGTGTGAATAAGTTTGCGTGCATATACTATACACGACAGCAGTGTGATGTAAATGTCTTCTCTTCTGTTTATGGACTGTGAACGTGTGCTTGTGTGGACTGAATAAGACTTACTTTTGTTTTGGTGATGCAAATTTTGGGGCGATCGTGGCTCAAGAGTTGGCAGTTCGTCTTGTAACCGGAAGGTTGCCGGTTCGAGTCTCGGTCGTTGTGTCCTTGGGCAAGACACTTCACCTGCCGCCTACTGGTGACGGCCAGAGGGGCCGATGGCAGCCTCGCCTCTGTCAGTCTGCCCCAGGGCAGCTGTGGCTGCAACTGTAGCTTGCCTCTACCAGTGAGTGAATGAATAGTGGAATTGTAAAGTTCTTTGAGGGCCCTGAAGAGCGCTATATAAATGCAATCAATTATTATTATAAAATTTTGCGTCTTAGTAACTGTTCACAGACTGATGAAGCACTTTTGATTGCAGAACACAGTTAAAGACTTTTTTTGTTTGTGTGCAGAGTTCTGTATGGCAATAAGATCACTGAGCTGCCAAGCGGAGTGTTCGATGGTCTGGGGTCTCTGGAGTTGCTGTAAGTCCAAACCACAACATGCATATATTTGTCTGAACTGACTGTGTTTTAAACAAGGTGGCAAATATTTTAGAAGGAGCTGCATGGAAACTAATGCGGAAACTAGTTTTTGCCAAGTTAATTACCGGTATGTAAATCTGCTTCTCATAACTGACTTGAATACCCCCTTTGGTAAAACACTGCTGTACCTATGATGAAGTAGGTAAGGTACCACGAATGAGGTGATTAAGTGAATCATTTGATAATAGTCGAGAGGTGGAGCTCAGTATGATGACTGAATAATCTGGCAGTTGTCATCTTTCCTGAACATTATTTCATTTTTTTTTAAATTTAGTAAGTATTTGAAGATTCCTTGTGGTAATGTTTAACTCTAAACCGCTGGAACCAGTGACAAAAAGGAAATGGAGAGGAATCTGAAAGTTAGGGACAGACTAATCCTCATCCTGGAGACATATGGATAGACTTCAATGTAGGTTTTTGGAAAAAATAGCAGTTAGTCATTTTGTAATTGTACAAGTGTGCATTTTTATCCATGACACTCACAAGAACAACAAAGGAGTTTTAAGGAGTTTTACCTGTGGTTGTACTATTGGTTGTTTTACGCACACATCCTTTATACATCAGGCTCCTGGTGTAATTTAAAATACCTCCCTCCTTGTTTGGTTTCTTATTTTGGAAAAATCAGGGCTCCAATTCTGGGCATAAAACACAAAATAGCATTGCAGCAGTTTTGTTTTTAAAATAAGAGACGTTTGCAAGTATTCAGATGCTGGTGATGAATCAGCTCATCATAATTATGTACACTACTATAGAAAAGTCTTGTTAAGCCACTAAGCCCCAAACTCACCTATGAGTCATAGAAGCATAAACAGGTACCTAATTCCAGGGATGAACCAGTGTTGCATCTACACATACCACAACTTAGAAAGTAACCTGTTTTAAAATTGTATCTTTAGACACTTTGTTACTAAAGTGTAAATTGATGGATTTATTTATAGGGCTTTTGTACCCAGGCACTCAAAACACCTTATACAACTCCATCACCTGTTCACACACATTCAACAATCACTTTCTTTTCTAGCTCTAAGTGCTATCTAACATTCACACTCCATCGAGCTAATCAGGAACACCTGGGGGTTGTCTATCTTGCCCAAGGATACTTTGGCAAGCAAACTGGAGCAGCAACTTTTCAATTTTTAGTCGACCTGCTCTATCTCCTGAGCCTCAGCCAACCACAAGCAGCCTGTTACAGGCATCTTTTGCAGGCCTAACAAGGTGATTCCTAGATAGCTATTAGGTGTTAACTTGGCAGATATTAACATAATGTGCAGCTTGTTGTTTGAAACCTTGAAGAAACTGAACAAGTGGAGGACAAAAGAAGAAGTGGTTGGCCTGAAAAACTATCTCCAGCAAATGAAGAGTTTGTGAAAATCATGTCCTAATAGTAAAAAGAAAAAAGGCTCACTATCAGGCAAAACATAGAAAAAGGGTGGCTCAAGACTTGCACAGAACTGCATGTTAGATGATTTATTCAGAGTATTTTGTTATGATAATTAAGTGTGTCTACTGTATTGCTTAAGGTTGCTGAATGCAAATAAAATCCACTGCATCCGAGCCAACGTGTTCAAAGATCTGGAGAACCTGGCTCTTCTGTCGCTGTACGACAACAAGATCCAGAGTTTGGCCAAAGGCACCTTCAGCTCGCTGCGCAGCATCCAGACACTGTGAGAAAATACATGCGTGCTATTTCAAGTTCTGTTACACTCTATTCAGTCTGATCTGACTGATGTTGTTCCCTTTTGTAATTTCTCACCAGACACTTGGCCCAGAATCCCTTTGTGTGTGACTGTAATGTGAAGTGGCTGGCCGACTTCCTGCGTTCAAACCCCATAGAGACCAGCGGTGCACGCTGTGCCAGTCCTCGCCGCCTTGCCAACAAACGCATCGCACAGATCAAGAGCAACAAGTTCAGATGCTCTGGTCAGTCAGTGCCCTCTGTGTGTGTGCGTGCGTGTGTGGGTGTGTGACTGGATGACAAAGATGGAACTGAGACGAGGAGTGAAAAGTCTGGATATACTTGCTGCATCTGATAGTTTAAGACTGCCAGGCCTGGAAAGCTAAGCGCAGCTTTGCATTGTTTCAGTCCTCCTTTCTGCTGTAAGTGTCCTGCTGCCACCTACAGCCAAGTCAATTATGTGACGTGTGTATGTGTGTGTATGTGTGTGTGTGGCTATTGCTCCGTTGAAGCGTTCACACAGTTTTGTTTGCTTACTTTTCATGACAGCCAAGGAGCAGTACCACATCCCAGGTGATTTTGTGTTTGTATATTCATATATATTCTGTGTATGTGTGTAGTTAGATACATCAGTCTCTGATTGCCTCTATGTATCAGTAAGAACTTGTCTGTCTATCCTCTCCACATTTGGGTCCAGGCACTGAAGACAGACGTCTAAACTACGAGTGTAACAGTAAGCCAGTGTGTCCCGCTAAATGTCGCTGTGAAGCCAATGTGGTCGACTGCTCCAACCTCCGCCTCACTAAGTTCCCGGAGCACCTGCCGTCCTCCACTGAAGAGCTGTGAGATCCATGCCCACAAACACACAACCCACGTTAATAATATTCCATGCAGTCCTGGATTGTATATGCCAAACAGACTTTGCTGCAAATGTTCCAGTGCAAGAGGGCTTTTAGAAACAAAAGTATTATTTACCTTTGACCTTATTTTTGACCTTATTCCCTTTTACTCTTTACATCCACCAACCAAAAGAAGCACACAGCTAATTCACCTTATAGTTCACACCCTGTCATTAACGGTGTGGACGGGAGTGCCTGTTAGTGCACCAGCCTACTGCCACTGACAGGCGAATGCTTCCATCTCCACAGTAACAAGCCTATACAGTAATAGTTGGTGGGCGTGGTTATTTTTTAAATAAAATACTTGCTATGTGAACCTGCTTTTATACAACATGGTTTAATGATTTTTTTTAAATGTTTTTTAATCAGCCAGGTCATGATTTTTGAATGAATGAATATTGCTGCTGATGTTTTTTTCAAATGTCTTCTTTTGTACCATAAGGTCATCTAGTCACATTCTATTTAAAAGACGTGGATATCACTACAGACGATCTTTATAACTGGGAAACTCAAACACTCCAGATGGACAAATAGCACTTTGTTCCCAAGGAGAAAAACATGTGGTTTTTGATTTTGGGGTCAACCGTCCCTTTGAGCATTACGTTGATGATGATGATGATGATGATGATGATGATGAAATTTGTCTTTCCGCTGTATTAGTCAGCTGTCACATAATTTATCTGGAATAAGCTTATATTTAAAGTGCATGCATTTAAGTTTGGGATCATTTAGGATTCATTGTTCTCTATTTACCCTCATAAGTCACACCCACACAAATTCAAATACATGCTCATTCCCTGTACTGAACATAAAAACACACACACTGTGCCAAACTATGACTTGGATATCCGTGTTGACATGTGTATGTGGATTCCTGCTGCACGGATGAGCACTCAGCACGAAACATGCACACATACCAAAGTCACTCTTCCCCTTGTGATGTTGTTTTCCTCCATCCTCTTCTCTGTGATCTCTCTCTATGATTGTCACAGGCGTCTCAACAACAATGACCTCTCCGTGCTGGAGGCCACAGGAGCCTTCAAGGGCCTGTCACAGCTTAAGAAAATGTAGGTCACCATGAAAAATGACAAATACTGTGACGAATGGCTGCTCCATCTTCAAAAGAAACTTTCAAGAGATCTTATCTTCTGGCATTTTCCAAGACCTTAGTGGGAAAAGGGGTTCAGAGAAAACTGTATGTAGTGACTTTGCATGACTGGATATTATTAGAGAAAATGCACAGCTTCATGTAGAGTGAAAACACTGGACACATTTTCAAAGTAGTAAAGGTACTAAAAGTTGTGTGAAACTTAAGGCTGAATGATCATGCTCAGTTGGGTTTCTGGCAAAGAGCTGTCAGGAAGCAGCTGTTATGTTGTGTGCTATCCTTCTCACTTCAGTAACCTGAGCAACAACAAGATTTCAGAGATTGAGGACGGCGCATTTGAGGGTGCTTCCTCGGTGGTGGAGCTTCACCTGACAGCCAACCACCTGGAATCTGTGAGAGGGAGCATGTTCAAAGGCATGGAGGGCATGCGCATGCTGTGAGTTTGATACATACATAGAATTAGGTCACTGTGTATACTAAGCTCTCAGCTTTATTTTTAGGGGTTCAACAGTTCAGAAAGTTGCATCACCTTTGAGAATAACAACAACTCTACTGTGCAGTCCTATTTTCAGGGACTCAAACATAGCTGGACAATTAAAGAAAAGACTGTTTCACAGACAGGTGTAGTCTTTAGCTTTTGTTATTTCTCCGTGAATTGAGCATGAAATTCAAAGTCTGGCAATCACTGTTGCTGTGAACTCACAATCTGAGCGCAACAGTGATTTCAGTCGCAGTGAAATGGGCCATCTTCAGGCTTTAAAAACAAGCCAGAAACATCGGAGGGACAGAAGAAATTTATGAGTGGCCAAATCAACAGCTTGGTGCACTGAAGGGGGAAAAAGTTAAGAACAGAAACATGAAAAGCAAGAAGAAGCGGCTGAGTTGATCTTAACCCAAAGGAGCTGCATTTACTTTGCTGAAGATAAAACTAAAGGATGAAAGCCAAAGCTCATTTTATTTATCTTATGAATATGAAATATCATATTTGAGGGAACTTTGCATAAAACATGTCTGTCCTAAAATGTCTCTCTCGCTGTGTAGGATGCTCAGGAATAATAAGATTAGCTGTATCCATAACGGGAGCTTCACCGGGCTGACCAACGTCAGGCTGCTCTCACTGTATGATAACCAGCTGAGCACCATCCTCCCTGGAGCCTTCGACACACTGCCCAACCTGTCCACACTGTTAGTGACACACCCACAAATACGTGCAGACACACTCTCTGTTTGTTTCCATTTATCTTACCTACCTACCATGTCGGCTTGCCCATCAGAAACCTTCTGGCCAATCCTTTTAAATGTGACTGCCGTCTGTCCTGGTTTGGGGCGTGGCTTAGAAGTCGGCGAATCGTGACAGGGAATCCTCGCTGTCAGGGGCCCGCTTTTCTTCGAGAAATCCCACTGCAGGATGTAGCTGTGCCTGATTTCCGTTGTGAGGATGGTATGATTGGCATTTTATCTATAAGCAGAAATCTAATAAATGTAACAAGCATCGCCTAAAAATGCATGACAGCAAAGTTATCACGCCTTGCAATTTTTTTCTGAGAAGCACTGCCATTGAAAGGTTGTTGTTTGTTAAGTGAAATTTGCCCCCCCCCCCCCGTCTGTTCAGGCGCTGTGCTCGAGGACAGCAGCTGTGGTCCGGGGCCTCAGTGTCCCAGCCAGTGCACCTGTATGGACACAGTTGTGCGCTGCAGCAACAAACATCTGCAGGCTCTGCCTAGAGGACTGCCCCGCAACGTCACTGAACTGTGAGTCTGACTGCACGGCCAAGACAAAAAATGTTATTTCTTAATTTGCTTTGAACATTTAAACTGCAAAACTCACTAAAATTGGCATGCATCGCAATTCTATATTAAATAAAATATAGAATAATTAAAAACAGCCATAGTAAATAATGCAGTCTTGCCAGCTTCTGTGTTGGCCCTAAACTGGCTCGTTCAAGTTTAAACAAAGGAAATGAGCTTCATTTTTTCAGTGCAGATAAATTGGAGACGTAATTGATTCTACTTAATAGAGTCACAGATTTATAGTGTAAAACAAGCATATACAAAACATTTATGTGAATTATCTGTGGTATCACTGTTTTTTTTGTAGTAACCAGGCTTTTTATAGCAATTGTGGTTTTCTTATTATTAAGTGTCTCCCTGAAATTAACTAAATTCATTGAGCCAGAAAAAAATCAGGAACCTTGTGACTTTGTAATTATGTCAGAATTATTCACGTATTTGCATGGATGTTATTTACCAAACAGGCTTTTTTGCAGATGTTGAAGTATGTGAGGGCTCCTAAACAAAAGTTTTATTTAGCCTTGACTTTATTTGACCTTATTCCCTTTTACTGTTTACATCTACCAACCAAAAGAAGGTTGTCAAACACAAGGCTCAGAGGCCAGAAGTGGCCCGGCAAAGACTCCAGTCCACTGGATGACATTGGAAACTGTGAAGGAGGACGTAAACTTTGGAATTTTCAAAACCTGTTTTACAGCTGTTCCTACTGATAAAAACCTCACACATGCCAATACATACTACATCAAATTATTTAAGTAATCAATAAATAAACCATTAGAAAACATCCTGTTTTCTCAGTCTAGAATAGAAATGTCTGTTTTTTACAAAGGGTCGTTAATGCATAGTTAAGCGAGCTTCTTTGGTCTGGCTCACTGAAGATCGAAGTGTGCCTGTGAGTTTGACATCCTTAACTTAGAACCTTATCTTAGAATTTGTTTGATAATCTCTGTGCATTATTATTGTTCTGTAGAAATGCACAACAGATCTTTGTGTTTTGTCCCCTCAGGTATCTGGATGGTAATCAGTTCACCAGCGTTCCCAAAGAGTTACCTGCTTTTAAATACCTGCAGCTTGTGTAAGAAACACTTGATTGAATCCTTCATTCATCCTCACGTGCCTCCTCACACTCAGTTTACCTACAGCTACATCTGCTATCACACATGCTTACAGCCTCTCATGTTGGTAGTGAAAGCACTTTTCTTCTCTTCCACCAATGAAAACATCTACTACAGTGAAGAGGTTAATGCAGTAATATACAGTCATGCTGACGCACAAACTCTTGCTATTTTCTTCTTTGCTGTGGAACATTACATTCTAGGCGAAGCACTGAGGTTTAGATAGTGACCAGTGAACAGCCGAAGACTCGTACCTCATTTTTAAAAACAAAGGACGGTCAAAGATTCTCAACACACAGACTGAGGCACATTTTAGACCATGGTAACTAAATGATCCTGACAGTCACACACTGCTAGAAATGCAGCTGAAATCAGAAGCCAAAAAGAAGAAGCAAAAGTAACACTGGTTGCAGAGCAGAACCAAATATGAATTAAATAGTTTTTACAGTTTTATGAAGAACATGTGACAGTAATATCAAAACCTTCAAAGGAAATTTGAGAATAAGGTTGCACATTTTGTATGTTTGAACACTTGTACAGTTGTTACAAAAAAAGCTGCAAACTGTGCTCAGCATCTTCTATTTGTATAGTCATCCAGCAGGGGGCGCTGTAGACTGTGTAGTGAATTCAGTAAAACACGCACACAGCTGAGGATGATGTGATCGGTTCACTTTAATAATGAGCAGCATTTTAGTTTTGTGTGTTACTATGTTACAGTACGTGTGCTAGTGTGTTTGCGCCTGTATGTGTTGTGCAGTGGGACCTCTGCAGTACTCTGTGTGTATACTGACTGAAACTGACCTTTGCCTTTCCAGTGATCTGAGCAACAATAAAATCAACTCCCTGTCTGATGATTCCTTCTCCAACATGAGCCAGCTCACCACACTGTGAGTTCATACACACAACTGTTCTTGGTCAAGTGTTACAAGACAAATCAGCACACACACAATGGGCATCAGAAAGATGTCAGTTCACTAAATCACTTCTGTTACAAAACAAAATGCTGAAAAAATGAATCACTTTGAGAAAAATATTAGCTTATTGTAAATTTGATGGCAGCAATAAATCTGTTTATTACTGTGCAGCATCCGGTCTGTCTGTAAACATGTGGAAACTGAGGAGAGCAGCTGCTGGACTTCTGGGAAAGTTGCCATTTTTGTAGCTGTGATCACTGTCATATTGGGTTTCATGATGCTCCAAATGTCTTTTCCCTTTGTTAAACATGTGGACTGCCAGTTCAGCACTCAGGCATTTCTACTATGAAGCCATGGTTGTCAAAGGTCAGCTGTCGGGGAAGCAGGAAGTGGACCCAAATGCACTCAGGAGTCTGAATTTAAACCCAGAATCCAACTTTAATGCTGATAGTTCACTGGAATAAAAAACAAACTCAAAAAACTGAGGCAAAGTATCTTTCTGTATTGATGGTGCCTTTCCTCATGTCCAAGCAGCCAGTTCCATAGGTACTAATGCGCCTGTATACTGTCAGAGACGCAGACCTGTAACTGTTTGCTGATGACAAGACATAGCTCTTCTCTTTAGTCACAGCACCCAAATTTATTTTAGAAGAATTCAAAATTTAGATTTTTCTGACCACGGAACAGTTTTTTTCCTTAGTTCATTTTAAATGATCTTTGGTCCAGAGAACAAAGTGGTGATTGTGGATCATACCACATCTCTACCACATCACATCTTCTCCTTGACATTATAGACCTTTATCCTTCATGCAAAGAAAACTGTGTTCACTGACCAAGCCCAGCAGTGATGACAAAATTAAGCCTGTTTCTAGTGTAGTGTCCCAAGCATCCAATTAATTCATTTTTCAGCCTTGTCACATGCACACAAAGATTTCTCCAGATTTTCCAAATCTTTTGAAATTATTATGTACTGAAGGCGATGTGATATTCAAAGTCTTTGCAAATTTACATTGAAGAACATTATTGTGAAATTGTCAGAAACAGAAATTTCTGATAATTTGAAATACTTTGATATCCAGTCATGTTACCAGTTAATCCAGTTAGTTGGAAAATCCATCTGTTTCTCTTTTTAGTACCACTTGTGTTTCCAACCTTATGTTGCCACCATCTTTTCTGAAATGTTTTTGTGGACATCAAATTCTAAATGAGCTGATATTTTTCTTAAAATGGTACATTTTCTCGTTTTAAACCTTTGATAGGATTTCTGTGCTCAATTGTGAAAGAAAAGTGGGTTTGTGAGATTACCATGTTGCTTTTATTTTATTTTTTTTTAAGATGTAACCCCTTTAAAATGTGGTGCGTTTGGAGAGACAGATTTTTAAAAGCTAGAATGCCCCAGGCTGCCACAACACTGGAGCCTTTGCTTCACACAAAGCAAAACAAGAGTAATATTGTGAACTCTAAAAACAAAACGTTCTTCTGGTTTGCAACACATGAAATGTAATGATATTGTGCTTCTTGTGTTAAAATGAAAATGCTTGTTTTCAAATGTTCATTTCTTCCCAAATCATGAAAAACCTAAAGTCGACCAACTAATGGTGCTAAAAATATTTATTTCACCCCTGAGGAAAGGTCATTGGGTTGTAAAAACCAGACATGGCAGTTGTCAGCACATTTTTACTCTGCTTGTGTACAAAGTGGAAATCTTAACCTAAGAGAAAATTGTGGCCAGAGAAAGAGTCTTGGAGGCCATCGAAAAAAGATGTAGTCACTGAATTTCCACACCATGTTTCAAGGATGTGGCCAGAAATTCAATGAAATGATTTTTGTTTTGGGGTTTTTTTGAAAGCAAACCGATTTTAGGCCTTAAAGTCTGTTTAAAGGTCCCAAACAGAATAAAGGTAGATAGAAATGTGTTACATCTCATAAAGCACCTCAAGTAGACTCACAGGAGTCAACATTGGGTGGATGTGAAAAGTTTGAAAAGTTAAAAGGAGTTCAAAACAAGCAATCTTCCCAGACCTCTGTTTTCCACTCTTCGTCTCTAGTTGAGGCTAGAGGGTTCAGACTCCAAATCTTCAGCCAAACTGTCACTGTCCATCCATTCATCCATCCATTTTCTACTACTTATTTGGGTCACAGGGCAGCAGTCTAAGCAGAGATGCCCAGGCCTCCTCTACCACTGCCCTCAGCTCTTTCAGAATGAAACCACTACGTTCACAAACTAGCAGAGAGACAAGATCTCTTTACCACGTCCTTGGCCTGCCCCAGGGCTTTACCGACAGGCTACTGAGGAGCCCCAGCATCCTAGTCACACGCCAGAACTACTTAAACTACTTAAACATGTTGATTTGCAGGAGCAGTGGCTTTAGACACCCTGTGGAGGAAGCTAATTTCTCCCACTTGTGTCTGCAATTTTATTCTTTCTTAGTCCATTACCCACAGATCATGGCCATAGGTGAGGATAGGAATGTAGGTCTGTCTGACCTGTCTGTGAATCTTCAATTTCACTCTCGTTCAACTTCCAGTGCTGCAGCAATTTATATCCATGCATTCATGCAATTTCTTAACTGCTTATCCAGTTCAAGGTCACAGGGGGCTGGAGCCTCTTCCACTGCAAGAGCAGTCAGACTTTACCAACTGCTGCTGTGTGGGTTGCATTGTGGAGTAAAACACACACCATCTTTGGTTCTGCTGCATTTAATTTGATCTTTTCTTCTCTTCCAGGATCCTCAGTTACAATGAACTGCGCTGTATCCCTCCTCTGGCACTGGGTGGCTTGCGCTCGCTTAGACTGCTGTGAGCACACACACACACACACGTGCTCACGCACATACACACACAGTATCATACGTGCGACATGCCAAACCACATCACTGTAACTTCTTCGCTTTATAATAAGCCATCATCTGTTTTAGGACTTTAAATGTCCCTCTGTTGTTGAGGTGAATGAGAGTTGCTGTCAGAGTCACTGTGGTCACTGAGTTTTCAGTTTAACTATTTATAACCTTTTCTGACCCGTAAGTGTATCTGTCTTCCAGCTCTCTCCATGGCAACGACATCTCTGAGCTGCAGGAGGGTATCTTCAGTGATGTGGTCTCCTTGTCTCACCTGTAAGTCTTTATAAATGCAGTCACACATCACACACAGGCTTACAGTACATACACAATGACAGCACCAACTGGCTGCAACAGTAGGAGAGTGGGGTCTGTCCTTACTGACAGAATGAGGTCTGTGTGTATGTGTATGTGTGTCCATGTGTGCGTGTGTGTGTGTGTGTGTGTCCGTGTGTGCGTGCGTGTGTGTGTGTGAGAGAGAGAGAGATGCATGTTCATTTCCCTGCTTTTATGGTTCCACTCAGATAAAGTCCAGTTCCCAGAGAATGAGTGGTTTCAAGTGAAGTGGTTTGCTGCTGGATTTAATTAGCTGAAGAGATCCATTGCTTCCCATAGCTCTATTGATCTGAGGCCTGTGTGTGTGTGTGTGTGTGTGAGAGAGAGAGAGAGAGAGAGAGAGAGAAAGAGAGCATATACAGCATAATCATCTTCATGCAAGTATTACACGTGATGATCTGCAGAGATAGTGGATAGAGGGAAGAGAGGCAAAATGGAGATGGCTCGAGAAGGGCAAGATAAAGATAAAGAAGGAGAAGGAAGGAAAGAGAAGGATGATTAAATGTGAGCAAAAAGGATGTAAAATGAGGTGTGTGTGTGTGGGGGCATTTTGACTTCTGAAGCATGGCATCATCTCTGCAATAGGACCTTGCTGACTCCCAGTATGTAAAGAGAACAAATTGGGCTGTAAAGTGATCTCTCGTCACTTATTCCGCTGCAGAAACCGACTTTAGCTTTGCTCTGTGATGATTTCTTAATTTCTTGAGGTAGAGCCTGCATTTGAATCCTTTGTGAATTTGCAGCAGTGCGCTACCTGAAACATAATAGCTAACATTTTGCATTTAAAAACCCCCCAGTAAGGTCTACAGAAAATTTTGAATTGCACCAATTCTGATTTTTCTCATTTTCTGTCATGGATAAGGTGGTGGTGATGATGTGGTACTAGAACAATGCAGTCTTAACAAACAACATGAAGAACCCCCGTCACCCTAAAGATCCCCATAATGGGTCCAGGCTTTATCTAGTATTCAAGCACAAGTCACACGTTAATATGCGTGTGACATTCTGAGTGAAGAGGCTTCCTATTTCAAAAACCAAAACCAAAATGGAAGCAGATTTTATTTTTCATTTCCATTTCATTGAATTTGGTTGAATTGCAGATTTTCTCTTACATTTTCAACTACATGAGTGTTACAGTTCACTGCTGTAAGGGTGTTTAAATCTCACTGTGGGCTAGTAACACATTGTCTTCATTGTTCTTTAAGTGTTTCTGAGCCATAGAGTCCAAGAGATTTCAGGCTCACTGTGGCTTTACAATTGCAAAGCTGCTGCTAAACCTGAAGTCTTTGTTTATTTTCCTGATGAAAATTTAAAAAACAAAAAAGCCCAGAGCTTAGGAGGTTAATCGACTGATAAGAATTGACTTTTCTCTCACATGACTTGAAATGCTCTGACCGTATTCTGTGTCATTGTGGGGACATTTTTGCATTGAGTAGTATTTGATCCCACATTTGTCTCCAATTATTTTATCAAGTGGACCACTCATATATGAATACATTTTTAGAATTTCACAAGCATGTCAGTATGTGTGACACTGTCTCTGTGTGAGCACTGAGGTCTGAGAGCTCCACCCTGTGGCTTTGAAAAATATTGCAGTGCATTTTGTTAAAGGTCAACCCTCCTTCCTCTCTGATATCAGCGCATTCGTCCCTGTTTTCACTCATTTTAATTCCCTCTTTCTACGTCTTCTCTTCTGCTATATTCTCCTGATACTTTCATTCCCCACTTCATAATCCTACTTTTTCTAAAGTTATTCATTGAGAGCGCTTGCAGTCACATGAAATAACAATGGCTGTTTTCTTTTCTTCACATGCATACACACAGTCAACAGACAAAAATCTAGTTCTCAGATTTCTATCCCAAGTAAGCTGTCATTATCACAGGAAGTTATCACGCCAGGTTCATTTCCTTTCTGGAATGTCTAAAAGCAAAATTACTCCAGATCTTACTGTGAGCTATGAAATGGCTTTAGCCTTATTTCTAAAATTTAAATCTATACAAAAGCAGGGTTCAGTATGGTTTTATTAAATCAAATCACATCACTTTTAATGTCACGTCACATCACTGGTACAGCACATGTGAGTGAGATCCTTGTATGCAAGTGTCACAAGCAACAGTGGTGTGCAAAAATACAAGAAACATAAGAAACAAGCCAGATGTAAGAGCAGGAATGTGAGAATTATAAGAATAAATATATGTACAATTATAAGGATGTACATGCACGTGTGTGTGTGTGTGTGTGTGTGTGTGTGTGTGTGTGTGTGTGTGTTGTGTGTGTGTGTGTGTGTGTGTGTGTGTGTGTGTGTGTGTGTGTGTATACATCTATGCAAAATATACAGAGGTCAGCAGTTTGAATATTGTGCAAAGAAATGGCACATATGTACAATATGGAGTGCATAGTGTTGAAGTGAGAGTGAATTATTAAAAGGATTTCAAACATATGACATCATTTTTTAAAACCTTAAAATGTTTATTGTTAGTTCTCAAACAAGTGAAACAGTTGTGTAATGCTGACAAAAAAAACACCTGGTGAAACATGACACAGCTGGTTAGTAACAGATCAGCAAGGAGCAGGAGTATAAGAGCATCCCAGACAGGTAGAGTTACCTGCATTTGAAAAAGTCTTCACCAGTAAAGAGTGCCTGGGTCAATAGTTCAGCAGCGATTCTCACTGTGAAACTACAAAGAATTTAGAGATTTCATTCCCTACAGATCATAATATCATTAAAAGATTCAGAAAATCCAGAGAAATCCCCCCCACACTAGAGACAAGGCGGAAACCAATTTTGAGTGGTCGTGATCTTCAGGCCCTTGGGTAGCCCTGCATTAAAAACAGACACAAGTCTGCAGAATGTGAATCAGTCTGTATTAGTTTACACACACATGGGCAGCCTAACATGGGGAGAGACTGTTACAACAAGCTACGATGGATAAATGTAAATATGAGCGGAAACAACTAGAATGTGAAAGCACTGTCAAATACATTCAGGCAGATCAAATTGTTCCAGCTGTGGAGTGTGTAAATGTCCACAATATTAAGTATTAAGAAAATATGCTTTAAGTAGGGAGAAGAGTCTGGGTAAAAATGTTAATATACTCCTCCCATGGGTTTGCCACAAATCCATCTGCATGCCTCAGGATCCTGAGGGTGCACAGGTCCTGGAGAAATGGCAGATTGCAGTCTGCCTTTGTCCTTGGCAGTGGCTTCAGAGTAACAGATGGTGATGGAGGAGGTGAGGATGGAGGTGTAGAAGTGTAACATCAGTGTCTTTGGCAGATTGAACTCTGTCAGCTGCCACAGGAAGTGTCGTCTATTGTGTTTTTTCTTTTCTGTTTTTGCAAAGGTATCATTAATGATAAATGATAAATGTGCAGTTAGGAATAATACAAGCTGTAATCGAAGGTTATAGTCCTGGATCACCTTGGTTATCACATGTGGACATGATGTCAGGGAGGTGCCAAGGTGTATTCTGTATGCATTCCAGCAACATTGCTCCATTAAAAACATGTAAATAAATAAATAAATACTTTTTAAAATAAAGTATCAGTGCCTGCACTCAAGATCTGTCACCCATTTTGACATTCAGAGCATTAGAAAACAACAAAAAACCCAAACTGTGGAGCAGCTAAACTCCCAGCAAGAGTGAGGATAACGTTTCACTTTCATGTAGGAACTGGACTCCTCACCTACCAAGCACTTTAACAGAGGTCAACAGAAGAGGTGATGCAATGCAGTGGTTAACTGGTTAAATCCAGCATTAGTATAGCGTTCCAACTGTTAGAAAAGGCGTGTAACTCTAAAACCTCATCGTTCTAACATCACTCTCCTTTTTTCTCTTCAAACCTTACCACTCAATCCAACTTTTGTAGTTTCTCTCTTGCCTCATTTTCTCTTTTCGTGCCTTCAGTGTACTCGCTTCTGTTCTCCCATCCTTCCTCCAAAACCTGTTTTCTGTCTCACTATCTCCATCAGTGAGCGGACTCTTCATCTGCTTATTTCTTCAGAGCAATTGGAGCCAACCCGCTGTACTGCGACTGCCGTCTGCTGTGGCTGTCAGAGTGGGTGAAGAGCGGCTATAAGGAGCCTGGTATCGCCCGCTGTGCTGGCCCCCGCGGCATGGAGGGCAAGCTGCTGCTCACCACGCCTGCCGACAAGTTCCAGTGTGTAGGTAAGCTGGCAGTGAAAAACATGCGCACCTTACAGCAGCTTTAGTTTTATGCATCTCATAAGACTTTGTAGCTGAATAAAATATTTTACTTGGTTTATAAAATTGCTCTTTCACCAAACTGGCTCAGCATTCAATCTAAAACTGTTCACATGAAACACTAATATAATTTGTTGTCTGTAGGGTGAATTGTAAAGAAACAGTTAATTGGCTATTTCCATCATATATGATTTTTGCAATTGAATTTGTATAATGATCAACGCCCACATACTGTTGCTTCGTAATAGATGATATTTAATGAAAGGTTTTCTTTTCTGTTTGACCTTCAGAGGGTGTTGACTGCTGTTACTCCCACACACTAACAGCTAAAGACACTATAGTGGATCGTGTCTTTGACTGTGAAGTTAAAGTATGCAGAAAATTGCTTTAATAAAAATGTGCTAAATTTCGCTGGCAAGCTGTTTGTTTTAGACTCACAGCCTTCACAAACACCAAATATTCCACAATGAGCAATAATAATTCAAAATTAAATTAGAGTTAAATTAAATTAGTAAAATCACAATTACAGTTTTAATTATTGTAGATTTAAGAAAAAAAAGAATAATTATCATTTTTACTAAATGTAGTAAAAAATAAATGTTTTGTATCCGTATATACACTGAACAAAAATATAAACGCAACACTTTTGTTTTTGCTCCCATTCCCCATGGGATGGACGTAGAGACCTAAAATTCATTCCAGATACACAATATAACCATCCCTCCCAAACAGTGGTCACAAATCAGTCCAAATGTGTGGTAGTGGGCACATCTGCTATATTGAGATAATCCATCCCACCTCACAGGTGTGCCACATCAGGATGCTGATCTGAGTAGTGCACAGGTGTACCTCAGACTGCCCACAACAAAAGGCCACCCTGGAATGTGCAGTTTTTTGCGCTATTGGGGGTCTGGGGACCCAGAACCGGTCAGTATCTGGTGTGACCACCATTTACACTGTGGTGTTGTTACTTTTATATAAGTAAATGTAAAACCATCTTCCCGCCTTTATTCAGCTATAATACCATCAGTATTAGGACAAAGGGGAATACACAAGAGTCTGAAAAAATGTTAAGCCAATTCTCATTGCTTAGTGTATTTGTGATTTCCCATGGGGCATCCCTAACCTGTTCACATCAAAAAATCTTGAAGTCGCCCCTGGTGAAATAATCGTCTCACTGAAATTTGACAGCATTCGTCATTTTTAAATCCCTTCTATGCCTTTGTTGCCCTTTTAATGTCTATTTAATCTGTTTCTAGAGGTTTTGCCTATCTCTCTTTGCAATTTTATACTCTTTGTTTTTAATTTAATCTCCTTTCTTGGAGTATCTAATTTGTTTGCATTTGTCTTGCCTTCACTGTTTGTTGTTTATCTTTTAGAGCAGAAGCATACTAATACAAATATTAAAACAAGAAGTTGTTAAGAAGGTGCATTTAATCATCATCAGCTGGTAATATCACTCAGATGGCTTTATTTGTTAATCAACATTTGACTTTTGAATGACTTGTAAAGCAGTGGATAGAGGTTAGGGATTCAGATTTCTCCTATGTTTTTCTCTAGCCTTTTTCTGCTTATCAAAAAAACAAAAAACAAAGCAAAACTACTGACTTAAAGTTGTGAAATAAAAGGCAACAAAGTTACTAAGAGGAACAGCAACTGCTGTAAACAAGAGTGCACGGAGTTAAAGTTTAATTTAAACATGGCACCGGCGAAAAGAAAAGAGGCCCCAACATCATCAAGCCCAGAGGTTTAATCGCACTCTCTTTCTGGTGTGAACATAGTGTGAATTTTCCTTCAGTGGCTTCCTATCAGACTTTGTGTGCATTAACACTTTAAATGATGTATTTCTAAAATACTATTGCACTGTAAAATTTATTGTGGCGGTTCACTCTAATTAATTATTTCTCACACCTTCTGTGAAGCCTTTTGCAAACAGGGTGGAGCTTCTCTTGTCATTGCACAGGAACAATTTTTCATTTCACTTCTTACGAGTCTTGCACATAGTAGGAAATGTCACTTCTGTAAAGAGTGCAAACAAGCAACCGTTTAATAATTTGTCACTTGTCATGCTGGCACACAACAGTAGGAGTATCCAAAATAATAAAGTAGACAGGCTTTTTTTTTTTGTATTACATTAATAAACAGTGGTTATTAATGCGTCTGTCACAGCTGTTAGTGGATCTATTTTGAACCCAATTAGTCACTGTGTCACAGCCTTATAATCCCAACAGGGTTCACATAACACAAACCTGTTCTGCACCTCAAGTTTTGCCGCGTTGCAGAATGATCACGTAGTCAGTCCAACCCAACCCTGTATCTCACATATGTGTAAAACTTGCTATAAATCAGATGCAGATACTCTGGCCTGTGTGCTCAAACCAGAGTCATGTCAACCAACACACCAGAATACAAATGTTCCTCAGGCTTTTGCCAAAGCAGAGCAGTTTAAATAAAAAAAACAAAAAACAGACACAACATAATAGATGTTTTTCTTTAAAAAGAAATACATGTGTTTCATTCTGATTGATTCATCTAACAGCAAAATAATTCATTATAAATAAATGTATCCATTTACTGTGCACTGGACTGTGCACCAGAAATAATTATATCTGGAAATTAAAGAAAAATAAAACATAAATGTTTTGTTTCTAAATTTAGGATTGGTCATTGCGTCTTGCCTGTGATTGATACATTTGTGTATTTGTCATGTGTGCCTCACATGTGTGTTAAAATGACTTGTATAGATTTTACAGCTGTGTATGTTTGTGTAAAATCAGGTCTGGTGGAGTCATCTGTTCAGGCCAAATGTAGTCCGTGTGTGTCTTCCCCCTGCCAGAACCAGGGCATCTGCAAAGTCCACCACACACAACAGTACACCTGTGTCTGCAAGTCTGGCTTCACGGTATGCAACTATGTGTGTGTGTGTTGCTTGTTGCAGTTTGAGTTTGAGTTTGTATTGTTTTCTTAAGCTTTATCATCAAAATATGAGCTCTGGCAGTCCCACAGTAATATATTTACAGAGCTAGATCTGATGTTTAAAGCCACTGATCCAATATTTTATGTGTTCGTGTGTAGTCTGTGATTGTTTTGAGATCACATCTGTCTCTGATAATCCCATCCGGTTACTCAGCTTGGCCTGATCTGTTTGTCTATGCTCATCAAAAATATGCTGTCAATTCAGTTTGCATGCATGTGGTGTGTAGGGCAAACACTGCGAGACTCCAGTCGACGCCTGCGTCAGCAATCCCTGCACCAATGGAGGAACCTGCCTGAGTGATGAGCAGACTAGAGGATTCAGGTAACAAAAATTTGGTGAAAGTAGCAGAAAAAACCTCTTTACCAACCCCACCAACAGATTTGGTCTAGTGGATGGATGTGGCATCATGTTGCAGAATCAAGCCCACCTGCTAAGATTCAAACATTAGTATGCTAAAATATATACCATGCGTTTGATATTAGCGCGTTAATGCATTTAGCACATGGAAATATTTGAATTTGTCTAAATGTTTCGTCTTCATAGTCAAGTTTCTTCTTTTGTTCTTTTTTAAGCTGTGCATGTGCTTTTGGTTTCCATGGCACTTTTTGCGAGGTGAACGTGGACGATTGTGAGGACCATGGTTGTGAGAGTGGCGCCACCTGTGTCGACGGAGTTGGCAACTACACCTGCTTGTGCCCTCCAAACTACACGGGTACAAAAGCAGCATCTGAATATTTATTACATTTTACAAACTGTTCACTTAGAAAAATGCTGCATAGCTGATCCATCACAGTAACATATTGAGGATTCCTGTAACAGTCAAAGGAGCTTGCAAAGAAGTCCAGACGCTTTTCTTTGCAAGCTCCTTTGACTACGATGACCTGGATGACTGAGAACCTTCACAGACAGATTCCTGTAACACCTGTTTTAGGTCTGCTGTGTGAAGAAGAGGAAGGTGTTTGCTCTCCTGGTAGAAACCCCTGTCAGCATCAATCCACCTGCGTCAGCACTCCAAACGGCCCCAGGTGAAAATGCGCACACACGCACACACACAATTACTTCAGACTTGGCTAAGTTTGGGATCCCAGATGAGAGAGAAATTACAGACACATGCAGATAAACATATACAGAGTTAATTTTTTCTAATGTTTCTATTTACTTCCCCAAATCCTACACCATTTGTTAATTAGTATTTATGCATATTTGTGTGTGTTTGTGTTCCAGGTGTGTATGCATCCCAGGGTGGGTGGGGCCAGACTGCGGTATTGATTATAATGAGTGTGTGGATCATCGATGTCAGAATGGAGCCCAGTGTGTTGACCATCTGGATGGCTACAGTTGTGTTTGTCCGCAGGGATACAGGTGCTGGCAACCTTAAAAAACTATGAACTGTGCAGATACAAATCTAAGAAACTGGGTACTGTGAGTTTCCTTTATCATCATAAGACCATAGTGCTGGTTTGATTATCATGGTAGGAAGTGGGATCATTGTATTTCTTTGTATGTCATGTCTGATATCCTTTATTATGACCTCTTTTTCCTCCTCAGTGGTGAGTTTTGTGAGGTGGCCCTTCCTGCCCCGCTGCCTTGCCAGCTTGCTCAGTGTCAGAACGGTGCCCTCTGTGAGGAAAAGCTGGGAACTGCAGTGTGTCAGTGCCTGCCAGGCTTTGAGGGTCAGAACTGTGAGAAGCTGGTCAGCGTCAACTTTGTTGACAGGGATTCTTATGTTCAGCTTCAAGATGTCAAAAACTGGCCTCAAACGAACATCACGCTACAGGTGAGAACATGCTCACAAGTCCACACCTAGCGAGAGCACGTGTTAGGTGACAGACACGGAAGAGTGTCAGAAATCAATTTCAGCAGCAGCAAGTTCAGGCACACACACACACAGACCTTTATTGGTGTGTTTTTGTGCGTGTCTGTGCGTTAGGTGTCAACAGCAGAGGAAAATGGTATCTTGCTCTATAACGGGGACAATGAGCCAATCGCTGTGGAGCTCCATCAGGGTCATGTCAGGGTCACATATGACCCAGGGAACCAACCTGCCACTGCTATCTACAGGTAAACACACACACACAGTGGTCAGAAGGACCACCCGTCACCCATGGCTGATGGGTGGTCCTTCTGATTCTCATGAATATGCTTAAATAGACATATTAGGGAAACATTTAGAAAAGCAGGGTAATATGTTCTAAGCACAGTGTCAGAGGTTAATCTCACACACAATTTCCTCACACAACACAATCGCAAAAATATTTCCAGAAACAAAATCAGTAGTATATTGTAGTATATCCGTAGTAATCAGGGGTATAACTTGAAATTAGATTAAATGTCTGTATAACTGGCAAACTGAAAGACAGTTTCACAGTACTCTAAAGCTGCAATGTGCAGCATCCCTCATTTAGTGCTCAGTAGCAGTTCTGGATCTTAAGCAATGCCATTTTTGTTTTTTTAACTTGGCTGCCTGTCATTTCTATGGGTGCACGGACAATAGAGTAACCAGTGTTTGCATTTACCAATGCTGAACTTTGCTACAGCATATAAATCACCCAATGAACAACCTGAATAATGATCTTCTCGATGCTACTTGATTTCAGCTTGTTGGACAGACCGTGCCTGCAGGTCTTGGTGTTGCCTGACGCAGCTGGCTAGGGGGTGGGCATGGGGAAAAGAGGTGCTTTGCTGGCAGGCTTTCATCTCCATCCTGCCAAAAGCTTCAGCTGGTCTTTTGTTTGTTGTCGCAGTTTAATTCACTGACTCCTTCAGCATGAGTGAGAAGTGGTCAGAATCATAGACTGTCTATAGAAAAGAAGTTTACTAAGCACAGCTACTTCCTCTCAAATTGGACTAAGTGACTTACTGCCACATCTTGAGGTACAAAGTGATATCAGGTGACTGCACAGGCTGGTGCACGCTAGTTAACTTGGCAACGCATTACTTAAAGGTTTTTCATATCATGACTATGAATTCTCCACACTGTGTTGAACAGTTTGATTCAGTGTTCTAAAACATCCATCTATTTTATCTAAATCCCCCTTTTGTATTACAGTCTCTCATTTGTAGCTGAACCACAGAAACACTTTCAAATGAATTATAAAGAGAGAATTTTATACTACAAATAATGTTTCCTTGAAGACATCCAGTTGATCCACCAGGCCAAAAGCTGCGTTTTATTAAATCTGGTGACACAGAGAGACCAACAATGAGGCAGTGCAAATCTGAAATAAATATCCTGTTTCTACAGTGGATTTTGACAAAGAAGACATTATCAGGCTGATTTTCTGGGAATGTGCAAGCTTGGGTTCATGCTGTGAACTAAGGACATAACACTTTACTAAAAACCAAGCATTCAATCAAGCACATCTAAGAATAACCATGGTATAGTTCTGAAAAATATGAATGACTCCCTCTTGGTAAGAAGGAATCGTTCATATTTCATATTGCATTCCCAGTAAGAATGCTTAAACTTTATTCACTAGTTTACTAATCTCATATGTTAGCAGGAAAAATGGAACCAGACATTTGTTAAATTTAAAGGTAAAAAAATGTGGGTTTCAGTTGTTTTAATGCAGTAAAATAAACAATCAAATGCTTCATTTCTCCTAAAGACAGGAAGTAAATGTGCACTACATTTAGACTAAGCACTGAAGTTGTACTGTGTGAGGGTCATGATTGGCACCTGAATTTGACCAGCTCAACATGTTTAACATTACACTCAACCCTCTGATTCACGCAAACTGCTGCATGTTGATTACTGTATTCTGATCATCAGAAGTTCAAAAGCTGAGAGTTTGTTGAGCTGAATAATCCACTGGACTCCTGTCAGGCCCTCATCATCCTCTCAGCTCACTGTAGCTCAGCAACCATGCTCAGCGCCCGTTAGGTCTGTGTCGTTGCTCAGAGACAGTCCTGCTTTATTTGGGAATGTGGACACATGACATCAGCGCTGTGGGTTTTCTGATTTAATCACAGATTCAGCCAGAGGACACTTTATAGTTGAGAGTCCACTTGATCAGGTATCAAGTGCTTAAATGTTTGCATGGTTCAGTGTTAAGAAGGAGGAGGCACGGCCAGCTGGCAGCCTCCCGCACACACGTGCTTTGGGCAAATCTGTGTGATGTGCAGCTGCAGACGAGAGGGCTTTGGGACCAAGATGTAAAAAAAGAAACGAACAGATAAAGACTTGAGAAGAGCGATGAGAAAACTGGAAAAAAATGTAACAAGTGACTAAAATTAGAGACAAAGAAAATGATATAGGGATAGTGTTAGTGTCTAACACTGGGTCATGTGACCCAGTGTTTGAGTTTCATTGTATTTTGTTTTCTATTCGTGTTCTGGTTTGAGTTAAGTTTACCTTATTAATCCACGCCTTTGTTAGCACTCGGCTGGATTACTGTAATGCACTTTATATAGGGATCAGTGCTTCATACATTACTCATCTACAGAGGGTGCAAAATGCTGCAGCGCGTCTTTTAACTGGCACTGGAAAGTTTGCGCACATCTCCCCTATTTTAGCTTCACTTCACTGGCTGCCCATTTCTTTAAGGATTCATTTGAAATTTCTTTTATTTGCTTTTAAAGCCCTCCATGGCCTAGCCCCATCTTATCTTTCTGAGCTGCTACAGATTTATACACCCAACCGCTCTCTCAGGTCAGCTGATCGGCTATTCCTGAATGTACCCAGGACTGAGTGGAAACTTTTGCTGTAGCAGCTCCAAAACTGTGGAACGATCTGCCTTTACAGATAAGACAGGCCTCTTCTCTGCCTGCATGATAGCAACCTTTCATGGCCATTATAAACTGACTGGCATGTTAGTCATCATCAATGTTCAGGGAATAGGCTGAGGCCAGAGTTGTTGTTGATATTTTTTTAGTTGCTCTAGTAATCATCTTTGAGTTTAAAGCTCTTAACAGTCACCAGGCCGATTTTGGATTTGGTTAATATGCACAAATTATTACACAACTCTTTTCCTCTTTTTGAACATCCAAATGGAAAAGTCTTGAAGTTACTCGTCCAGCGAATGCAGGGACAGGCCCCACTTCCACGAGGCAAATGTTTAGTTTAGGGCACTGTACATTAGTTCACCAGCTTCCTGGATTAAAGGTTAGACTGATCATTAGTATCTAAAAGAGAAAGAAAGACAAGTTGTTATTCATTTGAATAATACCAGCAAAAATCAAAGTGGAAACAGTCACTGACAAAAAGACGTAGCTGCTCCACTGTCCTTCCGCTCAGTTACATTTTTACATAGTGCCTAAAACATAATGCAATGTTGTTGCCTCCTCCATAATAGCACAGAGACTGTCAACGATGGGCATTTCCACACGCTAGAGCTGGTGACCTTTAATCGGATGGTGAACCTGTCAGTGGATGGAGGAGAGCCAACAACACTGGACAGTCAGGGAGGAAGTCGTCCAGCAACAGGGGAGGCCCGTCTGTATGTGGGAGGTAGGACCAGGGCTTCACACCTCAGTTCAGACATGAACCTTTGTATTCATGCTCCACAGTTTTGTGGAATATTCTGACATAACCAATTGATTTTCTGTCTGTCCAGGTATGCCTGAGGAAGTGATGCCAGCCTCTCTGGGTCTCTCCTCTCAGACCCTCAACATGTCAAGCTTCCACGGCTGCATCAGGAACCTTTATATCAACCACGAGCTGCAGGACTTCACTCGCAGCCACATGAAGCTGGGGGTGGTGCCGGGCTGCAAAGCCTGTCGCAAACTCTACTGCCTGCACGGCATCTGCCAACCCAACGGTCCACAGGTAGCAACACACTGTCAGCAGTGAAACCTCTTGCAAACGTAATAATGGCATAGATGTTAAATTAAAGCATATTTTTTACATAAATTAGGAGACAAACATGTAATTTACAAAGAATGTTGTCAAAGTGTCACAGTGTGATTATGATTTAATTTAGCTCTAGTTTCCAGATCACTTTTAAATTTCCTGTTTTCCTGAATGAATGAATGCTAGCTCAGTGCTTCTGGGTGTAATCAAGCTATTACTGAGCTAATATAAATTAGGTTATACACACAGTTTTTTATTTGTCCTGTCTTCCTCCCATTATCCCCAACGAGTTGCTGCAGATGGCTGCCCCTCCCTGAACTGTGAAGGGAGTTTTTCCTTCCCACGGTTGCCAAGTCCTTGTTTGTAGGAGGTTGTTTAATCATTGGAGTTTTCTCTGTTATTGTAGGGTCTCTACCTTACAATATAAAAGGCCTTGAGGCAACTGTGGTTCTGATGTGATTCTGTATGAATAAAATTGTATCGAACTCAACATAGTGTATTAAAGAACTGCAGTTTCGTAGAAAACGAGTAAAGCACAGATGTCTTCTCTCTCACAGGGCCCTCAGTGCCACTGCCAGCAAGGTTGGACAGGACAACACTGTGACCAGCCAGTAACAGGAGGTCTTACTAGAGTGGATGTTGTCACTCTAGCAGCTGGTGCCAACCCCTGTGAAGGCAGCAAGTGAGCAGCACTTATCGTGGCATGTTACGTGCTTAGTACAGGACGTGTGCTTCCAAATGTCTTCACTCATTACTCAAAGTGGTTTTTGTAACATTTATAAAATCCTTTTTTAATACTGATTCTTTTCCTCATCTGCTTCTTTTAATTCCAGGTGTGTGAAAGGTGTGTGCGTGGTGCTGGATGCAGAAACATACCGCTGTGACTGCGAGGAGGGATATTACGGTGCACTGTGTAACCTCCAGAAGGAGCCCACGGGCTCATGCCGGGGTCTGAAGTGTCTGCATGGCCAGTGTCAGACGACAGAGGATGGAGAAAGGTGCATCTGTGAGCAGGGGTACACTGGAGAGAGCTGTGATATAGGTGAGTCGGGATGAGCAGTCGGTATTTGAAATTGTTACAGGGTGCTGAGAGGTTTATGTATTTAAGAAAATAATGCCAGGCTATAAAACATGTATCATGATTTCATGGGTATTAAATTATACTCTACTTGATATTTTAAAAGTTAAGTTTTTACTTATCATTATATATATTTCATGTGACAGCCATAGTCTCAAAGTGCTTCCAAAATAAAAAGGCCAGTATAGCTCACCGGGCTGAGCATGCAACCATATGCTGAAGTATCCCAGGTTTTTCCTGCATGTTGTTTCCCCGGCTCTCTCGCTTTGCTCGCCTGTCTGCTCAGCTGCTCTGTTACAAATAAATAGTTAAAAAGATTTCAGATGTCACAACACAAATTAGAAAGTCTTACCGTAATAAAGGATTCAAATGAGAATTAAAGACAATTATACTGATTCACAAATAAAATTTCACAGCTTCAAAATTAAACATCGCAGAAATCTGCAAGATATTTATAGAACAAATTTGTTATAGAGCTTATTTTAAGAAAGAACCCCAGAGACTGTGGTCATTAGAAACTGGACCTGACAAGAGAGCTGGGTGAGAAAAAACTGAGGGATGCTGCACGCTTACAGGTAGCAACTTGTCCTTTACAGGGTGGACCCAGTTCAAAGCATAACCTATTTCTCTACCACTGTTTCTCTTGACTCATTCTGTGAATCATAATTTACTAAATGAATAACATAGTGTAATCGCTCACACGTCAAACTACCATAAACTGTGTTTATGGTCTCAGATGGTAGTTTCTGTGCAGTAGAAAGACGGTAGTTTCTTTTAATCAAAGACAGATGAGTTAAACACTATGAAACACTAAAAAAATGATTTCTGTTAATAGTTAGTTTGGCCACTCTTCAGTTTTTTGCATTTTTCATTTTTTTATTTGTGTCTCACACTTTAAGAAAAAGTTCAAATTTAAAAGTTTGATCACGCAAAAGGTCAAATATTTTTCATCTTTACCTTATGGAAACACAGTTGGACCCTCTTTTATCCATCTGCCTGTGCTACCTCCCACAGAGTCCCCATGTCGAGGCGAGCCAGTCAGGGATTACCACCGGCTGCAGCGTGGCACCATCCTCTGCCAGACGTCAAAACCTTTTTCCTGGGTTGAATGTCAAGGTCGCTGCCAAACGACAGCGAAGCCGGACATCAGCGCCACCTCCTGCTGCGCTCCTCTGAGGGTGCGACGCCGGCGGCTCACCTTCGAATGCGACGACGGCACCTCGTTTACGCAGGACGTGGAGAAGCCTGTGGAATGTGGCTGCAAGGAGTGTGTGTAGTACCAGTGGTGCACACACGCACACATCCAGACACATAGTTTCAATCACAGCAGACACACACCAAGCTAAACAGGTACACACACTGTAGGATTTGTTTCACTGAAAAACAGACATTTTTTGGTGTTTTGTGCTCAGATGCAGTTTTGTAACATAAGACACTTCTTCCCTTTCGAGACATGAAATCAACGAGTCGACCTCATCATCATCAACTTCCTTTTCTTCACCTGCTGTAGGAGAACCTTCTCTAACTACCAAACTCCAGCTCATTAGTCATACTTGTGTGGTGAGAAGCCTCTGTATGCCTTCTCTTTGTTACCCCAAAAATCGCAACAGCAAACAGTGATTTGTTGGAGGAAGTAAAGGCGCTAATTATTTCAGGACCCATTTACAATAAAGAAGCTTTGACATTCAAAATTGATGAGAGAATTACTCCATTTTTTCAGCAATGCAAAACATCTACCAAACCAGATTTAATTATCTTACAATATCACGTTCAACAGTGTTGTTACAGAACTTTTTACGATGATCTACTACTGAAATTCTCAACCTGCCATCAAGCATAAACTCAGAAAAATGCTCAGTTATTTCTTCACTAAAGCTCAGTCTTCTGTCATATCAATCTGTTTCCTTTCAAAGTAGTCTCAATTTAGGAAAATAAGCACAAATTTGACCTTTTTATGGTCAAGTGCAGTTATTTAATTTATATGTAAGAGCTGTGCAAATTTCCACTTCAGTCTGGCATCTAAATTTACAAAACTATCAAACGTCAATCATCTGAATAATATCACCTATAACAATTGATTGACAGGATCACTAGACACTTTATAGCAAAAGCTTTTTAAAAAATACTAAATAACACTAATGCTAATAAAACAGGCGTTTATTTGTGGCTTTGGATATATAACTCTATAGTGCTTCAATATATGGTCTTCAGATTTATCTTGTCAAGAAAATTTTTTTGAAATACTGCACAATACTAACATTCTCATTTCACAAAATTACATTTCACAAAAAATTACGATTAATCACAACACGTTTCTATGTCGAATTCAAGAACAAAAAACAAACACACTATATATATATATATATATATATATATATATATATATATATATATTAGGGGTGCAACGATACACAAAATTCACGGTTCGGTTCGATACTTTGGTGTCACGGTTCGATATTTTTTCGATACAAAAAAAATGTTCATGCCTTTTTAATTTGTCATTTATTAAAATTATAAATATATATTTTAACTCAAAAGTACAGTTTTTAAATTTAACCCTAACCCTTGTGCGTGTTTTTTATTTTGACAGCGAATGCGCACCTGCGGACCACTTATGTGCAGCCCTGGTTATTTAGCTCGTCATATTGCAGCCACAGAAATTCTTTTGTCCATGAAACCATAAAGCTGCACTTTCTTTTTGCCTTATAGTCTGATTTGTCATAACTTCTCCGTTTTGTGGTAAGCTTTTCTTTGGCTGTCACTTCTTCACCCTGACCTGTCTTATTTGGCTCAGCAGAACTAAAATATATATCTGTCTGTGAAGGTTCTCAGTCATCCAGGTCATCGTAGTCAAATATAAATCCTGCTGCTTTTACACGCGCACTCACATAAGCTCAGCGATTCTCTGCGCGATCAACCTCTCACATGTTTAAGCTGCGGGAGATTTCACTTGTCATGTTTGATAGTAAGCTAACAATTAATAAGACGATGTCAGAGGAATTGGTGCGCAAATTATCATCACTCACAGATCAGTGCTGTCGCTCTCTATACACAGTTCGCACGATTGCAAAGTGAAAGCAAAAAAACAAGCGCAAATTCAAACGCGATTTCAATATGTCACATATTGACAGTGGCTCACCGATGCCAATGACATAATTACCCAGCTACATTTCCGAACGAATGCAAAAGCATTGACATATATTTTTCCTTCCTACAATAGCCCGACGGGCAGGGCAGAGATAGATTTTGGTACCCCGACTGAAAAAAATCGCTAGCTCCAGGACGTTGGGCTAGCGATATTGCAAGCCCTGTATCTGATTGAGGAATCACTCATCTTTGGAAAAGAGAGTTTATTACAGAGAAATGTCTCTGCCTCTGTATATACTGCTATACTATCCGCTTCTTCTGGGCTATATTCTCAGCAGCATATATTAAACAGCTGTCTAAATGACTCGGCTAAAGTTAGTAGCATGCTTGCTTGTTTTTTTTCTGCTTCCACTTGTCTTTGCACTAGGATGATGTCGGCGTAAATGTGCAGTCATATTCGTTGTGTTCCCACTAGTGCTTTCAGGTTAATCTCGTTGAAATGACCTTAACGCCACAACACGGCAAATCTCCGTTAACGTGCTACCGCCGATCGCCCGTGCATGGGGCTAGACGGCCAACACGTTAACGAGCTAACTGCGCTAACACACTAGTTCCCACCCATGTAATTGAGCATTGCATGGCACATCCAACATACTGTTTTACTTTAGTCCATGACTGGCTTACCTTCAGGGTCATACGTCACATGAAAACCAAAACAATTCCAAACGCCAGATCTGAATGAGGGTGGGGGAGGTCCATGTTGTAAGGAGAGCTTAACTTCTGTCTCGCTAGCTTGCCCTGCGCTCTTCCTTCTGACGATGCTGTCTGTGTTGAGCGCTCAGTGAATCTGCGTTCGACTACTCCGCCTAGGCTGCACTGTCGACCCTAGGCGGAGTAGTCGAACGCAGATTCACTGAGCGCTCAACACAGACAGCATCATCAGAACGAAAGTTGATAAAATAAATTACAAATTTTGTATTGTTCGATACATATGCGTACCGAACCGAAAGCACTGTATCGAACGGTTCAATATCGATACGAATATCGTTGCACCCCTAATATATATATATATATATATATATATATATATATATATATATATATATATATATATATATGTGTGTGTGTGTGTGTGTGTGTGTGTGTGTGTGTGTGTGTGTGTTCACACGTGCAAACACACCAAAAAGTAACAAACATTTCTGTTGATACATGTGTCCCGTTGGTAATGCAGATGGCAAAGATGGCAGCAAACTCATTGTTGTTTAAATTGGTAAATAAAATAATCCGAAGTTCCCACCTACTTTTTGAAAGCAGTCCGGTAAGAAACTGTCGTCTTCAATCTTAAATCCACAATGATGTCGAAGGTCATCTTGCTCCATTTCTTGACATGAACACACACTAGAGGTTAAAGGTGACAGAGGCATTAGTTAGTGTGTGATGTATTCACTTTGCTGCTTACCAGACTCACATTTTCACAGTTTAGACCAGCAGTATGTGTGTGTGTGTGTGTGTGTGTGTGTGTGTGTGTGTGTTCTTGTTCTTCTCATTTGTGAGGACCTCTTAAAATCTCTTTAAAGTGAGGACATTGCACTTTGCGAATTTAAAGGGCTGATTGAAGGTTAAGACTTTATTTAGGGTTAGGCAGGGTTGAGGTTAGAGCTGGGGATTAAATCTCAGAGTTGTGAAACTCTGCATTAAAGAATACTTTGCTCTTAAATTTATGCTTAATTTGAGCAAACTTCCTATTCCCAGGCTATTAATTTACAAAATACATGAAAATTCTTTGAAATTTTTGATAATTTGTTTCCGTCACATAATCCATGACAGTGAAACTTGAAAGTAATTGTTGATTATTTTTCTGCTAAAGCAGTTAGAGCAGTCTAAGATGCATTGCACCTACTACTATAATAATTATTTTTAATAATAATAATGATGAATTATCATTTGCCTAAATTTCTCAGCTTAGTAAGGCTTTCAGAATTCACCACAGCCCAAAGTGTTGCTTTCTAATGTCATAATAGCCCAACAAAGAAACATATCAATTCCTCAACAAAATATTTCCAATTTTTGCTGAAATTTCCTCTACTTTTCCTTGCAGCAATAACGTAATTTTTAGATTTGATCTTCACTGTAACAAATTGGACAATTAAAACCAAATTCTTTAGCAACATGTTGTACTGAACAAAAAAGGAAAGGAATACTTGGTTGGTTGTGTATAGTTTTTAATACATGGACTGAAACATTAGCAATTACATTTGTTTTCGGAAATTGTCTTTGTTTAGGTGGAATACTCCTATACTGGCAAAAGTATTTAAAAATTTAAAATGATATCCAGCCAGCTGGAACAGCTTGGTGTCATGAAATACCATGATAATTTAATGTGTTATCACTATGCATTTTTTGCTTTTCGCACATCAGTTCACACCATGATTGACAACCACACCCTGACCTTAACCCTGGCGCTTCCTCGTGTCATTTAGTGAAGCAAAATGACACCCGAAAAGTTAAATACGTGACATGTGGAATCTGTCCTGATATCATGTTGACTGGAAATGTTTGGCGTGTGGAGAGTTACAGAAGGTGTTATTGTGTGAAGGAGGATCCTTACATGTGTAGAAGTACAAAAACCTGTATGTGTGTGTGCTTGTCATTGGAAGATGCTTCCAACAAGAAGAAGTCGTCCTGTTGTAATGAACGTCATTATCCAGCGATGCAGCCTGCTTTTTGGAATCAAACACTCCCTCTCCAATTTGGTCCGAACCAGTGAACGTACCATAGGAATGCCACACAGACAATGTAGCTTTTATATATGATGTCATGTTATTTATATAGATGTGAAACTAAAACTTATATTAGTTTTAACATGGTTTGAATTTTAGCCTTTGATTCAAAATGTTCATAAAGGTCCAGAATTGAACTAATGTAGCTTTTATTGTTATCGTTATTGTTATAACTGTAGCACATCTACATACAGTAACAACCTAACAGATTGTAATATATATTATAATAATCTTATAATGCATTCGTTTTTGTCATAGTATTTTTATATGTTGGAGAGGATGTTGTGTCTGTATCATTTGTAGCCTGTAGAAAAACGTTTGCATTTAAGAAAACCAACCTCACATGATTCATGGGAATTTTGATGTTATGGTTTCTGTTGTCTCGCCTAAACAGAGACAACGAGTAATGCGTCTCTTTCCTATTTATTTAAATAAAGAGTTGTTTCTCCTTCCTTCTTTTCCATTCTCGTTAAACTTGACACTGGCTATCACATTTCTTTTTCTTCTTGTTGTTTTGACCTTTGACCTCACTGTGCCATGGCTATCCTCCATTCAGACTGAGTGGATGGTTGATGGCTGCTCATGGAGACAGGGGAAGAGAGGATGAGAGAGTGGTGGAAAGGCTGAGAGCGAAAGGGGTTGGAAAAGAAGAAGAACGGTAGATGGAGCGACGAGGGAGGATGGGTGGCTGCTTTTGAGGAATGACGGATAGACGCAGAAGAGGGATATCCCTTTGGGTGGGAGTTGGGGGAGGAGTTAGCATTCGGAGACCAAAGCCGTTTAATGAAACTGTGATTTATGCATCCCTTCGTAGCCATAAAACATAATATATACCCCCATCGGCTTTGACAGAGCCTCTCCTCCCCCAGCGCGCACACACGCAGAAATACACACACTCTGAAACCTGCTGCATATCTCCGTTGCCCCTACCTCCACCTCTGCAAACCATCCAGCTGCCCCCCTCTTCTCAACCTTTCGTCACTGCCATTTTTAACCCTTCCCCCTCTCCTCTTCTCTCCACTGACTCCTCTATTCTCCTCTGGCTCTTTGGGTCTTTATAGGAGGATTGAGTCACTGCAGCAGCAGCACCTTCCCAACCCCCCAATTCCAATAAAGCCTCCACATCTTCTCACACCACCAATCTGCTGCACACAAAGAGCCAAAAATGACACATGCGGTGCAACGAACAGACGGTAGGATGATTGTCAGATACAGCTGATCACATCAAGAAGAACTGAGGTGGTGTTGCATTAGCAAAACTACATCGTGTATGAGGATCTTTGTGCAAAGTAATTCACAGCGCCTGCATCTTTTCCCAGAGAGAGGAATTCATGTTGGTAAAACACAAAGGAAAAATGAAAATTAATTCAATCTCTCAAGGAAATTAAATCAAGGAAGCAGTTTGCACAAACAAAGAAGGCAGTAGTGCTGGTCCTCTGGAAAACAGGCACACTGCACATTGCATATTTTAAAGAACGAGTGAATAAATTCTTCCATAGCCAGCTTTTCAAGAAAGCAAAAGCAAGGTAACCAAAGTGTTTTACTAAAAACCTTAAATTGTCCTTATTAACATTTGATTCATGCTGTCTTAATATAAACCTCAATTTTACCTTTAAGCTGAAATTTCTTTAGAGCATCTCTAGGCATGCAGAAATTAAACAAATTAATATAGTCAAAAAGTGAAGGGCTGTGAAATGAGAGTAAACACAGCCCTGGTGTGAGGGTTTCAATAATGAATTAAGACTGAACACATAGATTGAAATATTGATCAGCTCTGTAGGCGGTGGTCCAGTTCGTGCCACTCAGGGCTGTGTTCTCAGATACACAGTATCAGGTTACTTCTCAAAGAATATCTGACATTTGGCATTGGCATAACTTATTTAAATCCTGTCTGTTGCTTCTTGACTGCAAATTCTTTATTATGCGAATGTGTGATCGCAAAATTATTGCTTTTATGTTGAGTGTGAAAGTTCATTTCTGTTCTTTCCTGTTCACAGTACTTTAACAGACTTTTGACAGACGACCAAGCTATGATTGGACTTAAAAAGAGCCAATATAGAGCAGTATTTTTTTTTAATCATATATAACTTTTGCCATTTTTCATCTTTAGGAAACGTTCTTTTGTTTGATCCCTGTTTTGTTTTGTGAGCACTCTGAATTAACTGAAAATGTAACTGTGTTTCCATTTAAATCGTTATTATTATTCTAGGACAAAGTCTGAGAACTGAATGAGCTGCTAGTATTCTTCAACCTTTTCACATTGAAGCATGAAACGTCTTTCTTTGAATGTACTTTTTTATAGACATTTTTCTGCTTTTATTCAAATACTAGACAGTTTAGAAAGAAAACTGCAAATTTGTGCAAAAGTGCAAGTTTGATCAGAATTCAAACTGAAGTTGGTGTTGGTGAATTTTACTAACATGTTGTTTCAGTGTTTTGTAATACATGCAAAATACATGAATCTTTATTTTTTTATGAATGTAGCAGTTTACGAAATTTTAGCAGTCAACAAAGGAAAACACAACAGAACAAGACAAAAATGTAATAATGTATTCATTAAAGTACTTATTGTCATGTGTTAGCTTATCTTAACCTTCATGCTTTAAAATTCACTGGCTTTTTAAATGAGCACATTGACTTATTTTGAAAGTTAATATCGACTCTTTAAGCAATCAAAGAAACCTGTTTAATGCTGCCCGACAGCAGCAGGGGGCAGTAAGTTGTTCTCACCTGCACAGGACTACCTGTGTGTAACACACTCTCCAGATGGACCCTCTTGTCTCCTCTTATCTGCTTTTCCCTCCTCCTTTCCCTCCTCTCATTTTTTTTCTCATTTCCTGTTCTTCCTTGCTTACTTCCCCTTTTCTGCCCTTAATTCTGCCCTGGTGTTTCCTTTGCCCCTGTGTGTCCTGATTTCCTTTCCTCTTGTTTTTCCTGTTTTCCCCTTGTTTTCAGCCCATATGTTTTACCTCCTCTGGTTCTCGCTTCCTTCATCTCTCACCTCCCTTCCTTCATTCTTGTTTGGCTTTGCTCTTTTCTGCTTTCTTTTCCTCTGACGTGTCCTTGTTTCCTCTCCTCTTTTCTTCGCTTGTGGGCCCTCATCTCCTTTTCTCTTTCTGTCAACTGTTGTCTCCTCTCTTCTCGTGTCATCTCATTTTGCCTCTTGTTCTCTCATTTCCTCTCCTCATTTCGCCTCCTCCCTTCATCACTTCTTGGATCCTCTCCTTTTTTCTTCTCTTCTCCTCCCGTCTCTTGTTTCCTCTCATCTTATTGATTCATCCTCTCAGCTCTTCTTACACGTACATTTCATTTTTCTCTCCACTCTTCATCCACTTCTCCTTGTTTTTGTTTTCTATCTCCTCTCTGATGTCCTTGCTCTTTTGCTCCTCTCTTCTCTTATTTCTCCTCCTCATCTTTCACATCACTACATCCTCTCTCTCCCCCTCCTCACTCATTCTGACTACCATTGAATGAACTTCTTTATTTGTCTCCGCTTCATCCCTCTTCTTGTTCTCATCTTCTCCCACTTTTAGTTTCTCTTTGCTTTCCACTCTTCCCTTTACTTATATCATTTTTATTTTTGGTCCGTTCTTTTTCATTTATATCCTCCCATTTGTTGTTTTTTTAATCATTACTCCTCCAGATATTTTCAAGTTATTTTTATATTTCTCTATTTTTTTCTTATTTTCACCACGACATGTTGTGTTTTCTGTTTTTTAGTTTCTATTTGTCTTCTCCCGAGTCCTCCTGTATTCATTTATTTACGATTCACACTTTTGTTTTCAGTTCTATTCACTGTCTTCAGTGCTTCTACCATGTATGTCCACCTCTTACTTTCTCTGTCCTCTTCCTTATCCTTCTATGTTTTCATCTATGCTCTCTTTCTCTGGTCTTTTTCTCAACACACACTCTGATTCTCACTCTTTTTTCACTTGTGTCCTGCTGCCTTTTGTTCATCTTTCTCCCCCATCATCTCCTTTCCTTTCTCTGTTCTCTACATATGCTCTTCTCTTCTTTGTTCACTCCCCTCCTCCCTTCTTCTCCTTGTGTTTTTCCTCCCCCATCCACACACACACACTCACGCACACACACACACACATTCTGTTTTTCCTTCTCTTCTCTTTCACTCGCCTTTTTGCCATAGAGCAGATGCCCTTTTATTGATATGATCATGGTTAGTGGTCTCAAGGTGCCCATTGGATCTGCTGTATAACCTCATGAAGCCAGTAGCTTGAAACAAACACACACACACACACACACACACACACACACACACACACACACACACACACACAAGCACCCTGTGGCTATGGCATCTTTAAGATGCTGCGAGTGTAATCATAGTAAAGAGAGGAAAGAGAGAAGATGACTAAGTAGGAAATGGAAACTGAGGATAAAGCAAAAAATATATATAAAATAAAATAAAAATGTGCGAAAAAGAGAAAGTGGGAGGAAATGAGAAATTAAAGCAGGTTGGGGGGTTGAGGGGAAGATAAAAGAGGGATATGGTGGGGGTTGAGAGCGCCAGAGGCAATCCCAATATTTCAGGCAGCTGCTAAAAGAAGGTTTCTAAACTATCAAGGTGACCTGGGAGGAGCTCCTGTAACAGAAAGAGAAAGAAAAGTGAAATAACTGCAAAGGTTGCTATCAGTCCCCTATAGAAAAGGGTTTCAATCACTTTCAATTAGGTTTGACCTTGCTGAGCATTTGCTCTTTCTTCTGTGTCAAATTAAGTTGTGATTGAGATGTTTTCATTTCTTTCTCTGAAAGTGAAAAGAAATTTTTTTTGTGTCATGGCCAAATTGTTGAGGAGCTGTAGTAAATCCAATCAAATGGAGGTTGTGAAGGGTTTCTGCGTGTGTTTCAGTCTTTCTGTCAACATATAAAGATCCACGAAAGCTGCAGACAACAGCTACGTTGTCTTCGGTTCAGCTGTGGCCTTCCAATACTGAAGCAAGAAAGTTCACGCTCAAAGAACTCAAAGAAACACACGGTGCATTCTTTTCCTACATTCTGTGTCTGGTCATTTTTTTGTCTTTGACTGTGAGACATTTTATGACTTCTGATTTGAAAATGTTTTTTAGCATCCTAAAATGAATAAAGTTTCACAGAAGAGCAAATCTGACAAAAGCTATATCTGCTTTATTTGGTTATTTGGAGACAGAAGCAAGTAGCATCTAATCATCATTTTTAACTAAATTAAATTTAAAAAGTTGGACAAGATTTTTAAACTGTTATTGATAAAAAGTCAAGAAATGGTGAAAAAAAAAGTTTTGGCCAAACAGTTAAACAATGAGCTGAAATTCACTAGAAAAGTGTGTAAAGCCAAGCACTGATCAATAGAGTGATCTTCACTCAGACCTTCACATTCCTAAAGTGTTTTCATGTTGTTTCTATTAATAGACTTTTACTAAAATACATTATAGTTCATTTGAAAAAAAGCACTTTGAGTTAAAAAAAAAAAATTCAAACTCTGCATGTGAAATTAGCTAGAGTTGGGGGGGGACTTTATTGTTTGCATGACTTTGACGCAAACTGTCTGTGTGAATGTAGGTGTGGGTTTAGGGTGGGATGCGGATCAATTTTCTTCTTCTTTCCTGATCATTTTGAACTGATTCTTACATTAATGAACACAGAATAAAACAGTGAAAACATGACTAAAACATGGTCAGCAGCAGCAAAATAAACACGTTTTTACTGTGACATAAAAACTAAATCCTGCTCCCATTTAAAGGAATGAGTGCATTTCTTAACACAGAGCTAACTCCTGTTTTCAGGGGCTTGAATATGATTGGAGAAAGAACATAATCATACAGAAAATGCAGAAAACACTTTTTGTCTTTCTTTTGAAATACTTGTTCAATAATCATTTGAAGGTTTTTTTACCCACGATTTTTTTTCTTTTGTGGTTTTCAAAAATTAAATGTGAGCTTCAGTCAGACTGAAATCTCAGCCTCTGCAGAATACCTTTACCTTTAAAACCACATGGGCTGCTTTTGCAGTGTGTTTTAAATCTGTCCTTCCGTACAAAGAAGCATTAAATTGTACTTCACTGTGTTCACTGGGTTGATTAAATCCTGTATTGAGACTTATATGCCAACAGCCATTGCAACCATCTACAAGGCCAAAGTGTTGTGCTGTTGTGTCTGATGGGTTATACAGTGTATGATACCGTAATAGCAGTAAAGGCTGGTCTCCTCTGTTGTGGCGGGGAGCTTCTTCTTTTTGTATCTTTATGCTGACAGAGACTGTCGCGATGTTGAGAGGAGATGGACAGCAGACTTTTTTTATCAGCATATTTTTTATTAATATAGAGCAGTAGTACTTAATGAAAAAAAATAATCGGTTCACTGCAGTTGGAGATGATCCTTATGCTGTGCTGATTAATAAATAAATAAAGAAACAAACCAACTATAATTATAGTCCTTGTGTGACCTGTGGGAGCTTTGTTATCTGTTGTTAGCTTTGTGAGCTTATCCTGCATGTTGCTGAAGTGCTGTTATACTGTAAATGCAACGGGCAAATTGCATAAAAAGGTTTATTATGGAGGACAAGGAAATCTGCTGAAAGACGCCATGCAAACAATGATGTACTTTCTGGGTGAATATGAATAAGTGTCTAGCACACGTGAAAGCAGTAACCTCTATGTCTGGTCTTTGTGTGACTTATAGAAAGATGTTTGGTGTTTTTCTCTTAATTAAAGTTGATCTATGATGCTTTGCTTTTTTCATGTAGTTATACTGTTTACAGCTGCATAAAGAAAGCCACAAGCACAGTCTAAAATAACTTACGTTAAAATAGCTTCTGTCCGAGAATGTCTGAGCCTTCATATCTTTATATCCATCTGCTTCCAGGAAGCCAGAATTTCTTATATTTTTTGAAGTGGTCTTGGAGAACAAATGGTTCTCTAGGCTTTTTTTTTGTTGGTTTGTTAAACCATTTAAAACTGCCTTATCAATCGCACATCCTATCATTTTGTTCTACTTATCCAATTTAGAGTCTCAGGATGGCTGGAGTCTATCCCAGCTGCCATAGGGCAACAGGTGGGGTACACCCTGGACAAGCCCCAGGTCTAACACAGAGATTCAGACAACCTTTCGCACTCACATTCCCACCTATGTGCAATTTAGAATGACCAATTAAGCTAACCCTACCAACTGAATGTCTTTGGACTGTGGGAGAACATGCAAAGTCCAGACAGAAAGGCCATGGCCAGATGGAGGATTAAAATCCAGAACCTTCTTGCTATGAGGCAACAGTGTTAACCAACTATGAATCACTCAAGCATAAAACATCTGCCTATATCAAGGGATGGACCAGTGTTTTGTCTACACATAACAGACCATCCATTTATCCATTTTCTGCCCTTATCCATGCTCCGGGTCCAGAGCAGAATAGCTCAGGACTCCCTCTCCCCAGCCAACTCCAGATGAGCTGGATGAGGAAAGACCTTGGTCCTGGGTCTTTCCAGTAAGACATGCCCAGAACACCCAGGAGATATCCAGGAGGCATCCTGGTCAGATGCTAAAACTAGTAGTGGCCCTGCTCTGCACCTCTCTCAGATGACTGAACTCCTCACGCTATCTCTATGGTTAGGGTTAGCAGTGGCTGCAGTCATGCAGATGCTGTACTGGTCCATCATAGTGAAGAGAGAGCTGAGCATAAAAGCAAAGCTCTACTTCTACCCTCTCTACCCTCACCTATAGCCACAAGCTTTGGGTAGTGACCAAAAACACGAGATCGTGGATACAAGAGGCGAAAATGAGCTTTTGCTAAAGGGTGGCTGGCCTCTTTTTTACAGACAGCTGAGGAGCACGTAACAGACAGTTTAGCAAAAAAAAAAACAATGTTAAATTGTGCCTTTAAGCACTTTGTTAAAAAACATAATTTGTTTCCATTTCTTTAGTTGAATCTAGGAAAAGACCACAGTTTGACAGATATCAAATTATATTTCTGCACCAATAATGTGATTCCCAAAGAGCTATTAGACAAAAACTTGGCATATCTCAGGTGTGCATTGTGTCTTTAAAAGGTTTGAAGAACTGAGCAAAACCATAAGTGGCAGGCCAGAGAAAACATTGCTGCAGCAGATCAACAAAACCTAAAAGCCATGTCTGTGAAACACAAAATAATCCAGCACAGATTTTAATTTTTGAATAAAGCTGTGACAGTTGCACAATTAATTAATTAGATCTGAGGTTATCCAATAAATGTTATCCCCAGTTAAGTGCATCAACCCTCAGTCACTGTAGTCAAAATTACCATTGTCTCACTGTCCCCCTGAACCAGTGGTGATGTCATAATGATTGTTTAAATCTATTGTATCTAATAATCACTAACATATTCAAATTATCATTAAAGACTCAGAAAAGGACGAGTTTCTTACATCTGGTGCCAACAAACATTTTCCGTCACATGAGTTATTTGATCACATGATCAGATGTTTTTGCAACGACTAGCCGAAATTTATATCGATAATTCATGCCACATGTATGGTTTGTGGGAAACCTGGCAAGTTTATTTGTATATCATCTTTCATACACAAAGACAAGCCAAGGAACTGCACACAGGCATAAAACAACATTTTGAAAAGTAGGTTAACAGTAATGTAAGTTATGGCTCTTCACCCTCCGCTGCACATCAGTTTCTGTATGGAGCTTGTTAGGAGCCGCCATCCTTGGTGTGTCACAGCTAAACGCGGCTCAGACAGGCCTGGGGAGACAACCGCATGGGGCTGGTGCTGAGTCTTAATTGAACGGTGCTGATGTGGTTCCATTAATCAGTAATGGGGAGCCTTGCTGGGCACAGCCACCACACACCACAGCAGGAGGGGCTTCTGATGGGGGCTCTGACATTTTCACAGCAGTCAGTGTGTATATGAAAAACAGACCGAGAGGAGGGAAATGTGTTCATGTCTCAGGAGTAAAGGTCGGAATGAGGAGAATATTTTATATCAAATGTTTCTACTTGTACATTTCTTTAGCGAACATTTCTGCCATGCTCTGAGGTGAAGGACACAATAGGAACCATTAAAGCTTTTTATTACAAGGTTGCTGCTGCTGCACTTTTGCTCCATCATCTTATAATAGGAAGACCAGCAACAGCAGGCAGTTCAGCTGGTTTAAATGTACGAAATAAAATATGTGCTTCTTTTCATGTATGTATATCAACAGACAAGCTTAGCAATCGAGTAATTTGTTGCTGGAAAAGAAGCTTTCTTAGTTTTCGCTTCTCAAGTGTAATCATTTGCAGAATTTGCTTTGCCATATCAGTCTAAATGAAATAGTTGGCATTTCAAACTTAGAGTCAGTGAGAAACCAGAAAAATTCAAGACATGTAAGCAAAGAACTCTGGCTGGGCAACTTAACATTTTTAACTGTTTTAAATTAAAAATAAATAAATCAACAGATATATCAGTGATTTTATTTCTAAATGTTTGCAATTTCCTAAATACATTCAAGGAACATTGTCATTTCATCAGGATCCAATCAGTTAAATAAATCTTGATTTATTTATTTTTAGTCTATAAGAACACAATAATTTAAAAACAAGAAAACAAGCAAAAAAACAAAACAAAGACATCACTTTTTCCCAAGCCTGGCCATAGCCTGTTCCAGTTTGTCACTGGTGAAGGGTGCACCCAGGTCACCAGTCTATCGTGAAAATTCAAATTCAAATTCAAATTTTTATTTGTCACGTACACAGTCATACACAGTACGATATGTAGTGAAATGCTTGGACAACTGCTCGTGACCTAAAGAAAACAAAAAAGGAAAAGGCTATGAATAAGATAGGAAATAAATATGAAAAATTAAAAAGGGTAAATTTAACTAGGAAGGAATAAAATAACTGTACAACACAAATTAGAATGAAGGGTAAATTTAACTGGGAAGAATAAGATAAAATATATAAATTAAAGTTGAAAATAAAATAACTGTACAACAAAATACACAATATAGAACTATATAAGAATGTATGAAGAAATCTAAATATAAATAAATATATACACAATAACAGCAGCTGTACAAGTATTAACCGGAAATGAAGAATATAGTGACCAGTGTTGTGCAAAACCAAAGTCCAGAAAGTCCAGTGTGTGTGTAAGAACCATATGTGTGGGTCAGTACTGTGTGGTGGTGTGATTGAGAGACCGTATCGCCTGCGGGAAGAAGCTCCTCCTCAGTCTCTCTGTGTTGGTCTTCAGGGAGCGGAATCGCTTTCCTGACCTCAACAGAGAGAACAGTCTGTTGTTGGGATGGCTGAGGTCCTTCACGATCTTCCTGGCCTTGGTCCAGCACCGCCTGCTGTAGATTGAGTGCAGGTCAGGGAGCTCGGAGCGGATGGTGCGCTCAGCTGACCGCACAACCCTCTCTAGAGCTCGTCTGTCCTGCATGGTGCTGTTCCCGAACCAGGTTAAGATGTTTCCCGCCAGGATGCTCTCTATGGTGCACGAGTAAAAGTTCCTGAGCACCTTGGAGGGCAGTTGGAAGTCTCTCAAGCGTCTGAGGTGGTAGAGACGCTGTCGGGCCTTTTTCACCACAGTGTTGATGTGACAGGACCATGACAGGTCCTGCGTGATGTGAACTCCGAGGTATTTGAAGCTGTCCACTCTCTCCACTGGGCACTCGTTGATGACGGGGGTCTGGTAGTTCCTCTCCTGCTTAGTGCTGAAGTCCACTATCAGCTCCTTTGTCTTACTGACGTTTAGAAGGAGGTTGTTCCTCTGGCACCAGTTCTCCAGATTCCTAATCTCCTTCAGGTAGGCCGTCTCGTTGTTATCAGAGATCAGGCCCACCACGACGGTGTCGTCAGCAAACTTGATGATGGTGGTGGAGCTGGTAGTGGCCACACAGTCATATGTGTACAAAGAGTACAGCAGGGGGCTCAGAACACACCCCTGGGGGGCTCCAGTGCTGAGAGTGGTGGAGGCTGAGACATGTCCGCCCATCCTTACTGCCTGTGGTCTGCCAGTTAGGAAGTTGGAGATCCACTGACACATAGATGAGCTGAGTCCCAGATGCTCCAGCTTGGTGGTGAGTGTGGAGGGAATTATGGTGTTAAATGCAGAGCTGTAGTCTATGAAGAGCATTTTAACATAATTCCCCCTTCTAGTGTCCAAGTGAGTGAGTGATGTGTGGAGGAGATGAGAGATGGCATCGTCTGTGGAACGATTTGGACGGTAAGCGAACTGTAGTGGATCCAGTGTGTCTGGTAGTGAAGAAATGATGAAGTCTCTGACCAGGCGTTCAAAGCACTTCATCACTACTGAGGTGAGGGCTACAGGGCGATAGTCATTGAGAGAAGCAGGGTGGGGTTTCTTTGGGACAGGAACAATGATGGACTCTTTGAAGCATGTGGGGATCACCGACTGAGATAAAGAGATGTTGAATATCTCAGTGAACACAGGAGCTAGCTGGTATGCGCAGTCTCTGAGGATACGACCTGGGATGCCGTCTGGTCCTGCTGCTTTCCTGGTGTTCACTCTCTTGAAGGCTCTCCTTACTTCATGCTCGGAGATGACGAGCACGTTTCCGGTGCTGGCAGTATCTTCCTGTCTGCAGCCGTTAGCGCCGCTAACACTAGCATTGTTGGAGACCTTAGCTGCAGCCTCGAAGCGAGCATAGAAAGTGTTCAGCTCGTCTGCCAGAGTCACGGCCGCGTTCGTCATACCGGTTGTTGGTGCTTTATAGTCCGTTATTGTCCTTAGTCCCCGCCACAGGCTCCTAGAGTCACTCTGTTGGAGTTGTGACTCTAGTTTCCTCCCGTAGCGCTGCTTCGCCTCTTTCACCGCCCTCCGCACGTTATATGACGCGGCTTTGTACGGGTCCATGTCCCCCGTCATGAGTCCCGTGTTGTAGGCAGCGGTGCGGGATCTCAGAGCGTCGCGGATGGTTTTATCCACCCACGGCTTCTGGTTGGGAAACGTTGTGATAGTCTTTGTCTCCACGGTATCATCCGCTAGTTTCCCGATGAATCCCACAACCGCTTCCGTAAACACGTTGACGTCATCGTCGGAGCTGTTTCTGAACATGCCCCAGTCTGCGTCATCGAGTGCGTCCTGTAACGCGGCCACCGATTGATCCGTCCAGCGCGCGACCTTCCTCTGAACCGGAACTTCCTGTTTCAGCCTTTGTTTGTATTTTGGCATGAGGAAGATGGCGGCGTGATCAGATTTGCCAAACGGGGGGCGGGATTGTGCCTTGTAGCCGTCCTTGACCGTAGTGTAGCAGTGGTCCAGTGTCCTTTCACCCCTGGTGGGGCAGGTGATGTGTTGATAAAAGTTCGGCGCTGCGCGTTTGAGGTTGGCGCTATTAAAGTCCCCCGTCACAATAAGCGCAGCGTCCCGGTGTTGTGTCTGGTGCTGTGTGAGTGCCTCATGCAGCTCGCATAAGGCGGTGACCGTGTCCGCTTGTGGTGGAATATAAACGGCACTTACAATGACCGATGTAAATTCCCGAGGTAGATAAAAAGGACGACACATGATGGACAGTAGTTCCAGATTTGGTGTGCAGGAGCGTGTGAGAGGAACAACGTTCGCACTGTTGCACCAGTTGTTGTTCACCATTAAACACACGCCGCCTCCCCTTGACTTCCCCGAGTCCCGTGTCCTGTCCATGCGGTGAACCAAGAAGAACTCGGCCGGCTGGATGGCGTGGTCCGGCACCGCTGGGTTCAGCCATGTCTCGGTGAAGCAGAGGAGATTGCAGTCCCGAATGTCTCTCTGGAACTTTACCCTGGCCCTGAGGTCGTCAAGCTTGTTCTCCAGTGACTGGACGTTGGCGAGCAGGATGCTAGGCAGAGGTGTGCGGTGTGCACGAGCTCTCAGCCTGTTCCTGACGCCGGCTCGCTTCCCTCTAGGCCGCCGCCGCTTCCTTTTGTTCTCCCTCGAGATCTCACTCGGCCAGCTCGGATCCGGAGTTAAAAAACTAACCAATAGAGGGGAACAACCACTCACACTCACAGCTACGGCCAGTTTAGAATGACCAAACGTGTCGTTGAACAGTGGAAGGAAACTGTAGTACTGGCAGAGAAATCATGCAGGTACGCGGAGAACACGTAAGCTCCAAGCACGTGACAATGCTAACCAGAGGCAGAAAACCAATCACATCTATTTTTATCACAACAAAACCAACAACCGGAATGTAGAAAGTAATTTGAAGAACTTATATGGCACAAAATATATATTTACATAGTTTTCACCAAACATCTGGTTGGTTTCATTGGTGTAAGAAGTACATAATAATAAAAAAAACTGCTTTGCATGACTAGTTCCTCATGTCAAAAAGACATTAGTATCATCCAAGCTGTGCAAAGGAACCGAAACATTTATTTTTATCCACATTTTTTTCTTTTAATCCCTACTTTATAATGTTTTGCAGTGAACTACACGTAAACTTGGGACTCTTGGACAACCTTAATACTAACAATGTAGGGATGAAATGAGTGAACTGTTCAGTTATTTTCAAGCCTTATAGTGTAGCTGGCAGATAACCTGGTCAAGACTTCCATGTCTATTTGCAGGCCATTGTTGTCAACTGCAGATAAATTCAAAAAGCATCATGATTGCTAATGGCTTCAAGCTTCTCAATGACTTCATCAAATTTCATCCCTCTCATGGACTCTTTAGCTGCGTGTAGTTGGGGTTTTAAGTAATGATGGTAAAACCTCCTTTATTGTGATCAGTCAGTAGTACCCTAACCCATGTAGTACCAACGTAGATGCTAATCAGAAATCTGGAAGCTTCTAGTACCCAAAACCGTATCCTTTGCATACACATTCTAAGAGGTGTCTAAGATATATAGATATCTTTAGACTGAACTAGTTTGGGTTGAAAACTTTCTGACCTTTTCTTCTAGACAGACTTTTGTGTTAATCTGAATAAGAACATTTGTCTTTGTATTCATCTTCTTCATTTGCTAACAGCTTAGTCTGGGAATTTGCTGAGGTTTGAATGAAGGAAAATAGGTGAAATAAAGTTAGTCACTCAGTTCATGATACAAGTTTTCAAACTGAGGCTGCTTTCCCGCAAATTAATCAACTGTAAGCAAAAATCTATCATTCTATAAATCCTCTCTCTCTCTCTCTCTCTCTACTATATATATACACACAAATGACAGTGCCTACTATAAGGGGAAAAACATCTTCAAGCTGATCTTTATATTTCCCTGCAGCAGTTGTTGTCAGGTTGGCCGTCGGTCTGTCCCATTTTCATTAATGGAATATTTCTTGAATATCTTGAATACCTTACCAGGCTCATTTGAACGGCTGCTGTCTTAGTATACATGAAGCGAGCAGTGTTCATACAACCCGTAACGTTACCTTGAATTAAGGAGGTAAAGATATGAGGCCTGAGTGGCGCATACTTGTGACATCACTAAATATTAACTTAGGTTGTCTTCAAGAGACACCACACAACTGTCACTGTTACATATACATAGAAAAGTGTCTTCTCCTCTACGTTGTCTGGTATGTGCAGACACCACACTAGTTCATTCCTTGATTGTCTTTTTTTGCCTGAATGTTTGGTGTTACGTAATGTAATAACCAAAAATGGTCAGCTACAAGGACTGGACTGAATATGAGTGAAAAGGGATCCAATCTTACAGAAAAAGACCTTCTGAAAGATTTTCACTTTTTTACAATCACAAGTAAGTCTGGGTGCTCGCACAAGACTTTTGCACAGTACCACATCGCCAGTATATCAAAAATAAACTAACTGTGACATCATGATGTTCTACAACAACACATTTCTGTCCGTTACACAGCAGCATTGCTCAATGAAAAGAAGTGAACATATGATTTGGTGACATGAATCTTTGGCACCCACCTGTAAAGTCACTGCTGTTTGAAAACCATGGGTGTAAATTTCAGCTTGACTTATTGATGGAGGCAATGCATGCGGTAATTTGAGCTGAAAGTATGTGTTATATATTTTCATGATAGAAGGTCACACAAAATGCTTTTATTGGAAGATCTGAATAATAATCCATAGAGGGCTATAAACTCGGTCTTGAGGTTAGGGGTTTTATTAAAATTTTACCCCTATTTTCTATTTCATTATTCCTATTTTGAACACCTAGTTCCTGTGCACTGCAAAATACACCAAAATTGATCAATGCATGGTGCTGTGGCGAAAAGATTTTTCAATATCTATTTAATAAAGGCTGGAACAAAACAAAACGAGGTCAGACCTCCTAAAGTGAGTGGAACCTCCAAATTTTCACAATATTGATTCAGTGAGCCACAGATAAAGGGCTGGCATATATGTGTTCATGAGTGAAATAGGAAAACACACTTGCACACACAGATAAAGTATTTAAAGAGGGAGTCTTTTTGGAGCCTTAGGCATAGTGTGAGAAATAAATATTTGATAGGAGAGTGACCTACTTCATGTGCCCTGAAAAGTTATTTGTCTTTTCCTGCCTCCCACCACCTCTAAGGCCTCTATTCTTAGGCCCTGCAGCAGAGAAGGCCAGAGATAAAGATGGGGATAGTCACATTTGAAATGAAAGTAGAAAAGGAGAAAGAGGTGGGCATGGCCAAAGAATTAGAGAGCAGATTAAGATGTGAAGCGGAGAGGTGGTAATTGTTCAGCTGCTGGAGGCAGCTAGAGAGCCCATTCATACAAGTAATGTTATTGGTTGAATTAACATCTCACTACTTCAGGGCTGCTGGCTAATACAACAAAATAACACTGATGTAAAACCCTCAAGTAGATATATCAAGTGTGAGAGTAATCAGAAAATATGTCTAATAGTATGCTGGAGTTTTACTTGATATCATGCAGGTTATGTTTTTTTTGTTTTTTTTGTAAGATGTGTTTAAAGTTGACATTTGATAACTTACAGACACATTGCCTGTGTACATTATGAGAGAGTGCCCCTCCCTAAGCCTGGTTCTGCTGGAGGTTTCTTCCTGTTAATAGGGAGTTTTTCCTTCCCACTGTTGCCAAAGTGTTTGCTCATAGGGGGTCATGTGATTGTAGGGTCTACCTTACAATATAAAGCACCTTGAGGTGACTGTTGTTGTGATTTGGCACTGTATAAATACAAATTGAAATGAAGTGCCAACGGGACCAAATTATGCCCCAGATGAGCCCCCATTATATAATTTTGCATCTGCAAATCCTACGTTTGTTTCGTTGGACAAACTTAAAATGCATGGCTCCATGACTTTATTCTTTTTTTTTTATTGCCATACATCCTGATATTACATCCTGATGAATGGTGTATAGTAATATCTACACCCCAATGTTCAAGTGCCTCAATGTTCCTCTCATTGGGGCAGTGCTTGACCTTTAATATCTTTGAAACCCAGGAAGGGATGAGGGGTCAGACTCTCCTCCCTGGGGTTGCAAAAGTAATCCAGGTTGTACAAAAGCCTATGAGAAAATTGTTTTGTCTTTATTCGAGTTTCCTGATGTATTTATGTCCCCAGTTGCTCGTTTCAAGTATCTGGCCTACAAACCTTTCAGTTACCTGTGGTAACCACCGGTCATGAGGGAAAACTGTGTTTTCCTGACTGGTTGGTGAACGCTTGCTCTCGAATGCTAAAGCCCCATTCGTGCAGGGCTAGAGACTGGTCAGTGGGCCCCTGGCAATCACTCATCACTAGGGAAAAGTGTGTGTTCTGCTACCAGTTGGTGAGTGGTCGCTGGAAGTTGTTGACAGTCGTGAAACTGGATTTCAAAGAAATGAGATGCTACATTGAAAACCTTGTGTTGGATTTTGTCACTAGCAGGTTACGGTGGTTCCCAGTATTTGCATGATGCTGACTTGTGATACTGAAACTGTAAAAAGAGTGATGCAATTTTTAAAGACAGTCCATTGATCAAAGCTCAGCCTTGGTACTTGTTGCATCGAATCAGTACTTTGCATACGGGCAGGTTATGGTGTTCCTATGAAACAAAACACAAACTCAGACAAGACTCGAGGTATTTTCACAACAAAATTTATTAGAAGAATAGTGGTTTTGAAAAGAAGGTTCTAGCATCCAGTGAATACTACCTTACACAACATTACAGCTGAAATGTGTGGCAAAAATGGCAATTTTCTTTTTTCTTTTTTTTTCTTCCTTTTTTACCAAATTGAATATAACATAACCAGTAAAATATTTTACACATGCACAAAGACAGATATAATCAGCGTCGCCTGATATTCAATGCAAAATAAAGTAAACAAACAAACAAAAAAACAAAGGAACTCAAATCATCATCTTTAATCTTTTTATATAAAAAAAAATCACAGACATTATGAGATGATTTTTTATTCATTAGCCCAAACAAAAAATCAGATTTTGAATTCAAAACAGGAAGAAAGGGGGGAAATAAAAGTGTCAGTCAAACTAAAACCGATTATTGTGATCCTTGTTAAGTGCTCATTTACATGGACATTAATAACAGAAATCTAGAAGAATAAAAGTCCAACTCACAACGTACAAAATAGAATGAAAACAAATGAAAAACAAATTGTACATTGTACATAAATTAAACTACAATATGAGAAAATATTTTAAATTAGTTTCTTAGTCAAACTGTAAACAGTAGATATTGAAAAATGAGGTCCATCGGGGTATTTGGAGAACCTGTATGTAAGTGTGCATGCATGTGTGTATGTGTGTTTATGAGAGGTACAGTCCAGGTGGGACCAAACCGTGAAAGGGGGCTTGAGCGTCCTGAGCATCGGCACAGCGCCCCCCCCAAGGGCCCGCTGGACTGAAGGAATGAGGTATATCGTCAAACCAAAAAACAAAATCTCAGTGGAAAAGAGGAAAACAAAAAAAGAAGCCCAGCAGACCCCGTCTCGGGGCGTCCAGCCACCCGTTAAGAAGCGAGGTGAGATTACGAAATCTTAGAAACCTCAGCAGGACAAAAACCAAGAACAAGAAAAGAGGTTTTTTGTTCTCTCCAAACTAAAGTCTAAACCCCTGGACAACACTTCTTGCATCTACCAAATATTACAAGCCTTTTTCCAAACCAATCAGATTTATTTCTATCACAACAAAATCAGGTTACTACCAAAACCAACATTAGGAATGTAGAAAGTAATTGCAAGAGCTCTAACATGAAATACAGCTTTACATAGTTCTCACCAAACATCAGTGATGTGATTGTTGTAAGAGGTACAAAATTTAGGTAATATGTATACTACACTCCTGTCATCAAGACCAGGCCAATAAATAACTGCTTTGCATGACTAGTTCTTAGCATAAAACAGACATTGGAATCTGCCAAGCTGTGCGAAGCAACACAAACACTTAACATCCAGCAGAGGCATCAACCAATCACAGCAGAGATGAGTGGCTGTCTTAAAAAACCCCAGAAATTAAAAAACAAAATCACAGAACAAATGTGCACAACATCACTGAAAACTGCCCAGCAGATATTTGTACCCAAGTTAGACTCGCCTCGTTCCTGAACACAGCCGCAGGTTTGGTGACATAAGAGTCAGCTTAGCTTTGTAGAGAGGGTTACTAGGTTTTCCCTGAAGCTTTAGAAGAACTGAAGGCAGATCCATCACATTTCTCTGTTGTGTGTGGCTCCACAGTTGGTGGAGAAAAAAAACAAAGTTAGCACTTAAACCAGAGGGATACCTGAAGATGGCTTACTGTATCTTCTCTGGTTTTTAAACCAGCATTTGTAAAGGACCGTGGACGGCTTTAAAGACAATTTTAAAGCCAAACCACTGTTGTGTGCACTTGTCTGACGTGTTTATTTTAAGAGGTTAGCTTGGTGTAAGTCACTGTTAGGTTGGTGCTTCGTAGCAACACAATAATCAATTCCTGATTACTGCACAGAGCAAAAGCCATGACACTTAACGCAAGTCAGAGAGAGAACAGGGTGCTTACAAAGACTCAGTAGTTATGAACTGAGAAGACAGCTAACATTCAGAACATACTAAACCTATCCAGAGGTTACAAAAAGAGACATGTAAGGCTAGAAAACGAGATGTAATTCCATGAGTAGAGGGCAAGACAGACTGTTTCGGATCAAATTTTGGCTGTAATTCGTTTTCATAGGAACAGGCTAATGAAATAAACTATAGTTAAAGTTGATCACTGCTAGGCCTCGATATAGATTAAGTACCTGAATAAGAGTGAGAGCAGTGTTGTCAAGGGTCCCTGAGGGTGTCTGGGTAATGCAATTTAGGTCTGTAAGGTGCCCAGAGAGAAGCATCTTTTACAGACAGAGATGCAGTTCTTCAAACTTGCACACTGTTTCATTGAGTTTCCATAAGAGCACAAAAAGATTAATGTTCCTTAAAAACAACTCTGAGACGAAAACATGGTTGAACTGAGGGGGAAAAAAGAAATCGAAAGAAGCAAGCTTTGCACATCGTTTCTTACATAGGCACACACATTCACACTCATACACTTGAAAAAAATTACTTTACACAAGGAAAACAGAATGATTGCAAAAGAGCTTTAGCCAAAAACTACTACGAAAGCTGTTGCAGTGACAAACAAACACCTTAGGTGCACCTTCTTATGAAAGGCGATTTTTTTTTTCCCTCGGGGGGCTATATTTTATATTCAAAACATCCGAATCTGTCCTGCGGACAACATCCAAAGGAAAAGGAGAGCTTTTGGATTAACCAGCCTCTTCAAACAAAAGGACTGAGGGGTATGTACACCAGCATGCAAAAATATCAAGAGCGTCAACGTCCACGAAATCATCCGTCACTCCCAGCAAAGCGGTGTTTCGAGGGAGCCGCTTTTTCTAACAACTTCGCTGTCTGTTGGCTTCTGTGGAGAACCTGAACAGGGTTCATCACCCCTCCACTTCCTTCATTTAAAACAGTCTTTTCTTTTCTAGACATAAAAACACGCAAAAGCGTTCATTCTCAGTGCCTTCAGTATACAATTCCAACCCACCTGTGAAAAACCAGGCGAGGACTGATGGGTAAAGCCGATCTATATACACGACCATCCTGAAGATAAGCCATCACCCTCCCTGCAGCCCTTCAACCCACCCAGTGTGACTTCATATCTAAGTCATCTTCATACATATACTGTCTTTACAGTGTCCGCTTCAGGAAAAAAAGAAAAAAGAGACCCATCCGCTTACCCACCCATCCCCCCATTTCACAGAATCAGGCCTAAAAAGACTACAACTACACAAGATCCTAGTTTCACTACATTGTCTGTTAACAAAAAAACCAAAAACAACCTCGAGCCGCCCTGCCCCTTTGCCCTATGCTACATCATGGGAAAATAGCAAGCAAGAACAGAGTAAGAAAACAAACACCAAAAGCGACAGAGTGGGAGCGATTTCACCTAACATACTGCACTGGACTTCTGTATTGTTTCCCTGAATCATCAATGGAAAAGGCTCATCCTCTTCCTTTTCAAGATAAAAGTATATGACATTAGAGATTTTTATATACATATGCATTTGTGTTTATGTCTGTGTGGGGCTTGTATAGGTATATCTATGTGCACATATAGAGTATTCTTTTATTCTTAAATATGTATAGTTAAATTAGAGGTTTGTTGTGTTTGTGTTTTTTTTCTTACATTCAGTTTTAACAACAATAAAAAGTTGATAAAGAGGTATGCAAAGGGAACAAGGTGGGGAATGTGTGGTTTCAAGTGTTTCACATACAGCATTGGCCTTCATTCTATCAGCAAACCCACTTGGAGAAACAAAAGACTGGAGAGTCTGTTTTTTTAAACTTCCATCTTTTACGGGGATTCAAAGAATGTCTTCTGTGAATCTTTCTGAACCACTGGGAAATAGCAGTGTTTAAAATCGTCTTGAAAACAACAGCTCAATGCAGTGTGGGCTGTGAAAGGATTAAGACCAAGAATGTCGACAAATTAGAAAATAGAACATGTGGGAATGTGAAGCTAAATTAGTGTTTAAAAAAATAGACAAAGCAAAGTTGTGGAACCTTTACCGGCTACGACGCACTACATTTGGCAGGAGGAACAAAGAAAAATGACAAAAATGGAGATGAAAGTGTCCAGAGATGAGTGTTGATGGACAGGGTCTGACAATATAAGGAGGTCGTCAACGTTACATGGATTTCTTGTCTGAGGTATTCTGTGTTGTAAGTTTTTTTCTTTTTTACATTTTTGCTCACCAAAAACACCAAGATGAAAAAAAAGAGCATCATCAAAGACTGAAAGAACAAACACAGCGTTATTTTTTCCCGCACGTGGATTCAAAGCGCTCGTTCGGTTTTATTTTTTTCTCTTCTTGTTTTTAATGGAGCAGCGTCCTGTAATTTTTACATTTGGGAAGGCAACAGCCTGAGTCTTGTTAGATCTCCAGAGAACCAACGAGCTGGGCTGTTAAACGAGCTCTGCATGAGCCTCCCCTGCTATGAGTTATTCAGATTTACAATCCTTGCTGTTTATAAAGCACTGGAAAAGTATTTGGCTAAAAAACAAAGTACAGAATTCATCAAAAACAATAAAATACCCTTTCAAGTGATGTTCTTGCTTCCAGATGAGTGTGAGGTCTCGTGACATTTAATCTTCTTTACAGTTTGGGAATTTGTATCTCACCCACCAAACTTCCTGTCTGACGACTGACCTCCAATATCCACTCAGCAAGTGCCAGTCTGTCTGACCTGACAATCGATCTCATGAGCCAGTGTTGTTCTTCAGCTTGACTAAAAATGCAGTGGTTATCTGCATGTAGTGTAGACTTCATAACTCGAAAGTAACAGAGGAGGTACGTGGCTGTCAAAGACGGCAAATTAAGCGAACGTCATAACGTGAAGGACGGCAAAAACAAGCTACAAGAGGATCACGGAAAACACACGGGCGATTTCAACAAAACACAACACCTGCTCACTTTTTTTTCTTGTTTTTCTTGCTCCCTCTCTCTCTCTCTTTTTTAAACGTAGAAACCAAAAGCCAAGCCCGAGCTCATTACCCTGAACCATCAAAACAAGAGATCAAACCTTTAAAACACGGAGTATATTTTGGGGAGAGTTCATAAAATTTACACTACAGCTGAAATGTTAACCAAATCCCATACGTAGAATTTCAGTGGGTTTTCTTTCCTTCTAGAAAGACTCAGTATTCCAGAGGATAGTGATCTCCTTGTTGCTAAAAGAGCCTCAAGCCCTGTCTTTAAAAAACAAATATGTACACAGTTAACCCAAGAAAAGAAAAGCTTCTGTGAAGAGTTACCAGAATAAAAACAGAACACCAGAAGAAGAAGAAGAAGGAAATGACGTTTATGAAAAGACCTGAAGAAAGGTGACAGACCTGCAGTGGCCCAGGAACGCCCCATCTCTCTGGGAACAAATGAGGCCCTGTCAGCCCTGCACCGCTCACGCTCCAATGACCAAAGATGCTGTGAGAATGACACATAACCACGGGACAAAAAGTGACGGTATCAAGAAGTTGATGATTAGTCTTCTGAGAAGTGTGTAAAGAGACGCGCCGGCATGACAGAGCATCACTGGAAACTTTTTATAGATAGGAAAGTCAAAATCTGACACATTTTCTGTAAGGAAAAAACCAACAGCCTGATAAAATCCTCTATGCAGCATTTAACTTCACCAGAGGTCCCTGAAAAGGGCTGATGAAGATTCACATGGATGTACAGCCTGGGAACGAATGAAAAATGAGTTTAACTACCTAAGAGGAAATACGCTTCAGTTTTCAAGTCAGCCTTGTGCAGCAGACTTCTCTGCATCTGAATAGTTTGCTACAGACATGACAGACTGAGGTAGCAACAATTTCAATCTTTGTGGTCTGTAGCATCGTGTCTTAGTCCAGTAGCATTTCCCTCAACACAAAGTACACTAGACAAAAGCAAATGAATCTGCCGCACTGCTTAAGTTCTACTAAAATATCCAAATTAGACCCTAAATCTTTGTGAACAGGTGTCAGCAGAGTTGGTTCTGAGTTCAGAGGAACAGAGACCAGCTGGTCCATGTAAGTGGCTGTAAAGGGCCAGACACACCTCCACACGGGAACGATGCTGCAAGATTGTCATGGCAACACACAAGAGCACCTCAGAGTTCCTTCACAAAGCCCGAAATTGCATTTTCATCCCCCCCCAATTGTACCTAAAAGCTTCAGATCAGCAGTAAAGTAATGTAGAGTTCTGAAGTGAATTTCAGCATCATCTCAATAAAAGCCTCATGTTTAACCGTATCGTGGGGGTGGGGAAGGCGACCTTCGGCGGCCTTTATTCTTCTCCACTTCACTTAGATTTCACCGTTGCACTCCCATCCACCTCCTCAGACCACTGCATCTATCTGTCTGTAAGGAGGGCTGAGATGCACACCAGCAAAGAGGGCCTGCTGGGTAAGGAAAATAAAAAAACGTGTGCCTGTGTGCCTCTCACGGTGTAACCTAATCAAGCAAGGTAACAGGAGGGTGGGGCTGTGAATTTTAAACCTACAAATTTGACCCGAATCTCACAACGTTTTCTTTGAAGGAAAAATGCCACTCTTCAAGCTACTTTGTAATTTCAACCAGGTTGTTAGATTATACTTGATTAAGAAACCAACCCTTGAGCACTAGATTTGAGATTGTGTCTTCAAATTCAAGATTAGAGTCTTCAAAAAGGCACTCTTGATTCCACTGATTGAACAACTTTATGTAATCACTTATTCGGCCCCGTAAAAATAATCAAAGCCTACTGGAAAAATGTTCAAATAACTTTTTATCCTTGGAGGGCATTATTAGTTTGTGATTTGTGCCAAAATACCCTGGCACGTCCACATTTCTTTAATGCTGTTAAACAGCAGCGAGTGAAGGAGTCTGTTGTTTTGATTGCTGCAGATCAGCATCATTCCAGAGGCGTGTCTGGCCTTTAAGACCTGTACTCAGCTCTGCTTTCAAAGCCAACCTGCTCCTGAGTGACTGCTTGTCACAAACACTTTGACATTTAAAAAACTTGGCATCACGCTCCACGTCAGAGGAAATGCACATTTCAACAGACCTCTTAGCAGCGCTTGTACAAATGTGTCGAGAAGAAACAGCACAGCTTACGATGGACGAGGAGAACTGTAACTGTTAGTTGATGCCGATTCTTACTTTGGAAAACTGCGTTCCGAGTGCAGTAGATTCTGTTGCAAGAGAGCAAAATGATTCTTGGATATGCAGTTGGATATGTGGTTAAAAGAAAAATCCATCCCAAAGCACACTGGGCATATTTTTCTCAGACATGTGTCCAAAACTGGGATTAATTGTGGACTGGGGACTTAATCCATCATTTTAACTACTGGTGATATGTTGTGCATTCCTGCAGCTGGTTCTTAGACTCCAGAATCATTTTTGTCTTTAAGTAGATAAATCCAAGCCTAAAGCTCAAATTGTCTCAAGACACCAGCGTGCAATCCTGCAAGAGACAGTCGAGGAGCAATGCTTACTTTACCTTTATATGATTTGAAGTGTCTCGCTATAGGTCAAATGTGGGATTTTATTTAAAAACAGATAAAGAAAATGCTCCTTCGAACATGCCTTCTAAATAAGACTTGAATGATTTATTGACGAGAAGTCATCCTTCATGTTTGTGCTTTTTGGCAAGCAGATACAACGCTTTACGTTCTTTCTATATCAAATAAACAGCACGTTCTGCTATTGATTTCCCCACATCCAACCAAAACCAAATGTTCCATTTCTATTGCCTCACCACCCAATAAATTCATCCCCATCCTCCAGGCCCCGTGAAAAGAAGTCCTGGGAATTGAGGGTTGTCACTTACAGCAGCAAAAATAGACTAGGTAGCTTGAAGGAAATGTTCTAAAAAAGACTGCAGGAATGCACAAAGCACCACAGACTGGCCACTTAGAAGAGAACAACTGTAGGGAGGATTTTTCCTTTACCAGAAAAAAGGAAAAGGAGTCTTTGTTGAAAGGCAAGAAACAAACAAAGTGATTTTCACAGAGGCAGTGCCTGCAGTGCCCCAGTGTGCCAGATCAAAATCAGCCAGCAGGGCTGATGTTCTGCAGGCTGTGGACAAAACACACCCACCTGCTTCTAAAAGAGACACGGCAGACTCCAGCTTCATAATTATACATATAATCCGCCCACACAAAGTGTGGCTACCTGATGAGGAGCGAGAATGTGTGTTGCTGTGGGTGCGTCACGTCTCTATTGGTTTGTGTGCGTGCGCGCGCTCTGTGCTAACAAGAATACAGAACTGTATTCATGGAAACCTGGCTTCTGGCTTTTAAAGAATTCATTTTTCTTTTTTGTTTAACAAACAAATATGCCATTTGAAGAACAACAGTACAAACAATCACAAGAAAAATTTTTTCAAAATCTGCGTATGTCAGTTACATCTAAAAATCTGGAAACGAGCCGCACTAAAAATCCTGATTCTTCTGGTTTGTGTGTTTCTAATATACAATCAGCTGCTTTGAAGTGGTCAGACCTGAGGTATAAATGACAACCAGATATGCAGCGTGACAGAATAAGAAACAGACGCAACGTCTCTGCGGAGAGGTGCACGGCAATCGTATACAATTCTTTCCTTCCTGGTATCCCACCACATCGTGCACCGCCCAGTGACAGAACGGCGCATCCCGTGTCGTCTAATAAGTGAGGTTACAGTAGTTGTTTTGTTTGTTTTTTTGACATTTTTTTCTCTTTTTTATATCTTTGTCAGTTATTCTCTCAGAAGAAAAAAACCCCAAATTGAATTACAACCGACCTAAAAAAAACAAACAAAGAGAAACTGATTAGCTCACATGAAGATGCAAAAAACAGTAAAAATAAATACATACATATTCATAAGATATAGCTTTTTTTCATTTTGAACATCATTAAGGACATTTTCCTGTGCGTGCTGCGTTTTTTTTGTTTTGTTTGGGAATACAGTGTCAAATGTTTAGGAAAAAAATCACAGCTCATAAAGGAAGGTTAACTTGTCCACCTGTCCCCCAATCTCCACTGCTGGGTCTCTGATTTCTCTGGGTTTGAGAAAGAAAAAGGACAAAATGTACCCTGGTCAGGTTTCATCCTGGAGTTCTGTTACACTTGGAAACAAACATATGTATATTTAAAAACACGTATTCCTTCTCAAACCAGGGTGGAACCAACCTGACTCACTGCCTCCAGGGTGAAACCAGATGACTGAATCTGTAAATGTTTAGAATTTTAGTAGGAAGAGGGTTTCACTCTCCCATATAAGACCAACCTAAACCTGGGATAGCTGTATAGTCCCCTATGCTATAATGTTTTTTCGCAAATAAAAAAATACCTTAAAAGCGGTGGGTGGCAAGTATTGGTCAGTCAGACACTTGACATGTCTTTTTTTGCAATGTGAAGGCAAAACAAAGAAGAAAAGCTTATAAAAGCGTAGAAACAGTGGAGGATACTGTATTTCCCAGAGTATCAACTACACCTTTGCCAAGCTCCCAGGTAAGGGATACGTGAAAGTACGAGGCACGGAAAGGAGTTCTGAGAATGAGGTATAGCACTTGGTCTCTACTGACCAAGTTAGCATGTTGTATGTGAGCGCGTGCGTACACACGTCTACTAATTCAGTACAGGTAGTTAAGTCATGCGCCATTTTCCGACTGACAAATATTGCTGCCCATCCCACTGGCTCGATCCTGAGACATTTGCGGTATTAAAGGCTACTGAAAACGACTGTGTTTCCAATGACAGCAGCAGAAAGCAAAAGGAGAGAAAGCAACAGTCTGTTAAAAAAAAAAAAATCAAGCATCTGCAGACTGCTGTTCGACGGATTCATGTCACTACATTCATTAACTTGAGTGTTTGTTATTCTGTCAGAATATAAATAGATAGACACGTAAGTGAGACTCGGTTGCAAGGAGGAGGACATTTTCGGACAGGGGGAGCGGTTAACCACATGACTATAAACAATCAACGAAACCCAAGAGAAAAAGAAACAAAATAAATATATGTGTATATATAAATGGCATGCACCTCAGTAGATAAGTTCAGGCTGAAAATGGGACTTGTACTTTTAGAAAGCAATGACAAATACAGAGCCAAAGCCAGATGTAACATAACAGGTTCAAGAAAGGTCGAGAGGAAAGTTTTGTAGATGATTTAGTCACTTGAATAAATTATACAGCAGATATTGTTTGGCCCTCAAGGAATCGCCTCTCTCAGGGGATTTCAGTCAAAGTGCCAATTGAGTTAATTTATGCACACATGACGCCAATTACATAATGCATAAATGGGTTGTTTTTTTAAAAAAAAAAAAACATATTACATGACCAGGGAGATTGGTGTGAGAGAACACAATGTGAGATGTGTTTTGTTCCTACTTTCATTCACAGCTTTGGTGTGAAGGCAGGTTCATAACAAGTGCTTTACTATCACCACTCAGGCTTTGATCCTGTTTTAACTATCAGATCAGTGCATTGTCCTTCGCTGGGTCCAACTTGATGCACGCGGCAACCTTTTAGACACTTCAAATGCTCAGCATTGGCAAAGTGTTGGATGCATTTCATGCATATTGATTCCTGGCTATGTTGTCCCAGGATTACTACTTTTTATTGTTGTTGTTGTTGTTGTTTTTTTTAGTTACTTCAGTTAGCTTTGCATGCCTGGCAGTCACACAAAGTGGACAACCAGTAACCCCAGGGGTGGGAGAAGATTGCAACAGGTAGTAAATGATTCTAATCATAACTAGATTGTGATTGATTCAATACTTAACTGTGTTGGATTATTATTACTCTCAAGATTAATATTCTGAATTGGCCCAAACCCAAAATCAGCCAAAAATAGTGGTGCATGCCATTTGTTAAAAGAGAATAAACAAAATCAAATCAAATAAATAAAATGTACAATACATTTCAAAAGGAGTGAATCATCGTCATTTCATCTGAGCAGGGAGTTACAATTCGCATGTCAAAAATCTCACAGACTGGGTGAGCACCAGGCAGTGTCAGGAGCGAAGAGCGACATTTAGCGACGAAGGGGAGGGGAAAACAACGAGACAACACTACACAAAACTGAACTTGTTCAAGCTGTCAAACTTTTTTTCTTTTCTTTTTAAATGGTGGAGGTAATTGAGAGGAAAATAAGTGGTTTGGATCCAAGCTGCACCTTTCAGAAACACTAAAGCTTTTTTTATGCCATCTCTCTGACCTCCTCATTGCCTCCTCTGTTGTATTCCTCAGAAAAGAGCTACACTGCATGCATAACCTTAAACTTTCTTTCTCCTTTGTTTTTCTTCTTGTGTTTAAAAAGTGCTATCTTAGAGGTTCAGCGCCATAAATCCACAAATCCACAAAGGTCTATCTGCTGCTATGGCACCGCCATATTATCCATATGGCCCTCCCAGAGTCAAAGCACTGGTGAGAAGCTTGCCGTGTCCTCTTTTCATCTACTATTAGGTCCAACAGGAAATTACCATATTTGTAATCCACATCTGTCTCAGTTACCCTGAGTTAAAAATGAGGAGAGAGAAAAAACACCCAGAATCATGGATTGGCTTTTACATATTCAGTCATAATAAGTTATAATATATTAAAATCTGCCTTTCCCCCACCTACCAACTACCCCTGCCCACTGCATATTACCCACCCACCACCCCAAACTGAACACCCCACAATAAATGCACATTGTTGTAGTAAACTGCCTTTAAAACCATCTTTGAAGTTTTAGGGAGAAGAATTTCTTTTAAAACTCATGTGAGTTGCTTCTGCTTGGTTTTGATTAGAAAAAGGAAAGAAAAAACAACATCAGCAATATGGTGTCATTAGCTAAGAAGCCAAAATCCATTAGCTTAGGTTAACTAAAGCCTCTATAGGAACTGGATAATGAACTGGGTAGCAGCACAGTTTCACATTCTGATCCTAAAAGGCATTTGTCCAGTAACGATCTTCATGAGAGGGTGAGCTCACTTTAGTCACCGTTTGCGGGTGGCTCCGGCTTTCCAGGATCAGCAGTGAGAGACTGATGGAGGTCCGTGAGGTAGCATTCCGCCTTAAAACCCCCCCGCTGATCCATAAGCAGATCACCCCTTAAATTGTCCCTTGGCAAAAAAGAGGGTTAAAGAAGCCTCCTGCATCTGAATATGAATCAGCGTATGCAGGCGATGTGCACCTCTGACCCTTTGCAAAGTTGTGACTGGGCTTCAGAGACAGACCATAATAAGTGCATGATGCATGGGCAACAATGCCGAGGTAACCTGGTCTGTAAGCGCCAGACTCAAAATGTAGTGCAAAAGAAAGCAAAACAAATCAAACGAAAAGATAGAGGAAAAGAATTCGATTACAGAAGTCAGTAGTGTCCACGAAACTCACAAACATGCATCCCTGAATGACTTTTGTGTCTTCTCGTTCATAAAAAGGATGGGTTATTCTTGCTTTTCGTCCGCACGGAAATTAGCAGAATATTTGAAGGAGGAAAGAAAAGGATTTTCAGTTAAAGCGTCATGGCTACCTGGCAATAAGAGAGTGGGTTTGATTCCGAACCCTAACTGAGGAATATCAATGGTACAATTAAACCTTACAGCTGCAATTTTGAGCTAGTACTTGATGAGCAAGAGGGGAGTGATAAAGGGACCAATTTGTCACTTCTTCTAAGGAGTTAATTTTCAACCTTCCCCTTATTTTTCCCCATCATTATCATATTAATCCAAAGCAGACTGCATTTATAAGCAGCAATGCTTCAGTGTATCAAGTTCATAAAAGACGGGAGAGAATTTTTGGGGGTTGGGGATTATCAGCATGCGTAAATAATTGTCATTTACCTAATGTCTTTAGCTGCATTTGTTAAGCCCCTGAATAGAAAAGCTGAACAAATGCTTCTATAGCATCGCTCAAATGACACTAGTTAAGAACCATCCGATTAGTTGTGTCTCTCCAGTTTAAGAATCCTCCTCATATAATCCCTGCATTTGTGCTCACCCAGATACTGCAAAGTAAATTGGCACAAATAAAGCCCCATCCATTTTCAAATTACTTAAGTCAGTTGAGGTTTACATGTGTAAGTCGTTTAGTCGATCGGTTTGAAATCATCATCGATTTCTTCTTTTACATTGTTCTTGAGCTCGGCAGCTGCTAGCGATGCACCGTCGCCTCGTGGGGTTGCAGTGGGCGTGTTCTCTGACTCGTTGGGAAACTCCTGGCTTCCTGCTTCCATCTTCATCATCAGCTTGAGCTTCTTCTTTGGGGGGTTCTTCAGGGTCCCCATGCGCTCCTTGACCTTGTACTCCAGGGTGCTGTGTGGGATCCCATACATGTTCTGTGCCTTGGACACGCTCATCTTCCCGCTCATCACTACAGCTATGGCCTCCTCCAGAATCTCACTGTTGTACTGGCGATATCGGCCTCTCTTCTTCCTTGGCTGCTTGGAGCTTGGGTCCCCTTCCACATCTGAGATGGAGTACGCCGGCCCAGAACTTGAGTGGTCCAAGTCTGAGTTCCAATATTCAGCAGCCCCATCCAAGAGGCTCCCAAGGCTTCCTCCTCGGCGGTTCTGCTTTGGCAGAATGGCTCTTAGCTTCCGGCTCAGAGTGTTGTCCCCATGGCCACCACCCCCGACCCCCATTGCACCGTAGCCATAAAGCTCAGAGGAATGGGAATCCCAGGAAAGATCCATGCCCCGAACCTGGGGGATTTTCAGGTCAACAGGCGGAGAGTGGCCTTGGTCTCTCTTTCCTTCAATGTGATGATGTTGGGCCTTGGAAACCTGATTGTGGTGGTGATGATGAAGGGAACTCTTAAAGGTGAAGGCTCCGTGGTGGTTGTGGTGTTGATGCTCCAGGAATGTAGGCAGGTCTTTGAGGTCGCTCAAAGCTCCACTGGCCTGCTTCAGCTTCATTAGGCTTTCAAGGTGAGCCTTACTTCCCCAAAATGAAGAAGAACCCTTTTGGCCAAGCAAGGAATGGGACTGGCTATGACTGAGCAAGCCAGCTGACTCTAGATTAGACAGTGAAAGAGCAGGAGGTTGACTCAGAAGGCGATGCTTCTGGCTGAGAAGCTCTTCCTTAATACGCAGCGAGCGGGCCAGTGGGGGCTTGAAGGAGTTAGAGTTGACGTAGTTCTCCCTCATTGCGTCCTGCAAACTTTTCTGCAGCAGCCCATCCTCCTCTTCCGCCTCTGGCAGGGTATGATCTGCTTTGATTGAAAGTCTGGATGGAGAAGAAGACGAAGAAAAGAACTTCAGGAACACAGTTCTTCATATAAGATCAAAGTTATTTTTAAGACAGGGGTAGATTTGAAACAACTGAGGTAATTACAAAAAGAGAAAAGAGCAACAGACCGTATCTTGCACTTATATGAACTGATGCTTTAATACATACAGTATTGAGTGATTAATTAAAGCTAAAACTGACAACCTAATAAAACAAATCTTTCACATCTTTTATGCAACACGTTTTCTTTTTAAGCAGAACATTTGCTGTTTCCCACATTATTACTGAGCATCAATTAGCTATTTGCAGTTACTGCAGCTGCATTTAATATAATGTAGCACAAGGATGCATGGCATTATAGTTTTTTCTTTGGTCTAAATAAATCTCAATTGCTGCTTTTTTATGTAACCCACTGCATGAAGGTGGTTTAATTTTGCCGTTACCAACAGAACTGAATTGTATTTATATTTCTACAGCAATAACCAGTTGCCTTCCATAGTCTCTCCTTGCATGAGACACGGTAGTCAGATGTTAACTAACAGATGCCAGGGTTGGTAAATAGTTGCTGTGATGGAAATCCTTGTTCTAATCATTATTATTTAAGTATTACTGCCAGCTGCAGTGAAGGTGGAGTAAGTCTGGACCACAGGGCAAGAGGTTCTCTAGAGGGGAAGTTGAATGATATCAAAGACTGTCACAATAGAAACAGGCTAAGCCTTCTGATAAACACGGGGTAGGAAGGGCTGACTGGCCTGAACATGACCTCCAAAATTGTTTCAAATATATGAAGAAATAATTAAAAATAATAAACATGCCAAAATGAGCTGCCCAATGTTAGGTTGGTTGTTAACGTACCTGGACGATGTGCCCAAATAAAGGATACGGCTGTGACTGCACTTTTTGAGTAGGAGAACACCAACAGATGCCAAAGAATATTACAGGTATCAGCCACAATCATTGGTTGTCATCAAACTTCAAAGTCCATATGAGTGCGTTATCAATTAGAAGCACTATTCACAAATAGAAGATTTGTCCAGATACATTTCAGGATAACAGCAATCCACTGGTAGTGAGGCTCATAGGCCTGGTGCCTCAGGACTTTTGAGACATTTCAATCCTTAGAAGGAAGACCTATCCTCATAGGCTTAAGGTGCTGTTTCTAACTGTGTTTTAATCGTGTTGTGCAAATACTTCACCAAGGTTTACCTGCTGGGCTATAGCCTTGTTTGTCAGCAGGAAATCTGTTGCTATGTTAGGGTAAGAAAAAAAGCATCTGAGTGTCTGTCAGTTTTCACCTAATATTTTTCTGTTATGGTAACCTTGATTGCAATATCATTCATATTAGCAACAAACACAGGTGATCAGACAGGAACCAAGACTATCACAGAGTATTTGGGGTAAAATGAGGAAGCCGTAAACTAAACTAAAACCTGCACACCACTACATCATGCCCAAATTTAACATAACATCTCAGTGCAGCAGTTGCAGTCGCATATGCTCTCTGAATCGAACCTGTTTCAATCCATATTTGACCTACAGTACAGATCAAAGGTTTTCATGAAAATGACCACCGCAATTAGCATAAATTGTTTATTCCCTCCTGACGCACACATGTACACACATGATTCTTAACACAACCACAAGGAAAATTATGTTCATCAATAGTTAACAGAATGCAATGCAAAGAAAGTTCACTAAGACACTGACAAAGGCTTCTTTTCTGCAGGACAAAGTCATGTTGATATTGCTATTGTAACACTGTTGGGTTGATGAAACAAATCTATATAAACTTACCATTAAACTAATGATAGTTCATTAGAGTAAAATCAATAAGTGAAGAATAAAAGTGGAGAAATGTGGAGAAACTGAATATGGACACAATCTCTTCAAGACCTGCAGTCCTGTGCTCAGCTTTACAAAGAAAGTGTATTTTCTGTAAAATCAAGAATCTAACTGACTTTAATTCAACTGAATTCAGTTTTATTTATATAGCGTCAAATCCCAACTGCAGTCACCTCAAGGCGCTTTATATACGGAGGAAAATTATAACAATCAAACATCCCCCTTTGAACAATCAAATGGCGACAGTGGGAAGGAAAAACTCCCTTTTAATAGGAAGAAAGCTTGAACAGAACCAGGATCTGGAAGTGGCAAACATCTGCCATGACCAAGGGACAAAAAACACAGTTTAAAAGAGAGTCAGAGATTAATAATAACTAATTAATACATTTATCATCAGAACAATGTAATAATTCATCCAGTTCAAGATCCATCGCAATTCTCGCCCACAAATTAACAAATGTGACCTTTTTCCCATTAGGCTTTCATTGTGGTGAAGTTCGGTTAAATTCTGACCAACGCTGCAGGAGGTGGAGTGATTTTTGTGAACTGTAGACAGAGAGATTATGCCTCGCCACAACATACCCTTATGAATCCTTTGGCTGGATGAACGAATAGCATAGTACCGAATATAAACACAAACTCTTTTTATTGTCTACATGATTTAAAATCTTTAACATCTGAGAAAGATTTACTAGATTCTCGATGAAAGAAACACACTTTCTTGATCATCTACATGTTGTAGCTGTGCACTGTCACCTGGGGGCAGTGTCAAAACATGTGGAACAACTATGGACTACTCTTGCGAAGTAGCCTACAGATCAGTGTTTGTGGGCTGCTGTTAATCTTTTAGCTTAGCCCCTGCCACGGAGAACACAGCAGTCATAACAGACAAAGAGATTTTTGCAGTGGACTGAAACTGAGTGTTAAAAACTGTGCAAAATATTTGCTTTGCTTCTTCTGTGGGCTTCTTTAAATTTCTGATTATTTTTTCACACTTTTTCTCCTTCCTGTTTAAACCTACTTTTCAACCAGTCAGCATTCTTCATACACAGAGCATCATCACTGTCAGCCTACACGCCGTTGCTTTTTTGAAGTACCGCATGCAAGCACGTCTGTGTTGGTTGCATACCCAAAAATCCTGCGTAGCCAAAAAACCTACGCAAAACTGACACATACGTGGTTCCATGAATTACACTTAATGGTGGTGGGAGCAGCAAGACCCCAACAGAGACAGACCAGGAATCAATGACAACAGTTATGTCACAGAAGGGAGGAGGGCTTGGGGTGGATGTGGGTTGAAAAGTGGCTTGCAGATGTGCAGCAACTGTGGGCAGCTGATGAGTGGAAGGGTGTCAGCTAAGTGCCAGCCAAGGAAAAGTGAATCTGCCAGGCTTAAGGTTGAGCCTGACTCTGTGGCCTAGCTGAACTAACAGTATGGGAGCATCACACAGCTCTTTCTCAGTCACTTTTTATTTATTTAAAAAAGGCACTATTTAGTGATGACAGCCATATCGAGTATGCATAACAAGATAGAGTAGTGCAGTCATAACAAAATCTGATGACCTATAATTTACCTGTTAACAGCTCCCCACTTTCAACCCAAAGTGAATACAGGTTCATAAACTGACAGATCTACTCTGCAGCTCCTTTTCACGAAAATAATCTATTGTGAATGCATGCAGTATATACTGATGGTGCAAATATTGACTGTACAAAACAGAGGAGAGATTATGCTTTTTATTTAGATGTGTTTCATATAGTGGTGAAGGTCTATATTAAATATTGCTATAGGTTGAATAATGAGGCCAGTACAGTTTATTTACAAATAATCTCTATGATCCAAGAGCTCAGTTTGTCTCTCTAAATTTCAGACAGTTTGGGGTCTTTGGGCTCTGTGTGATGTCAATTCCCTAATATTCTGATCTCAGCCAGACAGCTTTGGCTGAGACCGCAGCGTTCCCAAGCATTTGATCTTCCAACCTTCTGTTTGCAGTAGCAGCCAATCAGAAGAAAGCTGGCATCATGGAGAGGAGCTAAAATTTCTTATCTCACATAAAGTGAAATGAGAGCTCATTATATCTGCCACAGAGAGGGTGCTGCACCACAAACTTCCCTGTGATTACTTTGGTTGACAGCCGTTTGCTGCGATTGCTCATAGTTTGTATGGAAGAGACTGACCAGTCTGGAAACACTCGCCACTTACCCTCGGAGCTGCAGTGAAACTTGAAAAATCACGATGGAAACCAGAAACATTTGCTTTAAAAGTAACGTTTTTCTTTATCACTGCAACCCACACATTTCAAAAGATGCTGTTTCACTGCTGGTTGAATAGCTTGTGGGTATTTGCACTAATTTCTACGCTGGAGATCATCAACCGGTCACAGAATCCGCACTTTTCCTTAGCACCTGGAGGTTGTCAGATGTTTGGCAACCAGTCTCTAGGCATGTGTGACTGGAGCCTAAAGCCACTTTAGCAGAGATCAAGAAAAAATATGGAGCTGTAATTGAGTTTAATAGGGTTATTTAAGTTAAATCAAATATTCATTAATTAATAAGTATTTGGTAATCAATATGGTTGACAGCCATAAAGAGACTGCCAAGTTTTGTCTGTGAAGTGTAGTGCAAAATTACAACACTGCTTTATTTCTTTCACCAGTGCTGTTTCAGGCAAATAACTGAGCTGCTTTGGTTAAATAGACTAGTTTGCTTTCTTACCCTTTGAGTCCAGGTTTGGGGGTGAAGTTGAGCAAAGCTTTGGGGCTGCCTGCACTGTGGTTCTTCTTTGTGGAGAGGTCTAGGACGCCATCTGAGAATAAACAAAGAGGAGAGAAAAAAAGATTAAACACAACTGACCTCCAGCTCTATTCAATACACTGCTTTTCTTTGGAAAGAGATGTAACCCTTACTGTAAATGTCTGTATATGTCTACAATTACATCCTCGAAGAAACTATTTCAGAGGGAGACAACAGTGTTTTTTTATATTATTTTCTCTATTTCCGATTATTAATTTGTCTGTAATGCAAAACACAAAGTAAAAACAAAGAAAGGAATCCACCTGTGACTGAAATTGAATCTATTAGGATTCCCACATACACAACCACCGAGCATTTGAAAATGTAAAAAGCAGGACAAATTTGTTACCTGCATATGAAATCGTGATATTTTCAGACCTTGCACGATCCATTTTCTTTTAGTATACTATGCATTTATATTTTCTCCTCTTCAGTCCAGTTTGATTTTCATCAGACATGTTTAATGCCCTCCTATAGAAGGTTTTGGATTGCAATCAAGATTTGATTAACCTGAGCAGGAAGGCAGTTGCCATGACGACCATACCATATTCCAGAGTGAATATGAGAAATCACTAAGTATATATATATGCTATGTGCGTGTGTGTATATATATATACATATATATATATGTATATATGAAACAGCCAACATTATTTGGAAGGTTGGATGTGTCTTATAAATGAGCCTCTTCACACTGCATATCACGGTTTTGCATTTTATACATTCATAAAATATTCCATCACTGTTTGATCGATCGGCATGAATGTTAAAAGCTTTGGCATCTGCTTGTGTCTGTATATAAAACCACCCGTTTTTCCCCCATTTTTTTCGTTAAATACCAAAAAAAGAAAAAAAGAAAAAAAAAGATGTTCTGTGTGCATCAGAACAGGTGGAATCTGTGTGACACTCGCAGTGAAGTCCTGGAAATACTGTGGCTACATGCTGAGTGTGAAATCTCAGTTTATTTGTCAATATGTTTAGTTGACACACACGTGGAGAAAAAACTGATCATCCTATGTAGTGACATAAAGTAAGCAGAAAAAAGTGTAAGCTGGCACATTCTGTTATTTTTTTATTTTATTTTCAAGAAAATCTGTTCATCTTCAAAGCAGAAAATGGTAAAAAAAAATATGTAATTCTGATCCTTTTAATGACAAAGACAGACTGATTACATGATCTATCTATCTATCTATCTATCTATCTATCTATCTATCTATCTATCTATAAACATATCCATCCATCCAGGGGAGCCTTGTCAGGGTCGAGGGGGATCTGGAGTCTATCCCAGCTACCACAGGGCAAGAAGCAGAGTACACCCTGGACAGGTCTCCAGTCTGTCGCAGGGCTAGCACATACAGACAGACAAACATTCACACTCACATTCACACCTATGGCCAATTTACAGCTACCAATTAACCTAACCCCACTAACTGCATGTTTCTGGACTGTGTGGGGAAGCTGGAAAAGAAATGCCTCGGCCACCCAATCACCGTGCCACCGTGCTACCCATATATAAAAAGAGTCCAGACTGACTGTGACAATTACAGTATGCACACATGCACACATACTGTAATTCTTGCATATGCATATTTTATACAGCATTGGCATGACAAGTTTTTAACAAGGAAGCAAACTCTGTACGTGTACACATTTTGGCTCCTAAATTAATCTTTAAGAAAATGCACTGAAGTAAGAAAACGCCCAGGGATAACAACCATGATAAATTACACATAACAAGTAACACTAATGAGGTCCTTCTCCAAGCTAATGAACATTTTAATTATCATCGACCTCTACATTAGCATAACTTGTTTTTACAGGATGCATTGATGGTGGTATTACGAGCTCCCCCGTGTTCCTGTATTAAACTGTCATAAGACAAAAAAAGTTACCTCATCAACATGAATATTTATGCAGCAGTTCTAATCAGATTACGAACTGTTACTCGTATGTTATGATATTAACACCCAGCGAGCGTCAAATGCCGGGCAGATTTTTTTGTTTGAGTGACTCTCAGAAGGTTGTCTAAATTAGTCGGGAATCAAAACAAAAAATCCTGCTGAGAATCTGTACTTTGTTTCAATGTCAGATGGACAGAGTAGGGCTGGGGCTGACAAATAGGAAGACATTAAAACGACTAAGGTTACAAACCCTTCAGATTTCTCTTCTATGTTTCACCCTTAAATGCATTTAATAGCCATTGCATTTATTTAAATTGTTACATTAACACTCTGGTCAAAAACATAAGCTTCCAGTAAATTCAGTACAATAATGAATTTCTGACAAACCTTTAAGCAAATGTTAAATTACACTTAGGGTTGTTAAAAAGAAAATAAGTTCTGATATTTATTGATAAGTAAAATTAGTGTTGAATTAAATACCCATTCACAGCAGTACTGATACCAACAGTGCTGTCTTCACTTCCTTCAGCTGACACCCAACCCCACACAGCACTGATGGTGACAGACAGGCACAAAAGGCCCTGCCCTCACTAATAGCTGACAAGCAGCACAACTTGCGGAAGCATCCTAAAGACTGAGACAGCGATCTTTATGAGACGTTTCCTGGGGGCAGTAAAGCTCCCATTTCAACAACACAGCTATCATAATTGTTAACCTGGGAGGTGTGCATTGTCCTGTTAGCAGTTTAACTATTAGCACCTGATCACCACATTAGGTGATACGATTAAGGTAGTGGGTTGCACCCAATGATAAAACCATGATGTTAACATTGGAGCTGTCCTACCAGTCTGAAACAATGATGGGCAGTCTTGATTTAACAGGATAACACAATTCTTTGAGTCTACATAGTATTATGCCAGATTGTCAGATTGAAACTGAGAAAAGTCTGCCAGCAAGTAGACAGAGACAGCGCAGCATAATGTACCGACTCTATTTGATTAGCAATGACATACGTTGCCAAGTCACCACAAGCACAGGAAATAAGCATCAACAATGGAAGGGAGCGACCAACGTTTTCCTAGGTGTCTACACCGAGTTTGAAATTCTAGTATTATGGCAATCCTAATTACACATGTGCATGCTCACGATAAACATGGACACAGTTTCAAATGATGCTGTCAGTGTATTTAAAAGTAATCAAAGTGAGCCAAAAGACTGCGCTTAAGTTAAGATTGCTCTAAGACATTTTTTTCTTTATTACTAGTAGTAGTATGGGCTCTTCAATAATGATACCTTGATAAGTATTAGAGACAATTTTCTATTTTAATATTAAGATATTTTGCTGATGACATTTGGTGCGTAATCAGCAGATTGGGTAAAAACGTGTTCTGTGGACATGTAATGCTCTAATAGCGGCACAATTAGCTAGCACAGATATTAATGGATAAAAAAAGTGATGCACCTTTAAATGAAAACATGATTTTCTCTGTAGAATTTATGCCTGCCGTGTGCTTCAGCTGACAATCAGCCATCACACAGATGTAACATAACACTGATTAGTGAAGCAAATAAAATGTGTCTCTTTTTCTTCTCCGGAAATTACATTTGCTGTGTAACTGAAACGATTCCTGAGCCCACATTGAGTCAGAATCACTTTAAAAGGCGTTTCTTGTTTGTGCGTGTGGGAGAGAGATAGCTCGTGACCATGAGGTGGATCTAAATGCCTACGTCTCTCTGTTGTAAAAATTAAGTAAGCTTACTGTAAGCAGATTCTAAAAAAGCTGGTATTAAAGTGGATCATCGGTCACACTGTGAGGGTTGAGGCAGTGAGCTGTTGGTTCACCCCAGCAGCCTGCTCGCTGATCAAACTGCAGACACCCTGCTGGGTCAGTTTGATTAAACAGAGATTGAGCCCTGAGCTACAATTCCAGACTTGGTAAAGCACTGCACGTGCAGGCTTGATTCGAAGCATGTCTTTTCAGAGATCGCGGTCAGGAAAACTGTGTGCACACTTTTAAAGTTGAAGATGAACAATTATTCGCAGCAAGTGACGACAACTAAAAATGAATTGATGCGAATCTGATGTGCAAGTCTGCTTCAAATGTTTGCTGTCAGTGTGAAAAATGAGAACATTAATCATGGACCTGAGCCAGGCAATCAACCCAGTGTGTGGTTAATACTTTGGGAAAGACTAGAACAAACACAAAGTGTCATACTTATTAGTTAAAATTTGAAATGTGTTTTTACATTTATTTTTTTCACATTTCCGCTCTATTTTCATTTTTTATATACATCTACATTTTAATTATTTTAATAATGGCAGCCAACTCTAAATTTGAATTACCAGTGCACTAATAAAGAATTATACATTAATTACAATTTTTGTTTAAACACTCTTGTCTGATTCTTTTTGTCGTCTGTGCACACTGGTATTAAATATGGAGCAGGAAGTATTTTTGCACAGCAGACCTGCCTGTTTAAAACAAACACTGAGCCAAATTTGTGGCTTTCATATTTTTGGTTGGTAAAAGGCGCAAAAAAAAAAAAAAAGCCCACATGTTGGTCAGAAACGTGTGTGTGTGTGTGTGTGTGTGTGTGTGTGTTGCTCTCACCCTGCTGGCTGGGCTCTGGATCAGCCTGGTTCTTCTTAACGGTGAGGTCCAACGGGCCGTCCTGGTCGGCCATGAGAAGCTTACTGAGGACGGGATTCTGTGCAGAGGCAGCAGCCGTACCTCCTCCTCCTCCCCCCCCACCATTACTGGCTCCCGTACTGTTGCTGCTCTGGGTGCAGGCGAGTGCTGAGGCAGCAGCAGCGGAGGTGGGGCTGAAGCATTGTCCCGGGGTCGGGGATGGAGAGGAGGAGGCAGATGATGGAGGAGAGTTTGGCGCAGCCAGTGGCCCGGGCGGAGAGCTGGGGGCCGGGGCCAGAGACACCGCTTTTGGCAGGCTTTGGTCCTTCATGGTGCCGTTGGGCAGGGGCGGGTCGTCCTGAGTAGTTTTTGAGGTATATTCAGCAGCGAACTGGCGGATCATTCGCTGCATGATCTCACGAGCCACTAGAGGAATGTGAGGGTCTGAGAAACTTGGGAGGTCTGGAGAGGAACAAAACAGGAGAGCAAACATGTTAGCGTCCCGTCCTCCAGGAGTCTGCTCAGCCGATGCTGCTCTCAGCAGCTTATTTATACCATTTCATCCGAAAATGTAATCCTGATGCTTTGCTCAAATAATCACTTGGAATAAGGGCTTAAACCTGCCTATCGATGTTGGAAACACCATGATATCAGTTTGTGCAACAGATTACTGCTTGCCATTATTCAGCTGGGGCTTCCATAACAATTCCCTTCCCCAGGATTCCTTCTTGTTTTCAGTCTTACGCTCCACACTATGTCATCTCTAAACACTGTATTTCAGAGCAGTTTGTCCAGGATTTGATCTTGCAGCAGTGTGTTCACTTGAATATATTTGCGCAGGCAAACAGCCCACATGGTGCAGACACCACAGCCTCTCTATTCACAATACCAACAAGTATTTGATCTGTCACTTTGACAACAACATAAAATCAGCAGTTTTTATTTTTTGTGTAGTTTTTCATCAAACCCATATTTTGAATGATTTGGATTTTCAGCATCGTTTAACATTTGCTCTTTTTCTCCATTTTAGATCAAAACTGAATATTTTTGCGTTTTCTGATTTTAGATAAAATTAGCAATCTGAAGATATTGGTTGGAGCTCCTACAATCTTTATACATAATAATAATCTTCAAACATAATGTGTGAAAATACAAAATGCAGTGTTTAAATTATTAGTTCATTTATTAAAATGAAAAAAAAATTGACCCCATCCCAATTTCTTAGTTTAGATGGAATGGCACAATCAGCATGACAAGTTTTTACTTTACTTACTACAAAGTATTCTGCAAATGTTCCAGGTTTGGCAAATAGGAGGAATGATTTAATATTCTGAAAATCTGAAGCAACATTTATCCCCCAGACAACAACTCCTATCATCTACAACTTTACAACTGTGTTTGACAAAAATTAGTCAAATTGTACTTAAGGGTAGTCGAAATTATTACATGCTTGGGTTTCACCTCCTGTTACTGGTTTCTGTAAGATTAAGCAACACTAAAGCAAACTAAATCATATGCTTGAGTTTCTTTTTGTTTCATAAATAAGGGCATTTTGGCTTCCACATTTTTTAAAAATACAAAAATACTTGAGACACGAGTAAAAAATAAATAACTAAAAAAATCCAGGTAATGAAAGAAACTAGAAACAGAAGTCATATTTCTACCATATTAGTTTCTCATCATTGGCTCCATGTTAAATTTAGAACTGAATGTCCTGAGAGATCAGTCCCGTCACATCTTAAAGAACAAATAGTTCCACATTATCCCAACACAGCACTTCTCCCTCCTCTCCTGGCAGCCTGGATACTTTTGGGATTAGGCTTCAAACTTTCCTTTTTGATAATGCTCATTGGCCCTTAGTTGTGCTGGGGACTTCCCATGGTGCACTGGGCATTCCTTGTCCACTTTTATGTCAGTACTGCTTATTATTAAATTTTGTCTTGTTTCTATCATAGGTTTTGTTTTTGCACTTGTTTCTCTTTGCCCTCTTCTATCTTGCTTTTCCCCACACCAAGCCAGGGAAGGCGGCTACTGCCTGGTCATGTCAGAAGTCCTGACTTCTGTTAAAAGGGAGTTCTTCCCTACTGTCGCCCAATGCTTGCTCATAGGGGGTTAATTTGATTGCCTAGCGGTTTCTTTCTAATATTGCAGGGTCTTTATGTTTCAATATAAAGCATCTTGAGGGCAGTTTCACTGTAAATTGACACTTTATATGAAATTAAACTGATTAAGAAAAATGACAGTTTCAAAGTCCAGCAAATATCAGAAGAGCAATTAGGGGGAAAAAAACCCAACGATTTCATAATCCAACTTTCTGTGACCTCCTGCTGTGACCAAACAAATCCACATCAAACACTGGTCACTGATCTCGCTGGTTAATACACACTCAACAAAGCAGTGACAATGACAACACTCGTTTGTTATTAAATCCATTAATCTGGCATTGTCCCAGATAAGTCAGCTCTACTTACTCCTTATAAGCAAAAAGTATATATTATTATGCAGATAAATTCACGCATGCCACTGAGTCAGAGCCCAAATCCTTCAAACAATACATTAGCCCAAAAAATGTAATCCTGAAGCTGTGCTGAAATAATCCAGAAATCACATGCACCGTACATACAAGATACACAACTACTAATCCTGCCTATTGAGAAAGGCACCAGTATACAACAGCTGCTAGCCATTGCCATCCATTCATCAGATATTTGCTTTTTCAAAATCTAACCCTAATTTGTACAAGATGATTTTGAACTCCCTGCACTGTGTGATCCAAATAAAAGAGCAGCAATTGCTGCACCCTGACATCTTGGTTGGGCTCTGGTAAAAGATATCAGTGAGCTGAGGTTATCAGCTGTTGATACACTAAAGACTACAAACATGGCTCCACTACTTCAGTGCAAAGGATGATACACCCATATTAGCTTTTTAAAAACAGTTTTTGACAGAACAAACATTCTGGTAAACACTTTGATCTTACATTTTAATTCTTAGGTTTTTATATTGATACAAGCTGCAAGGCTTTATAAGTGAAGCCACTGTACAGCTGTTTACCTAAACGTGACTAATGCCCAGGTCAATTAACTCAACATATTTTCATTCTTACATACAGCTCTGCTGTGTAAGTTCTAGTTTGGAGTGCAAATGCTAAACATTGTTGGAGTGGCATGAGAGTGGGTTCATGGTAACGATCCGTGAACATTTACATCCACCAAGAGCTTCAAGGTCAACTTCTTGATTGGTTGACAAAAAGCTTTAGAAGTTAGTGTGCGGTGTATATGGTCAACGTAGATTAAGTACTGCATAAGGACTTAAAACATCATGTCACATCTGACCTCTGACCTCTCCTTCAACATCAACAGATTGATCTGAAGGTCAAAGTGATAATAATGGTATACAGAGGTATACACTATATGGTATACACTATATTACTTTTTTAAAATACATTTTTGTGACTAAAGACTTAAATAACAACAATAATTACAGACAAAATTAGGTTAAGTGTATTACATTGATTTCAACAGAGCAAATAAAAAAACTTAAAAAAAAACCTTCCTGCACTACAAACTCCTTAAAGTACATTTAAAAAGAAGAAACTATCTACAAACACAACACTAATCCCTTAAAGGTACATACTGCCCTGAGAGCAAGCTACTCGGGTGGAGGTTTGCACTCTCAGAGCGCTGCATGTTGTTGCTAAACATCATTTTCTCTCATGATACAAAATGACCACAGGCGCTGTCAGATCAGTGATTCTGTGCCTAACCGTGCTTGTGGATCTGTTACTGTATGAATGACTGTGTGTGTGTGTGTGTGTGTGTGTGTGTGTGTGTGTGTGTGTGTGTGTGTGTGTGTGCGCCACATCATGCCTATGCCTGTGGGACTGTTTTTCTGTCTAAATATAGCAGCTCCACAGGCATCTCTCCCTGTGTGAGTGAAGCCAGATTGATTGAGGCTGGGCACTGACTTGACAAACATCTGTTTCCTTCCTCCTGGAAAAAAAATTAAAAATACAACAGCTACAGTCTCCACCAGACTCAGTTCACCTCCGTCACAAAGCATCCACCTGCCTCAGGACAGAACATGATGTCTTCTTAATAAAAAGGGGATTTATGGCAATTCAGCAAATATGCAGATATTCAGTAGAAGGTGATTGTACTGACTGAAAGCTGATCATTTTAGGGTCTTTACCTTACAATACTAAGCAGCTTGAGGCAAGCTTGAAGCTTGTTGTCTACAGTTTCTTCATGTTTTTTTATGTTATAGGGGAAATGCACATTAATTAAAACGAGCACTTAAGTCCATCATAGAAATATACCGGCTATATAGTAACGGTCATCTGGAGTCCCCGACAGGTGAACAGCCAACTTAAATGTAAAATCACGGCTCGACTTCAATGCTTGGTTCAACTTGTTTTAAGAATTTTTGGTCAACTAAAAAAAATTTAAGTTACAATTGAATATAGATATTATTATTTCTGACAGCTGCAGCAGAGGGAAAACGTGGAGCAAAGGGCCGGCCAGCTGGGAGTCAAACTAGGAAGTGCTGAAGGAATTTTTGGCCATGTGATGTGGGTCCAAATTGTTTATCCAATGGCTCGATGCTTCAGTTAATTATTAGCAGATCATTCAGCGTGACTCCATTCACAACTGAAGACACAATAGCACCGGGCAGTGAACAGAGTTTAAAGAAAGTGTAAGACAACAGCACTACAGCAGTAATTCCTGTTTTGTAGAGAGAGAGAGAAAGAGTGAAGAAATAAGAAAGTCTCTGATTGGACTGAGAGACTAACTGCGTGACCAAAGCGCTCCGCAGATATGGATCAGTTAATTTGATGGAGGTAGTCCAAGTATTGATGAAATCATGTCCACTTCTGGTTTGACATTAAACCTGTAAGACTGGTGCTGGGGCGAACATTTAGCTCAATGGGAACAGGGGAATAATAGCGCATACATAATGCCAGATATGCCCTAATGCATAATAAGTGACTTAAATCAGATGTGAGGAAAGAGTCAAATTGAAAATGTAAGAAACAGGGATTCTTGCAACAGTGCCTTTTACAGGAAATGACAGAGGAGTCCGGCTTAACATGTGTCAGATAATGGAGAATAGAAGCTCTCAAAGGTAACAAAAAGCACAAAACATTTTAACAGATATTCTATTTAAGCAGCAGCAACTCTGCGTTCACACTGCAGTATCAAGTGTCACACCTCAAATATTTGGCATCGTGTTGACAAAGATTTGACAACAAAAAGGCTGCATTAATTTTATTATCTGTGAAAAATATGATCTGCGCTGTCTCCTTTGAAGTGTGAACAAAGAATATTTAACCTTTTAAATGCTAAATACTTGAGATCTGTTTTTAGAAAAAATACATATTCACTCCTCATAAAGCTGTGTTCTTTGTACGTGAAAGTTTGCGCTGTGACTTTTCTGAGATTAACCGAAGCGCTTGAACTCCTCAACTATCGAGCACCTCGACATTTTGGATAGTTTTTCATCCCACTGCATCTGCCTTAGTGTAAAGGTCATCAAGTGGATTCTTACATTTTAGCAAAGTCAGCAGTCTGAGCAGTACTCCCAAACAAACATCAGTGTTACTTTTGAACCTTTTTGACACGTAGGGTTCTTTCCTTTTCATTACCCTTTGAGTGAAACGAATTATTTTAAACGTCACAAGAAAAATTGGATTTAATCTTGCACTTTTATCCCAAGTGTTACCGGCTATGATGGTTGATATCATGCAAACTACTGTTATTATTGGGTGATTCAAAAAGCTTATTTGACACAGACTTACATTCAAAACTAATTTACTCACATTTGTTATATGGCTACTATACAACAGATGTGCAATAAAAAAAGTGATAAAGACTATATGAACTCCTCCCATGCTTAATAATCAGTGTCATGGACGACAGAGATGAATCCTAAATGGCCTAAAGAATAATCAGTCTCAGGATCTATAATACAGTGGAACCCCGACTTACGAAATTAATTCGTTCCCGAGGGTCTTTTGCAAGTCGAAAATTTTCGTAAGTCGAAGCACCCATCGCGCGTTTTGACTGAGGCGATGCTGAACGATAGGCTATAGGCTGCTAACTAGAACAACAATACGTCGTTCAAGTGGAACAGCAAAGCGCAAGTACGGAAGCTAAGGGGTTGTCACATGATTTGGAAGGCATTGTAGGCTCAGCCAATCAGAGCCAGCTTATTTCGTTACTCTGGCATTTTGCTGTAACACGGGCATGTTACTTTTAGAACGTAGCTACCATGATAAACAAGGGACCACTGTATAGATATTTTAAGGCTGTCAAACCTCTCACTATACACTGTATACACTTTTCTCAGACAGGCATGAACATTTTCACACTTTTCTCTTGTAGAATGAAACCAAAGATCAAACCCTGTTTTCGGGTCAAGAACATGGGAATAGAGCAGCTGCCAGAGAATTTAACATTAATGAATCAATGGTACGGAAGCAGAGGAAGCAAGAAGAATGAGTTGAGTAAAGTTTGATTTATCTGACTGTTTTGTTTCGCTTAATGCGCCTTATAATCCGAAAAATATGTTAACTTCTACCTTCCTTTAGCATGTCCAGAAGAACAACTTTTTGTGTGCGATGGTTAGCATCTTCCTCTGCCTTTTGGGTGCTACCGCAGGTGCCTTTGACGGTGCAAAACATTTCGTGGCCATTGTTGTGTTTGTTGGGAGAAAACTTACAAACATACAGTACAGTACTTCAGAGTCACACTGCTAGTGATCGATTAGACAAGCTGAACGCATTCTGTACTGTACAGGAGACACGGCACGAAGGAGACTGATTGACAGTGGTCTACAGCCAATCAGGACGCAGAACACAATGTGATGTAAAAAACCCAAACAAACAAAAAAAAGCATGCAAAATTGCACAAAAAAACTAATAGAAACAGCGAAGCCGCGAAAGGTGAACCGCGTTATAGCGAAGGACTACTGTATTGTAAAACCACATCAAATTCAGATGAATCCCCAAAAGTCCATGTGAAAAGTCCATTGCTAAATTCATGCATTTTTGTTATGACTGTTATAGTGATACTTTTTCTTAGGGGTGTATGTATGTGGCAATCAGCACTAATGAGTTCACCTATCTTATTTTGAAAGTATCCAACGTCCTAAATTCAGTACTAGTTTCTCACTGTAACACCAATGTGTAAAGTAACACTGTACAGAGCTTCCTGCATGGCCTCTCACAATAACCATGGCACTGTTAGCACAGGTCGAAAAAGTGGGTCAGCCTCTCTGGCCCATTTCTCAACCGGTTTAGGGTCTACCTGCAAGGCAGAAATGTCTTTGTCCCAAATGTGAAACTCTGACAAAGTTACATCTGGGATCCCTCTGGGATCAATCCCTGGCCCCTTTTTATTCCAGCTGTACTGTCATGTCATCAATGACACTCAGGCATTACACATTGCTCCCAAACATAGACTTGTGTCCTCTCCAATTCAAGTCCTAATGCTGAGCATGATGGATAATTTCTACAAGAGCTATTTATTTTAGTTCCCAAAGCTGAGCTACAGAATGCAAAAGACATAGTTTAGCTATTTATGAATAAATTATTTTCCATTTGAGGAAAAGAGTTACATACAACTTGGTATTGCAACCAGTGGGTAACTGACCAACTTTCTGTGTTACAGGGTAAAGACTAACATTGCCTTGAACCATCACGCAAACATTCTTTATTTTTCTACTACACTGGGCCTTGATGCAGACTCTCAGTTTGTCATTTAAGCCAACTTTACTCTGATTGGCTACCCCTTAGAAATATGTTTAAAAAGCATGCAGTTAAAGCTTATGTTCTCACAGCAAAACTTATGAATTTGAGAGGACAATACTAAGGGCATCAATTACATCATGACGACTCAAAAGTAGAATAAAATGATCTAAAATAGAGTTTTAAAGCATGCATTTATGGACTACTTTCATATAAGCTAAAACATCATTATTTGAAACATGTTTAATACAAACAACCAGCAATGTAACATATATTGATGACAGAAAAAAGAAAATTTAAATAAAAATATATAGGAAAAGTATCATATTAATTCTAAAATAGACCCATGTTAAATTACTCTGGATATCCATGTCTAGACTGAATTTAATAAATGAATAATGACTGATGAAGAAATGACTAATGAAGGGTATGTATGTCGTACCTTTTCTGTGGAACACAGCATTGAGGAAGTCTTGAGCCTGTCTCTCCAGTCGGCTGATCCGAGACTGCTCCTGTTTGAAGTCTTCACACTCCGACAGCACGTGGCTGCCTCCACCGTTCTCCACGCTGTGCTCCTACACAGACAAACACGCAGAGACCAACGAGTGAGTAAAGGTTTGGTGTGAAAGAAACTAATACCCTCACACTACCACCACATTATGCCACTAGCATTTTTTCATTATGATTGTTTAAACATGTCCAGCTCTCAATGTCGACAATTCTCCGACAGTTCTGTGTCAACAGAAGATGGGTTGCACAGCGGGGACAAGCAGACTTCTCCATACGTTGGCCTTTTTTATTTATCTTGGCAAGCATAGTATGCATTTATATTGCATTTTCCTAGTCTTATTGACTACTGAAAATATTGCAGGGCAAGCCATACACACACACACACACACACACACACACACACACACACACACACACACACACACACACACACACACACGTTTTTATTAAGATGACAATAACATAACACTACAGGGAGAAGTGGTGGCAGGACACGTCTTCACTTCCCCACTCACTCACTCACTACTACTACTAATGGCTCAGCCGCTGTGGAGTAAAATTAGGATTTAAAAATTCAGTGGTTGCTGGGTGATTGCATCAAATTTTTCTTATTTGACAAATGACTGCAAGTGGTTGAGCGTGTGGTAGCTTTAAATGCTGGGTGACCAAGGCAATCGAAACAACAAACAACCGTGGTTGACTTGGGAGTGACTGTCGTCACTCTCAGATTACAACATGTTTGCAAATAATTTTGCTTTAATTTAAGAGTGGCTATGTTACTGTGTGGCTGTTAAATCACCATCATGTAGCATCTACATCGCACTGAGTATTTCTTCTTCAGTCACCTTTCTCACTCACTGTGTGTTAATAGACCTCTCTCCCTTGAATCATACTTGTTATTAGTCTCTGTCTCTCTTCCACAGCATGTCTTCATCCTGTCTTCCTTCTCTCACCCCAACCGGTCCCAGCAGATGGCCCTGCCCCTCCCTCAGCCTGGTTCTGCTGGAGGTTTCTTCCTATTAAAAGGGAGTTTTTCCTTCCCACTCTTGCCAAAGTGCTTGCTCATAGGGGGTCGTATGATTGTTGGGTTTTTGTCTTTATGTATTATTGTAGGGTCTACCTTACAATATAACGCACCTTGAGGTGACTGTTGCTTCAGAATTTATCAGTTAATTGGTGTATTCTCACAAACAGATCACATGTGCTTGACCCCATTTAGTTGTAACTGAGAGCAAACTAATTTCTAATCTTGCATGTGATCTACAAACACTGTTTTCCCCAGTCTGACTGAAGGGAGGCTCTCTTTAATCCAAACCACTAACTTTTCCAGGATATCGAGGCCTTTAGATCCTTACAGTACAATAGAGAGGAAATTTGAGTGCATGTATGCGTCTGTGTGCATGAGTGGTAGGAAACAAAGGAACTTAGATGAGAAAAGCTTTCTCCAGTCTCTGTTCTCTTTATTTTAACCCCTCAGCTCTCTTTCTGCTGGTGGTTTGCATGGCTTCAGATCAATGAATCGATGGTTCCCGCCCACTGAAGCTCCTCTGGCATCTTGCAAACAAGCAGAGGGTAATAATGGCGAGACAGGGAGAGCACTTGAAACCCTAACATATTAATAAAAACCTGTATTTGAGCGTAGAAGACGAATGTAATTGAGGTGCCATGGTTTGCATTATGTGAGCGGCTAACAGTTATTGAGTATTTAGAAAATATGGTGGAAAAAATAAACCTTCTGGAAACCCTGCAAGGTTTTGTGTAATTGATTTTACTCCGATAACTGCTTCAGTTTTTTTATTCATATCTTATCTGTGATTATGCTATTACATGCACAAGTGAGCTCTGGCAACACAGCTACTGTTAGCTACTGCTACATGGCTTCATGCGCAGAGAAAGGCAGAGGCCAATGGGGGCTCGGAGATGGTAGTGAGTGGTGGAAAAATGGGGATGTTTTTAGCAGACAGATGGTCGACCCTGGGGGTCGGACCAGGGTCAAGTTGAAAAACAAGCAACAATGTATGTCTGACAGAAGGACGCCCCCTCCTAACTTCCTTCCCTTCCTTGTTTATTCTCACATACCTTTCTTTCATACATGTGTCCACATATACATTAGGTCAACATCCCAAAAAGTACTTACCCTGAGCTAAATACGAACAAAAAAAATAAAATAAAACGAACAAAAACAAATGAAAAGACAAAAAGTCTGCTAATGAACACTGTGACAGGCATTAAAGCTATAAGATGATTTCTTATAAATTATTGTGCATATTTTAGGCTTCAGTGTCCCTCCCCCAATCAACTGCCCTCATAGAAATGCATTCAAAAGCATATGATAATATTGATATGTTAATTAACACAACATATGTGACTCATCTCTTATTACAGCCTCCAGACTAACAAGTCGTTTCTACTTTCTTCTGATATTTAAAAAAGAATTTTTCTTTTCATCCACATCACCCCCTACGGTGTTTATAATGGCGACTGTGGTGATAAGAGAGCGGAGGCCACATGCAACAAGGGAGCCCATTTGGAATCATCCAGAGACTGTTGAGGGCCCCGTAGCATCCTTGCTCTTTTTGTTCCTCATTTTTAAGTGCAGCGGAGGGCGGTAACAATGAATGGCCGCAAAACACGAAGGCCTTCTGCACAGCAGAATGAGCAGAAGCACGATGAACACATGCTTGCATTTGTATATATTAAATAGAAGCTTGTCCAATAAACTCATTATTATTCTGTTCAGGATGCTTTTTGTTGGGCTAAGAAACTGTGAGGGTGTACCAGCATCTAGGCTACTGTGGGAGACCAACTAATTTACAATCATGTCAGCATTCTCCTCCTCCTTCCACACACACACACTCACTCACTCACCTCCAAATCATTATGTCACAGTCCTTTTATAGGCTAAATTGGGGTCAAGACCACGGATGGTTAAACAACACAAATAACAAGTAGTGCACCAGGAGGAGGAGAGAGACAAAGATGTGGTATTTTTCAATAGAAAACTTAAAACTGGCAGTGAACTAAAATACAGAACACGTGGACAAAGAAAATGAGCTGCTTCATGAAAGTAACATAAGTGCTGTATCAGGCAGAGAGCAGTATTCACCTCTGTTAGCGACAATGTTAGCGAGGAAATAGCTAATTGAAACGCACATCATGTTTTATTTTTTTTAAATTTGTACAACACTGCAGTGAAACATTCCCCTTCTCCACACTCACAGCACGCATTCAGTGGAACATGTTGTTATACATTATTCAAGGCCTTTACATCTTATTTGTAAGCCTTAGATAATAAAAGTGTGTTCTAATACACATCTTATATTGAGGGCCGTTTAAAAATGTAAACGTTTTTTTCCTTTGGACAAAAGCTGCAATTATTAAGTTGGGTGCAGGGATGGTGGTGTGGTTTGCCTCACAGCAAGAAGACCCTGGGTTGAAACCCAGTGAGTTGGGGTTCTCTACAGGTACTCTGGCTTCCTCCCACAGTCCGAAGAAATGCATGGGGTTAGGTTACTTGGTGACCTAACCCCCATGTGTAAATGTAGCCGTCTAGCTCTATAACACCTGTCCAGGATGTATCCTGCCTCTCACACTATGACTGCTGGGATAGTCTCCAGCATCCCTTTGACTCTTAACTGGATATGTGGAAGAGAAAGGGTGGGTATTAAGTTATCTATTTGTATCTTGCTCTCCTAACTAATAATTAATGTGGTTAATTCCCAGTAACCACATCTATGAAAACAAATAAAAACTTAAAAAAATGTTTTCCTTTGCACTCAAAGTATGAAATAAATAAACCCAGCTATGCCACAGCACAATTACACAGTTACACATTATAAAATGTAGCCCCCACCCATCACCCCCCATATTCTGTAGTCTGCTTATTCTTTGAAACAAATTGTTCAATCGAGTGTGCTGCTAAAAAGCTAACATTAGTTTATTCAGGTGAAAACAAAACCTAATGTAACTCCATATTATATAAAAAAAACCCCTGCTCCATTTACATCAGGCACCTTCGTGTTGTGAGGTAAAAGTGATACCACCCAGCAGCTTCTGAAGAGTTGTGAAATCACAGCCATGTAATTAGAATGAGAGGGTCTTATCTAAAAGGGAGACTGAACTGCACCTACCTTGACTTTCTCACGTCTTAAGCAGCAGAAGAGACAGTTTTCATCAAAGGACCAGTCAGACACCTCCTCTGGCTCGCAGTCTGCATGACAGAAAGTATGCAATTAATGACTAACTCAAACTCCCATAATGCTCAGGATCTCATAAGTTGACTGATGTGCTACCCGGGAGCAGAATCTGTTAGTGTAACAGTAGAAACAAAGAGCAAAACAATGTGGTGAAGGTTTAATGTGTGTTTTACTTGATTTGCGAGGCGCTACTACAATTATTCAGTTTGAATATCCAGGTGCAGATCATTAGCGAGGTGTATATGAATCGAGGGAGAAATCCAGACTGATAAGCCGAGAGAGACTGACAGCTCAGGGACCACCACCCAGATCAACAACAGCAATAAAGTGATTCACTTTTAATTACAGTGACTGACTAAATTCCAGCGATTCAGTCCACAAGCATGCCGTGTAAAAATGAACCACACCTGTGACTGACAGATAAGCTCAATCAGGTATCAGGCACATTATTGCCTTAAACCTCCAAAAGCAGCGTGGACGTCTTTGTGCATATATCTGGGTCAGTTTGAGAGATTCACGCCCTGAAGCCGTCTTCACAAAGAATGTCCAATTTCCAAAACTGATTTCTCTTAAATGTGTTTTTCTGGATGACAAAGTTCACTGGTGTCTCCCTGTAGTTTTATGAGCTTCCAATCATTAAGCCAAAAATCCTGACAGACTCTCTGCCTCTGCAGGTGTTTTACTCTGCTCTAAATTCACATTTCAAAAGAGAATGTAACTGATCAAATACACACGAGCATTGTGGGCAATTAAGAGAACCACAAAATCACATTTAAAGCAAATCTGAGCAGCTAAAGATATATTTCTACACTTGTATAGAAATATAATGCATTTCTCTACTATAAATGCAAATGTGTCAGCACAAAAATTTATGTTTACAGAAAATTCTGGTTGCAAAAATGGCGACGTGTGTAAACACTCTTATATTTATACAGAACAAATTAGCTGCATGTTACTATTACTTTTCACTTAACATTTATAATTAATTATTTGCTGTTGGAGGCTTGACTAGTTTTACTTTTTGTTGTTGTTGTTTTGTTGTTCTGTGCACAGAATGGGCAGATATTACTGGGTGTGTGGTTCTGATCTCATCTCAGGCTGATGGAGAGGTGGAAGCTGAAATCAAAATATCAAGTTTTGTAATTTTAAACATGTATGACATAAACCATAAAAGCTCCATATAATCCAATTAAAAACAACAACAACCTCTGATCAGTGGTTTCTCATATCAATAATAATCCTGTGATTGTCCTCTTATGATTAAATGATGATTGATTTAGATGATGTCAGCAGCAGAAATACATTTTTACCAACATAGCACCTTCTGAGCTGAGGACACTGGCTACAGCTGAGCTGTTGCCATGGTATTACACCTCCATTTAAAACAATATATATATATAGGAGGGAAAAGGAGGGACGAGTCAGCTCCACAGAGAGACAGAACAATATCAGAACATCCTGTGAACATGAAGTGTGTGCCAATTCAAAACTTCCCATCTCCAAAATGACACCTTTTCAGCAACTAAGCAAACACGCTGAATCTCAGGTGAAAGTGCTTCACAAAGTGTTACGCCGTGAGAATTTATTCCTTAAACTGTGAAAATCTGATAAATGTAAGGTGTATGATGTTCATTTTAACATCACACAGGGATGCCTGCAGTTCTGCTGTGATATATCTGTAGCACAAACTGCTTTGCTTTAATGCATTTGTTTCCATATGTATAGGAATGCCCTCGGTCTCATCAAACAACTCGATATTTCTTGTTCTTGATTCATTTGGGGTTTTTTCTTCTCGCGTCACTATTACCCAGTCATTTCAAGACATAAAGCAGTAAAATCTCTGTTTTTATGTAATTTCCTTTATTGTGCAGTATTGTCCTTAAAGAAAGAAAAAAACCTTCATCTTTTGCAATTTTAGAAAAATAGCAGGATTGAACCACCTGATTTATTTAGGTCCAAATGAAGAGCAACATTTAAAAACAAAAACAAATCAAAAAACAGTAGAATATTAAAAAAATATGTTGATGCTCATCTTTACTGCTGCATTTAACACATACAGAAATGTAAATATATACAGTCCACTCTGACATAATAAAGAAACCATTTGTACATGACCTGAAGCCATGTTCAGCAATTCTACCCTGTCCCGTCTTGTTACTGTGATGACCCCTCCCCACTCTGTTTGTTCGTGTTTCTGTGTGGGAGGAGGGCAGAGTAGCAGAGGTGGGTCCATAGGGGAGCCACACCTGGCACCGCTCCAGTGACTGCTTTATCAGAGGGCCGGGTTTGCACAATCCATCTCTCTTCTCCATTTGTTGGGTTTATGGCTTGCATGCATTTCCACTCATCCTTGCACTCTTTACACTGCTGATACAGATAATCTACATTTTATTCACAGTAAGGTCAATTTGATTAAAGGAATCGTATTTATTTCAATTTCCTTCTTTGTGTCGACTGTGAGCTGGCATACGTGCTGGGAATAGATGTTTCTGCAACAAGCTAATATCGGCAACTGTGTCCATCCATGCCTTTAACTTTCTATCTTTTTTTTTCTTTTTCCTTGTTTGCCATTTATGAGCATGAAAAGAATAATAAAAGAAAGAAAGGAAAATCTTTATATTTATATGGATATTTACAGGATACCTTTGTTCTGAACAAGGAATTTAATAATCCCAAACATGAAAAACAATAATATTTGAGCTATAAATGTGAATATATTATTAACTTGTATTTTTTTCACATTTATAGTTTGACAATAACTGAAAAACAAAGCAGGGCAAAACAGAGCACACGAGGGCAGGCGGGCAATGGCAAGTGACAAGCAGATGACATTCCAGGAGTTTTTGTTTGTTTCTTTGTGCCATACCATGACCTTCCATTACTTTGTAAGATTAGAAAATCAATAATCCAATTTGTTTGAGTTGTATAATCCCTTACAGTGAACATCAAGTCTGCAATCAGTTTTGTAAAAGCTATATTATTTGTTTTGAGGCGACGCAAAGCACTCCCTTTGCACTTGATGCCTCGGTGTAATCGATTACAAAGAAGGTTTAAAAATGGATTTTCACGCTGCGCTGTACTGAACAAGACAACAGGCTGCCAAAAATGAAATATCTGAAGATGAAAATATAACCAATAGGATTTGGAGTTAAAGAGTAACTAAATCCCAACCGCTGCTTTTCTGTCCCCTCTGGCTAACAGTTTAATCTGCTTCACCTCGCGATCACACCCTACAGCAGAGTAAGACACACAAGTAAGATCCGGTCAGGAGGAACACCAGCATGCTTCTTTAAGAAGAACCTGTTCAAATCCTATAAATAGGGTCTGCTAGTTTTCCCCTTTTTTAAAGTGTGTGTGCAGATATGTGCCTGAAATCTCCAGCTTCCCATCATTTTCCTGCGAGACGTGCAGACGATTCAGTTACTACTCTCTCGTTTTCTTTGTGCATCTCTGTCTCCGGGACGGGAATGAATAAGGTCAAAGGTGAGCTGTGCTTGAACCCCATGGTTGTGCCACTTACAGTATCCCTGGGAATGCGCCAATTAAGCTCCAGTCCCACAGCTAGCTTAACCCCCACCCCACCCTAACAGTATTCAAGGTATTTGTGAGTGTGTGCAAGTAGTAAACACAAAGGCGATACTGGCACAGTTTAGAGGAAGCTTTCAGTGTGTGTGTGTGTGTGTGTGTGTGTGTGTGTGTGTGTGTGTGTGTGTGTGTGTGTGTGTGTGTGGGGGGCCCTGCTCAGCTCTCGGCTTGTTTACATGCACATAATCAGCTCAGCATACCTGAGCGTGAGCAGCCTGCTTTCGTAAACGTGACAACTGAGAAAATGCAGGTTTCTTTGAGATTAAGAGATACACGGTTTCCAAGCTACCGCAGATGTGATTTCTCTGTAATGTACATCTATGCTGTTTAACGTGAGCTTGTATATCTTTGCATATCTTAGTGTATGCCCCTCAGCACCCTGCATAATTATGTTTATATGTTTGGTTTTGTGGACAAGATTACAGCGAACCACTGACCAAAAAACAGGAAAAAAACATGGAAGCTACCGGCAACTATTGCAATCATCAGACTTCAGCTTCACTTGCTCTGAATCACGTAGCAGCGCCTTCTTTCTTAAACAGACCTTTAACATTTCTGACATTTTGATCGCAGGCTGAGAAAGTTTTCTGCGCCCACAGGACTCAAATCAGTAAATATATAACTCTAAATTGAGAGCTGGCTGACTTCAGCTTTAAACAGAAAGTCTGGGAAACACAAAGGAGGGTGAGGGCCCTTTGAGGGAAAAGAATTCATGAGACAGCATTTTGTTTGGGTTTTTTTTCCTCTTCAAGTCACAAAGATTAACTTTTGCTAGGCGTTTGTGTTTTTACGTGAGGGAGGCTTCACTGCTGCCTCATGTGCCACCTTTACTTGGGAGACAATGTATATATGTGTGTATGTCTGCGCACGAGTGTAACGCATGATTGAAAATGACATGCCCGAAATATTCCAAAAATGCTCTAAGTTGGTGGGGGATGGGTCACATGACACCAGAACGCCATGTTGACCTTGTTTTTTCTGAGAGTGCATGTGAGAGAGTGAGCCGGGCAGCCTTCCTTCGCTTTAGTCACGTGATATTTATGAGAACATGTAACAATTGGGTTTTGCTGATGTAAAAACTAATTTTGTAATTCCTATAAGTACTGTGAGTGTTGTGCATGGGGGAAGAGGCACAGATGATAGAATACCTGAATGCAAACACACCACCTGTGTTTATGGCATCCTGAGTTTCAGAATGTGAATGAAAGCAGTCATCACACAGACAATGCTGTGCAACCACAAATATACTTCATAAATTTACATATGCACTGGGGTTCACCAGTTTGGATGACAGACTGGGGAACCAGCATATGATTGAGCGCTGGAAAATGTGTACACTGTGATTGTTTAACGCTTCTTCCACTAAAGCAGGGGTGTCAAACTCCAGGCCTCGAGGGCCGGTGGCCTGCAGGTTTTAGATATCACCCTGGGTCAACAGACCTGAATCAAATGATTAGTTCATTACCAGGCCTCTGGAGAACTTCAAGACATGTTGAGGAGGTAATTTAGCCATTTAAATCAGCTGTGATGGATCAAGGACACATCTAAAGGCTGCAGGATACCGGCCCTCGAGGCCTGGAGTTCAACACCTGTACACTCAAGGCAGGTCTGAAGGAAAAAGGTGGTCAAACCTAGTGCTAGTAAAGCATACCTAATAAAATGGCATCTAATTCTTTGTGGCATAGATTCGACAAGGTGCCGGAAAGATTCCTCAGATGTTTTGGTCCACCTTGACTTGACAGCATGACACAGATCTGCAGATCTATTGGTTGCTCATCCGTGATGCAAATATCCAATATTACCAGATCCCAAAGGGGCTCTACTGTAGTTCTGATCATTCAAGTAACTGGTTTTAGATTATGTGAGCTATGTGACATGGTGCTTTATTATTATAAGCAGACATCAGGACATAAAGGGACAGACATGGTGAGAAATACATTCATGTAGACTGTGGCCTTTAAATGATGCTCAGCTGGTAGTAATACATGTGAATAAAAAAATCAACATACATAAGAGATAAAGACAATGGCTCTGCTGTAACTTGGGCTATATTTATATGCAAAGTGATCACTCAGGGAAAAAGCAACAGAAGATGCTGCGCTGCTCTCTGGAACTCTCTGAGGCCTTGCTAATCACTCACCAAATAAGCACAGCAAAGAGGGAGGGCTGTTCTTGTGTCTGTAGTTTTTCTACTCTCCTTTTTTTTGATGGATTCATTTGGGAAAAAGAGATTGTGCCGAAGGGATATAAACAATAGCTAAATCTTCTAACAAAATTTGAAGAGGCGAATATTTGAATATTCTACAACTAAAAGCATCTAAGATGACAGAAGAAAAATCTCATAAAGGTTCAAGTAAAGGTCAAAAGACCTGGCATGTTGGATTTTATGAAAAAGAGGAATGACTGCATACACCATAATATTATTTTTATATTTTAATACAGATGTGCAGATCCACATTCAAGTCAGCATGAAGACACATCTGCAGGGTGGTGCTGATCTGTGACATCAGCTGTGTGATTCAGACCGAGCCCTGTTTCTGCTGCTCGTGCTCTCACCGTGAATGCAGTCGTAGCAGATGCATTTAAGTCACTATTTTTTTGCACTGTATTTAGCCGTTTACCAGCTCTTCTAGCATCAGACCATTAGAGAGCAGTGAGAGCCTCATTACCAGAGAAACCATCAAGCTCAGCTGGTCCAGGCTGCCAGTTTTTGTCCTTCTCCAGCTCTGTTTAGTGACATCTGGCCTGTATAAATTAAAGGCTATTGTATGAATTAATCATATTGTTTTGTATTCTAAATGCTTTCTGCAGCAGCGTCACTTCTGTAGGCAATAAATGTTTTAAAGTCAGATCAATGGGGAGATGCTGTGTCGCTCATTGTCATGTCAGTATATATTTATTGAAGGTCCACAGTGTCTCTCACGCTGAATAACACTAAGCTAAATTGAGAGCTGAGCTCCTGCTGTATGTACATGTCTATTGTTTTTTTTAAAAACAGAAATATATAAAAGCTCTCCAGAGCACAAGATGAAAATGACTTTAGTCCTTCCAAACAACATTGTCACTGATAAAAAAGATTTATTTTATTTTTCTCTCAATAAATATCCATTTTGTTGTTTTGTTTATTTCATTTTATTAAAGTTCCCATTTTTTCCCCTCACAGTTTCATCACGTGTGTGTTACTTGGTACGTCAGCTGCCAAAGACTCGGTAGGACAGACTGCCATTTGCGTTGCTAACTATGGTCGGTGCGTTTGTATACAGTTGTATTTGCAAATGCTGATTTGTTTGTTTTGCATGTTTACCTTGGAAAAGGGTGATGTCTTTGACTAGTCCCGGCCCAAACAAGCCTTCCAAGATGCTTTCAAAGCCTGTGAAAGACAGACAAGATGTGACGTTAATGCCAGCTGACACAGTTCCCATCGAAACAACTAATGGCAGCGACCAAAAATACAGCTGCGTGGAATAAAACAATCGTTCTTTTAAGGAGGAAATGTGATGACAACGTGCTTTTCTCCTGGGATAGATTTCTGCTGATGCACAAAAGAAAGAAAAAGCGATATAATAATAAATGTGGGAAAAAAAACTATTTAAATGAAAATGTAAAGATTTAGCAATATATTATTTTATGTGTGCACACAAATATGAAAATATATTTGTATACGCACACACACAGAATGATGTTAGAGCACAAAAACAAAGGCCTTTCGGTCACACAAAGAGTTAAATATCTACAAAGATAAGGCTCAGTGAGCACTTATTACATATACACACACAATAAAAAGAAAAGACACACACACTCAAACACACACACTTTCTTTCTAGCTCTTAAAGCAAATGAGCGATTTACCTCTAATACACCAAGCTAATGTCACTCACTTTTTATTAACTGTAAATACCCCCGATGTGGTGTTGCCAAGCAACAGCACACAAAAAAACCCATAAATACGTATTGTAATTTTCAACCTGACCACCCCCCACCACCACCTCCACCTTTCTTCTCTCTTTCCTCCCCCCAACCCATCCTCCACTAAATGGAAACAGAGGCAGACGGAGAGAAACGGAGACAAAGACATATGTGTGTTTAAATGTGTGTGCATTTTGAGCAGGGGATGGAAGGGTTGGAGGGGTGCGTGCAGGACGCTGCATGCACTCACACACGAACACAGTTCAAGTGTGGGCACTTCGCTCGGTGCTGAAGATGACAGTGTGAGGCCATGCTTCTTTACTCGCAGGAATAGCAGAGACTGAAAAACCAGAGCCTGCATGGAAATGTATTTCTGTTATAAAATCATTACAGTCAGCAGCAACACTTCAGCTCCCACAGCACCAACACTATAAGCAACCAATATAGGAAAGAGGTCAAAGATTCAAGGATTGCAGCTGCATTTTATAGGTTTCAATCCAATGTGGAAGAAACGCAGTTGGAATGGATCTGGTTTGATTTTGCTCTTATTTTTGTTTTGCCGTAATTAATACACGACACGAGACAGCTGGTTTTCAACTTCTAGACTATCTGAGCACACTGGTTTCAAACTGTGACCGCAACAATAGCGGTCAGCTTTAATCTGACGGTGTATCTATCAAACACTGTATTTATTTCCAGATGCTTTTCAAGTCCCTTTTTTTTTTCATTTTCACCATGAAAATTTGACTTTATACGCTTGGTTTTAAAACAATGAGCACATTACTGATTATGCGCTTAGACGTGCAGGAACACTGAAAAAAGTATGTGAAATGGTGTGTGTTTGTGAAAGAGATACAGAAAGAAATCCCTCATTATCTGTCCCTTACTCTCCAGGCTTGTGTTGGCCTACAGCCAGATACAAATGAACTTGTGCGTATGTTTTAATTTCCAGAAACATCTGCCATGTGGTGACACAACAACACATACAGAAATATTACTCAGGACGTTTGTCTGGCAAAATCCAGCTCAGGTTGAGTTTAAAATTAAATAACATGATAACTACTGCAACAACTCCAGCATCATCTATTTAACAGGTCCTCCCTTATCGATAAATACACAGCTACTTTATATAATCTATATAGATTACAGCACTAGATTAGAAACAATTCAAGTAGCATCAAACCAAATGTGTTCAATTTTTAAGTTAATATTTTTAATGAAGTTAGTATTTTATAGTTGCTATTCACATGGATGGTATTGATTAAACCTATTGTGATGGGCACTTTTTTATATTTTGCAAAACATGTTGTATGAAAACACATCCACCTACCCAGCTTACCACACACCCGCACATCACAGTTCCCTTAAACCTGCACATGCAAAATTCATGCAACCAACAAAGACGGCTTTGATAACAAAAAAACAGAAGCTTCAAAGAATTTTCAAAAGCTTCAATTTTTTCTCCTTCCTCTCCAGCTGGCAATGTGTGCAGAAACACAGCTCTCCTTTCAAGCTGGGGGGATATAATTAGGGTTGCAGCGCTGCATGAGAAATCAGCACTGAAAGTCAAAATTACTGAGCTGCTGCTCTATTTGGCCCATAAGATGGTGAGTGTTTAAAAGGTACAGTCAGCCGCAAACGCTTCTCTGACAGAAGCCCGGGTAGAGTAGAAGATGACTCCCCCGAAGGCCAAAGCCATGATTGGACACATGAGATTGGGGATGCGATTGGGCAAAATGAGATTAGGGGCTGTGATTGGCTAGATGAGATAACGGTGACAAAGTCTCTTGAGCCACTGGCAAAAAGCTCCAGAAATGTAGGTCAGTTAGTGAACACACACACTGCTGGTCCAAAAGCAGTCACACATGACTTAGTAGAAAGAGACCACACACACAGACACACACACACACACTATGGCATCCGGGACTGTGTCATTGTGTTATGCAAAAATACATGTGAATATAAACTCTCTTCCTCTTTCTCTCGCACACAAATCTTTAAAATCTCCACTGTGCCACTTCATTTCACTTCACTGTACAGCAGCACAGCTGAGAGGAGCATGACCAAAACTGAGGCACATACACAAAAATGCACACATGCACAGAATCAGCAGACATCAAGCTGAACGGTGTGCATTTCGGTGCACATGACGAGCAATTGTGGCAAATATGTGAACAAATGACCGATGCAGTGAATCACGGTGAAGCTGCTGCACATGCAGGGTATAACACACACAGCACTTTAACGATAAAGAAGAAGTGGATGATGTAGACATACATGCTCGGCAACTTTACACTAGGAGCCATTATTTTTTTAATTAAAGCTTTGGCATTTTATGGTATGTTTACGAGTTAATGAAAGCGGACAGAAAATATGATAACCCCACACTCTATATAATAGATGGATGTAGCCACATAATGCCTGCCACCATTTTGGAATCTTGGAGCTAAAAGCTGCCATATTTAGACTAGAAGATGCTAATCAACTAATGCTAGCAAGCTTCGTTAGCTGCAAGTTATTATGAAGGCTGGAAACTCTGCAGAGACCAAAGCTTTTGTTCGTAACAGACAGACTTCCTCAAGGCTGAAAGGAGGCTCACTTTGGGTTATTAGATGAACTGCAGTTTTGGCATTCATTCACTGATGTTTCTGCTTGGCGTTAACCAGATTTGGACCTTTTTAAAAAAAAAATATTGTGTGGATATATCTCTTAGGAAAACACCATCAACATCAGATTGGTAAAAGTCTGCCTCTCGGTGCTCTCACAGCGCTGCTTTGTATTTGTCAAGAGCAATGAAGCAACTAAAAAATTCACTCAGGGTGTGCTTGTCAAATCAAAGCACACCCAAACGTGTAAAGAAACAACATCTCTCAAATTTCCAACAGCCAAAAGGAAAAAAAATGAACATGACCCTGAAGGAAGTAGTGCAATCAATCTGAGCAGGAAGCAGAGAGGGGAGCAAACAGGGATTGGGTTAAGCAGCACAGAGGAACCAACGCTTGACTTTCTTGTGACCACTGGATGCACACTATATATAGTTCTGTATGAACATTAATAATTCATTGTGACCAAAGCCTTTAGAATAAGGCCCCTTGCCTGGTCCTGATCAAATCAATACCTAATTAACCCTAACAGCAGTAAGGAGTGCAGGTATGTGGTCTCCTAGAACTGTTTATAGCTGAAAGCCTGGCTGTAATAGAGAGGGTTAGGGAGGAGGAGAGATGGATATGGTTGAATAAAAAAAGGAAACATGAATAATATCACACAGTTTCAGACAATCTTTCCAGGAGACATTAATTGTGGTGTTGTAGGGTTGACATTTACAAAAGTTACAAAAAAACGGTCCTGGTAGAAATCCTTAATCCAAGTCGAATAAATCCAGGGTCATGAAAATGAGACAATACATGGGAGTGCAAACTGGAGGGAATAACTGAGCATCATTTACTCCTCCTAACACTCTAATAAGCTAGGGTTTCAATTTCTTTACAGTTTTTTTTATCCCTGCAAGGTCATTACATCCAAACCTTAACCCTATAAAATCAGAATATGTCCTTTTCCCCCTTAAATCTTAGCAAGAACAAGAACAAGGAAAACAATCTTTCTAACTGACACATATTTTAAACCATTTCAGTTGTTTTGACTTGGACCTTCAGTATTTATTAACCCTTTAAAACCTGCAACATGAAATAACTGCCAGAAATCTTTAATTATTTGATAATGGAGTGTTTGTTGAACCTTTAAGCAAAATATATAAAAGATATATTATTTTTAATCTGCATATATGAGTTTTAATTTGTATCACATTTACAATTTAGTCATTAAAAATCTATCATGCAATTTATATCGTTTTTTGAGGGTAAAAGAGAAGTCTCAAAAACTCATAAAAACGCATGTATTAAATATGCTTGGCTTTAATTTTTGGCCTCTAAATACATATCCAACACTCTTTGATGATAACCTGTTGACACCTGTAAAATAAACGTACAGAAGTCAATCTGTGAGAATTATTCTGACGAGGCCGTCTTCAGTCACGCTGATCCTGTTCTCTGGAACAAGCTGCTTGATGATTCAAAGTCCATGACAACTGTTACTCTCAAAAACTTCCATATTCTCCCACACCTGTAGCTAATCGCTGTGTGTGTGTGTGTGTGCGTGCGTGCGTGCGTGTGCGTGTGTGTGCGTCGCTGTATGCAGACACGTACTGCATTTCTTTGTGGCTTTTATTGCCGTGTAACATGTTTGACGTATTCTGCTTTATTAATTCAGATTTTACTTTTCACTCACGCCTATTTTTATGTTGCCTCATATTTGTTTCTTTTTCTGTTTATGCCTATATTTTCAATTTTTTTGTTTTCCACTGTAAATCAGTCTTACTTTACAGATAATAAAAGGTGATATATAAATACAATTTCTATTCCACATATAGCTGATGGAAATGCAAAGTGTTATTAAAAACAACATGAAGTGTGGCTAACCCAGTACTCTCTGAGACGCACCAAACACCGGGCACTTTTCTCTATTTGTTATAAGCAGCCAGCATTATTTCAGACCTCTAAGGCAAGAAACAGAAGTGACTACCATTAGTAGTAAAAGAAAATCCTGAATTACTTTAAATATCATGAGGTGGTAAATACATTACAGAAGGTTACCTATGAAATCAGGGCCCACAGTGGCCATTACAGCCACAAACTGTCAGTTTAAAGTGTTGTTCAAGGTCCTAAGAAGCAAGTTTAAGTAAAGCAGTAACTACTACACAGAGCTGTTACAATCATCTTTTTTAGTTCAGCAAAACCTGAGTATTAGTTAGTGGACAAGACAGCTAGCCAGAACGCAACTGTCCACATTGGGCGGATGGTGATTGGCATGCCTATTTAAGTTAGATATTATTATTTTGTTAAAAAATAAAGTTGCAATAATGATTACAAAAATGTCTTGAAAAAATGAAGAAAAAAAGCTTTGTCTGATCAGCGCAGTGCAGCAGAGCTCTGGTGTTTATGATCTCTGCCCTCTTGAATATAGCTGTTCTAAATAGCAGCAGCAATTTAAACAGAGACTGGTGTTTAACGGTAAAAATAACATCATTCTCTGTGACATTATTCTCTGTCATTCTTTGCACTTTGACCCTGATTAAAACATATCATCTGCCAGCGATAATGTGAGGACGCACGGATTTGGAATGACACAGGAGCATCACATTATAAGTTAACGAGCAGAACCTCTGAATTTACTGCAAGAATAACCTGTTGTTCCAGATTTCTCACCTATCTCACATAGGTGAGAAATCTGGAACAACAGGTGGCCATTTTTCACACACCACCCCAAAAGATTCAAAACATCAAATCCGAGATTTTAGACATTTATTATTTCAGTTTTCAGTTGATTTTACACATTTGCTTTCTGTTTCAGATTAGAGGCACTAGGATAAGTTCACTAGCCAGTCTAAAATAAAAAGGTCTAATTCTAAAAGCACTAATTCTACACTTACATTTATCAGGTAGTAACAACCACAGCTTGAAAGGGATTTGTTTTTGTTCTATTCTATACTGAACACACAGTTTTCTAACATACTACAGCTTGATAAGCCAAAACAAAATAAAGAGAGACTGAAAAATAAAACAAAACAAAAATTAGCAATAAAAAAAGAAGAGTGTAGTTGCTGCTGTGCAGTCAAATATACCATAAAAGTATTTTATTTTGAAATTAAACTGGTGGCCACAAGAATAATTAAAATATATAGGAGCTATTAGGATGTAGCTGTAAGTAATTAGTATGAAAACTTTCCTGCTAATAAATTAAGTTTGTATATTTTTTATGAACTGCGTTTTGCTACTGTTGGTGTTTTTCTTTGTGCGCTCATATAAAATGTACAGTTTTGGCCTTGGTAGCTATTGAAATTTAAAAGAAAATAAAAGCTTTTCTGTCTTTTGTTTTTTAATATGAGCTTCACAGCAATGTCACCCCTAGGATCAGCTATCTACTTTGACTGGATGATGCCTGAATGACTGCTCCAAAGAAATACATTTCTGTTTGACCTTGCCACAGAGTCTAAATGAAGACTGAGCATCTGATTTCAAGGCTGCAGATGACACACAAGTAAGAAAGGATGCTTTAATGAGGCACTATATTATAGTTTTCCTCTCTAACAAAAAGAAAAAATTTGGATTAATATCACTGTCACCAGCACGGCTGTGCAGCTACTTTAGCATGCTCAGACTGTTTAGTGTGTTTGATTACATATGTAGAGGATGACGTTTTGTAAATTGAAAGCAAACCTGAGGATGTAGAAATGTTAATGTAGGATTAGTGGTAGTTAGAACCAGGTCAGCTGACTTTCAACTGTTCACTTACTGAAGGGGCTTCACTGTATATGCTCAGTCTTACGAAAATAGTCTTACTTTTTTGTATTTTAGGATTTAAATACCATTAGTATGCAAATTTTGCAATATCTGGTTTTTAAAAAAAAGTCAGTGAGCATGGCAAAATCTTTTACAAATATGGTGTCAAAGGGAGAAGAAAATATAAGATCAACGAGTCATAAGAATGTGAAGATTTTTAAAAGAAATCATTTTAGATCATAAACTCATGGTTTTAAAAAAAAGACCAGCGCTGGATTGCTGTTCACAAATTAAACATTCTTGCAAAGTGAGAAGTCTTTTGAAACACGGAAAATCTAATGACAAAAAGAACTGTGAGACAAAATATCACAGCAGAGGGGAAAAAAACATGAAATCCTTTCTTCTCTGCAGGAGAACTAATTTCAGCGGAACAATTGAAGCGTTTAGTGCTTCTCTGTGCGAGAACAAATAGAAATATAAAAGCGTGTTTACTAAGAGTCACAACCACCGCCGGCACGTTGTATGTATATGCATATACATGCAGCGTGTGCATGCATGTTTGCGCATGTGTGGGTGTGTGTGCAGGAGACTGAAGATGAGTATGAATAAAGCAAATATGAGCAACGACTGGCCAAAGGCGTGGTCAAACAGAGTGTCAAACAAACTGTTAGAGAAAACAAGGAAGAACGCAGCCTAAACATAGTGTGCCGATTCAATCTGACGGCTTCACAGCAAACTAAATCCCTAATCTCATCTCATCTCATTTCTCTGAAGTATCCGGTGATGAGCTGAAAGGAGGCTGATGTGCGCTGGCAGCTATTTTTGTGACTAACACACCAGAACTACTGCACACACGTACACACGCTTGTTAACGCAGCAGGAACGCTACAAAAGCAACTTAAGTCCGCTGGTGTCTCATAAGAAGGTGACTCAACACAACAATGCACTGTACCACAACATGAACCATACTTTGGCTTCGGTGCTTTGACTGTATCCTCTGAATGTGCCCACAGCTTTGGGAAAGAAAGGAGAACAAAAACTAGGTCGAGCTCTCGGATTGGTTGACAAATCACCCCCTGCCGCAAAACAACAAACGACCGAACAAGAGCAGTGAAATTAGTCTCCTCCCCTAATGCACAGACAAATATGCCGAGTGCATATGCACAGCTGACTCTGAACATGCAAACGATTGGTCAAGGCAAATTTGGCTCCCTGTCTCCCCACAATGCAGTGGGGCAGGCTTGGGCTCAGATGGGTGTGGTGAGGCTGCTCCAAATCTGTGCTCCCTTTTTTGTTCTCTTTGCTCATTTCTGCCGCTGAGCGAACGTCTCAGTGGGAGGAAAGAAAAATTCCAATTACTTCTCTAACTATCTAATTATTTCATTATGTGGTGGTGAGCAGGAAGGAGGATGAAGATGTCTCTCTGTGTTTCCTTTCATCTTCAGCTGATGACACCTGAAACTATTACCTCTGTGCCCAGTCCCTCTGCTATGGTTTCTAGTCACGCTGTCAAGTATTTATAGCCACTTTTGTCATCTTCAGTTTTCTTGACCTCCAACACAAACATTCAACACTTCTTGAATTTTAGCTCTTCTGGCTTTGCATGTGTGCCCCGAGAGTGCGAAAAAAGTGAGAAGAAAGGGAAGTGCAGGCGTATGATGCCACATATGAAAGTGCTAACAAGAAGCTAATTGAAAACAATTAAAGAAGAAATGGGGAATTTATGGACTATGTAAGGCAGGGCCTCTTGGGGGCAAGCAGATAGTGGTGATTACTGATGTATTAAAGAATGGGACTGGTACTGTGTGTTTTCTTTTGTTTTCTGCCAATTACTTTGTCTGCTAACGTGATAAACTGTGGAGGGTGTGAAGGAGCAGAAGATGAGTGGACTCTGAGGAAAAACAGAGTCGACTGATGCCGAACAGGAAGGTGTGAGTTTTTAATATTTCTGATCATTTACATTTTAGAATTTGAACAATTAACACCACTATTATATATCTTAGATTTAACCCCTAGAGAAACATACTCTGTGAGCAAGAGCCTGGCAACAGTGGGAAAGAAATAGTCTTAACAGAAACCTCCAGCCATGGACTTTGCTCCAGAAGTCTTTTAGTTTATCTGTTTGCAACCGCTTTACATAGTGCCATCTTCTTTCTCAAAGAAAACATCTTACTAACAGCAGCCCTTCCAGCTCTTTGTACAGTCTTTTTGTAATTCGAATGTTATGAACTTTAGCTTTTAAATGCTAACTGAGGCCTGACTGTGAGATGCAGACTCATTGCACTGACCTTGGGGTGAATTTGAAGTGTCCATTTCTGGTGAGACCATCAGCTGATCATTTGATGAGCAGTAAGAGGATACTTAATTTTTCACAAGACTTTATAAAATCCTTCAAAGTTTTCTTTTCCACGTGATTGTAGTCAGTGCATTCACACTTGGCCAGTTTGACTCTATGGAAAACTACAGAATCAGATTGAATACCGTATTTCCCGGACTACAAAGCGCACCTGAATATTAGCCGCACAAGCTAAAATCAGGGGAAAATCCTGTTTTGTACATACATTAGCCGCACCTGACTAAAAGCCGCAGGTGTTTCAATGTTGACTTATCATATGTAAGAGAATATGCACAAAGGGAATTGTCAGGAAAGAGATGGCTGTTTGGAGACACACCCCTTTTATTAATATTTTGAAAAACAAGTTATGGGTACATATTTGCACATGTAGTACATAACAGTAACCTACAGCACACCAGAAAAATAGATTCGGACTACCTTTTAGGCTCAGGTGCAGTGACACGGCTTTAACAAGAAGAAAAGTCAGTCATTCACCATCTTTCTCTTCTTCCTGCGCTCTAAAACCACCAAAGTCCTCTTCTCCAATGTCGGAAACGAACAGGCTCAGGATGGCTTCGTCATCCACTCTCCGCTTCTCTCCTTCGTTGTCACTTTCAAAACCAAAGAAATCCTCGTTGTCAGTGTCAGAGTCGAACACCCTCAGAAGGGCCGTGGCGGTGTCCTCCTCTCCATCATGCAGCAGTCCAGCCCTTCAAAATCCGTTGGTGATCGTGGATGTTTTCGCACTTTTCCACGCTGTCAGAATCCACCGGTGGAGTTGAGCATAACTTGCTTTTCGCAAGTTTATCGCCGCTCGTCATCCACGCCTCCCGCTGAATGCGTAGCGCTACTTTGAAGTTTGTTTTTCGCGCTACTTCGTACGGCACTACGTTGCCTGGCGGACGGACATGTGACTAACATACCACTCTTGAACCCCGATCCTTCCGCCAGGCAACGTAGTGCCGTACAACAGCGGAACAAACAAAACAAATCATCTTACGATATCACAAAAATCATGGAAAATCCATAGAAAAGCCGCACCTGACTAAAAGCCGCAGGGTTCAAAGCTTGTGCAAAAAGTAGCGGCTTATAGCCCGACAATTACGGTACATATACCTCATCTTCTTGTTAAATCAAATGCTGCCGTTTTTACTCACAAGCTCAAAATCAATTAGTTGTCCCTGGTACAAGATTGAAACCTAGTGGGAACACAGCCTTTCACAGTCTTTGACAACAAGGCTCTGGAACAGCTTACCACTCCAGCTCCGTTTAGCAGACTCTCCTTTAACCTCCTAAGACCCGAACTCTTCCACGGCATGTATTTTTAATTTCTCTTTGATATTTGGGCTGATTGGGACCTGATGAATGTAAAAACAAAGAATCACCAGATTTTTTTTTACCCAATTTTTGTTTCTAAGAAAAATGAGATCCATATATGAGGATATTTGTTTTAAATTGTGATAAAACAGAGGCAGTATAATGTCCTCGTAAGTGGATATCAGGCTCTTGTAGAGCAAAATTTAGTATTTTGGTCTAGACAACCCAAAATGTGATGTCCACATATGTGGACGCCAGGTCCTAGGAGGTTAAAAGAAACATTTTCAAACTTGTTTATGTATTTTTATTCTGTGAAGTCAGTGAAGTGCAGTCATTTAAAAATCTATTGCCATCTTAAACAAACTTCTCTTCACAACTTTTTGGATTTAGAGGCTCATATTTTTCATCACTGCTTTGTCTTCTTAATATGTTCTCATGTCCTTGCAATGTGAAGCACTTTGTGAAGAAAAAAACACCTCAAAGCACTAAATGAATAAATGTTATAGACGTGACTAGATGAAGTGTAAAATAGGTCAATGTCTCAGTTCGCTTCACCGTGGTCTCTGGTAATGCTGCTGCACAAGAACAACACACTGACACATGAACTGTGTCAATATACAGCCAAAAGCTTAAATAATGATGAAAACCTTCACCACATTCTGCTGGATCCTTCTTTCAGCTTTCTTTAAAGAAAGTCATTTAATTCCTATTAATTTCTGAAGTACTTTAAGAACTTTGATCGACTCTGCTGACACTACAAACGTGCAATCCTTCTCTCCTTCCCAATGAAAAGGACAAGAGTTTCTCATTTCTATGGCCAATACCATGTTCCTCTTCCTATAACTGTATCTTTCATTACAGTACAAGGTCGCATAAAAGAATAGGTGGGGGACTAACGGAACAGAGTCGACTGATGCCGAACAGGAAGGTGTGAGTTTTTAATATTTCTGATCATTTACATTTTAGAATTTGAACAATTAACACCACTATTATATATCTTAGATTTAACCCCTAGAGAAACATACTCTGTGAGCAAGAGCCTGGCAACAGTGGGAAAGAAATAGTCTTAACAGAAACCTCCAGCCATGGACTTTGCTCCAGAAGTCTTTTAGTTTATCTGTTTGCAACCGCTTTACATAGTGCCATCTTCTTTCTCAAAGAAAACATCTTACTAACAGCAGCCCTTCCAGCTCTTTGTACAGTCTTTTTGTAATTCGAATGTTATGAACTTTAGCTTTTAAATGCTAACTGAGGCCTGACTGTGAGATGCAGACTCATTGCACTGACCTTGGGGTGAATTTGAAGTGTCCATTTCTGGTGAGACCATCAGCTGATCATTTGATGAGCAGTAAGAGGATACTTAATTTTTCACAAGACTTTATAAAATCCTTCAAAGTTTTCTTTTCCACGTGATTGTAGTCAGTGCATTCACACTTGGCCAGTTTGACTCTATGGAAAACTACAGAATCAGATTGAATACCGTATTTCCCGGACTACAAAGCGCACCTGAATATTAGCCGCACAAGCTAAAATCAGGGGAAAATCCTGTTTTGTACATACATTAGCCGCACCTGACTAAAAGCCGCAGGTGTTTCAATGTTGACTTATCATATGTAAGAGAATATGCACAAAGGGAATTGTCAGGAAAGAGATGGCTGTTTGGAGACACACCCCTTTTATTAATATTTTGAAAAACAAGTTATGGGTACATATTTGCACATGTAGTACATAACAGTAACCTACAGCACACCAGAAAAATAGATTCGGACTACCTTTTAGGCTCAGGTGCAGTGACACGGCTTTAACAAGAAGAAAAGTCAGTCATTCACCATCTTTCTCTTCTTCCTGCGCTCTAAAACCACCAAAGTCCTCTTCTCCAATGTCGGAAACGAACAGGCTCAGGATGGCTTCGTCATCCACTCTCCGCTTCTCTCCTTCGTTGTCACTTTCAAAACCAAAGAAATCCTCGTTGTCAGTGTCAGAGTCGAACACCCTCAGAAGGGCCGTGGCGGTGTCCTCCTCTCCATCATGCAGCAGTCCAGCCCTTCAAAATCCGTTGGTGATCGTGGATGTTTTCGCACTTTTCCACGCTGTCAGAATCCACCGGTGGAGTTGAGCATAACTTGCTTTTCGCAAGTTTATCGCCGCTCGTCATCCACGCCTCCCGCTGAATGCGTAGCGCTACTTTGAAGTTTGTTTTTCGCGCTACTTCGTACGGCACTACGTTGCCTGGCGGACGGACATGTGACTAACATACCACTCTTGAACCCCGATCCTTCCGCCAGGCAACGTAGTGCCGTACAACAGCGGAACAAACAAAACAAATCATCTTACGATATCACAAAAATCATGGAAAATCCATAGAAAAGCCGCACCTGACTAAAAGCCGCAGGGTTCAAAGCTTGTGCAAAAAGTAGCGGCTTATAGCCCGACAATTACGGTACATATACCTCATCTTCTTGTTAAATCAAATGCTGCCGTTTTTACTCACAAGCTCAAAATCAATTAGTTGTCCCTGGTACAAGATTGAAACCTAGTGGGAACACAGCCTTTCACAGTCTTTGACAACAAGGCTCTGGAACAGCTTACCACTCCAGCTCCGTTTAGCAGACTCTCCTTTAACCTCCTAAGACCCGAACTCTTCCACGGCATGTATTTTTAATTTCTCTTTGATATTTGGGCTGATTGGGACCTGATGAATGTAAAAACAAAGAATCACCAGATTTTTTTTTACCCAATTTTTGTTTCTAAGAAAAATGAGATCCATATATGAGGATATTTGTTTTAAATTGTGATAAAACAGAGGCAGTATAATGTCCTCGTAAGTGGATATCAGGCTCTTGTAGAGCAAAATTTAGTATTTTGGTCTAGACAACCCAAAATGTGATGTCCACATATGTGGACGCCAGGTCCTAGGAGGTTAAAAGAAACATTTTCAAACTTGTTTATGTATTTTTATTCTGTGAAGTCAGTGAAGTGCAGTCATTTAAAAATCTATTGCCATCTTAAACAAACTTCTCTTCACAACTTTTTGGATTTAGAGGCTCATATTTTTCATCACTGCTTTGTCTTCTTAATATGTTCTCATGTCCTTGCAATGTGAAGCACTTTGTGAAGAAAAAAACACCTCAAAGCACTAAATGAATAAATGTTATAGACGTGACTAGATGAAGTGTAAAATAGGTCAATGTCTCAGTTCGCTTCACCGTGGTCTCTGGTAATGCTGCTGCACAAGAACAACACACTGACACATGAACTGTGTCAATATACAGCCAAAAGCTTAAATAATGATGAAAACCTTCACCACATTCTGCTGGATCCTTCTTTCAGCTTTCTTTAAAGAAAGTCATTTAATTCCTATTAATTTCTGAAGTACTTTAAGACCTTTGATCGACTCTGCTGACACTACAAACGTGCAATCCTTCTCTCCTTCCCAATGAAAAGGACAAGAGTTTCTCATTTCTATGGCCAATACCATGTTCCTCTTCCTATAACTGTATCTTTCATTACAGTACAAGGTCGCATAAAAGAATAGGTGGGGGACTAACGGAAAATGAATGTCACAGAGTGGCTACAATAAAAAAATGAAAATAAATGAAATGCAGCTAGTTTTGTGATGCATGGAGAGATGGGTAACATTTTTCTTGCTTATCAACCTCTCTCAGAGCAATTATTTACAGCAGAAATGAAAAGAATCTAAATTGTTAGCTTGCAGCTGGGTGGGGAAAAGAATGACGAAGAAACAAGAATGTTTCCAACTGTTACTGAGACAGAGACCTTGCCTTTAAAGGTCATCTCAAAGCCCCCAAACAAGTGCTCAAAATAATTTTCAAATGACAGCTATTAGTAATCAGCTGGAAACAGAAGAGAGCGACGGTGGTGGTGGTGGGATGTGACCTTTCCTCGGCTGCAGACAGGAGAGGTGGGGCTGGATGGTCTCGGGGGCTAGTCCCAGGTGAGATGAGTGGCACACCTGTAGCCTGGAGTAATCACTCCCTCTATATCAGTGATGTGCCGAGGCCCAGAAGGAAGGCAGGAACAGAAGCGAAGATCTCAGCAGAGGAAGACGCCGGCACGGAAAAGAAGACCGCAAAGCTAAATAAGACAGCTCAGTGAGTGTTTCGCATGCTGTGGAGGGTGTGAAGGAGCAGAAGATGAGTGGACTCAGGAAAAACAGAGTCGACTGATGCCAAACAGGAAGGTGTGACTTTTTAATATTTCTGATCATTTACATTTTAGAATTTGAACAATTAACACCACTATTATATATCTATGCAAAACTTTTCAGAGTGGTCTCACCGAGTACAAGGACACCAATGCTGAGTGAATGGTTTGGTGAGTGTGAAGTTCAACTAGTTTCATATGATACGACCTTTACTGTCACCAGATCTGAATCCAACCTACTGGGAGATTTTGGGACCCCGTTAGTTCGCTCTTCACTCTCAACATACAAGGAGCAAATGAAAAAATCTGAATGGCATTTTTTGGAAGTTTGGTGTTTCTGGGATTTGATGATCTAAATGACATTTTCCCCTTCCAGGACAGCAAAGCATAACAGCTGAAAACAAAAAAAACAACAACAACAGCACAAATGAGTCATTCAACCAAATGAGAAACAGAGACTTGAAAAATCAATGCTAAGAGGCACTGAAGCTACTAAGGCTGCAAGTAGGGGCCCAATTCCTCCCAAAGACCCTTTATATTGGTCTATTTCTATATTCTATCACCTCTCTGAAATAGAGCAGGACCAGTATTTCTAAAGGTTAGTTTTTGCCCGGTATCTGCGGCCTTTTCTTTCTCCAATATGCGTGTATAAAAGTGTTTACGCAGGAATAAAAGACTAAGTGTTTCTTCGTATTTACATGTATAAAAGTGTACACTGTGAAGACCTACTTTTATAACTTCATTTTTAAGATCAACATTTTGTGATTTAAAAATTCCTCGACATTTGTTTGAGAGGGGCTGCTTGTTTAGGCTTTGGCCGACTGCTTGGATCAGTCTAGTTGTTTTCATTGGGTTGGGAAATTGCCCTCTGATGGACAAACCCTCCAATACTAGACGTAAATTGGCCGTTTCTTCGTTACTTTGTTCATTTTCATTTATGGGCCATAAGAAATGTATAAAACTAAAACCAGCCTATTTATGAGTCGAGCCCCATTTTGAAGATATAAGTTGGTATTCAGTAACTGTCTTGAGCTGGACTTTTTTTTCCATCGCAAAGAAAAAAAACCCAACAAAAAACAAGAACTTGTACAAAGAAATAAAGTTGACTAATTATTTCCCCCCATGAGCTGGAGACCAGCCTCAACCAACAACAACAGAAAATAATTATACCTTTGGTAATTTGGCTTAATTGGTGACATTTACTGCTTGGTGTATAATTTTTTATATGGGTCAGCGCAGTCCAGTGAACAGTGATGTAGAGAGGACCTATTAGCTAAACCTTTTCAAGACAGGGACATTTCCTCTATTTTTATTTGATTTACTGTTTTTTAAAACCTGATTGGTCCAACCAAAGGACAACATACTTGCTTACTTTATAATTAATGCCAACCATGCAAGATTTAATTTCATCTTCTTTGTGATTTTTCTTCTTTTAACCTATTAAAAAAGATGCAAAGGGAATTTCCTTGCAAATGTGATTTGCAGAGATTTGATATGACGTGCTTTACATGTGTGTCAGTTTGTCTATAAATGAAAGGATGCGAGCAAGCAGCTGACAGCTCTGATAAAATGGTGCTTTATTATCACTATGTGGCCTTTAAAGAGCAGGAAAAATGATGTGTTCCTACTTTTCTTTTTGCACCATCCTGTTAATTGGCGAAGCACCAAGTTGCTGTCGCTATTCATGCTTACTGTTCATGCTTTGGATCAGGTTGGATTACCCTCAACTCAAATCTTTGGAACAAACAAAACTAAAATTTAATCTAAAACTAAGTATGAAAACAAATATCGCTGGTGCTTCTAACAAGCACATGTTTTAATGTCTTATACCATATAATGGTATGCATCACTTTCAAAGAGATATGCTGGCACTAATGCTCTGAGAGTAGGTCACAGAAGGGTTTTTAGCCTAAGAGCAGATGAGACGATGGTTTCAGGCAGCTTGGCAGACGGTCCGTAAGCTTTGTTTGAGAAGTGTTTGTTCTGGCACGTGGCAAAGTTTCAGCACTGAAAGCGGCACTGTGGGAAAGTTCTGTCGCTGTGGCACACGAGTCAACAATCACATGCTGTGCCTCCTCGTTAGCATCAAAGAGCTGTGAAACTGAGGTCTTTGTCTGCTTCATTATCTCCTTGTACGAAGCCTCTGAGCCCAATCTTCCACTGGTAATTACTATCAAGTTCTTTGCAAAGGGAGGTGGTGATTTGATGGGTTTTTTTCTTCCAGAGAGAAAAGCGTAATAGCTCAGCTGTGTAACAAAAAATAATAATAATTTTAAAAAAAAGAAACAGCACAAATGAGTTGTTCTACCAAATGAGAAACATCCGGCCTCAAATGGAAAGCAAACAAGGGTGACATCTAATCTTGTTAGCTGTGCTGTAGTTGGCCATGTGTGCTGCTGTGTCCTGCAGCATTCATAACTTCAGCCTCATTATGACATCTGTCACCAGCTTCTCACAGATGAGACACTTTTTGGGGCTAGCAGGACCAGCAGAACAAACATAATCACCTGCAGGTTCACTGGTCTGAGCTTCTCAGGAGTGCTTTTGTTCAAAGCTACCAGTAATGAAAGTGGAAACAGATAAATTAGAAGAGAAAGCACCAAAAACAAGCTTACTTAAATCTGGACAATCTTCTCATCTGTTCATTGTTGTGTCAAACTGAGCTGACTCTTAAGAGCATCATCTTTAGCTATGACCCTGAGAGTTAACAGCAGTTTTTATCCTGAAATAGTCAGCAGTGAAGAAACAGAACCAAGAGCCCGTGCCCCATTTTTTTGCACTGGGAAGTCCTCCCCCAGGGTTGGCCTGGCAGCGGCAAGTTCCACTGTAAGATCCTGCCGTGTCTGAGGGGAAATATTTGTGAAGCTTGCCACTGTGAGCTGTTCACAGAGCACTGAAAAGGCAGGAGCTTTTTAGGCTACACCAACCCCATCTTTCTTAGCTTCCCACCCATCCTGTCAGATTTGCCTGCAACTTCACCCACTTTCTGGATCTAAAAGCAGTAGCCATGCTAGAGGTGCTGGACAAGGATAGAAATGTAAAGATGTTGTTGTTCCACGAATCTTAAATCTTAAAACTCCTCATAAAAACCATCATTTGGGGAGAAAAAAAAAGAAAATCAGATTTTTCTCGAAATTTAGTAAATGCCATCAATGTTTGAAAACATTCCAGAACCCAGAAATATTGAGTTTAGTGTTCCACAAGATTTTTCAGTACATGCATCACTCACCTTTTCTTCCTCATAAACATTCTTCTGAGGGAGCTGGAAAAGTTCATCTTTTTGAGTCTTCCCACTCAGATTTTCCTCTGAATTTCAAATTAGCAATGCAGACCAGAACATATTCTGGTCACAAGTCTTCCACGCTCACGCTATACGCCAGTAACTAATCCAATACCCAGAATGGACACAGGCAAATTCATTTTCACCACATGCTACAGTCCCAGGATATGTTGTCATGGATTTTTATGTTTCCAAAGTAACATAAAGTCTCCTCCACTGGTGAAAACAAAACAAACACAGAGCAGGTTTCTACAAAGCCAAATAAAAGGCAACATGTACCATGTCATATGAACAGGTTGCACTAAGCTCTAAAGCCTACACACCTTTTTCTCATTACACAACGATCCAGTGGTTTCAGAACCAGTAATAGACGGAAAGGGTCATTCTCCTTTAATGCTGGGCAGTGCACAGGTTAAACAACTGATCTCATTTTTCAGTAAATACTTTAAAAAATCAGAGAAAAAATTTGAGTTTCGTTTTAAAACATTCATGAAAACCTCATAATTTTAACCAATGTTCACTGTACTGTAACTGTGACACAGACTCACTCACGCGGAGATCTCTAATGAGATTCGGTGACTCACTGTACCATGGCAGGCAACAGAGTAAAGAAGCTCCACTTCAACGCACAAGCATGCCACACACGAGCACACACGCGCTCAAATGGGTACACAAGCTGCGTTAAATACTATTTGTTTTCATTTCTCTCTTTTTTTGTGCAGCAAAAGGATGTTAAATAATCTCATCTGGTTCCCACTTGACCCGCATTTCACTTGAATTAAAACTCATTCTGACCTGAGGCAGGACGATCGGGTGGAGGTGGGGGGGTGAAAGAGAGAAAGGGAGAAAGACGGGCAGATTTGGAGTGACATCATGCTTAGCAAACAGCTGAGCTACTGGAGAGCAGAAAATCCCATTTGTGCAGGCAGCACCTCAGCCAGCGAACACACCGAGGGGGCTTTTCAGCTCCAACGACTGCCGCCGTGCTTTGACCCTCCCCCTTCTCCACCTTCCTTATCCAAACACAGCAGTAGAGGGGCGGGTTAGATATATTTATTTATTTTAAAAGCTGTTAATACAAGTGATTAAAGCCAGAGGCAAGGTTTGAGGTTCCTTACTAAGCACCAAATCAATGTGTGGATTTTTCTTTTTAAGGCAGAGCGTAGATGAGGGGACAGATGCCGGGAGCAGCTGTCATCACGTTTAATCTCTGCTGAATGCAACTTAGTGCTGGCGTCCTCCTAAACATGTCGAATAATTTTATATAACATTTGTTCTACGTCATACATTGTTGAGGATGAAACAAAGCCCCCAGAAAAGGCAGCATCAAACCCACTTTGGTTTCACAGATCCTGAACACTCAGCTTGACTTCAAGCTGCTCTTGCTGCCCGGAAAGTTTCATTGAGATCTGGTAGAAAACTAACACAGTGTGGAGCCCCTGTGGGGTCTTTTAATCAAATAAGTTACTCCACTTATTTATTTTTGTGCTTCTGCAGGTACATCAGAATGGGTAAGGGTATTATTGTTACTGCACTTTAAATGGTGTGATTATTGAACAGTGGTGCTAAAGAGCATCTGCACAAGTTATCAGCAGGCTGATATTTTTAGCTGATGTCAGCTATTGATTGGTATCAGCATTAATAACGGATGATGGATGAAAATTTTAAAAGTGTAGAGAAGAGAAGAGACGGGAGGAACTGAGGAGTTGGAACGTCACAAGCACAACTACCAGCTGATCTGGGATGAGTTGGGTAGATTAGAAACGAGTAAATAAAAAACGACACATAACAAACATCATAGAAATGTGTCTCTGTTCTTATACTGGTTGGGTTCTATTAAAAACAAACAAAAGAAACTATAGTGGTAAAGCGCAGTGTAAACAGCACAAACCTGTTTATACCTCATATTAATGGGCGGCTTGAATTATTCACTCACAATTGGACAAAGCATCTTTGGAGCGTTCACTCCTTCCAGGGAATGCTCGGACCTGTCTGACTGCTGAGACCAGAAGGTGTCTGAAAACTGTGCCCTAGGCTACACTGACGGAAAGCTTAAACTGACATGCTTTCTGCCAATGAAAAACAAAATATGCGTTTATCATTCCCCTGCACCAGGTCAGGTACCCGCAGCAATAATTACTCATTCTTTCCAATAACTGTTTTTTCCCCCAGCAGTGTTTATTATACAAAATCTTCTTTTGTACCAGCTTCTGTGTTTTAGTAAAGCCAAAGCTTTTTTTTCTCCCTATACACGTTTTTTTTTTCATTATACACAATTACATTCTTATGGCTTTTGTCCTCTCAAAACTCAAAAGAAACAAGACAAGGGTGCAATCAAAAATAGAAGTATCTGTTGTTGCTGCTGATGTGTGGTGCTTTTGTTCATCTAGTCTTTTAACAGTACAGACAACATGACAAGATCTACTGTACAATGCATGCCTAGACTTGTATGCGCACACTGCTGCTAAACGTAGTGAAGTGTAACAAGATCCACTTATTTAACTACAATACAAGGGAGTAACATACCAATTATTTTCCAGCTTTGGATTACTAACACAAATAAATGATGGTGTATTATCAGTGGCTACAATTAAACTTTATTGATCCCTGGCAGTATTGGCACCATATAATTTAATTTTAATGCATTTAATTTAGTCGTACCTTTACTAGTTCATGCATTAAAGAAGACTTTTCTCATGTTTTCTCATATTGCAATTGTGCACACTGGTCTAAAACATGACCAAAGTTTCAAATAATGAATTCAGTATAAGTGTATAAATATATATATATAAGTATGAGTATATAAGCAAGTAGTCCAAATGCTCATTTTCAGACAGTTTTGTGAACCGTATGATGCTGGAGAGAGGATGTTCCTAATATGGTCATCTCAGGCACATAGCTCCAGCTGTGAGCACTAAGTTCCAAGGCCCTGTATGAAAAGAGGATTATTTTGAACTTTGTGTTATGCAAAACAACTCTAGCAGAATCCAAATCTAAAAACTCAGAGCTGAAAAAGAACATATTGGGTGTCCTATAGAGCCAAATCATTTTAAACGTTTTTTAAATCTTATCTTTATCTATGCACTTAGATTTAAATAAAAGGATAATATTTAACACATGAACTTTTGAAAGGACTTAAAGCCGTAGAATTTGAGATCTTCTTATTTCTTTAGCCTCTGCTTGCTTTTGCAATCACCATTTTCATTTAATTTCTTATAGTGAAGGAAACTCGCCAAAATAAAAGCTAGGGAAACAAAAAGTCCTTACAGTTTGTTTTGGTAACACAGCGGGGTATCAACAGTCCTAAAAGCCAAACAGAGCGGTGGATCTTAATGAGTGAACCGACCCTTCCTGTGTGTGCGTCATTGTTTAACACTACTACAGTGACCCATCGCCTATTGTATTGTCTTGCTGTGTAGTGTGTGGCCAGCGTTTGCCTGCTGAGCCATCGGGATGCCTCGTTTCTGTTTTGTCTACTCTTTCTTTATTTAAAAATTGAAAAAAATCCACAACCCAAGAAACCTTTTTTTTTTCAAATTTCCCATGGCTTTAAAACATTTTGCCCCACTTTCTGCTGGGTTTGACTAAATTTCTTTAGGCAGCCCCAACCCCTGCCCTCTCCTCTTGACCCACTGGGGCACGTGGGTAAATTCCTTATGAGATTTAAAGATTGAATGAGAGAAAAGAAATCGAGAGGGCCACACATACACACGCTCTAACACGGGGCTTATGTGATCACTGTAGTGTTATTTTTGTTGACTATGTGTGAGTCTTACACAGACAATAACACACTGAGGGGGATGGATTGAACGCGACCTTCAGCTGGAGACAGCAAAGGCCCCAAAACATGGGCAATAACTCAAGTGGAGAAAAACACGTTCTCGTTTTTTTTTCCTTCGATTTACTCATATTTTCTATTCTTCTTTATAATTAGCTTACTGTCTGTGTCTGTGTCCCTCACCTTTTTATTCCAATTCATTCCATTACATTTTTTAAGCTGGTTTTGTTCTCATTTTCTATTTCCAGGCTGGTTTAATCTCGCTTCATTTAAAAAAAAATAAATTCATCTTCTCTTGCACAATTTCATCTTTATTTCAATTTATTTATTTTCTTTCGTTGCATCCCTCCTGCTTCCTGTTCAGTTTCTTGACAACCTAAAACCTAAATAAACCTTTATTCATTTTTAGCCCTCACTTCAGACGTCCACACCTTTTGCTGTTTGTTAACTCCTTTAACGTGCTATAGTTTTAATCCCTCACTTAAAGGTTTTACTCATTTTATTCCCTCATTATTTCTTTGTTCTCTCCAATAAAACAGTCGTGTTTCTCCTGTCCTTCATTATTCATGTTGTAGAGTCCCTGGTTCTTCTATCTGCCATGAGAGACTAGACAAGACATTCTGCCTCCAACAATACACCTACTTAGCTCACACAAAGGCCACGCACACACAGGGGGTGAGAATCTGAGAGCTGAGAGGGATGAGCAGGGCGCAGAGCTTCTTTAAATAACAAAAAATAAATAAATGAGACTGATAACAATTTCTTTTCATCCTTAATGTAATCATAATTCATATTTGCTCAATAAAATGTCTGAACCAGTGATCCAAAATTCAGTTCAGTACAAAATCCACAAAACTGACAAACTAAAAGTAAGAAGTAGGAATGTGCATTTTTCTCCCAGACTCTGCTTTTAGCTTTAATATTCGTCATTTATTTGAAGTTCTTTAACTTTTGCCTTCTTTCTCTGCTATGCTTTAGACTTTTATTCTCCTCTACATATTTTTTAATCAAATTAAAAATAATGTTTTTTATAACAGAACAGCTCATCTCAAGCTCTCAATGTAGGTGTTTAACATTTTCTTTGCGCGAAAACAATGAATGACAAATTTAGGCCATAAAATGTTTGAAAACTAAAAAAACGCTGACTGAAATTTTGTAGAGTGATAATGTTATTGATTACTTATAAAGCGCCTCGTGGGGATTCCCAAAGACAGAGAAAGAGGCTCTATGTTTTATGAGCACCACGAGATCGTCTGGCTGAGGCCTCTTGTTCCTGTTAGCTGACCAAAGATAAGATGTGATCGTGTCTTTGTTGTCTCTGACAGTGTGGACGAATCGCTCTACTGGATGTTTTTTTTTTCCTTTGTTAAGTTTTCTTAAAATACATTCTTAAAGTTGTGGTTTATATTTCACTTCATTCTGTTTCATATTACAATTTCTATTGTTGAAGTATAAGATGGTAATTTCGAAAACCTGCACAGATGGGAGCCATGTATGGCAATAATTAATATTACTACTTTTACTACCAATAATAATAGCAACAATAATAATGAACTGTGTAATTGCTTAAGCTCTAAAAAAAATAATGTTAACAAAGAATGATAACACAGCTCAAAGTAATATAAGAACATTTGTAAACATAATTAAATTTTAACAAAGGCATTAATTTGTGGTGAAGAGATAGAGGAAGCTCAGGTAGAGTAAAGATGACCTTGTGAAAATTCTGTTAAAAGCCACTCTTTATACCAACACTGTCACAACATAAATGTCAGGATATTTTCTTCAGTCTTGCTCGTCTCCTTTGGGTGACAGAATAAACTGCTGCTGAAATACCAACGTGGAACGGCTACTTATGGTGGAAACCTATGCCGTAATAGTCTATGAGCTCAGAGTCCATGGAGTCCGAGCTTCTAGTCGCACAATCGGCTGCATGTTTCACATTCACAGTTTAATAAGGTAAGTGCGAATTCAATTATTTCATTACATATTTGGGAAAAGAAGCCTTCTTTCTTTAATAAGACACAAAGGATCTGGCGGAGCAGCAGCGATCCTCCATGAGCCTAGAGGGAGCGAGACACAGAGAGAAAAGCTGCCCGCTGCGAGGTCTCCTCCCCCGCTCGCCATAAACACACAGTGGAGCCTTTTACTGGGGGCTCATGCTGACTGGCTGATTGACTATCTCTATTTTTATGTGCCTCTATTGACGGACCGGGATAAGAGCGGAACTCACTGAAGCCATTATGGAGTTAAATCTTAAAAACTTGCCCAACCTACAAAGAGGCTGATTAATGCAGTCATCCATGTCCCACTAAGCTAACGCTACGTAAAAGATGCCCTTCCACCCAAAAAGCTGAAAAGATGTGTTCAGACATTTGCCAGCTACAAGTCTAAGCAGCACATGCCCTTGACTTTGATTTCAAAATAAAAACAAACCAGGTATTTCTCTTTATAAAAAAACCCACCTGAACAAGAGATTAGATTAATATTTCTAACATAAACAGCCACATGATCAGCTACATGACTATAATTGTGTATAATTGTAGATGGAGGGGGGAAAAAGCCCTATTTTTATGTATTTAAAAATTAGCAAAAATTGAGCAGTTTAAGCATTAAAATCATTTCATGTTTTAAAGAGAAAACAAAACTTGAAGCTGTGCCACACAGAATAAAGCTGTTGCACATGCTACGAGCAAAAACCCTTTTTATCAGACGAAGGTAAAATAACCAGTGATTCACATGAATTTAATATTAATTAGAGCATAATTGCTCTAATTGTATAAAACAGAGCAAAGTCCTTAACAGAATTCAGATCCACTTAAATTAATCATTTTGTGAGATTCTGTAATCCAGACTCACAGATTATATCTTGGACCTAAAAAAAAAAAAAGAACTTTGCTGGCTTTAAATAATTTCTAACATTTTTGTACTTGCGTTTTTGTGTATTCTATAATTTTAAAAGATTGATACATTAAAAATACACCACAGTTGCCCAGCTTAACATTTACATTTAGAAAACCCTCTTTCTGCCCCCCCCCCCCCCCCCCCCAATTTTGTTGAAATTATCCTTTTTTTCATTTTATTTGACCTTTTTTAACCTAACCTAATCTAGTATTACAATCTTAAATAATGAAATCTTAAAATAAATGTCATTATATAATCCCTTGTATATATTTTTTAATGCCAAAAAGAGAAGAAACAAAACATGGAGTTCTGCAGTTATCTGTTGATTTTCTGACGGTGACTGAGTCTCTCCCATGAAAATAAAATAAACTGGAGTTCTTGGATGTAACCCTATATGCAGTAATGTTTTTTTGCACATAAAGGTTTCATAACTTAAGTGGAAATAAATTAATCAGATTAGAAAGTCTGAGATAATCACATATGAAACAGTAGTTTATTACTGAGTCGTTACAGCCCACAGGCCGCACTGATTCAATAGACAGAATCAGATCTCCGACTCTGGCTTTATGTACACTCTGCGCAACTCTAAATCTTATTTAAGGTCTTTATGTATTTAAGTAGCGATGCTAAGCTTGCCTGAACAAGAATGTGCAGGTGAAGAGAACATGAAACATTAAAGGAAAACAAAAAAACATTTTTATAGTAAGGTTTCATATTGAAAACGACATCATCATCTCATTGATACAAATTCTGCCCCCGGCCCTGTTTGGTGTTGGTCGGAACAACATCATGTAGCTGCTGTTTCATGTTCACAGTTACTGTTTAGCTTTTTAAAAGCCAAACACTGGACTTGTGCATGAACACATAAACACTAGGAGGAAATAAAACCACTACGCTGCGCACAGATCTAACAAAGAGCTCCTCATTTGTACGGAAATCGTCCTTGACTTTAACGCAGCGCTGAGGTCAGACCCAAACACTTTACAGCAGCTTGACTCAACTGGAAAGCAGCGGCCCTGTCAGCCCCAAGAACTGATCCCATGACACTGTGTGAGCTCTTTTATGGATACAAGAAAAAGATTCTAATGGCTTCAATTACACCTTTATCTGAGCCTTTTATCAACAGCATTTCACAGTAGAGGAGAAGGCTGAATATGAATTGTACTTTACCATCAGTCAACAGGAAGGAGCTGATGAGTGTGTGTGTGCGCGTATCTTGACTGCTCCTTCTCTTTGAGCGGCTGCTATCGGTCTTGCGTATAATAATTTTTATTGCTGGAACTTATCGGGTTTCACAAATTTGCATCAAGCCCCACCCAGCAGTTTTTCAGGAATACTCAGAAATAGCAACCCCGGCACACGAGACGTCGGTGCAGAGAAGGCAAAGACCTATCTGATAATCTGTTAATGCAACACACTGTTATATGTAATTACTGTAATCTGGGCCTCGATAAACTGTGCAGGGACATAAAGTTTTGTTTGCTGCTTGTGTGCAGAGTTTATCAAACACCTGTCGCGTCACGTCCAGCATAACAGAGCTGTGTGGCAGCACTGTCAATAACTCTCCGTATTAAGACACGATACTGGTTGTATTCTTATATAACTGTGTCTCTTTCTCTGCACTGAATTATCAAACACAGTTACAGGTTTGCAATAAAAGTCAGGAAGTCAATCACAACTGTCAGGACATTTTTATTGTATTGTCAGAAGTGGCAGACTGCCCGTCGGGAGCACCCACGATGAAAAGAGTAATATAGCAAACAGAAATGGGCTGACAGGTTCCACACATCAGCAGTGTCCCCAGTGCACGAGTACATGGTGAGCACATATGCCCGTCTCTTCAAGGAGTGCACCATCCACCAGCTTCTCTCCAGTTAACAATTAGTCAAATGAGCCACTGAAATAGACCATCAGAAGAAAATCAAAAGAGGAAGAGGACAGATTAACTAAAAATGAAAAATGAGCCCCAGTCTGGAACTAGGATAGTAAATGTGATTTCATTTTCTTCAGTTTTCTGCTTAAATTCAGTGTCAGTGTTTGAAAGCAATGGTCACTGTACTGAAATACAGTGAAATACAGGCAACATATTGTTTTATTGTTCCTCTTGTTAAATAACTGGTCACCAAACAGAATGATTCTGAAGCGTTTCTGAAACTTTAAACAACCCAATGAAAGGATTTTGTGAGCAACATTGATGATACTACTGGGATAATAATTACACAGGTCTGCAAAGAAAAGATTTTTCAGCTGCATGGGATATTTTTGGTTAATTTGATGTTTTTTAGGGTGCTGAATCCAAAAATGATCTCCATTTCCCTCCATCACGTAAAACATGAGAAGTTTACATTAAAAAAAGAATAACAGCGATAATAAAAATCTATATTTTATTACAAATAACTATGTATAATTCTTGATCGCATGATCACCTCAGCTCCCCCCCCCCCCCACTGACCCCCCTCAATTACTCGCATTTTCTTGCTCGTAGAAATATTAACTTCATGTAAGAATTCATTATTGGATATGGCTTTTTGACTCAAGTATAGGATACCAGATTTCAGATTAAAAAGGGTAATTGTACGCTTCATTAAGCTAAAAACATGGGTTTTGCAAGAAAACCTGACGAGATGGAATTTTTTGATATCTTTCCTGGTTTCAGTGAGTAAAATCTATTAGAAACAGTCAAAAAATCCTATGCAGGTTTTTTGGTTGCAGAACTGTGTAAATGATTTGCAATATGTTACCTTCTCTAATGTTTAACGTCCAATTAAACTAAATAACTAAAACCGCCCCCAGCTGCAGACAGTGGAGGGGTCACTACATCCTAATCTTACCCAGGGCATTAGAAATGTCTAGAATTAGCACACACGTTTTGGGGGGTACATTAAATTATTGTGAAACTGCTTATTCCTTTCTTTATCAAAGGTATAATTATTTTAATACTGAACATCTTAAAACTGGGAAAATAACAAGACACAACTGGAAGTAACACCGGGACAAAATAAAGCAGGAACAAATGTGTTACTATCCATGTGTTACAAAGAAATTGCTATTTTCTCATTAAAAAAAAATGATGCTGAGGGAAATTTCATGAAAGCGGAACGAAAATTATTTCTGAGACATGTTGAAATTTGCTAATTTGACAGAAAAGCACCACCTTGATAATAATCTGGAGTTTAATGTATCAGTTCATCTGAACATCATTAAGCTTCAAAGTTGAGCTGAAGCACGCAACTACTAAACCTACAGCAAAACACAGATGTGCTCAGGTGCACGGTCGAGTAACACCTTCAAGCATTCAATTTCAGCAATGCAAAAATCAATGGATTTATAGCAAACAACAGCTGTTTGCTCATGAACAAGCATTCGGCTGCCTGCAAACACACACCCACACACAAAAATAAAGACTTCAACTTTGGCCAGATGTGACTGAAATCTGATTAAACTGATGGAACTAAAAAAAACTGTTACAGCTAACTGTGTGTCTGTGGTCTATGTTGTGTGTGGGCTTCTTGTTATATTTTCACATGACATTGAGATGCTTACAGTTTTACAGATAAAGGAAAGAATTCACAGACAGGAGGACAAATAAAGGCAAATGTCTGCATTTATTAGAGGAAATTCCCCTAAATGCACACACACACACACACACACACACACACACACACACACACACACACACACACACACACACACGCACAAAGACAGTTGTCTGCTGTCATAATTAGCCTTTCTAAAATACCAAAGATCAACCATCTGCTTGAGTATCAAAAAACATGCAAACAAAGGAGCAACTTGGTTTGTAAGTTTAGAGGGGTTTCTGTTTGAACAGCATGTTTTCAAAGTCAGAAGTCTCCCCAAAGCATACCTGTCTCAGCGCACTGTGATATCACTGCTGGGTGTGGCTACAGGTGCAACAGAAATGCTTTGGACCACACCCAGCTGCTCAGCGTCGTATTACATTACACTTTAAATGAAAAAAGATCACTGCTACAGTTGGAGTTTTCATTTATGTAAATTGTAACAATAGGAAAGCTGAACCCTTTTTGGCAGGCTCAAAACTACTAATGCATGTTTGGCTGTATACACAGGTCAAGCCTGGGGCATGAAATCACATTTTTAGTACCTCAGTGCTTCACATGATCCAGTCAACATCAGCAGGCACGCAAACAGGTCAACCGTAAACTTCTAGTTTTGAAAGTGACGCATTATGTTAAAGCCTAAATTCTCATCTTCAATTTCACTTCAGAGTGGTTGAGATTGCATGTTTTTTTCCTCCTATTTGTTTCCACGTGAGAAGCATTTATTAAGAATTTGACATTTGCACAAGTCAAAAGTGTGATATGCAGTAAGTTTCAATGTGTGAAAAAAAAAACGTTTTTCAAAATATTGTCACTTAGCAAAATCACTCGCCCTTTGCCGATAAAAAGGAAGGTCCATTTTTCCATAACATACATGGAGCACTGCTGTGAGTACAACAGTTTTAATTTGCTCTCATCGAGGCTTTGCAAGCTGAAAGCACAACAGACCTGAGAGAGCAGCCAAGCAAAAACATTATTTCCTCTGAAAGACAGAGCGAGAGACAGACAGCAAGAGCTAAAACTCCTCACCTGCACTGCCTACATGCACACACACACACACACACACACACACACACACACACACACACACACACACACACACACACACACACACACACACCATCATTACAGGAGCACCCCGTGTTGAGAGCTTGATAACTGCAGCCATTTGGAGCCGATGCTAAGTGCTATACTGAGTTTAATAGGGGGCGACCACGTGACGCGCACACACATAATTGCTGACACACATACGTACCGACTTTTCAATGCACACATACACCGATATGACCATATGTCTGCTTTTAAGTCGACTTGTCGCACAGAGATACAGAGATTTTACCATTTGTGAGTGCGCCGAAGTGACAGACGCATATGGAAATATGCGTCTGTCACTGCTGGCGCACATTGAGCGCACACACACACACACACACACACACACACACACACACACACACACACACACACACACACACACACACACACATCGCTGTACTCAGGAGGGCTTTAACAACTGGCCATAAATATTTCCCTTTTTGCAAATCAAAGGTCTGGTGGACTCTGTTAGTTTGCCTGTGTGTGTGTGTGTGTGTGTGTGTGTGTGTGTGTGTGTGTGTGTGTGTGTGTGTGTAAGATTGTAAGTGACACAGTCAGAGAAAAGAGGGAGAGGAGAGGGGAGCAGCAGTTCAATATTGACACAGCAGCAATGGAGCCTCCTCACATTAATATTAGATGATATTATCTCTAATATGGAGGAATGTTGTCTTCTTTTGCTCTACATACAGCACACACACACACACACTTCCTCTCGATTTCATGTTTTCATGACTTCAGAGAATATAACACTGACTTACATATAATTTGTTGTAACGTCCTGTAATCATAACCACGGTTACCCCTTACCCTTATCTGTCCTGACCGACATAATAAAGACCTTTGTTTTGTTTTTTATCCCTTTAAAGAAAGGACAGGTCTCCATATCTTGACTGTGTGAATCAATTCAGATCCTAATAACATGAGGAATATCAACACACACAAAGTCATACACACAGACACACAGGAAGTTATCCTTGTCACGGTTTTATAGCCATATCTATCCTTGAACTGTTCCTTAAAGAGCTTTTTGCCCAATTTACACTCGCAGTCTAAACGTGGACAGTCCAAAGAGCTGCTGATACGCTGCGACACACCTTAGTTTAAAAATGTTCACGACTCATTAACCGTATCCAAAACTGGCACATTGCAAAACAATGTGACCGAGATAAAGTTCACTTATCTGAACAGGCTGTTTTTCTCCCCCCAACCAGCACAAACTGAAAAGCACCAGAAAACTATTACAAATACTTTTAACTTGCCTTCATTTCTTTTTTTCTTCTCACACAAAGCTTTTCTGTTAAAACAGTCTCAAGATATTTGCAGCAGAATTTGTTGTATCTTCTAAACTTGCAGAAGTAATTTCACCCAAATGGATTTTATAAATATCAGAAATCACATCATTCTTTCATATTTTTGCATAACCTAAGTTTTATTGGCTTATCTATTCCACTTAATAGCTAACAGAGTAATTTAATTAAATACACGTATTTTCTTTTGTTGCTGATAGTTTAATTCTCCAAGGAAAAGATAGTGAAATTCAAGACTTCACAAAGTCACAGACAAGAACTAGTCCTTAGGTACTAATCGCATCCTCTTTTTATAAACATTTTTCTTTTCATATGATTCACCTGAGTTTGTCCTTGTGGTTTTGATCTCTTACACCAACTATACAGGCCTCAGTTTCTTATTGGGGAACACAGTTCTCAGATAAACCGTAGCCTACGCCGCAAAAGGCTGTGACAATCCCACCTTCCCCTACCCCATTTTTCTCTTAGATGAACTTTGAAAGGAATGTGTCCTTCTGGTTTTGACCCTTATATTCATTACTATATTACTTTGGGTTTCTCAGCGATGCACGTCACAGCGCTTTTATTGTTGTGTCAAAAACTGCGACACTGGCAGCTGAAATCTAATGAGCCTGCACAGTTAATTAACCAGAGCGAAATATGTTTTATGCAGTCATTTGAGTAAAGCATGCAAAATAACCACAAATTAGAGTCACGGTGAAAAAAAAAATAGATTTACTTCATTCATGTGCTTCAAATCTGATCACAACAGATTCTGTATCTTTTTTTAAGCGATGAAAATGTGATTACTTTGGAAATACTTTTTCCACACGGATGACAATTTATCTCCCAAGCAGAATATAAAATGCAAAGAAATTGCACTTTTTTTTGTCTCTATTGTGCAACTTTACATCTAGCTAATGAAACCACATGTTTGTGGAGCGTCTCTGTGCACATTTATAACAGCGCGTAGCCTTCAGTCCCATTTATATTACAGAGATCTAAACATTTACATGAACGGACCACAGTGCCATGATATCCGTGTGTACGTGTAATAAGAAGTAAAACATCATTAGAAAAAATAACGTCGATACATTAAAAGATACACCAACAAAGAAGAAATATGCAGGGGAAAAAAAAACCACCTGCCTACGCCTCAATTAATACTGTTTGTCTAGACACGCACTCATTCTGAGGGTGGGTGTCAGAAAATCTACCAGAATAAAAAGTTGCTGAATATAAGTGCCTCTTGGCAGAAATGAAAAAAAAAAAAAGAATATGAGAGCTCCTTCAGCTAGCTGCAGACGCACAGATGGATGACTGATTTCTTTATTCCCACCTCTGAAAAAGCGCAGCCTGTAGCAACAGTTTGTGACATAATCTTGATAAAATGTCAAAATACTGAAGGCAGAATAAAAATCAGGCTAGACTTGGGAAAACATGTTTGAAAATGCAAAGGAGTGATTGTGAGAAAGAAAATGAGACTGATGCAGAGAAGGAAGGAGCTGAAAAGACAGATAAAGCAAGGAGAGAGAAGCTGGTACGCTATGATGCCTGAAGAGAAGCAGAGGAAAAAACATCTATGAACAAAGCAGAAGAAAACAAAGTAACCATGTGAGTTAAGGAGCAAAAGCAAAAATGTACTGAGTGGTGAGAAAGAGGAGATGATGCTGATGATGCAGAGAGAGCAGCAGATAAAAATACAAGTGACATTTCTCTTGACGGTGACGGGAGCGACGGCGGTGGTGTTCTCTGCCTGACCTTCAGCTTTATTGGAGTGTGTGTGTGTGTGTGTGTGTGTGTGTGTGTGTGTGTGTGTGTGTGTGTGTGTGTGTGTTTATGCAGCCTGGTGGGCTCGACGCCTAACTGAGGGTGACACGGTCACACAGAGGGGAGCTTACAGCCCCCAGTTCTCCAAGCCTGCCCGGTCGTCGCACGGCACAGCTGGCTCTGTCACTTTCACTTATCCTGCCAGGCTCCAAGTTCACGTGTACAGTAACACTGTGGCTGTGTGTCAGTGTGTCCGGTACAGTGCTGAGTAAAAGCCAGATGCAAAAGCTTGTGCGCTTTAAGGTGCACAAAATTATTTTTTGCTCTCCCCCTGTAATCTGCAACCATAAAGAAACAGTGTCTGTACATTTTCAGCCAGAGTTACTAGGCTGGCTGCTGCTGGAGTTCAAGCAAGAAGGGAAGCTGTGACATCTTTTTAAACTTTTAGCTGAGATGGCAGCTTTAACACTGATCATTATGCAAAGCATCAGAACTTGCAACATGGACTGTGGTTTAATATCATTTCATAAATTATGAGCACTCAATTCATGGATTCATATGAAAGCTTTCCAACTGAGTGTTATCTGAATAGGTTGTTAGTTAGACTACCTAAGCAGGTAGACTGGCGTACAATAATAATTCACTGCAACTTTTATTGTAATTCTAAATTAATATATTAGGATTACTTGTTTAGTAAAGACAACCAAACGGATGCAATTAATGCATGAATGAATGGGCGTTATGTGACAAATAGTATCAGAGAGCAAATACAAAACACAAGTTTTTTTCATGAAAAAATTACATATTTTTACTTAAACCTGCAAGATGCTATTTTTGGAGGCGATAATAATCTAAATCTAATAATCGACCATTTCTATCTTTGTGGAACTCGATATGAAAAATGGAAAAAGTGATGGGAAAACATAATAAACCTTTTTAGAGCCAGAACTTAATATTCTTGAAAACAACTTGATTTTAGAAAAACAAAACGCATCTCTGTATTTTTCATCTGCTTTTACATTAACCTGCTAATGCTAATTAAGCCTTTTGAACTCATATTTTTCTGTGTTTTTACACAGCTTAAAACACAGACTGCATGCATTCATGCTTTTCACACATTGGTGGCTGAAGCAGTAACACTTTTATAATACATTTCCCACTTCCAGGCCATTAACTAACACTGCTTATACTTATGCTCTTCTGCTGAACCCCAGTCCCCCCAAAACAGCCATTAGCAGTTCCTGAGAATAATCTGTGTCCTCGACTTAACCACTAGACATGCTACATAGAACTCAAATAAAGCTAAATTAAGCAGTGCCATTTATAATACCATATACACAGCACTTAATTCATTTCTCTTTCTATTCTTCCTGCTTTTTACAGCAAAAAGGCAAAAAAGCAAAGTCTTCTTCTTTCTGTTGATTCTATTGTGTCGCTGGCATAGAAGAACAACAAAATAAACATTAAAAAAATCTGTTAGTGGCTACTGTCCAAGGTGTTATTGTAACTGTTTTAGCCAAGATATTCAGTTCCCCAACCCTACATGTTTTTTTCAGTTGACCAGAAAATATCACAAAGAAATGAATAACTCAATACATCCTATACGTAACCATGTCTGAAAAACAACGAGAAACATACATGAGAGCACACCTCCATGTGAGAACAGAGGAGGGAAAACTGGGCGAGTTACTGTAAACTATAGACAAATAAAAGTGAGAGTTAAGGCATTGCTGAAGAAATGACTCAAGTCTCAGAAAATCAGCGTAGTGGTTCATCAATTCACAGGAAAGATTACCTGCTCCCTGCAATGAAGCTTTAAAACGTACTTTTACAACTCGCAGATTTTGTAGAGTCCACGTAATCAATAATTAACCAGAAAGATAATAAGTGATCTGAGTAGTTTAGGAACAGGTTAAGAATTTACAGAGCAAATACATTCCTAGACCGAGCTTTAAGCAACAACAACAACAAATCTGATTAGTTTTTTTAAAGATACCTTAAGCTACAAAACAGGTACTGTAAATCAAATATCGAATATATACAATAGTATTATGCACACTATTGTTCCACACTGTTGCATTGGGTTACATTATTTTTCTTTCCATAAACAACACCAACATACAAGATGCTGCTTGTAAAAAGACTTACTAAAGCACCAAATGTGGATTAATCCACCACTGAAATAATCCCAAATAAATGCACCATTTCCTCCTGTCGGAGTAATATTTGCTCAGAAAAATCTAATGTCCAAATGTTTTCGTGGGATTACTGAGTCTTAAAAAATGTTTTTGCATTGTTTAAGATTAAAAATTGGGAACCAATGGTCTTGGAGCATCAGGGAGACAGACTGTACTGAAAGACAGTTAATGTGTTGTTGGTTCTGGTGATTTAACAGTGATTTACTATTCAAAGTATTGGATAAAAAATAGACTAGCACCAGTCTGACCTTTGAATAATAACATTGCTTTGTTGTTTCTTCATAACTCGCATCTGGGCCACAAAAATGTAAATTTTGTCATCCTGCCAGAAACTGCTGACAAGCTTCCACATGTACATAACATTACTCCCACATCTGTATTCCTGGTAGATTTACATTATTTTATGTGATGCTGACAAATTCCTTCAGGCTGTGGAGACACTGTTTTGCTTTTTGTGTGTGTGGTTTTTTTTTTTAAATTGATGTGTTTTGTTGTTGTGTCTTCTTCTTTTTCCAACTAATATTTTTGTTTTTTCTTAACTATCGCAATAAAGCTTTAACATAGCTTTATCAGTATTTTGTTTGTTTCCCAATGAATCTCTGAACCTTCAGATTCCCAGACATGTCTGACCATGATCATCAAAACTGTGAGCTTCAAATTAAAAAATAAATAAATAAAATTAAAAATAATAATTATGGTCCCACAAGTAGAGAGAGGCTGAAATGCTCATTACAACTGACAGCACAGAGACTATTGACAGAACAAAGAAAATACTTTAACTTTCCTTAGTAACAGGCTAAAAATGGACTAAATATCTCAAGTTTCTTTAAGTATGTGAAAGGTCATGTTTTTTGTTTTTTTTATTTCAAATTGCTCTACAGCCCTAAACATTATGAATGTGCTTATAAAGTAATCTTATTATCCAATAAAATCCTCACAAAATTATCACGTAGGTCTAACGGCTCAAACAATACATTTAACAAACATGCATAAATCTAAACTACACAGAGCTCATTCCTATTGTTATAGACACTAAATAAAGGAAAGAGTTAGGTAGTTATAATGCTATTGTGTACTTTAGTGTTGTTGCTGCTTAGAGATTTTGAAGCCAAAGAATATTAGTATTAATAGTGATATTAGTGAGTAAGTAATTTCCTACAAATATTTTTATTTTAAATTAAACTTTAAGAAAAGTTTGAGCTGTTTACAGGGTCGTGGGTTGTGCTGAGTACTACAATGAAGTGAGAACACATGGAAGTGGGCTAAGCCATTTAACATTTAATATGGCTCGAAATCTGACATCTTCTTTATAAATTTAAGTTTTCACATTATGGATAAGAAAGATCTACCCCCCCCCCCCCCCCCCCCCCAAAAAAAAATAAATAAAAATAAATTTAAAAAAAACTTTAAAAAATGGAATGAATCCCCTTAGGACAAAGAACAATCTCATTTCATCTTCGGCATCGTTAGCTCAACAGACAAGAACACCAAATGCCTTGTTCCAAACAGAAGGTCACCTGTACGAGAAGCTTCAGCTATTACCACTTTGTGTGACAGAATGACAGTGAGGTCAGACTTTCTTGAGCAATGTGAGTCAGACCCTAAAACCCCTGGCTTCAGATGCCATTGCAGGGGATGACCCTCTGTTCAGCTTTACATACAATGACTGGTATGTACTTTTAATGACGATGACATTGCCAAGACTCCATCCACGGTTGATGAAAGTGGTCAATGACAGCTCTGAAGATGAGGACACAGGGACTGTGTCATCACTTGATTACGGCACAAAGGTTAAGCCTATTAGCATCGGCAATTAAGTAAGAATAAAAATGGTGAGCTATGCAGACAAAAAAAGAGTTCAAAAATAAGAGTGGCACCGTGGCTTCAGGTTGGTTTAGTCACTTTTTCTCCAGCCTTTGTCCCCCGTGTTTGTCTTGACAAAAACACACTCCCACAAAAGTATTACAGTAACAAAAGCACATGGAAGCAGTTATGTTGAGACTCTGAGACATTGTCTGCTGCTCACAGACACTGAGCAGGAACTGAGCTCACTAGCACACAAACGCACCTTCTCAGGGTCCAGCATGTGACTTGTGTGTTACAGAAGCATGCGTGTGTCCATTAAGTTACAATAATGCTATTTTGTTTCACTTTTAGTTCTTATTTCTCCACTGAGTGAATTTTTTTTCTTTCAATCTAAAATCAAAAAGCTTCCACGCTAATGACATGTTGGCGTGTGTGTCTGTGTTCGAGTGCGTGCCACTATTTCCATGCACAACCATGCACGTGTTGAACATGCATGAAACAAACCAGCACATATCTGCATATAGCGTTGGAAACTGGCTTATTTCAGTCCCTGCTCACTAATTGTTGCATGTTGAATTCAATCCATATATTTTTAAATGGTGTAGCTTGACTTTCTTTGTAAATGTTTCTTTGTTCTGAGGTGAGAGACTGTGTGTTAATCATTTGTATCTAACACAAAGCAACTAATATTAATGAAGCAGTTTTGTTGTCCAGCATGTTAGTTTTGGTCGAGGAATGCACACAAGTGTAGAAATTCAGCTGTTTTTGTTTAAACTGTCCAAATCAAACTTTTTTAAAATTTAATTTTGATTAAATTTGACTTGTTTTTTTTGTCAAAGTTGAAAAAGAATAAAAAGAGTGCCTTTTTTGTGAAAATCTAAGGTTATTTATTATATCAGTACTACCAAATGCCAAACGGTGCTCATCCTAAGCATAAATTTATGTTTAAGTTAAGAATGATTACATCACTTTGATTCATATTCATGAGGATGTCCTGAAAAGAAACCCTGTGCTTCAACACTTTCTTTTCAGGAGTGGAAGATTTTCCTGTGTCTGTCTCCATGACCAATCTCATGTCCAACGCAAAATCATAATGAAGTCCTTTTCAGTCTTTGAATTGCAAATAACTGCTCATTGTTTCTGTGTCATTTGCTGTGCAAACCTCATCCATCATGTCTCCTCCTAGGATTTGTTGTATAAAAGCGACATAGCATAGCAACACTCCCTCTGCATACCTTCTCCCTCAGTGTCTCTCGTACTCTCCCATTTGTTCTCTCTACCAAGAACTACATTTCCCAGGATGCAACCGTGCACGGCAGCGGCACACTCTCCTCACTGGGCATGCTGCCATGCCTGGTGGGTAAAGAGTCTTTAAACAAACATGCAAGATTAAACCCAACAAACACACACCACACACACAGTGTGCTGACTTCAATGTACTAAAAGCAATGTATAGAAAGCAAACATACAAGAAGCAGTTCAGTTCAAATGATCATCTTTTCAGTTTGCAGTGATTAAATCTTTCTGTACCCGTTCCAACTTTTTCCTAATTAAAACTTTTTAAGTTATAAAATGTATTATTGCTCACTTAAGCCAACAATATAATATAATATAATATAATATAATGTAATGTAATATTTAATAACTATTATTTATTATAACAATTACTTTACATTATCATACAGAAAAATGTTACAATGTTTCCTTAAATCAGAATTTGTTCGATCATGCTACCATTATTATCTTCATATTGTTAGCAGTACTAGAAGTTGCAATAACAGTATCACTGTCTAATAGGCTACAGTTGGATGTTGTATGAGGCAATATTTATATAGGACATTACATAAATACAGGTATAGACTTGTGCTTTAAAAAAAAATGAAAAAAGGCAAAGAATTTAAATCTCAAAAACATTTAAGAGCAGAAGGTATTAAACCAGCAAAAATAAAAATAAAAATTTTAAGAACTAAAATTACAAGGTAAAGGAAAATAAATAAATACATATTGACAATACTGGCTTTGCAATTACATTCTAAATTAAAGTTCATTCTAAAATTAAATTAAATTCCAAAAACAAACAAAAAAAGAAAAAGAAAGAAAGATATATACTTTTAACAATGTCTTTTAAAAAGAAAACATTGCTGTAGCCGACTATTTCATGTAGCAGATAATTTATAGAGGGGCTACAGCTAACCTCTACTAAATACTAAAATGTATTCTTGGTTGTTTTGTCAGCCACCTTGCCTGTGTATGACCTTGTTTAAGATAAACAGAAGCAAATGGAAAACTATCTTGTTTTTTTCCTCGAAGAAAATGCAAAACTATACAATAAAAAACAAAACGCCATGTTTGTAAAATAGTTTGCATGCTAAACTGCCGTACCTCCCCGCGTCGGACGTTTCGTCTCTGTGCTAATTTGAGTCCCAAATCATAGACATTAGGGCTTTTATTTATATATTCAACAATTCTGAAACAGGGCCGTTTGACGACTGACTGTTGCCTCCACCATTTTATCCACTTCTGCAGAAAACGTTGGCTTCGTCACACTGAAACTGACACAAAGTACATAGTGGTACATGGTAGACAGCAGCTGATTATAGTTCTTAGCGGTGACTGCACAAATGTAAAGGTGGAGGACTCCTTTTGCTTTCATTTTGCAGTATTTCAGTTAGTACGGCAGGTAAATCATTTTTTAACAATAAAAATGTATGTGGCAAAAAAAAGACCACGTTATATGTTATCACTTTACCGCGGTTACTGATTAATATACTTGATCATTAGGTGCTGTACATTTCAATGTCACTGACAAATAAAATAAGCGATAATCTCTAAGGTTTGTAGATTGTGGTGTCACCTTTATTAATGGGCCATAACAAACGTAAACTTCCTGTACTTAAAAAAACCTTCATAAAGTGAGTTAACACTTCTTTTTACCGTAAATACATTCTACTGTTGATTATATAAACATGACATCCTGCTGCTGCAGGGTTTTTGACAAAGATCTTCTTTCATATTAGTCTGTGAATGAAATGACAAAAAGTGCAGATTTTTCTTGCACATGCAGTTGCCTGTGCACTGTCCCTTTAACTGTGAACCATGGCAGCTTACTACTGCTTAACCGACTGTTCACCCCACTTATTAGCTCATTAGCTGGTTCCTCTTGTTCCGGAATACCAAGGTGCTACTTTGTATTAATTAATTGTTAATGACAGTCTGAATGGCACACACTTCCATTCCATTAATGCTGAATTCCTACAAAGAAGAGGAGATTTAAAACAATTAAAGTATTTCTTAAGGTTAATCATCACAGTTGTATGATTTAGCGCAGGTTTTAACTCTCACACACTTCTTAGAGGTGAGAAACAAACAGAATGTCCTCAATTCCCAAATATAGCCTCAATTTTAAGGTCTTTAGTTGCCTTTACAAAGGCAGAAGTACAGCACACACACCTAAGCTACTCCGCACCATTAATCAAATACTCTGAAAAACACATTGCTCAAATATGACCTTCCGCACAAAAGCAGCCACTATTGAAGCACCAGAAGGAATTCACTAAAGGCGGGTCCGAGTAAACATTCCTGCTGCTTTAAAGCCTCAGCACCTCTCGCCAGCGCTCTGTGTGTGTGCGTGTGTGTGTGTGCGTGTGTATTCCAAACACATGCTCCAAACAGTGCATGAGCCCACATGGAGATCCAAAGAACTGTACCAGGGAGGTCAGGTAGTTCACATAAGACAAACTCACATGCATTAACACACACAATGGAACACTTACATAAATTTTTGGATTGAGTAACGAACGCCGTGTACAAAGTTTAAGGAAGCAGAGGACTTTGGCCTCTGCTAAGATGGAAAGGGAAGAAAAAACAAAGAGAGAGAAAGACGGAGAACAAAATTGCTGCTTCCTTTCTCTCCAGCTTAGGATTGTCACACTGACCTTCATCTGCAAGCTTGAAGAAATTAAGAAAGTAAAACAATATATAATTAAGGGCAGACAATAAAAGAAAACGTGCTTTTGAGAGGCTTCAGATATAACTCAAGCATATACAGAACTCCAGAGAGGTTCATAAGTGTAAACCTCCCGAACCCGCAGCAGGCTCAGTTTTTCCATAATGAAACAACAAAAGAAAAAAGTATCTACATTTAATCACCCATGGATGAAGGCTAACATGACCAAGAAGAAACAGCTTGAACTAGATGTAACAACTAGCATAACAACAGTTTAGATGCATAAAGCAGGTAATTTGTTTTGTTTTCTTAATTGAAACATTGCTTAAACTATTAGCTAAATTCACTTCATGTATTAATTGACTGTTTAACCTCTAAATGTAACCAGGACCGCTCTGAATAAAATAAAGTTCATATGATGGCCTCAGTAGCTTTATCTAATTGCTCAGAGTGTCCAGCCCTGCTTACAGACTACAGTAACAAGCATTCCAGTCTCTTATGTGGTTTTCAAAGTAACCAACACTTCTGCTGAAGATGGTCCAGTACTCACAGATAATAATTAGTCTCTCCCCATCGCTTTATGTTTCTGTGCCAAAGATCCCAGGGGAGGAAAACAACAAAGAAGTGACTAAAAAAAAAAAAACAGAATAACAACAACAACAACAGCCATGCAAAATGGCTTTTTTTTAGGAAGTCACCTGCCATCCTCCTCTCTTGAGAAGTGAAATGAATTTGTCCTTGAAAGCTGCCATACTTTCCAACAGACCGCAACAACAAGATGAAATACTTTTGGTGCTTGGAAACAAACTCAAACTGGGATAAAAGACGCAGGCGTGTAAGAGAAAGGATGGTGGCTGGGATCTTTCAGGTAGTTCGGCGTGTATGAACGAGAGGCAGGACGCCGCTGTAAAAAGAGCGCGTCGCTCGCTGAACCGTTTTCTGGATAAATAAAGGTTCTCACGCACATACGCACCTTCTGTCGACACTCTCTTTAGTGCCAGTGGAGCATTTTGTTTTTCCACCGATGGTAACCCCCCACCAAAGAGAGCAGCCCTCCTCCCACGGGACTCCTGATTGGCATGGATCAGCCCCTAAGGCAGCTCCACATATATACTACAGTGGCAGAGGGTGTGTGTGTGTGTGTGTGTGTTTGTGTGTGTGTGTGTGTGTGCGCGCACGCATGTATAATGAAGAGTGCATGTAGAGATTTACAGTGTTGGCATCCGGTCCGGTCAAACGTGTGGACCGCTGCCACTCTCCCCCAACAGCTCTGGATAAATGTGCCATGTTTTGTTTTCCTTTTCAGGAAGCCCATGAAAAGAATTAGCAAGATGAGAAAGTAGCAGGCAGATCTCTTGGGGCGTCCATCTGTCCATTACTGAAATAAAAGCTGTCCACTCGAAGAAGGAGGCGTGATTGAGGGATGGAGGGATTTTGTTGACTTGATAAGACAAGGACGGAGCGCAGTGGGTAATCAAGGGAAAGGCAGAGAGATAGAGTGATAGAACGATAGATAAATAGAAATCACTGGGATTTATTCATGTATTGACACACTAAACCAAAACGGATAAACTTGCCCATCACAATTTAACTGTAATTGCAGGAGACATTTGCTGTCTTTATAGCACATGCTGCCAAATCCTCTTGCAAAATCAGCACGATTCGCCTCAAACTCATTCATTAATCAGCAGTAAACAAAAGGAAATTACCCGGAAACACTCAGCTCAAAGGACTACGAATCATGTGACAGAGATGAGCACTTAAAGGTGGAAAAGACCTGTGAACTACTGAGATACCCACAGAATGTTAACCAGCAATGGTTTCACCTAAAGGAAAAGCTGAACTGTAACTTTTTGTTTCCTTAATATTGTCAATATTTCTGTTTTGAGCTTAAAATTGCCAAACATTACTCCATACTTTACCAATATTTTTGGTCTTGTTTCTTTTGGATTGCCTTGTGTTTTATACTGCAATCCTCTCTTGATTGGGTTTTACTTGGTTAAATAAAGGTTACTCAGACATCACCCTTGGGTTGTCTCTTACTCTTTTTGAGTTTTTCTTACATTTTGCATTGATAAAGTTCATATTAGGAGGCAAACTCTCTCACTGAAGTGTGCTCCTTATACAGTATATCTGTAAGCCTGTTGTAAGCCTGTCTGAAATCACTCATTCTTTTTTTACTTTAATGGCCACTGTTTAAAAACTAGATATTAGTGATGCACAAATATTGGCCCTGATGACTGATATCAGTATGAGCAATTAAGAAAGCAATCAATTATCAATATCGGTAGATTAGAAAGGAGGATATAGAAAAAACATTACATCAAAAATGACCACAAAAAAATAGTGCTGGCCAAATTGTTATTTGGAACCTCAGTAATGGCTCAGAACGACACAATCGGTACACCACTACCAACTATGCTGACTAACTGCTCTGCTGCCATCAGTACCGCGCTTAGAAATGTTGGAAGATTTAAGGGGGGAAAAAGCAATCTGCCACTCACACTCACACCTCTCTCTCTATCTCCGACACAGTCTGTCTCTCTCCAGCACTGGCACAACCTTTCAGCAATCAAATTAGCTACACTCCCTTCCCCAGAATATGTGTCAAAGGAATCAGCAGTTGGGCTATATTTGCTCCCAACTCATAATGTTAACCTTTCTGTGGCATATAGGCCCTAATTTATTATCAGTGCAGCACAGGGTAAAAAGATGAGGCTCGTTGTGTCGACAAGTTGCATCCATGCACGTCGCAGTGCAATGTAATAAACTGTAAGGTGTCCATCTTTCTTGGCTGACCCTCTTCAACCAAATGTCCCCGCCACCGTTAACAATATGTTAATAATAAGGCTGCCTCGTAAAGGTACAAATTCTCAGGCCGGCAAACGTTCCTTATAACAAGGCTGACGCCTGGAGGCTTCTCAGGTGTCAAGTTGAGAGTTCTGAGTTTCCTTTAAGCCGGGATTTTGTTTTCAGGTTCAGAATGACACCTTAGAGGCTTAATGACAATAAGCATGGCAGTTCGTTGTACAGTAAAGTCAGTGAGTGTGTGTTACATTATGAATCTGGGCATTTGTCTTGTTGTTTCTGATGATTACGCTTGGGTACATGAAACTCAAGTTTAACGATTTTTATTACAACACTACTGATTTTTTTTCTTCTGTTTCTAGCAGCACATTCCTCTGTGCTGGAAAACCCTGCCGTAAGTCACTAAAGTCACTGCTTTTCATTTAGTGTTTGGCACCTTTCAGTTTTACTGTGGCTAAGACAAACAGAAAGTGTGAAAACCTCACACTTTCTGTAACATTTTAATATCCAAACACAATATAATAACAGTGCCAACTCCCAAATGTTAACGAGCTATAAATTTAAAGTAGCCCGATTTAATTTTTTTCTTTTACACATTTTTCTGAAACTAATTCTCAGCCTCCCATAGTTCAACAATGGATAAGAACATGGCAGATTTCAATGTGAGCGCTGAGAAGCCGCTGCTGCCTCTTGGCCCAGCCCTACGACTCACCACGCACTGCAAACCAGTGAATGTCAACAAGCAGAAATGAAGAAATATGGAACTTACATACACACACATACAGCACCCCATACAGAGCTAAAGCATGCTGTAATATCCAGCTGTGAGTTCATTATTGAGCTTTGTGGTATCTGTGTCCCCCGTGGTATCACTGTGATATTACTACACAGATTCTAGATGCACAGGAGCTTGCAGGGTGTTTATCATACTTAAGGTATCCCTATCAAATGTAGTATCATTACAGAATTCCTATAGCGCCTTATATAATCCTTACTGAATTATCTGCACTGCCTTTTTTCCAGTTTTTTATAGGTTACACAAATCTTTTCATTATAAGTAACTGCAAGCACCCCCCCCCCCCCCCCCCAAACTGTGTTACACTTAGTGGGGTGGGGACAAAACCATCCCCAAACCCACAGAACCAGTAATGTTATACATTATACAAAGTAAAAGGGCCACCAAAACCAAATAAATAAAATCCAGTCCTACTGTGTGAACTTTGAAAGTCAGTTTGTGAGTAAAAGCTACACATGAAGTCAGTGAGAAATCCAAGTTCAAATGGAAAGCAAACCAAGTCTTGTTTCTGCTTTTTCTTTCCTGCTGTTTACTGTGATACTTTATGGCTTTACGCCGAACACATCAGCTGAAGGTCAGAGATTAGCCAGCCTTTTAATTTACCGCTAGCTGCACTCCTTCGGTTTGACCTTTTCTCACTAAAAGGCACCAAGAGCCTGCTCGGAATCAGGCCAGGCTATTAAAAAGCGCTCGAACGGGTAAGTAGGTGACAGGTCAACGCTCAACATCTGGACACCGAAACGCATCCAAAAACAACTGGAGCAGCAACACCCCGACTCCTCCGCTGCCGCTGTGCGTGATGCTTATTCTTCTTCTTCTTTTTTTTTTTTTAATAAATCGCCAATAAAAGCCGGATTGGGAACCAGAGAGACTCGAGGAAACCCGCGGAGGTTAGAAGATCAGAGGCGAAGAGGGGGATGATAATCTTGCCGTAACATCGGGAAAGGTTGATGTAACCGGATTAAACGGAGCTAATGAAATACACCACAAATGGACGACTGGGGCAGGAGAGGGGATGGTGGGTGGGAGAGATGTATAGACGATGAAATCCAAAATAAAAGAAGAAACGAAGTCAAAGAAGGGAATAGGTTCAAACTGATTTTTATCGGCTCTTCAATAAGATAAGATCTAAATTTTGCCGCTGTCCCAGCAGGAGCGACAACATGCGATCATACGATTTAAAAAAATGTTAATGTAACTATTAATGTAAACAGCGAACCTGAAGCACAGAGCTTTCTCCACCACCACCACATCCAGGAGCGCCGTTTCAACAAGTCTCAAACCCGATTTACAGGCGGACACTAAGGCGTTTGTCCCTGTCGACCCCCCCCCCGCGCCTATAGATTTCCTCCCCCCTAAAAACAAAATTATGCCCACTGACATTTCCCTCAATGCAGCAAAGCGCGCTCCCAAAAGCCGATTTCCAGGGCAGTTGAGGGGGTGGGGGTGGGGGGTGTCATGTTTGAAGGCTGAGGGCGCGCGCCACCCTCCCCTATTAAAAAGCTCATCCGGCGCCGCGCACTCGGGCACGGGCCAACCTATAGCGGGGCAGCCGATTGGCCGAAGAGCAGCTCCATCTGCGCACGTGACTTCTTCTGCTTACAATAAATAAACAGCTATAGAATAATACTTCAAACGACTCCAAATGGCCCCGGAGCGCTCACAGCCCGGTTAAAGAGACTCATAACAGGCAAAGTATCCGCACACACAAGTTTGCAGGTGGAACAGAGGGCCCCACAACACGGCTCAAAGTTGGAGCTGAATCGTTTTTGGATATGTCCGGTGGGAGGCGGGCAGCGCCAGGCAACAGCCGTGCGCAAAGAAAAAAATGACAGCTTCATGGAGACCCTATAGGCTTACTAGTGGACATTAGGCCCTACATACCCGGCACTTTGCTCCTCACACTTCAGCCAAAACGAAAACATACAGTTCCCGGCACCCGCCGGGCGTCCGGACCGCGGCACACACACGCACACACACAATGCCAAGCGAGCTTACCTACACAGTGAATGAGTTTGTGCCTCCAAGAGTCAAGTTCCTGCCGAAAGCCGCGCCTCTCTATCGTGCATTGCTGCCGTTTGCACAGACTCGCCATTTTCTATCGGCCCCTCCCGTGGGCGCGCACATACTGCTGGGTGCTTCCCTGCGCGCACGTCACCGGTGGTTTTTATTCTAGGGCTGGGTGGAGAGCGATATGAGGGGGACGGGGCTGCAGCATCCCCCTTTCTATAGCGCTCATATGTCCCACCCACCAAAAGCGCCCCCTCCCATCCCTCCCAGCATCTCTCTGCGCGAGGGTGTGCTGCTGGCACTGGCCGTTTAATGAAATGTGTGGAGTAGCCCATAGCACATGGCGCCTGCGCTCCAAATTTGCCATAGCTTACAGCGACGTGTGTCAAAGGGTTTCAAAATGCGCATTGTTTCAATCAACAGATGTGAGACACGTACAGCTGCCCCGGTACACGGGGAACGGGGTTATCACGGGTAAGAAGAGAAGTTATTTAGGAAAAAACAAACTTATACAGTATTATTTTTTGAAGGCATCTATAAGCGCATTGGTGGGACGAGACCGTAAGGTGCCTGTAAGGAACTTTCAGGCCATCCAGCGCCAAGTCAAACATTGAGGTTACACATTAAACGTTCATAGGATACAGCTAATTAATTCATTACTATAACTTCTCTTTTAAAGGATAGTATTGCCTTTTGTTAGTCTACTAAGTGGTCTTAAATTAATAAAGGCTCAACCATTAGCCTATTCCTACCCATCTACTGCAACTTGAGCGCATTTTTCATGTTCTCTGTAAGATGGAGCAAAGACTTCAGATCTACTAATGAGTCTAAAAGTTCCCTGGGCCCCAAAAAATGTATCATAATTGTTTCAAGATATAAATATTAATTAATTAATTAATTAATTGACAACTACCAGACTGCAGTAAATTATGCAAAGAACTGTGGGATATTAGAAAGTTACATGTATTAAAATGTTGATATCAGTACTATTTTGAAAATCTGACTAATCTCATTTAAATGAAAGCTTATTTCCCACCAAAACACCCGAGCTCAGAGGCAAAAATGAGTCAAAATATCGCTTTGTTAGCTGCATTTTGGACCGATGCTGTATGACAGGGGAAAAAACCACACAAAATACAAACCATACACATACTGCCAAACACTTGGCCATGCTCAGTCTTTCTTGCTGAATTTGTAAGAGCTGAGTCAATGATCCAAAGTTAATATGATCTTTTTTTTCAAGGCACAATTTGATTCAAGCATTTATGTAATTTTCCACAGGCTCATTACGCTTTCTATCTTGTTGTCCTTATGACAAATGCATTCATTTTTCACTCACATCATTTATTTCTCTAACTTAGACACTTAACGCCTGTCTTCATCTCCAAAACAAAAGCTGATAGAAATAGCAGAAGATTCAAAAATCTTGTCCACCACTTTTTGTGTCACTCTGAAGAAAAAAAGAATGTAATGTATTAATTTATAATGTCAGAAAACCAGTAAGTGGTCAGTGAAGGGAATTAAAAAAATTCACAGTCAGGTTTACTACATTAAATACACGGTATCCTATTAATGCAAATAAGATATACGTGTGCACCTTGTTTATGCACAGTTTGAATTAGTCTGTATCTTAACAGGCACTGTGTACTTCATGCTTCTGAGATTAAGGCAAGTCTATTGCCCTGTCTCTCTAACTTGTCTAAATTGTGCAGAAATTGACCAAAATTTCAGAACAAATTTCATCTCACACTTTGTGCAGAATATAAATTGGGCTCTTCCATTTCCCTTCTATAGCCATAACAGCTTCATATACCCAAAACACATGTTTGGCTCTACATTATTTGTCTAGAGTTTGAAGGCTTGATAATTGTATTCTTTATTCTATTAGGCTAATATTGATAAATGATAATCAGTTTCTAATCACACGTGCTTCATTGTTGGCCATGACTAATTAATATTCAATAGCGGGTTAATCCTAGCCCCGGTTTCCCCTCAGGGAATCGAAAATGAGGTTAGCGGAGTTTTGCTTCATTTGGGTCACCTTGATTGTTTTTCTTTTCTTCTTATTATTAGCTTTGAATCTACATCACCTCATTTAGCAAACCCTCGTCACCTAGCGCAGCTGTTTTAAGGCATAAAGAAAACAATAAATCAAGTCCCATAAAACTTGCCAAAACGCGGGTCTAATAACCAAATTGAAACATGAAATGACAGGGTATCATTAAGGAGAACCCCGCTGCCGTTTTATAATCCTACAGAGACGCCGGGCAGCACATAAAAAACCGACAAGGGCAAATGCTTTAACGGAGCAGCACTCCGGCTAATTAAGTCGTTGAACCCGTTGCCCTCGACAAAGATGTCTCCTGCTGAGGGCTGGCCGGAGCAGAAGAGCAACCAATAAAAGGACACGTTGAGTCGAGGTGACACAAAGGTAGCCAATCGTATAGCGGTGCTTTAGAGCGACGCTGAGGCAGCTCTACCAGGAAACAAACAGCTACGAAAAAAAGGCTAAATAGTCGCTATCCTCCTACTGCTCTCTTGTTTTCAGCGATGTAGAGAAAAGAGGCTGAGCTACTCTTAAATAAAACAGGTAAAAATTTTATTTTTTTTGTCTCCAGGCCCGCTCCCCGTGTGAATGCGTGTGTGTTTTGGAGGCTGACAGCGTCATGCCGGCAGGATGAAAGGGATTAGGGCGCCGTTACTGTGGCAACATTAGATGGAGGGATACGCACACCTCCTCCCGCCTGCTGACAGCTGCCTGTTGGCATTGAACAATTAGCCTGTTTTGCTTAATAAACGGACCTTGGGTGTTTTCTCTTTTATGGAGTCGCCCAAATGTTTCTTTGATGCTCCTTTCAGCGGCCGTTTGTCTACATACTCATTTTGAAGCAGCAAAAAGAAAATAGCATGCCACTGAGAACCACAATAAACACAGCCGTGTAGTAGTGTTTGAGTAAAATTAGAGTTATAATAATATAGCTACATTAAACACTACCAGTAGACAAATAATACCTCTTATCACAGCAAAGAAATCCAAAAATATAACAGGTATATAACAGGTAACAGAGTATAACAGCTGATATAACCGGTCACTTTTAACAGCAAATTAGCCTATTGTACAACTATAGTCTTGTTCAGGATTTCGGAACTTACATTTACTTTAGATCTCTAAGCGGTAACCATCAGTTAACCCACACAGTGTAAGCAGAGAAGCCACAAAATGTGCAGTGTGAGTTAATGTATCAAACATGTTTAGCAAAAATAACACTTTTGTCATCTCGCATGGAAATCTCATATTTAAGGAAACATCCTGTACCAAGTTGTTTGAGATGAAGACAGTGGACACCTCTTTCCACATGGTGACCACCTGACCCCCAAGTATTTAGAATGTATAGAGAGAAAAACACTTGTGGCATGTATGATCTTGTGAAACCAGTTGCAACCATTGTTTCTTATAAAACCTTAAGGCAGGTAAGTGCAATAAAGATTTTTTGTTGTTATAGATTGAAGAAAAACATGCAGAAACTGTCTGCTTTCAAACAGCTGTGTGTCCCAAAAAGAGAAACATGGTGTAGAAAAGATGGTCTGGTTTACCCCAGCCTCAACTTTAGAAACTATATGAGATATACGTGACATTCAAAGAATGTGAGATTTTAGTAAAACTAATTAACTTCTGTAAATCCTGTAATCAAATTCCAAAGTCTGATGGAAAACATGATGCCAGAATAACGAAGGCTCTTATGGTAGCAGATTAATACGGGAGGGGGGGGGGGGGGGGGGGGGGGTGTGAAATCAGATGTTCATTATTTACATAAGAGTGTAAAGTTAAGGTTTCCACAGATTTTTAGCCAGCAGTGATTGAGCATTGAGCAGGTTTCTAATAGTGGGGGCAGTTGTGCATGTGTAGTTTTCCTGCCTGCATAATCTGAGTTTGATTACCCTGCAGGCTGGCTGCAGTATTCAAATGCTAGCAATTAACCCATGGTAGACTGAGAGGTGGTAGTATTATTTAATAAACTCCCAGCTCAGTGTGTATCAGAATGCCAAAACTACAGTTGCAAAGCTCCTGATAATGTTTCCTTGTGTCATGTGTGGCAGCAGGACCCATGACCCTGACACGAGGATCCTTTACTTACTCCAACGGCGAGGAGTACCACGGGGAATGGAAAGAAGGCAAGGACCCACCTGCTCAGTCACCCACCCATCCTCCACCACTGACTACATTTCATGAACAGCACAAGTGTTGTTATAATGTGATTAAGACTGATGCTCAGGCAGGGGAAGAACCAAATAATAATATGATAATGCTCGTAATAATTATATGCATAATCTGCAGTAACATATGTGGCGTGCTTGACTTATGCCCTATTCAGAATAACAGACATCTATTCTGACATCTTACCAGCACAGGGACATTTCTTGATTCTACACACTGTACAGTTGTACAGTGATATCGCTACCATCAATTTTAAGAGAGTCCAAAATCAAGGGGACCAATTTTCCCACGTGTGGATATCTTGAAAACATCCCTTGGAAATTGCTAGCTTTTGTTTCTAAGTGAAACACTGCTGTCAGGTAAAGGAGGAACATTACCTTTTTCAATCATTTAATCAATAAAAATATTAACAGATGATACATGCTTCCGTGGGGAAAGTAAGTACACCTTTAGCCTCAGAAGCTTATCTGGCTCCCTTTAGCAGAAATAACTTCTTGTAGGCGTTTTGCATAATAGTACATCAGTCTCTGACATCAGCTTGCTGAAATATTTGACCATTCCTCAGCGTAAAATTCCTTCAGTTGGAAGATGCTTGAGGCTTTTATTGCATGCACTGCCTGTTTCACCCCCCCCCCCCCCCCCCCCCCCCCCCCACACACACACACACACACACACACACACCATTTCGATAGGATCCACAGCATATTTTTCTTACAGCGGAATTTATTTAATTTAGAGCAGTTTTTAAAAAAATGCATTCACACCCTTTTTCTGAATGTCAAAGGAACAGCAGGCTGAAGATGCAAGAAGTTTAAATTACACAGGTTTCACTTGTCTGTCCCTAAGGAGGTTGTTAGCATTGCCTGATGCAAATGTTATGCATCTCAATGAATGATAAAGGTATGAATGTAATTATTTTTTTAATGTGAATGATATGCTATTTTCTAAATCAAAATTATGGTAATAACTTAAAATGCATGTGTTATTTGTTAAATCACATTATATTTATATACAATAGCATCAAAAGTACTTCCGTGGGATGTATAGAAACTTTATTTTGTTGGTAGAAAAAACAAAATACCTCCTACACAGAGCCCACTCACACCTGGATGGGGGAAAAGGCACAGTCAGGATCCTGTTTCTTGACTTTTCCAGTGCCTTTAATACCATCCGGCCCTGTATGCTTCAAGAAAAACTGAACAGGATGGAGGTGGACCCCTGCCTGGTGGCTTGGATCTCCGACTACCTCACCGACAGACCACAGTACGTCAGGCTGAAGGACATCACGTCTGACACAGTGGTCAGCAGCACAGGAGCACCACAGGGAACTGTGCTGTCCCCTCTTCTCTTCACCCTGTACACCTCTGACTTCTGCTACAACTCTGAATTATTCCACATTCAGAAGTTTGCAGACGACACAGCCATCATGGGGTGTATCTGGGATGATCAGGAAGAGGAGTACAGAAGTCTGGTGAGGAACTTTGTCGCATGGAGTCACACAAACCACCTGCAACTCAACACCTCAAAGACTAAGAAACTGGTTGTGGACTTCGGGAGGTCTAGAGCAGGTCCACTGCCGGTTCAGATAGAGGGGGAGGAGGTGGAGGTGGTCAACAAGTACAAGTACCTCGGGCTGTGGGTGGACAATAAACTGGACTGGTCATGCAACACAGAGCACCTGTATAAAAAAGCCCAAAGCCGACTGTACTTCCTCAGGAGGCTGAGGTCTTTTAACATCTGCAGGAAGCTCCTGAGGATGTTTTACCAGTCAGTGGTTGCTGGAGTACTTTTCTATGCTGTGGTGTGCTGGGGGAGCAGCACAGCAAAGGAGGGAAACAACTAAGCTGTAGTGCCTCTTCACCTCACTGTGCAATACCTTTTGTGCAATACTTTTGTAAATAGTCAACGGTGCAATAGACTCAATACTTGAAATGTGCAATTCACTTGTATTTTTATTTTTATTCCTATTTATTCTATTTATCCCCTTCGTATATTTTATTTATATTGTCTCTGTATTTATATATGTGTGTGTGTGTGTGTGTGTGTGTGTGTGTGTGTGTGTGTGTGTGTGTGTGTGTGTGTGTGTGTGTATATATATATATATATATATATATATATATATATATATATATATATATATATATATATATATATATATATATATATATATAATATTCTGTAACTCTGTAACTTCTGTCGGTGCTGTGCTTTTTTGGAAATCGAATTTCCCAGAGGAACCCACCCGAGGGATTAATAAAGTTCTATCTAATCTAATCTAATTAGAATACAAGAACAGAATTCAAAATATAGTAATTCAAGAAAAAAAAGTAAATTATAGAACTAGCATGTTGAAAAAAAGTAGCACACGACTTAAAAGTGAAAATCTTGTGGTGGTAAGGAAACAGAAAAAACAGAAAGAAAGAAAGAAAATGTGTCTCTAGTTTGATAATCAGTTGGAGCCTCCACTCCAGCATTCATGTGCTTGTAGAAAGGCTGAACAGTGTGACATAATCGAGCACTCCCTCCAGTTCACTTTTTAAACTGTAAAGCACTGCACCATCAAAGAAACCATGACAACCCAACAATAACCAGAGCCTTCAGCAGTTCAGGGTAACTTTCCAACCCCTGTGCCTTACCACTGTGAAGCATTTTACTGTCTAAGTGATGTCCTGTGGAGGCACAGTGCTGCACAAAGGTTTAAGCCTCTTTAGATATTTATAGTCATGGTAAAAAGAAAGTACACCCTCTTTCATTTCTAAGATTTTACATATCAGGACATAATGAAAGTCATCTGGTTCTTCAGTGAATGAACTACAAAACATACCATATTTTACTGTGACACCATTTCTGTAAAAAACTAAGCCACAATGCAGAAGCAGTGTATGGAAACCTTAGGTACGCTCCATGATTCAGTAGCTTATAGAACTCCCCTTACCTCCAATAACTTGAGGTAATCATTTTCTGTATAACTTTATGAGGCTGTCACATCATTGTGTGGATTTTGAGTCAATGACTGAAAAGTCGTGTAGCTGCAAAACAAACTCAAATCATCATCTCTCCACCACCATGCTGGTAGGAATGGGGAATGAGTACTGGTTCTTGTAAAGAACCAGTTCAGTTCCTTTGGAATTGTTGGTCTGCTTGCCTATCGATCTCGTTTATCGGTTCCACTTGCACTTGCTCTACAATTAGCTGATTTTAGTTCGTGTGCCAGAGGAGGAAAAAGGTGTTGCAGTCTACACCACCTATATGAACATAATTTTTTATTTTTATTGCACAAAAGTACGAGAGCTTGATGGTAAAGTGAAAACTGCACCCAGAACTGAAAGAAATGCATTATGCTGTTAACACAACTTTGATGGTTTACAAGCATGCTAAGTATCTGCAGTGATATTTCAGCATCTACAAATGTGGCAAGTTTTTAAAAGATGCTTTAAACAACTTACATTATAAACTGTGCAAAGTTTTATCTATAGTTAGTGTTGTTATGTTAAAGGTAAATTAAATCACACCAAATATTCAGTTTTGAATTTTTGTTTAAAAATCTTACAGCACTTTGAACCTTATAGTGTTACCTTCGTAGTTACAGTACTGTATAAGTGTGTTTACATATGAACTGCAGCCCAAAACTTGTACCTGGAATGCTCCAAATACAAAGTCCACATGATTTATAGCCATGTGACAGTAAGCCCAGATAGCTTTCAGGTAAATTCTTAGCCTCTGAGTGGGCATCACATGTCAGGCCTCTCGCACGCCCCTGGTCAAAACAGTATTTTCAGTAGCAAGAACACGATTGACGTAAGATAAGATAAGATAAAACTTTATTAATCCCTCGGGTGGGTTCCTCTGGGAAATTCGGTTTCCAAAAAAGCACAGCACCGACAGAAGTTACAGAGTTACAGAATATTATATATATATATACACACATATATAAATACAGAGACATATATAAATAAAATATACAAAGGGGATAAATAGAATAAATAGGAATAAAAATAAAAATAAAAATACAAGTGAAATTGCACATTTCAAGTATGGAAGTCTATTGCACCGTTGACTATTAACAAAAGTATTGCACAAAAGGTATTGCACAGTGAGTTGAAGAGGCACTACAGCTTAGTTGTTCCCCCCTCCTTTGTCCTCCTGTTTCCCCTCCCTCTCCCCTCCAGAGAGGAGTTAAACAGTCTGATGGCGTGTGGGACAAAGGAGTTTTTAAGTCTGTTAGTTCTTGTCTTTGGGAGAAACAACCTGTCACTGAACAGACTCTTCTGGTTGTTTACGACCGTGTGCAGAGGATGCCCAGCATTGTCCATAATGTCCAGCAGTTTCTTTAGTGTCCTTTTCTCTGCCACTGTCACCAGAGTGTCCAGCTTCATGCCGACCACAGAGCCAGCCTTCCTGATCAGTTTTTCCAGCCTGCATGAGTCCTTCTTTGCTGTGCTGCTCCCCCAGCACACCACAGCATAGAAAAGTACTCCAGCAACCACTGACTGGTAAAACATCCTCAGGAGCTTCCTGCAGATGTTAAAAGACCTCAGCCTCCTGAGGAAGTACAGTCAGCTTTGGGCTTTTTTATACAGGTGCTCTGTGTTGCATGACCAGTCCAGTTTATTGTCCACCCACAGCCCAAGGTACTTGTACTTGTTGACCACCTCCACCTCCTCCCCCTCTATCTGAACCGGCAGTGGACCTTCTCTGGACCCCAACCAGTTCCTTAGTCTTTGAGGTGTTGAGTTGCAGGTGGTTTGTGTGACTCCATGCGACAAAGTTCCTCACCAGACTTCTGTACTCCTCTTCCTGATCATCCCAGATATACCCCATGATGGCTGTGTCATCTGCAAACTTCTGAATGTGGAATAATTCAGAGTTGTAGCAGAAGTCAGAGGTGTACAGGGTGAAGAGAAGAGGGGACAGCACAGTTCCCTGTGGTGCTCCTGTGCTGCTGACCACAGTGTCAGACGTGATGTCCTTCAGCCTGACGTACTGTGGCCTGTCGGTGAGGTAGTCGGAGATCCAAGCGACCAGGCAGGGGTCCACCTCCATCCTGTTCAGTTTTTCCTGAAGCAGACAGGGCCGGATGGTATTAAAGGCACTGGAAAGTCAAGAAACAGGATCCTGACCGTGCCTTTTCCCCCATCCAGGTGTGAGTGGGCTCTGTGTAGGAGGTACAGGATGGCATCCTCCACTCCGACATCCGCCTTGTATGCGAACTGTAGTGGGTCCTGGGCATGTTGTACCTGTGGTCGGAGGAGGTTGAGGAAGAGTCTTCATAAAATGTGACGTCAGTGCCACCGGTCGGAAGTCATTCAGCTCATTGGGCCGGTTCCTTTTGGGGAAGTGAACCATCTCATGCTGTGTGCTATATGGGAAAAAGAACAAAGTAGACAATATCCAACCCCCGATTGTTCTGAAACTGCTTCAAGTTCAGGTGTCATAATTGTTTATGCCTTTCCTCACATATTTGAGTTTAGTCATACCTAGGCCCCATGAGTATCTTATTTAAAGAAAAACTCCCTTTCCAGGCTTGTATCCTAAATAAGACTCTGCTTGTCGCTGATCTGGGCTACCACCCTAGCTGTCCATCTAAAAAGTTCCCAGTGTGACATAAAAACAGAATGGTAAATGGCCTGTATTTGTATTTACTTAGTCCCTAAGGACCCCAAAGCACTTTACACTACATTCAGTCATCCACCCATTCACACACTGGTGACAGCAAGCTACGTTGTAGCCACAGCTGCCCTGAGGCGCACTGACAGAGCCGATTACCGGCGCCACCGGGCCCTCTGACCACCACCAGTAGGCAACGGGTGAAGTGTCTTGCCCAAGGACACAACGACCAAGACTGTTGGAGCCGGGGCTCGAATCGGCAACCTTCCGATTACAAGATGAGCTGCTAACTCTTGAGCCACGATCGCCCCGCTAGAATGGGTACTACTACCTTACAGTCATTACAGTAATGGATGAACAAATGAAACGTGTAGCTACAGAGCAGGTGTTCATTGAGTTTGGGTGTTCAATAAGCTCATAAATGCATTAATCTCCTATACTCCTTCTGGATTTCCTGCATTGCATTTTATCGTCTCACTGGCTTCTTAAACAACACCCCACCGCCACCACCACAGCCCCATGTGCTGTTCTAATGCATTGTTGTTTTCAGTTTGAATCCCCCCCTGAGAATACCTATTAGCTTAAATGGATAATAGGGATGTCAGTAAAATATGATAAAAGAAAGTTAACTCCAGCAGCTTTTAATTAATGTGGGATTTCATGTCAGAATGGAGAGTCTGGAAAGAAGTGGGTGTACTGTAAGTGAGTCACAACAGCAAAAGTACTTTTGAAATGAACCTGCACTCTCACCCAAACAGATTGTATCTAATAGGGGAAAAACACAGAAAAAGGTGTCAAGCTAAAGTCAGTAAGTAATCTACACACATATGCACATATGGACCATCTGGTGCCAGTGAGCCTGCAGAGACAGGATATCACACTACCTAAACCAGCACTTGTACTATAACAAAAACAGTCAGACAACCTTTAGGGCAAGGTTAAACAAAGAACAAAAGTTTGGCACTGAAGTGTGCATGAGGCTGCGGGAGGAAACATATGTTCTCCGTATGATTAGCAATAAACTGTTAAACTGGTTTTGGCTGTGATGCACTGATATGCTCGGGTTTTAGTAAACAGCAGGGGTGAATTAAAAATTTTTTTTTAGCTCAGACATTTCAAAGTGAGAAAAAATTAGTTCACTAATAGACGGAGTGCTGCGTTGGCAAGAACTGCTCGGATTTCTTCCAGACATTTTATTTACATGTATATCTAAGTATATATTCAATATGAATCTTCAAAAAGAGGGCAGCAGCAGCTGATTCTGTAAAAAAAACCAAAAAAGTTCTACTCCTTTGGAGCAGGGACCTCGTATGTGTTATATACGGTTTGGGGTTTGTTACCAAAATAAGTTAATGTATTACACATTATTTTTCCTTTCTTTGAAGAAATGTCCCTATCCTAGTGAATAACACATCAATGAGATCTTCCTTTTAATGTTTAAGTACAAACACAAAGTTGAAAGCAAAGCTGAAAACCAGCCCAAAAGAGCACTCCGCAGCGATCAGCATAGAGATCGCTGTTTCTACTGTGGAAACAGGTTTGTAGGATTACAATTCTACAAGCCAGCTCTGCTTTGGTTACCTGTTGAAAATCAGGCTCTGGCTCCTTGGCCGGTGTCAGCATCCACTCAGCTTTAAAATCACTGGTTTGGCACACAGTCTATGCAACTGACCTGTTATTAGCAGCTGTCCTGGGCGCAGTTTGCTGTTTATTATCACATTTCATTTGTCTTTTCATGTAACACAAATTCAGGTGTCCATTTTTGAGATTATATACATTGTAGATGAATTTTCCTTCTTCCACCGCAGAAACTAAATTTAGTTGATTGTAGCGCCAGCATGCAGGAAAAAAAAGGCATGTGTTATGACTTTTTTTCTATTTGCCTAATGTGCAGATAATTGAAGAACCATTATAATGCAAGTAGTAATGTAATTACTGAATTTAGTATAGCAATATGTTACATTACTGCATTATAGAAAGTTGCATCCATAATTAATGTGTGAGCCCAAAGCTCAGGCTCCAGACAACTCAAAACACTACAATTTCAGACATTTTTTTTCTACTATTTAATATATATGATGTCACAGAGAGGATATTCCTAATATGGTCAACTCAGCTAAAACTGTAAGCACAGGAGGGCCATCTAGCTGCTGTTGAAACTTTCTATCTGTGAGTGCCAGCCAATGCGAATAAAGTTGTCTAAATGGGAGGAGCTAAAACAGTTTAGATAAATAGACAGTGAATGAAATGTAGGGCTGCACCAAGGCCCAGTATAGGATAAATAAGGATTATCTGAGCTGTAAATCCTGAAAATCTACTCTACTGGAAGGCAAGAATTGAAAAAATATTAAATTTTTGCCCAAGCTAGTTTGTTCTTCTTAGAACTTCTCGAGTGTTAAATCACTTCAGTTTCTGGTCACTTTTAAAAATATAGTTAATATTAAAGTTAATATTTACAACACAGATTGTGATGAAAATCATGTAGTCATGGTCACAAGGTCCACATTCTTTTTTAGCTTCAGATTCAAAAACATATTGCAAAATATAAGAGGAATGGTCACCCTTGACCTTTCGACCCCTTATCTGTAGTAAAATATTACCTTGCACCTTGTTTTTATTGATATTTCTACTATACCCAAAGCATCTCGTTCTTATCTTCAGCATAAGCCAGATGAAGATAGTACCTTTACCAATGTTACATAAACAGACTTCATATACACTTTGCGCATTCTATTTATTTTAACTCGAAAATTTCTATTAACCCTGCTGAATTGATGCAATAGGATGCAATTGGGTTTTGATCGCCGTGTTGTCATAAACACAGACTGATGCACGTTGCGCATCCTGTCTCTGCGTCCATGCATGCAAAGTCACTGTTTGCACACAAACATGTAGGCGTGTGTCAGACAGAGGTCTACGGTGTCACATGAATAATTCAGCGGTGCGCTGGTTGAACATAGGCCCGGGAGCTATCAGGTTACAGGAAGTAGGTTGGGTGCATCCACAACACAACAGCCAAGGCACAGCCAGAAGCCATTTACTACTGTACTTTGACCATGTGGTCATTTAACATCTATGCATTACCGCTATTGATTGACATAAAAGCCGGACAAATTCAGCTAAACCGTAATTAGCTGGAGACCATGACCCAACATAAGATTGGAGAAAGGCGTTACAAAGAAGCTGAACAGCAGATTAGAGTCTGGAGGGATCAAATTGGAGGAGACAGAGGAAATTACTGTCCCTTGCCGCAGCTGATAATCTGTACCTTCATTTAAAAAGAAAGAAAGAAAAGAAACCTTCATAGTGGTCAGCAAAACACTGACACTGCTACCACTCAATTTCATTCTATAACACAGCTGTTGAAATTCTTGGTGGGAGATGCTGCTGTTGGCACACCGCAGCCTCTTTGACACCTAACAGATTGTTATATTTCAGCGGCTAGTCTGTGAAATTTCTGCCTCAGGGTCTCACTCGCTTGTCAAGGTTCATGGAGGCTGAAGAGTTGGATTTAAACTACTGCTGGCCGTCTTCTGTATTCATACTGTTTGCTTTATGATCTCCAGCTAATACACGCACACACACACCAACATATATATATGGATTCTGGATCTTTCTGGATGTTTTTGAAAATCGAATGCAGAGCTCCAGATTTAGTTTCATCCAAATCTCCCATGAAAACCCTGCTAAGATTAGGCAGAGAGCAGCACTTTAAGCAGGCCTGACAGATGGACTGCCCAATTTACCCATGAGCTGTGAATAAGGGACAACACTCACTAGCCCCACCCCTGCCAACAGTTCGTTTCCCCTTCAATATATGAAGCCCCCAATCTTCCACTCTTCTCTCCACTCCACCAGTTTCTTACCACTTGAGCTCCCATTAAATCCTCTTCCTCTGCCATGAGCATACCGGGACCTCCTCTGCCCGTGTCCAACTGTGCCTCGCATCCAGTTATTCTGCTAATTCCCGCTGTGCTTGCTAATAGAGGTTGGCAGGGAGAAATGCTCACTCCTTTTCCCTCCATTTCTTCATCGACTGCCATCCTCCTGATGCTGGAAATTAGTCTGAGAATTAGAGGGAAAATTGGGTCTCACCTCTCAGGGAACATTTTAAGAGGTGAAAAATGAAAGCTAGCAGCTCACCTTTTTGTCTGCTCGCACCAATTATGAATCTCCCAATCTGCTAACTCCAAAATCTAATTAAAGTATAATAACACATCTGCCATCTCTCTCGCGCTCTCTCTCTTTTCTTCACTCAGTGACTTCTACTGAAAACTATACAGGTACCAGTCAGGTTTTGAGTCCTCAGTGTTGCATAGTGCAAAGGGTCTGAATGCTTTTAATACATATTTTTGTTTTGTGCAAGATAATTCAGACCAAGTGCATAAATACTTAAAGAAAACAGTGAATATAAAGCAGCGACTGTGCCAAAAAATCAGAGGAGTTTCATGTTGTTCTATAAACAGTTTTAAAACAGTAGTTGTGAACAAATGCAGTACTATTTGCTGAGATGCTGCCTCAGCATTTTAATTTAGGAAAAAAAATGAACTACATTTTTGTTGTTGCATTTATTTAAACAAATTGGATACATAGTGTTTTGATTAGTGTATAGACATGACAGTTCTATCAATCTAATTTCTTTCATTAACTTTTGGATTTAAAGTAAATGCCATAGATCTAAAAGATGGGCACAGCCACTATGAGATTACCATTTGGTTTCTGCACTCTCTTTTCAAGGTTCAGTGCATTCCGGGCATTTTTTTTCTTTTTTTTCTTTGAGAAGTGACCATATTTGGATGAGATTAACTATGTGCAACAAGGCAATGATGTTTAACCTTCCAAAATCTTCCTCTTTTTACACACAGCAGAGAAAATCAGTAAATGGTAAATGGCCTGTATTTGTATAGCGCTTTACTAGTCCCTAAGAACCCCAAAGTGCTTTACACATCCAGTCATCCACCCATTGGTGATGGCAAGCTACATTGTAGCCACAGCCACCCTGGGGCGCACTGACAGAGGCGAGGCTGCTGAACACTGGCGCCACCGGGCCCTCTGACCACCACCCGTAGGCAACGGGTAAAGTGTCTTGCCCAAGGACACAACGACCGAGACTGTCGGAGCCGGGGCTCGAACCGGCAACCTTCCGATTCCAAGACGAACTCCCAACTCTTGAGCCACGATCACCACAAAATGTTTTTGCATTTTATTAAAGAAATTTGAAGCAGGTGTAAATGTAAAAATCTTATATAAATCTTATATTTAAAATTGATACATAAGGATATGCATAAAACCATATTACATTAGGGCAGCAACTTTTGAAGTTTGATATGGATTTTTTGCAACAATATTTGAACAATATTTGAACAGACAAACACAACACTGAGAAATTCTAGCTACAGGTATCAGAACAGCATCCATGTGCCAGGTCATGAGGTCCCCCATTTCCCATCACCGCTTATTTTCATTCAAGAAGAGATTATTGTGGAATGTGTGATAGAAAATGTTAAATATCTATGTCTACTCATTTGAAAATATGAAATTTAATTTAGGTCTTTCTTTAGAGGAAACAAAACATTCGTCTTGACCTGGGTCTTCATGTGCAGAAGTCAAACCAGTGTTTTACAAATGAACCAATATCCTGTTAAGGCCACTATGTTTAACAGCCAGAACTGTGAAGATATGAGTGAAACTATGCTGTTTTTGTTCCACGGTGGAAGTTCATGGTCATGCTTTTCCTTTAATCCTGTCTGTCATGGTTCCACTTATTCATTTCTTTAGTTAAAGAAATGTCATCTTCTCTCATTTATAAGAGAGAATACAGGATGATATAAACATACGCGATACAATCATCTCATGTAGGTGGTATGAGCCCTTAATTGTCCTGTTTTCAGGGATAAAAGGACCTTTCAATATCTGTGTCTGTGACCTCTTAGTAACATCCTTTCACACTGATTTTGTTTTCTATCCTTGAGGAAGGAAGCATGGCCTGAAGGTTTGTGTGCCATTTCATACATTGTAGCATTCATTCATAAACAAATTGGAAGCTCTTAGAAGACCAACAAACTCACTCATTTATGAAAAAGCTTTCAGTTTTCCATTCTGTTTTAATTCATAGACGCTTAGTTAAGCCTTCCTAAATGCATTTTAGTTGTGAGGTTGGAAGAGGGCATCCATGAGCCCTGTTTGGTTCTTTTTTAACAAAGCTAATACCATAGCTCATGACCATGAGCCTCCTGGTGGTGCAAAGAGTTAATCCCGAGAGAGTCTTATTAGTATATTTAACTTCAAGTAGGAGATGTAAGGGGCGAAATGTGTGCAAAAGTGTGTAGTAATCAGTGGGCATTTCAAATACTTCTAGCTGTTTTTTGGGGTTTTTTTGTTTGGGGTTTTTTTGTGTGGTTTATGTGATTTTGTAAAAAAAAAACAAAAAAACCCCTCTCTGCTCGTGTCTTAGATTTTTATTTTGCTGGAAGTGATTGGTGAGGTGATTTTTATCCTCTTGCAGGTCTTCGTCATGGCCTGGGTCAGTTGACCTTCAGCGATGGGACGTGCTACACTGGACAGTTTGAAAATGGCCTCTTCAATGGTTGTGGGGTGCTGGTCTTTCCTGACGGCTCCAGGTTTGTCAGTCACTTTTTGCACACTCTGGTTGTTAAACCTTGAAACTCTGCACCTGAAAATTTAAAACCTGCAAATAAGTATGTCGTACAGAAGATACAACCCCAGCCTCCTCCTGAATGAAACCTGTCTGATTTGTTCCTTCATTACTTCTGTCATGTAAATAATGTACATAATGCTTGTGCTGGTTTTCAGCTTTATTTCCATACGAAATAATCAATGTGAGAAATTTATACAACAGTAGAAGAGTACAACAGTATCTCAACAGTCTAACTTTGGTGGTACATGTGACTGAAAAAGCTTCTGCACAGAGCTGAAAGAAGGATAGATTTTGTTTCTTTCTCTGCTTCTGTTGATTAAAAATATCCAATCATAAAGACATCGAGAACAATGCAGCTAAATGAAGCATGATGAGCACTGCTGTGAGGAAAGGACTGTCACACACAAAAGCTGAGGTGAAAAATCAATGAGAAGATATTCTAGTGCAGACCTACTCTGTACTATGTTACCTCTCCATGGAAATTCTAAGAGGCAACACGAATAACATGACATAGAGGAGCTGGGGTGGCGGCGGGTTGTGTGCGTCAGCAACTGTCTGCAGATATATGTATAATATATATATATATATATATATATATATATATATATATATATATATATATATATATATATATGTTATGTCATGTTATTCGTGTTGCCTCTTAGAATTTCCATGGAGAGGTCCAAATAGAGCAACACTGAATAATATAAATTATTGCAGATTGAATAACAATTCATCTAAAATTAGAGTATGTAAGGAGGTGTTTTTTTATTAATAAGGATCTGTTGACTGTTTGCAAATTATCCTTCACATACCTTTTATCACCAACACAAATTGTAAAATTCAGACTCTAAAATTAACGGCAGGAAGGTGGCTGAAGGGGTCAGTCTTTTTTGTGTCCTTACATACAATGAATAAGTCAATGCACAATTTGAATATTTAGTTTCCCAGTCTCGAAAAAAAGAGAAATAAGCAGAGAAAAAAAATACAAAGCAGATTGTAGCACAATGACCTGTGCAGTTGAAAAAGAAAAACCAGAAAGAAAAAAGTTTTTAACCTCAGAATACTTTGAGTGCTTTCATGGCCTCAATATGTTGAGTATTTTATTGTTGGCTGCTTCCTTTTATTTATTCCTCATACATGAATTTTATCTGTATCTCTCTGTTGGCTTTGTCACCCAAGATATTTATAAAAAAAGATGTCAGCCCAATAAAGATTCAGTTAATTCAAGAGAAGGTGAAGTGTTCAAGTAGAGCACGGCATAGGATAAAGAAGCAACGTATTGCCTGTTCAATGCCATCTGTTGTATTTTTGTTTGCACAAAAAACAACTGATTAATCCTTCAAAGTTCTTTGGAAACACTAAAACATGTATTTCAGGCTAAGTGAATAATATTTAAAGGTTACATGAATAATAAAGAGAACATATATCTTTTCAGTTACTGCCTGTCGAGTTCTGAGAAGCCTTTTAGTTTAGATGAACTTTGTACTCAGCTTGAATTCACAGAAGTTACAATAAGTTTAATTAGAAGCCCAGTGTTGTTTGAAAAAGGAGCAAATCTCCTGTTGCACTGCCGGTGTTTTGCGCACTACGTTGCAATTACTTTAAAGAAACAATGCAGAGGAAAAACGCTCAAGAGACTGTTAGAGACGGATTTCACATGCAGCTTTTTATTGTCATCCCTCTTATCCTGTTGATTTTTTTAACCCTACTTTGCTCTCTTGCAGTTCAGCCTTTTGTTAATTTGTGCCTGTTTGACACTGAAGTAATTGTGTTCATGCTGTGTGTTAAAAAGGCTGACACTCTACACTTAGATTCATGCTAAGCTTATTGTACAGCAGTGACTACAATACGCCATGGATCTGATTCTGGCTCCTTCACTGAAATACTGTCTGGTTTAGTTAAACAGGGTGGGTTAGTAGTAATAGACTATATGTCGTAAAAAGGTTTGCAATCAGTTTTTAAAAAAAGATGAAAAATATCTGACATCTAACATAAAAACTATATTGTTTTCAAGGTTATTAGTTCCCTTTATCGTCCCCCTCCTGTCTACTTACTATTTTGTCTTTTAGTATCTTCCATGTCAAGTCTGTCGTGTCTCCATTTTAGTTTATGTTTTGTCTGTGTCAAGCTCATGTGGCTTAGTCTCTCAGTGTTTGTGCTTCCTCGTTTCCTTTGATAATCCCGTGTCTCCTGTGCTTCATGTTCAGCATTGCCTTCCCTGTCCTGTTATGCCTGATTTTTCCCTGCTGTGTTTCCCAGCTGTTTCCACTCCCTCATCACCTTTCTGTGTGTATTTCCCAGTTTCTTGTACCTCCTATTGTCATTCCAGGATTAGTTCATGTAATTCGATGTTTTTAGTTTTTTTTTTTTTTCATGTTTAGCTTTTATGGTGGTGGATTATTAGCTCAATAAATGAATCACCTTTTATTAAGATTAATCTGTCTCATTTGGGTCCTCCACATCACACTTCGCATGGTCTGTTTATGAGGCTAAAAAACAAAAAACTTAATTTATTGAGTCCCCGATGCTCCGTGAGTGGTTTGTCGCAAGCTGGGCGACGTATTAGCCAAAGTCCTAGCAGCATTCGCGACTAACGTAAGCTTTGTGTCAATGTGATATTTTAACCTGGAAGTGCCTCAGGGAAAACAAAATTCCTTCTTGCACAATGTGCGTAATACTTTATGTGGGTCGACTGTTCCATCTTGTTACTTTTTTAATACTCAAATTTCCCATCGAGAGGGCAAATGTGCCTTTATCATCTTCCATATTGGTTCATTGGTTCTGGTCACTACCAGATCAACTGCCCATTTGCACATGTGCGAAGGCAACTTTACTTGGACAAACTGCCCGAAATGCGTTGACAGAAACTTTTCGGGGATTCTGAGTCATTCTACACTCCAGATGCGTTAATTGTATTAAAAATTTTAATTGTGCTGACCTTGATGTCGGATTAATTTGCGTTAACGCGTTAATTTCGACAGCACTAATATATATATTTTCACATTTTGGTGGTTGTGTCTGTGTTATGGTATAATTTGTCATTGAAATCAGTTCATTTCTATTTATATAGCGCCAAATGACAACAGCAGCTGCCTCGGGGTGTCGTATATTCAACCATTAATTTTGAAGTCTTTCACATGTCTTCAGATTACATTATGTAGCAACTGCATTTGGCTTGTTCGTGTTAGTTCTATTTCCCATAGAGAGAAATGAGTGTGTAGATTACTGTACATTATTGAATTTACTTCAATCTATAGGGAAAAATAAACTAGCTTTCTTTTTAGCTGTACTTTCTGCTCTTGCTAGCTAGCTGTGTAACAAGGAGATAAACAGAGACAAAAGCAAAAGTCTTGATTTATCTTTGTATTTATTTATTTATTTTTTCATAACAGCAAATGGCAAAGAGAAATGAAGTAACAAGCTGCCTATTGGAAAAAGGTTACTGCATGAATAACTGATTACCTGAAATGTAAAACTAATCCTTTATGTTACATATTATAGTTTTTTATTTTTTAAAAAGTATTTAATGCTGTCTCCTTATCCCTAATCACTTTCCAATGCCTTACGCCCAACACCATCAGGCAATAGTGACAGATCCATATTGCTTCCTACATGATTTTGTTGTGTTCCTTCACATATTTCTTTTCTCTGGAGTTATTTTGGTTGTAATTTCTAATCAAAACATTCTTTTTGCCATAGGAAGAAATGTTGAGATTCCAACATTTGGCTTTTTAAAAACCACAAAAAAAAACCATTTCATATTTTAAATTCTTAAAAGAAACCCTGAAAAACTACATTTTTCCACTGCCTCTATGAACTTTAGATGACACGCTTACGGAAAGCTTTGGTACTTTAGTGCAGCTTTACATTTTAGTCCAAAAGCTTTTTGTGCTTCTGTACCGCTCATAATTTAAATGCTCAAGGACAGAATTAGTGAGTCAATAAAGCTTTTGTATTTTTTGTAAGTTTAAAATCATACTTTAAAAAAAATGTCCTTCTTTACTCACCTACTTGTTCCTTTTCTCTTCTGCAGTCCTGGAATTTGCCCCTGTCTTTCATGTAAATGCATTTTTATGTGAATGTTTTTTAGGTATGAAGGAGAATTTGTGCAGGGGAAGTTTCAAGGTGTCGGCGTCTTCACTCGCTTTGATGGCATGAAGTTTGAGGGCGAATTTAAAAGTGGCTGTGTGGATGGCTATGGTAAGACCTTATATTCTGATACTCACTATTAGATTATTTAGAGATTTTGGATGAGATTGACATTGCTAGCATCTTAGTTTTTGCATACTCTATTACTACCTTTAAATATGATGTATCAGGTAATTTGGATTTCATTTGGAGGAATTCTTCAGTATTATGTGAGTTAAAAGGGAAGCCTGCTTTATTGCAATGCTGTCTATGAAAAAACATTTTGAAAAGCTTAAAAGTATCTAAATTTGGAAACCTCTGGCTTGTGTTGCTTGCTGGACTTTAATGTTTATGCTTTTTTTTGATTGTTTAAGTTATTAAATTAAGGTAGTAATTCAGATGTATGTTTTCAACTAACCCTCCAGTCTCAGTGGTTTATCTGTCTGTGGTTCCAACTACTTTAAGTGTTTTTAATTATATTAAACAGTGAAAGGTGCTAATTGTCTGGTCTGAAGCTACCGTGTGTCTGGGCACAGAGTCTCTGTAGGTAATCAACACATTTTTTATTTGAAGGCTGTTGTGTGGAGAGGGCGGATCAGTGTGTCAGTGTGACAAGTGGTGATTTGTTTGTGCTTGTAAAAAAAAGAGATGGAACATAAAGATTCCTCCAGTTTCCTGACAGTTGAAGACCAGAAATCAGAGCTGGTTCGAGCGGTGGTTTAAATGTAATTTTTTGTTGATTGTTATTATCCCGAGTTCCCAACTCTCAGCTGAGGTGATGATGTATTTCAAATGAAGAAATTAACTTAAAATTTAAAAGTTAATGTAAAATTAACTTGAAGTTATTGCCATGGTTTCTTATAGCCACATTTAGGACCAGAATTTAGTTGTTGTGAGTCTGAGTAGCAGTTCTATACTGTGTTTGGTGTAAGTAGCACACCAAACATCAGTGTCACATATTTTCCTGTTCCTAACCAGCCTTGAACCAATTCAAAGAGCAAAGGTCATGTGACTGCTCAAACTCCTGGCTACACTGCTGAGTTCTAACAGCTTAACATGATACATCAGATACTTGGGTGGGGTGCTCTGCCACAATACAAAAGGTGTTCAGCTACCCTGAACACCCCCCACCCCCCCAACACTGGCAAAAAAAGGGGTTGAGAATAAAGTTGAGATATTTTGACTACATGATATACATTCAATGGATATGTTATTAGGTACACCTTGCCAATTGGAACCCTTTTTGCCTTCAGAACTCCTTTAATTCTTTGTGTCATCAACAACTGTGCCACATTCAAAGTCACTTTAATCACATTTCTTCCCCATTCTGTCGCTCGGTGTCTGATGCTCAGTGATAGGCTGATTAGATGTTTGCGTTAACGAGAAGCTGAACAGACGTAAGGTTGTATAACAGTTAAATGAACATGCTTACTAAGCAAATTTAAAGACTTTTGAATGAATGAACTACAATACAAATGATATACAAGTTTTCATTTTTTTGTTCAGAATTATTGTGTCGGTGTGATTGTTTTATTTTAGTCAGGCACAAGTAATGTAGGGAAGAACATTTAAAATATGAAGAAGGAGGGAAAGCGGACATTTCTTGTATAAATTCATTTGATGAAGGCTTTTAATACGTTTTCTTTGCTGCTTTAAATTTTGTTAGCAATTTTTTGGTATTGTATCCACTTTCGTTGTTTTTGTCATGTGATCTCCTAAACACTGAGGCAATATTTTAACATGTTGGGAACTAAACTGATTTAATCTCTTGCTTGTTGGATGAAGCCAGTAGTTGGTTAGCTTAGCTTAGCATAAACACTGCTCTCCTGGCCTCGTGCAAAGGTAGCAAAAAACAACTTTCTACCACATTATTTCAAGCCAAAGCTAACACTTTGTTTCTTGTTTGTTACATCTGTACAAAGCTCAAGAGTAAAGATGACAGTCTGTCATTTTAGGGGCTGTTATGTGACAGGCTACAAATAACCTGCTGGACTCCCCAGTAGTTGCCAGGCAACTTGTCCCAAAGATGCGAAAGCAGCCTTCAGAGTCAAAGTCTGTGCTGTGTACATGGACCATCCACCCTTTGAACCCCCTCCTTCTGACTTCTGTGAAGCATAAGAACATGACACACTGCCAGTGAACATTAATCCAGGCAGCAATTACATTTCCTGCTAAAGCAGACAGTTATTTTCAGAGACAGAAAATTCAAAACAGTCCATAAAGGCAGCCAGATCTGACACTTCTGGCCATGTGTCACTTGTTTGATGAAGTGAGTTGTGTCTCGAGTATGGCTGTTAGTCAGTTTCCTCCGTACCTGTTTGCTTTGATAAAATGCATGATGAGAATTTTGTGTGGTGCAGGAGTGCTGGCGTTTGTGGACGGAGGCCCCGGAGGAGGCACCCACGAGGGTCTGTTTGAGACCAGCCAGCTGATGAAGAGAGAGAACAGCCAGGGAGCTGTGCAGCGGGCGCAGGCGGCAGCTGCCAAGGCCCGAGCTCTGGCCATGTGACGTGGACTACATCACCCACAGTGCCCCAGTACCAGAATCATCCTCCCAACACTACCCCCTTGGTTTGAGGTGTTTAATTTTTCCTTTAATTTTATTACTCTTTGGTTCCTTCTCATCCACTTTTTGTTGGACTGGTAAGTTAGTTTTTAGGATCTTATTCTTATACGTCTGTTCTATCTCTCATTCATGTAACATGCAGTATGCGCAGAGAAGAAATGAATGGCTCCCTTAAGTTTTGTCAACACAGCCACTGAATCAGGATCTGCTGAGCCAAACGCAGATTTAATGTTCAGTTCACACACTGGTGCTAAATCTGTTTCAGGGTCAGGTAATCTGACAAAACACAGAAGTGCATGTGGACGTTTTCCAGTAAACACTGATTTGGTGAGTTTCATGTCAAAAGAATATCTGACATGTGAGTTTAAAGTGACCTAAATTTATTTTAAAAAAGAAGACAATATTTATGTTTCAAAGTGAAAGTGCACAAAAAAATAGTGAGACTTTATATTTCTGAATAAATTAACTATTAACAAATGGTAGATAAACAAAAGTAAAACAAATTATTCTGATTTGATTTAATGTTTATTTTTACTGGTGAATTCTCAAGCCTAACAAATATAAAAGTCATAACTGGTTTAAAACCAAAGATTACATTTTTAATTTTTAATCACAGTTTTATTCAAATTTATTGATGTAAAACTTGTGTTAGAGCTGTTTTGTCTTCAAATATTCAGCAGAGCGCTACAGACCATGGCTATAACAAAGGACGTAAATGTGGTAAAAAGTAACTTTATTGCATTACACAGCAGACAACCAACAAACAGGGGACAGGCACATTTTCATTACTAACATAAAAAATACAAACGTATTTGATTTAATAAGAGATTATTCATTTAGGAACAAAAGCAACAGTAGATTCAGTACTCAATTCTAGTCACTTGAATTAGTGTTTCAGCAGCACTGACATGCTTTCACATGGAAATGAAGTCATTCATATACGTTTAGAACAAAATGTCTAAAAACTTTATTTTATAGGTCTCAGATTTTAATGAGCGATTTCAAAGAATTCTGCCATGTGATTCTAATTAGAGTCAAAATACAGACCATGAATAAGTGGAACGCTGTTATTTACTTCATTGCTTGAGACAGTGTAGCAGAAGTCAGCTGACACTGCAAATATATAAACAAAGCTTACAGTTTCAGGTACTGTTTGTATAAATGAAATTTACAATTACAAAGAGAAATGAGTTACTGCTTGAGAACTGTCCACATAGGTCAGCTCTAAGGAAACTTACACAACAATGGATTGCCTGTTTTTAGTCAAATTAAATATAAGGGAAAACTATTCAAAAAGGTGTCAACAGGCTTCATTCTTACTTACCACTAAATCTGAAATAAATCAATGAAAGGAATGTTTATTTTCATATCAGCACTTGTTTTGAACATCAGCTCACCAGATCAGTACTTTCTGGGTTTCCTACCTTCCCTTTAAAATGCGTGTTTTTTTTCTGACCTCTTATTGGTGCTCTAAGGAGAATACAGATTGTTCAGTTTGAGTCAGAGAGATGTCAGGAGGGCCTTGGTTAGAGACGATGTGAGCAGCGTTTGGTGGTCCTTTTCACTCAGTGCCGTTACAGCTCAGTCTGATTACAGAACAGCAGGAACATCTTCCTCAGTGCCAAACACACAGTGCCAAGCGGCTGCAGCTGATCCCGAATCAGTGGCTTATTATCAGAGAGGAAGCTGGGAGGGGGGAGGATGGGGATTAATAGTGAGGAGAATGGGAGTGCCTGCATTGTCACAGGCTGCAATAATGAGTACAATTTCTGTTTTGGAGGTGCAATTTGATAATAGCATGCAATTTATGTTTGAAAGCAAGATTTTCCTTCCACCGGCAGTTGAGGAGCTTCCTGCTCTGTCAGGAAAGAAAGGCTTTGTAGGTGAAAGGGAGGGCCATCTGATGAAGGAGAGGCTCAAATGACTTGAAGGGTTTCGTGGGAGAACTATGTGCACCTTTTTCTGCGTGAAATTTGAGCCATTTTCTAAGAAACAGCATTAAGATTATGCCTCTTTTTTTAAATGTCAAAATGTAACCTCAATTTATGTCAAAATCCATGAACCAAAAACATTGTGTATTTTTGCAGTGCAAATCTTCACATAGGCCAAGGTTTTCCAGCAAGGTAAAACATATTGTAATGTGCTCTATGCACTTTTCTTTTTTACTCTTCACAACCCTTAATTATGTCACTTTGGAGTCTCATCTGATGTTTACAGTTTGTGTATCCTACCCCCCCCCCCCCAAACAAACGAAAAAAGTAAGTAGCACATACTTTATGTGTATCATACCTGCTGGGAATCAGTGGCCATCTATGTAATGAGACTGGTCGTGTAGATGTGCTATATATATATGTGTGTGTGAATGTAGTCGTACTGTTGTGGGTGGGGGTTGGGGTATTCAACGTGTAATGGAGTTAAGTGTCAGTTACGTGAATGTTCCAGTGTGCAATTAATTTGGGATGTGGTTTGGGGGCCGATGTCTTCCCTGCTGACCAGTTTGACAGCGACATCTAAAAGAGCTGAAGTGATGGAGGCATCTTACACCTTTTAATTGGCTTTGGGATCCAAACAGAAACTGTCAAACATATGCGGTTATTAGGGGATGACGTGGGCTGGGTTTCCACTGGAATAATCTTTAGTCTTATTCACTGTATTATTTCAGACAAAAATGTTGTGACTATGTTCATAGAGAATCTTTTAACTTTGTCCTGTATTGTATTTAACTGAATGATCCCATGTTCCTTCACAGTCTTAGAAAACAAAGAGGATAATGAAACCCTTTAAAATGCACCTTAAAACCTCAACTTTAAAAGTTGCCATGTGATATTAACACGGATGACTGTCTCTCAGCATTAGCAAAGTTATGCTTTCTAATGTGGGTATGACTGAAATCATTGGTTCACTGTGATGAGTATTAATTATTAATGAGGGTGCAATCTAAATCCACCCTAAAACAGAATTCACATATTTCAGAAAAAGTCAAACGATCTCTAAGAATGTAGCTTTGAGACAGTTTATGGACTTAAAGAGAGAATTAGGTTACATGCTATCTGCCATAGCTTTTAGAGCTGGTTGGAACATTATAAAAGGAGAATGTGAGGTCTTGAATTAAAATTGATAGTCACAGGAACATTGAACTGTTTTCTTTGGGGTTTTTTTTATTTGTTTGATTTAAAAACAAAGCATTTCAACTCTTAATTCTCACTAGATTATCTAAGATCACTAAAATAAATAATAATACGCTAAGAAATAGTTTTACGTTTTGGTGCCATGTCCACATCTGTGCCAAGTATGATGCTAAAGCCAGATTAAGCTAAGTAGCTTAATTGACTTAACATTGTTCAGTCTTCTCCTAGGCAGTGGGCAGTGAGTGATTCTTAAGTTCTCATATAATTCTTTATGATTACCGTATAAATTTTATTTAACTGAAAGTGTGATATTTTATAGACAAAGCTATTCTGCTCTTTCATGTTATTCCCCAACTTTGTGCAAAGATACGCTAACACTAGGAAATTAGTCTTACTAATCAAATTTGACTCTTCTTCAGTTTAAAATAGTGATTGAAATAATTCAAACCCTAAAAATAAATATTTTGTGCACACATTCTGTACACAGGAGAGAGGCTAGAAATATGACTTTCTGCACATTTCAGCATCATTTCAAACAAGGTTCTCCTTTTTTTTCTTGCATGTTAGGCTTTTCCGCATTGATTAATCTTAAAATTATTAGGTAGAAACTGAAAACTGACTGCATTTAAAAAACACTGTAACAGGTTAAATGAACAAGAGTCACCTTGAACTGCAGCTGATATATAAGTTGCTTCCAGCTGTTTAAGAAGTCTTTCCTTTAGGCTTGTTTGCAAACACAGCAGCATCAAAGAGCAGCAGGATCCATATCAAAATGTCCAAAGTCACATTTATTCATTTTCTTCAGTTATTTTTGTCAGCAGTGTAAACAGCACATTGTGTCTGATTAGTCCTTACTAGAGACTATTGTGTCTTTAATGGTTAATTCTTTTCCTTCCACAGCTTCAGCAGCACTTTCTCTTATTAAACCCCAAATTATGATCAATTAAATAAAATAATTACTGAATATTAAAATTAATAGCCTATGATTAACCTTTAATTATAATCTATTAGTAGTTACGTCACATACATCAATCCACCATGAGTCTCACTTCAAGTGGTAGCTATAAATTGGGAGTGCTGTGGTTTATTATATTCTTAAAAGGATCATTCATCAAAATGTAAACATAAAGACAAAGAACAGTTAATTTTTTATGCAAAAGGATGGAATGAAATAAAGTGAATACCGTTTTAGGTGGGATTTCTAACAGTCTGAGGACTCGATGCCTTTTAAATGGGTTATTTTAACAGTGAAATGCCATTTTTGAGGACAGTTTTCTTTCTTTCTTTTTTACTGAGGCTCTCTGACTGTTTCATTTACACCAGGAATCCATTGTTGTTGTTATTCTTGGTGTCTTGAGCTGCATGTACATTTTAATATTTTCTCTCTCTTTCAAGAGGCATTGCCTGAGTCTGTATAGAGAGAAACGGACACTTAATTCACACACATGTGTGAGGAATGGAGACATAATCAGTGTCTATAATTTCATTAGTTCCACAGTATTTACTTCTCACACTCTTTCACACAAACACGCACACACTTGTGCTTAGACTGTCCTTATGTACGGCACAAACAAAAACAAGCCCATTACCATAATCACCACTGTAATGAGAAAATAGGGCGAGAGCAATCCAGGGCTCTTTAACAGTTGTTCAACAAGTGAGAGAATCAACACTGCTTATGAAAAATGAGACACAGTTACTTAATCGAGTGCCTGAACAAAAACCTTCTTCTACTGTGCTTTGAGTACCGGCTGACTGTTTTACTTACTCTTATTACTTTGTCTTAAATCTTTTTGTCTTTTTGTGTGTTTTTGTGTTTGTGCTTAATAAAGGGAAAACATGAGTGTGGGGTTGAAGGGCAGCAGTTTACCAGTTTATCACACTGGTGAGATGATTGCCTGATGAGTAACAACCAACTCACTGCCTTCACTCACAGTATGCCTTCATATTTGTTTTGGGTATTTTAAATACCTGAGAGATGGAAACTGAAACATTACACAAGGTTTTTCCAAATATCTGGATTTTAGAGATTTTTTGGACTTTTTTTTAAAGTTTTCAGCAACAAAGGGAAAAAATGGCTCAGGTCTTACATTATCTTGCTGTCGAGATTTTATCCTGAAATACGCCATGAAAATATACAACAATAGCTTTTGTTGGAGTAAAACTGGTGTCTTTAAGGGGCTCTCTGGCAACTTTGTTTGAAATAAGCAGAACTTGCTTTACGTTATAGAAAAGCCTATCAAGCTGCATAATGGGAAATTTAGGATTCGGCACTGGGGCATGATCCAGACTAGGGATGCATGGCTGTTCTGCAGAGAAATATTTCATGCATGGTTTTCAGTCGTCTATCTGATCTCCGATGGAACAGATATGCTTCTGTTTTAATCAGTTCAGCTTTCTGCTTAGAAGGCAGTTTGTGTTTCATTTGTATTGCACATTTGGTGGCCAGAAAGGTGTGTTTGTACTTTGAGTGTATTTTCTTCCATTTCACGCACATAAATAAAATCATTGTGAATGAGGTGAAGCCAGCACCTCCATACTGTGTAGAAACAGAGAATCCTAGAGCAGCTATTGTGCTGCTTATGTTATGCCTCCTGTGTTGACATAGTTTAAAGTTAGGATATGTCAGCCTCTGCTGACTGAATTTCACCCATTTAAGTGGAATATGAAATTGCTGCAGTACCCCTTTAGAGGGAATAATTGTTGAGCCATTAAAAAGACTGAACGTCTCTCAGTTCTGTGTGCTGACAGCCTGATGAGAGCACTTCTGCTAATTTAGCCAAAGGAAAGCTCCACAGATTAGAGGCAGATTAGAGTTTTTTCAGGACTGTTTGGTCAAAGAAGCCAATCAACACAAAGTAAATGACATTTACTGTTTAAGGTAAAAAAAAAAAGTTATTTGTCAACTGAAAATAGTTGCACTAAAATATGATTACCAGCCTTGTTAAAAAGAACCCTGACTAGTTCAGCTTGTGGCTGCTGTTTCTAAAGCACGCTGTCAAAACACATAGTTTGCTTTTATTGATTTAAAAACTGAGTCGGTCCAAATTTCTAACAAACCAGAGGTTTAAAAATTGTCACAGTGTGCTGCTTTTGTTTGCAATTTCCAGTTAAAAAAAAAAACAGCTTTCCTGTTGGAGAGGAGGAAGGTGGTAGGAAAAAGACACTCTGCAAAAGACCTGCAATTAGGTTATAGGAACCCATCTCTTTTTGCACTTGAAGCAAAAAGTGTTCAGAAATATTACTGGTTATTAAAGGATGACTGAAGGTGCCAGTAAACCTTGCACATTGGTCTCTGACCAATATGACTAATTGAAGTATTTTCTGGAAGTAAAACTGAAAGTCAGACTAATCTGCAGTGTTTAATCTATACATGTTTTCATAGTCAGGGTTCCTTTCCTTTCTAAGCAAAAATACAATCTCTAAGGTGACCTAGCATGTTGTTCCCCATGTATCCCCGTCAACTATTATGCTGTTTAAAGTTTCACTTTATTAAGTCTGTGCACAAAATTCTTGTGAGCCAAAAGCTCAGGCTAATAATCCAGAGTCCAATCACAATGCAGAGGTTAAAATTGGTCCCCTTTTAGGTCCATTCAATGGTTTTTCTAATTGTAAACACTCCCCGTGATCTTTATCAGGAGATACAAGTCTGCATAATGCATTTATTTTTCTTGTATCATAACTGAATTTAGTTTTCCTATTACAGAGCGTTTTTTGTTGTGAAACTACGTTTTCAAAACAGATCAAAGGTCAACTTGTGGCTTCTCAGAGGCTTTAATCATGTCTCTTTTCAGGTGCCATACTGTACACATTTACACATGCTACACATGAGCAGCATTTCAGTCTTTTATGAAAACTGAAGGAGAAAAATTTAACGTTTTAGGCATTTAATCATTTGTCCAAGTTCAGTCGTGAGCTCAAATATTAATTTTGATGAAAAATAAACAAAAGCTATTGTTGACTAAAAATAAACTTGCAGACAAATTTAACAACTGATAACCAAAACTTATCTCTGTAAATAAAAACTCAGTAACTGGGCTTTTTTTTCTTTTTCAGAAGTTTCACAGATGCATGTTTTATGTCGTCTCACGTGGGGCCACGTCCCCGTTTTAGCACCTTTAAACACTGCAAAAACATTTGGAAACTGAGACTCGCTGATGTCACGAAGCCATAAAGTCACATTGTGTTGTTGTTTCTGATGAATTTGTTGTTAAGATGATGATGTCATGGAAACAAAAGATGAATAGTGTTTGGTATTTTAGATGGAAGTGAATCCACAGACAAAACAATAAAGAAAATGCATGAAACCGAACCAGATTGTGAGCCTTTTGTGTTTGTGGTGCGAGGGCCCCCGGGAGACATGAAACACTGGAACGGCACAACGAAAGGTGCACACAACCACAAGTCAACACGCATACACATGCGGAGACATATGGAAGGATTCTGAACTCTGATCACACATCTCAGCAGGTTTAACGATTATTCGTGGAGCTCGGCTGTCAGAAGCCCACCTCCACCACCCCTCCCCCTGCTTCATCCTCCCCTCCCCCCACCCACTCTCTGCTCTGCTGTCACTAAAATAGCTTTAAGGTGTGTTTAGGTTGGACTTTAACCCCTCCGCCTGTTTCGTCTCCTTGGCAACCGTCCAGAGTTCCCTTAATTTGTATCATCTCAATCCCAAGTGCTGCAGCAGTTTTGCCTATTTGCCCCTAATCATGGAGCCTGTTTCCATGGCAAAGTATTTAAATATGCTCTGCAGATCATATTCATGTAACACACCACCAGTGGAAGATGTACATGCGTGTTTGTGTGCATTTCTTTTGTTCCTAAAAGTGACCCCCCCCCCCCCCAACCTCGTGGATCACATCTGACGTGGTTTTTAAATTTCATTTTCCAAACATCATCGCTTCTCTTCTTCCATTCTATCCCTCTAATTCCACAGGGAGGGATCTCCTGTTTTCTATTTCATGCTTTCCTTAAAGAGAGGGGGCTTTGTCTCTTATCTTATCAGTGAAGCTTCACGGCTCCCAAAAGCTTTGGCCATGTTTAGAGAGGAAGTGCACGCAGCATACTGATAAGAGAGGCCTGTCACTGCACGTATAGCTGTGAGAAATTAAAAAAAAAATGGTGTATGAAGAAAGAGGGGGGCACAGATACACAAAGCGTGGATTTTGCCTGTTTTAATTGCTCTACAATGGCACTTTTGGGAGTTTGTGTATGTGTGTTTGAGTCAATGCATGGATGCCTGAGTGCGCTGGGGGAGTTATATAATAGGTATATTCATCTGCTAAATAAAAATTTCAGCAGCCATCACTCTTCCGCTATAAGCTGCAGCTCAAGGATGAGACGATATAGGCAGAAAGGTTAGACATAAACATCACCCCGATACTGGCTGCTTCTTATTCAAATCAGCTGATTCTAAGACCTGCCAGCCAGGAGAGAAAACACGAGTCTGAGAGGAACCGAATTCACACAGACATTTGTCCATTTTTGGAATTAAATGATGAAACCTGAAGATACTAAATGTATTGTTGGGGGAAGGCTTACATTAGAGCTTTACCAGGAGAGAGTCCAGTGTGATCTTGTCATTGCAAAAGCAACCGCAGGGTATTCAAATGAAATAGATAGGGCAGGAAACTCTTAAATACACTGAGGGTATATATTTATCAGGGGGGCCTCTGGGGCTGTTTCCCATTTGTCATCACGTTCACGAACAGCATTTGATGTCAAAATAAAACTTCCTTGCGAAAAACACAAAACCCCGTAATCATTCAACTCGACTATGTTTAATCCCAAAAAACAAAAAAAAAGTTGAATAATATTCAAAATATCACTTTATTCTCTGGATACTTTGCTTTACCACACATGGTAAATTAAGTCACTGACTGCGAGAATGTTGGTTCCAGGAGCTTTTATTAAAAGTCACCGCATCAACCTGCATGCCCATGCTTTTCAAATACACTTAGAGTCTGTGAGAATCAGTTTGAGTCTATTAACGTTCATAGTGTTGCTATAGCCTGTATATAAACGATGGACCAAGCCACCGGAAAACCCACTGTGAAGCCTCGGGCTTATCATCTTTGCTATTACTGTCCTGTTGTGAGTGGTAATGCTGTATGCTCACAGGCTAATGACTTGTCAGCCGCATGGTAGCATCTCCTGGTTTAGCCTCCTTTTTCACCTTAACAGCAACCATAACCTACAAAACCAGCGTCGTGTTTTACTCAGTAAGATTTCAAACTAGGGACACAGATCATGAACTCTTCAGAAAAGGGTTGTGAAGTCACAGATCAGGTGAACCAACAAGTCATTTTTATCAAACTATACAATTAGATGCAAGAGTCACCCTCTACTGCAGGGGTCTCAAACTCACGGCCCGCGGGCCATTTGCGGCCCATGTCACCTCTACTTGCGGCCCGCATATTGATGTGAAGAAATATTTTTTTAATTATTATTATATGAAAAATGATTTAATACGACGGCAGAGTGTTACAGGCATGGCCCTTTAAGACTGTAGCCTCATGGGCGGTGTAGTCCTTGCTGCAGGGAGAACATGTGGGACCAACCCTCCTGCTGTGTGTGTGTGAGCGTGAGGGAGGGAGAAAAAGGAGAAAAGTACGAGGTGCTACTGAGTAGAAATTAAAAAGAAATTAAGATTCGACTGTACACTGTGTTCGTGTTTTCCTCCGAAACAAAGATCTGCTGGAGCAGCCTTTCAATGCCTCTTTCTGTCTGTCGCTAGCAAAGTTGACCCAGACAGTAAAGCTAGTTCCCGGCTACGAGCCCGACACGGAACCCAAAGTATTAGCCAGAGGTCTCCTTACCACGGTTCGGAGCCGCGGACCTGCCCGAGGTAACAAGAGAATGCAAACATGTTGAGGGATTGGCTGTGTTAGTTCAGTGAGAGATTTATTTGGAAAGAAAACAGTTTTCACTTACAGTCAAAAGCTAAAGTGTACGCTTATGCCTGCATTTTTATTTTGTTAAATACAAACAAAATTGTAGCAAAAGTGCTGCCACGTGTCTGGCCAGAAAGAGCTGTTTATTTGGTAGTTGAATGAAACTACTGTACTATACTGTTTTTTTCTGCTCATCAAATACATTTCATTGTAATGTTGACAAATGAAACTGAAACTGAAAGGCTTCAGATAGCTGAGAGTGAGAAAAAAATTCCGTTCATGTTTGCAATTTTGTCTTGTTACACAATATTTGGAATTAAATAAAACAAACAAAACACTACATTTTAGGAAATATTAGTGGGTGTTTTCGTGTTTGTTTTTTTGTACTACTTGGACACTAAAGTGGTCTCCAATGAGATGACGGTGCCAGAAGTGGCCTGCAGCTCATTTGAGTTTGAGACCCCTGCTCTACTGTGCAGTAGAAAAAATGCATGATTTTGTGGGTCAATGACACAGAAGGAAAAATAAGACAACTTGTAACTAGAAACCCAGTTGGACCCATTCAATCACAAACTAATGGCAAAATGTCTTCGTCATTCAGTTTTATCACTGTGTTGACACAACAAGGTCACTTTGAAGATGGAAAAGTGTTTGCAAACCTGGTACGGGTCTTTGAAATAACCATTTGAAAGGCAACAAGATCACAACTTCATTGCAGGTGGTTGCAAGACTTTTATTCGTTCTGCAGTTTCTACCAACTGCTTTCCCTGGTCTGACTGTAGTATAAGCCTTGGCTTCCTTTTTCACATCCAGAAGCTATGCTGATGTTTTATATACAGTCTGTGAGTGTTGCATAGATGTCTACTGACAACAAATGGACCTTCTGTATTTTTATTTTCCAGTATGGTGTAAAAAGTAGTACGTGCCTTAACGCTGATGATGAGCATACTTTATGCAAAGGGCAACAAGATGTTGTAAGATTTTTGACATTAACATTACAAAATGTGCAAAGAAACACACATACTGGGCTTTTGTGCAGAAGTATTCTACAAGTACTATACATTAAAATTCCCCCAAATTCAAAGAGTCAGAGCCTCATATTCATTTCATTCTCTACATGATGAAATCAAGTCTTTATTACAGTTCCTCCTCAGGCTAGTCATCACAGCACGTCTTGATTTTAAGACCAGGACACATTAATTTTATGGTGATATTTTCACATTCAACATGCCGCCGCCTTCTCCCTGCAGGTGCTTCAGGCACAAGAAACAAGAAAAACCGGAGTGGAGCAGATTGCAGTAGGGTGAGAGGGATGGAGTTGCATGTGTAAATGCTGGAGAGGAGGAATAACACTTGGGCTTAGCTAAAACACCAGAGGAGAGGAGAGGATGTAGGGGGTGGGAGTACCAAGGGAAATGAAGACATGATATACATATTCAACATCCATCAAGGAAAAAAATCCATACACTGATGGTCAGATAGATGTAATCCATCTCTAGTAGGTTCTAGCAGTAATCTGCGACAAATAGCCTTTTTTTTGTTTTTGTTTTTTTCAGTCCTGAAGAAGGTGCTTGAACTTGGACATTCAGACTAAATGCACAGTGTAGGTGGAGATTGATAGGGAGAGACAGCAGAGCCTATCCTCTCCAGAAGGTGAGTGCTGTTCCAATGAATTAAAATTCCAACACACACTATTGCTGCTTTGAATTCTGATTTCTGGAATTTCTGTTTTTACGCTCATGATGCTATCCTGTATGCCACTGGTCCCACTCCAATCTACTTTCTACAGATTACATGCTATTTTTAGCCGCCAATGGTTAACTTAAAGCTTGTTTTAAACTCCACAAATGCTGAAATATGCATTTCACATGAATATAATCACTGAAGTAGGTTAAGTCTTAAAGCAGCATAAATCAATATAAAAACATGGTTCAATAGTAGAATGTCCTGGTGAAGTCATTTTTGACTCCGCACTTAAAAACGAACTGTGCAGAATAAGATTTCTGCTGCTAGAGGTTCCTCATTCAAACCAACAGTAAAAGCATACTTTAAGATAAAACTAGGATCATGTTGTTATCACCACTGTTGCCTAGTAAAAGTTACCGAGTCAGGCTGAAATCACATCAATGCACATTAATTCTGGTAATGATCAGGTTGCATATTCACTTAAAGAAGTTGCTTTCTAATCAAACAATTGCAACACAATGTTAATTGCTAATATGAACCAACTGTTCATATAGTTCCGGTAGCCTACAATATGTATCAAATTCAATAATAGGGAGGGCCAGAGCTCTTATGATCAAACAATCTTTTTTTACATAATATAAATTGATTATTCAATTTATCCATTATCCATTGCCGAAGCTGCTGCATTGAGCTGCAGCCGCAAGGTGGTTGGTGCCTGCCGTGGTGGTAATCCCCGAACCAAATGGTGGACACCAGAGGTGAAGGGAGCCACCAGGCTGAAGAAGGAGTCCTATTGGGCTTGGTTAGCCTGTGGGACTCCAGAGGCAGCCGACAGGTATCGACAGGCCAAGCGGAATGCGGCTCGGGCAGTGGCTGAAGCAAAAACTCGGGTGTGGGAGGAGTTCGGAGAGGCCATGGAAAAAGACTTTCGGACTGCCTCAAAGAGATTCTGGCAAACCGTCAGGCGTCTCAGGAGGGGAAAGCGGTGCTCTACCTGCACTGTGTATAGTGCTGGCGGAGCGCTGCTGACGTCGACTGAGAAAATTGTCAGGCGGTGGAAGGAATACTTCGAGGACCTCCTTAATCCCATTGACACGTCTTCCGAGGAGGAAGCAGAGTCTGGGGATGAGGGGAATGACCCGCCAATTTCCGGGGGCGAGGTCACTGAGGCAGTTAAACAACTCCTTGGTGGCAGAGCCCCTGGTGTTGATGAGGTCCGCCCCGAGTTCCTGAAGGCTCTGGACGTTGTAGGGCTGTCCTGGTTGACACGCCTCTGCAATGCTGCGTGGAGATCAGGGGCAGTACCCATGGACTGCAGAACGGGGTGGTGGTTCCCATCTTTAAGAAGGGGGACCGGAGGGTGTGTTCCAACTACAGGGGGATCACACTCCTCAGCTTCCCTGGGAAAGTCTATGCCAGGGTGCTGGAAAGGAGAGTTCGTCCGCTAGTCGAACCTCGGATACAGGAGGAACAATGCGGCTTTTGTCCTGGTCGTGGAACACTGAACCAGCTCTTTATCCTCTCAAGGATACTTGAGGGTGCATGGGAGTTTGCCCAACCAGTCTACATGTGTTTTGTGGACTTGGAGAAGGCATTCGACCGTGTCCCTCGGGGTGTCCTGTGGGAGGTGTTGCGGGAGTATGGGGTGTCTGGCCCGTTGCTACGGGCCATTCGATCCCTATACAACCGTTGCAAGAGCTTGGTTCGCATTGCCGGCAATAAGTCGGACTCGTTACCGGTGGATGATGGGTTCCGCCAGGGCTGCCCTTTGTCTCCGGTTCTGTTCATAATTTTTATGGACAGGATTTCAGGCCAAGTGGCGAAGGGCTTTCGCTTTGGTGGCCTCAGAATCTCATCTCTGATTTTTGCAGATGATGTGGTTCTGTTGGCTTCATCGGGTGAGGGCCTCCTGGAGAGATTATATCTCTCGGCTGGCCTGGGAACGCCTTGGTGTTCCCCCGGATAAGCTGGAGGAGGTGGCTGGGGAGAGGGAGGTCTGGGCCTCTTTGCTTAGGCTGCTGCCCCCGCGACCCGGCCTCGGATAAAGCGGATGAGGAGGACGGATGGATTATTAATTTATGTATATTTAAAAAGTTGGATTTAAGACTACCTGGTAAATGTCAGCCCAGCAAATATACTGTCCACTTGCTTGTTTTCCATCTCTACCAAGTGGCATCCTCTTAGCTGGGGACAAACAGAATTGTGATTTGGTCAGTGCTCATTTAAATCAATTAACCTACTGGTTTATACTGTTTCAAAGCTTAAAGCAATGTTAAGGACATGGTCAAATAGACAAGAAGGTGCTGATTTATCCTTTTCCCTTTTTGATTGGACTAAGAACCCAGTTACACATCATTACAGACCTGCTGGCAATCTCCTGGCAAGTTCAAATGAGTTTGGAAAAATGTGCATTCACTGACTGGCTGGCATGTGATTGATGGATATTGCTGGCTGCACCAGAAACCTCCTTGTGATTGCTTTGGTTATGAGCAGATTGCTACAGTCTCTAGTAATCTGCATGAAAGACACCAACTTGTCTGGAAACACTGACCAACCACCCAGGGGTTTGTGAAGCTCGAAAAAGTGCGATAGAAGCAGGAAACAGAGAATGCTCATCTAAGTCGAAGTTGTACCATTACCTGTGAAACCAACATGCTTCAAAAGGCATCACTTTTAGTTCGAAGGCAGATGTGGTACCCTTTTCGCAGTTTTTCACACTATTGCTTAGAGAGTAGTTTGTTTGCAAACAAATCAACAGGTTCCATGCAAACTACTGCTCACAGAATCCTGATAGTGACTAAAGCCAGGACCGACTGTCAGCGACCGATGGTTGCCAGGAGGTCACTGACCAGTCTTTAAGCCTAAGTGAATGGGTCATTAGCAATTTATTCCACAGTCTCTGCCAGCAACCTCCAGCAACCAACCTCGCCAGCTGGTTGGGGAATATTCATTTTGACAAAGGCTACGTTCACACTGCAGGCGAAAGCGCATCAAATCCGATTTTTTTGACCCTATGCGACCCATATCCGATCATGGTATGACAGTGTGAACGGCACAAATCCGATATTTTCAAATCCGATCTAGGTCACTTTCGTATGTGGTACTGAATCCGATACATATCCGATGTTTCAGAAAGCGACTGCTGTGTGAATGGTCAAGTCGCATTAAATCCGTCTTTTATGTCACTGACACAAGACAGTCGCCAATTTCAGCACTGGAGAAGCACCCGATAAGACATCGCAAACGCTTCCTGGCCATCCGGTGAAACTGCTGGGAAGACAACGTTGGAGAAACGTTAACATTTTATTTGTACTGCATAATCTGCAGATTCTGACAGAAATCTGCAGCTATCCTTTGAAGCACCGCTCCTCTAAAACAGCAATAAGGATCATTATTAGGTTATCTACATTATTATGTAGATATCAAAATAACTTAAAGCAAAAATTGGGAAACAATACTGTTCAGTCGAACAATACTGTTCGGTCTGTGTCTAAACAGAGCACGTTGTGTGTGACGTCTTCTTTTGCGCATACAGGCCACTTTGAGGGTTCACACTAGAGCGCGTTTGCTGTTGCATTTTATTTGTAGTGTGAGCGAACAGACAAAAAAATTGGATTTGATCAAAAAATCCGAATTGAGCATTAAGACCTGCAGTGTGAACGTAGCCATAGTGACTGGTGGTTACAACATGGTTGCCAACCATCTCTATGGTTTTGTGACTGGGGGGCTTAAAGAGACTGTTCCAGTGAGTACATTTTCTTTGAAGCCTGATTTTCACTGGAAATGTTAGCATCCCATTTTATATAGCAGTGAATTGCGGATGTTAGTTGGTAATGAAGCTAGCAAGCCAGGCAAGCGTTAGCCGATAGCTCGTGCCCGGTAATCCAGAAAGCCCCCAAAACCAAATGGTAGTACGATAGCCTAGAAACTAAGGACAGTCTTACTTTTATATAGAGTTTATGGTCTGTACTAACTCCTGAAGGAATATTGCCCCTGTACTTGCCAAACAGTTACTTCCACCGTGTTTACAAAGCCTGCTGGAGAGCAGGCAGCATAGATCAGGCTTCTAGAGCCCACTGTACAGATAACAGTGTTCATCACATTTTGTTCCAAAATGTATGCATGAATGTATGTGTGAATCAAAGCTGTACAACATTGTCCATAAAATAAAACTTCATTAGTTAAGTTTACAGGTAAGCAGAAGTTTTAACTTTTATTTTATTTTTTTATAGCACATCAAAAAAAAGTTCCAGTTTTGCTTTTTAATGAGGTTAATTCATAATCTTGCCACAAAAATGCTGGCTGTTCAAAGCTTTCGAGCAATCAGTGCTGCTTTTTTGTTCCTCTGCTGAGGACGGTCTCCATTTGAGGCAAAGAAATAGGTCATGCAGCTGCTCAATTATGCTTAATTTTAGATCTACAACGCCCAGTTTAACTAGTTATTAATCAGGTTGTCGCTACCTTTGTCACTCTCTGAAGCTCCCTTATTGTACCAACCTCCAGCTGCCAATCCCAATTAGGACTGAAATCTCACTGTGAAACCAGCTATGTATATCTTTGTCAGACTAATCAAACTTATTTTTTTGTTTTTAAATCTTTGTGACTTTAAATACTATTTCTACTTATTACCAGGCATGTCAACCATTACCTTTCCATTTATTCCACTCTGTACCTTTTGTCTGGACTTTCACATGCTCGTAATCTTTGAGCTCCATCCATCTGGTTCACAAATTCCCCCCCACTTCTCTGTCTCTTTCTCTCATCTTCCCCCTCATGTTGCCCTTCCTTTCGTCCTTTTTTTGTGTAGTAGTGATGTGGCTCAGAAACAGGGAGTCAAAGAGTGGTGAGCTGGGACCTCATTATAAAAATGTTCAGAGATTTATACTTCAACTTAGTCTTTAGATAATTCCTGACTGTGTGCTTCATGTTCCAATTCTAAAAGATACTGAGCATAAAAAAACCCTTAAATGAGCTCTAGGGGCCCCATTTGTAACTTTGGTTTGATCTAAAACTCTCACATTGATGTCAGACACCTTATAATTAGTAAGGTAGACTACAATTAATACAAAGTCACTTCTTAATCTTAAGTAACACAAGAAGAGCCACGTTTACTTTTGTCCAATTTAGACACAAATGATAGAACATTGCATGTAGCAATTAATGTCTCACACATTTAATTGATAATTCCTGCAAAGTTCACGACAGACCAGCGTTTTATTTTTATTCTGGTTAGAAGCGAGGCACACTGTAATGCCACCCTGCAGAGTCTCTGCTGGTTTAAACAGCCGTTCTTTATTTGTCAAAAAGCTCTCTTCAAAAGTAAAAATTCATTATTCTTTTAATGCTACCTGCTCTGTGAGACTCTTCAAAATGAAGATAAAATACAAAAGTTCTTTATATTCCTCGATGAGCTGACAAAAATGATTCAAACAGGATCAAATAAAGCAATTGTTGGGGATGGGATTTAGTGGCAGGATCAATCAGCACTGGGCCCTGTCAAGAATATTACAGTTGCAGAATGCTGCATGAATGAAAATCAACTACTACAGTGAAGAAACCGGCTCACTGGTGTTTTTTAAAAGCCTCTGTACATGAATGAAGCTCTGTGGTTATCCAGAGAGTATGAACAATAGTAAGATCAGAAATTTCATGGGGCAGAAAAACTGTGACTACATAAACGCTACTTGTTAACCAGACAAATACATGTTGAGCTGCTTTGCCTACATATTGTGCGCTGATATACAGTGGCTTGCACAAATATTCGGCCCCCTTGAACTGTCCCACATTTTGTCACATTACAGCCACAAACATGAATCAATTTTATTGGAATTCCATGTGAAACACCAACACAAAGTGGTGTACACGTGAGAAGTGGAATGAAAACCATACAGGATTCCAAACATATTTTATAAATAAATAACCACCTTTTGCTGCAATTACAGCTGCCAGTCTTTTAGGGTTTGTCTCTACCAGCTTTGCACATCTAGAGACTAAAATCCTTGCCCATTCTTCTTTGCAAAACAGCTCCAGCTCAGTCAGATTAGATGGACAGCATTTGTGAACAGCAGTTTTCAGATCTTGCCACAGATTCTCCATTGGATTTAGATCTGGACTTTGACTGGGCCATTCTAACACGTGGATATGTTTTGTTTTAAACCATTCCATTGTTGCCCTGGCTTTATGTTCAGGGTCGTTGTCCTGCTGGAAGGTGAACCTCCGCCCCAGTCTCAAGTCTTTTGCAGACTCCAAGAGGTTTTCTTCCAAGATTGCCCTGTATTTGGCTCCATCCATCGTCCCATCAACTCTGACCAGCTTCATTCACCATTTCTGAATGATCGCTTGAACAGTGCTCCGTGGGATGTTCAAGGCTTGGGAAATCTTTTTGTAGCCTAAACCTGCTTTAAATTTCTCAATAACCTTTTCCCTTAGGGGTGGGTTTTGATAAGCGATTTATCGATTAAAATCGATTCTGGCTTGTATAACGTGATATGGATTCATTAAAATCATGAATCGATTTTTTAATATAAATGTATTTTGCCCAAAACGCCAGAATCTCAGGTTAAACCTCACAAAATTTCAACAACCACCAAACAGCTAAAACAGTAAATGAGAGCAGTAACACGGATTCTGCACAAAGACGTAAAAACAAAGCTCGGACCTGCCGACGGATCAGAATGAGTGAGATGTCGCCTTTCTCACCCTACACGGTCGGGGCTCCTGATTCCGATGTTTCGGGGGCTCCGCGCTTTGTGTTTACGCCCTTTTTGCGCTGATTCTAAAGCTGTTAGTTTTATCTCTCTCCAAACAATATTGACCGAACCAGCAGCAAAAGAAGATCCAAACTAAGCTTCACAGAAACATCGTCATGAATTCACTCTGTTTTGCTTCCAACACGATGAAATCACACTTCATGCACAGCTCTCTCTCTCTCTCTCTCTCTCTCTCTGTACTTCAACACCAGTTTTCCCATCTAAAAATCTGTTTTCTACATTATTCGCTTGCTTGTTATGCACAAGTCTACCGTTGTTTACAGCGCCGTTGGCCGCTGTTTTTTTTTCCTTTTACTTACTTCCGAAAAGAAAACCTAATTTCTGCTGTTCAATAGGCTACTGAACAAATTTAAACTTTTTAAAATTGTGCAAAATGCAGCCGTGTCTCTAATAAAACCGTTGTAACTTCAGAGGTAATGTGCTAAAGTTGATTAATGGTTTTCTTTCGTTTTTGATGTACTGCAGAATATTTTTATAAAATCCCAGGCCAGGAAAATCACCTTCATGTTTTTCTGTGTTTTATCTTCAGCTACTTTGACACAAAGGCATCTTCTGTGATGCTCACACCTTTGATAAAGACTTGCGAGTGTCAGCTTACTTTTTATAGATACAAAAATATGTAAATTATCTGAATTATAATATTTCTGACTGTCTGAGGCAAAATTTCCCAGATTCAAATCGAATTGAATCGAATTGAATCAAATCGTGGATCAAATCGATTCGGGACCTTGTGAATCGGAATCGAATCGATTCTAGAAATCAGTGACGATACCCAGCCATATTATCCCTGACCTCTCTGGTGTGTCCTTTGACTTCATGGTGTTGTTGCTCCCAATACTCTCTTAGACAACCTCTGAGGCCGTCACAGAGCAGCTGTATTTGTACTGACATTAGATTACACACAGGTGCTCTCTATTTAGTCATTGGCACTCATCAGGCAATGTCTATGGGCAACTGACTGCACTCAGACCAAAGGGGGCTGAATAATTACGCACACCCCACTTTGCAGTTATTTATTTGTAAAAAATGTTTGGAATCATGTATGATTTTCGTTCCACTTCTCACGTGTACACCACTTTGTGTTGGTCTTTCACGTGGAATTCCAATAAAATTGATTCATGTTTGTGGCTGTAATGTGACAAAATGTGGAAAAGTTCAAGGGGGTTGAATACTTTTGCAAGCCACTGTAATTAACCATGGTGGTAGGCTGTAACTGAGTCTTTCCTCTTACACAACGAAGCTCACAAAACGGTGTGGAAGGCCAAAATTAAGAGCAAAAGATATTTCATATTTAGCCATCTTAACTGTGCCACGCTCTCGGGAAGAGGGAGAAGGAGGGAGAGCTGCGTGAGTCAGGCAGTAGCTAATCACAGGGGAAGGAAGAAGAGAGGATGGGGGAGGAGAGAAAGATGGGAAAGGAAAAAAAAGGGGATGGGAGGGATCGGGGAATCTTTTAAGTTTGGTTTTAATCTGTGGCATGACCAGGATGGGGGATAATGGAGAAGGAAAGGAGCACAGAAGGAGAGAGGGATTGGGCTGTACATGCAACACTACGCAGAGAGGTCACCACACTGCCTGGGGGGGGGGACTGGGATGCAGAGAGGAGAGAGGGAAGAGAAAGAAAAGTGAGGGCAGGGTCGAGAGAGGAAAGGAGGGGGAGACAGATGACAGATCGTCAGGTGTGGAGGGATGATGATGTGCAGAGAAGGCAGCGGGGGGAGAGAGAGCGTATTTGTTGGGAGATTTCATTGCAATGACCTCGCCGTGTCATCGTCACGCTCCTCCGGGTGATGCTGTGCCTCTTTTGCTGACTCGCCACTTGCTCACCCCAGGAGCAGGAGTGAGATAGAGGCCAGTCCCCCCTCCTACTGTTTGCCCACTGGGAGCACAGACATCAACCGAACCATATCAAAGGGATGCCCTTGACAGTGCAGAAGCAGCGGTGGGGTGTGTCGCCTCCATGTGGTCACTTAGAGCCACTGCACCTCACAGAATGATAAAGGAAACCAATTACCAAAAGGTTTTTGAAATAAGTGAAGACAACACTTCAAAATGTTATGATGACACTTAGCGTGAATGCTTAAATTATACCGAGGCTTCAGACCTCAGGGGTCAACAGTTAAGAACACAGCTGATCAAACATTAGGACACTTTTCCTCTGGTGTCTGAAAGGACTGAAAGGTACCACAGCAACAAGAGACATACAGGAATAAGTATTTAAGGATCCTATTGAAGATTTTCCGTTATTTAGTTCTTTGGCAAAAATCTTTAGTAACAAGACCGCCCTTGGAAAGAGGTTAAACACAGATGAAATAAAAAGAAGAAACCTCATATTATCAGAAATCCTTGAGCAGGTTTATTAATATGAACTCATTAGTTGAATGTTTTTCAAACTCTGCAGGATCAGAGCCTTAAATCGCTTTCATGAACTTAAAAATACACACAAAAAAACTGTTGACTTGTGTTTTGAATAGACCTTATTTTATAGAAGGCCACTATTAACTTACCATGTAAAAGCCCCACTAACTACTATATTATTATTATTATTATTATTATTATTACTGCAATTTTTGTGTTTCAGGCTGGTTCCATTAGCTGGATGAAAAGAGGTCACTCATAGTAGCAAAAACAAAAGATTATTATCAACTCTGTAGCTCTGCTGACGTTTTTGCCTCTTTTAGCTCACACTGTTGTTTCTGTGGAGCGCGGTTCAGGCTTCGCTGTGCTCTCGTCAACTTTGACTGCAGCACTGGGCAGCAGAGTTCAGCTTAAAAGCTGCGATAAACTAATAAGGAAACACTTAGTAATTGGCACAGCGCAACATGTTGACAGCACATTTGTAAAACTTGCACTAACAGTGTATTCCCATGTTATTTTCTCTAATACCATCTATTATGGTTATTAATCATTTAAGCAGTTTCTGGATATGAGTGCTAATTAATTAGTATTCACGTGATATAACATCTGATTTTTACTTCGCAAAAAGAAAATGAGAGAAAAATAAAAGCAATGACAGTATCAGTCAAATTCATAATTGTGTGTGTGTCTTGGTTTTGGGTAATTAGAGTCAAAATACAAGAACCTGGAGGTAACCATGGCTGCAAAAAGAAGCACACAAAAAAGAACGGTTGCATAATATTATCGCTGCTGACGCTGTAGCTTTGCTTCATCTTTATTCATTTCAAAATATCAGTTATCGTTATCATGACACTTTTAAAAGGATAACTTATTTCCTGCTACTGTGATAATGCTGGGCTTTGATTGCAGCGCTGTCTCTGGTGAAGGGGAAATGATGTGCACTTACAGAGGAAATCATTTCTTTAAACTTTGGCAGTTCTTAAAGAGTTTTATAATGTATTTGTTATTCACCCACTGACTCACAAAAACTCATACACCCTCATATGTATGGCAAGGTGCTGGCTTGTCATTGGGAGAAACTTGGGGTTCTTTGTATTATATATCAAACTCCTCTTCTGTCTTCGGTACCGAAGATAAACTTATAAACTTGTTTTTCAAGGAAATGTGACCTCATATAAAACTGCACTTATCTTGGTACCTAGCAGAGCAATATCAAGGGTGGGGGATGCATGTCTGGGTATCAGATTGCAGAAGCTTTGTCTCCAAAAGTATGTAGTTGCACTGGCTTATATTATATTTCTCCTTCATCCTCCGGATCAAACAAGCAGGTGAGGAAAAGTTTAGGCAGAGGCCAACTATCCCTCACAGCTTCAAGTCACAGTGACTTTTTAGAGACGCGGTGCTCAGTAACTCACTTTTTACACCAGTCCTTGAATACTTTGTTTAACAGTGACTAAAGGTCTTATAATTGAATGTAAAATTGACACAAAAAAGTGTGTATTGCAGCAAAGAAAGCAGGCCCCTGAAAACCAAGGTGACACTAAAGTACACTTTTATTCACAAAATCTGGATTGTTATCTTTCACTCCTGCCACGAAGAAAGAATTTGTTATAAGGCCATGTACTCTAAAGGAAATTACTTTCTGCAGTCTTACAGACAAGGCACACGTAGTCACTGAACATTCTCGTATTACACAAAAAAATGTCACATGTCATTATGCGGAGACATTCTCCCAAATAAAGGACACGGTGTCTTCAATAGCTCTGAATGCTTCCAATATTTGACAAAGCCAAATAATCACAGTAACAAAGGTCTGTCACAGTGAAGCAGTGTATTTTCAAAAAAAATTTTCAAAGTTTCTCAAACAGTGAAAAATTTCAGACCAAGGGTTAAACATTACTTATAAACTACAACTGTGCTTGTAAGACAGATGTCCTTAAAACTGAGTGGCAGGTGATTTAATCAAAACTGTTTATACTCAGAGCTTTCCATCTGTACTGTGTCCTTGTCGCACAGGAACAGAAGAAAACACAACATCTCCTCCTTTTTTTATGGTCCTGTAAGTATTTCTGAAAATATCTCCTGCTAAGAAAGGTGCTAATTGGACTCATGGTACGATAAAAGCAAAAAAGTGCTATGTGACAAAGCCAAAGGCTCTCATTGCCATGGCTACCTGCTACACGGCTTTAATTACAGTAATTATGGTTTTTAACTTTTTCACATCAAAGAGCGCTCTGGTATTCTGCAGCAAACTGTGACCATGACCTGCAGCTCTGCCTCCCACTGAACTCTAGCTGATCTCAGGTCTTTCTGAAAACATTTATCAAATCTATATTTGAGATGAGGAACTTTTCTTTGGCTTTTTGGTGGCCAGACCTAATCTCAGACATGCATGAACACATCATTCAGTGCTGTCTGGCCAAGGAAGGGCACGGGGCACATTTGCTCTAGAACGCCTGTTTGTTTTTCTAATATTAGATAAATATCAGCACAGGAAATGAGTGAAAAAACAGTATGGGCATCATTCCCCAGTGAGATATTTTATACACACACACACAAACACACTGAACATACATGACTGATTTAAATAAGAGCAAATGATGTGATAGTTTTTCTGTTCCAAATTTTTTATTTTTCAAAGACCTTGGGAGGCTTCAGTGTTATTCAGCCTGAGGTTACAAGTGGCCTGGCTGTACTTTTAGTTTCCATACAATAGCTCTACAGAGGTATTCTGAATAATAAGACATCTCCTGAGGTCAAAGCATGCCAAAGCTGTGCTGTAATTACATGACAATTACCTTTAGGTTACAGGGCATCTTAAACTAATGAGGCTGATGCATACAAATGACTTTCTGCCATTGCAGTAGGTGCAAATGTCCAAAGTATAAAATGCATGCCCTGTGAGACCACCGTATTTCTAATGACAAAACAGACAATACTGTGATTAAATAACTCATATTTACTCCACTGTCAGGTGATTTCCATTTACTGTCTACTGCTGTGAGACTACAAATTCTGTATTTTTACGCATCCACTAACGATTAGACAAAGTAATTGTTTCCTAAGTTACACATGAGTCTTGACTAAAGAGTTCCAGGTCCAAGTCCCACATTTCAAAGCTTAAGTCAAACAGGTCATGATCTGCCAAATGCATTACACGCCAATTATACACAATTATACATCTACTTTTTACACTAGGCTGAAAAGCCACTCCTCGCTATGAACCAATCCAGGTTAGTTATTGGTATCTTGGGAACATTAAGACAATGGCTGACATATTTCCTATTTCAATTTAATACGTAAAGATTTGAAGGGATCCATAAGTTGCATCGAGCGACCCCTGGCAGGATTTTCATGGAAATAATTTTTGTGCAACAACTCTAACAAATGGACAAAAAAACAAATCAGACAGAGTAATCACAAAACCTCCTTGAAAGAAGAAAAATAACAGTTACAGGCTAAAATATGAGGGTATTATTTTTCCCTGTGTAAGGCTGAGGTTTAGTTTGGAATCTCTTATTACGTCCACTTGTCCTCTTGCTTTAGTGGAGCAAAATATGAAAATAAATAACTGATCACATGATAAAAACAACAGGAAAGATCAGCAGCTAATTGCCTGTCACTGGCTTCTTATTCTGGTTTGTGTACATTGTCATACTTGTAGTGTTTTAATGTATAAACACCTTAAAGTGGTGGCTTGCACTGCCAGAGGCACTTTTCTTCCTGAGTCTGCTTGGCTTCTGCTGGCTTGATCCATTACCTGTAATGTCAGCTGCTACATGTTTTATGGTGTAGATTTTATAGACTATATAACATTGTGTACATATATATGTACACAAAGTCTGGTAAAGTAAACCACGGGGGGACCACCACGACAATGTTTGTTACAACAAACCTAAGCAGACACTTAAATCAACCTCAGCCAGTTGAACTTTTTACAGAAGCTAACAAAGCTCAGTATCAGCCAGAAGCTAGCAGCCTCGGTATTAGTAATGGCTCAAAATAGTCAAAATAATTGAAAAATTGTTTTGTTATACAATATATTCTGCACCTGCTATTACGTGGAAAGTTAAAATATATCAGGGACACGCGGGTGTACAGCAACTCGTTTTCAGTTAATCAGTCGCAGTACTGGTCGCAGAGCACTTGGAGAAAAATTGGAATTGGCCAAGAAAATTTCTGTCAGTCCAGGTCAAAGAAAAAGAAGAACAAAAACCAAATAGAACTTTGAAGTTGGATTAATTGATTTATACATTTATTTTAATGTAAGGGAGTTTTTTGCAGGTTTTTGGATTTGGCTCAATAAATATCAACAGTGGACAGAACTGAATATTTATTTATTTATTTATTTATTTTCATGGGCAGCTGTGTTTTCCCTTTATGATATAATTACACCAACAGCTAATAGGTCCACACATAGTGACCTCGCTCACACATGCACTCTCGCTCCGCCTAGGTCCCTTTACAGCCACCCATTGGAGGAGAAGTCCCGCCTCAGTTGCTGACTCTCGGCCTCTGTGAGCGGCTGAAGAGGTGATCGACAGGAGCCACCGTGGAAACCAAACCACTCCATCGCCTGCTTCAGAGCGGGAACTCCCAGCTTCCTAGTCACCTAGCAACACAGAGCTTTAATCAGTCTTCATATACAGTCAGGTCCCTAAATATTGGGACATTGACACAATTCTAACATTTTTGGCTCTATACACCACCACAATGGATTCCAAATGAAACGAACGAGATTTGCTTTAACTGTAGACTGTCAGCTTTTATTTGAGGGTATTTACATCCAAATCAGGTGAACGGTGGACAGTGACAATTACAACAGTTTGCAAATGCGCCTCCCACTTCTTAAGGGACCAAAAGTAATGGGACAATTGGCTTCTCAGCTGTTCCATGGCCAGGTGTGTGTTATTCCCTCATTACCCCAATTACAATGAGCAGAAAAAAGGTCCAGAGTTAATTTCAAGTGTGCTGTTTGCATTTGGAACCTGTTGCCGTCTACTGCTAAGATGAAATCCAAAGAGCTGTCAGTATCAGTGAAGCAAGCCATCATTAGGCTGAGAAAACAAAACAAACCCATCAGAGAGATAGCAAAAACATTAGGCGTGGCCAAAACAACTGTTTGGAACATTTTCAAAAAGAAAGAACGTACCGGTGAGCTCAGCAACACCAAAAGACCCAGAAGACCATGGAAAACAACTGTGGTGGATGAACGAAGAATCCTTTCCCTGGTGAAGAAAACACCCTTCACAATAGTTGGCCAGATCAAGAACACTCTCCAGGAGGTTGGTGTATGTGTGTCAAAGTCAACAATCAAGAGAAGACTCCACCAGTGTGAATACAGAGGGTTCACCACAAGGAAGGCCAGATTAGAGTTTGCCAAACGACATCTAAAAAAGCCGTCACAGTTCTGGAACAACATCCTATGGACAGACGAGACCAAGATCAACGTACCAGAGTGATGGGAAGAGAAGAGTATGGAGAAGGAAAGGAAGTGCTCATGATCCTAAGCATACCACCTCATCAGTGAACCGCCATGACACTTCCAGCGCCATGCTGGAAGTGTCATGGCGTGGGCACGTATGGCTGCCAGTGGAACTGGTTCTCTTGTATTTACTGATGATGTGACTGCTGACAAAAGCAGTACGACGAATTCTGAAGTGTTTCGGGCAATATTATCTGCTCATATTCAGCCAAATGCTTCAAAACTCATTGGACGCCGCTTCACAGTGCAGATGGACAACTACCCAAAGCATACTGCAAAAGCAACCAAAGAGTTTTTGAAGGGAAAGAAGTGGACTGTTTTGCAATGGCCAAGTCAATCACCTGATCTGAATCCGATTGAGCAAGCATTTCACTTGCTGAAGACAAAACTGAAGGGAAAATGCCCCAAGAATAAGAAGGAACTGGAGACAGTTGCAGTAGAGGTCTGGCAGAGTATCACCAGGGATGAAACCCAGCATCTGGTGATGTCTATGTGTTCCAGACTTCAGGCTGTGATTGACTGCAAAGGATTTGCAACCAAGTATTAAAAAATGAAAGTTTGATTTATGGTTCTTATTCTGTCCCATTACTTTTGGTCCCTTAAGAAATGGGAGGCACATATGCAAACTGTTGTAACTCCTACACCGTTCACCTGATTTGGATGTAAATACCCTCAAATAAAAGATGACAGTCTGCAGTTAAAGCACATCTCGTTCGTTTCATTTGGAATCCATTGTGGTGGTGTATGGAGCCAAAAATGTTAGAATTGTGTTGATGTCCCAATATGTATGGACCTGACTGCATATCCCATATGGATGATGTTGTGCTTTGCAAAGCTTTAAACTTAGACATTTTCCCTATTCGTGATTTATATTTGACGGCTGAAATCCACCTGTACCACATGCCACTTCATACTGTAGTGAAGATGATTTTATGATTTAGACTGTAGAGCAGTGACATTTACCACCACATTTACCTTAATGCACACTTACAGAGCCTGAGACATGCTCAACAGCACCTGCCTTCAATTCAGAACAAATCAGAGTGACATACAGTGCAAAACTGACATTTAACCTGATGCTACAAAGATATACAGTGGGGCAAAAAAGTATTTAGTCAGCCACCGATTGTGCAAGTTCCCCCACTTAAAATGATGACAGAGGTCAGTAACTTGCACCAGAGGTACACTTCAACTGTGAGAGACAGAATGTGAAAAAAAAATCCATGAATTCACATGGTAGGATTTGTAAAGAATTTATTCGTAAATTAGGGTGGAAAATAAGTATTTGGTCACCTCAAACAAGGAAAATCTCTGGCTCTCACAGACCTGTAACGTCTTCTGTAAGAAGCTTTTCTGTCCCCCACTCGTTACCTGTATGAATGGCACCTGTTTGAACTCATCATCTGTATAAAAGACCAGAGGTGGGACCAAGTCATTGTTTTGCAAGTCTCAAGTAAGTCTCAAGTCTTTATCCTCAAGTCTCAAGTCAAGTCTCAAGTAATGTCAGGCAAGTCAGAGTCGAGTCTCAAGTCACTGGTGTAAAAGTCCGAGTCAAGTCACAAGTCTGAAACTTTGAATTTCAAGTCCTTTCGAGTCTTTAAAAAAAAACAACGAAAAAATAATGTTGCAGTTATATGCTAAATGTAAATATTAGACCATGTAATTTTAAAATCTGTGTTTTTCTCAACACATGACAAAATAGTGAACTTGGAAAATATACACAAATTGTGAAATTGCACCTCTTTAAAATGCAGCTCAATTAAACCTAGCTCCAAGAATAATTTTCACCAACGGTTCTGAGATAAGCTGCATGTTATTCTTGGATGCGGTTGTAGGACCAGCTTTAAAATCGCATGACAAAAATATCATACACATTAAAAAAAACTGTATCACCAACGTAGCCTGGACAACATTTGCTAGTTAGATGAAGTCAGCTATCTCATCTTAGCATATTTATATGCATATTTATAATCATACGGTTCTTGGAGTGAGTGCATACACTCATGAAGTTTAGTAACTTCAGGTCACTGCAACAAGCCCAGGTACAGTTTACCGACGGATGGGTACAGGACCTTGAAATGCACCGTGTAGAACGAAAGACCATCGTACGTATCATAAGTTTACCAGTCTCACAAATCGTCGTCATAAATACACATTCCTTAACCGTTTATTAATAGGACCTTTGAGCTCAACGGTAATTAATTAGTAGTGGAAATAATTTCTGGTAGCATCACAGAAATGTAGCAGTGACAACAATATTGTATGCTGTAATCGTACTGGGCAATTAGTGATACAAAAAACCTGTTTTATCCTGTGAATAAAAGTATATGTTTTTGTCAATGTACCATAATAACAGAAGCGAAACGCAATATTGTGTCAGGACAATTCACTATTTATGCACAATAAATAAAGGAGCATAGCGCGACAATTTCTGTTCAGCGCCAGACTTGCTTGTAACCTATGTCACTAATTATGTTATGAAAATGACGTATTAACTACTAAAAAACACTGACCTTCGTGTAAATGCTTGGAGCAGACTAACCTGTGAGCTGGAGGGTTCTGGGACGTTATATTTGATCTTTGAATGGCTGCAATCCAGGCCATCCGTCGCATCTTTGTTACTTCGGAAACATGGCTCGAACAATTTCTCTTCAACGACGTAATCCGATAACAACCGATCTCTTTACCCGTCGGCTTCCCGTGGCTGTCATGCGACCGGCTATTGCAGTTAATAATACAACGGCTTCTTGACATTTTTGTGTTTCTTTTTATCGCTGTATAACTGATTTTAATTGAAAGCCTGCGTGCGCTAGTACCGCTTGCCACGAGTTCCCAGAATCCTTTGCGGTTCTACCCGTGAATGACGTCACATTTTCAATCTCTATATAATATGCATGTTAAATTTTATATTTGGGGTAAAATATCAAGTCTTTTCAAGTAAACCGGTTCAAGTCCAATTCAAGTCCCAAGTCATTGGTGTAAAAGTCCAAGTCAAGTCACAAGTCTTAGAACATTTTTTCAAGTCAAGTCTAAAGTCATAAAATTAATGACTCGAGTCTGACTCGAGTCCAAGTCATGTGACTCGAGTCCACACCTCTGTAAAAGACACCTGTCCACAGCCTCAAACAGTCAGACTCCAAACTCCGCCATGGCCAAGACCAAAGAGCTTTCGAAGGACACCAGGAAAAGTATTGTAGACCTGCACCAGACTGGGAAGAGAGCCTCATGCTATGGGGCTGTTTTTCTGCCAAGGGGACAGGACGACTGATCCGTGTTAAGGACAGAATGAATGGGGCCATGTATCGTGAGATTTTGAGCCAAAACCTCCTTCCATCAGTGAGAACTTTGAAGATGAGACGAGGCTGGGTCTTCCAACATGACAATGATCCAAAACACACCGCCCGGGCAACAAAGGAGTGGCTCCGTAAGAAGCATTTGAAAGTCCTGGAGAGGCCTAGCCAGTCTCCAGAGCTCAACCCCATAGAAAATCTGTGGCGGGAGTTGAAAGTCCATGTTGCTCGGCGACAGCTCCAAAACATCACTGCTCTCGAGAAGATCTGCATGGAGGAATGGGCCAAAATACCAGCTACTGTGTGTGCAAACCTGGTAAAGACCTATAGTAAACGTTTGACCTCTGTTATTGCCAACAAAGGTTATGTTACAAAGTATTGAGTTGTATTTTTGTTATTGACCAAATACTTATTTTCCACCCTGATTTACGAATAAATTCTTTACAAATCCTACCATGTGGATTCATGGATTTTTTTTTCACATTCTGTCTCTCACAGTTGAAGTGTACCTCTGGTGCAAATTACTGACCTCTGTCATCATTTTAGGTGGGGGAACTTGCACAATCGGTGGCTGACTAAATACTTTTTTGCCCCACTGTATATGTATATAAATATACATGGCGCAAAGCCAAGTTAAAGCTAAACGTACCTGCCTGGAGTCACAGCTAGCAGATTATTACAAAACACGATGGTTAATCATTCCTGTGTTTTGTGGCAATTACATCACTTATTCTTGCACAAAATCATTTGCTACTTTACTGACTGAGATACTTTCATGACTTATGTAAGCCAGCCAGTGTTTCTGTTCAGATATCATTTTTCTGGCAAGAAGAGTAGCAAGCTAAGGTTAGCCAGCTAGTTAAGTTAGCTGTACCATTTGTGTCCCTGGAAAAATCCTCAGCATTTTTTTACTCCATCATGTCCAGTTATAACAGCGATTACAAGAGGTACAAGCTGGCTTTCGCAGAAGCAGTTAATGCACTAAACAGATCTTTACCCTGCGAATGATCATCAAATAAAACCTTGAATTACAAGAGCACAAGGCTGTCTTTACCATTGCTCTTGCTGCTGCATCTGCACGGAAAATGCCACAACAGATTTCCACAAGATTGAAACTGGAATACCACAGGGTTGTGTTTCTCACCTTTTCTATTCCTCTTCACTACTGATTTTGTTATAAGGAGGTGAGTCAACTGTTGGATTGCTTTGTAGAGAAGCTAAACATGTTGTAGACCTCAACCAGATCAGAGGACTACAGACTGGGTAGTGCATATACAGATTCTCATTCATATCAACCAAAGGCAGGTAGAAGAGGTGAACAAGTTCTAGTACTCTGGAATCTATTCACTGCTGATAGTATGGTTGACTGGACTGTCATCGGCTAAGTGGACAAAGCCTTAAGTATACTATAATGACTGGAACTGATCTGTGCATCTGCCTCTCTAAACTCAGCTACAAAAATATGTCTTATCAATTCAGTAGCTGTGCCCACTGTCCTGTATGCATGAGAAACATGGAGAGCAATGGAAAACATTTCCCAAAACCTCAACAAACTGCAACAACACAGCCTGCAAAGGATTTTTAAGATCTCTTACTCGGACTGAGTTACCACACTGACACCATTACTTAGTGATTTCAATTAGAAGGACACATCCTTCACCTACAGTGGCTTGCAAAAGTATTCGCCCCCCTTGAATCTTCCCATATTTTGTCACATTACAGCCACAAACATGAATCAATTTTATTGGAATTCCACGTGAAAGACCAACACAAAGTGGTGTACACGTGAGAAGTGGAACAAAAATCCTACATGATTCCAAATATTTTTTTACAAATAAATAACTACAAAGTGGGGTGTGCATAATTATTCAGCCCCCTTTGGTCTGAGTGCAGTCAGTTGCCCATAGACATTGCCTGATGAGTGCTAATGACTAAATAGAGTGCACTTGTGTGTAATCTAATGTCAGTACAAATACAGCTACTCTGTGACGGCCTCAGAGGTTGTCTAAGAGAATATTGGGAGCAACAACACCATGAAGTCCAAAGAACAAACCAGACAGGTCAGGGATAAAGTTACTGAGAAATTTAAAGTAGGCTTAGGCTACACAAAGATTTCCCAAGCCTTGAACATCCCACGGAGCACTGTTCAAGCGATCATTCAGAAATGGAAGGAGTATGGCACAACTGTAAACCTACCAAGACAAGGCCGTCCACCTAAACTCACAGGCCGAACAAGGACAGCGCTGATCAGAAATGCAGCCAAGAGGCCCATGGTGACTCTGGACGAGCTGCAGAGATCTACAGCTCAGGTGGGGGAATCTGTCCATAGGACAACTATTAGTCGTGCACTGCACAACGTTGGCCTTTATGGAAGACTGGCAAGAAGAAAGCCATTGTTAACAGAAAACCATAAGAAGTGCTGTTTGCAGTTTGCCACAAGCCATGTGGGGGACACAGCAAACATGTGGAAAAAGGTGCTCTGGTCAGATGAGACCAACATGGAACTTTTTGGCCAAAATGCAAAACGCTATGTGTGGCGGAAAACTAACACTGCACATCACTCTGAACACACCATCCCCACTGTCAAATATGGTGGTGGCAGCATCATGCTCTGGGGGTGCTCCTCTTCAGCAAGGACAGGGAAGCTGGTCAGAGTTGATGGGAAGATGGATGGAGCCAAATACAGGACAATCTTGGAAGAAAACTTCTTGGAGTCTGCAAAAGACTTGAGACTGGAGCAGAGGTTCACCTTCCAGCAGGACAACGACCCTGAACATAAAGCCAGGGCAACAATGGAGTGGTTTAAAACAAAACATATCCATGTGTTAGAATGGCCCAAAGTCCAGATCTAAATCCAATGGAGAATCTGTGGCAAGACCTGAAAACTGCTGTTCACAAACACTCTCCATCTAATCTGACTGAGCTGGAGCTGTTTTGCAAAGAAGAATGGGCAAAGATTTTAGTCTCTAGATGTGCAAAGCTGGTAGAGACAAACCCTAAAAGACTGGCAGCTGTAATTGCAGCAAAAGGTGGTTCTACAAAGTATTGACTCAGGGGGCTGAATAATTACGCACACCCCACTTTGCAGTTATTTATTTGTAAAAAATGTTTGGAATCATGTATGATTTTCGTTCCACTTCTCACGTGTACACCACGTTGTGTTGGTCTTTCACGTGGAATTCCAATAACATTGATTCATGTTTGTAATGGTAAAATGGTAAATGGCCTGTATTTGTATAGCGCTTTACACATCCAGTCTTCCACCCATTCACACACACACATTCACACACTGGTGATGGCAAGCTACATTGTAGCCACACCTGCCCTGGGGCGCACTGACAGAGGCGAGGCTGCCGAACACTGGCGCCACCAGGCCCTCTGACCACCACCAGTAGGCAACGGGTGAAGTGTCTGTAATGTGACAAAATGTGGGAAAGTTCAAGGGGGCCGAATACTTTTCCAAGCCACTGCATCTCCTGAACAATTTGCAAAGACCACCATGACCTGGACTCCATAAATGGGTAGACATAAGAAAGGCCAACCAAAAGCTCATTTGAGGTGGATGTTCACTGACGATCTGAACATTGTTGGCATCAGCTGGCTTTGAATGACCGTATTTGTTGGCGATCATAAGCTGCCCTGTGTGCTAACAGGCGTAAGACGAACCAAAGGTAAGGCTAAGGTTAACTTTAAGCAGCTTATGCCGTCAGTGTCTGTTGTTTATAAAAAAAACCTAAAAAAAACAAAAGAATCATTTGTGTCTGAGAATGAGCGGGCTTTTTTCTGAGTGCACTGGACTTTGCATGAATAGTTCATAGAGGAAGTAACATTTGTTTTGAGTTTAACATCAGATTATCTATAAATACAGCAGAGAAAAAAAAATCAGGTTTGTCTTCTTGGCCCAGAGTGCAATCAGTAAGAGTATTTCAGGCAGAACAGTTTTACCTTTAAGAAATGTGACTAAACCTCCAGTCTGGCACCATTTGTGGGAGTTCATGTCTGTGGTGGATAAAAGCGTGCAATGAGCAGCAGATGGTACTCACAGCGGCATTGGGCTCGATAAGGCGCTGCTGCAGGACTCTGGCTTCCTCCCAACGCCCGGACACACACAGACGCTCCAACTCACATAGCTCCTGGCCCAGCACATTAGCCAGCGCACACACTCCACCGATAGCACCTAGAGACACAAATCAAAGACCGATGAGAGTTCAAGTTTCACTGGTAAAGGCATAATATATATATATATATATATATATATATATATATATATATATATATATTAGGGGTGCAACGATATTCGTATCGATATTGAACCGTTCGATACAGTGCTTTCGGTTCGGTACGCATATGTATCGAACAATACAATTTTTTTCAATTTTTTTTTTGTTTTTTTTGTGTCCCGTTTGGATCTATAGCCATCAGAATTGTTGTCTTGAGGCCAAGAAAGATGCCAAGAGGATTTATTTTAAGTGGATCATCATATTGGTCCATTTGATTGACCTTTATTATAATTATGAATTTATTTTATTTTCAGTTGCAAACGGGACAGACATGACTGTGGGATAGGACAGGGGGAAAGAATGAAAGAAAGAGGGGGAGAGAAAGAAAGAAAACCAAAGGGGAGAAAAAAAAAAGAACAATACAAAATTTGTAATTTATTTTATCAACTTTCCTTCTGACGATGCTGTCTGTGTTGAGCGCTCAGTGAATCTGCATTTGACTACTCCGCCTAGGCTCGAGAGTGCAGCCTAGGCGGAGTAGTCGAACGCAGATTCACTGAGCACTCAACACAGACAGCATGGTCAGAAGGAAGAGCGCAGGGCAAGCTAGCGAGACAGAAGTGGACCTCCCCACCCTCATTCAGATCTGGCGTTTGGAATTATTTTGGTTTTCATGTGACGTATGACCCTGAAGGTAAGCGAGTCATGGACTAAAGTAAAACAGTATGTTGGATGTGCCATGCAATGCTCAATTACATGGGTGGGAGCTAGTGTGTTAGCGCAGTTAGCTCGTTAACGTGTTGGCCGTCTAGCCCCTCTGTATAGGGTAGCTCTTTAACGGAGATTTGCCGTGTTGTGGCGTTAAGGTTATTTCAACGAGATTAACCTGAAAGCACTAGTGGGAACACAACGAATATGACTGCACATTTACACCGACATCATCCTAGTGCAAAGACAAAAACAACAAGCATGCATGCTACAAACTTTAGCCGAGTCATTTAGACAGCTGTTAGCACAGGATTCTCCTTATGGAGACCTGATATGTTTAATATGCTGCTGAGAATATAGCCCAGAAGAAGCGGATAGTATAGCTTTTATTTTGGAAAGAGACATTTCTCTGTAATAAACTCTCTTTTCCAAAGATGAGTGATTCCTCAATCAGATACAGGGCTCGCAATATCGCTAGCCCGATGTCCCGGGGCTATCTCTGCCCTGCCTGTCGGGCTATTGTAGGAAGGAAAAATATATGTCAATGCTTTTGCATTCTTTCAGAAATGTAGCTGGGTAATTATGTCATTGGGTGAGCCACTGTCAATATGTGACATATTGAAATCGTGTTTGAATTTGCGCTTGTTTTTTTGCTTTCACTTTGCAATCGCGCGAACTGTGTATAGAGAGCGACAGCACTGATCTGTGAGTGATGATAATTTGCGCACCAATTCCTCTGACATCGTCTTATTAATCGTTAGCTTACTATGCAAACATGACAAGTGAAATCTCCCGCAGCTTAAACATGTGAGAGGTTGATCGCGCAGAGAATCGCTGAGCTTATGTGAGTGAGCGTGTAAAAGCATTTCAGTTCTGCTGAGCCAAATAAGACAGGTCAGGGTGAAGAAGTGACAGCCAAAGAAAAGCTTACCACAAAACGGAGAAGTTATGACAAATCAGACTATAAGGCAAAAAGAAAGTGCAGCTTTATGGTTTCATGGACAAAAGAATTTCTGTGGCTGCGATATGACGAGCTAAATAACCAGGGCTGCACATAAGTGGTCCGCAGGTGCGCATTCGCTGTCAAAATAAAAAACATGCACAAGGGTGAGGGTTAAATTTAAAAACTGTACTTTTGAGTTAAAATATATATTTATAATTTTAATAAATGACAAATTAAAAATGCATGAACATTTTTTTTGTATCGAAAAAATATCGAACCGTGACACCAAAGTATCGAACCGAACCGAACCGTGAATTTTGTGTATCGTTGCACCCCTAATATATATATATATATATATATATATATATATATATATATATATATATATATATATATATATATATATATAGTTTGTAAAATCCTCATCTATAAAGAGGGAAGAAACCAGAATAGTTTTTGCCAGATATAACTTCCTGTTTGCAATTATGACAAAAATCAAAGAAAAGCAGATCTGCCAACTTCCACAAGTTTTATCATATCAGACCTTTTTTTTTTTTGCAGTAGTTACAGAGTAAAGTCTGAAGTGTGACAGGATTATTAGAAGGGAGAAAAAATAATCTCCAACACGAAATTGATATTTTTTAGATATTTCTCTCTTTTTCTCTTTGACTACTTGATACTTTCACTGCAACCATTTTTCATTAATAGTCTAGAAGCAACCTTCTTTTTGGGGGGCGCTAGTTCAGACCTCAGAAAACACTAAGGCCATAATGATGTCTTTAGCTGCAAGCATAATCCTTAAAGGTTGTCAACAATAGGCACTTCAGATTTCTGCAAACTAACCTGATGTAGGAGTGAGATGGTATGCTGACAGCTTGTTGTTAAACTATGTTTAAGGCAGAGGTTTGACACGTTTTGTGTGTGGAGTCACTCGGTGCAGCGTTTAGTCCGCATATAAAGCAATTTGCTCGTCTCCGTGTTGCTGACGGTTGAAGATTGATGGCTAGTGGACAGTCTGGGCTCTGACTGTGAAGGTAAAGCTCTAATAAATATTTAGCACCCAATCAGTTGTGAGCCAGTGTTCTCCATCACCACATCGCCGCGTGTCTCTTTCTGTTTCCCCTTCAGAGGGTTTTAAATATTAAATATAGCATCTGTGGGTAGAATTTAGTGTTCAAAGAAATGGAAATGAACAAACCCAACATTCAGTATATCAACTTTAATATATCACTGTCCTGATTGTATAGCTGTCCTGATTTTCCATTCCAATTGTATGTCAGTACAAGGCAATGATCACTTTAGAGATGGTTGTCTGACTTTTCTGTTTTCATTAGTTGTTTTTTTTTTTTCCACATAGATAACCCAGGCAACAACTGTGTGTCTAGTGTTGCTGTTGGCTGCTGACAGACAGACAAGCAGGCCTGCGAGGGGAAGCTTCTCCACCGAAGGACTGAAGGCTAAACTGATGCAGACTAAGTCACAGTGAAAACGATCCACAATGAAATGTGCGTTTCACACTAATTAAAATTTACTATAATAAAGTCACCATTTCAATTAATGGTGACTTTATTAATGTTCAATTAAAAATTGTAAGTAGTGTTTTTCTTATTCATGCAGATTATCCTTTAATGATTTTTGACCTGTAAATCTAAACTCTTCCACCTTAGTGCTCTCCATTCTTTAGCGCGGCGCTCTATCAAGCTAGAGAGGGTTCAGCAATCAAGGCTAGATGGTGGGAAAAGTGTTTGCTGAAGCTAAAAAAGAAGGTTAAATCTTCACAATTGGAGCTGGATCCTTTTTTTTATTACTTGTGCTAAGGTAATATTTTTAATGAGGATTCAAACTCAGTTGAACAATGTAATGGTTTCACTTTATGTCTCTATAGCTAAAAGTCAGCAGAATTAGAAACTATGGCCAGCAGAGCATATAATATGTTTGCATGCAACCCATGCATGGAGGATTTAGATGTGAGCAGTCCTGTCTCTTTAAAGTTTAAAACGGACCGACATGCTTCTTTGTTAGGGTTACTGACAGAATTCATTTGGACAAAAAAAATAAATTGTGCGGAGACTTTCTCATATAACTCGTTCTGTGTTGCCTTCATCACTTTCACGCACACGTTTACTCACAAGACAAATTCTGTATATATGACAACATGTCAAGGACCAAAGATCAGAGAACCGTCGGAGAGAGGGAGTGTGTGTGTCTGTGTATTAGTGTGTTTGACGGGGCTGGTGGTGGGAGAACATGACTCATTAGGTTCTTGAGCATCTTGAGCATCATACTGATGTCCATTCCCAGGTGTGTCATCTAATCCGAGTTTACAGTACACTGTACGTGGCCAGCATATGAAAAAGGTAGAAGGTACTTTACTTGATATTGCTGCTGCTTTACAATTTAGTGAAGCTTATGTGCCTCTCCACTGGGTGAGAAAACACCAAATTGATTTATTTTAAATAGTTGTGTCAAAAAACTGATGGGGCAGAGAGTAACTAGTAACGTTGTTGTTGTTTGTAGGTGTTTTGCACACAGCTAAGATATAAATAAGAAGATACCACAGGGCTGGTGTCTTGAATGTTGGATGCAGATAACCCTTCTGTGCTTCCAGGCTCTTTGATCCTGAAGAAATATGGATTTAGGCTCAACAACTTGTGAAAAATATAGACATGATTGCATGGTTCCTTGAGTTTCCTGTGTTTGCTTGCTGTGCTGTCCAGGGTTATTTTTCAGAAACTGGCTTTGAGCAACCTTACACGGAGGGAAAGGTGAGAGTCATGAAAGTCAGATATAAAGTTTAACGTGAAAGCTGAAGCATAAAATAAAAACTCATCTCAATGTGGCTTTACATAGAAACACTGTGTCCCCTACTGGACAGTGTAACAATAGGACATTTTCAATTTCAATTATTTCAGTTTTTAAATATCTGAAATCTTTTCTGCCTTCTGCCTCTGATGATCCAATCAGATTCCAGCTGATTTGTTCCTACTCTTGCTAACAATGGCACAGTTACTCGAGTCCTGATTGGTTGGTTCATGTGAAACGCAGCTTACGAGTCAAATACACAAGCCTGTGCCTTTTACTGTTTTCTAGGGGCAATTTGTCATTTTGTGTTATTAGTGAAACAACTGTAATTTTCACAGCTCTAAAGCATACTGTGGGCTATTAAGCAGAAGGTAGCAAATGCCTCTGGGGCACATTGTCGAATGTTTGTGAAAGTAGATTTGGAACACTTAGAATCTGGACACACAATAAAATGGTGGGCATTTTACTGTGTACGTACTACACACAAAGCAGCTGTTACATCCATCATTTGGTGAGATCGGTTAGAAAAGCAACACTGACAAGCAACATTTCTCACAGTTGTTTTGTGTTTCTGTATGAATTCAGTGTTTTAGTTCATTGCTACCATCTGCTTTAAGCCAAAGTGTTACAATACAATATTATTGATTATATTAACTATCTGTAATTTGCAGCTGGGTTAACTGTTACATATACAGTGGCTTGCAAAAGTATTCAGCCCCCTTGAACTTTCCCACATTTTGTCACATTACAGCCACAAACATTAATCAATTTTATTGGAATTCCACGTTAAAGACCAATAATGTGCAATAATAACAGTGTGCAATACACATACACTTCTTCTTTTTTTATTACTAAGTTAATATACTGTGTTGTGTTGTTTGTGTTGCGTTGTGATGTGTCATATCGTGTCGTGTTGTGTTATATGTAGTGCCGACGTAGGACAGTTTTTCAATCTCATTGTACTATTGTACTATGTATGACTGTGCAATGACAATAAAGAGTTATCTTATCTTATCTTAATACAAAGTGGTGTACACGTGAGAAGTGGAACAAAAATCCTACATGATTCCAAATATTTTTTTACAAATAAATAACTGCAAAGTGGGGTGTGCATAATTATTCAGCCCCCTTTGGTCTGAGTGCAGTCAGTTGCCCATAGACATTGCCTGATGAGTGCTAATGACTAAATAGAGTGCACTTGTGTGTAATCTAATGTCAGTACAAATACAGCTGCTCTGTGACAGCCTCAAAGGTTGTCTAAGAGAATATTAGGAGCAACAACACCATGAAGGGATAAAGTTATTGAGACATTTAAAGTAGGCTTAGGCTACACAAAGATTTCCCAAGCCTTGAACATCCCACGGAGCACTGTTCAAGCGATCATTCAGAAATGGAAGGAGTATGGCACAACTGTAAACCTACCAAGACAAGGCCGTCCACCTAAACTCACAGGCCGAACAAGGAGAGTGCAGATCAGAAATGCAGCCAAGAGGCCCATGGTGACTCTGGACGAGCTGCAGAGATCTACAGCTCAGGTGGGGGAATCTGTCCATAGGACAACTATTAGTCGTGCACTGCACAACGTTGGCCTTTATGGAAGAATGGCAAGAAGAAAGCCATTGTTAACAGAAAACCATAAGAAGTCCCGTTTGCAGTTTGCCACAAGCCATGTGGGGGACACAGCAAACATGTGGAAGAAGGTGCTCTGGTCAGATGAGACCAACATGGAACTTTTTGGCCAAAATGCAAAACGCTATGTGTGGCGGAAAACTAACACTGCACATCACTCTGAACACACCATCCCCACTGTCAAATATGGTGTATTCTGTATATCTGTATATTTTATATATTTTATTATTATTATTATTATTATTATTATTATTATTATATATATTTTTTATTTATTTATTTATTTTTTTACTATTTAATTTGTAAAAATGTGTATACACACACACACACACACACACACACACACACGTAGGAAAATATTTAGTATACACATCCAGAAATGCATACACTATTATATATTGTACATATATTTATTAGTTTCAGGTTGGCCATTCTTGTATTTTGCTCGTTTGTGTTGTTGTGTTTGCACATCTCTGTTGCTTGTGGGGCTCGCACACAAGAATTTCACTCGCATGTGCTGTGCCAGTGTGCCTGCACATGTGATGTGACAATAAAAAAAAAAAAGTGATTTGAAAGTGATTTGAAAAAGTGGTGGTGGCAGCATCGTGCTCTGGGGGTGCTTCTCTCCAGCAGGACAACGACCCTGAACATAAAGCCAGGGCAACAATGGAGTGGTTTAAAACAAAACATATCCATGTGTTAGAATCGCCCAGTCAAAGTCCAGATCTAAATCCAATCGAGAATCTGTGGCAAGATCTGAAAACTGCTGTTCACAAACGCTGTCCATCTAATCTGACTGAGCTGGAGCTGTTTTGCAAAGAAGAATGGGCAAAGATTTTAGTCTCTAGATGTGCAAAGCTGGTAGAGACAGACCCTAAAAGACTGGCAGCTGTAATTGCAGCAAAAGGTGGTTCTACAAAGTATTGACTCAGGGGGCTGAATAATTACGCACACCCCACTTTGCAGTTATTTATTTGTAAAAAATGTTTGGAATCATGTTTGATGTTCGTTCCACTTCTCACATGTGCACCACTTTGTGTTGGTCTTTCACGTGGAATTCCAATAAAATTGATTCATGTTTGTGGCTGTAATGTGACAAAATGTGGGAAAATTCAAGGGGGGCGAATACTTTTGCAAGCCACGTATAATGAATCATGCAGCCTTTCTCCCCTGCCTGTCAGATGTGTTGCATCCAGATGCTCTAAGAGACCTAGCTTCGCCTCTCATTCCTCTCCCTTTCCTTTGTGCGATAGCCTCCTTTTCTCTGTGGGCTTGAATGGTTGTGTATTTGTGTTTGCCCGTCCTCTTTCCAGGTCTGTGGTAGTAAGGAGCTTGTGTGCCTCAGACCTGCTTATCAGGAAGTTGCTCCACATATGGCATCTCATCTTATTTTTGTGATTTTCCGTAATCATTATTGACCACTTATTTATGGTCCTTTACAACAGTTTTAAACGTCTTCCTGTGTTGTAATCGACACAAACTATTCAAATTCTATGTGGCTGTGCAGCTGTATGCTGAGGGAGGGCAGAAAAGTGCAGCTGTACTAGCTGGAAAGTAGAATAAATCAATTAGAAATCAATAACAAGTGTTAAATAAGGACAAATAACAAGGACATCCCATTTTAAGCCATTACTGTGTGATTTAGGAATTTATTGTATGAGCATGTTTAGGACGTATGGCGTCAGCACTGTAATTCCAGGACAATCAGGGAGACAGGGCGAGCTCCCTTTGATCTGTCTTGAATTTGAGCAGCATATTTCTAAAAAGCAGGAATGAGTGGAAGGACCTCTGAGGATCCACACATCAGTCATTAATCTGATGATGCAGTAGACTTCATGCTCTTATCTGTAGCGGGTGAGTGTACACCTCAAAGACACTTGTACAGCATGCTGCTGATAGCCCTCTCTCCCGCTCACTCTGCAAGGCATCCAGTACTTACCTGCCTCTCTGCACAATATGTTAGACAAGTCCCTGGAGTAATGCACGGTCAAAGGGAAGATGGATGCGAGAGACAAAAGGAAACAGAGCTACTGCTAAATACTGAAGTACTAGCTAAAATATGCACAAGTGATTTTGTATTGTTGCAGCTTCTGTGTATTTTCAGTGTCTGTTTGTGTTGGCTCATTCTTATTAAAAAGGATAGGTTAACTGTTTTGTATTTGTCTCCTGTTGTATTAGCGTGTGGTCTAATTGCTGCACAATTTCCCTTGTGGGATTAATAAAGTTCTATCTATCGGTGTTTTTGAGGTTACGCCTCTACAAACCTAGAAAACTCTGACTGAGACAGGTTTATATGTCTCTCACAAATATAAATGACTTTCTTCCCTGAAAAACACAATGGGCAAATTTCATCCACAGAAGAGTCACGATGTCGTAGAGAAGATAATTCTGGTTTAAAAAAAAACATGAAATGTGTTAAAAACACAGAAAACGATGAGAAATGTTCTTTTTCGCACATCTCTTCAATCATTTTTAATTCATTTTCTAAAAATCTTTCCTACCACTTTCTTAACACATGCTACCATCCTATGTAACACAATATTATTTCATATGCTGTAACAAAATCTCAGAAATGGATACTTTTACCGACATACCAATAATCTGATATAGCAACAGTCCTAAAAAGAAAAAAACACATATAGAGTAAGTCTAAGTGGCCTGAGATGTAGTCAAATCCTGCCAGAAAGCAGAGATGATCTTTTATCAGAAACAAATATTCATAAATGATTATTATTATTAGTGTTTTTACACTTGTTCTTGTGGAAAAAGGAACCTAAAATCCACTTTTTTCCTATATTTTCACTTTAACAAGTAAATGGTGCCAGTGCATCTCTGTGAGGAACAGCAGTCCTTGTATTAGATTTCTTACCCACACAATAGGCTGCCATTAAAAACCCAGCCGAGCCCGCTAAAACCTGGAAATCCTGCGCCTTGGTTTTATGGACAATCAGGCCGATCCGTGTGATCTGCAGAACAAGTTAAAAAATAAATAAACAGAAGGGGAAGAGGAAGTAAAAATCAGAATGGTTTCATTGTTATCACTCCTCTTTTTGCAGCAGGACTAATATCGGTTATAGTTTCTTAATCCCAGGGGAGGCTGTCACAAGAGACGACAAACCCAACATCTCACAGGGGTAAACAAATCGCTTGAATTGAGAGAAGCACAGTCTCTACACATGGTCGAGGTTTTTAGAGGAGGGGATCGCTGAAGATCCAAAACAGAAGGGGGAGGAGAAGGAGAGAGAGGGAAACAGACAAGTCCCAAGTGAGAATTAAAAAAGAGGAATGAACTTCAAAAGATGGGAAGCAGAAGGAGGCGGAGGATGGGAGAAGCTCATGAATAACTGATGAGCTCCCCATTTTGTTTCGCCTCTTTTAATTCTCTTTTGTCAATCCAGATATGAAGTGCAGAATCCAAATAACCTGAAGTGTTCAAAGGGAGCATTAGACAACTCTGTGGTTGCTCTGTGCATGAAGCTGAACGCTCCACAGGGAAAACCCACACCCTCCATCCGTGTTACCAAGGAGCTTCTATTTTTAACCAGAGACTGCCAATCAGTTTCTCCATATTATTAATTTCAAACAAGAGGACTGCAGTTGATCAGTCAGTCAGGCAGGCTGCAGGAGCCCCTGCTGGCCTCCTGAAGGCTCGGGCACTCTGGCTATTTAGAGGCAGGTCCTCAATGGAAAAGCAAAATTGCTGCAAGGCTGCAGTCTGCCCTAAAACACAGTCATTTTCTTTTCTTTTCTTTTAACCCTTCTTATTATTGTCATTAGCCTATGATCTAACACGAGGGCATGGGGAGATTTAACCCTCTGCAGTATGAGCTGTACAGGTGGCTGATCTGCTGGAGCTTTTGTTAAAGGTTCAGGTCTTACCTTATTAATGTCAGAAATCTCTATGCCTGTCACTTTGTTTGTTTTCCCCTAGCTTAACAACTGCTCATTGTTTATTCAGCTCATTTTGCTGGGGAACTTATTAAATGTGGTGCAGAGCTCAATGTTGTTTGGGTTCATATCCATGAATCTGATTGAAAATAACAGAAAAAAGTCTCTTTAATATAGTCAAAATAGTCATGCTTTTTCTATATTTTATTTGATAGAAATATCAACATGTAGAGATTTTCAGACGTTCTTCTGAGGAAAAAGAAAAAAAAACTGTGTTCACAAGCTATTAGTCATGCCGACAGCATAGATGGCTTCTTTTAGCTGTTCAAAAGGGCAAATACTTTCACTTGCAAAATGTTTGAGAGTTTTCATGCACACACTGCTTTCTTCAATGTTTCAATCTGCTTTGAATCTGGGCTTCGAATCAGCCATTCCATAACCCTCAATTTACTTGCTTTGAGCCATTCCTTGGTGGTGTTTCTATTGTGCTCAGGATCGTTATGTGGTTGAAAGAGTGACTTCTGGTTCGACTTCAACTTTCACACAGATAACTTCACATTTTAGTAAGCGTCTTTGACAGAATGCATAATATATGCTTAAATCAGTGGCTACAAGCTGGCATGAGTTTCTTCTCATCCTCATAAAATCTGTTCCTGTCGATTAAACAGTTCTATCTTTAACAGTCCATTCAAAGCATATTGCTTGAAAAAGCCTCAGACTAGCAGAGCTTTGCTCTGATGTTCTTTTTGGATAGCAAAGACTTTTTCTGGTATGCTTCACACGCAGGTCAAACTTGTGCAGTCTCTTTCTGATTGCAGATATATGAACTTTGACATCTCTTCCAGTCGTTGCCTGCAGACGCCTTAACACAATTTGAAGGTTTCTGGAGATTTTTTTTTTTTTTTGCATCAAACACTCTACTCTTGGGCTGACTTTGCCGCTAATTTCATCTGAAAATTATGTCAATTGTAGATAATTTTATGCTTTATTTCAGATCATTCAGAAATCTTTTAAACCTGGGTCAGACTAAAAAATATCCATAGCCTTTTATTCTGAAGGCCTTCGAGCTCTCATAAGATCTGAACATGATGACAGAACAGCTTTCAATAACAAAGTCAAGATCATACATGTCAGATCTTTGAATGAAGCAGCTCACCCCATACCCTGTGCCGATTAACACTTGGCTCTTAATCTCGTACCTGTGATTCTCACTGAATGGATTTACAGGTGTTATAAAAGCGCCCTTTTTCTGTTTTTTTATCAACATGGAAATGACTATGAAATATGAGGTCATATATTGTATATCAGCTTTATATGAAGACATTTTTTTTTAAACACAATCAAATATATCAATCCAAGATGGCGCCGCGTATGGATGCCCTGGTGCTTCAGTGCGTTACTTTTGTCTTGTTTTTGTGCATTTCTTCTGTGTCTGGGTACTCCTCTGGATATTCTTACACCAGAGAAGAGCTCCTTAACTGCAGGACTACAACGCCTGTGGATTTATTTCCAATATTTGTCGCATCTGCGGCAGATTTACTGCTGACCCTGATCAGGAAAGTGAGACGTCGAAAGAGAGGTAAGCGAGCCGGCGTACTCGTGCGTTTGAGGAAACGCGGACTGAGAACGGCCCTTCCTGGGATCTTCCTTTCTAATGTACGCTCACTCTGGAATAAGATAGACGAACTGGCCCTGATGAGAAGCATGAACAGAGACTTTGCCTCCTCCTGTGTCTTATGTTTTACGGAGTCGTGGCTCAGCGAGGACATCCCGGACTGCGCGCTCAAGCTGGAGGGCTTTCATCTGCTGCGCGCGGACCGGCAGGCCGCTCTCTCCGGTAAAACCAAAGGTGGAGGTGTCTGCTTCTACATCAATAGTGGCTGGTGCACAGATGTAACAGTGATTGCTCAGCACTGCTCTCCCTCTCTGGAATATCTTTTTATTCACTGCAAACCGTTTTATTCTCCGCGGGAGTTTGCTTCATTCATCCTGGCCGCTGTTTACATCCCGCCAGACGCGGATGCGCGAGCAGCTCAGTGCGCACTCGCAGAGCAGATTCTCCACACGGAGCGGACATACCCGGACTCTCTCATCATTGCTCTTGGGGACTTTAACAAAGCCAATCTGAGCCATGAGCTTCCGAAATACAAGCAGTATATTAAATGCCCGACCAGAGAGGAGAGGACATTGGACCACTGCTACAGCACGATCAGCGGGGCCTATCGCGCGGTGCCGCGCGCTTCACTCGGACTTTCTGATCACGTCATGATCCACCTAATCCCCGCGTACAGACAGAGGATGAAGCTCTCCAAACCTGTCGTGAGGACCAAAAAACTGTGGAGCAACGAGGCTGTGGAGGAGCTTCGCACGTGTTTGGAGACCACAGACTGGGACACATTGAAGGCTGCTTCTAACAGCTTGGACGAGTTTACGGACACTGTCACCTCCTATATCCACTTCTGTGAGGACAGCATTGTGCCATCACGCACCAGGGTGAGTTATAACAATGACAAACCCTGGTTTACCCCTAAACTCAAAAAGCTGTGGCTGGAAAAGAGTAAGGCGTTCAGAAGCGGAGACAGGGACTGCTACAGAGAGGCCAAGTACAAGTTCACTAAGGAAGTGGACATTGCCAAACATCAGCACTCTGAGAAGATGCAGCAGCAGATCTCAGAGAATGACTCGGCCTCTGTGTGGAAAGGTTTTAGGAATATTACAAACTACAAGCCTAAAACCCCCCACTCCACTGACGACTTGCTCTTGGCCAACACCCTCAACGACTTCTACTGTCGTTTTGACGAGCCATCAGGCAGCCTTCACACCTCCAACGACCCCAACAATAGAGGCACTTTGGACACTCATTCCCCCACCTCTCCCCCCTCCATAGAGCCATCACCACCTTCAAACTGTTCACCTACAACACCCCCCTCCTCACCCCACACAAAAGAGGATTTCACACCACCTCCTCCGACCACAACTCTTCATATTCATGAAGCAGATGTGAGGAAGCAGTTTAAGAATCTGAATGCTCGGAAAGCTCCCGGCCCAGACGGTGTGTCTCCTGCCACCCTCAGACACTGTGCAAACGAGCTGGCCCCAGTGTTTTCTGGCATCTTCAACTCCTCACTGCAGGCATGTCATGTGCCTGCCTGCTTCAAGTCCTCTACCATAATCCCTGTCCCCAAGAAACCTAGGATCACTGGACTAAATGACTACAGACCCGTGGCTCTGACATCTGTGGTCATGAAGTCATTTGAGCGCCTAGTTCTCTCCCATCTCAAGACCCTCACGGCCCCCCTCCTGGACCCCCTGCAGTTTGCATATAGAGCCAACAGGTCTGTAGACGACGCCATCAACATGGCCCTACACTTCATCCTGCAGCATCTGGACTCCCCAGGAACCTACGCCAGGATCCTGTTTGTGGACTTCAGCTCTGCCTTCAACACCATCCTTCCAGACCATCTCCGAGGCAAGCTTTCCCAGATGAATGTGCCTGATCCCATCTGCCGGTGGATCACTGACTTCCTGACGGACAGGAAGCAGCACGTGAGGCTGGGGAAGAATGTCTCGGACTCCCGGACCATCAGCACCGGCTCCCCTCAGGGCTGTGTTCTTTCTCCTCTGCTCTTCTCCCTGTACACCAACTGCTGCACCTCCACCCACCAGTCTGTCAAGCTAATCAAGTTCGCAGATGACACCACCGTCATTGGGCTCATCTCTGACGGGGATGAGTCTGCCTACAGGAGGGAGGTTGAACGTCTGGTGTCCTGGTGCAGCCACAACAACCTGGTGCTGAATGCCCAGAAGACAGTGGAGATTATTGTGGACTTCAGGAAGCACACAGCCCCACTCCCCCCCATCATCCTGACTGACACCCCCATCACCTCTGTGGACTCATTCCGCTTCCTGGGTACCACCATCACCCAGGACCTGAAGTGGGAGCCCACCATCACCTCCGTCATCAAGAAAGCCCAGCAGAGGATGTACTTCCTGAGGCAGCTGAAGAAATTCAACCTGCCAACACGGACGATGATGCAATTCTACACTGCAATCATCGAGTCCATCCTCACCTCCTCCATCACCGTGTGGTACGCTGGAGCCACTATCAGGGACAAACAGAGACTGCAGCGTGTTGTGCGCTCTGCTGAGAAGGTGATTGGCTGCAGACTCCCATCTCTGCAGGACCTGTACACCTCCAGGACACTGCGGCGTGCAGCCCGGATCTCAGCTGACCCTTCTCACCCTGGACACAGTCTGTTTGACCTGCTCCCCTCAGGCAGGAGGCTCCGGTCCATTCGCACCAGAACCTCTCGCCACAAGAACAGTTTCTTCCCCTCTGCTGTTGGACACATGAACAATAACCACATGACTGTCCCCGCCACTCACACATGACCCTACGCTGTGTCACTGCATCATTTCATGTCTGGCACTGATCACCACCTGCACTCATGTATATATCCTTCTACGTAGCACTCTTAATTCTCATTCTCATGTATATATCTCATGTATATCTCATACACATATCTTTCTTTCTACATAGCACCGCAGCAAATTCCTAATGTTGTAAACCTCAACATCTGGCAATAAACCCATTCTGATTCTGATTCTGATTCTGATATGTTCTTGGTCAGTTATGTAAAAAAATCAAATAAACTAATGTACTAGGATGTACTTATGTACTTTATGTATAAAAATGTTTTCAATTTATTTTGATATATATATATTGCAAACATTGGACTACTTTACAGCTCATTTTATAGCATTTTTTGATTTAACCTTTTATTATGAAATTAATTATGTTTCTTCTTTATAATGGGTGTAAAAAAACTATGTATAGATATAGCCTATATATATGTGTAGTTTTAATGTCAGAGACCCTGATTGATATCTTTGATTACCTGGCATGGCAGATGCAAAAAGCCGCTTTATCAGAGGAAAGAGAAAAAGAAAGAAAAGAGAGTAATAGGAGTTAGGACAGATCAAGGGTTAATCTGGTACAAGTACATACTCCAGGGGTGTCAAACTCAAATACACAGTGGGCCAAAATCCAAAACTGGAACAAAGTCGCGGGCTAACGTTAATATTTATTGAAATATATTTATTTCTCTAGATATCAGAATGAATCTTTTCTTATGGACTTAAACATGTTTTGCTGAAAAACTGAATATGGAACAAGCAAAGCTTAATACTAAAAATATATATATATTAGCTGTATAATACCAGTAGGCCAGCTCTAATAGTAATTTGGTATGGCTTCGCGGACCAAATGTAATTAGGCTGCGGGCCAGAGTTTGACACCTATGAAATACTCAGTGAAGAGATCTTTAGGCTTAAAGGGGCTTCATAACAGAAAGCTAGCTTTATGTTTACTCCATCAGTAAGACTTATCTGCTTGTTAACCAACTTAGCATCATCATACAGCCACAGCATACCACAGGAATACATCTCTGAGGTTCTTTCAATTTTGCATTGGCTTATAAAATAGAAATTCAATTCAATTCTATCTTCTTTTTTTTTTTATACAGCACCAAATCACAACAACAGTCACCTCAAGGCACTTTATATCGTAAGGTAGACCCTACAATAATACATACAGGGAGAAACCCAACAATCAAATGACCCCCTATGAGCAAGCACTTTGGCGACAGTGGGAAGGAAAAACTCCCTTTTAACAGGAAGAAACCTCAGGCAGAACCAGGCTCAGGGAGGGGCGGGGCCATCTGCTGGGACCAGTTGGGGTGAGAGAAAATACTGCTAGCATTAGCCATGTTGCTAACTATTGATAGGTACTTGTCAAAGCCTGAAAATAATTTGTGGTCTAACAAACTAAAGAAGAAACAGCCACAATCAAATACTGATGTCTAAATTTTGTTTCCAAAAGAAAAAGAAGAGTATAAAAGTTAAGCACACCAAGTGATGCGCCCATGTGCAGCAAGAAGGATGTAGAACGAATAGAAAATACTGAAAATACTCATGTAAACGGAGAACACAATCATGGATACAGTAGAACCCCGACTTACGAAATTAATTCGTAAGTTGAAAATTTTCGTAAGCTGAAGCACCCATCGTGCCTTTTGAGTGAACGATAGGCTATAGGCTAATTTCTAACTGCAACAACAATACGTCGTTCAAGTGGAACAGCGAAGCGCAAGTACGAAAGCCAAGGGGGTTGTCACATGATTCGGAAGGCATTCTGGGCATTGTAGGCATTCTGGGCTCAGCCAATCAGAGCCAGAGGATTTTGTTACACGGGCATTTTGCCGTAACACGGGCAGAAATATTGCCGTTAAGTCCCTTCGTAACTTGAATTTTTCGTTAAATGGGGTTCCACTGTACTTCTTTCAAACCCCATCTTTGTAAAATAAGGACTGTAAGAACGTAATATGTACAGAAAGATTAAGGCATCGAAAGATTGAATTTTAATAATACCTATAGGTGGTAAACATAGCTGTGTGTTCTGTGTCCATCGTTACAACGTAGATTTGCCACTAAAGCACAATTCATGTCAAGTTGAAGTTATCGCTTATCTGCGTCAGTTATATACATTTAAACAAAGAAGAGCTTTTTTTAAAATTTAAATTTTTACTCTTTTTTTCTTTCTTTAACGGTATCAGATTCATCTCAAGCTAAGAAGCTACTTCCTATCCCGAAGTGCACCCCCTTTGATTTATCAGCAATCACATGGTCACAAGGACTCAAGCAACTTTGATTGAATTTTAATGTAGAAACTTTGTGACTATCATCAGCTTTAAAGTTAAAGCTGTTGACAGTTCTATCTTAAATGTATTAAAAAAAACCATTAAACCCTCATCACATCCAGTTGTTACTTTTCTGACAGTACATAGTTTGAATTTCAGTGACAGCATGGCAAGATTCCATTTCAATCCATTAAACGTTTTTATAACTACAGATGAAAAGATTTGTTACGTCTCATTATGTCTTATTTGAGTGTCCATGGCTTCTTAAGACGTGACTTTAATTGCCTCCAACTCTCTCTTACTGGGATAAATAATAATATTGTTGTTTTAATTACTCCACTTAGAGGAGATAATTGTTTGGACTGCGCAGACAGGTTTGTCGTGCCAAGATAGCAATGACATCATACTGCTCAGTAGATTCACACATTTTGCGTACACAGGAGACACACAGACTCTTAGTAAAACACCCACTGTGTAGGCAGAAGGAATCAGATTAAAGAAGATGAAGTAAGATGAAATGAAACCTTAATAATGCCAGTGAGGGGATATGTGAAAGCAGTCAATAACTTAAGTACATGACAAGAATAACAGAAACTCTTCGAAAGAGTCGAGTGCCTTTTCAAACATTTAAATCAGATTTCAGATTGGCAATCAGGAAAGACTGTGAAATGTCTTAAGCAGGATTGAATTGGGCATCTGTGACTGAACAAACAAGCTACTAAACTACTAGATGTACTGAAACCTCGGGTTTTACCTTCAACATATTGTATTTATTTTCTTCCATCCTTCTCAGATCTGCTGTCAGTCATCAGCATCACTACATCTGCTTGAAAATGCAATTGCTGCAATCAAGCTGCTTCTAAAATAGAACTGAAAGAAAGTAATTAAAGAGCAATGATTTTATTCACTAATGACATCTCCAGGCCAAGTCTAAGAGCGCCTTTGAAGTAATACTTCACTCTAAAGGTTTGTTTGTGTTACGAAACACTTACTGCCAGTATGTTTATGTAGAAATCTTGGATACTTGTGCTTTATTTATTAGTTTACATAGTTTCGAGTTTCTGCTACTTACACTAGCATACACTATTGTTATAACAAATATACAGGACTGCTTTCTTCCATTTGTGCAATATCTCTGAAATTCTGTCTATCCTGTCTCAGAGTGACACTGAAAAACTAGTTCATGCATTTATTACTTCTCAATCCTCATGTGAATGCAGTGTTAAAATCCTGCTTTTTCCAACTGAGGCAACTGTCAAAGGTCAAGTCTCTTCTAGCCAAACTCAACCTTGAAACATTAATACATGAGTTTATAGCTTCTCGTCTCGATTACAATTTTAGACCCATCAGAGATGATTGTGCAGTGACTCAAATTTCCATTATAAATCCCTCCACATCAGTCAAGTGGACACACCTTTGGGGGGGGGGGGGGGGGGGGGGGGTTGGGAGAAACTGTCCCCTCCCTGTAAACCCTGGTCAAATTCTCTTTGAACACAAAATACAGAGGTTTAATGAGCTGAAACAATCTGTGCCAAATAACAAGAGCTGGCTCATGCATGCTCAGCAAATGTGTTTGTCTCTCAAGTTCTAAAAAATCTTTCTCCAACTTGTCTGCTTCCCTGAATCTGACCCATCACCCCTTGTTTTCTGTGTTTGTCCTCATCACGCCTACAACTGAGCAGGGCTGCTCTGTACTTGAACTACACCCACACTCCAGTCTCCCAGCGAGTGGACAAACATGTTATTTCCCAAATCAGAAATCCATTTGCAACTTCTTGCAAACACTTCCCACACAGACAAAACGGTATTAAGAGCTCGACAAGAGCAAACTGTCCTTTTTTTTCCCAGACGCGTAACCCTGCAATCAACCCTGCGGGATAAAACTACACACGCTTTAGTTTTAGGTTCTTCAGGAGTCTCCACTCTTTTCTCTTCTCTTTGCAGCAGTTAGATTACTGAAAAACAACAGGAACACCGTGCGCTGTCTGATTGCATAGTTGCACAAAATGCAAACTTTTTTCCACTTTGTTTGATTTTTCTGTCCAGATAAAATGCAGAGGATGGAAAAGAAAAACAAAAGTCAGATTAGTGCTGGTGAGGTCACTGGGGTTTAGGTGGTGTGGCTTACATCCTTTTCGACTGGAAATCACGACACTAGTTCTTGAAAGAAGCTTTTCTCCTCGCCAGTTTCACTCACTTTCCTGGCCAGGTAAAACGTGGCCTGGCTAAATCAATTTTATTCCCGACTTTTCAGAGTCTCATCTCATGAGATGTTGTCTGGTTCCGTCAGTTTATTATCAAGTATAATCTTGTAAAAGGAATTCAAATCAAATTACATGGAGATCTGTGGCTCTGCTAGATCAAGCAGCGTTGGAGTGGCTGCTTGACATACGCAGAGATACTGTTTCACTTGCATTGCGCTGATCGATTTCTTCATGACTCACAGACTACATTGAGAGAAAAAAAGAAGAAAAGCTTAAGTTTAAGTGTTTCTTACATCTCCCCCACTGTCTTTAACACCTAGGATGTTTGGGTGCTGAGAAAGCTCCACCACAGCATCCAGTGGCAGCTCCAGCCCCGTGTTTGCCGGCACGCTGTAGAGAACCACCGGCACCGGGCTGCTGTCCGCCAGCTGCAATAGAGAAAAAACAGAGGTGAGACCTCAAATAAAACACCTGTTGAAGGTTCCCAAACTTTCCCTGTCTTTTCTTCATTTACAGTGACTCGGATCAGGCTCAGACTATAAGAAGACAAATCCTGGTGGCCTGGCTGGCTGACATTCAACTATGTGCAACTATTAAAACTGCGATGGGCAAATAATGATCGCGAATCGTGGAAGCAACAGTGAGCAGGTACTGCAGTCAGAACTGCAGACCACCACACATAATCAATTAAACATTGTCTAGAGTGCAGTGTTGATACAGCTTCTGCCATGTTTGCATGCATGGAAAGATTCCTGAAAATGAAAACAGCTGGCTCTAATTATTCTGTGATAATCAGCACAGGTCCGATCACAAGTCTGAGGGTGAAAAACAAAGACACTTTATTCCTTGTTATCAAACTCCGGTTGGACTAGCAGCAAAATGAAAGAACACTCACACTAAAACTTCCTCCCACGTGGTGCTCATTTAATCTTCTTCTTTCATTATCTTCTAAAAACACTTTTTGTACTCGTAAATCTAACTGACGTCGAGCTCAGCAAAGCGTAGATAATATATATATATATAATGCAATATTTTAACCCAAAGGGCCGTACTGCTTTGTTGTAATAAACAGACACGCTTTACTTGAGAAGTGGAGAAATATTATTCTAATAGATTTTTTTAAACACAGAAGCTCCTCATAGAGAATTCTTAGAGTAACTCTGAAATCTGCATAATTTTCAGAATTAATAAGCACACACATTTATATAGTTGTTTTGACACACATGATCACATGGAAATATAATGAATTTTTGTTTTTGTATTCATCTCTGTTGCATCTTTTACCCTCCTCTGAGAGTGCTGCGGCACCTCGCTTTGGGAAGCACTGATTGTTCATCCTTTTTTTTTTAAAACACCAAATCAAGGCCTAACCCCAAATTTGCGTGGCACTCTGTTTTCGTGTGTTTGCGCTGACCTTTGTGAAGTGATGGATCAGTGCCCGGCTGTCCATCTTCCCCTTGTAGAAGCAGGGTGTTACCACAAGCACAGCGTCGGCTCCGGCTGCTGCCATCTTCTGCGTGAGCTGGATCGTGGCTCTGGTGGCTGAACAGGAAAAGGAGGAAAGGAAACAACTTCAACACAGACTTTCACTTTTGACTAATTTAATCAAGCAGAATCGCTAGATTCATGAACCTCCTCTGTGCTCTGCAATAGTTACATTTACATTATATTACCCCACCCCTCAGTCCACAGAATAATTGTCTGGCACGAAACTGGTCCATGACACAAAAAGCTCGGGGAGCACTGGAATAACCCGTTTTGTCTTTGCTTGCAGTATTTTATAGAAGCTTGACTGGGACAGTTCACGTAGTAAATGTGCCTGCAGAGTGTAACTGTAACATCTGATGTAAACACTGATTAGCCACAGCTGACAAACCACCTGCCAAATATCGTTTAGTTTACCCCTCTTGGCACCAAACCAGTGAAGGTATGAACGTGAGATCTCTGAGGATGTCCTGAGGCACTTGGATCCTGCGCATGCTTTGGGTCCTGTGGGTTGCAGGGTTCCTTGAGTCACTCCTGAGCAAACTGTCCCAGCCCATCGTACAGTAACCCCAGCTTTAATGTTGTTATGTTTGTATGTTACATTGTTTAATGTTGTGGCTGATCATATGTGAAGTAAGTGATGGAAAAAAGAAACCAGGAAGTTTTTACACAAGGAACGTAGGAAGGCTATGGAAGTAGAAGTTAATGCAGACTCTCGTCTCTCTGAGTGTTTATTATACGTTACAGAATGAACAGCCTATCAAACTCTTACAGACTCCATTTGACTCCAATTATCAGTCCATCAAGACCGGTGACACTGCTGCCTCTATAATAAGCTTCGAATCGCAGTCATTAAAATCCAGAATGGAAAACATAATGAGTCAATTTAAACTTTTAGCACTCGTCGTACAAAACTCTGTATTATTCACAAAATATTTCACTTGTACCGTTTCTTCTCCCTGAACGTGCGCAGATCAGAATGAAATTACACTCGATTAACAAAAAAAAATTTCTACATGTTTTTTTTATCATTTTGTGCCTTTCACAAAGAGCGTTTTCTGCAAAAATAATTAACTCTATTCACTTAGAAGAGGTCAGAGTTTAACTAGTTTAACAATTTTTTTAATGTTTTCCATTATAAATGCTACAATTTTCCATTTCAGTGGTCGCGATGCATTTGAGGGGCTTTGTTCACTGTATAAGCAAAGTTTGGAGAAGATAACCACACAGTGCGATCATTCTCTGTAATGAGCTTCAGTTCAGTGTCACTAATTGTTTTCTAAAAATGAAACTTCTTTTAACTGAATTGTGAATTATTTTAACAAAACATGAAGCTGGCTAATTATTGTGTTTACTTAATATTGTTTATCACTGAACCCTCCACTGTAAAGTTAAAGCCTGAGCTCAAAGAAGCTGAGAGACTTACATTCACAGCCTGATCCGGCTATCAGCAGCCTTCCCGCCGGCAGTGATTGTTTGACCGTCCTCACCACCTCCACCCGCTCCTCCACCGTCAGATAAGGATACTCACCATTGGAGCCCTGAACCACCAGGCCTGTAACAAGAAAACACATGATTTTTTATACTTGAGGTGTTTTTTGGGGGAAGGGGTTAGCTCTGTAAAGAAGCTTATATGATCTCAAAATGTATCAGCCATTTCTAGATGACCCACAGCTCCCTAAAAAACCCTAAAAATGTCAGACTTTTAACTGTGTTTGTCAGACTTTACACCCTTCTCATTTACAAAGACATTTGAAATCCTGCATACTTCAACAAAGTAAAAAAATAAACTGTTGTTAATATTCCTTTAAATAACAGAAAAGTTCCTCTTTTCTCCTAAGTTCACTAATCCACACAGAACTGTGTCTATAAAACAGTTTCAGAATTATGTTCCCTGATGTAAAACTGGGACAATTTTGAGTACCTCGTCATCTCCAAACATATTATTATAAAAACACTTCGGGAATGTTGAGAAATGTCTGGGACAACACTGAAAATGAATACTCGACCCCGTGATCTCTGGGGCCTCATTAAAAACATTCTGTCATGGAAGTCACTGCACGGGCCCAGGAACACTTCCAGAAATCACGCGTGCACAGTTTGCTGTTCCATCCACAAATGGAGATTAAAGCTCAATCATGCAAAGAAGAACCCACATGTGAGCATGATCCAGAAACACAGCCGTATTCTCTCTGAGTCAGAGCTAATTTAAAAAGGACTGAGGCAAGGTTAAAACAACAAAGTATTCGGTGGTCACACGAATCAAAATTCTTTTTGGAAAACACGGATGCCACATCCTCTGCACTAAAGAAGAGCGGGACCATGAGGCTTATTATCTGTGCTCAGTTCAAAAGCCTGAATCTCTGAAGGTTTGGGAATGCATCAGCGCTTATGGAATTCACAGCTTGCACTTCTGAAAAGACGCCATCCCTGCTGAAAGGCATGTCAGAATCAGAATCAGAAACTTTATTGTCATTGTCATGAGAACAACGAAATTAAGAATGGTCCCCGATCATTGCATCATCATGTACAGGTTTTAGAGCAACACATGCTCCCATCCACATGAAGAAGGCCTTGCATATTTCAGCAATACAATGCTAAACAGCATACTGCAGCACCACAGCACGGCTGGGTGCTGACGTGCCCTGCCTGCAGTCCACACTTTCCACCGATTGAAAACATTTGGCATGAAATGAAAAATATGACAAAGAAGACCCCAGATTGTGGTTCTGCCAGAATCTTCTATCAGCCAAGAATGTGACAACATTCGCCTGCAAAATTTGAGCAGCTGCTCTCCTCAGCTGGCCGACATCTACAGACGGTAGTTAAAAGCAGAGTGGATGCTACGCAGCGGTAAACAGGGCCACGTGCCCACTTTTTTTTAGATGTGTTGCAGCCATCAAATTCAAGATGAGTTCATATTTTTCTTAAACTGGTATATTTTCTCAGTTTAAACACTTTGTTTTCTGTGTTGTATGTGAATAAAATATACGTTTATTTATTTTATTAAGAAAATCATCCAGCTATTATTTACATTTTACAAACTAATCCAACTTTTTTCTGGAATTGGGGTTGTATCCTCTCTTTCCTCTGTGCCAACATTAGAGCGAGCAGCCTCTTGTCTTATTGCCCAAGTAATAACTGACATGTAGGGCAGATAGAGAAGCTCTCGGCTTCTGTCTGTCAGACATAATATCAGTATTATATTATATATTATATTATATAAAAAACATAATATCAGTATTATATTATATATTATATAATATTATATAAAAAACATAATATCAGTATTATATATATAATATTATATAAAAAACATAATATCAGTATTATGTGTAGGTTTGCTATTTGCCAATTTCATTATAATTAATTATCATTTAATTATTGATAAAATAAATGTTCTGGTCAATGAAGAATAATCATGTAGAACGATCATTTAGTGAACAACAGTAACATGTTGTGGAAGCAGAAGTGCAAATATTTCCTGCTGTGGACGGAAAGTAAAACTCAGGAGCAGGTAACGAGCACCAGGGGGCGACAAATCCAAATCAGGCCCTTTACGTTTTTGCCTCAGTGCTGAACTTTGTCCTGTGTGTCTCGTCCCTAAGCAAATACAGACATTATCCATGGATGTCAGACTGCGGCGCATGCAGCAGTGCAAACAGTATGCAGCTGGTGTTTTACGCTCCAAGCTCAACTATGGCTTCATAATGTTCTGAGCTGTGTAAATAAAATCGACCTTATGCGCATCAATGACCTCTTTGTTATTCACACAACTGTTTTTGATAACTTTGACTTTTGCGTGCCTCGGGCCTGACCTTTAAATGGGATCTTGGCGTATTTCTGCAGGTTTTCCTCCAGTTTCTGATAGTCTACATCCTCCTTGGCGGTGAACGGGGTGGCAATAGGCGGATAAATCCCGCTGAGGTCCAGCCTGGCAGCTGTTGTGTGGCTCTGGGTTCGTTTCCATGCTCTGTGGTGAGCTACCCTGCACAGGTAGTTCAGACTTCTCCAAGCCCGGACGCACTGCATTTGTAATTCGGACACAGAGTGACTGGGGTGCTCGCTGGCGGTGTGCTGGGACTCTGTGCAGCTGCTGCAACCGAGAACAGTTAATCACTAACCTGCTTCTTCAAATATTGACCACAAATAAGTAATTTCTAAATCCCCAATCTCAACCCTAAACACCTCTATCTCACAACAGTGGGACACCTAAATTGCGTAAAACGGTTTTGTGATAATTTTACAACAACGTCCACATGACTGAAACCATTAACTACTTTAGAATCAGTTTTAAAAGAACGGTAACACGATTTACATGGACTCTCGCGGAAGTTCAATACACAGCCACTGATCCACAGCTCAGCCCAGGATCAATAAGGGATCATCAACCACAAGCAAGTTTTGAAATAAACGCAAAAGGGTAATTACGACCGATCATGTTGTGGCCAAGAAAATAAATAAACAAATAAATTAAAGTAAATTAAAAAAAAAAAAGAAAAAAATAATAGTCTTTTAAACTTTTATTTCAATATTTCTTGTGGAAGGCTGACAGTTGTGGCCTGTGTAATCCCTTTAGTATGATGCATAAGAGGGGAAACATAAACATGCTTACAGAAAGATGCTTATTTGATACTTTTACTGAAACTGGGATTTAGATGTTTTTGTCAAACATTAACTGGTTAAAACTGACAATCGTTTAATAACCATAAATGAACAAAAAAAAGCACAATAGACTCAAATCCAGTTTCTCCTCTCTCCAAAATCACTGCTTGATGTATTAATTAAGCAATCATAAAAATAAGCACATCTCAACAGAGGTCATTATAGTTCACTAAAACTAAATTCAAAACTAAAACTGGAAGTGGAAAAAAACACGTTAGTTAATTACAATAAAAAAAATCATTTAAAAAAAACTCCTAAAAACAATTGAAAGGAAAACTAACTAAAATAAAATCAAAATACAGTTATATTTGGTTTATTTTAATTAGAACTTGCCTCAATACGCTTTGGTGGACGTGCTTATTGAGTTTCTACGAGACTCTGTGAGTCAGCTGCCTTCAGAAAGTTATTTGTTTTTATTGTAATACCTGTACTGATTTTCACAATTATTGCCACCGATGTATGTAATAAAAAAAAACGAACTAAAATGAAAATGAAACACGTGAAAACATAAAGGAAAATCCACTCTGGAAACTAACTGAAACTAAACAGAATTAAAAACAAAAAGTCGAAATGAAATAATAAAGAGAAGCGGAAAATACAAAACTGTAATAAGACTGATCCTGACATTCGCTCTTCTATTGTTGAACATTTCCAGTCAGCAAACGTCACACAACAGACAAATAAAAAGTAACAAGAGGAACCATTGGGGCATTTTTATGGACTGTATATTAATCGCTATAGCAAAGCTTATATGAGATGCCACTCAAAGTGATCTGATTCAGCTTTGAGCGACGCAGATCCGACACGTTACTGTCTGTGCTGGTGGATGTGACGAATACCCCCAGATTCTGATAGCCTTTACACTTCTGCCACCTTGTGGAAAAAACAACTTATTACGTTCAATTTACAAAATTGACCAAATCATAACATTCTCTGCGGTTCTTTCCATTAATTACCTTTGATTTATACCAGATGGTATAAACATGCTGTCTAGATGCTCCCAGTTAACTGAAACTACAGAGTGAATCTTGGAGTGGACAAAAAAGACCCCCTTTAAAATGAAAAAGAAAAAAAAATGAAGCCAAAATGCAGACACAGTGTGAGAAAATCTGTGTCTGCCCTTACTGCTTCCATGGAAAGAAGGACAATAAGTATCAGCCAGGTGCAGAAGGTTCATTCAGCTATGTGTTAACATGATGTCTGGGAGGAAAGACATTAGCAATGATTAGACAACCAGTTGTTGCCGCCATTCAATCTCAGAAGGTCATCCAACCAATTTGAAGTCCATCATTCTAGTGAGAGAGGTTATTCAAACACTAAAAACAGGATGGGATGTGCCTGCAAACTGGCCCCAGTGTCAGACCATGCAGTGGTCAGAGAAATTACAACAACAACAAAATAGCTGCATTATTTACTCTGTATTTCTCAGTTATCATGTTTAATATTAAAGTTCATGACATTACAGGTAAAGAGACTGAATTAGTTTGGCTTGTTTGAAAGAGAGGTCTCGTCTCTCTAAATAGAAAATCACTCAGTTTAGGTTTGAACAAACCACTAGACTAGTGGAACAATGTCCTTTTGGACCACTGAGACTAAAATAGAGATTTTTCATTGTAAGGCACAAACACACAACACATCTACAGTCAAGCACAATGGAGGAAGGTTGATGATTTGGCTTGTTTTGAAGCCACAGGACGTGGGGACCTTGCAGTCACTGAGTTGACTATGAACTTGTGTCAAAGTATTCTAGAGTCATATGTGAGGCCATCTGTCCAACTGACTCAGGGTTTATGTTATGGACTGTTTTTATCAGGTGGGATTATATTCTAAGTTGGGTTATACTCTCTGAGTGGTTTATGTTTGATTTTCTTGTACTTTTGTGTTCTCGTTTGATCATTTAGTTTTCTGTTAGCTTCTTAGTCATTCTTTCATCATGTTTAGTGTGTTTCTGTTTGCCTTCAACCTCACGTGTCCTTTCATCTGTTTCCCTGTCATGTCTCTTGTTTCCTGTTTTATTTTGATAGTCATTTGTCCTGTATTCAGGGTATTCAGTTTTGCATCCTCACTGTCTTGTTATGTCTAATTAGTCCCCGCCTGTTTCCCATCCCCTGCTTGTCCTGCTTGTGTATTTAAGTCTTCAGTCTTCGTCTGTTTGTTCTTTTGTTTGTTTCTTCTTATGTTTGTGTACTTCGTTGTTAGTTTGTTTTTCCAAAAAAAGCTGCTGCTTTCAGTCAAGTTTTTGTCTTGGAGTCCTGTGTTTGGATCCAACCCCTGCCTGCCACACAGCTCAACATGACACCAAAAGCTAAGGCCCAGTCTACAACAGGACAATGATCTCAAGCACAGCAGCAAATCAACAGAACAGGCAAAAAAAGGAACGAATAAAGCTGTTGCAATGGACGAGTCAAAGTCCAAACCTCGAGGGGCCTTAATTCCCCCACAGTAATGTGACAGACTGATAAAGTCTGATTACTTTTGGTATTTTTTGTCATCCATTGTTGTTTTTATTTCCATGTAGAAACTACAATTAATAAAATAATAAGCAATAATAGCAGTGTTTCAAAATCGGCCCACGCTGAAAGCTGTTGAACCAACTTTTGTTAGCACCTTTTAGCCCGTGAGGTCTGTCATCATCACTGCTGATCATTACTCTAACGCTCACCCAAAACAAACAAACTAAAAAGGTTGTTTGTTTTGTAATAGACTAAACACTGAAACTTGGGTGTGTTGTTGTTCTTTTGCTGTGATGTTCTGTTTTGCTGTTTGATCCCATTATTTTCACTGAAAAGCACATAGTGATAGTGCAGACAATGGGCTTGTTTTAAGGCAGCAGTTTAGGGAGTAATCGTTATTATTTCAGGAATCAGGGAACTAGCTAACACAGAGTCAAGGTGCATGATATGGGCTTCTGCTTGCTCAACAGTCCTGAGTATTCTTTATATTTTTCATTTCATTACAGAAGGTTCAATATTGTCTTGCTGAAATATGTAAGGCCTCACCTGCAAATGACATCATCCGGATTGGAGAAAATCTTGCTCTACAACTTGTTTAAGTCTTTTAGCATTCATCTCCAGGTGTGTATGCTGTGAATTCCAGTCATTTCCAGACATGAATGCATTCCCATAGTATCAGAGATGGTCCCTCTCTGCTTGCAGAGTATCCATGTTTTCCAAACAAAAGGAATTTTAAATTTCAATGTGTCAGACCACAGAACAGTTTTACAATTTAGCTCAGTCTTTTTGGAATCACTGGGTTTCTGGCTTCTTGGAGCTTTGGGTGGCATTTGTGAATAGCACAACGAACTGTGTCCACAGAGAGTCATTTCTGGATATTTTCCTGACTTCCATGACAGAACCATGTCCATTTTTAAAGCAGTGCTGTCTTATGACCTGGAGATCACAGCCAATTAATACTGATTTTCAGTCTTTTCCTTTGCACAGAGATCTCTTGAGATTTCTCTGAATCTTCTGGTAATATGAGATATTCAAAGTGTTTGCAGTTTTACACATTTTTACATGAATATTGTTTTTGAATTGTTCCTCGATTTGTTAATGTGTTTTTTCCTTCTTCTTTTTTGTTGTTCTTTTACTTATTGGTGAATCTCGACCCATTTTGACTTCTGAGAAACTCTTCCTGTCTGAGATGCTCGTTTTATACCCAGTGATGTTGCTGAGGATAAAGTCATTATTTAAACCTCGATGAAGGTTGAAAAGGATGCTTGGACTTGCTGAGCGCAACATATGTAATGTAAACTCCACAGTGAAATCCACGAGGCTATTATTAGAAAGTTGCGTCAGGGCAAGGTGGCGAGCCCTCCCCCCCGCCCCTCTGTATGTGTGTGTGTGCTGGCGAACATCATTGTCAGCACCGCAGTCAGCGGAGCGCTGGTGGTCCCTCCTTCTTCCACATGGACCGGAACCGCGCGGCACGTGACCCGGAGACCGTGGACTGAGAGAGCTTCTCACACCGCATCATGGCTGCATCCAATGCGGCCGCGCGATACCGAGCCGTCTCCCTGCTCTGCTACGGGGCTCCGCTCTCCCTGAGCCGGCTGCTTCTGCTCCTCTGCGCCTGCTCGCTGCTGCCAGCCCCGGCGCTCGGGTTGCTCGGCTTTCGACCAGAGGAGACCGGGGCGGAGCTGTCCGTGGAGGACGGGGTGCTGAAAGCCACCGAGGGGACTCGCTTCATACTTCGGGTCTACTATTCCACCTCCTCGCAGAAGCTCAATCGTGCTCGTGCCAACAATGCCGCGCCCTGGATCGCCTTCATCGAAGAGCCAACTCCCGGTAGAGAGGGGCAAGTTCACCCGAAGCGAAACATGTGCATGGACAAGAACGCCAGCACCTCCGACATCGAGGTTTTGGGCTCTTTCAAGTCTGCTTCCAGTCAGAACTCGGTGCTGGTGGAGCTGCTGGCCAAAGACCTGCGGAGAGGGGAGAAGATTAAATATTATTCCATGTGCGCCTTTGACGGATCCAAATGGGAACACTACCGGACTAAAGATTTTTGGGTGGCCGTGAAGGAGCGCTCAGCAGTGCCGGAGCTCTGGCTGCAAGTGCTGGTCTCCGTCCTCCTGCTCGGGCTGTCAGCTCTGTTCAGCGGGCTGAACTTGAGCCTCCTGGCGCTCGATCCAGTGGAGCTACAGGTCCTCCAGAACAGCGGCACCGACACGGAACAGAACTACGCGCGGAAAATCGAGTCTGTGCGTCGGCATGGTAACTACGTCCTGTGCACTCTACTGCTGGGGAACGCGATCATCAACGCCTCGCTCGCCGTGTGGATGTGCCAGATCCTGGGCATGACCTGGCTCTCCACGGTCATTTGCGCCTTCGGGATCTTCTTCATCGGGGAGATTCTTCCACACTCGGTCGCATCGCGCCACGGCCTGGCCATCGCATCCAAAACCATCTGGGTGACACGGCTGCTCATGGTTCTCTCCTTCCCCATCTCATACCCCATCAGCAAGCTGCTGGACCTCATCTTAAACCAGGAGATCTCCAACTTCTACACCAGAGAGAAACTCTTGGAAATGTTGCGAGTCACCGACCCGTACCACGACTTGGTAAAAGAAGAGCTCAACATCATACAGGGAGCACTAGAACTGCGCACCAAAACTGTTGAGGACGTCCTGACTCCGCTGACCGACTGCTACATGCTGGCCTCGGACGCGGTGCTGGACTTCAACACCATGTCCGAGATCATGCAGAGCGGATACACGAGGATTCCGGTATTTGAGAACGAGAGATCCAATATCGTGGACATTCTGTTTGTGAAGGACCTGGCGTTTGTGGACCCAGACGACTGCACCCCCCTGAAGACCATCACCCAGTTCTACAAACACCCGTTGCACTGCGTCTTTAACGACACTAAACTGGACGCCATGCTGGAGGAGTTCAAGAAAGGTGAGAAGGGTGTTAGAAGGGAGTGGGTGTGGCATGTTAGCAGGTTGCTGGTGCTTCAAGTTTATAACTTAAGCTGTAACAGACTCTGTAAGTAACCTGGGTGAGAAAAGCAGGTGAGAGGTGGCAAAAACAAACAAACAAACAAACAAACAAACAAACAAAAAAACAAACAAACAACAAAAAAACCCCAACAACCCCGAAACATTCCTGTTGTGTACTTGAACTTGATTTATCTTTGCACTCATGAGTCCTGTTTTTAACAAGAAAGTTTTTTCTGCAGTTCATCATACTTGTGATGCTTTGCAGATGTTTTCCAGCGCTTTGAAGTGCTACAGTTGAGAAAGGGAGCAGGAAGGACTCAATGTCTCACTGCAGCACTTGTGGCATTCACACAGGGAAATCAAACCCTCTAATAAACTAGTATTTAATGTATGAACTTGAGACGGCAACTTGTGTACTGACACATAATTTGTTTTCTGCCACCTTTAAATTCGAGAATGATATGGGCCCTGGAAGTTGCAGCTGAGACAGCTGACCTATCTTTTAGCAGCAGTGCTTAACCCTCTTTCATCTCCAGATGGAATGCAAATATGCACTGTTGCAATCTGAAGCTGAAAAGGAGCTGTTCTTTTCCCCCTTTTTGTGTTTTTGCAGTGTGCACAGCTTCCCCTGCAGATTCGAAGCAGTCTTCCACCCTGCATGCAGGCAGCAGGCTGTTCCATCTTACTCTAGTTTTAAATGGGTGGGGTTCGAATTGGCCAATCACAGACCTTGCTGCTTATCACCGCCTTCCTGCATTCTCAGGGACCCTGCAAAGTCAGCACTTTTTTCTGCTGTGTTTGTGGTGAGGAGAGGAAGATAAATAGAAGACACCTTGGCCCAGGCAGACTCTGTTTGCGGGAGACGTTTGTATTTCTGTCTGTTTTGGCACAAAACAGCGAAAAGCTTTCACTGCCAAATGTCACAGAGGGGTTTCTATTTATTCTGAACATCTTTTTAAGCGTGTTGTAGTGAAATGCTTTTGGAAACATTTTATAAACTTGGTAATGGTAGAATTTTCCAGAAATGTAAGCTGTTTGACTCTTTAGCTTTAAGCACAAAAAGTTTGTCTTGTCTTACACATCCTGTAACAGACAAGCAAGACCTGTGTGTGGATTTAAAATGAGCTGCATATATTTGGATTATGTAGTAGCTTGTACTGTATGAAGCCAGATGCCATCAGAGCTGCAGGATGAACACAAATATAGTTCTTGTGTCGCTCTGCAACAAAGGGATCTGGATGAGATAATCTACACAGTCAGAGGATTATAAACAAGGTCTGTCCTTGGTGTGTGTGTGTGTGTGTGTGTGTGTGTGTGTGTCTCCCTGTGCCTCCTTGTCTCTGTGTAGGCACTGCAGCAGAAAAACTCAGGCCCTTTTATTCATTTCAGTGAGACTCCTGCAGTAGCTGGTGCTCACAAAGAGAGCTGCAGGAAACACACAGCTGCAGGGTGATCTATGGCACCGTGTAAAAGTCTTAAGGCACCCTTCATTTCTTTAAAACTTTCTAGGAAATGGGAACAAATAATAGTAATAAAAGCAATAGTCAATGATCACCTTTATTCTTTAACACAGCCTGAACTCTCTTAGGCAGATGTTCTTCTCATTTCTTTAAGTAGTCTTCAGGGTCTGCCTTTTGCTCTGTCCTCTGTTAAAATGATCCCAAACTGCTTCAATAATATTGAGGTTTTAGTATCCAGGCATGCTTATACTGCATTGGCGGTGTGTTTGGGATCATTTTTGTGCTGAAATACGAAGCTGTTGGGATTCAGACACTTTCCAGATGGTATTTCACAGCGGGTCAAAATCATCATGTGCTTTGTCTTTATTCATAATTCCATCAGTTGTGAATTGCAAACACCACTGGCTGAAAAGCAACTGCAAAACATGTTTTACCGATGGCTGTAGACACGCATTGTTGCACCTCTCTCCTGTCTTCCTTCTTGCATATTGATGATGGTTCACATTTGGATTCATCACTCCAGAAGACCAGATTTCTGCTCATTTTCAGTTCTCGTGTGATTTGTTAGATCTCTCCTGTTAAATCTTTCCAAAAAAAAATTCTTATAGACATGACTCTCATATACTGTTCATCAACTGTCGATAGATTTCTAGGCCTTCTTCTTCTTTTGTAGGTTTCCTCGGATTCTTTAAGGACACACTGCACAATATGTGAGGAGATGAGATATGACGTGTTTGGCTAATAACTCTTTGGGAATCAACTTGTTGATTTAAATATACTATTTTATGCCTGTTAAACTGTGCTATTTTTGGCATTTTTATTGATCCCATTAAAACATGAAAATGATGTGTTTTTGTGGCAGGTTGGTAGTAACAAAGTGTCTAAAGGTACAACTCAAAACTGGTTCTTTATTAATTGATTTGTTCTGTGTAGACACCACCCTGGTTCATCCTTGGAAAAAACAAAAACATCCCTCTGAAAACGGTTAGGTACAAAGACTGAACTGGAAATGAGTGGAAAAAATCCCAAATAAAAACTTTAAAAGATCTTTTAGAAAGCCTGAAGAATTATCGCTTTAAAAATGACAAGAAAGTCTGACTGCTTGGAAGCAAAATACTAAGAAATAAGCAGTGCCTCAAGTCTTTTTGCACAGTACTGTATAATGCATCAGTGGTTGCTCGACATATGCCTGCTGGCTTTGTGGGCTGATTTGAGCCAGAGCTCTTTCAATCATCAAGAAAAAGGAACATAAAACTAAAGAAATGAAATTCTGAGGAATAACTACAAATAAAGGGCTGATTATCTTTTATGCAAACACAGTTTTGCACTTTAGCCTTAAAGCATGATCATACCATATTTATTTGCATAGCATTTAGATGATTAAACAGAGCAGTCTGCAGGCCACAGGCATATTTGTTCAGCAATAAGCACAAAGCAATAAGGACAGTGTTGAAATCTGGTGTAGAAAACCTTTTGTACAATTTTCTTGCTTATGTGCCGCCTTGTCGTCATGCAGATGGTATCATATGTAGAGCAGGATTTCATAAGAGCCAGATTTATGTTGGCTTTTTTGAGTATTATGTATTCTTTTAAAAAAGAAGTAAAAGGCACAGTTTTAGTAGTTTTAGTACCAAAATATACTTAAAGTATCTAATATGCTTGCAGTGACCATTTTCAGAGGTATATACATTATATCATTGGGTAATTCTAATGTTTTAGCAGGAGATGCCATCCCTCGTAAAGCTCTAGATACACACTCACGGTTACTTTTGTGTTTTCAGTTGTGAGGAGTAGTAGAAGTACTGAAGTTACCAAAGATGAATATGAGCGGAGCTAGAGCCTGGTCGCAAAAGATGTTGACATTAAACCTCAGCTCTGGCTGAAAGGTCAGTTTACATCCAACCTTTTCTTTCGAGTGCATTTAAAACATTGTAATTATTGCTAAAATTACACTTCAGACCTAAATTCTGACTATAACAGGGAAAATAGTTAACCAGTGTTTAATGAGAGAGAGCGCATTAGCTGCAGTGCAGAACTGCAGCACATTAGCTGCAGTGCAGAACAGAGTAACAGGAGGGCTGGTTAGCAGAGGTGATAATTGATTGAAAGTAAGTAAAACATTGATGTGACTGCATCTGAAGGCAGGTCAGAGCTGCAGCAGAGAGTCTGCTGGTCTGGTGAGACTGCACAGGGATTCTTTGGCCGGAATGCTAAGCAGTGTGTCTGGCACAAATGAAAGCAGCCAAGTAACACATTTCCTGTTGTGTACAACGGCAGCACCAGTACAGGAGACCTTTAGTTTGCCAGGCATAGGGTTCTTTAAACAGGTGGGAAGCTGAATAAGAGCCCTGAACAGAAAGCTTGATCAAAGTGGGTTTAACAGAGAACTGAAACTAGGAAAGGAGTTTTGTCAGTGAAAGTCAGATTTCATTACTACCACCAAAAACACTACAGTATGAGTTTTCACTGATGGACATGCAGTGAAAAAAAAGAAGAAGTGAATGTTAGTTTAGGTCAGCTTTATCTAATGACAGGCATCAAGTTATGCTGTCCTTCTAGTGTAAATTCTTCATCCCTTTACACTATTTTTTCTTTTTCTGAATCCTCTCCCTTCTCTCAGTTCCCCTCAGTATGCAGTCTCCAAGGAGGGAGAGTATAAAATATTCAGTGTGCTGTATTTCTAGTTTGTCTCTCCGCCATCTGTTCTTTCTCATGTCCACTTCTTACATTTCAGTCCATAATCTGTTTAAGAGACATTTTAGAATGACGCATTTTCAAATAGGAACTATTTTCTTTATATGATTTCTTAGTTTTGCATATTTGTCATACTTGCCTGTTTTCAGATCATCAAACAAATTGTAATATTTTAGTAAATACAAAATGTCATTTTTAAATTATCATTTCATATATCAAGGGAAGAAGTTATTCAAAGCTACCTGGCCCTATGTGAAAAGTAATTGCCAACTGTATCTGGAAAGGGTTACAGAGAAGTTTCTAAAGCTGTGGGACTACAGTGAACTATGCATAAATGGAGAAAATCTGGAACAGTGGCTGGCCTACCAACACTACTCTAAGAGCACATCGAGAACTCAGAGAACTCAAAAGAACACTCGCCTCAGTTAAGATCAGTGCTTACGATTCAACAGTGAGAACGTGAGTGAACAAAAATGGCATCCGTGGGAGAGAAAACCACTGTCGACCAAGAGAAAACAGAGGCTCATCTTAGATTGGCTAAAAAAACATCTTGACGCCCTCCAAGTCTTTTGGGAGAATATTTTATGGACTGACGAGACAAAAGCAGAACTTGGTGAAAGGCTTACATCCTGTTACATCGATTATAAAACTAGTTCAGTGCTTCATAAAAAGAACTTCATACCAAAGGTCAAGCATGGCGGTGGTAGGTAGCCTGGGACTTTGTTGCTGGATGACTTGCTGTAATTGATGGAATCATGAATTCTGCTGTCCTAATGGAAAATGTCCGGACATCAGTTAGTGAGTTGAAGCTCAAGAGGTCTTGAGTTATGTGGCAGGACGATCATGTGAAACACAATAGCAAGGTCCAGCTATATAATTCTTTCCTTTCTCTGCTTTTTGCTTTGTTTTTTTAAAGTAAGCTATATTTAAAAACAGCATAATAAAACTGGACATTTCTTTGGTGATTTGAAAGATTTGATGGTGACAAAGATCCAAAAACAGCTACAAAATCAGGAAGAGGATAAATATTTATTCACAGCGCTGTAATGCTCCAACCATAAACTGTGCAGAGAGACGAGTACATCTTTCTGTGAAGAGAGGCTCATGTTATTGATATGGCTGAACTGTAACATTAGCTAGCAGCACAGGGTTTCTGTTTTGTTTTTTTGGATTGAAAATGTAGTTAAACAGAAAGAAAATAGTGCCTACATAAATCTGTTCAGCCACATTTGTGGATTTAAAAAAAATAACAGAGTAATGGTTTCAGGAAAGAGCCTTAGATGTTTAATAAATGCATATTTTTGGCAATTTGATCCTCTCAAGGGGAGTGCCTTTTTGTTAGGCAGACATCTCTACAGCCAATATCTCCAAACGGGGGAAATCTAACATAAATAACGCTAGGAGCCAGATGTAAAACTTGTAATTTTGACCTTATGTTGAACTTCCCCATAAGTGGCTTGGGAAGAAAGGCAAGTTACATGAGGACATTTCACCTGTCATCCATGAGGCTTCTTCAGATCTGAAGAATTGAACCTTATGAATGCTATGCATCGTTTCTTGTGTCTTGGTTTTGCTGTAGTCAGTCCCTCTTTACAGGAATGAAACCTGTAGGATGAGCTCAGTTCAGACATGTCAGCTGCCATAAGAAGACATAGTTTAAAACAGCTGGTGCAAGGAGACATTGTTTCCAGGAGTTGAAGGTTTAAAGGAATCCTAAACTTTTGATAAGATTAGTTTGTCTAAAAAAAGTTGCAAGGCTATAGACAATAAATAAATAAATAAATAAATAATAAATAAATTAGTAAAGTATGTTTAAAAAATGTTTTGTTTAAAATGTACTTAATTATCACATACACTTCTACCACTACTATTACAACTAAAACCCAACAACTAATAATAATAATAACAATAACAATAATAATAGGAGGAAGAAAAGGAAAGACAAAAGAAGAACACAATAATCGCAGGTCAACTGTGTTTCTGTTCTATTGTCAATAAATTATTGTTTTATCTTTTATGATGCTTTATATGGTATAAAGATGCTTTATATGTCTATATTTTGACTTATGTAGACCAGTTAAAGCTACTTTAGTTTGCCCTGAGACCTTACGGAGGAAGCTAACCCAACGCCATCTCCCCAAGTGAAATGAAGGCAGCCATTTTCTTTCGTTCTTTTTTTTATTCACCAGGATGGCAGTTGAGCTTTGTTTTGAGGCTGGCCTGAAATAACACTTTGCTCGTTTTTAATGATATGATTGATGCCTTTACAATATAGCTGTTAAAAGTCAAGAATAAAAATGTTAAATTCCAAAACACTTGCTTTGAATAAATGAAAGATGTAATTGTGCAAGGAAAGACACTGAGACATAGTTGCCGTCTTTAAAAAACAGAATACTGTGAGAGAACGCACTGCACATGAGCCTCTCTCAGTCCACTTTGGATGTACGCCTGACCTATTTATCTACAAGAAACACTGCCAGAATCCAGAATCGTGTGCATTTGTGTTAGTCTGTGTTTGTGCATCAGTGTGTGCGAGGTAGTATTTGGCAGGCAAAGAGTGTAAGAGCAGAGAGCGAGGAAGTTCATTTGAAGCCAGGCTGCTGAGAATAGGAGGGGCTACAAACAAGGGCTCACTCTTTACTCGGTGAACTCGCTCTTCCATTATGTTTCCTACACATCTCAAACAAAATAAGATCAAAAGACAATCCTGTCAGCCTGACTAAGCACTTCATCATTTTGTTTTGTTTTTCTCCTTTGTAAAATATGCTCCCAAACAAGATTTTCATCCAGCAGTGCATGGATTATTAATTATGCCATTTATCTTTGGGAACGCCACAAGATGCTACCTCCAAAAGCGCACACTCATCAACCTGGAAGTAAACACAGCAGGAGCATGCAGACTTTCATATGATGGATTGTGTTTTTGCATCCAGAGTGCCCTTTGTATTAAATCCCATCTGCTGTTACACCCACTCCATTCAGCTCCCACTGGCGCTCCACTTACTGAACATCAGACAGCACAGCTCCACTCAGTCATTATGCCTCATACTGTGCAGTGGAAAGGGAAGGAGCATTACTTAAATCTAATCCAGAGGCTAAATATGAAATCTAATCATCTTATTTGACACACCAACACTTTACAGGATAACTGTATTCCACGTCTCACATCTCAAGAATCAAAAGGTCTACTGTTAGTAAGTCAAGTTAAACAAATTCAATCATCATTTTATAAAATTGTTTCCAGCAATCGATTGCCTCAATTTTAAGGGTCTGTACTAGGGTAGCTTTGCATGACTTATACTTCAAAATAATCCTTGTTTATCTTATACTGAGTCTTTGTGCAGCCCATAATTCCCTTCACTGTGGGTTTTTAGGAGCTTCCCCTCTCCTTCTGACTTTACTTTGTTCTGATTGCCTGTTCCTCGTAAACATTACAGAGTTAATCGGCAGGTGGGCGAGGCTTCTGTGCTTAGAGCCAGAGAAGTGTGAATGAGATGACCATATTACGAAGTTGTGTTTGTTTGTTTGTGACATCATCGTATCGTAATTTTTTAAAAAGACTGACGTCAGCATGTTGCAATAAAAAGAAAATGTAATAAAAACAAAGCAAAGTTGTAAGTTGTTGCCCTTGAGGGGGAAGTGCTCTTTAATGTTCTGTTGGTTCTCTGTTTGTTCATTATTGTGTATTCTTGTTTGTCACATTTGACTTCACTGACTTCTAGTTCTGTGTTTCCCTTTTTTTCTAGTTATTTTCATGAACTTTCTGCCTTAGGTTTATTTTGTTATATTCTATTGTTATTTTCTTTCCCTTGTGCCCTGCTGTGTAAAGTTTATATGTTTGAGTCTGTTGTCAACTGATTGTGTATTTCCTCTTTTACTTTGGTAGTCTTTTGTCACCGGTGCTTTACATTGAGTTCTACTTCCCTTGTCTTGTTGTTCATGATTTGTTTCTGCTGTGTTTCCCACCTGCTTTTTCAAGCCTCAGTACCTTTGGTATTTATTGTCTCAGTCTCCCCTTGCCTTTGTCGAGTTGTCCCACATTGCTGTGTGTACCCCAGTGTAGTAATTCCTCATAACTCTTGGATTTTATTTTTTGTTTTTAGACTGTGCTTTTTTTGACTGCTCCAGCATTAAATGCATATGTTAAATTCCACCTGTGTTCTGCATGTGGGTCCACTAACAATCATCACACTCCACACAGTTTACTGTGACAACCAGTCATGGATCTTACTGGAGAACATCCATATAAAAAATGAAACACTCGGGATAGAAGCTACTATCACTCTGATACTCATCTTCATACAAGGTTGTTAAATAATAGTTCAGTCAAAGGTAATGACTTTGCACGCTGCTGTTGAAATTTCTTTTCCATTAGTGATATTTGTGAAGCTGTGTAAAAGTTAAACAGGACCATATTGCATATTGTTTTAAATATTAAAAAAGGTTATATTTACAGCTGGGTAATCTGAATGGATTTCCTTGTATTTATACATACTGCAAATGGCTTTGAGTGAAAAGTGACACTGATTCGAGACTCACTGTGCATGCAGGGAAGTCCCACCTCGCCATCGTGCAGCGTGTTAACAACGAGGGTGAGGGTGACCCTTTCTACGAGGTGATGGGCATCGTGACCCTGGAGGATGTCATTGAGGAAATCATCAAGTCAGAGATCTTGGATGAGACAGATCTCTACAGTATGTGTGCAAACACACGTGCATAAGCTCAAATGTACGTACGTGGTCAAAATACATGGAAATGTAAGAGTTAATCAGGCTGTTTTTATGTGTCTAAGCTGATAATCGCACAAAGCGTCGTGTTTCTCATCATGAGCGAAAGCAGCAGGACTTCTCCATCTTCAAACTGTCAGAAAATGAGATGAAAGTGAAGATTTCCCCCCAGCTTCTCCTGGCAACACATCGTTTCCTCTCCACAGGTAGCAGCCAATCAAATCGCCTCTCTGTCTGTCAGAGCGCTTACATTTCTGCATAATATGCAACAAGAACATCAGTGTTTTAGCAACTGTAACAAGAATATTTGCAGCGTTTGTCTTCACCCAATCCTGTATCTTTTTGCTTTTTTTCAGAAGTGGAGCCCTTCAAACCAACACACATCTCAGAGAAGATCTTATTGAGGCTCATCAAACACCCCAGTGTGGTTCAAGAACTCAAGTTTGATGAGAAGAACAAACGAGCCTCTCAGCATTTCCTGTTCCAGCGCAACAAACCAGTGGACTATTTCATCCTAGTGCTACAGGTACCTGTAAGAATTTGACCTTCCGCCATGGCAGTAATTAGCTATGGCTATGATATCCTGTGTGCCAGTCAGTCAGATCACGTTATATTTCTCCAATATTATTTTGCAGGGTCAAGTTGAAGTAGAGTTTGGTAAGGAGGCACTGAAGTTCGAGAATGGAGCGTTCTCTTATTTCGGGGTCCCGGCCATCATGCCAGCAGGTACAAAAGACTTTCCCAAACATCATTGAACTTACAAATATATTAGACCACCACCGAATGTAAGGTTTATACCACAGCAGTCTTAGATTAACATTATTGTTAATTTGCAACATCGTTTTTTTATGTTTCTATAATGGTTAATACGCTAGTATGCCCACGCTCTTTAATGCTAAAACATAGTTATTGTCTATTAAACTTACTATTTTAGAAAAAGCAGAAATAAAATAGTAAAGCACTTTTTTATTATCATGCCAAATTGGACTTACTTACCCTCATAATAACATAAAATCGTGGGTATAAAATATGAATTCAGTCAAATCAATTTAATCATTTTTCATTTTTAAGTTTCTAAAACATTTGTCTTGTTTGGTTTGTTTTTTGTATCACAGGTGATTTAATAAACTTGTTAAGCACTGTGTGTGGCCTGATTATTAACCTTTAGTATCTGCTGTCAAAATGATAGAAGCAAAAATCAACACAAATTCACAGAAAAACTAAAAATGAGTTTATAAACCAACGAGCATGAAGCCAGAACTCCACATACTCTGAAACAGCTTCACCATTTATAAATATAAATACTGCAAATTCATCATGACACACCAAAAAAGAGTATACAGAAGATGTAAAACCTCCACCCTAGACTGTAACGCACTTTCTATCAGATATAAACAAATGAGTCGCCAGATATCAAACCTTTCCTTGATCAGTGAGAGGATTTTAAAATCAAAGCAAATTTGAAAGATTTAGTTCTAGTTGAAACTCTAAAAATCTCGGCATGTTTTTAAGTAGTTTGCTGATGAATGTTTTTTTAAAGCAACAAGAAGACTGATAATAAGAAAATTTGTATTTTATTGTATTTGTCTGCTTTGAAGAGTATAGTGATAATTCACAGTTTATTCATTAAAGATTATGATAGAATGCTTTCAGTTGTGCAGTTATATATGCTTGTTAGGCACATAAAGTTAAAGGCACAGATTTTTGTTTCATTGTAATTGAATAAAAACATACACCGTGTTCCAAATTATTATGCAAATTGTGTCATAAAGATTAAATAAGTTGTTTTTCAATTAAACCCATGGATGGAATTGTGTCTCAGGGCTCTTTGGATGACTGAAATCAGTCTCGGACACCTGTGATCATTAGTTTGCCAGGTGAGCCCAATTAAAGGAAAAACTACTAAAGAAGGATGTTCCACATTATTAAGCAGACCATCATTTTCAAGCAATATAGGAAGGAAAAATGATCTCTCTGCTGCTGAAACGTGTGCAATAGTTGAATGCCTTGGACATGTAATGAAAACCTTTGATATTTCACGAAAACTTAAGTGTGATCACCATAATTTTAAGAGATGTATGGCTGACTCACAGCACACACAGGTTCGTGCAGATAAAGGCACAATGATGAAGGTTTCTGCCAGACAAATACATGAGATTAAGTGAGCAGCTGCTAAAAGGCCAAAGCAAAGCAGCAAACGGTGCTGGTGCCTCTGGAGCCCTGCGAACATCAAGGTGTAGGATCCTCCAGAGACTCGCAGTTGTGCATAAACTTTCTATTCGGCCACCCCTAACCAATTCTGACAAGCAGAAATGCCTGCAGTGGGCCCAGAACTACAAGAAGACTAATTTTCAAATAGTCATGTTCCCTGATGAGTGCATTGCAACCCTGGATGGTCCAGATGGATGCAGTGGTGGATGGTTGGTGGACAGCCACCATGTCTCAACAAGGCTGCAACGTCAGCAAGAAGGTGGTGGAGTCATGTTTTGAGCCGGAATCACGGGGAGAGAGCTGGTTGGCCTCTTTAGAGTCCTTGAAGGTGTGAAAATGATCCCTGCAAAGTATGTGGAGTTTCTGACTGACCACTTCCTTCCATGGTAAAAAGAGAAGAACTGTGCCTTCTGCAACAAAACCATCTTCATGCAAGACAATGAACCATCTCCTGCAAGGAATACCTCGGCATCATTGGCTGCTATCGGCATAAAAGGAGAGAAACTCATGGTGTGACCTCCATCCTCCCCTGACCTCAATCCTACTGAGAACCTTTGAAGCATCCTCAAGCAAAAAAAAATATGAGGGTGGAAGGCAGTTCAGATCCAAACAGCAGCTCTGCGAGGCTATTCTGACATCCTGCAAAGACAAAGTAGAAACTTTCTGAAAATTCACAAGTTCCATGGATGCAAGAATTGTAAAACTGCTATCAAATAAGGGCTCCAATGTTAATATGTAACTTGACCTGATGTTTTTGATTGAAATAGCTTTTGATTTCAGTAAAATTGATCTACTAATGCTGCAAATTCAACAAATGACCATTTTCACTTCTCTACAACCTATAAAATGTTTTGAAACTCTGTGTGCGTAATAATTTGGAACAGTGCATTTTAACTTTTTTATTTTTGAAAAACATACTGTTTTTATTGGCAGTTTTGTTGAGTAACATTTGAATTATACTCTAATGGTTGATGACTCGAAAATTATGCTGACTGTCACTTGACCAACTATTTAGAAAAATTAGAGAAAGATATAATTTGCATAATAATTTGGAACGCGGTGTATTTAAATATTAGGTTAAATGTAAAATGTGAGATCTGCCATTTGCATGTGTCCCTTAGTGACTCCACCATGAAGCAAACACTGTGTAGTGAATGAACACTAGTTCCCTAAACATGCATAATATACTGCTTGAGTGAAATTGTGCAAACACATAGTGTATTTGTGAAAATGCTCTGAAACTCTTCAAAAATCTTCAGTTGTAGCATTTAAATGCTCTGAGTGGCAGCATTTAAATATTTAAATATTATTGTAAGATTTGTGTGGTAAGGAGTCTAACAGTATTAAATATTAGATATAACAGGGCGTAATGTGAACACTTCTGAGTCTTTTAACTGCCATGCAGCTGCAGCGACATCCCTGAGATCTTTCGTGATTTGACTGACACTCCTCTACCATTTTTCTGTCCTTGTTAAAAGATACATGTTTGATATCATATCCTCCTTTGCAGTCCACAGATCGCCCTCTCGTAGCAGCGGTTTGGACCGCTCTGAGTCGATGCTCTATGGGGGAAGTATGAGCCAGCTGAATGGAGGGGGGAATGTCTACCTGCCAGACTACTCTGTAAGGCAGCTCACTCACCTTCAGCTCATCAAGGTAAAACCTGAAACTCACATGGTGTCTGAAAGCGTTCTTTTCATTTGGAAAGACGACATGCTTTACAATGCACATGTACTCTGACTTGAATGGAGAGGGAGACGGTATAACCATGACTGAAAAAAGTTCATTACATTTATTAACTTTTTGCTGAGACTAAATATGAGGCTACATGTTGGAATTTTCTTACTTCATTTAATTTGGGGATTTCGTTGAAGGACCATTATCGGCACCAAACCAGAGACTGAACTTCATAACGGGATTATTTTATAAAATTACAGAATTACTGAAATGTCTGAACGCTTATTGTAGATCTACCATAATACATAAGTAAATAAAAACTGTGCTGCCAGCATCTGTGTTCCATCTCATTCATAATATAACATTAGATTAATACATTCTGGTATGATGGGCTCTTACATCACATTGGTCAAGGAACAAATATTTAGTTTTCTGGTTTGTTCTTAGGCTTATGTGACTGCTCTGAGTTTGCTGAAGAACTGTATTAATGAAGAGCATGTTTGGAGGAAGTCTGACATTCCCAAAATCTTTTGCTCATAGATCCTTGGAAGAAATATTTCCCTGACTGAAATTCGGACTGAAAAAACTCTGGTCACTTAGGCGTCAGCTATCAGAACAAAATGAAATCAGATAAAAGACAGACGGGGGAAAGTGTAACACAAGATTGCCCACAATCTTGTGTTATTATTGTAGGGTCTACCTTACAATATAAAGCGCCTTGAGGCGTCTGTTTTTGTGATTTGGCGCTTTATAAATAAAATTGAATTGAATTGAAAAAAAAACCCAAAATTAAATCCACCCCCACAGTATACAACAAATGTTACTGGGATAGACTCAGATATATTAAAATCCCTGTTATGGTAAACTACAAACTCAGTTCTGATCAATATGAAGAAACTAAGTTTCAGGAAAAATATTAGGATCAGTCCTTCAGAGGACCATGCACAGTCACAGTGTAACTAATGACGGGAGAATTCTCTTCATTTCCATCTTTTTGTTCTTTACATATCTCAATCATCACAATCATCCAGTCGCCTTCAACCTTGGCAGTACAGTGCTATTACAGTGTACACACGCACTCACAGCCATATTTGTTTGGATATCAAATATCAGATGCAGAACATTCACTGACATTATTGTATAACCAAATCACTTACTCCTAAATTTAACATCACCACTGAGTGCTAAAGCGAGCTTGTCCTTAAAGCTTCAGTTTTTTTAAACAGTAACTTAATGATTGCCTTTCCTGGCAGTGGTTAGAGGGCATCGGTGTCTGAGTGGACGAGGTACTAGTGATGAAATTCAGTTTTCTCAGACGACTTCTCGCAGTGTTGAAAGAAAGCTATACTGTGACAATGGTGCAACACAAAAGGCCTGAGGATCGTTAACGATGACACAAATGATCTTGAGACAATGAATATTTAATGAGATCTCTCGAACTAAGCAGCACACGTTACCGTCCTCATTAACATTGTCCTTGATTTCATCTCACTTGTAGCAAAAGACAAAAAGAAAGTTGACCATGACAAGTAAAGACAAGTCTGATATGATGGGCGTTACATCACACTGAATAAGGAAAAAACATTTAGTCAAAAATGGACAAAAATAAGAGATTTTTACACTATTAATTATTAGATATAACAGGGTGTAATAAAATCGAATTACACAAAAACTTTTAGAAAAGAATAGGTTCACGTTCAACTCTTAATAATACCCATAATCCTCTGCTTCTATGTATCAGATCACCCGGAGTCACTACCAGAATGCAGTAACAGCTACCCGGATGGACAGCTCCCCTCAGACCCCTGATGCTGACACCCGTCTGACAGAAAGCAACTCCCCGACCCCCGGGCCTCCAGCACCAGAGCCCACCACCACCACACTGATGCCCCCAGACCACACTACTGCCACCCTTATGCCCCCACCCAGGGAGCCAAGTCGGCCCAGTTCAGCCCGAACCCGGGGACAGCAGTCCAGTGTGCCGCACAGCACCTCCCTGCTGAATGAGAAGAACCGCATTGTCCGTAAGTATCCTCGACTCCAGAGACATGGAGTCATACCGTGACAACAGGGATGACTTGAAGCAGGTTTCATGTCACAGTGATGTCAGTAAGAGATTATTTGAGCCATCAGAGGTAGAAAGCCATGCCACTCCTGCAAATGAGTTTTTTCCTAAATCGATAAGGGTGTAATATTCAGTATGACTGGAATTGAATACCCTGAGCTCCCTAAAACAGCATGTTTAAAAACGAGTGAGTGAGAGATAAAACCACAGAGTGAAATGATAGAGACAATATTAATGACATGAGCTGTGTGGGTTTCTTCGTTTTTTCTACTTGAGAAAAAGTTTAAGTGTAGGGTCGGCCCTGAGAGCTGTGTAAGTATTAATTTCCTTAAGTAATTAATTTCTGGTTTTTGGATTAAAATTAAACATTAGATGGCAAATCAAAGTTTAAAGGATTTCTGGTTAGATGAGGTAAAACATTAAGGTAAACATGTACTGACCACATTTACTATTCCATTTCTAATTTTTAATGTCATTATTATTCAAGTAAACGCTTCTTTTGACTTATTATTTAATGTATGTTGACATGTCGCGACAAATGCTTTTGACACAGAGTCTCTACAGTCTTGGTTGAAGACTGCAGCTCGACCAAAATGAACTTTCTGCCTTTGAAATGGTCAGTTTGAAGGCTGGGACCAGATCTGCAGTCACTCACAGTCAGTTGCCATCTTCAAAGTGATTTTAGTGCATCGAGACAGCAATAAAACAACAATAGGACGTCATCAGTCTGCTATCAGTTTGAGATTGAATGGGTTGACAGTTACATGCAAGCTAGTATAGTGATAGTATAACTGAGATAAATTGGTGAAAAGTACCGATGTGCTGCATTCTTCAATCACAGAAATTCATATTAAACGACTTGAACATTAAACTAACTACTTACGTTCAGAGGCTACCCACCTGGTAGGTCAGCAACAGAAATTCTGTTGCTGCAAGACAACAATTTAACTGCAAAATGACACAGGTGCTCTGCAGCGGTTTACAGGAATATAACCACATCACAACCAACTGAGTTGAGTGTCCTACTGCAAACAGATGCCTTGGTGCATGCTGACTTAGACAGATTGAAGCCTGTTGGAAATCTGTCTGCATTTATAAATTAGCCTACCTTTGCCAAATTGCCTGAGGCCGATTGCTGTCAGTGCAGCTCAGACCACAGCAGTTTGTGGCGTTGCACGCTGAACTTCTGGGCACTGAAGTTGTGACTGCATCTACTTTAAATTTGCTCCAAATGTGAAAACATTCAATGCAAACATCAGCCACTGATTTTTTTCCTCTAGTGTGACTGAGCCATTAAGAAGTCATGTTAAAACCAATATTAGGATAGTTAACATAAGCTTTTTTTAGAATTGGTAATATATAGTGCTTTTCTACTTTACCTGAGCACTCAAAGCACTTTATACATCTTGGCTCGTTCACCCATTCATACACGTGCTTTTTCTCTGCCTTTTCTACATAAGTGCTTTCACATACACTCATAGTCCGATGGATGCATCAGAGACATGGTGTTAGTATCTTGCCCAAGGAGTAGATGGTACCTACCTGTAGTGATAGAGCCGCCAATGGACTCTAGTCAATGGAGTCCATTGGAGGGTCAGGACATTGTTCCACATGTAGGACAAAGTTAACCCACTGCAGACCTGCTGTCATTGCTGGAAATATTCAGTTTGGCTGAAGTATTTCCCTGGAAACTACTTCAAATACTTCAAAAAGCTTTAGGATCAGTGAATCCTAAAGTCTGTAGGATTCACTCACTTGCTAACTGGTGACCTTTATCAACTCTACTAGCATATAGCAAACAGGAAATTGGAGAGACTTTGTACCAGGAAACTGAAAGGTTAGAGCCATTGTCACCTACTATCTAATCTAGAGTTTCAGTGAGTGGTTGCTATTTTATTTTCATTCATAATTATTATACTAAACAATTATGTTGTATAGTTTATTGTTCAACATTTGGTATATTAAATTATCTACTCTGTAAAGTTATCCAGTTTTTTAAAAATGTGATTTCCTCAGAGTCTAACATGGGATTCAAACATTTCAAAACCCAAAACCAAGAAAAACATGCTATTTCTGCTAAAAACAGTTTTATTCACTAATCAGTAAAAGATTTCACATCTTTTAAATGTCCAGTAAATCCAGTAAAACAAACTACATCATGTGTTTTTTGATGTACATGTTTCTGTGGATGTGTCTGCTGCAGGTAGCAAGTCTGATGGCCAGAAGAGTCCGAGTGATTCGGTGTTTCTGAGGATGGATGAGATCCCCTACATCAGAGAGGACAGATGTGAGCCTGGTTAGTCTAACGGTTTATGTTAAAAAATAAACGCTTCCACACAAAATATAGACACGGGTACAGAGAGGAAGTCACGTCCATGTCTTTAACGGTGACAGCAGACATGAAACCTATACAACACTAAAATATTCCAAAAGAACACACTCGTCACACTACACATCATCACGGAAAATCTTTTTCTGCATTAATGCATGTAAGGCAGGTTTACCACCAGCTTGAATCCTTGAAAAAAGCTTGAAATCTCCAAACACAAACATAATATAACAGATAGTTTTAGCACATGGCTCTCAAACTTAGCACAGAGTCACACAGGACTTTAGTCTGTCCTCTAGCAGAGACCAAAGCTATTTATCACTGACAGGTCATAATCTCTCTCTCTCTCTTTCTCTCTGTCTCTCCCTCTCAGACATGGCCTCTGTTCCCATAGAAACGGACACATCCCCTTTCATCAGCAGCCTGTCGCTGAGTGGTTCAGAGGACACACTGGGCAAGAAACTGCTGCTCAAACTAAGTCAGTCACACACAAGCCACCTATTCACCAACCCTTTCTATTCATTTCACTCACTTCCTACTTGGATTTGATTCACATGCAAACTCAAACACACACACACACGCGCGCGCTCACACACACACACACACACACACACACACACACACACACACACACACACACACACACACTTAAACATACATTAGTGTTTTGGACTTGCCTGCTCTGTATTCTCGTGCTGTTTCTGGACGATGATTCCAGCGCTTTGTGTCAGATCGATGTGTAGGAGGCTGCTGCTGCTGCTGCTGAATTTGAAAAACAAATCTTCATGAAAGTAAAACTATACACAAACAACGACATATGACATTTGAGTTTTGTTGATTTGGGTATTTCTATGCAAATCGTTTACTTCTCTTCATTTCAAACTGAAATGAAAACCTCAAAGAAATAAAGCTTTGTGCACGCAGGATTAAAAGCGTTGCAGAAATTTGAGACAATAGAAAGTCAAAGATAATCAACAACTTTAGGTGAATATTTAAAGTGAATACAGGTGAAAAATCACTGTTAATGAGAAGTGAATCAGTCCTGAGATAAACCTTTCTCAACTTCAAGGCAACCGATTGAGGCGATTTCCAATGAGATCACAGGATACGGGTAATTGACATGACACAGGGCAGTAAATACATTAGATTGTTACCTAAGTAACTGGAGCCTGGAACTCACCATTCAAAGCAATACACCATGAGCAGATTGCTGCCTGTGTGGATACAGCTTAACAAATGCTTACAGAAGCCTGTAAAGGACGTTTAAAGTGAAACTGAGTGAAACTGAAAGATTGATTGATTGAGTAAAATAGAACTAAATGTAATGCTCCACATATGTATGCTTAATATGAGTGAAAACTACAATCTCCATCTGGTGTATAAAACAAATTTGACTGATTTTTATTCCAGTTTGCAAAGAATTGATGCTTTTGGTTTCCACTGATTGTTTAGATCAAAGTGTTTCCTTCTTTTTGTTGAGAAAATTACTTTTTGGTTCATAGAAACCTGTTACTTTATGATACTTCATCCTCAAGCGCAATGATGTGTTTTTATCTTTTTACGAGAAACTAAAAACAATTTTAAAAACCCAAAAGAAAAGAAAAGAATTTTATTTTAAACAACAACAACAAAAGCCTCAGCCATGTTGATTTATCAGAAAGTCTGGACATAGACAGGCGATTGATAAACAGAAACATTTCAATGTGTTTCTAGTAAAAATTACACATTAAATTAAGATCCAAAGCCTTACAATGCTAGTAACTGGCAATAATATGTGACCTTAGTTAGAAGCCAAAATAAATGCTGTCTATAAATTTAAATCTAACAACAGTATGGTAGTTTCTAGTAGGTGTATGACAGGTACACCGGTCCTTCTGCATTTAACTGTTAATGTGTTTTGTTTCCTCAGGCCACAAGAAGAGGAAAAAATCTCGTGAAGGGGAAAAAACACCAGAGGACATTTCAGAGCAGCCGCTGGTGAAAACCTAGCAGAGTGTGTGTGAAACAGCCCAGAATACACTCCATCATGTGATGGTTCTTTAAGCTGTTTGTAAAGACAAATGTGGCTGCTGAATTACAGCTCTCAGAGTTTTATCTGAAAACACACTCCAAAAGCCCGCACTGTTGGAGACCGTAAAGTGGGCCAGTTTCCAAGAATGCACAGAACCTGTGGGTGGAAGACACCATCCTAACAAAAAGCGGGGGTGCAGCTTTAGCAACATGCACCAAACCCTTCGCTCTTTGATTCACTGTATCAAAGAACACAAGCTTCAGCTCTATGCCATGGCTTCTCATCTCCAGGTTCTTGTGTGGATGCACATGTGTAAAGAAAAGACTGTGAATGTAAAAGATTTATAGAAAAATAGGGTTTTTTTTTACTCACGTAAGACCACTTCTTCAATGGAGCTAAAGACACTGATGTTGCTCGGGAAACAGAGGGAAGACACCAAAGATGTTGCTGTTTTGTACGTACTGCTCCAAATGCACAAGTGAAATTATAGTAAAGGTTCTTTTAGAGGCAGCCTGATTAGCACCCTTTAAATAATAATTAGAGTTTCAGCCTACAGTGCAGAAATACTATCTATTTGCATTCTATTTGTTAACACCTGCATTTTATATACTGCATATGAAATATGCACGCATTTTCCACCAGTTGCTCACAAAATGTGGTCACACTGAGAAATAGTGAAATAGCATACAGCGATTCCTGATGGTATGGAGGCCTAGAAGTGCCAACAGAAAGAAAGAAAGAAAGAAATGAAAACATCAGTGCCCAGCATTGCTGATGCTTGTGTGGTGTAGGCTATTACAGCAGTGAATTCACATCCATAGGGATGAATGCCATGTACGAATATAATGTAAACCTTTCGATGTGCCCACGTGTTTCTACCCATGCGGTGAATCGATTCAGTAGATGAAGACAAATATATGGTTATGATAATATATTTTTCAACTGCATGTGGGTATTACGATTGGAGCTCTAAACCTCCTGTTCATTTTATTCATCACTGAGTCTGAGAATCATTTAAGTGTCTGTAAAACGTGGGCTGGAGACAAATCTCCTGTTGAATGTCGAACACAAAGTCATTCCCTGTCTTGCTGAAAGCGATTAGCTTAGCTTGGCCTAAATCCTGGAGTCTGGCGCAATTTGCTTTAAGCGGCTAAAATCAGCGTTTTGTTGTGGTAACAATAAAACATCCCATGCAGAGGTGTTAGCAAAGGGCTAGTGAGCATTTAGTTGGTAGACACTACGGCCAAAAAATGGCCACCATGATGTCATCTATTTGTTAGAGAAGTCTCATTGTTGGGGGTTATGCGGGTTTCATGGATGCCATGTTTTAAACTCATGGCTCAGAACATCAGGAAAGTGTTATTTTGGAAATAATCCAGCATTGAAATATTGTTCTGCTCTGATATTTGCTACATGTGCTGCAGGCAGTGCTGAGTGTATGAGAAACTGTGGCTGCTGAGCCACAGAGCCAAAGAGGATGTAATGATTATATAACTCTCCTTAAACGTTGTTAGCGGAGGTGGTGGTGCGGTCTTTAAAAGGCTCTGTTTGTTTTTCTTTTTCCTTCATGTATCCACCTACAGTTCATACGACAGCAGTGCTGAAAACTCCCAGTGCCAGTTTGTGGATGACATCATCGCTTGAAATCATGCTCCTTCTCGGTTTTGATTGTTGAGACATGTCGCTTTTTTGATCACTTTTGTGAAGTATAATATCCTGCCACTCTTATTGTGTAGGAAAAAGATTCCGTAATAATGTCTGAAGGCCCAAATCATTCAGGTTTTTGGTGATCTGTGAAGAGCTGCCTCTGAACCTGCGCTTTCTGTTTGTCTGCATGGTACAGCAGGGATGGGATGGGAGGGTGTGGCACTGTCACTGAGGTTCAGGATCAGATTTGTGCCACTGCAGCATAGACCTGGAGCAGGAGGAGGAGCAGAAGGAGGAGGAAGAAATGTGAAAAGAAGGAAAATGCACTTAAAGGCCTAAAATTTGACTCGCCGATACAGTTTTGTTTCCTGACTGAAGCCACTTTGCTGCATTACTTTGTAAAATGTTATCGTGCTGCGTCATCTGCACTTAAAAACTCTACTTGCATAATTGGTTGGAGGGGAGGATTAAAGACCTTGATTTGTTTAAAGTGAATTTTGAAAGACAGTCAACAAATTAGTGAGAAGCATTAGCATCAAACAGCCTCGCCCAGCAATACAAACACATATTTAGGAACTAGTGGGAGGGGTGCTTTTCAACTCTGCTCATTGGTTAATGTAACAGGAGGCCAGGCAGAGAGAAACATCCCTCCTGAGTACAATACATGAAACCTGCTGAATCATTTTGCTGCATTGGGGCACCAGCCTCAGCCAATCAGCAGCATCCTTTGAGGTCAAATCCAGACAATAACAGATTCTGCTGCAGGACGTTGTTGATTTGTTAGGTCGGTTCATGCTTCCTGCTGTACATCTATTTGAGCTTCGGAGATCAGGATGCGCTCATAACATGTCTGAGATCAGTTCTGTATATTCACTATTTCTGCTATGAGACAAGGTAATGTCAGCTGATGAGTGCAAATTTGTTTTCAGCTGTTTTCACTGTACTTTCTAACAGAAGGAGCCGAGCTGCAGACATGTACAGACAGCATTTCCTTGGAAATATGAGAGTTTAGTACTTGTAAAATAGAAAAGCAACTATGTGATGTTTTTTGTATCAGAATATACAAAAATACACAGTTCCACAAAATACTGAATTTTAACAGTCTGATGTGTTTATTTTATATTAAAGACAAATCTGGTGATGATATATTATGGTTTATTTTTCTTGCTTTAAACATTTCCCACAAGACCAAACCAACCAACATGATCTTATTGACAAGTGTCGTTGGTGCATTATTATTATTATTATTATTATTATGAAGCTATATTATTATTACAGTTACAATTACATAATGCAATTATATATTGTATTATGAAATACAATGAAACATTAAGTTTTTGTATCGGTATCAGATCAATATCGTTGACACCACCCTTGGTATCGCACATCACTACCGCCAACATCTCCACACTTTCTACACAATGTACGGTGTTAAACTGCTGATTATATCATATCTGGATGTCTGTTTTTGCCTTTAAATATGAAGATATTTTAAATCCACTGTCTCACAAGATGATAGATATGGGAAAAAACAAAACACATACACAGAGTTCATAATTTAATTTAGTGTGAACGCCATTACAAACACCAGTTAACATGTGATTGCGGCATAGAACAGGTTCTGAGGTGTGATCAGTGGCTTCTTACAGCGGCTTTGTGTAACAACATAAGGGCACTGCAGGGTGGAAACAAAGTAACAGAGAGAGGAAAAAGGTGACTTTTGTTCAATGATGGCACAGAAGGCGATTTTGTTGACTTAGTGGCTAAACAAATGATCTTCTGCCGTATGTCTAAAGCAAGGCAACACAGCATCAGGCATGTGCTTTACCTTTGAATGAATGAATGAATGAATGAATGCTTTATTGGCCATATGCAGGTTGCCCCACAGAGGAATAGATGATGATGACCGTTGAACTTTAACACAACAAAATAAAATCAAGATTACAGTACCAGCTTTTATATTCTAATGGCTAAAAACAGGAAAGTGATTTGTTGTGGTCTCAGTGCTTATAAATGAAATGGCAGGACTAACAGTAATTACATCTATTTACACGACTTTTCCTGTGCTGCAGTTTGTTCAGTACTACTGTTGTGTAGGAAGCATAATTTCATCGCAAATCTTCCCAGTCCACATTCTGGTGTCCAGTTTGAGTGGAATGATTTGGACTGCACAGAAGCTTGCGGCAACAATTCAAACATATGATGGGGTTGTCACGTCTGCGTGTTCGATCATACCTGGCTCTTCCAAAAACCACTGTACCTCCCATAAAATGACGCCGTCATGTGAGAACAAAAACACATCCTTCCTCCCGTTGGTTCAACTGCAAATTGTGAGGACGCAGTTTGACCAATAGGAGGAGAGGATAAGCAAAGAGAGGGGCACAGACTCGATGAAACGTCCTGTGGCGTACAGGAGGCAGGAAGTGGACGAGCACAAATGGCCTTTACTGGACTTTGGTGACGGCCTCGTGGATGGACTGAGCGACGTAGTCGATATTCTTGCTGGTCAGGCCGCACATGTTGATGCGGCCGCTAGCCATCAGGTACACGTGCTTCTCTTTGATCATGTACTCCACCTGTTTGGCTGTAGCACAAATTGCAACAGAGTGAGTGAACTTCATAAATGATGTGAAGATAAAGTAAGCCAAGACCGCTTGTTTCAAACAGAATATGAACTGAGGGGCTGCACAGAAGCCAAGTATAAGACATATAAAGATACTTTAACTGTGAAGAGCAGAGTCCAAGAACAGAAATATCAAGTTTAATACGTCTCCTTTAAGCATGTGTTGGGTATCTTGCAGGTCCCTCCACCACTGTGACACTTATCTCTGATAATCCCAGTATGTTAAAAGCAGGATGTGCTTCTACATTAGTGCGTGTATGTGTGTTTTCACTCACGAGTTAGGCCGGTGAAGCTGAACATGCCAATCTGCTGAGTGATGTGGTCCCAGGTCCCCGGGGTGCCCAGAGCTTGCAGCTTGGCCTTCAGCTGATCCCTCATCAACAGAACTCTGTCTGCCATGGTCTTCACATTACCCTTCCTAAAGTGGGGAGGCGGGATGGAGACAAGTGGGGATATTTAAAAAAGGACATAAGACAGGAAATGAGAGTAAAAGTCAGCTGACAAAGACTATGAACCTCTAAAAGTAATAGCACATGAGAGAAAGGCCAAGTGTTTCCAAAATTTCAAAACCATGCTAGCATGCACATTTGGTAACAAGCATCCATGTGCATGCACCGACGAGGAAGGTAAGTTATTAATATTAATTGAATAATCAGGTAAAAGATGAAGGGTTAGCAGGAGCTAGTATGCTAATATTAAAGCGCTGACTGATGGAGCGTACCATTCTTCAAACAGCTCAGGGCTGTTGAGGGTCTTGCTGACAATGCGTGCTCCCTGAGAAGGTGGGTTGGACCAGGTCGTCCTGACAATCTTCTCCATCTGGGACAGAACGCGGGTTAGGTTCTCGTTGTCCTTGGAAACCACAGTCAGGTTCCCCACTCTCTCATCTGTAAGTAGAGACAGACAAAATATGGCTTCACATAAAACTAATCGAGGGTAAGTAGAGGTATAAACAGTATAAACTTATTTTTGGCTAAAACACACAAGACTGTATGCATGAATGTACGTGGACCATGAGTACTCACTGTACAGGCCAAAGTTTTTGGAGAAGGACTGAGCTATAAAAAGCTCAAAGCCCTCGGAGACAAAGAAGCGGATGGCCCAGGCGTCTTTTTCCAGAGAGCCTGAGGCGAAGCCCTGGTAGGCGGAGTCAAAGAACACATACAGCTTCCTCCTCTGGAGAAGGAAAAGACAAAATACATACATTAAAATTCAGTTCATTTCTTTTTTTAATTACACATTAAAGCAATTTTACAAAAGAAGAAGATATTCATGGTGAGTTAGACACCACCAAGGCCATCAGATGATGGTAAAATAATGTCTTTGTACCTTCATCACTTCTGCAATCTGCTTCCATTCCTCCTGGGTCGGGTCGGTGCCAGTGGGGTTGTGTGCGCAGGCATGGAGGACAAAGATGGAGTACTCTGGAGCTTTCTGCTCAGAGAAGACAAATAATGAGTAAAAATATTCAAAATAAATGAATAAAAATGCTCCCAAAGAGTCTTCTTGTTTTCATATCACTGTCTGTTGGGTTCTTGTAACTAAACAGGAGTCATCGTTCCATCCTCACCTCTAAATCATCCAGGAACCCAGTGAGGTCCAGGCCCCTCTGGGCAGCATCCCAGTAGTGGTAGGGGCGGATATCTTTGAAGCCAGCATCAGCAAATACACCGTTGTGGTTCTCTGGAAGAAGAAACGTTCAGCAGGTATTTACCACTTAAATCTGCTCTGATACCCACTGAGACGTTCACTTCATTATCGAAAAACAGTCAAACTTTCTCAACTACAATTTCCTGCATCCTAAAACTTTTCACTAACCCCAGGTGGGTGCCGAGACGTAGACGGGCGTGGCTGCGTTGTTGACGCCGTTGTACCACCGCCGCAGGAACTCTGCCCCAATCCTCAGTGCACCTGTCCCACCCAGAGCCTGGACTCCTCCAACCTGTGACAGGAAGCGGGCAGTGGGAAACGCAATCAGAGAAATATACGTATGATATTAAATACATGTTGCTTTTCACAGTTCGGCCAGAGAATTTTGTGATAAGGCTGCGGGTCATGCCTGCTTCTGAACACTGCTGTTAATATGCACCAACTTAATACACCAAGACTTGTTGGTCTTTCAGACTGTTACAGGAAAAATGTTTCTATGTTTCTTTACCTTCTTTTAAATGTACAAAGATGCCTTTTGTCTGCCCTTTGCCTATGGTTAGATTAGTTTAGAATTATCTTTTTAGACTTTCCCAGCAAACACATCTTGTTTCTGGGACATATTGTTTTAGATTGTTTTATCTTCCCTAGCTCTCTGCTGACGAGACTAGCACCATATATGGAGTTGTTTTATTTTATCTGTTTATTATTTGTTATCCTGTTCTCACTGTCTCTGTGCTCTGTGCCTATAAAAATTACCAAGCCACTGTGCATGGTGTGAGTTGTTCTTAGCAGCTCACCCGTGTACACGTTTGATAAAGAAAGTAACTTTGTCTCATTGTGTCTTTATTTCTCCTGGGTTCTTTACAGAGTTTTCCCCCAACATTTCTTGGTCCTTCGACAGCCGGATCGCCTCCATCGTGTCCCATCTCCGTGACCAGTCCACGTTGTTCGTCTGTCGACAGCCCACCCACTAGGTGTGTGGTCAAAGACCAAGGGCGTTAAATTCGAGTCTTGGCCAACGTTCTAGAAAGCGACCCACGGTGGTGGGGCCCGATCGAGGTGGACCAGACCCGGCGACACCGACCAGGTAGATACAGACACACTGACACAATCTTGCGTAAAAGCGTATTTTAAATTCAGGGAATTTAAAATAGCGAAAGTAGCTCGTCGCGACTGGAAGCTCCCCACCTCTGTGGGTTTAAAGTAGCTCGTCGGCTGGTAGCTTGGAGCTCGTCGACTGGAAGCTCCCCACTTCTGTGGGTTAGGTTTGGAGCTCTGGGTAGCTCCCCCAGCTGGGTCTAGACAGGGTCTAGGGAATAAGTAGCTCGTCTACAGAAAGACTGGCAGCTCCCCTTATGATAAGGGTTCCGATCGCGCGAATAGGTGTGAATGTGAATGTGTGTGTGTGTATTGTTTTAATTAACGGAGCAAGCTGAATTTTCACGGTCCAATAAGAGACTGAGCTGCTCCTACTGTGTTTTTCTTTTACTGCTGTTCACTGACGTGCTGGTGAGTTGAGAGAACGGTCGAGTTCCGTCTCGTAAAGTTCACACCGCTTTTGGAAATAGTCCGAAAGTAGAAGGGCGTGTGAGCAACCACTCTCGTCTCTAATACCAGCGAAGGTGATAGCAGCTGTATTGTGTATATATTACTTAAACAAAAATAAGTAAATACATAAATAAGATGGGTAATCAAGCAAGTGAAATTAAAACTCACGCCTGCTGACGAGCAGTGGTGAGAAAAGAAAAGTCCAGACGCCGGACAAAAACAGTGTCTGTAAACTGAGAGATTTAAGAAAACAAAATATAAACAGTCAGAAGAACAGAACTCAACTGCCAGTTTAGTAAAACCAGAAGACGAGACACTGTGCAGTCCCCACAATCTCTTTAGTAAACCATCACTCACTCCTGCAGCCGCATCTGCAGCAACACCCATATCAGGAAGAACATAATAATCCCTTATTAAGTGAAAACTAGAGATCACAGTAGTTTTGTAGTAGTTTAAAAGGGTTGAAAACAGACCCCACTGAGTAGATATAAATATAAAAAGTACGAAATAAAGATGAAGGGAAAATTACAGTAGAAATTATCTTTAGAGTATTTGAAATTAATAATAGCAAGGATAACAACCTGTAAAGTGATATTATCAATGAAACACAGTTGGCATGATGACCATGCCCACAATGTATAAAATGAATATAAAGCAAATAATTCACACGAAAATATTTTAATAACATAAATAAAGTATATTAAGGCTGTGTCACTGTTCAGCCAAGGACAGTGTGTGAAAAGGTAACTGTCTCCACCTTGGGAAAAGGATGATTCTGCAGGTCATCTGAAGCCCTTGATGGATACAAAATAAAATATAAATAATATATTATAATAGAACTGCCTGGTCCGCCATGCAACAGAGAGAACAAATGTGACCACAGATTGGATGAATTCTAAATTATCTGTTTGCTGAATAAGATGATCCTAACTAACAAATTGGCTCAGTAGTAGTATAGTGTTACACACTAATAAAATATTATAATATGATATTGCTGTTATATAAGACAAAGAGGATAATATTAACAATGACATAATATTAATATGAAGAGGCACCTTAATCGGTTATGATGTAAGGTGGATAATTGTTAAGCAGTAGTCTGCATCAAGCTTAAGGTTTGCTGAAACTCAGTGTAATGACATGTGAGATGAAGACAATACAGAGAATAACTAAACTAATGAAGTGCATAGAGGCACTTGACCAGCTTGAAACTTATCATCCTAGAATGACACATTGCTGAGATATAGAGCACACCTATAATAACAACCAATAAGCAAAACCCTGTAGACAACAGCTAAAACTACAGGATTGAGAAGCTGATTAAATATGTAGACACTGCTAAGCTGATGAGCATGTTACACATTTTCTTTTCTTTTTATTTATTTGTTTCTTTTAGAGCAGAAGCTGCTGTAACACACCCAAAGAAAGACTCTAGGTCTGACCAACCGTCTCAGTCGTGGGCAAAAAGATGACAGTCAATAAAATTCTAAAAGATAATTTATTGACGAAAAATATATCAAGAGATAAAAGATAAAACAGTCCAGTGTCCCACTTAAGAATTGTATAAAAACACACAGTCCCAAGGCCAGAGCCAGCTATGCCACACAGCCAAGTTGCACTCCACATGTTGCCTTTAACAGGGTTAGAAGTTGTCCTTGGAGACCCACCACCCTGCAAGCATATAGTCAGTGGTCACTCAAGCCTCTGGAACTCTGCTGCCTTTAGGCTGTGGCATATAATAGGCCCTGGACTGCACAGAGAGACAAAACAACACAGCAGTGTTTGTAGTGTGGGCTATATGTAGACCAGTGTATCAGTGCAATCAAGTACACCTGCCTCTAATTAGTCCAACCCCATTCCAGCCATTGGCTCACCAAAAATGTGACACACACAAAACCACTCCCAACCCAGTGCAACTTCACACAATAATATGGAGCTGAATTAACACAGGCACATTAGTCTACCATGTTACAAGCTGCATGCTATTACAAGCCAACATATGCAGACTTCTGCCTTGTTCGGGTGGCAGCATTTTTCTTTTTTCTTTTGTGTCCTGACACGTTTATGTTTTTGTTTGATTATTTTGTTGGTTTTGGAAACGAATTTAAACGAACTTGTGACAATACTTGAGAATCACAGTGACACATAGTGATTAGGCATATGTTTGAAAAATGCCTAGGTTTAGAGCTGTGAGCTATGAGCTGTGAGCAATGCAAAGTTAAATATATATATATTTGTATAAATGGGAAACAACCCTAACTTGAAAGTTTGAAATGTGTGAGATCCATGAATTGTTTGAAGAACTAGAAATTATCTAAAAATGCCTTAAGTGAAAATGTAGAGTTGCATCTATTCTCCCAAACCAAAAAAAAAAAAAAAAAGGAGAAGAAGCATTCTGTAACTTAGAAATAAGGCTGACGTGTTGACAACAGACTAAAACACTAATTCGCAGGTGGCTATCAGGAACAGAGAGGCGAGCAAAGTCACAAACACCAAGGCTGCAGACAGCCACGCAGAAACAGCAGATAACATAGAGACAACGCCTGCTAGAACCGTGGAGAGGAAGGTCACTTCACACGAGATTGTAGGTTACGCAGTAACCACAGATGGTAAAATAATAGAAGCAAAACCCCTTTCTTCTTCATGTTCTGCACAGAGCGCTGAGCTGATAGCTGTGATACGCGAAAGTGAAATACACAAAGACAAACTAATAAATATACATACAGACAGCCAGTATGTTTTCTCTGCTGTGCATCATTTTGCAAAAAATTTGGCATAACAGAGGAATGATTACACCAACTGGAAAACCGGTTCAGCATGCCAACCTCTTACAAAGCCTACTGACTCTTTTATTACTACAGGCAACAATTTTGCTGACAGAGCAGCAAAACAGGCGGCACAAAAGACAAACATGACATTGATGGCAGTAAACACACATCAGATTCCACTGGATGTGTTGCAAAGTGAACAAAAAGCAGCAAGCACAGCAGAGCAGGCAAAATGGCTAAAACACGGTGCAGTTCTGACAAACGATTTAATGATGTGTTATGGCAAGCCAGTGTTGCCAAAATTCCTCCACAAAATGGCGGCATTAGTGACTCATGGCTGTACGCATTTGTCAACGGGGGGACTGACCAGTATTGTCAACTCTCATTTCTACACTGTAAATTCTACACTGTAAATTTTGAAACCTCAGCAAAACAATTTGTCAGAACGTGCATGACGTGTCAAAAATATAATGCTCAGGGAAACCTGAGACCACACAATCCATATGGACCTTATTGAGCTAAATGAATGCCAAGGGTAAAAATACACCCTAGTGGTTATAGATGTATTCTCAAAGTGGCCAGAAATCTACCCAGTGAAAAAGGCAGATACAATTTCAGTAGCAAAATGTATGTCTAAGTTGTAGGAAAATAAAGAGATGATTGTAAATGACGAAGAATGTAATGATGTCTATCAAGTGTCTTGCAGATCACAGCCCGGTGACTGGGTTCTGATCAAAGTGCTCCAAAGGAAAAACTGGAGCTTGCAAAATAGCGGAACGGCCATCCTGGATCCATCAGAGTCACTGCAGGCGAGTCAGTGAAGCCATCTAAACACAGCTGACGGCAGGCTTGCCCACTTGTTGTGATCTCGCCCGGTGGAGGGGTCAGCTTTCCTGGCCGGGGGGTCTACTCGCGACAGGAGGGTGTGTCCCGTCGTCATGAGGTGGTGGCTCTTAACAACTGCAGCGGCCCTGACCATGGCCGGGCTCCTCATCTTTGCTTCCGTGAGGGACAATAAGTCACGCTATATGAAGAAAAGGCAGACACTGTATGACAAAGGAAAGTACACCAAGTTTCCCCATGGCTATGCCACTAATTTCTGGTGGCAGTTTATGAACACTACAGCTTACTGGAATAATAAAACTGACTGCTATGCAAATACATATACACTTTCTGCCCACCGAGGAACGAGAGGAAGTGTATGGACTGTTCACTCAACGAAACCTGTGCCAGTAACACGACACTGATGAGCCTCAACTGTCGCTCCAACTACAGCTACCGAATGATACTACAAACAAAGACTCAGTACCAGACAGGATGTGCACGGACGGCACCAAGCAGTAAAGGAACCAGAGTTTCGCATCTGAGGAGGAGTGAAATTCTTACAGAGCTTGATCCCCGGCATTGGAGTTGCCGAGGTGCGGGATCATGTGGAAATCAACCGATATGCTCTGCTACGACACATCAACTTGACTAAGACCCTGGGAACCGCCTTAGCAGGAGAACAGCAGGCCATCAGAACGATGGTGCTGAAGAACACACTGACACTAGACCTGCTAACAGCATCACAAGGAGGAGTTTGCAAGCTGATCGGGGAGACATATTGCACTTTTATCCCTGATGGATACAAAGCTGGAGGAGACATTTATGAAGCTTTGCAGAATTTGTCCATTCTGCAAAAATATGTCACTGACCACACATCTGGAGCAGCTACACCGCCATGTCTAAGAGTAATGATTTCAAAGATGATAACAACTACAATGACTGCTTATGTTGCCGTGCCTCAAGAAGAACAGCATCCCGTTGCAATTCTGTTAGAGGAGAACTTGTAATAACTGCTAATGAATGACGTGGTGATTAAAAATGACTTCTGCCTTTTTCAAGTGATCATGCACTGATTAACACATTAGTAGTTTATGCAGGTACAATATAAGGTTTTCATCCTTTTATTTTTTGAAGTTTTCATTTTAAATATGAAGTTTTCATCATTTTACATATAAAGTTTTAAATATAAGGTTTTCATCATTTTAAATATAAGGTTTTCATCATTTTTAAATACAAAGTTTTCATTTTAGTTTTCATCCTTTTATTTTTTGTAGTTTTCGTTTTAAAATATAAGGTTTTTATCCTTTATTTTTTGTAGTTTTAGTTTTATTATTTTTTTGTTTATTCCACTTGTTATTTCATTTACTATGATTTTCATTTACTATGTTTTTCTTTTTATTATTTTCTTTTGTTTTATTCTTTAGACCAAATGACTTCCATTTCTGCTATGCTGACATTTTGAAAATTAAAAAATTGCTTAAGATACTTAATAAATAACCTTCACAGACAATTGTTGTATACATTTAAAATAAGTTAAAACAGGAGGGAATGTTACAGGAAAAATGTTTCTATGTTTCTTTACCTTCTTTTAAATGTACAAAGATGCCTTTTGTCTGCCCTTTGCCTATGGTTAGATTAGTTTAGAATTATCTTTTTAGACTTTCCCAGCAAACACATCTTGTTTCTGGGACATATTGTTTTAGATTGTTTTATCTTCCCTAGCTCTCTGCTGACGAGACTAGCACCATATATGGAGTTGTTTTATTTTATCTGTTTATTATTTGTTATCCTGTTCTCACTGTCTCTGTGCTCTGTGCCTATAAAAATTACCAAGCCACTGTGCATGGTGTGAGTTGTTCTTAGCAGCTCACCCGTGTACACGTTTGATAAAGAAAGTAACTTTGTCTCATTGTGTCTTTATTTCTCCTGGGTTTTTTACAGAGTTTTCCCCCAACACAGACCTTGCCTTCACAGGTTTTCCTGCCCTTATTGTCTTGTTTTTCACTTTTTTCCCTGTTCTACCTAAACTGTTGCAGTGGTAAATGCTCATATTTAATATAAATTAAGTTTTAAATAATGAGGTTGCAGGGACGTGTGCGCACAAGAATTCCCTGTGAGTCAAAATCTCAGGCTTCAGATTGCTTGTTCAACTCTTCCTTGACCTCATGTAGATGAGAGGCCATCTCCTTCACACAGCTATGGTCGTAAGCACAACAGCTCCACCCACCTACTGTTCAAACTTTGCAAGGGGCAGCCAATCAGAAGAAATCTGCCTTAAAAGGAGGGGAAATAAAGGTGCTTGGGTGTGAAAGACGATAAACTGAGGGGTTCAGTGTATTCAGAACTAATACACCACCACTACTGGAGTCTGAGAAATAAAAACATGGAGCTTTAAATTAGGGTTTCTAAGGATGTTTAAAAGAGATTAAAGACGCAGGCAAACCTGATCAGCTGATACTCATCCAGTTATGTCCATTAATCAATGGAAAGCTGAGGTACAGATTAAAATTGAAAGAACTTTTAATCAATGTAAAATGTGCTTTTATTTCCTTTTTATTTCACTGCAAAAATAAACAACATTTATTACATTTGCTCCAACTGATCAAAAACCTCCATGTGTCAATGTGCATGTCCCACCCTGTTCTCCTTGATGGCAGGGCTATCGTCTCCCAGGGCGACCTTTGAGGCAGCGGAGCGGAACTCTGGCAGACCGAGGATGGGCAGGTACTCGTGGTTCAGGCTCTCGTCCTCCACGATGAGCCGCTCCACCTTTTTCACCACCGGCAGCACCCAGGGCTGGCAGTCATCAGTACGGTAAGCTGGAGGGGACACAAAGCAAAGCAAATGTTAATCCAGAAGGCACAGGTATTGCTTCTTAGGGACAGGTTGTGTAGACTATTACTCGTGCCTGCACTTCACAAAAAAGCTTTTTTATGCTTAGTATGACGTTGATAGATATTTACAGCTGATATACTACATAACTAAATACAAACACTTTGTTTCTGCTGCTTGTGTCACTGTGTATAGCGCCATATCACCGAGTATTACAAAATTCTAGATAATACTTCAAAGATAAAAATGGTAATAACACAGCACTGCAGTCTGCAAATAGTAAAGTGAATAGAAGAAAATGCGCACAGGAAAGAATAAACTGCCATTTAACTTCATATGATGCCATATAAACTTTGAAGGTCACCGGCAAACGTGTGTAGCACATATCTGACTCCTTAGGAACTTGTGCTCCCTCATACTGGTCTGGAGCATGAGCAGAGCAGGATCACATATCAGGGTTTGGCAGCGGCGGTACACAGTCACTCAGGGTCCAAAGGCGAGCACACTTAAAAGGTCAAACATGCTTATGGTGGCTTTGGGGTATGCAAAATAATTCTGTGTGTGGCCAGTACAAAATCTGAATAGAGCCCAATCTGACATCACTTTACCTGAGACGCAGATCAAGTGGCAAACAGGCCTGGAGAAATCTGGAACCCAGAAAACTCTTCCTGTTGCTTTTGTGGACTCGCTTTCAACATAATTTAACATATTAGGGTTCGATCCTGGTCGTTGTGTCCTTGGGCAAGACACTGTACCCTACCGCCTTCTGGTGTTGGCCAGAGGGGCCGATGGCGCGATATGGCAGCCTCGCTTCTGTCAGTCTGCCCCAGGGCAGCTGTAGCTACAACCGTAGCTTGCCTCCACCAGTGTGTGAATGTGAGAGTGAATGAATAGTGGCATTGTAAAGCGCTTTGGGTGCCTTGAAAAGCGCTATATAAATCCAATCCATTATTATTAACTGATCCATTTTCACACAGAGAGAGACACTAAATTATAGAGTTAATATAAAACTACTGGAATGGTTTCTCCAGGCCAAACTGGTTTTATGCGCTCAGGTTTGTTTTGGCAACGACCGGAAAAAGTGCAACTACTGTCTCAGTCCACGATGAATCATCAGAGAAAGTGAATCTTAATAATCCTGTAGGGACCACTTTGATCGTTAAAGCATATTCTGCCCATTAGCTTTTATTCATATTTTGCATTCTGACTCTTGCCATAAAGTGTACATGCAGGTTGTGCACATGAAAAGGTGACAAACTGCTAGCTCTACATTACATCCTAAAGGCAGAATATGTTAATAGATTTAACAGCAGCTACATCAGAGGTTTGCCTTATTCTGGCTGACCTGAAGTAACTAAGTATTAGTTCACTTTAGCCAGAAGCATTGGGCTAGGAGGAGGATAGACTAGGCTCATACGAGATGACACATCTGGCACATTGGGGTTAATGTTGAAACTGTTGGGATACAAGTGTCAACCTGTTAACCTATTACAGATGACTAAAGATTTCCTGCTGGTTTATTACAGTTTAGCATAAATAGTCAGAATGAGGATAAAATAACATTAAAGAGATATTCTACAGTGCACGTTAAGTAAGGGACACAAACCAAACTAGCACAAAACCTTCCAAATGACACACGGCTTTAGCATTCATTCTAAAAACTGAACACATTTTCTTACAAAACTTTCCTAACCAACCAAGCAAACTAATGACAGTTTCAAGGACTTACCAATTATGTATCACATAATGATTGACAACGTCGCAACAAACACGACTCGTAAGATTACATATTAAAAAACAGTAAACTACTTTGATGGTACTACGTAAGAAAACTTCAGCCTGTAAGTTCCTGCTTTGACAGGATGTCAGTGTGTAAGTGGAGATTGATGAGTTCAAGGACAGATGGACAAGTAAAACAAGTCACAGCCATGCTATGCGTTTTAACATCATGATTTTAAAGTCTTTAAATGAGAAGTGTTTTGTGGTACGACATGAAGCCCTACTTCCTGGAATTGTCAATTCTTTCAGTGAGAGGTGTAACATTTGCACTAACAATGAAAAAATCCGAGCAATTTACTTGTCAACATGAGAAGAAGCTAATGCTAGCTTTGCCGCTAACAGCTTGCAGCGAAGGTCATATATCAAACGCTGCTTACGTGTGCGAACATGATATCACCGCCATAGCCCGAATGTACCAAACAATGTAAGCTACAAAAAGACAGGAAACACAGCTGATGCGATGTGTTTATGCTTTACAGTGCCACTACAAGAGAGAGCAAGCCAACCTAGCTTTAGCATTAGCTGACATCTAGCATCTCTTACCTCCGACGCCCAGATTCACCTTCTGTGGATGGGTGTCCTCTCTGAAGTCAGCGGTCAGTTTGAACACGGCTACCGGGGGGGCCTGGGGGACGTCGCTAAACAGGGACATGGCTCGGGATGAAATAGACGATGATCCCGGTGTTGTGCAAGAGGAGCAAATGAGGAATGGGTGTTTCTAGAGACTAACCGGGTTCACAGGTTCACCTTCACTCAAACTGGACCAGGACGCAAGAAATAGGCATCAGATCAGCTACCAATAGGAAGGGGCAGAAAACTGACGCAGCCTGTCAAGTAGCCAATGAGAGCGGAGAAATATCTTGTAGCAAAAACTACAATTATACCATAAGAAAGAAGATAATAAACCTGTGACGAGTGATAATAAGTCTATAGTCTTTGTAGTCTAAATAAGACCATCTCACTGGACATATTCGTGCCACAGGGATTTGTCCCATTTTAAAAGTAATCTATAAATAGATAAATGATGTGACATAATTCATACGCATAGTTGCCGACAACTGGACGCTGTGCAGTCTTGCTGCATTAATTCAGACCACCAGAATGAACTTAGCTTATCTTTAGGGTCAATGCTGTGTGCCTTATATGCACATTTTTAGCTGTCGTGAATGACATTATTGAGAATATTATAACTATTCTTCTTCCGTAGTTACATCCAACCTATATAAACTCATGTATGTTTTTCATAAACAATTCGTGATAAGAGTAAGTGCTTCAGATAATCAGACTTTCTTATCAAACCATCTTCGAAATTGAAGTCTGATAGTGCGTTGATGTAGGATCTGCAATCTACCACAAGGGGTCAGTGTTGCTCTGCAGAGAAATATGCAGAGTTAGTGGCGTCTCATTGTTGTTGTAGTTTAAGTTAAACTTGGGCTAAAACATCAGTTTGGACCTGTGATTTCACAGCAGTAAAAACTATACCAACACACAACACTGGAATGGTTTGGCCAAAGCATGTTTCCTTCTTCTTCTTTTTTTACCCCTTTTTTGAGTCTGTAGCTTTTTTTGATTATTAAGGGAACCTCCAGTCATTTGTCAAGAGTAAATGAGTACAAATTAAAATGTAAAATCTGTCAAATTACAACAGTTAGGATTTTAATTAATGGTAGCAAATAAAATCCTTTATTGCATTTATTTTTCCACTTTACTTGTCTTACGTCATAGAGCATTAAGTATCTTTTTGGCAGTTTTCTTAAAGTAAATAAATAATTTGTCCATCTCACTTTTATGGAGTTTGTACTGGACTATTTAGCAGTACAAGTAGTCCTGCAAAAATATACAGAATATTTTTAAGTTTTTGTTACACTCTTATCAATATAGAATAACTTAACTGATAAGTGTTTGAATTTATTTTTCACTCTTTAAATTTGTTTAGATAAATAATTAGAATGATGAATTCATATCCTTTTTAATTAACTGATAACATAATTGTTAGTCTCTTATAGAGTGATAGAGATGGTCTAGTGGGAGCAACTTTTACCACCTTTATATACTGTTGTGTAGTTTAATCTATATCACTGTTTCAAATATCATACACTGATGTGTCTTCAGGTATAGGAAGTCTCAAGTTACTTTAGCTGTCATTAAAAAGTGTAACATCTGCTTGTAAATTATAATAAAAAGTATTAGGTTAAAAAAAAATCATGCATTGAAAATGTTCAAGTCTCACTTCAAAATTTTTACTTCCGACTTGCGTAGTAAGTGTCCATCACAACACACTTAAAGCATAGATCATTACACACAGAGACACGGCCTCTCCTCATAAACTTTTTGTAAACATCCAGGTGTGTTTTTCTTTTCTCTTCTTCCTACCTCTTCCCTTCACTCTCTCGTGTTTCTTCTCTCAGTCTCTCCTGTTAGGTCTGAAGTGTCTGATGAATAGCCTCGGTTTCACTCCTGTATAGCCTCCACTTGCAGGCCTCCTGCAGCTAAAGTAGCATGTTTTTGTGTCAGTCAAGTGTGTGACTTGCTGATGAATTTACACACACACACACACACACACACACACACACACACACACACACACACACACACACACACACAAATAATGATAAGAATTGAACTCTAATTTAAAGTTTTAGCAAAATCTAAACTAAGAAACAAACTCTCTTTTTCAGGTCAAAAACTTAAAATCGATTTTTCTTTTTTTTTTTCTTTTTCTTTTAGATGGACATCGGGTCACATCACATGTTTGCACACACATGCACACACACACAGACACTGCTGCTCCTCTCTCGTCCTGTCATTACCAGACATGATGAGGCCTCCTCCTCTCCTCCATTTTTTTCTTTTTCTCTCTGCTTCTCCATAAAGCACTCCACTGAACCATCAACGGGGTAAAATTTCAAAGGGCCGAGGGGCTAATGCTCCTGGATGAAGCTGACTGAGTCAATTTGTCGACATGATGGACGTTTTGTGGCCTCAGCTCCTGCTTTCCTGCTTGGCTGCAGGGCCCACAGAGGCTTTTTAGGTAGGTTTAAAAAGGAAGGAAAAAAAGAAAGAGTAAGATGTCTTACTGAGAGGCAGAGGGGACAACCCACTGGATGAAACCTTAATTTGACAAGTCAGAATGTGAAGCAGGTTCACAATAGCTAAATGTACACACACACTTGGTTGTTAGAGTCAATTTAAAACCATTTTGCACATTGATTAACAACCCATAGCTATTTATAATTTACAACTTTGATGTATCTTTCCCTTTCAATCTTCAACAACTGGTCAGCAAAATAAAAATAAAAAATGCTATTTCAGTAAAAGAAAAAGTGCAAAAGTTTAGCATTTTAAATTCCACTGAAATCAAACAGGCTACAGAAACATTAGCAGCATGCTAACACCCTCACAACTCAGCATTTGGTCTTTGTTGTTTGCTTGCAATTTTTATTTATTAGTCATTTTCACCCGATGAGGACCCTGTGTGGAAAGTTGAGCGTCAAGTAATTACTATTGAATCTGATGGGAAGGGGAATGCCAAGCAGTACTAGAGTAGTTTTTTTATGCTTAGTGAATTGTGGTCATGAAAATGAAAACTATATATTTCAGATATGTCATGAAAATAAACAATCAACTCTGAATAAGGGTTGAAATGGCAAAAAAACCCTCTGTAAGATCAGCTTGATCGTCTTTACTGGAACTAAGTCAAACTGCGCGATCCTTCTATCTATCATCAATTAAACAATGAATACAAATTTCTCTAACTATCAAGTACTACTTTTACATGAGAGGAAAGAAACAGTTAGAGGGTGGAGGCCTGGTGTCTCAGAAATGACAAGAAAAATCACTTTTAAATCATTTTAAATCATTGATTTAACATTGAACTGATTTTAATTGTGGGCAGAGCACTCGCATCCATAAACATGCATTAGGAGAACAACATGGCAGCTGCACTGAACATTATCATTATATTTACAAGGACATCCTGGGAAAGACAAAAGAAAAACTCACAAGAACTCACTTATCAAGGTAGCTTGGACACACACACACACACACACACACACACACACACACACACACACACACATTACAGTTTTTTCTGATTGCTTAAGCACATTTTTTGTAACTATTGGCTAATTTTGCAAAACTCTTCACACAAATAAGAAAACCTGTCACCCAATAATCAAAACATTGTAGTTCTCTTGTAAAAGCAAACACAGCTAGATTAACTCTTCACACCTTCGTAAAAATGGTGTTTCCGTATCAAACAGTACACACAAGCCATCATCTACTAAGCACACAATGCGCCAACTGCACACTGATGGTATGAATACAAAACACATCTGGCCTTTGCTTTCTCTGTGCACAAGGTAGGCTATGTCAGTTTGAGCTCATACTTCTGTCATAGATCCATAAGCATAGAGGGATCCAAACTTCAAGTACTGGTGTTTATTCAAACACATCAAAACAAACACAAGTGTTTATTTCCAAGTATAGGATTATTTGCAATCACCATAATGACTCTATGGGTTACTTGGTCTGCAGTGAACATGCTTCCTCTGCCCCCAGCATCTGGTCATCTAGCAATTCTGTAAAGTAACAATTTCAGTATTTTTACATCAATGGTATTGGTGTGTTTCTCATTGGCATATGGCAGTGCTACAAATCTTTGTGCGAAGTGACTGTACTAACCGATTCTCATTTCAAGATGTCCTTATGGTACTTGCTACAGTGTAGCGGCTCGAGTTAGGCTGGACCCGTTGGCCAGCTACCCTCAGGGTCATTCCACGGTTGATTACATGGTCCACTATTGTAGCTCTGATGTCATCAGCAATTCTATTTCTTACTCTTCCTACCCTTCCTCTCCCCCCTCCTCATCTTCCTCTCCCCCCTCCTCGTCTTCCTCTTGCTCCTCCTTGTCCTTGTCGTCCTCTTCATCCTACTTCTTCACCTCCACGTCCTCTTCCTCGGCCTCCTCTACTTCTCACTCTTTCTGCTCCCTCCATTGTACTCCGCACACACAGCTTACCTGTATTATAGTGCTTAGGCTGATTGCAAAGTGAACTAATTATCTAAAGAAGTTTTCACATGTGAAAGTGTGCCAGACAGTTGGCAAATTAGTGTTAATGATAGCCATACATGTGTATGCTTTTGCTAGGAGTGTGTTGGAAATTTGGTAATTGAGTGTTGTGCAGTGAATTGTGCCTACAGTTTTGCAAAGTGTGTGTTACAAAATTGCAAACTGAGTGCAAAGCAGTTTTTGTGCTTTTAGTTTTGCAAACTCAGTGAGTGGTTTTGCTATAAGTCTGAATAGTTTTAGAGATTGTGCTACAGGAATCACAGTTAGGGTTTAAGCATTCAGAAAAAACTGTAATATGATGAGCCCACAGCTTCAGCTTTTCTGGGAAAGCTTTGCACGAGGTTTAGGGTTAGTGTTGGAGCGTTTATGGGAATTTTGGATCACATATGTGAGGTCAGACGCTGGTGGACAGGAAGACCTGGCTCACAGTCTGAATTCTGTCAGGTTGAGGTCTGGACTCTGTGTAGGCTAATCAAATTCTTCCACACCAAACTCGTTCATCCATGTCTTTATGGACCTTGCTTGGTGCACCGGTTCCCCACCATGTTGGAACAAAAAGGGGCCATCTCCAAACTGTTCCCAAAAAGCTGAGAGCCTGAAATCATCCAAAATGGTTTTGGTATGTTGAAGCCTTAAACGTTCCTTCCAGTGTATCTGGAGCCCAACTCCTGAGTAACAACCTCACACCATAATTCCTGCTGCACCAAACTTTACACTTGGCACAGTGCAGTCAGACCAGTACCATTCTCCTGGCAACCACCAAACCCAGACTCATCCATCAGATTGCCAGATATTTGTCAGAGAGCAGGCTTCCTGTGTCCAGTGTGTTCTGGAGTCCAGTTACAGCATGCTTTACATCACTGCATCCGACACTATGTATCGTGCTTGGTGATATAAGGCGTGGATACTGCTTGGCCATCGAAACTCATCCTGTGAATTCTCATTGTACACATGTAAGATTATCTGAAGGCTACATGAAGTTTGGAGCTCTGTAGCTATTGGCTCTGCACACTGCTCTGCATCCGCTGACCCTACACTGTGATTTTCTGTGGCCTACCACTTCACGGTTGAGTTTCTGTCATTCCCAATTGCTTCCACTTTATTATAATACCACTAACAGCTGACTGTGGAATATTTAGTAGCGGGGAAATTTCATGTTTGGAATGGTTGCACAGCTGGCATCACAGTAAGACGCCGGAATTCTCTGATCTCCTGAGTTCAACTAATTCTTTCATAAATGCTTGCTGACCTTGGCGCTTTATTTTATACACCTGTCGCCATGGAAGTGATTGGAACACCTGAATGATTTGGGATGCTGACTGAATACTTTTGGAAATACTGTGTATGTGTGAATAGCAGTTTTTATAGCTACTTTGGTGGGAGCTCGGATATTTGTTACAGTGGATATGTGATGATGATAAATCATGTTTTAAAACTACATTCTAAAACTGCAAACAGCTTAAAACCTAGATCCATACTAACCAGGAAAAGGTAATAATAAAATTCAGCCAAACGAGACCTGTTAGATTATGTGATTTTCCCAGCCAGAAAAGCTGCTACATTTGGATTTTCTCACTCAGTACCTGTTACAGTTTTTTACAGACGCTAGGACACATTTCTCAATACTTAGGTCACGTTTGCAAAACTCCTCACACAGTGAGCACAACAGAAGTCTATGTGGGCTAAACTGAGGACCAGTTATCATTGTTTTGGCACAAAATGCATTCAATGACTACATCTCTCAAATTTCATGAATTATCTTCTCACTCAGACACAACAACTGCCAAAAATCTTTGTACGGACAGGACATTTTGCATGTGCTTACATACTGTTGTCAAAACTGTTAAACTTATGGCCAAAACAATAACACAATGCAAAACTTGAAAAGACAGCAAAATCCAACAGCAATATTTTATTGAAACATATTTTAAATCTAAAAATGCAGTTTAACCAGCCACAGCTTATTCTCATTGTAGATGAACATCTACACAGGTGTTACTCCTTCAATTTTTCAACTCCTTCAATTCTGGCAGCCAGAAGATTCTTTCCTAGGTGTGTTGCCCTAGATGACATAAGATGTGATGTGGATGAGAACCTGTGGCCAAATGGAGAAGACCGAGTAGATTAGCATTACTATTGTATGTGTATCAGTGGATGGTGTGTATACAAATTCTTGTATTTTGGGATTACTTAGTGCAAAAAAATAAAAATACATAAACAAATATTAACAAATTCTGCATGATGTCTGATTCATTCCAGTAACATATATTGAAATTATAAACAGAGATGTGTCCTTGTTTTACACAAGAAAACACTGTGTAATGCTACATGTTGTTAGTGTTTTTTAGGTCATTGTTTTGTGGGTGACAAAGTGTGTTTGTCAGCTGTCAACCTTTGCTAGTGTTCTGGAAGAATGAGGTTATTTGAGACCTGAATGAAGTGTTTTGGTAGTTGTAGTGCATTTTGAATGTGAAATGAACTGCTTTGCCAAGCTGACGGTCAGTTAGGAGGATTGTGTGAAGAGTTTTGCAAAAGTGACCTAAGTATTGGGAAATGTGTCCTAGCGGCTGTAAAAAACTGTAAATCGTATCAAGGCCAACATAACAGCACTGGACTGTGCTGTGTGTGTATTTAACAGCCTGGGCAAAGCACCTGTACAGTCACTGTCAGGCTGTAGCTCTCCAACACACACCATCAGCCTCAGATGTTCTCATTCATGTGTGTTTCATGTGGGGAATGGGGAAAATCCCTCCACTCTCTTTCTCTCTCTCTCTCTCTCTCTCTCTCTCTCTCTGTGTGTGTGTGTGTGTGTGTGTGTGTGTGTGTGTGTGTGTGTGTGTGTGTGTGTGTGTGTGTGTGTGTGTGTGTGTGTGATAATGTTAAAGAGATTTCTAATGTAACCTTTCATGTGTTCAACCACTGTACAACTTTTTTAGAGTTGTTCATCAGGGAGGTCTGGGAGAAGGGAGACAGTGGGTGGGAGGTAGATCATTGTCAGGTTAGTAATTATCAGATTTGCTGAGGCCCCAGCAGAAGCAGGACTTGCACACACACACACCTACACCACCCCCGGGCCAGCCCAGGCGAGGCTGAGAGAGGAGAGCCATCAGTGGGAGAAGCTGATAGGTCGACCCCCCGGGGAAGACGATAGCCAGCGCTTCTCTGACAGCTGCTTAGTGTTAAGTTCTGCCTGCTCATGTTCGGAAACACACACTCAACCCAACTCTGACACAAAGACGCACACACACACACACACACACACACACACACACACACACACACACACACACACACACACACACACACACACAATGCACAGGAAAGCATTTACACATGTGGGTATATGATTAACTAATGAACTTTACGTGAGCAGAATCCATAGGTAACGATGCACAAAGGATTCAGAGCACACTGTGTTTGCTAGCACTCTGTCGTCTTTCCCTCATGTCGTTTGCCAGATTGTGCCGCGGGTACTTGAAGGCCATCAGAAGCAACAGGGAGCAAAGCAAATAGCTGGCCTGGTTTTAAAGACAAAATCCACCCTTTGCTATAGCCCTTGCCTGGAGTTTCCAGGACTTTCCATGCATTGTTAAAGAAATCACTCTGAAGATGAGCCTACTGATATTTACAGTTTTTTACAGACGCTAGGACACATTTCTCAATACTTAGGTCACTTTTGCAAAACTCTTCACACAATCCTCCTAACTGACCGTCAGCTTGGCAAAGCAGTTCATTTCACATTCAAAATGCACTACAACTACCAAAACACTTCATTCAGGTCTCAAATAACCTCATTCTTCCAGAACACTAGCAAAGGTTGACAGCTGACAAACACACTTTGTCACCCACAAAACAATGACCTAAAAAACACTAACAACATGTAGCATTACACAGTGTTTTCTTGTGTAAAACAAGGACACATCTCTGTTTATAATTTCAATATATGTTACTGGAATGAATCAGACATCATGCAGAATTCGTTAATATTTGTTTATGTATTTTTATTTTTTTGCACTAAGTAATCCCAAAATACAAGAATTTGTATACACACCATCCACTGATACACATACAATAGTAATGCTAATCTACTCGGTCTTCTCCATTTGGCCACAGGTTCTCATCCACATCACATCTTATGTCATCTAGGGCAACACACCTAGGAAAGAATCTTCTGGCTGCCAGAATTGAAGGAGTTGAAAAATTGGAGGAGTAACACCTGTGCAGATGTTCATCTACAATGAGAATAAGCTGTGGCTGGTTAAACTGCATTTTTAGATTTAAAATATGTTTCAATAAAATATTGCTGTTGGATTTTGCTGTCTTTTCAAGTTTTGCATTGTGTTATTGTTTTGGCCATAAGTTTAACAGTTTTGAAAACAGTATGTAAGCACATGCAAAATGTCCTGTCCGTACAAAGATTTTTGGCAGTTGTTGTGTCTGAGTGAGAAGATAATTCATGAAATTTGAGAGATGTAGTCATTGAATGCATTTTGTGCCAAAACAATGATAACTGGTCCTCAGTTTAGCCCACATAGACTTCTGTTGTGCTCACTGTGTGAGGAGTTTTGCAAACGTGACCTAAGTATTGAGAAATGTGTCCTAGCGTCTGTAAAAAACTGTAACAAGTGAATCTGCAACTGGCATTTTTTTGTTTTTGTTTATTGCTTTAGTGCAAGAGCTATAAGAACCCTCGGTCCACTTTGTCTGCTTTGCAGAAAAAACATCAATCAAAGTTCAAGCTCATGAGTACTGCGCAGCACTTTTCTGTGACTTATGTTAACAGAGTTTCAAAAAAGTTGCCATAATAAACCTAATAATATGTAAAATATATAAAAATAATATATAAAGCTAATTTAATGTTGTTATAATATTTCTTTATGAGACAAAAACAAATGTTTGCAATCGAGTGCACTGCATTAAATTAAAAGGTAATGATTCACTCGACTTCATATTTGCAGTTAAGTTTACTTTAGTTCAGTTCAGTAAACAGAAATAAACCCATGTGAGCTCACTTTTACCTTAGTTTAACTCAAGTTATAATCAGAAGTTTCACTTTGTCCAGCTGAGACTCTTTATTACACATCCCTTTTCTCTCAGTCTTAATTTCATGCAAGCTTTTTCATTTCTTCACTGCACTAAGAGCACAAACCAGAAGCATCAGCAACGTGTCGAAAATTCTACAACAAGTCCTGCTGAAGGTGCACAACAAACAGCACCTTTCTGACACGTGTAGGAAACATTGCCGCTCCTGTTTCTGAGGATACCCTGTCAGCCTCTCCGGGGGCCTCGTGTGTTGCTGGAAGCGTCTTTGGTCGTCACCTCCTGTACTGTTTCTGTGTGTCTGTGGTTTGCCATTGACTGTTAATGGAGTGTGGTTTGTCGGTGAACTATAGGTCTCATTTCCTCCTCTGTCAAACTTGTGCGCACAACAACTTGTCAACACAGTAATTTACACTGTGTGTGTGTGTGTGTGTGTGTGTGTGTGTGTGTGTGTACTGTATGTCTGAGTACAAGAACACCAAGGCCAGTACTCACTCCCTGCTTTCGTGTCTGTGTTGAGTCTGGCTGATCTCTGACAGGAAGTGATCCGTGTCTGTGTACACATCAACAAACAGGACCTGGGTCTGCAAGGAGAAGAAGGAGGAGAAGGTGGTGTTGGAGGTGGTGGACAAAGTCAGGGGTCAAAGTGGGAGGAGACTGTTGACTGACGGCCTTTACTTGGAGCATGTCTGCTGTTTGTTTGACTAGAGGCCGGTCCTGTCATCAGGCTTCAGGCTGATAGTGAAGAGGAGACAAGACAGAGATGGGTTTTTGGGTGGATGGAGGAGGGGGTGATCCTGCTTAAGTTTTTTTTTTAAAGGGGGTGGGGGGTCTTGTTCAGTGATTGGCTGACAGCTTGAAACTTCAGTCAGGCAAGGACACTTTGGTCAGAGAAATGTCTTCTTTGTAGGTTTTTCCTTTCTTTTTAGTTTTTATCAGAGAGGAACCTTCTCCTATTCTCATTTCCTAAAATGATGACCTGCTGCTTTTTCCCTGAGTCTCTCTCTACGTCTCCATTTTTCTAGCACTGCAACTTTAAAGTTACAAACAAATGGAAAAATACAGTAATTTAACAAGAAGTGCTCCAAACCTCTGTCAAGGCAGTGCACTCCCACTTTATTAATTTTAACGCAATAGCGTTGTATTTTTTCCTCTGTAGTCATTTTGTTTTCTTATTTTTAAACATACTTTAATCAATTTGTAGTGCAGTTAAACTAAGTGCAAAGGCCACATGTGTAGTATCCATTAAAAAAACAATCTGTTTAAATGTTTTGTAAGAAATATGAAGGTTTTTGGATCATTTGTTCAAATTGTTTTGTATTTAAACATTTAGAACCTGTTTCTGTAATGCATGTAACAAAGTCATACTACAATTATGTGATATTTAGAATCATTGCCTTTATCCCTATATAATGTCAGTACAAAGAATAGCAATAAGAAACACAGTTTCAATATCTCTGTATACCATTATTATCACTTTGACCTTTAGATCAGTCTGTTGATGTTGAAGGAGAGGTCAGAGGTCAGATGTGACCTCTGACATAATTTAACATTTATATTCTGCATTTTTATACAGTACTTTTATATGTTGATAATATACACACCACACTTGTAAGTACCGCAGTTTTTAAGTTATAAAACTTTTTGTCCGTTTCTGACCAATAAATCATGAAGCTGACCTTGGATGTCAGCCAGATTTTAATGGATAATTACTCCAATGACTGCACTCTACACCCCTACAAAGTTTTATCAGGAAAAAAAAAATCCAGCTATCATGTTTACAGACTCAAACATCACCGAATGGAACAAATGAGGAAAAAGACATTGCGAGTTTAACAGCTTCACCACATCAGTTCCTCATTTGGCTTCATGGTTAAGACTCCTCTTACTCAGACTTTTTCTGGCAGCAGGTTTCAGTGGTTTTAGCTTTACATCAACAGCAAAGTGCTGACGGTTCAGTCATCTTATCTGTGTGTGTGCGACCAAACAAAATGCCAGTTGTTCGCTGAACATAAAGTCCTGGTATGCAGATGCAGGCGCGTATCCCTGAACTGTCCGGCGGTCGGTGTCGGGCCTCGGCTGACTGACGGCCTCATTGTTGCTTTGCCGGCCGGCTGCTGTCAAGGTTACTGAGCTGCAAGATGGCTGAAGTCTGGGAACAGTCAGCTCCTATTTTGGGGTCTTCAGGGCCACTTTCTTAGAGGCAAGGCCTTGCATAGCAGCTGATGGGAAATGGATAAAGTGTGTGTGTGTGTGTGTGTGTGTGTGTGTGTGTGTGTGTGTGTGTGTGTGTGTGTGTGCTTTTAAACTTCAGTAAAAGCACCAGTCATCTCCACCTCTTTGTAGTGCAGCAGGATTCTGCAGCAAAAAAAGTATGAAAATGAGGATGTTTATAGACATGAACTATTACATTATTTCCACTAGTCGTTATCTTTATTAGCACAGCTTAGGAAAACCATCTTACTTCTCATGTTAGTGTTATAGGTCCTCTTCTCCTCCACTCCAACACTTCAAAAATACAATTCAACAAGTCTTTAGAAATAAAAATATATTATTATACTTTCTAATGGGAAAAGAAAGAAACAACAAAAATAAAATGTGATGAAATTTAGCCACTAAATAAATTACAAAAAGCACCAAGATTAAAAAACAAAATGCAAATGTGTCAAATCGAGTTTTGTGTCTTTTCTTTCAGGTCTTGTTTCAAGATCTTCAGTCTCCTTTTTTGCATGAGCTGATTCTTTGGATGACATATCACATTTTGGTCATTTTGAATGTGAATTTGTCACAGTGCAAGCTTTTTTGTTTCTGTGTTTTTCTGGTTTTAAAATTTAGTGGCAAGTTTTTGGATTGGTTGTATTTTTAGTCTACTTTAACATAACTTGTCCAGTTCTTTTTGCTTTTTTTTTTCATTTTAAAAGGATCAAATGTGATTGAATATTTGAGAATATAAAAGTGTATGAACACCGTGAATGTGAATATGAATGACGTGCTGTAAGAAACTGAAGAACCGTGTATGATCTGTGATGCTGTTAGACTTGGTGAGATCAACGGAAATCTTCAAACTTGAAAAACAAGTTGTGAGGATGAAAGAGGAAGACTTTATCTGATATCTAGTATTTTCTTGAAAATGCCCTGCTGGTGTCAGCTTACCACAGGAATCGTGAATATCCTCTGTGCAGCGCTCGCTGATATGTCCGCTATGTTTGTGTTTTTGTGTTTATGGCCCAGAATTCCTTTACGCATTTTAATGCGTAGCTCAGTGTTCCTAAACAATATTGGGAAAAGCATTTCTTTACCAAAACCCCGGCGCTCAGGTCCAAAAGCTTGACTCTGGAAACATTTTATTTACAGCGTTGGCGTGTGATGGAGGAGCCACGCCGTCTATCCCAATAACAGATTGTCATTTTGATGGCGACGCCACACGGACAGAACGCAACAGCCTGAATTCATCCCACTGAAATACTGTTTACTTCCTGGAAGGTCACAAGGCCACATCAGAGCGCTAGGACATGTGCACACTTATGAAGACGGTCATGGGAAATCTTTACATTTTCTATATGAATATTCATCACAGTGTTTGAGTCAAATGCTCATTTATCTCTTTAAATAATAAAGAGCCAAAGCCCCTAATGTTATTAAGCAGGTTTGTAAAATAGCCTGAAAAGGAAATGTCAGTTATCTATCATCACTGGGTGTCTCAGCTCATTATTCTGTGTATTTCAGCGTTCAGCAGTGAGGATACATGGAACTTTTTAAAGTGCCACTGCAGGATGATGAATCATAAACCTCGTGGGGTCTAAAGATAGATTTGTGTAAACGTGCAGTCATTAGAACATGCAGATGTACACTTATACACAACAAGACAACTTCCTCTCACATGAATTATAGTCACTCCACAATAGCTCCAATAATAGTTTCCCATCTCTGCACTGGTGACAACGGTGACCCCTCACTGACCTTTCAGTTCTGGTTGGGGGGCGGCGGCGGGGGGATGCACCACAAACTTCTGGTTTCATTCATACCATTGAGGCAGTGAATAGACAGCTCTAAGAAGGTTTAAAACCGGAGCAGACGGTGTTTGTCCAGGGCTGATGTTGCAGGGCGCCACCTGTTTGAGAAGCTGAGGAGAGAGAGTGATTTATGTCTGACCAATCCGGAGAAACATGTTAACACTGGAAAGATGCTGGTGCAATGGATATACAAGTACGGCCTTATACTGACATGATATAATTCTTTTCTCTTTTTTGTTTTTTCAATGTGCGCAAAAAAGTTTCCACGTAGACAGAGTCCGACACGGGAGGGAAACACGTGTTTAACACATTATTATTAACACCAATAACTGGTTTTATACTCTGAAGATACTGGTCACAGAAGGAGCTTACGGCTCTGTAAATCAACACCAGAAGAATTCTTTTGTTCTAAAATGGTCCACTCATGCCTCGTTTGCAGCGATGTGATTCAATTCAATTCAGTTTTATTTATACAGCGCCAAATCACAACAACAGTCGCCTCAAGGCGCTCTCTATTGTAAGGTAGACCCTACAACAATACATACAGAGAAAAGCCCAACAATCAGATGACCCCCTATGAGCAAGCACTTGGTGACAGTGGGAAGGAAAAACTCCCTTTTAACAGGAACAACCAGGCTCAGGGAGGGGCGGGGCCATCTGCTGTGACCAGTTGGAGTGAGAGAAGGAAGACAGGATAAAGACATGCTGTGGAAGAGAGACAGAGATTAATAACAGGTATGATTCAATGCAGAGAGGTCTGTTAATACACAGTGAGTGAGAAAGGTGACTGAAAAGGAAAAACTGGGAGTCTTTTCCCTTTCCTGGGAATCCCCCAGCAGCCTATGCCTATTGAAGCATAACTAAGGGAGGATTCAGGGTCACCTGGTCCAGCCCTAACTATATGCTTTAGCAAAAAGGAAAGTTTTAAGACTAATCTTAAAAGTAGAGATAATGTCTGTCTCCCAAATCCAAACTGGAAACTGGTTCCACCGAAGAGGGGCCTGAAAACTCTAGTCTCTCTAATGAAGACACTAAAGCAGAACTGGCTCCACACCAGTAACACTGGCAGCACAGCTTAAAAAAGAGTACTATGCAAATCATTTGGTGCCACCATAAGCCATTCCTTGCTTTCTGATTTGTGTGTTTTTATTGTTAAAAGTATTAAAAGGTTGTTGCCACTGATAAGTTGTACCAAATTTAGCTCAAAGCCATTTCTTGTGTTAAATAAACACGCTCCATATATGCTCAGAGGCATATTATTTCATGCGCCCAATTCATATTAATGGGTGAATGCAATAAAGTCCAAGTTACCGCAAACTACATCCTCCAAAAATCAGACAGTTTGACCTTTGTGATGGCTGGGATCGTTGCATGAATGCTGTGTTAGGCTGTGTTAGCTTTAGATAGTGTTACCTCATAATCAAATGAATGTCTAAATACTTTCATACTGTCAGCACATTGTAGGCTTACATTCATCACGATGAGAAAAGGAAGCACGCACATAGCTCAATTATGAAATCATACATGAGTGTCAAGCTAAATGGCTCCAGGACACCAAATAATAACAGACATTCTGGAGCATGCCACAAATCACTGGTGTTTATGGTTTCATGTCCCAAAACAGCCGAGAGAAGGCCCAGATTTTGTAGCTGCTTTGCTGCTTATGAGAATAAGTCGGTAAGTAGAATGTGGAGCTCGGTTTGTTTCTGTATATCTAATGTGGATTCTCCATTCAAATCTCCTCTGACAGAAGAGGGTGAATCCGGGATTAAAGACTAAAGTAACACAGATAAATGCCTGTGTGGAATAATTAGTATATCCAAAGCTTGGTACAACTTGGGAAGGGAAGCTGGATTCACCACAAACAGCCTAATCTGAAACCACAAGTGGAAATCACCCCGTCTGCACTTTAATTATATCAGTGAATCTCCTTCATCCAGGGTTCTCCTCTTCTTCCCCTGCTTCAGTACGGCTCGCATGACTTGTGTGTGCATAAACAAATTCATCATTTCAAATTCATAATGTGCACAAAATACACTCTGAGTCACCTTTCTATGACACATACTGTAATTAACCCTAATTTGCCACTATCACTATGAAATTAAACCATTTGTGCATCTCGTAGCAAAAGGCTATAATCATATATGCTGTTATATTTTGAGCCTTTTCAAACAGGTTAATTAGCCGCATGTTTACTCAACAAATAATGATGCTCATGGGGAGTATTCAAATAACATCAATCCCTTAGTTAGGTTGTATTTGTTGGAGAGCCAACGTGAAGTCTGAATAATTCATGCATTTATTGCATATTTGCCTAGTGTACTCTTTAGCTGTGATGCCTCATATTAGAAGGCATTATTGTTGTTTAATTAAATCATTGTTAGTCAGATTTCATTCACAGTGAGTGTAATCGTGAGGAAGAGAGCCAATGACAGGTCTTAATTTTTCAGAAGCTTTGGAAAAGGATCAGAGGAAGAGGAAAAATGAGCACTTTTGTAAAATTATTTTAAGAGGTAAGCCCCTGTTCTTTATGATATTAATCATTACCATTCATATACTAAATGGTAGTCAAAACCCTAAAACATAGCAAACATGATTCTTTTAAATGCTGGCTCCAAGGCTACAGTCTTGTCAAAGGAGTTAAAACAGCTTCACATGACAGACCGATTTTTTTTTTAACCAAAATGCAATGTGCTTTATGTATAATTCTGTACAAAGACAATAACCTTTTTTAATTAAAATTTCTGGGGAAAAAAAGAAAAGTTACCTATTTCCATCACTGTTACCCACAACAAAGGTACAGAAACTGGTGCAAGGCCACATTAAGATACAACAAACTGGCAAAAATTCCAAATGCAGCTTAAACATATCAGAATTATGAATGATCATATTATTTATACACGTCTTAATAATAACGAAACTCACACTGCAGCATGAACGTTGAATAAAAATAAAACATTTATTAAAGCTATTAATACTTTGATGCCTTTGTAAAATTTCTCAATGAAAATTGAACAAAAGCAAATTGAAAAAAATGAAGAAAACATGTGCTGCTTGCAGTTTTGATGGTCGTGACCTTGCACCTCATAAAGTGTGTGAAACTCAACGTGGAGGAAGAAATAAAATTCCGTTCTTGATCTCAAGAGCAGCAGAGCAAACATAGCGACTACCATCAACACTACAGCCTTCCTGCTTCAAAACACCTGCTGGCTGTGGGTGTCTGGTTGGTCCTGTGGGAGACTTGCGGTTTCCCACATCCTGCGACAGCTGAGCTCTCAGGTACTTAAGCTCTGTCCAGGAGAGCACTTAAGTGTCGCTGTGTTTTTCTCAGTGATTTCTTTTTTTTTTTCTGCAGACTCAGTAAAGAAATGATCAGAAGGAATCCCCGAGAGTGTCTGACTCATTTCATTTTGCGCTGTAGGATTCCCTGATAGAGGTGAGTTCATATATAATGTTGTTTGGTATTTACTCGCTCAGAGAGTCGGCAGCAGCAGGGTGTAGGAACTGTGAGGGGTTCGGTATTTTGGTCAAGGACACTACAGCAGGGTGGAGGCCTCAAGCAGCTGAAGGACAGTCTCCGGCTGCGCAGTGTCAGACAGGAAGCTGGGGATTCTGACTTATAGGTGGATGGTTTTCCTTTAATTAATTAATTAAATACACACAAAAAAAGTTGTTTCAGCAATTTTGCTGTAATTGCTGTGCTTTGCACTGCATCTGCCGTGAATGCATGATTGCAGGCAGTCTAAGCAGACAAACAATGCATGGGGGGAAATATACACAGCCTCACTGAAAAGATGCACAGAACCAAAAACATCCTCATTCACTGGAAGCAAGATATTATCCCGATACAATGGGTCCATTGTTTCTTAAAGGTTTCTGCAGGAATGACTAAATATTTCTTGGCTTGCTTTAAAATTATTTGAATTTAAGGTGTTTTTTTCTAAAATTTCTTACAATATACCTTAAAAAAAACATTGATGTTTTATATGTCTTCACAGAAACGTTTAAATTTGCTGTTTACCTGCAAACAGTTTGGACCAGCTGAGGCAACAGAACAAGTTAAAAGGCAGTAAATCCTGTGGAGGAGGTCGGGGTGGATGGATAGGCACACAAATGCTCTTACACCCTAATGATTGGTGTTGGGTTCTTTTTTAAAGGTGATAAGGATGATCAAACCCCGATTGTTTAATTTCCCGAATTACAAAAGAAAAGGAAGCTGCACTGACATTGTGTCTCTATGCAATACGGTCCATTCAGGAAACTACAGTACAGCCAGGTGTGTGTGTCTGTGTAATACACCCATACAAATAAAACAAGCAAATAACACAAGGCTTAAAAAGAGTAAATCATGACAAATGGTTGATGTCATGGCGACCATGCAAGTCCATAATTACTTTTGGAAATGCCAATAAAATATAATTAATGGGTAAGTGACTGATTCTTTTGAGCAGTCAAAATGTTACTTGAGTAGACTTGGTGCACAGACTCAGTACTCACTAATTCAGTTGCTATGCTGACCGAAGGCTTTTCTGCACATAAACAAATGTTTGACATTTGTGCAATTTTAAGTAATTAAACTAGTTTTGTTGTTATTGCTGCAAGGTCAGCAGGGAATCCTCTCTGTGCCAGCAGTGTAGTTTAAAAAGACATCAGAAAGTGCTTCAGCCGATCTCAAGCAGGGATATCAGTCTGTTACATATTTGACTGCTTTCACACTGCAGGTCTATGACACAGACCAGGACTGCTGCTGTTGTGCATGGTGAAGTGGCAGAGAGAAAGAAATGTAACTCCGGGCACTACATACCGTCAGATCAGAGCATCTGAACATGGCCGACACTTCCTGACATTCCTGCCGCAGCTCAGATGCAGCGAGAAAGAACCCTGTCATGTTTCTAGCGTCTGTTGTCCAACACACACGAGCAGAGAGGACAGGTCTGTACATGATGCAAGCACCGCTGCATTGCTGAGGTGTGTGTGAGTGTGTCATTCTTTCTCTGTCTGGCCAAGGACTATTTCAGGGTGTGGACAAAGAACTTGAATTGGAAAATGGGTTCTTGTATTTCACACATTGTGCGATGTAGGTGTTCACACAGTGACATTATGGGGACCGCCTTCCTTTTGGGCGGCAAAAAGCAGGTTTTCCTCATGTAGATCACTCAGTACAGATATATGACAAAGACCTGACTTGAGGTTATCTCAAGGTCTCACAGTAGAAGCTAATTTCAGGAAATTAATGTAAATCAGTGTGATAACCTCAGAAGTGATAAAAACACAACTTCAACACAACACAACCTGAAGGGCCTCACAAAGGCAGAAACACGGGAAGTGTGTGTACAGTAGCAGACACTTTATCTCTGCTATGATTAGACCTGCACAATCATTCCACAGATATATTAGCCGCTTAATCCAGCGCAGGTCAACGAGGTCAGACACAACCCGGTGCTAGATGAAGGCGTGTGCACACATATACAACACAGTGTGTAAATACTTGCACACACGAAGCACAGCATAGAGATGTGAGACGAAGTAAAAAACATGATGAGGTGTTGTATTAAGATGCTGGGGAAGCCATGTGCAACCAGGATGCTCCAGTGCTCCTTGGCAAAAACTCTCTGAGCACTAACACAGGATTGAACACCACTTTTTCCTCATTTGGTGGTCTGATCGTGGTGATGGAGGACTGCTGTTGGGCTAAAATCACCTGTAAGAGCTCAACTTGGTTCAGATCTGGTGGCTGTGAATGTAAATAAACATGAAATACATTTGAGTTGTTTGTAGCATAACTGGAATTCATGTGGGTAGATCAGATATTATAGTTATATTTGAACAGCTAAACATCACTATTTGAAATTTTATTTAATAAAATTATCTCTAAATCTATATGCAAACTGTACTTTCAGGTGTAATATAATCACTTAACAATAACAGTCAATAAATATGCAAATTTAAACTTGATCTATGTTGTGCTAAGTGTTATTATATTAAAAATAATACCACTATCAGTACCATGCTACGAATCAGTGTGTAACGAAGCTTCTATATTACATACTGAACCAATGTTCAAAATATTTATTACGGCTCTTTATGTGCACAGAATGTCATGCGTGCCAATTTGGTGATCTGTATGTGTGTATTTGTATGCAGTGCAATGGAGTCCTCTGTCTTTAACACATAAATAAAAGAAGATATGTGAGTAACCCTTTATAATAATTAATATTAATAAACTGTAAATTCATAGTTATCTTATCATTAACAAGCAATTCCATAATAGGTCAAGATGTCATTGTTATTAATGTTATAATTTATTACTTTATTCTGACTTCCTTTGTAAATGATTGACTATGTGGACAATTACACTTTTTTGCCATTTTAAATTTGTACACCAACACTGGATTTTAAATGTGATCATGGTGTGACTGAAGTTTTCAGCTTTGATTCAGGGGGTTTAACAAGTATTACAATAAGCATTTAGGAATTACAGTCATTTGTATCCTCAGTATCTCATTTTCAGAGGCTCAAAAGTGGAATATTATCATAATTTTAATTCTAATGATTGTATGTGGAGTTAATGCTATTCCATTATCTTATATTATGTTATTGTTAAGAGTTATTGCATGAATGAGCTACATGGAAAGTCTTTAAGTGGAGGCTGACCTGTAACCTTTAACTCGCTTAAGAATACTTAGGTGACACGTAACCGATAATTGGACCCAGTTGTTTAAAAGAAACTATAGTGTTAATCGCTCACAGTCAACCTGAAACACACACACACACACACACACACACACACACACACACACACACACACACACACACACACTGATGAAGTGTCACATGAATGACATCATTACACATCTATACAGCTAATGACATGTCCAGCAAACTCATTAGCTGATTCACTGGACTGGGTTACAGCATCAAGTTCACTTCAGGCGAAACACAAACCCACAACATCTGATACACACACAAGTGACACACATGCAGTTTGAATGCAGATATAATACACACACACACACACATACACGCACACGCATAACTTTCATCGTGAGAGATGCAGGAAAGATGCAGAGTGAAGAGTTCTGGCTGAACCTGTTCATTCACTTCCTATCACCATGGTTACAGGTGTTTTAAGGGGAAAAGAGCTCATTTTCGTTCTTGTTTGATTATTTAGACATGTTCGGATATTTTCCAAAGGTTCTGACATGCACTCATAATCTCAGTATAACTGCGCTGAACGACAGCTGTTTCTGTTTTAGACAATATGGGAAAATTTGCAGCGGCAAACCTGAGGATGAAGGAAGCCACAGATCAAAAAACAAAAACGGAAGTGAAACTGGGAAAATTGACCACAGCAGAGAAACCCAATGAGAATATCGGGATCAAATATTGCACTCCTTCAAAATATTAACTCACTTTCTGGTGAATTATTTTTTAATAATTCTTTGTTCTTAATTCATTGTTTAGTAAGGTTAAACAAGTATCCTTAAACCTTGCGCTGAGCTTAATCAGCAGCACATTTTCAAATATATTTTAAAAATTCAGCTTTATATATGAAACATCACTCTTGATCAATCAATTCCTTTTTAAGACGGTATGTTTCATCATTTTTAGCGGGCCTTTATTTTCTATTTTTTGTGACTTACAGGAGTTTTGTTTGCTAGAAGAGTTGCTGTATATGTGTGTAGATGAATGTAAATAAAGACCCTGCTGATGTTTCTGCAGTCCTGTGGAAGTGAAAGTGAAAGTCAGGCAGGAAGCTTCGCTGGGAAACAGTGGTAAACATCCTCCTCCCCTCCACCCTGCTGTCATGCTGGGGGAGTAAGGATGACAAACTTCCTAGCAGTAGCGGTACAGGAGGCCCTTGACCCCCCCTATTTGGTTCGGACCCTTCCCAGCTGTTCGCCTGGCCCCGGAGCCCACGGTGATCGAAGTGATCTATTGCCGGTGTCCGTCCGGCCAGAAGCGGGTAGTCCTGTCGGAGTGCAACGCTCCGGAGGCCCGTGTTTAGCCTGGTCCAGGAAACAGGCCCTTCCTCCGCCTAAACAGGGAGGGACGCTTGGGGACCATCAACGGGACGCTGTGGGGAACGAGGCTCCCCGTCTTCCAGCGGAGGTGGGGTAACTGGCAGGTCAACGAGGACGCGCGAGACATGCGCACGCTCTGCTCTGCCCTGAGCGTGCGTAATCCAAACCCGTGCGTAAAAACGAAATAATTTTTTTAAATCAGACTCATGACAGATGTTATTTGTATTCTAGATATTTAACAAAAAGGGTCAAAGAACAATGATTTTTTTTAACACTTTTACTTTAGACTTCATGTCACAAAGACAACATTTGAGAACCGGGTCTCGTGTTTATCTTAAATGTACAAATCAAACGTCCTCCACAGACGCTTCACTTCAGCCTAGTTGAGAAGTTGCAGGGAATCTTTCTGTCTTCGTTCAGAGTTAATTCATCAGGGATGACAGAGGTCGTGTGAGTGGGAACTTTCTCTGCGTGGTCGGAAGAAGTGAGTCCCTGCAGGGCAGCCGAGCAGTTTTGGAGGGGCCCTGAAACCGGTGCAGGCCCCCTCTCAATACCACAGAAAACACTCCTTCTACTTCTTTTGGATGGCAAATCGTCGGCATAATATTAAAAGCTTGAGCAGGGAGAAGACTCCTGTCCATGTCTTTGAAGCTGGAAAAGGGGAAAGCAGAACAGCTGATGCCACTTTGATAAGTTTAAAGGGTTTCGTTCCAGTGCGTCACAGTTAAGCTTCAGCAGCACGTGTTTAGATTTTTTTTTTACAGGAGAAACAAAGAAAGAACCCTTTAGTGTCTAACATCCCCGTTGGACTTTTAAAAACAAAATCTCTTCTCTTGAGACGAGCTCATGTTTCATAAAAATGCTCCCAGATAAAATTATGCTGATTCAAACATTTTCAGAAAACATAGTAAGTCTCGGTCAAAACAAGAAAAAAAATCATGTTTCAAAGGAGCTTCAATTCACTGAATGCGGCCAATTTGGTGAATCGGGAAATACTTGAAACACTTAATTTGTTTGTGCTTAAAAAGTGACATTTTAAAAGTATCCTTTGCCTCCTTCTTTATGTTTTGCCTATTTGAAATTTACTTCTGTTTTATTTCGCTAAAAAGAATGCAAATACCGATTTTTACATCCAGAAAAAAGCCACATAAGTCTCAATGTTTCGGTTTCTGGTGTCCATAGAAGCATCACTCTGACACTTGGATACAGGGGCTCGGATCGGCCTGACAGAGCTCAGCCGGGCGGTGATTGATGGCCGAGACCCTCGGCAGGTTGTAAAGCAGCCAGGTTGGATGCTGTTTAGGAGATAGAGAGCAGATAAAGAAGACGCTCAGCGAGAGAAAAAGGGTGAAGGGCTCTAATGGGGGAATCCGGACTGTCTGCGCCGTGATGGAGTGGTCTGTCTCTCTCCTGGAGGCACTAATGCCCTCCAGTTTATACACAGACACACAGACTTCTCACGGGAGACGGGAAGACTCATCACATTGCCCGCGTTTATCTGGACAAATTATTCATCATAAAAATGCTTCTCTCCTCGAAAGCTCAGACAAAATGAATCCCCGCTGTGTGATAACACTAAAGAGGCTCTAAACGCTCGTTCGTTCTTCGGCAGGCGTACCTCTGCGTGGTTTTCTCATTAAATTAGACCAACAAGCCCCGCTGGAAATTTCTACTTAAGCAACGAAACAACACGGCAATAAATCAGAGCACCGTGGCTGTAACGACTTGTTTCCTCTGCAGTAATAACAATGGAAGTGGAGGCTTAGGAGTCGATATACTGGGCGGCGGGTCTCCCTCCCTGCATCCAGCTCAAGTTTATTCCTCCTCCATCGCGCCACAATATGAGAAACAAAATAACAAAACATACATCTATCACTATGGAAGACATCGCCTCCTCTCTGCTGTCGCGTTTATATACAAATCCCCCGCTATTAATGTTTGCAGGGTGGAGATAATTTACTTTATTTGCATGGTTAAAGACGAGAGAAAAAACGCTTCGCTGTTGTTTCATTTCCCACATAAATCAGGAATTCCTCTGCCGGTAAAAGTCGGTCGTTTGTCAGCCGGGTCTGGCGTGCTGGGTGACAGAAAACGAGAAACAGAAGTCCCATTAGGTAAACCATTCAACGCCGCAATTTATACAGCAGGCCGGGCGGGTTCATAAACACAGCCGTTGCGTCATGCTGCGTGTTTGCGGTTGTGTATGAGAGATATAGAGGTCTGTCCCGCACTTTTAACGACTCCGAATCAGGGCCAAACACATCAGCAGAGAGGAGGCCTGACATCTGAAGATACAATCATGTGAGGAAAAAAGTGTGCGCTTTTCTTTATCATTACTTCTGTTTATTATTATTATTTGTTTTTGTTTTATGGGTTACCCGCAAACGTCGGACAGCCCTCAGGAGAAAAAGTCCTGAAAAGCCCGAACTTTTAAGCCGCCATGTTTCTACGTCTTTCTGCTAAATCCCGGCGTTGTTTTGGAAATCAAATTGTGTGTGTGTGTGTGTGTGTGTGTGTGTGTGTGTGTGTGTGTGTGTGTGTGTGTGTGTGTGTGTGTGTGTGTGTGTGTGTGTGTGGCCGCTGGTCCTGTCCTGAAGGGCGGAGGTAGACGTTACGGATCACTGAGATAGCGTCTTCCAACTCTGCCTAATGGAGCTATTACTGGCTGCAGGCCTCTGTTATCTAAACACACGCACGCACACGCGAGCACGCGCATGCACTCTCAGCTTTTAAGCTACAGGCTCCAAGACGCGCGAACTTTTACGCACGACGTCCAGTCTGCAAAGATTTACACTTGTTTCTGTCTGTTTACTTTTGATTACTTTTGTACGAGCTTATAACAAAATGAAGATCCTGTTCCTGTTGTTTTAGCCCCTAATCGAGCTGTCTGGATAGGACATCCCCAAAAGTTTAATGACGTTTACAGAGTGATCTTATAATGTAAGAAACAATGTAAAGGTGACATTTTAACAGGTGAGGACAATCGAGATTTATTAAGATCTAATATTCAAATTTCTGTAAGACCATAAAGCATTAAAAAGTATCACAATTATGATTTTTCTGTTTTTACACATATTTCATTAAGTTTCGTCATTTTCGCTGATTTTGTTGATCCACCCAAATAAAGGACGACTTTTCTTCACGCTGCCAAACTGAACAAAACATGTGATGCGGACGAGAAATGCATTTTTTTAGCTGAATGTATTCTTACTGCGTCATTTCACGAAAAGAAAGAAAACAAAGAAAAAACGGTTTTAAACCAAGACCCATTTCCGAAACTGGAAACGAATAAAACACAGCAAAGCCAAAAGATTCGCTGGTAAATATCTTGTAAACAAAAAAATAACAATAAAATTTTTAAGAACATGTTTATTATTACTCGGTTCGTTTGTCAAGTTATTATTTATTTGAACTGATTGTGCAATTGTGATTTTCGGTTTAAATCTTTTTGCACTTGAAAACTGTAGAAATTTGTACTCTGTTCTATTCAGTTCTATTTCATCTCTGTAAATTTCTACGCACTCTCAGTCTGAGGCGCACGTTACCTCCAAAACAAAGGTAACGAGGCTGCCATATCGCGCCATCGGCCCCTCTGGCCAACACCAGTAGGCGGCAGGTGAAGTGTCTTTCCCAAGGACTCAACGACCGAGACTGTCCGAACCGGCAACCTTCCGGTTACAAGACGAGCTGCCAACTCTTTGAGTCACGATCTAGTCCGCATAACACTGAATCGAAGAAATGATACGACTTCAGAGTCGTGTTTATAGTATACAGCTGTCCGTGTGTGTGTGTGTGTGTGTGTGTGTGTGTGTGTGTGTGTGTGTGTGTGTGTGTGTGTGTGTGTGTGTGTGTGTGTGTGTGTGTGTGTGTGTGTGTGTCAGTTATTGCCCTTTAACTGCCTAATAAAGTTTGTTTCTGGAGCTGACTGACCCTCCTTCATCATCACATTTAACCTTCTGACAACTATCTGAGCTGTCCTTTACATCCAAACACACACATTGCACGCACACACGCGCTCGCTCTCTATCACGCACATACACACAGCACACAAATGCATGGCTCTGAAGCGGTGATTATCTCCCTCACTTCTCTCTCTCTCCATCCAACCATCCAGAGCCGCCTGGCGCCTCTGCAGGGCCGCAAACAGACAGAAGACAAGAGGTGTAGCATTTCCTATTGTTACATTCATAATACAAAGGGGTGGGGGGGGGGGGGGGGGGAAGAAATTTCACTAAATTCACTAACGTCCCAGTTGTAAAGTTATGGCTTCAAACAAAAAAGGAAAGAAAAAAAAACAAACAAACCCAAATTCCCTGAAGTGACTATGAGTTCTGTAACAATATTAAATAAAATAGGCTTATGACTGAAAAATATAAGTTAAACTTTGACCTTGGTGCTAGAATGATAAAAACAATTAAAAAAAATCATGATCATCATCAGATTTTGTGGATATTCTGCTGTTTGTTTTCCAAAATGTCACCCTGAAAATGTTCAAATTTAAGTATTTAGTTTCTAGTATCTAATCATACTTAGAACATAATTGCAGGAGAACAGGGACGTAACAAGTTACAATTTTCAAGGAAACACAAAGCAAAATATGTTGTTAGTAGCTTTGTAAGTGGTGATAGCTGACAGGGTATTTTAAAAGAAAGGAGACACAAATTGCCTTATAAGTATAATTTGTACAAGTAGCGTAAAAGACTGTGACCAAGTGCATGAGCTCTTGGAGCAGAGATCGAGAAGGATCTAGTAACAAAATGACCAAGTAGTCCATCATCTTCAAAGAAAACATGATTTTGTTTTTTTCAGTAAACGGAGGCAAAGTGATACATTCGAGTAATTTAACCCATCAAACTTCTGATAAGCTTCACTCACCCACATTCTAACTGACTTATCTCTGTTTGTGTGAAAGATAAAAGTCCAATCAGAAGCTCCCGGAAAGGTCACAGTCTCCCTTCCACGTCTGTCAGCACCACAAACACAACAGCCTCCTCCCTCCAGATGGACATGATACAGTAAAATGAGTTGCTGCTGTTTGTAGAGCTGAACTCGCGGCGTTCCTCCAGCTTTACTGCAAAATCTCAGAGGACATGTAGGATCCCTAAAATTCACACACACCCACACGCACAGTGAAGAATTCCCAACACTTTTGCACAGCTTCTGACAAGAACGTTTAACGTGTTTAAGTGGGCAGATGGTGTGCAGCAGCTAGTATCCTAAAAACAGCTACTTGGCAAAACAACAAGCTCAAAGAGTCGAAAAAGCTCATGCCTCTCTGTGATCTCCACGGTGCAGATGTAGATTCATTTGAATAAGAGCAACATTTCAATCAGACTGTTTTTATGCTCAGGGGCATGAAATTGTTTTTAAAAAGTAAAGGATATTCATTTTATGTTGGGTGGGAACTGGTAACAGCCATGAAACTGTGGCACTATACACTGAATGTGATGGATATTTGGATTATGAGCGATTGAATATGTAGCCTGTTTGCTTCATTAGATTCTTCTTTCTTTAGTGTGGTTCCACAGAGTCAGCTTCAAGTTTTAAATCTAAAATGAGATCATGCATAGTTCACGGTTAAAGAATTCCTCACTCTGAAGACCCTTTGAGAACACCAAGAGCACCACATTCTCAAAATGCTTGCCCTCCCAACCAAAACCAAATGTCCCGAGTCGCTTAACTTGAACAAGTTTTATTTTCTTTCCAATAGCTACTTTAGAGCTCTGGCTACACTGAAACCGAGTGCTCAGCCTGGCGTCTTTGGATTTAATGCTTATTTAAAGTAAATGGAGGCAGCCGCGTGCCAGTCTAAACACCATCCTGCTTTGTTTGGCCCTTTTTTATGAGGACGCGCTCGATGATGACATAGAGTGAAATAGAGAAAGTTGCCGATGTGTCTACACGGACATTCACACATACATCTGTCTGTTTCTAGCTCCATAGATAGAGCTGCACCGCAGGATATTTACTATCTGCTGGGTTACACACAGGCAGCACAGGTCTGTGTGTGGCCATAAACAAGATCATTGTTAGTTTAGTTTAGTTTGGTGTTACATTTACCTTATTCACCTTATGAAATTATGACAATGTGCACAGCAGCAGGTATATTTCACATAATAAAATAAACTGCAATACAGCAACGTTTTTCTTTTTTTTACATCTCAGACAAATTTGCAAATTTTGATCCTAATACTTAAATAAATAAATACTTACATTGCTGTAAGAGAGAAATAGTGAAAACATATGTTTGGGGCCCCCGCGGGGACCATAAGGCTCATCGATGGAGTCCTCTCAGATCTTGATTGTGCAGTTTTTGATATGTTACACTTTGTTCTGTAAAGACTCATAGAAAGCTTAATAAAAGTCTACAAATGCATTCTGAATTGTTGTAAAGTACATATGAAAAACAGGATTGTGTTATTCAGTGTCTTTGCAGAAGGAAGACAACAGAAACTGAAGGGAAACTTTGCTCCTGGGACATTTGTTTATGTCCCTTTCTCTCAGTGTGTTTTGCCCACACGGGATAATAAAAAACTGAGAGATAAATGTTAGAGTTTAGAAAAAAGCTTTTCTAATAAATTTGCTCTTGATTGCAACACTTATCGGAAATATTGGAGTGGTTGTGTTGGCATGTGCAACTTCTTTTCATATAGTTTACCAAATTTAAATCCCATTTCACATATAAAGCAAGTTAATACATAGACAAAAATTACTGTATGTCTACAGGAGTGAACCATTCATTTTCCCCAAGAGGGCCACACTAGAGGTAAGGTCAAAAATAAAAGTGAGTTCAACCCTCTGCAGCAGTCCCAGTCACTCATGTGGCCCTTTGGGAAAATTAATTGCCCACTTTTTGTGTACATGGATGATCAGAAGTGTCCACACAACACAAACACACAGACATGTGAGCCCGAAATTATTTTTTTTATTTTTTTTATTTTTGTGTTTAGTCATCAATTTGTGATGTCTGAGTTTAGACTTTGTCCTTATGATGTATCGTAATAGTCCAGTAAAAGGACATATATTATTGTCTTCACCAAATTAATTTTATTTCCCAGACTGTAAGAACCAACAGTGAAAGCTCCACTTCACCAGGACACAGTGTTCAACTGTGTGATTACATTTTGGACCGACAGATTGTCCCAGGCGTACTCCAAACTTCCACGTTACTGATTCCAAAGAAGAATAAGCTTTCCCATTAGAATGAACTACAAACAACCTTTTTCTGTGGTATTCACTGTGAATACCACAGTGAATACCACTGTGTGTGTGCATGAAACAACACATGCAGCTGAAAACTGTCTTAAAAAGTTACTTGAATAAAATGAGTCACGTAGATATTTTGAATCCTTTGAAACTATAATTTTTGATGCTGCACGTTGGCAGGTTCAATAAAGAAGCATTGCCACTGATTTAGTAATTCTAATATCGCAGCTGTTTGTGAAGAGTCCAGCTACCAGGCGCCGTCCACCTGCCATGTGTCCAGAGAGGAAAAACTCGCAGGAGGACCAGAGGGAGAGGGGTGAATGAGGCGAGGGGTCCCACTGCAAAACGGAAAGGGGAGCTGATAGGAGCAGATTAGGCCGGGCTAAAAACGTCAGTCAGTTTTCTTGGAGGAATTTTAATTGCCCCGGGGAGGCTGCTTATCGGCCCAGAGCGGTTATTAATACAACAGCAGCGATAAAGAGGACAGAGGGACACCGAGCAGAGCTGCTGGAAGACGAGGCTGCAGAGGCGCAGAGAGACCGGGCATCACAACAGTCTGCTGAGAGTTCTGAGAGTGAACAGAAATTATAGCAGCTCCGTGTTGTGCAGTAAACAGCGGGGATCTGCGCCTCAGTGGAGCTGCAGTGAGTGGCAGGTTTAAAGCGCCATCAGACACTTTTATTGCTCTGCTGTTACATGAAACGGGGAAGTTTTCTGGAGTATTTTACGCACGTCCCTGATGTGCAGTCCAGCTTCTCTAAAAAAAACAGAGTAAAGGTTTGAAAATCTGGAGCTTTGTGAGACGGAAGCGAGCGGCCTTTACTGAACGCAGTCAATGTCTCAAAGAATAAAAACAGTACACGTTTGTAAATATTGACCATTATGTGTTCCATCATATATATATTTTATTTCTGGCTGCTGTTTTTGACCACTTTTAAGCCAAAAAAAAAAAGCCAATTTTAAAGCCACCTTTGTTCCACATTTTGGCTGTGAAAATGTCTCCTGGCGCTAAAAATTGTCGTTTATTATTTTGGGTAATGATTTTCAGAGAAACTTCTACTATTAGTCAACTCAGTTACACTTCATCTACAAGGCAGGAACTCTTAACCTGACCTTGACGTATCACCGCCGACACGAACTGTTAGCCTCTGAAAAGAGCACACGGATTGGCACAAAAACCAAGGGCCACACAAAACTACAAGGACCCCGGGGGTATAACCAGTGTAAAATAACAATAATAATTTAAAAATAACTCTGTACATTAGATTCAAATATAATAATAAACGTATAGGGCCAGCTATTTGCAGGGCTGTTTCTGTGCTTCTTGGAGCTAAATGAGTGCGTAAAAAGTGGGGAAACTAATTTAAGTACAATCTAAGGAGCTTGGAAAAACAAAGCGTCTGGACTTCTTTAAGTTTCTTGACTACGTTTCATCTCTCATCCGAGAAGCCTCTTCAGCTCTATAGAGCAATTGGTGGAAAGTACCAGATTTTAAGTCCTGTTGGGACTGTCCCCAAGATGTACAGAAACATGAAGGAACCGGGCAGTGGACGAGTATTGTCAGTACAATTCTTAGTTCACCGCGTTCAAAATACATAACCAGTCCGTGCAAACGCGTCACCTATGCCCCTCCCTCCTCTCTCTCTAATTCCCAAACGTTTCTCTTCCAGCCTTCACGGACTTTCCATTTCACACACACCCCTCCCCCTGATACCAGAAGAGGCAGAGGTGCTCCTTCCCCTCCCCGGTCCAAACTTCACTCACAAAGCCCGATATTATATCTGTCAGGCAAGACATTTGCATGGACAAACCCCGGACTAATACCCGTGTTTTCGTGCGATTTATGGCGATGAGGGATTTCAGAGGCTTAACGCACCTCCGATTGCCAAACAAGGGGCTTTTACGCTCAATTATTTGCTAGAGAAAAAAGTGGGAAAAGGCGAAGGGGAGTGCATGTTACTCGGAGGGCTTCATTTCCTCGATGCTGCAGAGCAGGAGCTGGATGACATGATGCTGCAGAGCCCGCTCACCTCCACGCCGTTTTCTGTCAAGGATATCCTGAAGCTGGAGCAGCAGCAACAACAACAGCAACAGCAGCAGTCCGGAACCCTGGAGCTCACGCACCGAATCCATACCCAGCAGCACTTGTCCCGCTCTCCTCCCCAGCAGCAGCAGCATTTCCAAACCGCGCCGTCCTGCATGCTCGCCGGAGCCCGGGACAGCCCTTCCTTCTCGGACGGAGAAGACAACCTGGCTTACCTCAGCGCGCTTGCAGTGCGGGAGGAAGAACGGGGGGACACCAGCCTATCTCCGGACATGTACGTGCATCCCGGCTTGCAGGGAGCCAAGTTGGAGGCCGCCGAGCTGGAGGAGCAGGAAAGCAGTGAGTACAAACTCGAGCTGCTGTTGTAAAAACTGCACGAAAAGGCAAAAGACGCGCGTAAAAGTATTTTAAAAAATTTCAACAGGCCTTTTAAAAAAAAAAGAAATATTCACAGTATAAAGGACGAAAGAGCAAAGCGGATTAAACCTTTAATATGTCAAATTTTCAGTGCCCGCAGAATGCTTTACATGTTTACCACAAACTCAGTGACCTGTAACCCAACCAAACAGCAAATAGTAAAAATGCCTCTAATGTTAACATCAACTTTCACACAGCACTTTCTTTGTAACTGATCTGGTCACAGTTGTATGGCTCACTATCAAATTTAATACCAAGAGACTTTAAATTTAATGTGAGCCACGTGAGAAAACATAACATAGTTTGTGAAATGTTCTAAATAATATACGCGTGACCTTAAAGATGACACCCGGCGGAAAAATCAAAAGATAATACGTGCAAAAAATACTTAATAAAATACGTGGAACATAATTTGGGTTACGCGGCTTTCTGGGGCCTCTTGTCTCTGCCCGGCTCTTCCGTCTGCACACACGCCGGGCATTATTCCAATAAAGAGCTTCCAAATGGTGGAAGTCAGAAGCCCTGAGACGAATCCAGTAAAGTCTGGAGATGTCAAACACTTTCTAGTGGTTCAGTCGCTTGCCTGTTATTTGGAGTCTGTTATGCTGTCTGGACCATAAACCGACAATTAGTTTAAAGAGGCTTGTAAAAGAAGTGACACCGACAAGTAGCGCTAATAAACACAGGCGGACACGGCGACTTCGGCTCCTCTCTACAGAGTTCACACAATTATTCATCAGACATAAACTGTTGACAGAATTAGCAGGTAGGTGACTTGCATCCTTCTAAGTTCAGAAGTGTTAAAAATAAATGAATAAATAAACCAACTATAATTAGTCCATTCCGGCGTTGCGTGTTTTATCTTTGAATTGTGCGCCCTGGCTAAAAGCTTGAGCTGCAGTGGAGTGTTGTCTCTGCGGTGACAGGTTCTCGTGAAGCTGACAGGTACTGACGGGCCTGTGGCTTCAGTTCAATACTTTATTGAGTGAGGATTAAAACAAATGCCACAATTGGGAGACATGATTACCGTGTTTTCTTAAAGAGATATTAACTTCATACTTCTGTGAATTTCCCAACCTGCCCAGAAAACTGCGGGCTGGTGTCCCGGGAGGAAGCAGCCGAGGGCGGGCAGGGCGACACGGAGAGGCCGGTGCAGAAGCAGAGGAGCCGGCGGAGACCCAGAGTGCTTTTCTCCCAGGCGCAGGTCTTCGAGCTGGAGAGGCGCTTCAAGCAGCAGCGCTACCTGTCCGCCCCGGAGCGAGAGCACCTGGCGACCACCCTCAAACTCACTTCTAACCAGGTGAAGATCTGGTTTCAGAACCGCCGCTACAAGTGCAAACGGCAGCGGCAAGACAAGTCTCTGGAAGCGACGGGGCAGCATCATCCTCCGCCGCCGAGGCGCGTGGCCGTGCCGGTGCTGGTTCGGGATGGGAAGCCATGTCTGGGAGGAGCGCAGAGCTATGCCGCCGCGGCTACTGCTCCGTACGGATCCAATCCGTACGGCTATAACGGATACCCGGCCTACACGTACAACAGCCCGGCGTATAACACCAACTACAGCTGCACCTACACCAGTATCCCCGCCCTTCCTCCCTCCGGCACCCCCAACGCCTTCATGAACATGAACTTGGGAAACGTGAGCGGCCTCGGCAGCTCCCCACAGGCTCAAACACACCAAGGGACAGCGGTCACATCTTGTCAGGGCTCGCTGCAGGGGATCAGGGCCTGGTAGCCTCACCATAACAGAACCAGTATCTTTTTTTAAAACTGAGTTTTTCAACCCACATTCTTTCCTTTAGAAGTGTGTATTAACCTGGTCAAAATACAGCCAGAATACAGTATTGCTTATAACGGATGCGCGTTTGGATTCACTTTTCCGGATATTTGGAGAATTATAGAGAAAATTAGTTTCCGTAATTTGCTGGTTGTCGAATTTCTGAACAGAACTGGCTTGGGTGAATTTTTTTCTGTGGTCCAATATTTGTTGGTGCTCTAGTTCGGCACTGAAGCACAGAGGGGAAGTTACGCACAAGTTTGCGCATTTCTCCTTAATTGAACTGAAAAAGACTGTTTTTTAACGATTGTTTTTGTCGTTTATATTTTTAGGTTATGGAGAGACTGAACTGCTTTAAAATGTTTTTTTTGTTCAACAGAGAATTGTTTTAGTCTATTTCACATCTATACAAATAAACCCAAGAGATTAAAGAAAGTGCGTTTTGATTCTGTATCCGCACAGAAGCATAATAATCTTATTGTATGTGCTAAATTTGAGAAAGAACGATTATTATAATACCAAAATACATCACAGAGAAGAAAATGAAATCCTATCTTCCCCTAAATTTGCAAAGAAATATTGTTGATTGTATATATTTGCCTCCATACGGTGTAACAGTGAATCAGATGGTGAATATTAGTGAATCTGATTCGTGGTGGCAGATTTTGCTCATAAACACAGGTCCTGGTAGAAGCTAGGACACAGGAACTCTTTGTCCCGGTGCAAGGCGACGTGAAAGGAGGAAGTTATTCTCCATTTGAGGTCCTTAAAAGGACGCGATTAAGCACCTAAAATACCCGAAGAGCGAGCTGCAGCCGGGCTAGGGAGCGAGAATAATGGCTCTTATTGGATTGTCGGACAAAAGGTGTGTGGTAGGCAGAGCTTGGCACTCAGCAAAGACAAAAGCGCACAGGGGCCGTGAGATTGACGTCCTAATATTCCCATTTGAGCGACAGGCAGCGGGTTATTCTGCGCGGAGAAGGGGACATGGAGGAAAAATGTGGTCACTTTTGTTCCCCTTCAGGAGGCTTTTTTTGTTCGCGGAGAAAGGCTCTCCGAGATCCCCAGCCGTGAGGCTTCGGGGGCAGCCGGGCTCGAGGTGATGGCAGCGGGGAGGCGTTTGTGTGAAAGAAGAGGGTATTATTGCTACAAGTTTCACCATTTATCCCGAGGAGGAAAATGGACTGGAGAATTTTAAGGGGGTGAGCCCGGTGAGGCTGCAGTGCAGCCTATTATTTCAGTATGAGGGTGTTATTTCAGCTCATTCTCACAGGTAACAGTCCAAACTCAGAAAGAAAAATCTTCTGAATACATATATTTATGGATCTATTAACACAAGTAATTATACAATATCACAGAAAGAAATCACATTCAATAGATTTCAGAAGACCTTTGCGCATTAGTGAAAGAAAAGTTGACACATGGATATTTTAATATTTTTCGCGCAGGCCAAGGATCCAAGGTTCTTATTTCGAAGGGTACAAAATCAGAATATTTCCCTGGAATGGTCCGTTGTTGATTCAACTATGAAATAAAGCTACAAAAGTATTTTTTATTTTATTTTATTGTTTTATTGTTTTATTTTCGATTGGTCAGAGTTTAGTCCAGTGTCAAAAAAGGTTACTGACTTAAAATGAATGGACAGCAGTTTGGGAATATTTTCCAACCCAAATTTCTCATATTTGATAATCAGTTGTTTCTTCCTACGTAGTAAATGTAAAAATTCTAAAACACAATACAAATAAAGCGGAAAATACTCAAATAGCGAAGATGCCCCCTAAGATTCCGAAAAGTTTTGTAGATTCATTTCAGTTCACCAATTTCTGATATTTTATAAGAACAACTATAAGCTGATATTCAGAGGTGTACCAAAATAACAACATTGACAGTTTGGCTGGTTGGTGATTTGGTGAGAAGAATTCCTTTTCGCTGGCTCTTAATCGAGCGTTACGCACAAGTGAGGACCAAAAACAGGCACTGGGCATAATTTGAGGACCAAGCTCGTCTCAAACCTGTGTTTTGTCGTTTATGGGACGAAAAATCTGTCCAGCTATTTGCTAAAATAATTCTTAAGAAGATAAATTATGAGGGAAGTTATGAGAAAATTAGGGAGGGAAAGCATCAATTGCTGTTTTTCCCCTGCGAGTAATTGTTCCTCCGGCCTGAGAACAATTGTTTCCCAAACCCATTCTTGTGTAATTACACCCACACACTCGTGTCCTAATGGGAGACCGTAGCCAACATTGAGAGCAAACACCGGGAGCTACGTTTACTAGAGCGTCTCACACCGAAACCTCACTTGTGCGTTACTGTGTGAAATAATAATAATAATAATAATAATGAATTGGATTTATATAGCGCTTTTCAAGGCACCCAAAGCGCTTTACAATACCACTATTCATTCACTCTCACATTCATACACTGGTGGAGGCAGCTACAGTTGTAGCCACAGCTGCCCTGGGGCACGGGTTCAGTGAGTCAGTAATATCTAAATTTCGAAATAAGTTGAGCGTACTTTATGTCCGCGCGCGCACACACACACACACACACACACACACACACACACACACACACACACACACACACACACACACACACACACACACACACACACACACTGCGTCACTGAATTTAATTAAAATCTGTATAACTGTCCTAAAGTAACTGCTGCGTTAATAAGAACAGACACAGCCAATATCAGTATAATTATCGTTGTTGGTGATCGGTGCGTCTCTCACGCTTCTTCCCTGCTAGACTGTCCGGCTTTGTGCTCAGATTGAGATCTGTCCGTCTAAGCTGTTAACCAGCCCATCTCCTGTTTGGGACAAAACAACATTAGAGGCCACCAGAGCGGCCTTAATGCCTTCTCCCGTACTAATGGGGATTAATTGAGAGGTAAACACAGAAAGCTGATAAGCTCTGCGCCCTGAAGTGCTGCCGGCCCGCAGGACAGAGACTGATGGAGGCAAATAAAAGGGAGACAGAGAGGCGTCTAGCAGGTAAACACAACTATCTGCAAGGTCACGAGGAAGTGAATAAACAACAACAACAACAACAGTAATAATAATAATAATAATAATAATAATAATAATAATAATAATAACTTGGGGAAAAACACAACAGAATAAATAAGAGCACTCAAATGATAAAAATCTTAAAAACATTCATTTATTCAGCTTTAACTATTAATAGAATAAAATAAAACGAAAACATTTCCGTTATTTGTCTATTATAGAAATATTTTTATATGAAAATAGAAAGTAGTATGTCTGGTAGTACAACTGGTTAACTAAGGTTATTTCATACTACTGCGTTAACTAAGTGTTCCAGGTCTTACCCTGGGCCTGACAAACCAATGCGCATTCTGGTTTCTCACTTAAGAGTCGATCTAATGTTACAAACTACAAAATCAAATTTTAAGACTCGATGTTTTTATTATTGAAAGTATTGGTACCGAAACGGTTTGTTTTATTCTTGTTGTTTTGGTTCCACTTCAGCAGAATTTAATTGAACACAGTTATGTATCTGCCAATAGCAGCTATTTGTCACATTTTTTCAGTAAAGCGCTACGCTTTCAATAATGACTTAGACATATCCGTGTCTACATATCTGTAGACATATTTGTAATTGCTAAATAAAAAAAACAAAAAACAAATCTGGCTACATAGTGCCCATTAAATATTGGCGCCTTACCTCAAATTAATATAGTAATATTACGGTAAAAAATACATAAATAAAACCTTTCTGTAACATAAACTAACATAAAACTTCCACATTAATTTTTTTCTTTAGAAAAGTTTTGGCTGTATTACAAATTTAAAAAATATATAAAAGTATAAAAGTAATAGTTTTAGCATCGTTATTACACACAGTGTTGGATTACTAATTAACTTTAGGAGCTGTGTTGTTGTAGCTAAGCTGAACTGCTGTACACTGCTGGACAGTTTAATGTATAAAAATATAAAATGCTTTACATAATAAAAATATGGTTTATAAAATTGTAATCTCCCAGATAAAAAACTACTTATCACTAAAACATTTTAGTGGCTTGTAAATTTAATCAAATTTTACCGCTAATAATGATAATACGCTGCAGTATCCAGGAGCTATTTTTAGCTGTACCAATGTGAACCGATTTTTTCAGCTTCTAATGCATCAGTGGTGGTAACTGACAGTAAAATGAGCCATTTCAACACACACACACACACACACACACACACACACACACACACACACACACACACACACACACACACACACACACACACACTTGTGTCACAGTTTTTTTTTTAATTTGGCCCATATATTTGCTTACTGATTTGTTTACAGCACACAGTTAGCTGCAGCTGCTCTGACTCTGGCTGAGCAAACACACCAGTCATCAGTGTGTTTGCAACACACCCTGCATGTGTTAATATGTTTGATTTTTCAACTCTGATTTGTAGAGTCTCTCTGAGTTATTTTTTTTCTGCCAAGGTCTGAGTTTGGAGAACTTTCAAACCTAAATAACAACGATACGTCTGCATGACTTGATTTAATGCTTTAATCTAACCTCTCACAGCAGTTACAATAAGGTATAATTGGTTTTACAGCTCTACTAAGGACACTGGCCAAACACGAACTGAAGATTAAACATCTTTTGCGTGCCCTAAAGATATACTCAGACATGCTGACACTCTGTGGGAGTAAATCCACACTCGAGACAGTGGTGAATCATTACCAACAACTTTATGAGTATCAACATTTGGAATCTGCACTCTGAAGAGAAACAAGTCTGCTTCATCATGAACAAAAGGGTTTTTAAAGTATCACTAGAACCTCAAGAAAACTATACCTTCATTTGTCCTCTTTGTTTTGTTGTCTTTTACTGAGTTCTAGAAAAGCAGCTCAAATATGAGGCATTTATTTCACCTGTCCCTTTACTTCATATCTCTCCATCCTGTGGGCATGCAGTGCATCGCAGGAGTGTGCAAAGTGATGTTTGTGTCACATTAACAGGGTTTTGCACTACAAGTAAGCTGACAGTGTGACACAAAGCTGCGGCTTCCTCTAAAGCTGCTCATTTTATACAAGTTTCAGATTTTGGGAGCTGGTCTTAAACGTGTCTAAGCTAGTCTCTGTGGGAATAAAACAAAACATGAGTTCATCTGTCACGCTGATATAAAGAAATCTATGAAAGAGCATGGGATAATTAGAGCCCCCACCCCCAACATTTTTATAACCCCAGTAGATAAACTGCTGTGCAGTAGATGTAGATGTGCCCTATTGTGGAAATGCTTTCACCCTTTTGTTTAATTGCTGTATAAAGTTTAGAGAGAGAGAGAAGGAGAAATTTATGCTCTCCCTTCTAGAAAAAATACATGTTGCTAAAGGCGACACACAATATATGAAAACATTTTCTATGAGATCATTCATGGCTGTGCCATTATCAGTTTGGGGAGTACTTCTTGGCGTGCTCTCTGTTTCTGTCACAACACCCACATGTTGTTGTAGAGGCTGCTGTCCATGCTGGGCTGCTGCTTCCACTCATACAGCTCTTACTATTGGTCATCAAAGAGCAACACTCCTCCCATTAGCAGACCGCTCAGGCTGCAGCGCCGAGCACTGACAGGCCCAGACAGGCCACATGAACATTTAAGCTTATAGGTCTACTCAGGTACTCAGGAGTGCAGCTATAAGCTCGCTGTGTACAGTAATATTATTACAGTTACTGTGCCTGCTACTCCTACTACAGTGTAGTAGTGATGCAGTGAATAAAATTACCACTGCTGCTATTGCTGCATTGTCGCTACTGCTCAAGCTTGTATAACAGCTGCCCCAGGGTCCTGGGGCAAAGATGAGCCCCCCCCCCCGATTTCTCTGGCTCTCTCAAATAATGACTCAGACTTTGTGTCTGCAACAGTAGAAGTGACTCAAGCACCCATCCTTCATTAAGGGATCTCTGCCCAAATTGAGTCTTGTGTTACAAAGCAGGATTGACTGGGGTGGGGGGGGGGGGCGTAAACCTCAAAGTTTATCAGAAAATCAGATTTCATGAGTCAGGAAATTTATCACAGCTGTATGCATTTTTTTAAACACAGAGCCTACAGAGGAAAAATGACTCACTTGCATTTGAAACTATTCTTTCATATTCCAGTTGATGGCTTTATTATTCAAATCTGAGACGTATGGGTTAGAGAGTTGTGTCAGTCTTGTCTAGAACAGATTACACGATGCGCTAAGTTAGTTTAAAGGTAAAGGTAAGGTAAATGAAGTTTAAATAAACTTTATTTTGTTCAAATTGCCCATGTTTACACATCAAAATGGTGCAAAAGAGATGCACAAGTTGTCAGCTTTCCTGAGTGCAGGGGTGCCGAATTCATTTTCCAAAGGGTCACACTGAGAAATAAGAATCATATCAAATGGTTTACTGACATGTTTTCATTTAGTCAAAATTGGATGTTTCATATAGTTTGATCCACATGACGCCTTCTACCAGTCATTTAGCTTTTATAGTATTCAGTAAAATCACATATTTTTATTATAGTTCTATGAGTAGACTTACCTGCAGCTACAGGGAGGGTGTGATACACAGTGATGTCTAAGCAAAGTCGCAATTTTGTTCTTGCTCATATTTCTACAAGTCTTACAGATCCAGAAATGTAATGATAGGTTTACTCCGATATTTGGAAATAACAACTTTCTTCCTGGTAGGGCGGATGCAGGTTTTAAATTTTGGTTCGATCAAGGTATAAGAAAAGTGTCTGATATATTTAGGAATAATACTCTTATGTCTTTCGAACAACTTAGAAGTACTTTTTCTATTCCTGTCAAACATTTTTTTTAATTTCTTCAATTAAGAAATTTTATCTTAACCACACAAGGTAACAGCTTAGAAATCCCCACCTACTCCTCTCTAGAGAACACAGTTATAAAGCATCTAAATGGGAGAGGCCAAGCTTCTGCATTGAACAAATTATTTATGGAAAATTCCAAAGAATCAACACAGTCTATTTTAGAGGCTTGGAGGAATGATTTGCAAATGAACATATCTGATGATGAGTGGTATAAATCATGCTCCTTGGCCCAGAGTCAGACAATTAATGTGCTACTTCAATATAAATGGTTAACAAGACAACATATTACTCCGTCAAAAATGCATCATTTTAACTCAAACATCCCAGACACCTGTATTAAGTGTGGAGTGGACAGGGGCACTTTATTTCACTGTATATGGGAGTGTCCACATGTGAAAATCTTTTGGGAAAAGGTAATAAATCTGTTGAGTCAAATCATTGGTGATGTGATTCCACTTCATCCTAAAATATGTATTTTAAATATATACCCGAATAATTTTGTACCTGCTGCAAACAATAGAGCTCTGTTAACGATTGGACTTTTGGAAGCCAAGCGCTGTATTGCTATGTGTTGGAAAAATCAAAAAATATGTGGATTATCTCAATGGCTTAATGGACTGACATCTATACTATCTATGGAGAAAATAACTTATACATTAAGGAATAAACTGGACAAGTTTTGGGCGCTATGGTCTAAATACTACAACTTTCTGGAGAGCTGCAACGTATACACTGTGGACTTAACAGCCTGAAACTCTAACTTGATTTGTATATCTGTCCTTCCCTTTTGTTATGGTTTGCTTTGTTTTTGTTTCTATTATTATGTTGTTTCTGTTGTTGTTGTGGTTTTGTTTGTATTTATTTATTTTATTTTACTTTTACTTTATTATTTTTCATTTATTATTTTATTTATTTAATTTTAATATATATATATATATATATATATATATATATATATATTTTTTTTTTTTTTTTTTTTTTTTTTTTTTTTTTGCTCACGGTGCACCGTGTAAAACCGGTTAAAACCAATAAATAAATGTTTAAAAAAAAAAGAAGAAATGCAATGAGCTTAATGACCTCTGATTGTGTAGTTTACTTGTACAAAATTGGAACAAAAAAATTCAGCCAGTACATCATCCATTTCTTAAGTAGGTTTCTGTAGATGGTCACATTTAATGTGTGAAATCCTTTAAAATTTAAATGGAAAATCATTTTTTAAAAGCACAATGTAAGTTGTTGTTTTTTTTAACAGATCTTTTTAATGAATTTACTTTTTAATGTGCAGCATCTTCAAATGAGTGCATATTACTTTCAGATGAGTTTATTTTTTGTGAGAATCATGGCGTTACTTTCAGTGAGAGCATGAAAATACTTGCTCACTAATAAGAATATAATGACATATCACAACACGCTGACAGCCCAGAAACATCCTTCTCATTCCTGTTGTAGTGGTTCCTTCACCTGTGGACTCTTCATGGTGCAGATGTAAAGTTGCAGTACGTCAGCGGCTAGCTGTAGAAGAAGAGCAAATATAAACATAATTTTCTTCTTTATTTCCCTTTTTGTTGGTGAGATCTTTTCAAATGCACAGCTTCTTTACAATTTGTCACTAAATGGGTCAGTTAGCTGTAACGCCAAGTCTATCATGTTTTTTGATGCTTGACTTTTGAGATCTCTATTTCAAAAAGGCTGTAGCAAAAATGACACCAATTAAAACTCATATATGCAAATTGATTAAATTTTTTAAAGAAAATCTCCAGTTTGAAAAAAAATTGCATTTTTGGCAATTATTTCATGGTTCGGGGTTAATGTGCAATTGTTCTATAAATAAAAAGGTAAATAAAATAAAAACATTAATGTGCCACATAGATGTATGAATGAAGACAGAAAAAGGAGGACAGGAGAAGATGATGAGTAATTATTTTAAAGTTAAGGACGGCTTAGCAAGTGGCATTTTAAATCCTACTGTCATATAAATCATTTTAAAGTTTTTAAATCTTTTTTTTACCTATACATGACGTGTTCCTGAACAATGTTTTTGTAAAATATCCTGCAAAAAAAAAAGTAAAACCCAAAAACATATTCTTATTCAAACTTTGCTTGTAAAGTCAGTCTGTTGCTCAGTCAGTCTGTTGGCCTCATCTCTGTAGTCCGACTCAAGGGGGGATGAGTCGGACTACAGAGATGAGGTCAACAGACTGACTGAGTGGTGTTCAGTTAACAACCTCCAACTGAACACCACGAAAACTAAAGAACTTATCTTGGACTTCAGGAAGGGCAGAGCAGACACGGCCCCACTTTACATTCACGGGAGCTGTGTGGAGAGGGTACACTCCATGAGGTTTCTGGGCGTGCAGATCTCTGATGACCTCTCCTGGACTGCAAATACCACGGTGGTGGTTAAAAAGGCCCAGCAGCGTCTCCACTTTCTGAGAGTGCTCAGGAGGAACAACCTGGAGGAGAGGCTGCTGGTGACATTTTACAGAGCCACCATAGAGAGCATCCTAACGTACGGCATAACAACATGGTATGCAGGGTGCTCAGCTGCAGACAGGAAAGTACTGCAGAGGGTCATCAACACAGCCCAGAAGATCACTGGCTGCTCTCTGCCCAGCCTGGAGGTCACTGCAAACTCTCGGTACCTCAGCAGAGCTGGCAATATCATCAAGGACCACTCTCACCCCAGCAACCAACTGTTTGAACTATTACCGTCAGGCCGATGGTACGGTCACATAAAACCAGGACAAACAGATTCAGGGATAGCTTCTTTCCCAGAGCTATCACCGTAGTAAATAAGCACAAAAACAATTGAACCTATTCCATACCGTCACTGTCATTATATTATGCTTCTATTCATACTGTCATTATATTAATGCTGCTATCCTGTATATATTGTACATAATATTGTTTGAGTACTTACAATTGTTTTTTTGTACTTTTTATATTTTACATTTATATTTATTATTGAAACTTGCACCAAGGGAGTGGCACTCCAATTTCGTTGTACTCTGTACAATGACAATAAAGGCTATTCTATTCTATTCTATTCTATTCTATTCTATTCTATTCTAAATAGATGATATCAATTTCCATTTAAGATGATGACACTCATTAGATTCACTCAGTATTTTACTTTTTTATACTTTATACTTTGCTTTATACTGTCAAGAAGTTGCAGCAAGTGAAACATCGGCTCATATTTTGTTTAATTCAGTTGGCTCAACCAACAAAGAGCTGTTAATATTGCAGTACCAGGACAGGTCAGCTGATCACAATCTTACAAATCAAATTATTATGTGACTTATTTCTAAATAATTCTTTTGCTACACCCATTTTACACCAGTCCAGTCCTCTGCCATGAAAGTGGCTACTCATAAAAAATAAACTTGCATCTGAAGTAGTTGCTTGTCTCTCTTGCATTCAGTCATTTTCTCAAACCTGTACCTGTCTATGACTTATCTTTACTGATGTGTGGATTAAAGTCTGCTAGCCTGTTTAATCTGTCTCTGTGCTGACGACAGGCAGTCCAAAACTTAATTAAATCATAAAGTTCATGAAGTTGGATTGATTGTCTATAGACCTCCAAGACAGGATTCTATCAAGGCACAGATCCGGGGAAGGGTATAGAACAATTTCACTGAAAGTCCCAACGAGCAAAGTGGGATCCATCCAGGCCAGACAGAAGCCACTCCTCAGTAAAAGGCAAATTACATCCTGCATATAATTTCCAAAAGGCATCTGAAGGATTATGAAAAAAAATTCTCTGGTCTGATGAAATAAAGATTGAACTCTTTTGCCTGAATGCCAAGCACCATGTTTGGAGGAAAACCACTGCTTATCAACTGGCCAATACCATCCCTACAGTGAAGCATGGTGGTGGCAGCATCATGCTGTGGGAATGTTTTTCAGCAGCAGGAACTGGGAAACCACTAAGGGCTCGGGTAAAGAGGACTGGACAGACATCCTCAGTGATAACTTGCCCCAGAGTGCCAGGCCCAGCCAGAACCCAGACTTGAAGCTGATTGAATATCTCTGGAGGCATGTGAAAATACTCCTCATCCAATCTGAGGGAGCCTGAGAGGTTCTGCAAAGAGGAATGAGAGAATCTGCCCAAAAATAGGTCTTCAAAGGAGCTTCAACAAAGTACAAGCAAAGGATGTGAAAACCTACATGAGATATTTTTGTTTTTTATTTTTAATAAATTTACAAGAAATTCCAGCAAATGTTTTTCCCTTTGTCATTATGGAATACTCTGTGTAGCCCTTTGAGGTGAAAAATGAATTGAATCCATTTCAGCATAAGCGTGTATCATGACAAAATGGAACCAGTGAAGCACTGTGAATACAGCCTGATTCTGACACGTTACACTGAAGTCTAATCATAAGACTGCAGATAATTTATTGTTTGATGGAAGAGTTGTGAGGTAAGTAGCATCCATCCAGGGTCGCAGGAGACTGAAACCTGTCTCAGCACCTACCTCCTGGAATTTTGCCAATCCGTCGCACAAGGAAAGTCCTGGTTTTGCAGGATAACTTTCCTGGTTCAAGTTTTGGCTCTGCTTTTTTTGGCTCATATTTTTTGGCACTACGGCTGCATCACTGGATTGGCTCTATTAAAGCTCAGAGGGCTGCACTTTTTCACACTAGGCTGTGACATTTCACAGCAAAATTAGTTCATGTTAGTGTGATGAAAATGATCAGTTCACTCGTAGGGGTGAAGTAATTCTGCACTAATCTTTCATGTCAAGTTCAAATTGGGCAAACTTAAACACATGAATTTAAACTGTAGAACAACAGTAAGTTATCTTGACAGCACTGACCTATGAGGTAAAGCTGGAGAGTTCAGAATGGGGAAAGAGGTTATTAGCTTTTTTGCAGTATTTACTTTTATTTTCTATATGTGAAAAACAGTTTACAGAAAGCGCTGAGACAGAAGTCCCGTACAAAAGATAACAATCTACAAGAGCTTTTTCCATTTTGGAGTTCTTTTTCATTAAAGGTCCACACTGTAGGGCTAAAGTTAACCAACGTTCAAGAGAAAAACAAGCAAGAAAAAAATTACATAGATTACATAGAGAATGTACTGAAAACGTATGATGTTGCAGCAAAACTATGCTTTTATTAAAACAACTGCTGAATAGCACAAGAGACTCCTGTGTGCTCATCTTGCAGCCTGTGGGAGTTCATCTTTAAAATGAGCTATCCACCAATTGAATAGATGACACCTACAAGCTCTAGTGAATAAGTGCTCTTGGGAGACTGCACAGTGTCTTCTCAGTCTGTCAGTTCATGTAATGCTTACTGACGTCAGTGTAATAGATTTTGCAATGTGGATGTTTGCAAATGTCTTTTTAACTGGTTTCCCGTGTCCTGGGGTGGGAGACGGGATGAAGGCCAGCCAAGAGAACGGCTTTGGCTCGTCCATCAGCCCGAGATATCTAAATATTTATGCTGTGATCCACATTTATCCATTCACTGGTGCAGCTTTCTGGGTCTAAAACGTTATGTTTCTGGGAAGATACACGAGTATACGGTGTTTATCCAATGCAACCCACTGAGATTTATCCTAAACTGTCAGGGTTTACAATAACACACATAAATTGTGGTGTGTGTGTGTGTGTGTGTGTGTGTGTGTGTGTGTGTGTGTGTGTGTGTGTGTGTGTGTGTGTGTGTGTGTGTGTGTGTGTCACTAAAAATCATTAGAATCATTAATTCCAGTTCTGCACCAGCTGGGAAAATCAGGACAGGAAAAGAGAATGAAGTAATACGTCAACATCAGCTGATGTCCAGGTGTTGCTGATAAAACTCAACCTGATGTCTTTAAAAATTTTAATTACAAGTACATGATGATGCTTAAATGCTGCACAGTAGTTTACCTTTGTACAAAGTGCGTGCAAAATCAAAAAAGATAAGCCAGTGGGGAGATTAAGTGTTAAAATTAAGTAATCCCAGTCAAGGCACTTTTAACATACAAAACCTTTCAGCATGCTGTTGGTTTTTGGTTGTTTTGTGTGTTTGTTTGTTTTTTAATAATTTGAATTTAAATGCAGGTTTAAAGTCTTGGCAAATAAATGCATTCTTTGCACTTACATTTTTTTGCGCTACCTCCTGAGTTACAGCCACTCTGCATAATTGCATTTTCAACCTAAAATCCCAGTGGGAATAATTACAATGAGCCTACATCATCACACTGTTCAATGATGACAGGTGCCATTCTCATCATGGTTAAGCCATCAAAATCTGCAGATCTCATACTAAGCGGGTCTCTTACGTTGTCCCTCCACCTCTTGCTGCTCCATGGAAGGAGACACGGTGCAGGTTCACACAGCTGAAGTGTGTTTTATTAAAAAGAAAAGGAAAATCAAATCCAGTCCTTGATTGGTAAATCAAGAGGTAGAGCAATAAGCTGAGGGTGCTATTACAGCTGGTCAGAGGAGAAAAAAAAAGCCTCAGCTGTTAAAACTAAACAAAACTGTCATGTTCATGTTTGCAAAACGTAAAAATATTATTTCAATTTACTTAAAAGATTTCTGTTTTCATTTGAATCTACACTGTAAACACCAAAGGCTTCTGAACATCTGTTGTTTGTGTTGAATCCGTTTAGTTTTATTATGTCTGGGAAGCTGCAGTTACTTTGTTCATTCATATTGTTTATACTGGTAAACTATAGTCTACCAGTCTTACACTCCTCATCGCTGTAATTTCTATCATCATCACTGAGGTTGTAATATTTGCTGCTGAGATCCACACAAAACAGTACATAAAAGAAGTAAAGAAAGAAAGAAATGGAGAAGGTATTTTATCGCATACACACAGGTCACACTTCAGGGTTTCTTTAAAGCTGTGAAAAATCATTCAGTTTGGCTTGACTTTCATTTTGCTTGACGACAGGTTGACAACACAACATGCAATCATAATTGTAAGTCTGGAACACACAGCATAATTGTATTAACGAGCCACTTCATTAAGTACACCTGTTCAACTGCACGTTAATGCAAATGTCAGTAACGTGCGCTAATCCAATGCGGATATGGTCATGCGGATATGGTCAAGACACCCTGCTGACATTCCAGTGTTGAGTCAACAGGACGGCAACAGTAACTCAAATAACAGCTTGTTGCAACCAAGCTATGCAGAAGAGCATCTTTGAATGCACAACACATCCAGCCTTAAAGCAGCAGAAGACCACACTCTGCATATGCCATACCTGTCAGCCAACAGCAGGAAACTGAACCTACAGTTCACACAGGTTTACTAAAACTGGACAGCAGAATATTGGCCTGGTCTGATGAGCCTCAATTTCTGCTGCGACAGTCATATGGCATAATTAACATGAAAGCATTGATCCATTCTGGATCCAGCAGTTCAGGCTGGTGTGGGTAATGTAATGATGTGGGGTTTTATTTTTGCACACTTTCAGCCAATTGAGCATTGTTTAAACACAACAGCCTACCTAAGTATAGATCAAGTCGCCCCTATCTGGTGTGTACCCATCTTCTGATGGCTGCTTCCAGCAGGATAATGCACCATTATCTCAAACTGGTTCATTGAACGCAACAATGAGTTCACTGTACTCATAAGGCCTCCACAGTCACCAGATCTCAATCATGGATGTGCAACTAATAAATCTGCACCAAAATTCCTGACGAGTGTTTCCGAAGCTTTGTTGAATCTGTGCCACAAAGTATCAAGTTGTGAAACCAAAAAGGAGGTCCAACTCAGTGCTAGCAAGGTGTACCTAATAAAGTGGTTGGCGATTGGATTGTGTGTTTTCTTGAACTAACAGAAGTCATGCAAACACACAACCCAGACTGTGAAATCAATCTTGTATAACAGATCTTCTTTGTTTTAATATTTGCGTGTAGCATGATCCAGGCAGGAGGGGGAAGTTGCAATAATGATGAAAAAGAAGTGGGCACTTATACAGCGCTTTCTCCAAATCTGTGTTACAAAGTGCTTCACAGGAACAGCACTATATTAGAAACCAAGGCTAATGAGAAAGAAAAGAAAAAAAATGTTCACTTATCTTTTAAAAATGGACCAAATATGCTAAATTGCCAGTTTTCAGAGTGGATGTTGCATATGAAGGCAAACATATCTGTGAACTTATATTTATCATCCTCAGTGGGTTTTAGGGAGTGTTCTTCTGCACACTTCCAGGTGTAAAACAGGTGCAGAGCAGCCCCCACACTGCCAAAAGAATTATGATTAATACTGTTTATATCAATTGCTACAGTTGTGTGAAGTGTGCCATTGTCTCTGTTTGTATGACCTGCAGGCGGAGCGTCACCGATGGAGAGATTAGAAGCTCATCCCACATTTACACATCACTGTCACATCGTTTATCAAGCGAGAGAAAGAGTGTGTTGTTAGACCAAATCTCTCCTCCGTCTGTCCTTTTTCACCCAAATACACTCACACATGGGTGACTGGTTGAGGGATTTGCAGAATGTGAGCTGGGTTTAAGCCACCTCGTTTGTCTTTTCATCTACGCACACGCCTGATGTTGACCTTGGCTCTGACCAGACCTGCTGCCGTGTGCCCGGAGTGACCTCACTTGCCAAGACCTTCCTGTCCAACTTAACAGATCCCCTTACATCTCACGGCAATGATGCCGAAAAAGAACAATGGAGGGAGAAAAGGGATGGTAGGGGGTAAAGCGAGATGAGAGACATGAAGAGACAACATTTTAGCTTGTAGGCCACAGGGAATGACAACAAACATGGGGGCTGGAGTGAAACGGGATCTGCGCAGGGAAGGTGGAGGAGCTGCTTTCTGTCAGTCAGCTTAATCTGGACCACCTCCTGCAGTAAAAAGGTTCATTACTCAAAGTGAAGAGGACGTCCTATGTGTGTTTCATGTATTCCAGAATGATGATTTATGCCATTTCTTTGTTGGCCCTTCATTATTTCTTATTAACAAAATTTCCTGCAAGCCAAAGATCATGAAGATGGTTTCAGAATGTTCATTTTACTTATTTTTAAGCATTCACAACAAACATTAGCAGAAAACAGGTAAATAAAAGATGCAGACCACATTTTCCATCGATTTTGTTCTAATTTATGTGCACAATAACAAATTAAGTTGGGGGTTTTTCTGTTTTATTGCAAATGTACATCCAGCATACTAACAATATATTGCCACACCTCCTTTGTAGAAGTTGTGCTATAGAAATGATGAGTTGAGATGAGAAACCCTTTATGTATCCCTTATTTGCTCAACGTGAAGTTTTGTTTTCATGAATCACTTCCACTATCATGCTACTCCCCACACTCCCCTCTCCCAAACATCACTTAGTGTAGTTTAATATCCAGATTCTCACAGCTCTGATATCTCTCACAATCCCATTTCAAATGATGTTCAGTCAAATAAAAGTGATTCTGAAAACATCAAATGTTCTCTCACTCTTACTTAAACATTTTTAATCTTATAATTGAGAAGCTAACAGGTCCAAATTAGCATCCAGACTCCTACCATAGAGCCATCTGATGGAAAACGTGAACAGCCCAGTTGGACACACAGACCTCTGTGCTCCAAAATATGTAGATTCTGTTCAGATTTAATGATACAATTACAGATGAGCAATGTCATGTGACCTAATGAACCCATCTTAACAACTTCATATAAATGGTAAATGGCCTGTATTTGTATAGCGCTTTACTAGTCCCTAAGGACCCCAAAGCGCTTTACACATTCAGTCATCCACCCATTCACACACACATTCACACACATATTCACACACACATTCACACACTGGTGATGGCAAGCTACATATAGTAGTTTGTTACGTAAGGTTTCATTTTCCATGGGCTGAAGGACTGCTGGCTTCTCTGCTTAAACTCCTGCCCCCATGCCCTGAACCCAGATAAACCACACTAAACAAATGGACGGATGAATGGATGGATGATGTTCCCACAATCTGTTCCACTATTGCATTACTTCTCAAACTTGGAACATGTTTTTTTTTCATTCACCAAACCTCTCCAGTGGTTTAGCGTCATACAAATATTTTTTTTTATCTTTTTAAAACTTTGAATGGGTAATCCATGCTTTTATGCTTTTATTACATCCCAGCTGGACTATTGCAACTCCTTATATGTTGGAGTTAACCAGACCTGCCTTGCAAGACTGCAGTTGGTCGAAAATGCTGCAGCTTCTGAAAAGATGTGAACATATTTCCCCCATGCTTGCCCGTCTTCACTGGCTCCCTGTTCACTTCAAAATTGATTTAAAAAGGTTATTGTTGACTTACAAAGCCCTGAATGGACAGGCTCCTGGGTATTTAGCCTTATGCGCCCTCTAGATCCCTTAGATCAAATTATCTTTTGCTTTTAGCCATACCAAGGTCGAGGCTGGTTCACAGAGGCAATCGAGCGTTTGGGGTCGTAGTGCCTAAACTGTGGGATAATCTACCCTCACATCAGACAGGCTCCTACTGTCAATCTTTTTAAATCTTATCTTAAAACACCTTTTTTTTCTCACTGGCTTTTAATACAGTAGGAGAGTTATTTGGTATTTGATGTTTGTTACTAATATTATAAGTTACTTTACTAGTTATTTTGTATTTTTGTACAGCAATTTGGGCAACTTTGCTGTTATAATTAAATGTGTTATATAAATAAATAATAAATAATAAATGATAACTTTGATTTCAAAGAGGCTGGGACACTGTTAAAAGCATATAGTGCAGTGATTTGACAGACATTTAAATCCTGTGTATAACTAAAAATAGCACAGAGACAACAGATCATATGATAAACACAGAGGAGACCATTGCTTTGAAAGTGCTGTGTCTTCCTTGATGCTATCAGTTGATCAAAAACACGGAGATTCTTTTATCAGTTCGCAGGTCTTTACTACAGAGCCACACTGTTGGATTATGTGCAGAATGCATTTGCCGTTATTTTCCTGTAATAAACAAGAGCTTCTGTGGTGAAGATGTCCTCTGGCTGCCAGCTTGTGTATTTGAGGTGATGACACCATCACACATTACCTATGCCATGCTTATTAACCCACAACTCAAAACAACTTTTACATTTTAAGCTTGTATGTTCAAGAATTCCCACAAATAACATTTCTGTTAAACCAGTCCAAATATGTGCACCTCGTGCCTCCATCTATAAAACACCTAAGCAGCTGAAATGCAAGATTTACTTTCCATGGATTTCGCTTAGCTTTGTGTCCTGATGTCAAGCCAGATGGTCCCACTTCTCTTTAACCCATGGAGACTTGACAATGAAGATTTCCAGAAGAAAAATGAATAAGAATTCTGATTTTGATTTGTGAGACCACAGAAAAGATTTCCACTTTACCACAGTCCATCATAGACGGGCTCTGACGAGCCAAAGCAGCCTCTGGATCTTGTCCATATATGGTTTTTCTTCACATGGTTGCAGGGCCTTAACTTGGCGCACCAAAATGTCAAGCAGCTAAAAATCCTGCATCGAGCAAGACTTGGAAAACAGTTTGCTTTTGAATCTCCAGCTTTTTCTCAAAGAACTCAGAAACCAGCCAAATGAATTTCACATTGTAAAGCACATTTCAGGGAGTTTTGTGGTTTTTGTTTTTCCGTATTATCAACATGAATGTTTTTACACTGTAAGCAAAAGGAGAGAAAAAAAAACATACCTCATGTTATAATACAGACTTATGATTACTGAGAGAGATAACAGTGTGCGGAGGTGGAAGAGCCAGTAGGATCACACCTCGAATTACTGAACTTCTGGTACCATTCCCTCGTGAGCATGAGTTGAACAGTATTGTACTGCAGAAAGTAGTGTGTTGCTACAAAACTGGTGAGAAAAAGGCAATTAACAATGGAAGAGAGACAGACCATCACAACACTTAAAAATAGGTGGTAGGTGTTTCCTACAGAGAAATAAGTCTGTTTCCTTTACCATCAAAAGACTCTCAGAAACTGGGCAAACTGACAGGAAGAGGTCTGGCAGGCACAAACCACTATCAAGCACAGCTTAATAGTGGTCGTAGTAAACAAGTCTGTTTCAGCTGTGAAGAGAAGACTTCGAGCTGCATGTTTGGCAGCAAGAAAGCCATTGCTAAGATGTCAGAATAAGACAAAGAGGCTTGCCTGGGCCATGAAACACCGACACTGGACTACTGAAGACTAGAAAAAGGTCATATGGACTGATGAATGTGTGTTGAGTAGGCGAAAGAATGGTTCCACAGTGGGTGGCATCAACTGTCAACCATGGAGGAGGAAGTGTGATGGTCTGTGGCTGTTTTGCTGGATCCAGGGTTGGTGACTTGTACAGAGTTAGAGGGCCCCCTGAACCAAAACAGCTACCAGAGCATTCTGCAGCACCATGGTATACCCTCTAGTATGTGCCACAGTCCTCATACCTAAACCCCATCGAGCTAGTTTAGGATTAACTGGACAAAAGAGTGAAAGCAAAGCAACCTACAGGTGCCGCATGCTTATGGGAACTTCTGCAACAGATATGGGAAGAACTTTATGAACATTTCATTTCTATTGTCGAAAGAATGCCACGGGTGTGTTCAGCCGTTATATTTGCCAAAGGTGGCTACTTTGATGAGTCAAAGGTTTAGAATACATCTTGGTCTAAGAAATTGATTCCATCATTTCTTTTCAACTGCAATTGCTTATTTGTGCAATGAGACATTAAACTGTATAATTTTCAATAGAAAAACTGGAAAAATTGGGGTGTTATAAAAGTTTGGACCAGTAGAGAGTGTGTGCGCGTGTATCAGTCAATACCAAAAGAGGGTATCTCTATCGATGAATAGTCTCCAGACTGTGCACATACTGAAGCGGAGTGTCGATGTTGTAATGTGAGGGTGAGGAAAAATAAGACCAGCAGACACATTGATAGCCTCAGCGCTTGGCGAGCCAGCACCAAGAGAAGTCCCTGCTTCTGCGAGGAGCTGCCTTAGCGAGTTTATTTACAAGTCACAAAATACAGGCGACTCTTTCAAAGTGCGCACAAGCGTTCCACATTAGTGTTGCTATTTGACAAACCATCAGTTCATCCCCTCTACTGCTCAGTCTTTGGTTTCCCAACTTTGAAACGTGAGGATCAGTCCCACAATCACACTCAAAATACTCTTTACCTATTTATTTTGTTCCACAGATACATAAGGTGTCGCTGCTCTTAAAATAATACAGTTTGGGTTTTCCCCTATCATCCAGGTGAGGATTTTGTGCACTACAAAAACTTGCATTTTTACAGCACAGTTGACAAAACTCACAGTTCAAATTTATATCATTCAGCATAGAAGTCAGCCTCATATTTGGAGCTTTAACAATCTATTTATGCATGTTAGTAAAAAAATTTTTTTTAGATTTATGGCTTCAAAAACATTAAATCTATATCTGTTATACAGTGATCTCTGTAGTAGTTGTGCGTGGCTGTATAGCGGCTAACTGTAGGCGTGTATTTAAATAGTTGCCTCGGTTTCTCTTTATTTTCCAAAGTTGCTTTTCTGCACTAAATATGACAACAACTTTTAAGTTTTTCAAGTGCTGGAAAAACAGAAGAAAAATAAATCATGACTGCAGTGATATAAAAACTGTTACCTTATTTGTACAGCTTCTACTAAAGATATGGTTTTCCGCACATCCACGTGTGATAATGAGGGCAAAAAAAGGTTTAAAAATCCAGAAGCCCGGTCTCATGGCTGCAACAGAAAAAGCACTTTTCTAGAGCAAAGACATGAAGTGACACGATGACCCTGGCAAAGGAAATAAAAAGTCCAATAAATTCATACTTTTTTCCTCCTCAAACTGTTTTTCCAATTAAAGGACAACAGCTGTGCTAAGATCAAATAAACTCAGTCACAACTGACCTCCAAAACAATGTAGTTTACACGCGCGCACACACACGTTCCACTCAAGCGCTAAATCTTCGATCCAAACCCAATTCTGTTTTCCAAAACAGAAACAACAATCTGTGTGTCACACACGTGACAGAGAGGGTTAGGTAAAATAAAGGTGATCCCACACTAAAGTCACTTATTTTGAGCCAAGCATTACTGTACATTTGACAGTACTGATTCAGTAACCCAACACTGTGCAAAAAGAGGACATCACAACATTGCACAACACTTCCTTCAAAGGAACTCTGTGGACATGAACCAGAACAAAGTTTTGATCCGGAGGAATCAAATGTCTGCATCTGATGAAGAGGCGGCCTGACCTGGCCTCAAAACACTGCTCTGCCGGATGTCCCTCAAAGTTATTCAAGGCTGTGAGCTACGAAGCTCAAGTTCTTGTTTTAAAAGTTTCATCTAATCTCCAATTGTCCTCAAGTTTTTAGGATGGCAATTAAACACTGCACCCCCCTGTGGTCAGAGGGTGCAATGGCAGTAACGCTTTTAACCATCCCCCCCCAACATGTGCAGTCAGGAGATGTGTCTTAACTAAGCCACAGTGCAGCTCTTAAGTAACTTAACCTGCTGAGATTTAAGGCCATTCTAGCATCTTCCCATCAGTGTGGGACTTTTTACCCTTTCTGGGGTATTTATAAAATGTTACAATCAAAACCAAGTTCATTAGGAGTATAAACACCCTCAAACTAAAGCTCAAAGCCATCACTTCAACCTGAGTCTTTTTTTTCCCCCAAACATACATAAGAGTCAGGGGGGTTGGGGGGTCCTTAACGGGTGGGACCAATCCAGACTTAACTTCAGTGTGTTAGCAGTGCTTCCCACACACTGATGGTGACTCGTTCAAGGGTTTATTTATTCATTTATTCTCTGGTCATTTGAGAGAACAGCACCTTAGCCAATTTACCAGTGGTCCCTCTCACTTATTTAGAAAGTTGATTTTCTGATAACTATGCCATTGTGCTGGTTATCAATATCATTAAGCTACTTCTTAAAGGATGAACACAAATTTACAGTTTCTGGAGTTTTGCAGCTGTCGGCTCCAGAGACCCATCGGGATTGAGGCGGAGTCTCATTGGCGATGCAGCTGATTGCACCAAAGTTTATGGTGTCATGAGTTAGTGGGCAAAAAAATATCTGTAGAGGTGTTAATAATTTGTTAAACAAAGGGTACATGGAACTCTCTAGCAGTAGACGCTCTCTGCCACAACTAGAAACAACATCTGTGGGAAACACTGCTCAGCCACAACAAATGATTTCCTTTCTGGATGCCCATGTTGAGAGTTTGTTGGGTCAAACACTAATAAAAGTAAAAAAAACAACAACAAAAAAAAACTCAAAGAAAATTGGAACCAGAACCTGTTATTTCAGGGCAATCTTCTTGCAGATGGACATCTGCCAACCCTCTATAATGAGAGGCTACTTTTGTTGGTTGTAAATGTAGTCACCCGCTTTGAATTAGAACAGATATCATAATTGATATCAGTAAACAAGATGATAACTGACTTTCTGCTCAAAGAATCAGAAAGAATTTTTTAACCTTCAGATGTTCAGAAATCACCACCCATAACAGTGATTGCTACGGTGCAAAAAACCTCTGAAATGCTAATACCCAGTCGTGTTTCCAGGCGTTTATTTGTCTCCATCCCGATCTCCATGCAACCTTCTCTCATGCTGCCGTTTAGTGAGGATGTATTTGAAGAACTCGTAGACAGACCAGCTGATGGCAGTAGAGGGCATCTGGTAGATGACCCGGGCTTGGACGCCTTTAAAAAAGGCTGGAAAGCCTCCCATCCTGTACACCGTCCGAAAAGCCTCGCCCAGGCCAGAGATTTGGTGGCTGCCAGAGGCCGACGCAACCGCTCCAGCTCCCGTCGCTGCCTCTGCCTGGATCACGTGAATGGCCCGAGTCTCCTGCGTGTTGAGAAGGGTCTTGCAGACATCGAGGGGGGTAGTGGCAGCAGCAGCCAGGGCTCCAGCAAGAGCACCGGAAACAACGTGGGAGGAAGGGTTGTACTGTCTGTGGGGGTTGAGAAGCTCCTGCAGGTACTCATAGGTCATGAAGTGGAGCACCTGGAAGGGCACGTTCATCGTGAGCTGGGTGGTGTAGCTGCGGTAGAAAGCAGCTGGGCCCTCGTGTCTCAGCAGAGAACTCACACAGTCCACCACGCCACGATAAGGTGAGTTAAACATCTGCATTCGCTGCTTCACAACTAAAAGAAAAAGACAGGACACAGCTTCCTCAATCACATTCAATAACACCTGATCAAGCACGTGTTTTCTATGATCTAATGACCATTTCTTATCAATCCCTCCAATCATATTCACACAGAATTAATTGTTCACACAGAACAAAATGTTAGCCTTCTCAAGTAAACGCATAACTCCGTGTGACTGTCATCATCAGACTGGTCTGTTGTAAAAAGCTCTTTTATTGTCTGCAGCTTGAGCCTGTAGCTCCACCAAGTGTCCTAATCACAGAAACACCACGTGGTCTATAATGACCTGAAGTAGGCGGAGGTTCTTTAAGTAGGTCAACACCAAGTCTTTACTGTGCAGAATACATCACATGTGACTGCGTGCACATCAGCTGAGCTGACATAAGCAAAGAGATGGAGGAGGAGAGTTTACCTTCAGCTGGGTTCATGGTGGCATCGTGCAGCACTGTGGCCATGCAGCCCGCCACTCCTGCACAACAGACAAAAAAAAAAAGTTTTAACCACAAGATGTCACTGACTCTCCAAATATTTTGAACACATTACAAGGAGTGTGTTAAAAACGTTAGCATAACTGGCTCTAGTTTAATTTAAAAAAAATTAATTTAATCAATCAAACAATCAAACTGACAATAATAAACAGTCACAGAGTCAAGTGTAACTTCCTTCTACCAAATTCTACTGAATTCATTTCCTGTTTCTTTATTCTTCTGTTCTTTAAAATAAAGAAAGAAAAAAGAAAACACAATCAAACTTCTGCACCATTGATTATAAGTCAAAATTTGCTGACTGGGAAACATCTTACCATTGGCAAAGTGGCTGTTGGTGCCAGGATGTATAGCGTCACTGAGCGAGAACTTTATCTTCTCATAGCACGCGAAGTAGAGAGCATGGGCAGGCCCCGCCCCCACTGCCAGTACATTCACGCCTCTGATCGGCCTCCACACGCCCTCAGTCTGTACAATCTGCCGCAGGGCATCCATCACGTTCCTGTAGCGTGCGCCCGGCTCTGGGTACAAGCTCTGCATGCGAGTCTAAGGTAATGGGGAGGAAAAAAAATTTGAAAAGAATAAATAAATAAATAATGTTGCAATCTGTATCCCACCTTTTAACGTTCTGGGTGGGAATAATAAGTATTTTTAAAATAAATACAAACTTTTATTTAAGCCCACTCAATTTTATAAACACTTGGAATTGGATATTGTGATATTTCTTGTTCAAAGTTAACAGGCGTACTTTTGCATTCTTGCAGAAAAGATGCAGAAGAACAAAGAGAACAAACAACAAACAAGGAAAAAAATAAAAATGGAGGAAGTGTTACAGGGCCCCTTTCTGTCAGCATAACCATTATAAACACTTATCCCTCTGTCAGGGAAACCTGAACAGCTAACAGGACATTTGGCGCAGTAGGCAAGCACTCATGTAAATGATAAATTTTAGGTTCGTCTATTCTGTTTGTGGTTCTTACTATGTTGGGTATTTGATGCTGCAGTTCCTGATGCAACACAAAGTTACTTTAATCTTTAGAAGAGGCTCTTGCGTTTTGAAAACTGCAGCTTTTTAAAATGACGACAGTATAGGAAGCCTGTCATAAACAACAAAACCCACAACTCCTAATATAGTAAAGGATTGAGACAAATGATGTTGGATGACAAAGATGGCGCGGTTTCACTTCTGTGTCCAAATATCATGCAGTATGTGTCATTTTAACAGCCTTTTCACTGGAAATCATCCAATGTTTATGGAAGTACATATCACTGTAGAAAATGTAACTAGATCTGAGTTCAATCAGTGTTTTTGCCCATGAATGAGTACTACTGTTCACTGGTGGACAATAAATGAATCTGACCACCTAAGTAACAGACAGGGATGTGCGTGACAAGTCGACCAATCATCGCTATTGTCACTAGTCAGCATCACATATACTAGTTGTTTTTACTTCACACCCAATGCTGGTAAATAGTTGTGTAATAGTTGTGTCCTACTGTTATGCAGCCATCTGCCACCAGAGGGAGTGTTGTTGTTGAGAAACACTATAAATCCCTCAATCTCGGCCTGATCTTTTGTTAATGCTATCATTGAAAGTTTAATTAAAAGGCGAAAGAATAAGACTGTGGATATGTGCTTTCGCTGTAAGGCGAACTAGGCTTTCTCTTAGCGATAGTGTGAGGAGTTCAGTCATTTGGGAGGGGCTCAGAGTGCAGCCGCTGCACTGCCACACCAAAAGGAGGCAACTGAGGTGGGGTAAGGTGTTCCGACTGGGCCTTTCTTACTGGGACTAGGCCCCAGGGTAGACCTGAGACTTGCTGCCCATGCCTAGTAACAGATTGCCAAAGCAATGAGCAATATTTTCAGCCCCCTAACATGTCACAATCCTAAGTTTTTCCAGCTGCTTTACAGAAGAGCAGAGAGCACATCTTCCTCTTGGCAAAATGTTCACATGGACATTCCCGGTTTGTGCTTCTGGGAAACGATAACGCACACAGAATGTGCTCATCCATCCACAATGTGAGCGGTGCATTCAAGACTGTTGTAGAACGTCCACGTCCTCAGCACTGAGCAGCAAACAACAGCAGCAGCTGGTAGTGAAAAAAATGACAACAGTTCACCGGTTTATGTATTCAGCCTTACTTCACTGTATACCACTAACTCACTAGTGTCATATTTGCCCTGCAAAAGAGCAAATGCCACCTCTGCTATCAAAGCAATCATCTCTGACGGCCTGATGTAGCAACCTGGCAGCTGTTGCTAGGTTGCTACATTACCCTAAAAAACATTAAAATCTACCAACTAGATAGACAGGGTAGCTTTGTGCAAACAGTCAAAGGGCAAGGTCAATTGTAGATACTGAAGAAACTACAGCAGTGCTTCCTTTTAAAGTCTGATTAAATGGATCAGAGGTTTGTAACATTTTGCAACATATTTCACCATTTTTTCAAAAGGTTTTTTTAATGGTTCACCCAGGAAAAAGTCTGCATTTGTTTTTTCCCTAGCTTAAAATAGACGTTTATGTATGAAAAAGCTCAAACTATGTGTTGATTGAGTAAATAAAACTCGCTTACAAAAAAAAAGAAAAAAAGAATTCCTGATATTATTTTGGTGAAAGAAACTTCTTTCACCAAAACAGATTAGTAAGATAATGCTTTCTGCCTGCCTTCAAGCAATGAAGAAACAGACACTGAATTTAGTGAGAAGAATAGACTGAAGCATAACGATCAGTACTACATAAAGATGCTGGCCAGCTACGTATGATGGCAGCAGGAAACAGGTTGTGAAAAAACAAACCTTAGCAGTAAAAGGAAGTTGTCTTTAAAAGTTTACTGTAAAGAAAATCCAAAGTTCCTTCAGACAAAAGATATTCAACCACAAAGTTTTGTAATCCACTTCCTTCTACTTCAGCTTTGTTGCTGGAAGAGCGACACAGTCTTGAGACACATAAGGCCAGGAAAGGCTTACGAAATTCTCAACTTAAAGTCTTCTTTATAAATTAAAACACCCGAAGCACATGTAGCTGACATCCTACCAGGAATGACATTAGGTCTGAATGTTAATTGCTCTATGTTTTTGTTAAAGGCTTTCTAAAAATGAGGAAGTGATCAACATCATTTTTTACCAAATGTTGCTCAGTTAAAATGACCTGCACAGGACTTGTCACTGCAGCAGATTGCACATTTACATCCTTGTTAATAAGAATTTGGAATAACCACAAATCTGCAAGTCAAAACATTTTCAACAAACATCTGCTGATCATGGTGTGATTCTGATGAAAGGTCCTGCAAGGGAAAGCTTGAGCTTGTTTTCACCAAATCTTCAACTTGGAATTTATAGTGAATAAGCCTTGTTTGATTTACCACCGCTATAAGAAACCACAGAATTACTGCTTCTTTATCTCCTGATACAAAAAGGAAATAACAGGCCGCATACTGAGCACTAAGCTTACAAAGGAAGACACTGTCTTGATTGCTGAAATGCTTTTTGACTGCTAAGATTTGACTAGTCAGTTCCTCCTCTAATCCTTAAATCTACTCAACTTTTCTAGCTAAAGCATGGGACAAGCAGCTGTTCACAGTTGGCACAGACATTTATATCATAGGAAGACATTGTTAGAAAATCCTAAACCATCCAGTTATTCTGAGAAAGAAGCCTGTGCACAGGGCCACACCCTCTTCTGCCAAGGAGTGCTTCATTTAACTAGTGTGTCATTGACTTTTGCTCCAGTGACTAATGACCCAAATGAGTTACTCAGTTACTACAGCCAACTCTTCACCGTGGTTTTTTGACAGTTTCTGCAAAGTGTTTTCCCAAAGTAAAGCAAAGAGTGATGTTGTCTACAACCATAAAGGTAGCTCCAACAATGCAAATGAATGAAAGCAACAACTGTCCCCAGTATCGCTTCCGTTTAGTCCTCTACGGTTACGTCTTTGATATCAGACTTTGACCATATGTGAACTCCAAAGTTAATTCTAAAATCTCGCCTGTTGGATTTTCTTCGGGATTACTTTTACGATACTAACCATTTACTTAAAACGTAGCACAATTGAAGGCTTTGGACAAAGCAACACAAAATGTCCATGGAGTTAATGGGTTAAGTGATAACTTTCTTTAAGTGTATCGGGACCCGTGGGAAAGTAGTGCTGTGTAGCAAGGTGTAAATTTACGAGTCCACTTGAAATTGAAAAAAGAAAACACACCAAAAATGCACATTTCAAACCCTGTGCGATAAAGGATGCATGTTAGCAGGCCCGGCCCTAACCAATCTGGCGCCCTAGGCAAGATTTTAGGTGGCGCCCCCCTACATCGGCAGTGTAGTGTATGTACTCACAAGAAACCGAATAGCTTTGTCTTTGACCTTTTTTTTTTTACTTAAAGAAAGCAAATTCACAATCAGAATAATTAACAAGATAAAAAAAGATATGAATAAATAAATGAATACAAAAAATAAAAAATGAATATATGAAATACAATAAATTTTGCATACATAAACACAATAAAACGTGTCAACAAGTTGGATAAAATAAATTAAAAATACAATATAAATAAGGCAACAGGAAGACCGCTTGATGCTGCTGTATCATGGCTGGGTTGTGCTGCTGATGCTGCATCACTGGTGGGTTGTGCTGCTGAAGTGGAGGCAGCAGCGGTAGATGTGGTAGATGGCCCAGGGGTGGGATTTAGAAACTTCAACAGTGCGTCTGAAGAGAGGAGTATGTGACACCACTGAGTATTAAAGTCTAATAATAAAAACATATGATTCCAGGAATAAAATGAAATGATATAATATAAATGAAAAACCAAAGAGATATATGTACGATGTTAACTCTTATGCAAATTAGATTAGATTCAATTTATTGTCATCATTACAGTGAAATGCTGAATAGCAGAATGCAAAGTAACAGTATAATATCATATGAGAATGTTATGTTATGATTATCTTTGACCGAATCACAGCAGTGCTCATATTAAAAAACAGCATTCCCTCTCATGTGATATTGCTTAATTAACATTAATGATGTGCACTTTAACAACTAGGCTTACAACTATAATATATACAGGGGTGGAAAAGTGACTATTACCTGCAGGGTAAACATTAGCTAACCAGAAGGTAATAACAATGTAAACAAAAAACACCTGCTTAAAAGATGAACACAAATGAGGAATGGTGGGAAAGGTGGGAGTACTGTAATTACCTAACGTTACATTATTATTTTCCATAACAATTTAGCCCTCTCCACAATATTAACTGACGTTAAAACAGTTAACTAGCTATTTATTGATTAGCAATTAGCGAATCATGTAACATTAGCTTAATGCTAAAAATTTAGGTTACTATCACATTCAGACAAATAATTTCATGTAGGCTAACGTTACCTACCTCTGTCTTTTTCTCGTTTCTCCTCCTCTTCTTTTCTCTTTTTTCTTCCCTGGCCACCTGACAGTTTTGGCCGTTTTGACATCTTGTGTTGATTTTTTGATGTGGTGACGTCCAAAAGGAACCATGATACGGGAAGGGAGGGGGCGCATCGTACGGGGAGGGGGGGCGTAATGTTGTAACAAATAATGTTTCTATTAAATAAGCTTTACTTTGCATTTTAATTAACGTGGGATTATTTTTTGTATTTAGAATTAATAGTACCAACTTTTTTTTTTTTTCAACATTTATGGCACTGGCGTGGCGCCCCCTGATGGACGGCGCCCTTAGCATTTGCCTATACGGCCTATGCCACGGGCCGGCCCTGCATGTTAGGGACAAACTTTAACAATCTGGGACAAACTGAGGTGCCGGTTACCACACTAACGGCACCTCAGTGAGCTACTATCAAGCCTAACACATCAGTTATCTCTCCAAATCAAAGCTAGGTAAAGGTAAACATACACACTAACATTAAGCTTCCCACTGCGTCCGCCTGAGAATCCTGAGTTTTATAATTTTAGGTTTAGGTAACGTAGCTGATTTAACTGACCTCTGTTAGCAAGGTTACCCCCTGTTAGCTTGTAAGCTAGCGTTAATCGAGCTCAGGCTTGTAAAGAGGCCTGCGTCAGATTCGGCTTTATACAACCAGTTGCTACCCTCAATGCTGCAAAAACAGAGCACGACAAACTTTAAAACTCGTAGCCTATTATATTCCATCGCTCTTATACCTTGACACAGTCGACGGGATACATAACGCAGTGCTCCATGATTCCAGCAACGGCACCTGCCAACATGTGTGTGCTGGTGGATACTCCTTGAGGCAGTCCTTCATAGTCTATTTCTGTCTCGACAGAAGTCAAGGTCTCCAGAGTAGACCGATGTGACACCGAGACAAAGTCCTGTTCCCCCGCCATTCTGGATGAGACATGAAATCCTCCCGCTGCTTCCACCGACGTTCGCCGGGACATGAAACCATCCGCTTCCATTCAGGTAAGTGACTTTAGTCCTACTGATATGGACAAATCCGGCAGTTGCCTGTTGGCGCGTTCTTCCCGGCAGCTTATGAATGCAGGCCGGGGATAGAAAGTGCGCGGCAGCCAGCTGCAGAGAGACCGGGAACCAGGAGGAAGGATGGGTTGGTTGTGAGTGTTGCACGCCAACAAATGAATTTGATTCGCTAGACTAGCTGTCAATCATAGACAGTTCGCTCCAATTAGCCAGTTTGGGCTGGGCGGGTAGGTAAAGTGGGTGGAGTTTAAATCTCGTCTTTTGTAACTTCTTTTTATCACGCGTATGGGCCTGCTGGAACGGGACGTCCCAGATTACGCATCAACGTAGACTTGAACGAAACACATCTACACTTAAAGTTAGGGCATTTGTGGGATTTCTTTTATTTTTCTTTAATACTGATATGTTTACTTCAGCAAAAGGGTATATTGTTTTTTTACATGACAAAATCATATGTCATATGGACTTTTTGATCTGGAGAAAACACAACTTACTGATTTTTCAAGATAAAATAAACAGTCTTTGATTAAAAAAAAGTCTATAAAATGTTATAGACATATTATTATTGTTATTAATATTGCTAGTGTATGATCGTACATACACACTCTACGATAGTCTGATGTATTTTTAATATTATGATTTTAGTTGTTGTAATAAAAATAATTCCCATATGTCGGAAAAATAAAATATTTCCCATTCCACCGCATTGCATAGTTCTGATTATTCCTACAGGCTTGAATGCAGCAAGCCTTCGCCTTTCGTGTTTGATGACGTAGCCAACCGGCTAACCGGAAATTTCGGTCATTTCCTCTCCGTCTCCTCGTCGTGTTCTCTAAACTAATAATTTACGGTGATGCGGCGAGAGAATAAGGGGTCGTATTGTCTTATCTGTCGAACTACAAACAAGTATTATTAATGTCTGTTACTGCCATGGTGGAGAAGAGGCTTCTGTAGGTACGTTTATAAGAGCGAGTGATAGCATACGGGTGCTGTGATGGTTATCAGTTGTTCGTAAACGTATCCGGTTTGTAATTGAACAGTTATTAACAATGATAGCTACATTTGTAGCCAATAAATAAATACAGCATATAATGTATTTTTCCCTCTGTTATTTGGTTTGGGTTACAGTTATTGTGTTTTATGTAACGGTTTTAGCTTATATAACTGAGAGGTAGGCTAGTTACACTGACCCGTAGAAAAAAAGAGAGATTATACTAAAATGGTCCTCTTCTATTTAACGACAGCGTCTAACAAGTGCAGCACGGGATTTAAAAACATATCACAGATTTGAAGCACAATATGCTTATTGTTCTGGCAGGCAGGCTAGAGTAATTTGTTTGTTTGCAAGTGTTACAAATAAATTCGATTTTTTGAGGTTGTAGCAAGTAAAATTAAGGCCTTACGAAGACAAACAGTGTTAGTTAGGTCTGCCAGTGTACAGGCTGCCAGCTGACTAGAGTAAAGTATTTATTGTGTTGTAAAGTTTTTATTTTATTTTTATTTTTACGTGCATTTAGACAACAGGGCATTAACATTAAGTCCGCTGAGCCTCTCTCCCCCCCTCCCCCTTCTTACTCCCTTCCAGCAGAAAAAAAAATTCAGTTGACAACATCATAATCAGCCTGCAGCCGCCATGAGGTGACGACTGTGACATTTTGTACTTTTGCTGATGTGGACACATGGCAAGGTAATAAACCGATAACAGTTTCTGCTGTCAGAGTATTCCTGAGAAGCCGTTATGCTTGGCACGCTAACAAATGTTTTTCCATGGCTGTGGGAAACACAGGTGTTACTACTTATGTTACTGTGGGCTCAGCACTTAACACAACAGAGCCTATAATTAATTAATTAACTTAAACTTGTATTTACCTACTGTTTCATGTCAGAATGGCTGCTGTTGTATATAACAGTATCTGCTGTGTCTTCGTCTTCCACAGGATTACTTTGTCCTGCCTGCCAGCCTCCTGGTACTGCAGCGTGTCCCTGCTGTCTCTGGGCTGTGCCCCAAGACAGAGGCTTCTGCTCCTGCTGCTGCTGCTCATCACCTCTGCCTTCTTCCTTCTGGAAACCTACCAAAGGCAGCTATGGGGCACCCAGCGACGGTCTGGGACCCAAATTAACAAGTGAGTGGACGGAAATGAAACAAATAAACTCATTTCATTTGAGCCGTACACAGAGGCTGACAGAGTGGCCTCTTGCAAATCTGGAAGCCTTTTGGTAACGTGTTTTCCTCTTATATGCTACTTTGGGCTCACTTTAATAGATTTTTGTCTTCCTGTGTTAGTTTGTCTTGTTGCAAAATGCAATTTCAAAAATCTAGTCCCAAAACCTTTTCCAGTCAGTGTTGTAGAAGCTAAGCTAAACGAAGCATGGCTCTAAGGAAATAGGAGGGTGAAACAGCATGCCAAAACATGCCATAAATTTAGGTGCATTTCATAATCAGCCACCATTAATCTGAGCAATGAAGTCTAGAGAATTTCTTAAGTGCCGCCATGTCGATCATATTCTCTTTGAGCTCAAATAATGCAGGCCCTCCTCTCTTTCAAGTGTGCTCGAGTGGAAAGCTCATGGTAAACAGATAACCAGCTTTGAGAGCACTGTTGAAAGGACTCAGTGTGTGGGACTGACTGCAGGTGTTCTCCTCAGTAAACAAGGGAAAGATACTAAATAAGGAGATCATTTGGAAAAATGTAAATGCACTCTGCGGTTTCTTTGTATGAATGTGTAGAACATTTGTTTCAAGCGGATTTAAAGGAAGAAGCATGTCTGTGGATATTATTTAAGCTCTTGACACCTTTGTGCTTTCTTTGGTACATAAGTGCAGTTTTCTGAGTATATTCTTCATCTCCTAATGTTTCTGTTTGCTCTCCTTCAGATACCTCTCCCTCACTGAGTCTATGGAGGCTACTGACATCCTCAACCCTTCACTGAATTATGGCATCGTGGTGGACTGTGGCAGCAGTGGCTCCAGGATCTTTGTGTATTACTGGCCACCCCATAACGGGAACCCCCACACCCTACTGGACATCAGACAAATGAGGGACCGCAGCCGCAACACTGTCGTCAAGAAGATCAAGCCTGGTGAGTAAGCAAAGCTCACTCGGAGTTTGTACAGAGTGTGAAAGCTTGCTGAGAACGCATAGCTCTACATGAGCAAATGTTAGACTGGTTTTATGAATAGATCCTCTGCGACTCCCCAGGCAGTATGGTGTACAGTGGTTAGAACTTCAAAGCCACAATGTTTCTAGTTCAGGTCTACTGATTGGCTGGGGCCTTTCTTTACGTATCAAAGTTTTAAGACATGGATTTTAGGTCAAGTGGAAGTTCCTAGCTGGCCTTGGATGCGGGGTAGATGAAGTGCTTAGAGCATATAGAATTAAACACTGTATGAATGTGTGGTTAAAGTCCTTTGTCTGGATTTGAAAAGTCATGTCTGTCCATTTTTATCGTCCTTCATCCTCCTACATATTCCTCACATCCTACTGTCTGCACTCTTGTGTATCCTCCTCTCTCTCTCCCTTTTTTCTTGTAGTATAGACGTCCTTTCTTATTATCTGCTGTGGTAGAATAACATGTGAGTTATTGACCAGTTTTGTGAGCCACTGATAATTTTATGAATGTTTTTTTTTCAGATGGAAATTAGTTTGCAAAAGTTTGACTGCAAAAGGCTTTTTATAAGAACTGAACAGTTTCTGTGTATTAAAATGCTAAATGGCTTTTAATTTGAAACATATACAGGAAATGTTACATTTGTATAAATGGTGTACCCTTAACAGAACAGGAGCAGATCAGAGTACTAAATTTCTCTTTATACTCAGTCAGAAATGGTAAATGGCCTGCATTTGTATAGCGCTTTACTCAGTCCCTAAGGACCCCAAAGCGCTTTACACTACATTCAGTCATTCACACACACACACGGCAATGGCAAGCTACATTGTAGCCACAGCTGCCTTGGGGCGCACTAACAGAGGCGAGGCTGCCGGACACTGGCGCCACCGGGCCCTCTGAGTATCTGCATGATATTTGGCATGCAGGAGGCAGCCTGGAATCGAACCACTGACCTGATTAGTGGCTGACCTGCTCTGCCACCTGAGCTACAGCCACCCCAGAAAGATTTAGGAAAGGCTATGCTCAGCAGTCGAGGTAAATCAAAGTCGGATGGCATAAGATGAATCACAGTGTTCACGTAAATGAATGAGCAATTAGAAGAAACATTGTTTCTAGGTTTGCTTAACTGTAACTGTTTAAGCCTTATGTACAGACCAGAAACAAAGTGGCAAAGACTGATTGTTTATTTGTTTTGTTTTGTTTTTGGTGCCAGACGGTGCCAGTGAGACAGAAGATGATGGCGACAGCGAGATCATTTCTTATTCACTGTTTGCCCTTTGGCTCACGGCCAGAAAAGTGAAAGTCAGAGCATGTGAATCTGGAAAGAACATGATGGAAAACAGAAAGTAGGAAAAAGATAAACAGATTTGGCTTCAGTTGTTTTCCCATGCAAAGTGAACTTGGTGGTGTTACACTTAATTCTATTTTATGTATGTGACTAGACACTGCCGTATAAGTCACTTCTAATTGAAAGATCCCAAAATTAAAATGATAGGACCATTTAATATTCGTACATGTATATTTTCTTTATCTCTTTTTCATTATGTCGTTCTCCTCCTCTTCATCTGTCTCATCCATCACTTTTCTGTCTTCCCTCATTTCCACCTCATCCTCTTCCTCCTCACCTCAGGCCTCATCTCCTGAACTAAAATCAAAGCTCTAACACACAGATCTGTGCATTAATGCTTATACATGCTTATCCATGGCTGATATTATCACAATTACTTAATGTCAGCAGATTAGATATGTGACCCTCCCGACTTATATCCGACTCCTTCCACAAATGTTCACAGCCTCCTCCAGAACAAATAGACACCTGGCATGTTGAGTAACAATAGGATTATGCACTAAATTGGGAGGGGTAAAACAATCTACTAGATTTTACACACTGTACCTTTTAATAATTAGTCACATCAGTGGTGAGGAGCTTTCAGTCCCTGCGACTTTGTTTTATCTCTGCCACAGCAGGCAGATTAGATCGAATGCTGCAGTTAAAGGAAACCTGACCCTTTGAATGCCGGGACATCGTTGTGTGACAACCATTCTAATCATTTTCCTTTTAAGGCTTTTATGATTGATGTGTGGTGTGTAAGGTTATAATGCTGATGTCTTAGCTTTGTCTAGTTCAGTGATCTGCATCAAATACTTCCAGATTTTTCATATCATTCAGCATTTATTCCTACCAAAACACACTCATATATTTTAGATCATGTCATGTAAAGTGTTTGTGTGAAACCTCAACTATACCTATATATTAGTCATTTATTAGTCATTTTATGACCCAAATTCACCCTGTTCAACTTCATCTTATCTTGACAGCATTAGATTTTCTTTCTGTTCCATTATGGGCGACGTATTAGCTTTCTGCATTAGCTAGCTCTAATTTTATAACTAGCTAAAAATTCTGAATTTTGTATTTTATACCTGATTGTACTGTGTGTGTGTGTGTATTCTCTCAGGAATCTCTACTCTGGCAACCACACCAACGCAGGCCAGTGACTACCTCCACCCTCTCCTCAGCTTTGCTGCTGCTCATGTCCCAAAGAACAAACATAAAGAGACTCCACTCTACATCCTCTGTACTGCTGGCATGCGGCTGCTGCATGAGAGGTAAACAGAACACCACGCAACAGCATCAGTTTTTAATCTAATGGTATTTTAAGGGAGACCTGGTATGGTTGTTTCCAGCTCCCACTGTGAACCATTTGACTCTACTCTAGTAAAGCTGATATGGTCTCCCTCACCTTTCTTCTGATTGGCTGTCCCTGGTAAATGAAGGGTTTGCAGCTTTCCTCACTTGTTCTGTATTTCTATATTGTGAACAAAACCTCCCGTTTTATGCTGTACTTCTCTGCATGTAGGCAGCAAGCAGACATTATAGAGGATCTTGTCACCGATGTCCCCCTGGAGTTTGATTTCCTCTTTTCCCGTTCACATGTTGAGGTCATCTCTGGGAAACAGGAAGGTGAGCTGACAGTCTTGTTTACCCTGCTGATAGTGGCACTCTTTAAATCTGACACTTCTAACTGCTGCCTGCTTGTTTCTGTGTCTCCTCACTGTGAAACGACATGTTCCTGTGACCTCGTAGGAGTGTATGCATGGATTGGCATTAACTTTGTCTTGGGCCGCTTCGACCATCCTGATGAGGGTGAGTGTGACGGAGGCATGATGTTTACCAAACTCACACTAATGTTTGTTTCACGTGTGTTTTATGCAAAATTGTTATTTTTTGGGGGGGTGGAATTTTTTTAATATTTAAAAAAAAAAAAATTTTTAGAGGACGCCACAGTCGAAGTGACGACAAGTTCTCAGAACCAGCAGCCAATCAGCAGACGGCGCACAGTGGGCATCATGGATATGGGTGGAGCTTCGCTTCAGATCGCCTATGAGGTGCCCAGCGCCATCACCTTCAACTCACCTCAAGAAGTAAGGAAATACACTGAGTACTGACCTGTCCTGCCTGTGATGTAGCCTGGAAGGCTGCTCCTGTCTGCATTAGCGTAACACGCCTGTGGTTTTCAGGAGGAGGCAGGGAAGAGCTTCCTCGCAGAGTTTAATCTGGGCTGTGATGTCGAGCACACGCAACACGTGTACCGAGTGTATGTCACCACGTTCCTGGGCTTTGGAGGAAACATGGCCAGGCAGCGCTACGAGGACCAGCTCTTTAACAGCACCTTCACCAAGAACAGGTTAGTCACATGTGCTTTTTATGCTTGAAGCACACTGTGAGATACCTGCAAATATCTACATTTTGCATTACAGCTGCATAACTGATATGTGTCTCATTTTTCCTTTAGACAGAGCTACACTGTAAAACTGATATTTACAGGCAGTTGTTATTATTCTATAGCCAATATATTATAACATTCACTTTACTTCTAATTAGTGTGAATGTAGATTAAACATTCACAGCATTATAATCCAAATCTTTGTTATTATTTTTCATTATTATTATCCTGTATTGTGTAGGTTTTTCACCAGCTATCACCTTCAACTTAGAAAAACCATTCAACCACCGTTATATTGCTCTTCTTTTCTACATGTCTGCTTGTATTTTTCTCATTTCTAACTTTTATATTTTTTGAAATATTCAACTTTATTCAACAAAATCTATAATGTATTTCAATGGAGAGAAGTGTTTAAACCCTCTTTTAAGTTGCCCCTCTTTTAACTCTAACTGCTTCCATATACGTTCACCTACAGACACCTTTCAGACTTTAAAACGAAGCCAAGACATGAAACTATTGAGCTTGTATTTATCTTTTCAATATTTTTTATAGTTTTTCTTCAGTTCCACTTTTCATGCTTTTTTTCACCCGTTTCAGAGTTTATGATGAGTGTCTGTGGGATCGGTTAGAGTGGGGTAGAGTGGGACAAGTCCAAAAATGAATCACATTTTTTTGTCTTTCAACTGCTGCTGTGTTGACAGTTTTCCCTCTACAGCCATTGTTTTACCCATAGCCATTATTGTCCTCCTTCATCAGTGTTATTATCATTAAGGTTCTCCTATAAATGCCTCCTCCATCCAACTCTTCCATAGAGAACAATGTTAAACAGCTCCCATATTTACTCTAAAAGTAAGCTGAAGCAAACAAAAATCAACACCTGTCTCCCAGGTGTGTTACCATAAGAGATCAGCTTCTAGACGGTGTCTTTTCCTCTCATGCCTTTCGTATTACTCTTACCCAAAGTCAAGCTGGCACTTATCACAGCTGTTTTCTCTATTTGCTTCTTTCCAGGTTTTGCTGAACCTTGTAAAAATACTGTCTGCCTTTAACTTGGTTTAATCTCAGAAACTAGAAAAACAGCACCATCTCCCTGCACACAATCACACATCCTCTCTAAAATCCAATCTGGAGCATGTGATGTGAAACATAGTGCACATACATTCAGGACTGTGAATCTTTTGTGTATAAAATGATATGAATAATTAATGATCTTGATTTGACAATGTTGATTCAGACTTTTAAACATCCTATAACTGATCAAGTATTTAATTCTGATTCACTGATTTATCTAATTGCAGACACTTATCTTTCTAAACCTCACATTCTTTCAGTGTAGCTAAGTGAAGGAAGTAGATTTAATTTTTTTTTTCCATGTTATTGTCCAGATATCTAACCACACAGACGGGTCTGAGTAAGGACAAACCGTACCTGGACTCCTGCCTGCCCGTCGGACTGACTGAAACAATAGTCCGGGACAATCGCACGCTGCACCTGAGGGGTCAGGGTGACTGGACCAAGTGTCAGGAGGCAGTGCGACCCTTCCTGGGTCTCCATAATGGCACTATGTCACCAAGAGGTGTCTATCAGGTATGGACCTTTATGATAGCAAGGTTTTGTTTATGGTATTGATCGCTGCTCAGTCTTTCCTTGATTCTTTATAAAGTAGAGATGCAAAGAAAAATTGGCATCTAATATTTTTGCAGGCTCCCATCAACTTCAGCAACAGTGAGTTCTATGGTTTCTCTGAGTTTTACTACTGTATGGAGGACGTGCTCAGGATAGGAGGACAGTACAACAGTGAGAAATACTCCAAAGCTTCTATGGTAACAGACAAACAAAACCAGTCCTTCCATTAGACAAATATATTAGATAAAAGATTTTAACATTCTGTGTTTGTTCAGTGAAAGTTCAGTTTCATGTTTCGGTTTATTTAACAGGACTACTGCTCTACCCAGTGGTCGACACTGAAACAGCGTCTGGAAAACCACCTTTACTCCAAACAGGCAGACGACAGCAGACTGAAGTAAGTTCAGTTTTCTGGCTGTATTCATGCTATTCTAAATTGTCCGTGGAAACACCTGCACACAAACGACACACACAAATAAATGTGGCATCTTTTGAGAATTTTCCAGTTCTGTGTGAGAGTTTTTTCATAGCAAAGAGCAGAACCTGAGATGTGAAGTGTGTAATTATCACAATCGCCAATTCACTTTTATTAGGCCACATGAGGAGGAACTCTTCAGTTACTCCCCAACTACTTCACTGACCATATGTAGAAAATGGACAAAGTTACGTCAGCCGTTGGTTTGTGGTTTATTTTTGTCATCAAACCAAATTTCTAGAACTGGACATGTTTGTGGCTAAAATCTTCACATGTTTAAGATACACACATATTTATTCAGTCTAGCAAACTGCAGTTAATTGCAGATCATATTGTGTGTTGTAAATGAGGATACTTCTTTTCTCCTGCTTTCCACATATAAACAAATCTCTCTGAACTTGATTTTCAGCCCATAAACTCTTGGTAAGTAAGGCTGACCCAATTCTTCTACCAATGCACAACAGTGGATTATTTCAGTAACACCAGGAGCCACAGGCACATCCAAGCATTTCGAGGACAGTAAACAAAAAAAACAGAACAAATATTTCCTAATTGCTCACTTCTCAGTTCTTTACGTCACTAACTATAAATTATGCATAAATTCTGTATAAATACACAAACAAACTCAAATTTTACACGCGAGTCTTTATGATGTGACATCGCTAACATGAAAAAAGGAGAAAAAGCAACTCTTACCGTCATGTACCAGCTGAAATGTTCACCCCAGAAACTGATATAGCTTTGCAGTTAAGTGCAGGTTGATGTAACAGCCTGCTGCCATCGTTTTGCCACTTTCAGTCGTAGAGTTTCACCCACAGCTTTGTTTGTCTCAGTGGGAAATGGCAAATGAAGGCTAATGATGTCAGCTACATCACTCTTCAGACTGTGTTTTGATTCTTGAAAGAATGATATACTGCTGGTGGCAAAGTTGTGAAAGTTATTCCCTTTCTTGCCTGCAGGTGGTGCACATTTGCATGACTCTATCTGCAGCTGTAAATCTAAATGGCTGCTTTGTTTTCCCTGCCCTCAGATGTCACTTTCATCCTCCTCTGACCCATTATTGTGCTGTTTTTACCCCAGGTATCAGTGCTTCAAGTCAGCCTGGGTGTATGAAGTGTTACACTCTGGTTTCCGTTTCCCCACCAACTACCTGAACCTGAAAACAGCCCAGCTGGTTTATGACAAAGAGGTCCAGTGGACTTTGGGGGCCATCCTGTACAAAACCCGCTTCCTGCCTCTCAGGTAACTGTCAGATATGTCACACTTTAACTCTACACTAACTTACGCTGGTATGTACTTTCATTGATTTGCTCCTGTTATCCCTGCACTGAGTTACCTTTTAACTTGTAGGTTTGTTTGGGGAAAAAACACAAGATGTGTCACAGGAATGTGCTCGCTATGAAAAACACGGCTTACGTCTTTATCTTGTCACAGTCTGAAATCAGCTATAGAGCGATTCAGTTCATTTTTATTCATGAAGCACTAAACCAGAACAACTGTCACCTGACACCTCGAGGGGTTTTAGACTCTAAAGTAAAGACGCTAAAGTAATAGAGAAAAAACCCAGCAATCACTTGGAGCAACCACTTGGTGACAGTGGGAAGGAAAAACTCCCTTTTAACAGGAAGAAACCTCCAGTAGGTCCAGGCTGAGACAGGAGCAGCTAACTGCTTTGACTGGTGGGGGACAAAAGACACGCTGTGCAAGAGAGCCACAAATTAATAATAACAAGCACAGTGCATCATATAAACAGAGTTTGTTTACCTGAAAAGATTTTTAAAACATCCTCTTTACATCCGTGAAATGAAACAGTTACAGAAAGTTATAACTTGACTAAACCTGCCCCCCAAAAATAATACACCAGCTAAACAGAATGCTGCTCCTGCTGCTCTGCTCATTAGCAAGGATTTGTTTTGGATTAAACATGTGCTTCCTCTGCCCCGCTTGTTTCTCCAGGGACCTGCAGCAGGAAGCACTGCGGCAGAACCACCCCAGCTGGCTGCGCTCTTCATTCGTCTACAACCACCACCTGTTCTCACTCTGCATCCTGGTGGTGGTGCTGGCCATCCTGCTCTACATCCTGCGCCTGCGGAGGATTCACCAGCGGGAGCAGCGGCAGGCCGAGGTCCTGAACCTCCTCTGGGTGGAAGAGGGAGAGGCTCTCCTCCCCTGAGAAATATGTCTGGGACGGGAGGCTCCACACTAATCGCATACAGTCTTATATGTGCCTCACTGTGTGTGAAAAATGTGAGTATGGAGGACAGTTGAGGAAGGGAGAAATTACTCAGTGGAAAAGCATGTGATTTGGTAGATTATGATGTAAGAGGAGACCAGACAAAAACATCGCAACATGGAGACAGTTTAATGAGCCCCGAAATCAAACACCTCTGTATATCCTTTGATCGTACAGAGCTCACCTCAGACTGGAGAGACAGACTCTGGGCTCACTTTCTTCTCTTCACGACCACTTTGGATGAAAAGAATCACCCCAGGTTTACAGGATCAAACCACTCCTTTTTTCGGGGGGGGGGGGCTACCCATTCCTTCGAATATCTTATTTCTAGGTTACAGGCAGTGTGGATGGTTAACATGGATGTGGTGTCATTGTTAATGTTTCCACTGCTGACTGAGGAGAAAACACGAGAGGATAGAGATTATTTTGCAATATGGGCTCACTGGAGGGGAAAAGTCACCTAAAAGGACAGCAGAGGGAGTGGTCATTCGTTATCATCTAATTGTTTTGTCTTTTGTTTTATCATATTGAAAGTCAAAGCGGTTGCGCAAAAATTCAGTTCTTAAAGGGGACCTTAACATTTTTCCCACCTATGTATTGTTACAGTGGTTGGTGGTCGTATGAAATAAAAGTGTCAAGTAATGAGGTCAGTCACTGGGCAATAATCTCTGTGGGTAAAAGCTCAGGCTTCAGACTGATTTAAACACTCAGTTTGACATTGTTTTTTCTACCCTTGGCTCTGGATGATGTCAGTGACAGGGGATAGCCCAAATATGGGCATCTCAGGCACATTACACTCACTGTGAGCACAGAAGCCCCCGCTGGCTTAAAGGGAAGGTTGCAAGAGCGAAAGCAGTTCACTTTAGATAGAAGATGAACTGGGGGGCTCCACTGAGGCCCAGTATAAGTTAGATAAGGATTATATTTAGGCGTGAATGATACAGAGCTACTCTGGTACAGTCAAAGGATAAAAATGAGCATATTGGGTCCATATGAAACAAACCCAGGCAGCCTGAGCTCTTTAATGCGAGCAGAGCTGAGAGTAGGCAGAGGCTGAATGAGTGCCAGATGTTTATATGGACCACCCATCACGAGACAGGTTGTGTACATATATGACTGGATGGTATATGATGCATGTGCTTATAGAGCGACTTCCGTTTTAACGCGAATCCTATTTACATGCTGTTTACATCTCCAAATATCACACAAACACAACATTATGCCACAACATGCCAAACATTACTCACCTGTGTCAGTGGCTGCTGCAGATGAGAAATACCAGGAAAAATCTGCCACTTTTGCATACAGGTTTTTGTATCCTACATGACCTGTGCTTTCCCCCGCCATCATTTCTGTAGCCCAGTGTTACCTGCCCTTTATCTGTGAAATGACATCTGTAACAAACCCTAAGCTGCTTCATACCTGAGAACTTATTTTTTGTTTCAGCCCTCGTGCCCAGCTCAATTGCTCACTTCTCCAAAACTGGCATTTCATTATAAGTTAGTGCAAGTTGATTTAAAGCTTGTTGTCACCATTCCTCCATGATCAAGGATCGGCTTTCACCCACAGCTCCGTTCGTCTCGATGGGAAGATTTCCTTCAAAGCAATCCTGCAGACTGATGATGTCAGCTGCATCACTTTGGCCTCAGACCATGGTTTGATACTTGAATTCCACTGCTGTCCTGCCAATACCCCCGTCCAACCAAATTTTAATCAGAGGGTAGGCAGGGCCAAGAAGCTTTTTAGCTGAAATAAGCAAGGAGGCTTAATCAGAGTCTGGACAGAGGCACTGAAAGCAGAAGAAGAACCTGCAGGCCTGATTTAAGCAGATGCTGTCTGATTTTTGAATGCAATAACTCAGAGAAAGGGGGAGGGACACTTCCTGTGCCTCAGGCTTAGATGGATACTGGGACATGAACGAAAGTACAGAACAGCTCTCAGTCTGTGTTTCGAATATCAAGATGAACTACTTTAAAGCCATTTTTAGGAGTAGAGCCTAATGCAGACAAAGAGGTGTATTCCATTCTGTGTCTACTGTATTGTATAGCTGTAAATTGAAATCACTGTTTTGTTTTTCTTTTTGAGTGACATGTTCTGACAAACTGATGGAGCTGTGCAGCAAACCATGAAGATAGAAATATGTGTTTGAGCCACACCTGGTGACATTTCCTGAGAAGTCATATAAATCATAGATCCTACAGTGGATTGTTTTTAAATGTTCAAATGTATGGCTCAGAGTTTCTCACAGCGATTTCTGTCAGTGGGACGGGGCATGATTCATCCAGCTGAACGATGATGACTCCATTGTTTTCAAAGAAAACTGTCCTTTTGTAAGCTGTAAGTGGTGCTAATGTGAATGTTTTGTTGTTTAGACAAGCGGAGCCGTTTGAGAGCTTTGCGTCATTTCAGAACGTTAAATATGTTCTCTTGTTTTCTCCGTTCTGCTGCTCCTCGTATAGATGAGTTCTGACTTGTCTTCATCAAATCGTCAGTGTTCATTTGTAACGTTTCTCCCATGTGTATGCAACAAATACTTTCACTCTTATATTCTTAATCAATGAGACTTGAGTGCCAACAGGTCCATTTTGTTTCATTCCAGTTCTTATGTTAAAAAACTGCAAACCTCTTTCTGATCCATCCTGATGAGAATTTTTAAGATTTCTGCTGCTTCTGTGATATTTTGACTCCTGACGGAGGACCAGTCATTGACTGTCTTTCCAGAGCTGGGCATTGTGCAATCTTGAACAGTAATTCACTGAAGAGGAGACTTGATTTCAATGTTTTTAATTGTGGTACTTTTAATGTAAATGTGAACCGAATCAATCCCAATAAATGGTTCTTTGTAATTCAAGTGATTTGACTCTTGATAGCACACCTCACGCAATGCACAGAACTAACTGCAGACATGAAATGATGTTAGCTGTGTTCAAGCAAAGCAGCAACTGCTGGATATGAAAATCCAACATCCAAGTGCCAAAATAGCCACGGGATCATTTTGGGCAGCCAATGGCTGACTGAAAAAGTGAGTCCGTCCAATCACTTCCCCTAGAGACCCATGTTAAAATCAAAGACTGTATACAAATAATGGCAATAGCCACGTTCATTCACTCACTGTTTCTGGACTCTGCATATGAGGGTTCAGTGTAATCATGCTGGAACTGTAGAAAAGTAGTGACACAATCAGACACTCATCTCCACAGTGACACTGATTAGCAACTTTTCCTATGATCACCCACCCCCTTTAAATTGTTTTGGGGTTTGTTTGGTTTTTTTTACATTAGCTGGTTTGAGTCACTGAAACAGACTTTTGTGCTTTCTAATGCGGGAACTTTTAGTGGCTATTTTGTTATTGTTTGACAAATAATAAAGTTTGCTGTGTGATTAAATATACTAGCAGACTATTTAAGAGGACTAACTTTTCAGTATATGAAATTATATTTAGCAGGATGTCTGTGCACTATCCAGCTAAGCTTAAAGCTGGAGTCAAGGCTTCAAAATCTATAAACAAAAACACACAGTTATATAGTTCATTGTGGTCAAATTATGACATTTTCCCATCAAATCATATCAGGTCATTTCTGGTATTAAATGTAAGTTTTTTAGGAAAAGAAATATTGGAACTGAAACTATCACAATTCATAATAAGTTGCTGTGGATTTTTCATTTTTGTTAGTCTGAGGTAATAAACCAACAGATCATCCATCCATCCATCCATTCGCTTCCGCAGATCATATGTAGATGATATAAATGTAAGCAAATAAATGGTGCCATTTAATGGATCTTTTCAGAGAAGGTTTGATACAGTTAATTAAACTTTCCTACCTCACTTCTAGTAACATTTATTCAGAAACTCTTTTATATCACTATATTTTCATCTATGGACATGCCAATAAGCTTCAGCTAAAGTGCAACTAAAAAAATCTGACAAGCTTCAGTGACTGTGCATGTGTGAGGAGATCAGAAGGTTAGCAGGGTTTGAAGATTTCTTTAGGGCATTTTTTCATCTTTAATGCATTAACTTACATAAGTTTTCATACAGAGTGATGGGAGTGTGAATGGATTTGAGAAAGACTGCTCTTCACTTTGCCTGTTCTGGACAGTGGTATTTGGATACTACAATCACCACAAGTACATAATTTTTATTGTATAAAATGACCAAATGTGATACCAAATGGCATTTATAATCAGAAAGATAGTTCATTTAAAAAATCTGAAAAAATGAAACCAACAAAGTAGTGACAAATTCTGCAGGTCTTCAAACTGGCCTTTGTGACAGGCCATCTGAAAAGTTTGTGCTTAAAAACTCCTTTATTACGTTAGCTAACGTAATAAAGGATAAAGGATTTCTTTGCATCATCAGATGGGGAAAGAACATCAAGGTCTAATATGTTCAATTTGATAATACAGACAAAACAGGGACCCAATCCTTGGGGAGGACCGATTTTTGACGCAGCGTGTTTTAGGGTTTGAAAGCCACAGAGACGCGGTGGCGTTTAGAGAAAGCGCAGGGCAGGGATAGCTCAGTAGGTAGAGTGGTTGCTTACCTTCCCATGATCGGAAAGGCGGGGGTTCGAATCCACTGAACGGCTACCCTGAGGTACCCTTGAGCAAGGTACCGTCCCTGCTCAGTGGCTGCCCACTGCTTCACTGAGTGAATAAGTCAAATACAAAGAGAGTAATTTCCCCACGCGGATCAATAAAGTATACATTATTATTATTATTAGATGCATACGGGATCACTGAGGGTTTTCGCTTAGGCAGCAGTTGTCCTTCTCTCCTGGATCGGCTGGAGCTTTCCTTAGGAGCCTTCCCAGCTTTGACAAATGTCCAGCTGGGATAACCACATTTACTCAGGGCCTTCTTGATGTGATGTTCTTCCTGGCCGCTGTGTCTGTGGGGTTGGTGTTCACTCTGTGTTGTAGCGTCCTGATGACAACCAGTTTATGCTCCGGTGGACGATGAGAGTGAAACCTTAAATACTGATCCATATGCATAGGTTTAAACATCTACTTTAAATATCCCCCATTACTGATGGAAATGTTACAGTCTAAGAAGGCTAACCTGCCATTTTTCATATCCTCCCTGGTGAATTTGATGTGTTGGTCCACCGAATTAATGCGATCCATGAATTGTGGTACATCCTGACACAAAGGTGTCTGAACCAATGACTTAGTGCTGTTCCAGGGTATGATAACAGAGTTCTCTTTTCCACTTCTTTCATGTCCACATTGGTCACAATGGTGAACCCATGGCACATGCGGGTTAGTGCACCATGGGTTGTCATGGTGCACTAACCCGCGTGTGCCATGGGTCAGTATTACATGACCTTTGTATGTGAAATAGGTGGAATTAAGACACAGTTCCAAGAGCAAACACACTTGGTCTGTGGTGAGAGTGGTCCTGTTGCTGAGGTTGGGGTCATCCTGTAATCTCTTATGAACAACCTCCACTGCTTCAGTGACTGGAACATAAGTGAAGAGAGATGTAACATCGTATGAGACCATGGTTTCATCTGCCTCCATAGGACATCTCTCACCTTCTCAACAAAATCCAAAGTGTTCTGGATGTGGTGTTCAGAGCTGCCTACCAACGGGTTGAAGATCGAAGCCAGAGACTTTGAGATGTTATAGGTGACCGAGTTGATCATACAGACAATTGTGTTAAAGTTACACCCTGTTTATGTGGTGAATGATACACTGTTAACCTTTGCTGTATTTTTCATTATTATGTGATTTGAATGGTTCATCATACTGTTTGTGTATTTTTACTCTTTCAGTGGTTGGTTGCAATAGTGCATTACATTTTAACTCTTTCACTGCCAACCATTTCCAGATTTTCCTCCAACCTATGCCATTTGTCAGTATGATACCAGTGAAAGTATTATGGTTTTGACTTTTTAGGGGACTTGCCTGTGTGTAAGGTTCAAGAATTCTGATCATCTAATCTGCTGCATGCAGTTGTATGCACATGCACAGCTGCTGCAAATGTGTGCTTGCCACTGCGTTGCCAAAGGCGAACTTCAGTCAGTGGAGAATATTGTAATAATTTGGCGGAGGCTTCTCAGTCGAGCAGTAACTGAATTGCTCATTTACTGAACGTGCAACATGTACAGAACTCTTCTGGGAACTAGTCAACCCAACTTAGTGAAACACACACTGAATGCATGCTGGCCCCGCCCACCTCTACCAACCACCACTCCATATCCTGACTGACATGACCTGTGATCCAGTGATTGACAGGAGAAGAAAGACAGGCCAACTTTGTTAACTCTTCGTTATGATATTCTCGAGAGGACAAAAGATTTTGCACCTGTTATTGTTGGACCTCTGTGTGGAAACTGCAAACGGGACGTCATAAGGTAATGCAAAGGACTCTCCTACCTAACATACTCGTTTATTAATTTTTAAGAGCATGTATATTTTTTGTGTGTGTGGGGGAGGGGGGGGGGGTTAAAATCGGTGTTAGCTTGGTCGAAATAGCACATTAGCTGAATTATTCTGGAAAAAATAGGTTGTGTGTGTTTTTTTCTTTTCTTATTTAAATATATATTTAGATATATATTTTCCACGGGGATCGGCGAGGAACACAGGCGCAACGACAGTCTTTGTCTTTTTCCCGCCGAGTGTGGTGCATTGTCCTCCTGCGCTTCTGTTCTATGACTATTGAGAAGCTAGCCACGCTAACAGTGGGACATTTAGCTTCAGCTAAAGCAGCAGGTAAAAATACACATTTAATGAGAATAAAGAAAGACAACTTTTTTTTGGAAATTTAGAGACTGCTAAAACAATCTTATCCAGTTTTGAGCTTGCTCATGTAGGTTAGCCTGCTTTATTTAATTTTGTGTGAGCTGCAGTACACAACATTAAAAAGTTAATATAACATTAGGTTGGTGGCGCGAGGAACTCCAACCTAAGTTTAATATTTATTATTTTTTTTAAGTGGGAAGGGGAGCATGTTTTTTTTCCTTTAATACAACGTCTTCCAGGGTCTTTTTCATAGGAAAACCATGTAACGTCTGTGTTAGGTTGGTCAAAAGAGCAATTAGTTGAATTATTCTTGAAAAGATGGGTTGTGTGTTTTTTTTCTTTTATTTACTTATGTAAATATATTTTTCAAGGGTTAAATAAATGCAACATTAAATTAACAATTGTCTCTCTGTCTTTTCCCGCCCAGTGTGGTGCATTGCTGTTCTCCTGCCCTTGCTGGCTGCGCTGACAGTGTGATGTAGCCTCAGTGTTTGTGTTTTAAAGGCTTTTTCCACCAAGATGTCTGTTGAGAGAGAGATGACCTTACCCATCACACCAAGGGTAATAGCGCTTGGTAAGTAAATACTTTCAATCCTCTTGTAATATTTTTGTAAAAAATCTATGTAATTATTGTGGTATTTGTACCCACAACAACTTACTTAACAGGGGTTTGTCTGTTTTATATTGTATAAAAATAGAATCCACACAGTTTGCTGCTGTTTCTCTTATTATACACAATGACCAACAGGAAAAAACAGCCTAACATTTCAGCACAGGCCAAAATGCCAAAACATTAGGCAGTTTTTTCCTGTAATTGATCATAATTTTCATTACATAATAAATAATAAGAGAAACAGCAGCAAACCGTGTGGATTCTATTTTTTTACAGTGTGAGGCCTGCTATCCAGCATTCTTGTGGAAACCTTATTTGTAAGGGTGAGCACATTGTCTTATTGGACTCTTGTCTGTTTTTAGGGAATAATTTCATGTCTGCAAGCCGCTGGATGATCAGTTTGGAGGGCAAGGTATTTTATGAGCCTGAGCAGATGCATGACTTTGCCAGCACCCTTGCTGTCTTCTTTGCGTCATACTACGTTTTCAACCTTGAGTATCAGGAGTCAGCGTCCATCACACTGGAGATGATACAGAGGTAAATACTTTACACCATTAAAGCTTACACCATTTAAGAATGAAATATATGTGATAGCTTGACTACAGTTGCAGAAACATATAGGTGATTGCTGTAATGTATGTTTTAATTTTGAAATTAAAGCAGCCCTTTTTCCGTTAAAAGGTTCTTTGTGAGGATCAATCGAGACATGGGAACAAAATGCCCTGCAAAACTTGGTACAAGCCGCAAGACAGGTCGTGTCGTAAAGAGGAAGGTTACAAGCATCAGCCCTCGGATCACCACCTTCCTCCAGCGGCTCTCTGAGTTTGAATGGAGAACTTCCAACTAGGTAAGAATACAGAGATGATAATATCTTTTACATAGCTGATAATTATATACATACTGTACACACATCCATACAACAGTATGAATGATCTCAGACAGATGTGAACAAGTGAATAACCTGAGCAAACATGAATATTGATGATGTGTCTTTGACAGGTGGTGATAAAGACTACGCTGAACCCGACCATCCTGGTAACGGAAATCTAAATCCCATGTCACATTCTATTTCCTGGGACCCACTGATAATTATTACATTTTTTAAATGATTTTTGTTTTACAATTGTAATAGTTTATTTAATGTTCATGCTGGTGGGTTTGTCCTGTTTTTAGTGGAATGAAAAACTGTTTTCCTTAAAAAAATCAGACACAGAAAGGTGAAGGACTGTGTAGTTTTCATGTACGCTTCTATTTATTTTGGTTATTGACATTGTTTTTATTCAGTTGAAAAATGTTTTTCTTGTTAAAAAAATATCAACAATAAATGTTGGTTTAATTCACTATTCTGAGACTACTTTATTGAATTATATTGTTTTTTGTAAATGTTCTTATATTGAATATGAATGTTAATATTATTTTATATGCTGTAAAACACAATTACAGTCTAAACGGGCGACCGTGGCTCAGGGGGTTGGGAATCGCATCTGTAACCGGAAGGTCGCCGGTTCAATCCCTGGGCTCTCTGTCCTGGTCGTTGTGTCCCTGGGCAGGACACTTTACCCTACTTGCCTACTGTTGTTGGCCAGAGGGGCCGATGGCGCGATATGGCAGCCTCGCTTCTGTCAGTCTGCCCCAGGGCAGCTGTGGCTACAACCGTAGCTTGCCTCCACCAGTGTGTGAATGTGAGAGTGAATGAATAGTGGCATTGTAAAGCGCTTTGGGTGCCTTGAAAAGCGCTATATAAATCCAATCCATTATTATTATTATTATTAAACAAATTATACTGTACACAATTACAGTGTTATACCATAAACCACATTTGCAGTACAGTGATACTATAAAACTTAATCACGGTAAGTCTTTCTAACTGTAAACCACGTTTACAGTAAAGCTGTTATACTGTAATATATGTTTACAGTAAAGTGGTTGAACTGTAAAACATCACAACAGTAAAGATACTGTAGATCAGTAATTACAGTAACTTACTGGCAATAGTGTTGCCAGTAAGTTGCTGTAAAAATACAATAAAATGTCTAACAGTGTACCACTGATCTTTGATCCGTGGTTGTTGATCAATGATAATAACAATTTGCATACTACTTAACTTATTTTTACTTTATTGACCTATATAAGACTCTTCACAGGATAAAAACCACAAAGTGCTTCACAATAATATAAAACAGATATTAATGATCAAGAAACTGCCCTCACAGCCCATTGTTCGTCTGAGACATTCCCTTTCTCTTCGAAGAGAGAGCAAAGTCACTCAATGATTGACCGAACGTTTCTCCTACTGAAACTGCTACATCCAGATCCCATTTTTGGGATTTCCTTACCTGGATCATTGAGCATGCATCGAGACATCTCTGAAATAGTTGTGGTGAAAGTTGCCTCTATGCTATGGCCAACAGAGGGTCTGGTAAAAACTGGTAACTTTAAATTTGGGGGTGGGGGATTTAGGATTATAAAAGGGACATTTTAAGACACTGTCAGCTGATATGCTTTGGATCAGTATCATTTTCTGTTACTTAAGTAAATTTTTTTGGTGAATTTTGTTTAGGTTTGCATCCAAATTTTCTGTCTGGAAGTATTCCAGTTGCTTTTTTCCTCCACACAATCTTTCTATGTAGGCTGATTTGGACTCATCCAAAAGCTGTTGGTTCTGGGCATCTTCTTCTGCAAATTGAATGGCTTTTTAAAAAAACGTATAAAAACTGTTCCCAGTGTATCGCTCTCCCTTGCTGATTCTATCTCTAACGTTTTGATTGCAGGCATATACCTCAGTATTTCTGCTCATCTCTGAGGCGTTGGTTTTATCTAACAGAAATGTGAGCCAGACTACTGTTAGTCTTTCTGTTTCTAACTGTCTGCTTCACGATATCATGTTTCCTAAACATTTGTTTTCAGTATGATATCATGTAAAAACCCACATTAATAACTGCCACTCTAACCCTGTGAGGCCTGCTGGGGGAGCTGTTGAGTATTTGTGAACCTTTCAGGATCCCTAAAGGGAAACGCAAATCCTGACTCCTGCCACTCAGAGAAATGAAGAGAAACAATAAAGAGCACATTAATCGAAAACACTGTCTCTGTCACACTAAGAAGGGGTAAAAACAGCAACTGAAGTGTTTACAAAAGTTAGCACAGATACAGTTTTACATTAAATACAGGAAATATCACCACATGCTTCATTTCTAACCTGATATATTGCAAAACATAAAAAGAACAAACTCGTGTTTTATTTTAAAAATATACTTTAATACAACAGCTGCATATAAATATTAAAATATACATTATACAGGTGTACAGTACACTCACACAAAACAAAAACAAAAAATATTAGGCTTCTATTTGTACGGCACTTCTTGTATTTTTTTTCTTTTTTTGATTATTATTAAGGATTACGTACTGACTTACATAAAGATGAGTTAATGTGTTAACAGGTCCAAAGTATTACTGTAGTATTGTGATTACTGGATTACTGAGAGACAGACAGGGGGGTGTGGGAGGGGGAGAGAAAGGGAAGAGGAGGAGACAGGGTTGCTGTACAGTATATGACATGGCATTGTGGAATGTTTGCTAGTCTCTTAGTTTTCCTTTCCTCCCATCTTTCAGTGTGTTTTCAGACAGATTAAAGAACCAGCAGGGATGTGATTGTTCACTCTTTATTCTCTCCACAGGATTTTTCTCTAGAATACTAAAGTACTATTTCATTTCTAATGAGACATGTTTTTCTGTTTTTGTTTTTTTAAACTGCTCACATCCACAACTGGCCTTTGGTTTCGACTCATCATCAATCTGGACAGAAACGACTGACTCGGTTTTGGTTAAAGCCACGAGGTGTGTCTCAGCTGCCACCGGCTGTGCCATCAACACATGTGCAGCACGTTGTTAACGTATCGGATGCTACAACCATGCAGGTTTTCAAAACCCACTAGTAGTACGAAATGCTCTGTGAGAATGAATATGAATGTCTGCATTTTTGGTCACTGCATACGTTACTGTCCTGCCAAAACATCAGCTGTATTTCCCCTGAAAAGTACAAAAGAATAACTTTTTTAACAGAAATGAAAGTGTCCTTTGGACTTTTCTATTAAACACCAGCTTCTGTGGCTGAAGAACAAAGGCACCACAGACGTGTCTAACTGCCACTTCCCATAGACTCCCATGTTAAAATGCCCAACTTCTGTCATGAACATGATTACAGCCTGGTACAATATATAGTTTTGGTCTTTACAGCTAATTTCCCACTTTACGGCAACTACAATTCACCCATTTGGATTTCTGGCCATGGCCAGTTTGACTGACAGGTGCAGACACAGGCAGCTCTAGGCAATGACTGTTTCCTAAAGCAGAAGCTGTTTAACTGTGTCTGTCTGCATAAACGGGGTTCACCAACTCCAAACACACTCCTTTGGTGTCCTCCAAGATCCTGACAGCACATCGGCAGAAGTGGATGATGTACGTGTCTAAGATCCAAAAACTACAGCATGAAAAGCACAGTGACACTTTCTCTTGCTTTTAACATTTGGTTTCCCTTCAGCTCATTGGAAGCCTAACTTTTGTTTTCCACAGCTGGCTGACGAACCAACACCAGCACAAGCAAGAGAAGCTCCCAGTTGTACCAGACTACACGTCCTCCACCTGGAAACGGAGCTCAGTGTAGGGAGATGATTCTTTCTCAGACTGCCAGCGGACAGCGATCGCACTGCTTCTGCTGGACATATGAATCCTGCTAAGCCTCAGCTTGAACTGCATGTCCCGGCTTTAAAGGTGGTGCCTTTGAGGATTTTTTAACGGAATTATCTGACAAACAATGTGACTTTCTAACTTGTGTGGACTTTCAACAAGTCTGTGTTTGAGTTTTGATGACTGCAATCTGAATATTTTATCACTTATACCTAATTAACAGTATTCTCTTTGTGGGTACTGTAACCAAACGGTTTCTTGATATAGTCTGCTGGCCTCAGCTGACAGTACAGTGCTTTCACCCTCTAGCCTAAATACAGCTCCAAAAAGAACAACAGAGCTGCTGCCAAAATGTTAATGGCGAGAGTTCAAATTCCACTCTGATAAAGACATATAAAAGATTAGCAAATTAGTTAAGATGACATTGCAACCGCTGCTTTAACACAAGACCAAAGCCTCACACATAACCTCATAAGGTACGATTTAACCTTTAGCAACAGTATTTCCCAAAGCACCAAGCAGTTCCTCTAAAGCCTTGAAGTTGTGGTATCTTGCTGTCTGAATAAAATGTTCAATAATTTATCATTAAGTTTGCAAGCAATCTAGGTTTGGCAGAACATGGTGTGCACAAGTAGGACCTTGTTAATCATACAAAGTCAGAGTCCTTAAACAACCACTGCCAGATGTTCTAAAAACAGATGTTCCGCTCTCTGATTTAAATGCAATGATAACACATGAGGCACCGACTGGCAAAGCCTCATCTAGCTCCTTCCACTTCAATTTAATTGATGGAGAAAAGTAATATGGACCTGCAGGTTGAAACTGACACTTGGACCCCATCTGGCTCCTTCCAGATGGAAGTTTCCAGGTCAGCAATAAAGGAAGCGGGGCATCGAGACGCAGGCCACCAGGGCGATTGAAAGATATCAGAGTGTGGCAGAGGGTGGAGGTGACGGTGTGGATTAGAAGGGTTCGGATAAACTACTCAGGGTCCCTGACTAAGTGCCGCTTCCCTGGCCTCCTCTGCCTTTGAAACTGGAGAAGCCAGAGTGTTTCCAACAATGAGAGCAGTGGAGCAGAGCGGGGACGGGCACTTGGAGGTCAGCAGCGTCCCACCGGTGTAGTCTTACTGATGAGTCTATTCAGCCCAGCGGGTCCACAGGGCCTGAATGCCTGGTCCAAAAAGCCACTGCAGCCATGTGTAAGCTTAGGAAGGTCAACCACTTCTAATTGTTCTCACCCTAACACTGCTGCTTCAAGGATTTAAGCTACACTTTACAAGCATGGCACACACAGAGGTTAAAACTTCTTCCTCAGGCAGCTATAAAAACGTCAGAGTGTAAAAAAAGAAAACAATCGGTTAATCTCGTGATTTTAAACAGTTACTGAAGATAACAGACAAACTTACAATGAAATAAAATCCTGTTCACAGCAGCCAGAAAAAGGGACGGTCTGGTCATCTCGGTTGTGAAATCACTTTATGACCAGAATTACTGTTAATTCATTTTCTCATGTTTTGGTTGCAGTTCAAAATTCCACTGGAAGTCTTTCAAAAGCAGAGCATCTCCACACAGCACAGCTGTGTATGAGATACAGAGCTTTTACTGTTTTATTAGCCCACAGAGGGGTTTTTGTTGTTGTTCTAATAAGTACCTGCCTCAGTTATATTGCATCTTTTCGTATCCATACTTCCGTGCCAGCATTTAATGCACCTCTAACGTTTAAAATGTCAACAGTCAACGATACTGCTTTGAAACGTGAAACTTAGTCTGCTGAGATAAATGGATGAAAAGATTAAAACCTCCCTGTAACGTTTTCAGTGGGAATTTCCACACTGGTAGCAATCATTAACAGCCTCAGATGTGTGTCCTCTCTGTATACCACATATGCAGAAGCTCCTTACTTTCAACTGTCACCATTCCCTAAACTGCTGAGCACTCAACGTCTTCCCCCTTTCTCCAGAACTTTCTCAGAAAAAGCCCACGTGCACATGAGCAACAGGCAAGTTTCACAATTGTTTACTTCTCTCTGCGTCTGGCAGATGGTGACACCCGACGAGGAAGCCAGTCAGATAAGAATCGTCCAGTTTCTGCAGAGTCATTGTCTATATTAGGTCGGATGTGGACAAAATTGTAAGCCGAGACTGTTTGTTCTGGGCTGTTTGTTAAACCCCAGCAGATCCGCGGCTGAGCCTGGGCCGGGCTCGCCCTGTTCTGACCGTGAAAAAGTGAACAGTGACCACACGACTGACATCTTTGGGTCAGTTCACTTTTCTCTCTCTCCTCCTTCCAGGTGCACACAAACAGAAACACTACAGAGGAACTGAATCAGGAATGTGAGAAACAGAAACAAGTGGCCTTGCCAAGACCGGCCACTCCCTATTAAAGCTTTACAGTTAAAGGGATATTCCACAATACAACAAGCTACAGCATCAGTTAAGGCCCTTAGATGAGCGCACCGCTTGTGTAAAACCGGCTGTTTTTCTGTTTGGATCAGAGGCAGGAATTCACCGTGTTACAACTGTTTGCAGTTTTTGGCATATAGATGAATGTACACAGCAGATGGTGCGCTGTGTTACGTAACAGCGATCTGAACGAAGGAAAATATCTGTACAAACTTGTGTAGTCTTTAAACACAAAGACCTCATCCTCCTCCTCTGACGTGACAGATGGGTGTGAGAGCGTTTTAAAGCTCGGCGATCTGCACAGTTGTTTCTCTGCTCTTTCCTCATGTTTTCTGTTGTTGTTGCACGAGCTGCTGCCAGCGCACGATCCCGTGACTCTGCTGGCAGCATCAGCAGCTTCCCAGCCCCCCGGGAGAAAGTGTGAGTTTTGGGGGGGGGGTTATGGGTGTAGAAGTGCACACCATTAGCTACACTCAGTGACCTTCCCTGAGATCACGCGTCTCTTCACGGATGATCACATGAAAGCCTGAGCGGGTTTCTGTGGTAACGTTGAGGACGCCTCATTGACATTAGAGCTGAATCGGGTATCTTTTCATTCTCAGACCGTCTTTGGCACCAGAGCCTCGACGCTCTGTTCCCCAGCAAGGAAGGCCATTCCAGCTGAGCAACAGGAATCCTCTGTTTACAGTACAGCTTTATACAACCATGAGCAACATTTCCCAGAACAGAGCAGAAAACTAAAAGCAGGAGCGACGCTAAGCTGCCCCTCACTCTTCTAAAAAAAATGACAACAAGCAAGACATCCACGACGTGAAGAGTTTAAGTTGAACCGCTCCGTTCCTGAATGAGACAGGAAATGTCTTGTTTTTCCAATTTTTTTTCCATAGAAAGGGGGCAGTGTGTAGAACAGCAGCTTTGGAATGCAGCCCAGATGGGAGCTTGTCAAGGTTAAAAAACAAAAGGGAATTGCTCCGAGAACAGCCGCTCCCCTATGTATATTTCCCAGATATGATGTTCACAGAAACCAGTGCCCACTATTGTTTCCACAAATAGATTTCAACATATACGTGAAAACAATGTAGGTTTCCATGTATAGACTTAATTTAAAAGGAAAACATTCTGCTTCACCTTTTTTTTTTGGTGACCCCAGATGAGCCTGCATTTTTTTCCTTCTTCTTCTTCTAAGTAAAGTCAAGTGATGCCAAGCTTGGCGCAGCAGTCACGAGTTAAGTTTTACCTTGTAATAGGTTTTAATAACACAGGTCCCTGTGGCTTTAAGCTCCAGGCACTTGAGAAAGGCGTCATTATGCAAACAAACCGCCTATTACAACAGTACGTCCTTGCAGGCCAAAACCCAGTCAGCAGTTACTGCCTCATGCCTCCAAATGTGTTTGCATGACTTTTCTGTCATCATATAGTAGCACCATACTGAAACAAGCCCAAACCAGCAGTTGGTCGCAAAGCGCTTGGTGCCCTCAAGTCTCTCAATCAATATCTGTCTTTAGAAAAAGGTGCCAAGAGTCTTTTTTTTCCTCTCTCTTTTGGAGGATTTGAAGCCCTCTTCAAAGGTGCTTTGTTGCTCTTACCACAGTGCAATTCAAAGGTCTTAATTAATTTTTTTAGCGTCCAACAACATTTACAGAGTGTGGACAGGTTGGTCTCCAGCTTTAGCAGAGACCACAGAAAAATAAAGAAAAACAGAAAATAAAAAGGCAGATTTTTCTCTCTCAAAACTCTCAAGACTGACGCCCACTTTGTGGGCTGTGGCATCATCAAATAACAACAAAATCAAATCAACAAAAACAAATTATTTGCTTTCTAGCTCTACAAGTGTGTGTGTGTGTTTTTTTTTCTCTATTTGTCATTGCAAGTCAGGAAATTGCGCTACATAATCAGGTCAGGGGGTTGAGGAGAGGGCTTGGGGCAGGCATCGAGGACACTTCCCTTTTTTGGGGTAAAAAATAAATCCACCACAGATCAGCTAAAGGAGCACCAGGCTGCAGAGCTAGACGGCCAACCAATCGACAAGGCGTTTGGTCAAGTCCCGTCTGCCACACCACGGCCTCTCGGGTCCGTGACGGTAGTGCATTTACATGAAAAGGATCTAAGTCTATCAGGTGATGCCCATCTTTGAATGATGCATGCAGGTAAATAGGACAAGAATTAAAAGTGTATCAGTCACTTCACCCCTCTCTCAGCAGGACAGGATGGTGTGTTAATGGCTGGCAGCATCTGAAGTGGTGAGAGGTGTCAGAGTAGTTCAGCAGTATCACTTATCTTTGGTCAGTTTAAATTAAGGTGCAGTTTGTTTTCTTTTTTTTTCTTTTGATCTCTGCTTACATTTTGATGGGGTGACGGGGGTGTCAGAGAGGGATGGGTGACTATTAAAGCTCCGAGGACTTTTCAATCAGTTACCATTGACTGGTCTGGCATTGGGTCTCATTTCAGATGCTGGTGCAATTCAAATGGTATGTAGAGCTTCTATAGGAGCCCAGCCAAACAAAAAACAACAACAAAAAAAACCCCCAAACCAAAACAAACACACCCTCTTCTTTGTTTCCCGTGCCTGGGCTCCTCCCACTTCCTTATTTTTAGAACTTCCTCTTATCCTCAAATGCCCCCTCGCCCTCGGCTCACTAACGGCCCCCTGACAACAACTACGACCATCTACAAAACAGTGCAATGTCTATTCATAGGCACAATGGGGTACAAATACAGCACAGAGAGGGAGAGAGGAACACTATACACGCTCATACAGTATGTTACACGCACACACTTATGCACGCACACAGAGAACACAGAATACAGAGACAGCAGCAGCAGCAGCAGCAGCAGCAGCTCTGGCCTGTTGGTGGTTGTGGTGCAGCCTGCAGAGACAGAGCGGTGAAGACGGCTGCTGTTTGGAGGACCAACAGGAGAGGACCAGGAGCAAGGTAGCAATTTACTATCGCTTTGTTTAGGCTACTCCTTCCTCTTCTTCCTCACCTCCTCTTGGTTCCCAGCCTCTCCACTTTGCCGTCTCTTTGCTTAAATGTGTACGACGTGAGAGCAGAAGAGGTGTAGAGGAGCTTGGTCTCGACAAGTTGGTGGTGCTGGGAGGGCGGGGTTGGAAGAAGAGGGTACGGAGAGAAAAGGGACTGCTGTTTTGGGGTTTTACCCCGATGCCTCATCCCCGTCCTGTGGGGGCTCTTTGCGTTGGTTCTGACCGCCTGCGCTGGCTGCCAAAATCCTCTGCACAAAGTCTTTGGTCCGCCCAGCAACTAAGGGACCTGAGGTAGCCATGGAGATAAATTAGGAGGTGCGATGGAAAGAAAAGGACAAGTCGCAAGCAAAATCAAACCTGTTTTTATAGCACGAAATATCCAAACTGCTTATTACATATCTGTAATGTTAGTCTGTTTCTCACCACTCGACTCTCTGAGGATGTCTTCGAGCCGTTGGGTCATCCCTCGTTCGTCCGTGTCCTCCTCCTCGCTGCTCTCCACTCGCCGCCTGATCACTTCCTTAATCCGTAGCAGAGCTCCCAACAGGTTTTCTATGCAGCAAAAAGAGGAAAAAACAGCAGTGTGAGTCAGGAAAGCGTTTCCAGGGGTCGAATTCTGTTTCTGAAAGTCGAGGGAGAATAACTGATATCATTCAGGGCTGTGGAGTTCCACAGAATCCAAAGGCGTGCATTTTTAGTCGCCTACATGAGACAAATTACAGTGTTTAGTGCAGGGCTGTCAAACATACTGACCTTCTGTTTGCAAGGGATGGCTAATCGGGACTAAATTGGCTCAAAGAGAGAGCAGCTGAAACAGCTTGTTTTAGAGATAGGGTGAATTGAAGGGGCTACAGAAAGGCTGTGAGATAAATAAGAACTATTTTGAACTGCCAATCATGCAAAGCTGCTCTCGCAGAACTCCCCTCAGCGGTACGAAGCAGATGTTTATTTTCAGAAAGCAGAAGAGAAAGCAGAGAGAAAAAGAAAGGGAAAGTAAACATCAAGCTGAAACTAAAGGAGTGAAAGTGGTGCCCAAAAGGTCAGATGAGTGAGTTTGTGACTCAACCCTCGATCTTCAACTCCTAACTGTCCAAGTGGAGCTGCTCAGTGGCTAACAGATACTGACTAGTAATATGAAGCATCTGGAGTCAAGAAACACGCTTTTTGTTAAAGGAATCCTTCTTGGGTCTGTGAGATAATAGCAGATGGGTTGCTACAACATGTGGCACAGAGAAGCAGCTGGTTGGGCCCACGGGAAAGCAGAAAATGTAGGGTTGAAATTGGCTTGGAAAATGTACGTTTAATAAAAAGTATTTTCTTATTATTAATATTATACTTGGAGAGGTTTGCGGATGGTAAGCAGCAAGCCCAGCCAGTGGGTGGGCATGTGATTAATAGAAGAGGTAATCTTAGTTTTTAATTTAAAAATAAATGGATTGTTTTACATCTATAATTAGCAAAAGTGGTTTAAGAGTGAATTATTATATTAACATTATAATGGTATATTTATGTAAGCCCCGCTTCTTTCCAGTGTTTGAAAATTTTCCCCAAACATCTGTGTTTTTGTTTGCTTATAAAACAGAAACGGTTTAGTTTAGCTCAGATAGTAGTGCTGTGAATCATCGGCACCTCCTATGCTAGTGGCTCCTCCCCTGTCAGGTCATGTGACCCAGTGGTGCCATGACACCCCTTCTGTCTGTGTACATTATTCTCGCCTTGATGTGATTTGTCCAGGGCTCATATCAGCAGGGAGTGCGTGTGTGGGCGAAGGACCACAGTGGGTCTGACCAGCTGCTCCCCAAGTCTCTGTAACACACACACACACACACACACACACACACACACACACACACACACACACACACACACGCACACATTCACACAAAGCAAGTCCGGAGGCTTCACACAGCACTGGCATGGTACCAAAGTGCTCTTTGTTTGAAGTTTCCTGTTGAATCTGCGGCTAAGTATGCAAAAGTGTGTTTTGTATAGATGCAAACAGCAGCGATATAAAGCGAGTGAATGGAAGAGAAAAACAAATGACACAGGAGCAGAGGAGGAAAAACGGAAGGAAGGAAATCTGTGAGGTTAAGTTCTGTATTTGGGCCAGTCAGAAGGCAAAAAATCACAAAAGCAGAAGCCACAACTAAAATCTTTGCGAGCAAATGCTGGGCCAAAATCAGGAAAGACTGAAACGTTCAGAGAAAATCAAGGAGAAATGGACAAAGAAAGTTGATGCTAGTGAGGTTGGAATTCACAGAGATCGATAGAAAACCAGACGAGGAGCACGAAGAGTAGGACGAGGAGGAGGAGGAGTAGGTGGGCAGAACTGGGCTGATAGATTTGGCAGAGTCGAGGTGTTGATTATCAGGAGCGAGGTGAAGTCGCACTTCCAAGGGTTTCCCTGCTCCTCGTGGTCTTGTTACTATCAGTTCTCTGCATTAACCTGTTTTCTTAAACAGAGCATCTTCAGTGTTATTTGAAAAGATGGTTTCTCACTAATTTAGCTTGATTTAAATTTCATTAGTAAGGAAAATGTCCACCTTGCCACGCTGCAGCCTCTGATGTGGTTTTACTCTCATTAACTGACGCTGGGTATAATAAATTAACTCATTCAATCATCTATCAATTTAAATTGTAAGGCTCTTCCATCTCATATATAGTGTTACAACAGTCTGTCCCACAGAGCCAGTTCTCCCACTTCTTTCCTCTACTAAAGTCAACTCACGTGAAGTGAAAAAAGACTCACAATGTTTAGAAGTTTTGTACATACAAAACTGCTTCACCCGTTTAACGGCTCAACAATTCAAAGATCTGATCAACCAATCACCTGGCAGGAATTCAGAGCATTTAAGCATGTCGACATGATCAAGACGAACTCCTAAACTGCAAACCGAGCAAGGGACGGAAAATTGATTTATGTGTCTTTGAACTAAACATAGCTGTGGTGCGAGACAAACTTGTCTCAGAAACTGCTCATCTACTTAGATTTTCACACACAACTGATAGAGGAGGCCAAGATTATCTTCTATTTGATAGAAAAGGTTAAGGAAGAGAAGCAAGACTAGTGCAAGCTGATGAGGAAGCAACACTAACTCAAACAAATAAATAAATACTTGACTTGACTTGACTTGAACAGTAGAAGAAGATTTCTGAACACACACGTTGAAGCAGTTAGGACTAGGTGTGGGACCACACACTGTATATAAAAGATGGACACACCCATGTGACACCACTCACTGGTTTTGTGGAAACCTCCAGGATAGAGTTTTGGTTTTTAATGAATGCAGCAGTTTAATTAATTAGCAGCTGATTTGCATTTTCTTGCTCTCCTCCATTTAACTTCACTTTACTCTAATTTATTTGAACACCGTCACTACTGGGAGAAGCCAAAAGGTTGATGGGAACTGACTAAATGTTTAGACTATAATGCTGATATTTGGTGCTGCTGTATAGGTGACTGTATCACAAGAAAAAGCAGATATCATTATCGTTAGCCACCCACAGCAAGAAGGGTCACCCATTTGAAAAAGAGAGAAATATAAAAATAAACATAAAATAAAAATCTAGATGCAATCATTTATAAGAAGAGCATGTATAGAGTTTAATGACTATTTTGACTATATGTTCAGGGAAAAGTCAGAAGTGTCAGGCATCTGAAACCCCCTGCTAAAGAATACCCAGTGATTTCCTGAGTACTGACCATATTCCTGATTGAGCCCCCACAGCTTGATCTTGTTGGCTTCGTGCTGGGCCTTCTTTTTCAGCCGGCAGGCCCTGAAAACAGAGGAAAATAAAACACTGTCATTCTTTAGACTTTGTGCGAGCATTCCCATTCTCCACATGACCCCGTTACTGAGTCAGCTGGCTCACGCTTTCCAAACCATGAGGAAGATTGAAAACCTCTTTAACCCCTCTGAAGGACCATTTGACACCACAAAAGGGCAAATCCAGTTCTGGTTTGAGAGTGTTGGAAAAAAGGGATCTGAGAATAAAACAATCAATGCGTGTCAAATATTAATGCCTCTCATGGGGACTATTTTCTGCAATGTGGAGAGAATTTCTCTTTTCATACAGCTATGAGTGAGCTAAATGAAACTTAGGGAAAGAAAATACTTGCAGGTCAGTAGCGCTGGATAGAATATTTCCTCAGTGTTTCTCCACATGTTGACTTGAGCCTTGCCAGGTTTTTCTTTTTTGTACCACAGTCCCTGATGGTTTGAGGAGGATGTGGACGACAGTACAACAATTTAAATGTTCCACTGCGGGGATGGGACTTAACCAAGTACTGAGCAGGTTCCAATATGCACCACAGGTTTTTACATTTGGAAATGTGATTATAGAGATATAGAGTTTCTGTTCTTAATGCAAATCCAAAAATAGTCCTTGAGAGATCTTGCTGTTTATTGTGATGGATTACCTACAGCTGCAAATTGATTTAAGTAATGTACTGAATGAAAATCAGTCGCTGCCTGAAGGTAGGAAAAGTGTTCACCAAGTTGAAAGCTTCTGATTCATGCATGTGTTTGGAAAAGGGCTGCAAATGGTTGTGTTTAAGAAACCTGGAAGTGTATGCCAACCTGTGGCCAGCCACAATAGGGTGTTGTGGACAATGCATCAGGCAGGAAATCTACAATCTGATGATATCTGATGACGGTTGGCAATTCTCTGCACTGAATTTATGCATCCTGTGAAACATGATTATTAACCTTCTTAACATGAGTACTGAGCAGCATTTGTAATGTCAAAGATTGCCAAAGTTGCAAAGATTGCAAGATTTACTTTGCTTCTGTGGGTAAATCTACAGACTGTGTCAAATCCAAAGTAGTTCTTGGACTTCAGCCTGAAATTCTGCTGCTAAAAAAGTGGACCACATCAGTCCAGCTCTGAGGTCCTTACACTGGCTGCCTGTCCGTCAGAGGATAGCCTTTAAAGTTCTGATGCTGGCCTATAAAGCTCTGAATGGTTTAGGACCAAAATACATCAGTGACCTCCTGACCCAGTATGAACCATCCAGATCCCTCAGGTCATCTGGATCCGGTCTTTTATCAGTTCCCAGAGTCAGAACCAGACACGGAGAAGCTGCATTCAGCTTTTATGCTCCTTATATCTGGAACAAACTCCCAGAAAGCCTCAGATCAGCTGAAACACTCAGTTTATTTGAATCCAGGTTGAAGACTCACCTGTTCTCAGCTGCATTTGAATAAAGCACCAAATCCACACTTTAAGCTTAAATTTCAAAACTTACATTTAACTACTGATTTTATCTATTGTTCTGATTTTATCTGTTTTGATTTTATATACTGTTGTTTGTTTGTTTGTTTGTTAATTAGTTAGTTAGTTTATTTGCTTGTTTTATTCAATTTTAAATCATGCTTTTTATTTGTTCTTGTTTCTAATGTCTCTGTAAAGCACTTTGAATCACCTTGTTGTTGAATTGTGCTATACAAATAAACTTGCCTTGCCTTGCCTTGCTATTATTTCTGGTGTCACCAAGTCCTATATTCCTGAACACAGCCGAACTTAAGCTAATTCATATAAACTTGATGGCCAAAGGTTCAAACTTCACATTAGCTTGCAAGCTAGGTGAAACAAATTATTATAACAGGAAATGCATAGCAAAACCCCCCCAAAACCTCTTAACAGTGTATGATGGAGGTTGTCCTGTCCCTGCTTCCAACGATCCAATTACATACTGAAGTTTAAAAAGGAGTATTTCCTTCCCACCTTCCCCAAGTCCGTGCATGCTCATGGGGGGGGGGGGGGTGTCTTTGAGTTGGCTGTCGTGATTCGGTGTTATACAAATAAAACTGCATTCAACTCAATTAAATTCACTCACATTCAATTGTGTAGTGGCAAGCAAATACAGTTACAGTATAATAATAAGATAGTAGCAGAAAAGATGATGGTAAGTTCTAGTATGATTTTATTTTTAGCTTTCTCTATCTACAACATGACTTAGCTTAATGTTTGCTCAGTGCTCTGGTGGAATGAGCCAGAGCTTTTCTTTTGCTCGTGTTCATACAACACCTACCACTCACCTTTTTTTTGGTGTGAATATTTGTGTATTTTTCTAGTCTGTAAAAATGCTATTTATATCTTATTTTTTGGCAAAGATGGCAACAATGTTTAAGTTTTCATTTATTTTGCTGTTATTTAATCCAATTTAACCGGTGATCCTATAGATGCACTTCATATGCCCAAAACACCACTAAAATAGACGTTACACCTTTTTCTTTTTTTACATGTATTTAGATAAGAGCTTGAAACAAGCAGCCAGATTTACTATTCAGAACAGTGGAGAGGCTTCTGGAGGGACTTTGATAAAATACAAATAAAATTATTTAAAAAGAAAGAAAGAAAAAAAAAGCAGTGATATAGGTCTATTATGAAGAAGTTAGCTATAAAGCTTCTTTTTGTTGGTTCATTACTTGAAAGAGCTCACTTCAGCGGATGTATGGATTTGTGTCTCCTCTGGTTTCTAACTGGTCAAAATCACTACACCATGAAACCACTGAAGAAGCTAAACAATACTTTCCCAAATGATGGTGTATTCCTGCTGAGTCTAGTTAGTAAGTTAGCATCCGGGACAGTTATCATTGCTAAGCGTGTTGGCTGGAATGTTGTGCCAAACTGGGCGAGGGCTAAGAACCAGCCCAGTGTTTTTCCTTTGTGCCGCCTGAATGCCCCAGGCAGGTTATTTCAGACATGAGCAGGGAAAAGAATGAGAAGGAAGGTCTGAAGGCGGTCAGGCTAATCCAACTACTAACCCCAACCTGGACTCACGCAGCCACAGCTATGACAGAGTAAAAGAAGTGAATCTTCACATGAGATTCCTGCATACTAAACAAAAACATGTACTCGGTGACTTCGCAGTCACACTTCCTCTGACGTTAAATTTCCCTCACTCCCCTCCCCTTCAGTCTCTTTTTCAGCTTTATTTCTGTAAGTCCTTGCCAAACTTTCTATTAGATGACATGTTTGCATCGTGTTTAATGTATGTTTTGAATTACAAGATATTCCCAGGCTCCTGCAATAATGTCCTGAATTCTGAAATCTCCCCCTCCCTCCCTGCAAAGATGAACTTTATATGACCCATCTTTCCCTCTACTCCTCGTCTGCCTCTTCAATCCTGCCTGATTTCCTTGTATTCAGCTTTTCATCCTGCTCCCCTCCATCTCCCCGCCTCTCTTGTTTTTTCCTCTGCTTCCCTCCGTCCTTCCTTCACTTATTCTGTCAAGATAATATCCAAGGTAAGTTTGTTACAAAGAAACAGGCAATGCAAAAATACACTGAAGACCAAGCTTTTCGACCTTCAGTGTTGTGTGTGTGTGTTATTCTGAGGGACATATTTTAAGTAAATTAAAGCCCGTTTGAAATTTTACAAATGGTAGTTTCTTTTAAGGCTTGCTGATCTGCAGAGTTCAACGACATGACGGCATCATCAAAGGAAAAATTCAAATCAGCAAAAACACGACCCATTTCCCAAGATCCTTTTATTTTCCATCACATGAATGCAACTGATGGTCTAAAATCCACACAGATATCACGTCTCCATGTGTTCTTCACCGTCCATGTCCTCCACCACCCGAATTTAGAAGGTCAACTATTAAATGCTGCACATATTTGAAAACCAATCTTGACAGGGCTAAAGACTGCAGATACTAGACCACAGAGCCCCGCAGGCTTCTCTTTTCTGCCAACAAATTACAAAAGCTGAAACCCTCTAAAAATTCCCACTCAGGCCTCATAAATCAATACAGAGCATTTCCAGTGTTCTCACTTAGTGCAGAGGATGTAGGAGGGCAGTAAAGAGCATGCTGTACCTGGAGGCCAGCTTGTTCTTCTCCTTGCGTGAACGGGCTCGGGCCACAGCGGGCAGGTCGTTGACCGGACCCATGCCATCGATCGCTGCGTTGAGCTTCTGCAGCTGCTCCCCGATGTTGTGGAGCTTCTGAGGGTTCGGCGTCAGGTCGCTGGCATCTGTTTTCCGGGCTTTGCGTCGCCCCTTTTTGCCTGAATTAACGACAACAAAATGAACTCCATACGTGTCCGGTCAGGTAAAAACAGTGCAGCTCTACCAAACCTGGCCTTAAAATGTCAGGATGCCAAATCTCCCAGTGGTACAAGGCAAGGCATCTATTTGTTTTAATATCTGCTTTCATTTGGAGGTATTATGGTTTGCAGCTCTATATTTTTAGTACTGGACTCTTCTAGAGCAGCTTTGCATGATTAAAGTTTGAAATAAACATTAGGCACCCAAGGCACTTTGCTAAATTGCTATTTAAACCAACTTTCTACTAATTGCTAGCCCCTTAAAATAGAAGATTTGCAAATGGTGTGGGTGGATCATCTGAGCTTGCTACAAGAGCTATTGTTTCCCCCCTGAAATGACTACATTAGAGGTATATGACATGATACAGAACTATCATAGAGATGTCACATAGAAATTACTGTACAATGAATGACATGATTTAAAATATGCATCCACCCCAATAGTTTGATAGATTTACGGAGTATTTACACAACACGTAAACTGTTATCAGTGCTGACTCTTGTTTGAGTGGTTTGACTGGACTAAGTTTAAAGGACTGCCATTCTGGTTTGTACAGCACGACACGGGCTGCAGCACTGCAGCAAAGCTATTGTTGAGCCTGACGTGAGATTCGCGTACGATGGGAATGTTGAAAAATCCACATTTTGACATGCAAGTTGTATGTAGGGCACACGCCTGAGGGTGCAGGTCTGATCTGTGTCACGGGAGAAAAAGGAAATGGGACGATCCCAACTGCAGCGTGCACGTTGGGTTAATGACTCCTGCTGCTAAACCTTCAATCCAGCCCTTTGATTAGGGTTTAACTTATCAATCTGACAATTATCTTTTTTAATAATTAGGTCATCGGCACTCCAAAAATGTCTTCCCCAGAGAAACAACCAGTTTCACTTAATAATCTAGTAACTTTTCTGACTTTTTTATTTATTTATTTTTTGTATGAAACAATCAGCATTAAATAGCATTCACTAGCATCACGCAGTAATGCTGTATTCTCACCCTCTCGGCGGTACAGCGTGCTGGGAAGAGTGCTGGAGCTCCAGGACAGAGACCAGTGGACGTCACCGCCAAGTTTCTTCTTTGTGGCTGACTCCCGAGCACGTCTGTACTCCCAGAAACAGCGACGCTTCGACGGTCGCTCGCCCAGCTGCCTGGCTGGCTCTGCTTCCACCTCTAGAAGGACAAATATGCAAAGACTTAGGCACTCATGTGGGAAAAACCTTGCAGTTCTTCAAGCAACTTGCTTGCCTGTTAAAACAACAAACAAACTAAGTGACAGAGAATAGACACAAGAACAAAATATTTGATGAAAAGAATCAGTGAGTAAGGAAAGCAGCCAAGAAGAAAGTGTTTCATAAAACTTATATCTCCAGAAAGATCGGAAGCCATCTTGTCGGTTTCTTGAATTCCCCCTGGTGCTGCATCCAAACAGACATGTGAGTGGGTGGAAATTATTTCCTATAATCCTTTTTGTCCTGACAAGGCTTCCCTGTCAGCTCTGTATAAAATGCAAGTTTCTCTTTTGCTCTGTTTCTTTTTATCTTGTGACATCTTATCTTCTGGCTGGATACCATTGCACTAAATTACATGTAAGTACAAATACAAGTGGCACAACTGCTGAACCATCAAAAAGAGTTTATTTAAACACTGACAGGGTCATGATAATACAGCTTATATTTTCTAGAATAGTGGGTATCATTACTTTGAAGCACAGCAGAAATACTCCGGAGTAATCGTTTTGGTTCCTGCATTTTCATAAATGTTTGTAATTTTTATCACTTAGAATTTTAACAGTACAAGGATAGAAGGGAGGAAGCACTGATTACTGTTCAGCTGCTCATTAATGTAAATATCTAATTAGCCAGACATCGTCAAGACGAGATGTTGAAGTTCAAACCGATGAAGAAAAGTGTCTTTGCGTGTAATGGTTGTGGGTGCCAGGTGGACTGGTCTGAGTATTTCACAATCATCTCTAAAGTTTACAGAGAATGGTTAGACAAACAGAAATGATCCAGTTAGCAACAGTTCACTGGACCAAAATGCTTTGTTGATCCAAGAGGTCAGAGGAGAATGATGCGACTGCTTTGAGTTGATAGGAAGACAAGAGTAAGTTAAATAATCACTTGTTACAACCAAGATATCCAGAAGAGCATCTCTGAAAACACAACAGGCCAAACCTGGAAGCGGACAGACTACGGCAGCAGAAGATCACACGTGTCAACAACAGAAAACTGAAAAATCGTTGCCTGGTCTGATGAGTCCCGATTTCTGTTGTACCATTCAGATTCGTAGGGTCAGAACTTGGCATAAACAGCATGAAAGCATGGACCCATGTTGCTTTGTGTCAGCGGTTCAGGTCAGTGGTGCTGTGGGGGATATTTTCCTGGCACACTTCAGACTTCTGAGCACCAACCGATCATCCTTAAACACCACAGCCCACCCGAGTATTGCTCCTGACAACTTTTAATGGCTGCTTTCAGTAGGATAAGGTGCAATGTCGCTCAAATCATCTCAAACTGGTTTCTTGAATGTGACAATGAGTTCACTGTACTCAAATGGCCTCCAGATGCCAGTCAATCCAGTAGAGCACCTTTGGGACATGGTGAAACGGGAGATTCACATCACGTGCTGCCCTTAAATCTGAAGCAACTGTGTGACAGTGTGTCATGTCAATAGGGAGCAAAATCTCTGAGGAATGTAGAATCTGTGCCAGGCAGAAGGCAGGGAAAGGGAAACCTGTTAGGGTTACGTGCACCTAATAAATTGGCAAGTGAGTGTATGAGCTTTAGTTCATCTCAAATGTGATAATCAGGCTCTTTGTTGGGAAAAGGTGCACACTTTCACACCGCTCTGGTGAGCTACAACTAGGGAAAATATTTAAGAACAGCACAGTTCTCGCTCATTCCTGCAGCTCTCTCTGCGCAGCAGCTGTATCCCCACAGAGCCTGAGCACCGAGCGCTAAGTGCCAGACCTACTGTTGCTTCTACCGTTCTCTCTCAGCGATGCATCAACATTTAACCTGTGCGTTGTGTCAGATGATGTCCGAATAATGACATTAGACAACCCTTTCATTGCGGTTCTTTGTTCAAGGTAATTACAGGTTGCGTGTATTTTTTCCCCACAGCAGCAGTAATAATCATGCTTCAGTTCACCTCACTGTTGAAAACACTGTTACTTTGTCATAAGATTTAGGGGTTAGCAGTTAGATAAAATAATCTGCTGGAGCTTGAGCTCAGAGTGAGGCATACTTACTCAACACCATTCAGCACAACCCAGGCAGAGCGTGCGCTTTGTGTGAGAGCAATTGTGTTGCTTCTGACTCTCTGAGTGATCACAGAACAGCTGCAGTGTTTAACTTATGAATATGAAACTGCAGTGATAAAATACCCTCTACTCAATTCAATCGTTCAGGATGCCAGAAATGTAAAGCGTCATAGAAACCTACAGCTACAACACCGGCTCCACAAGCCATAGTTCACATTAGAAAATATTTTCATGGCTCTTCAGAATGGCTGGAAGAATCTGATAAAAATAGCAATGAGAAAATTAAATCTTCATTATTTTTTAAGCATACAAATAACATTTATTGAACGTAATCTGGTTAAAATGTTGCAACAGAATCGCTTGACGAGATAATCCAAATCCAGCATTGATGCTCCTGGCCACACTGCTCCGGAGGAAAGTGAATCTTGGAGGTGGACAGCGCTGACAGCCACATATGCAATATTTATTAGAAGAGAAATACCCAGCAAGTGAAATGACGAATGCAACCCAATCATAACTGACAGCTATTCGTGTTTATGTTTGGTCGCTATGAGATCATGCTGTGAGCCCCAATCCAAAAAACACATGCTGTATGTCCTCATGACAAAGCCACCAGCACGTATGCCGTTTCACACAAAGACGTCATAGAAGATTAGCCTCAGGCATGCAGACCCACGAATAATGGCGCTGTCACAGTGAACACAGTCGTTTCTGCTGTGATTAAATCAGATTTGAACTTGATAACTGTGAAGTCCTGCCCTTGCTTTTATTCATGAGTGGACAGTCCACACATACACACACACACACACACACACACACACACACAGACACAGACAGCTTATGTAACATCATGGTGTCTGGTCCTGTCTGCAGATAACGCCATTGTCTGCGCTCCCCCTTCAACTCGATCTTTTGCTCCATGGTTTTCTGTTTCTCAGCCTTTTGTCTGGTTTCCTAAACTCACTCAACCATCATCAATTTTAGCGAGTACACATCACATTTTTACAATCCGTCATTTATACCGTTGCTATCGCTGTGGGCTAATGGTAATAAAAGCTCAACAGGACAAACACACACAAACACACACCACAGGAACAAAGGACCAACAATTGTGTCTTGCGACAGCTGAAACACGAGCTGGACCTCGCTCTTTGAGAGCGAGCCACCGACCTCTCTATTACCTTGCAACGAGAAGCCTAAGATTTGTTTATCTAACGCAAAGCCGATTAGAGGCAGAAAAGGCCTGGGAAAAGATGCTAATCTGAATGGAAGTCAGTTTACATAGGTGTTATCAACATACATGCTTATGTTTCATGGCTTGTAGTTTGGGAATAACAACTCATCTCACATTAAAGGGTTCTGATGATGTTCTGTGCTCTCAGCAAACAGTGACTTCATCTGTTTATTACTGAGGGATTAGGCCACTACAATGTACCTAATTGTTACACTACAACATTTTACTACTGCCTAGAAACCTCCAGTTTAGTCCTGTTAGTTTGAATGTTAGTTATCACAAAACAAAGTCTTTCAACTCTAAACCTCTGCATCCTTTGCTTCCCTGTAATGTCAATGTAACCTGATCTTTTACCTGTTAACACAAAAACCTTTAGCAAGCTATCTGTAAATTTCTCCAGAGCAGCAACACGTCATAGACAAGTGTTCAGAAGCCAAAGACAAAGAAATGCGAATCAGAGCACACTTTCTATCAGCCTTTATGTAGCAAGCCATGACTCAGGCAACAACTGACTGCTTGTTGTGGCCAATCCAAGAATTCATTTTTTGCACTGTTTTTGCACATACAATCCATGAATGAGCCCAACAATTTTTCATCTGTTTAGTTTTGAAAATCCAATTGATGGTATTTAGTGTCTGGATTGTAAGCAGGATTTTAAAAGTCATGGCACCAGATCTTTTTGTGCAGTAGCAAGAATGAAAAAAAAAAATCACAGCTGTGTTTATCGCTGAAAGTGATCAGAATTGCGATATAGCAATTTCCTATTGAAAATATCACCGAGGTCTCAGTGGTAACTGCTGCCCTAAAACTCACACTGACATGTTGCAAATATGGGAGGGAGGATTCATATTGTGCTGACCTAATAAGACCTCCATGCTTTTTTCAAATTTCCTCCAGAATAAACATCCCCACATCTACATAAGAGATACTCAGTTGAGTTCTGAAATACAATGAAAGCTCCTTTTTTTATGAGCAAACCAGAGTGACATTTAAAAAGCTGACTTTCTTTCACTTTCATCTAATCAAAACAGTCAGCAGGAGAGTAAATAACAGCCTTACAGCATCAAGTCAATAAACAGTGATGATATTGAAGCTGTTCTAAAATTTTTCACAGTGATTCTACTCAGTTTTATGCAGCAGAAATTAAACTCAACAACACTGCATCCATTTCAGTCATAGTCATGCAGCAAACTGGTGGCAGTATGTATTTTAACAACATATAGCTTGTATTGATATAAAGACCCCAATACTTAAGTTCCAGAAGTGAAAAACCATATTCATATTCTCCATAGGGATGCTGATTAACAGCTTGTACCGCTGACTTACCTAGTGATATTGACCTAGTGATAGTTTTTTTCTAAAAAGAATATAAAAAGAATAAAAATAAAATATAAAAATATTAATATTAATATAAAAATATGAAAAGAAAAAAAGAATTTCATTCATGATGTTGCAGAAAATAACTACTCTACCCACAACCCTACCTTGAAGCAGTGACGTCTCTGACTGGTGGAGGTTACGGTTGCCATAGAAATGTGTCAAGATTAAGGATGAAACTTCAGAAATCTTAAAAGTGAAGACAGTCAGGAACCAAGCACTGTAACATAACTAGGCCATACAGACCTTTCCTGCATTGGCCCTGGGGGCATGTAAGACTCCTCCCACATGCATGGGTTAACTGGTGAGCCTAAATTGGCAGTAGGTGTGAGTGTAAGTGTGAATAATAGTCTCTCTCTCTCTCTATGTCGGCTACATTGGTGACCCGTCCAGGGTGTACTCACCGACAGCCGGTATAGCGTTCAGCCCAACTACGATCCTGAATCAATGAAGCTGAAGAAAATGGAGGGGTGGATGGATATTGTACAATACTGGAATAATGAAAAGGAGTAAATCTGGGAAGGCTGGAAGTCATTCAATGCAGACTCTGGGAATTGTATGGCATTGTTGCATCAGTAGCTCCTTTGTTGTTAAAAGTATCTATGTACACTATCTTGTACCTTTACCTTTAAAAAAGGAATTGTCTGAAATGTCAATAGAAAAAATGAAAGGGCAATTCACTTCATGAATTCATGGGAGACCTTCCAAAAGTGGGTGGGCACCTTTGTGCTCTACAGCACCAGTGTACTCTTCATATTAACACAGCATGGAAGAAGCTAACACCAACCAGCAGCAGTTCAGGTGCTTTTAATGTCAGGCTTGTTAGTTTGTGGTTTAAGTGCAAATTTCATTTCATAACTTTTCTTAACTTAATTGGATAATCCAAATTGTCACTAGGTGTGAATGTGCGAATGAATGTGAGTGCGAATGGTTGTCTGTCCCTGTGTGTTGGTCCTGCGACAGACTGGCGACCTGTCCAGGGTGTACCCCGCCTCTCGCCCTATGACAGCTGGGATAGGCTCCAGCGCCCCCCTCGACCCTGAAAAGGATAAGCGGAAGCGAATGGATGGATGGATGGAACTTTTCTTAACTTATTTAAAGCTGAGTGAAAAGCTGATGACTTTCCCTGCTGGCTTCACTCTATCTCTCTCTTATTTTGGGTTCAACTCTTGCAGGTAAACTTTCATTGCATTTACAAAAATTAAACAGATTGTGCTCAAACTGAATATTTTGTTCACATCACCTATCTATTGTGTGTTTGTGTCTGTGAGAGAGTGTGTGAGAGAGAGGGTGTGCATGTGCACTGAAGAAGAGAAAGTGCAGAAAAGACAGTAAAGTCACACTGAGCTAAGATTAGATTTTTTTACTACCCATTTTACTATCTTACTGTACACACATCTACTTTATCTAGCTGTATGCATTTATGTGGCACACTTTCTATACACAGGTAGGAAATCTATGTTAAAAAAAAGGAAGTTGTAAATGAGTGAGGGTGAAAGTAAACAGATGACAGGCTTGCTAGCCGGCTCTGTTCTGCATTACTTTGATGTTTAAAAAAACAGAGCAGTTGTATGTCAGCTTTGTCAGAATAAAGTGGAATATATCCAAGCAACCAAAGCTACATATAACCATATTTTGTATCATGATGTGGACAGTAGCATGGAAGAAAGTCAGGCTACTGCTGATAACACTGCTAAAATTAGCCAAACTAATCTGACGTAGTGTGTGTTTGCAACACCACACAGAGCGCAAACACACATTTCAAAGTGCCACACATTTCAACAACATTTGATTAAGGAGGAATGTGATTACAAATTTCATACAGCTCCTATAATAACAACAAAATATTTGTTAGGCCAATATTTAATTCCATCCTCTTAAAGCGAGCTCAGTGTAAACGTTGTTGTCAGAATGAACAACTAGCAAATAATTTGCTTTAATAATTAATTAAATTAATAATAATTAATAATTACAATTATTAATAATTAATAATATGCTTGAACATCCCCAGAAACATTACAGTGTCCTCACAAACTAATTCAAATCAGTTTCAAAATATTATCTGTCTGTAATGTAACACTTCAACATTCTGTCCCAAACAAATAGCTTTCATATAGTAATAATTAATAAGACAAAAACTGACACTGAAACTAATGAAAGCTAAACCAAACACAACAACAATAACAGTAAACTCATGCCAGAGTTTAACTGAAACTAGAATTGAAAATTTAAAAAAAAAATACTGAAAATATTTAATTAGAAAGCTCACATCTATGATAACTCTGGTACTCAGTACTGGCACCCAAAGGTGCTATGACCAGGAGACTTCAATCCGCCATAGAAAACAAATGTTTCTTTAGCAGTAATTACAAAAAGTCCTGGTCATTGTTGTTCCTACGTTGTAGGAATGCTTTTTAGCACACAAACTGTGCATCCTGAAGACAACAGCAACAAATCCATTACTATGAAACAATGTCAAATTTCACAGAACCCGTGTGACAGCTTCAAAGTTCTTCTTTTGTCATTTAGAGTCTGAAAAGCAAAGACTATTTCTACTATTTGTATTACATAAAACACAGAAGCAAAAAATCTGTAATAGTTTGGCATCTTTACAGTTAAGCAATTACCAAAATAGTTGTAGAATTAACTGATCAAGTCTGCTTTTGAGTCGTACTATGTACCTTTGATATTTGTGAATGAGAGATAAGTGGGCTGTAAAGAAATAATGAGGCAAGAAAAATGGTTTTTAATGAGCCACCAGCTGAATGCTGCAGTCTGTAGCTGGCATGTTTATGTTGCTTTTGAAGCTGCTTAGAAATCCCGTTCTTCTGTAATGGTTGTTTAACAATCTGTACCAACTTTCATACCCTATTTAACGTGCTCAGCTAAACCCCCACCCCATCCCAGAAACAAAGCAGCGCGCCTGTTACAGATGGTATTTCAATACCCAAAGACACTTCAGCCCTCAAAGCCATTTTATAACAGTAACACTGTAGTCACTGAAGCAGTGTGATGTCTGGGAATTACACCCGCAAAATTTGGTATCACATGTGCCTGTGCTCAGCCAACCAAGTCAGACGAGACGGTTTGAGGTCTCGTCTGGACTGGAGGCAGAACAAAATGGATTGTGTGTGGGCAGACAGGCTGCTGGCCGCGCTGTGATGAGCCGAGATGTCCTCGCCATCACACACACACACGCACACACACTGAAGCCAGAACTCACCACATTCAGTTTCCGAGGAGCTCGAAATTTCAGCTTCCACCACTGTCTCCTCCATTCCTTCCTCTCCCTCTTCCTCCTCTTCTTCCTCGTCTTCGTCCTGCTCCTCATCCTCATCCTCCAACTTCAGTTCGGTCTCGGCCTGGCTGTCCTCCCTATCCTGCTCTTCCTGCTGATTCTCCACCACCTGCACCTCCTCTGTCTGGGAGTTGTGAGCAGGTCCTGCCCCCAGCTCCCCTCCCTGGCTCAGGGAGTAGTTGTGCTCCTCACTGCAGTGCTCCAGAGCCAGTCCTACTGCAGCTGCTGCTGCTTCCTCTTCCTCTTGGGCCACCTGATACACCTCCACCGTCCGCTCCCTTGACACCCCCTCATCCTGTCCACCTTCAGTCACTCTTCCTGAAACGCACAGCTCTGTTGTCCGGGCAACAGAGATACACCCTTCCTCCTCCTCTTCCTCCTTCCCTGAAGCAGTTTTCTGGACTTCCGGGGTGCCAGGAGGGACTGCGTGTCTGTTCCTCCTCCTCTCCTCCTCCTCATCCTCTTCCTCCTGCTCTTCCCGACTCCTCCCCCAGCAGCCCATCAGCACAGCCTCCTCGGAGCAGGGCAGCAGCTCCCCTCCGACCCCGAGGCCCAGTTTGGTGTAACGAGCCATCTCATCCAGCGCGGACACATCCCAGCGCTCTGGGTGCAGGTCTTCACCAAAGCCTCCGTCGTCCACCAGGTCGCTTAGCAACTCAAAGGGCCGTTTCCTTGGCAATGCTGGGGAGCCCAGCATAAGGAGCACACTCTAAAAGGGGGACAGAGATAAATGACACTTAAACATATGATTTGTGACAAAAAAATAAACAAACTTTTAAATCATTCAGTATTTTAAAGATTATTTTGGTGTAAAATGACAGCATTTACTAGCATTTTAAATTGTGAATCTACTTCTGCTACTAAAACAGGTCAGACTGAGTTGTGTGGGGGGAAAAAAAACCTTAATCAAAATTACCCACCCTCCCCCAGTGCCGTAATCCTGTCAGGATTATTTCACACCTGGCCCACATACACTGACTGTTGATAACTGAGATGCCACGTGAAGAATTTGGTCTTGTTTTCATGTGAGGCATGATGTTTAAACATTGCTGAATAAATAAATAAACTGTATTTGCGATGTATATATATATATATACAAAAAGATTGAGAGTGGTAGAGGATTAATGGCTTTTCAAGCAGAAACCAAAAACAGAATACAAACAACAGTCTCGTGTCCCAATTACATTTCCCACTCTGCCATAGCCTGACCACCTGACCTTCTGCCACTGCGGTTACTGCTGCTGAGCTCTCATTATATTCCTAATAGAGGCATGATAGGACATTAAAGAGAAGAGACATGCAGCAGCTTAATGCATCAATGCACACACAGACAGAGGAGGAGGATTATGTGACAGCACTGAAGCGGAAGGATGACTTCATCGCTGTATGTAACCTAATAATATAGGCTTTATCATAAAAGCACAGTTTACCTGGGCATCTGTTTAATGATAAGTCTTTCCAGACTTCTTCCCGTGCTCTTATAAAAGCACGTGTTTAAATACAGCTGAGAAATAGCTCTAATGTGTGGTGTAGTGAAAGCTGTAATGGTTAAAGATCAAGTGGATTGGAAATGGTTCACGATCCAATCATCATCAAGCCTGTGGCCCGTGTTTATTTTCCTGAAGAAAATAAACACAAAACTATAGTACAGATTGAACAATAAATGTAGAGATGCAAGCAAAAAAAAATCTACATTACAAATAAAAAACAGGTCATATTTTGTTGTCCTTAAAGACAAACACATTTTTTCCCAGAGATTAAGAATTGATTATTGGCAGGTTGGCAAATTTATAACTGAGCATTATAATCAGCTGCTGCTCCTGCAAGTCTTTCACTTTATAGACAAATAGGCTGGTGATCACAGTGCTTATTCTGTTCTGCAGCCTCAGTGAGCTGAGCATCGCTACACATGAACCAGGTTTCCTCCTCCTGTAGTATCACCAGGTGCAGATGCTGGATCTGGATCTGACATCAGGGTGAAATCCTCTCTGGGGAAGCAGCTGAACTGTGACTGTACTGACAGCCAGCAAGCTAGCCAATAAGATATACTTTCAAAGTAAGAGCACGGTATTGTCCACTAATAGATCAATCACTAATGACATCATTTAAATTGCTACAATGACTCACCAACTCAAATTAGGCAGCTATTAATATATCTGTGTGTACTATACAGTGTCTACCCGAGGTCACACTATAAGCTGCGTGAGCTTTGGCTCTGTCCATGTTGTGCTGTCTTACCTGGTCGTACTCTGTCCTGCCTCCCTGTGGCGACATGGCCAGAGGGTAGGGGCTCATCAGACCCCTGTGCCCCCCATAGGCCTCGCCAAATGCAGGCTCCATCCCATTCATACCCGGCTGGAAAGGAGGTAAAACACACAGACACAGAGTAAATCCAACACCGAAGCAAGGAGTAGGATAATTCAGAGGTGATGGGTGAGAGCCACTGTAGCTTTCCTACTTTACCTGAGGCATGCCCAAGGCAGGAGGTTGTCAGGTCGCAGTCCCAACGTGAGTGTGAGTGAGTTTAGCAGCGAAAAACTCAACTGAGTTCTGGTCTGAGCATTGAGATGTCACCAGCAGAGACAAAAGAGGGAAAGAAGAGTTCATCACAAAGATAGAAGTGAAGGTAGATAAAAGGAGACAAAGAGAAATGGAAGAAAGTACTTACCTAAGATTGAGAGGTGAGTAGGCCAAGTGGGTGAGCTCTTTTCACATGTCGCAGCTCTGCAACTCTCGATTTCTCAGCCTGAAGGAGAAAACAATAAAAAAGGGAGCAAATCAATGTGACAATGAAATCTTGGGATGCAATACATAATATGAACACAAAAATGTTACAGTGTTACATAAGCCTTATATTGTTTTGTTGGCTTCGTGCAGTACAAGTTGTCTGTTTGCTGCTACTGATTTCAGTTTGTTTGATCGGCACAAAAGGAGGAGACGACAGCGGTACAGATGATACAATGCAGGTTTTAAATGTGTCTTTTTAATAACAGATCCACAGTGCCGCTCTTAGATGAATGGGCTTCTTTGACAGAAAACATTTCACAAGGGCAATCTGTGAAATTCACTTTCGTTTGTTTATTGTGGTGGTTTTTTTTTTTTATATATTTTGTATTTGTAAAGCAAAACATTAATGAGTTCAGAGCTCTTTATTTGTCTGTTCTACAGCGGCAGCTATTGTTACTTACATTAGTTGGTTAGCTTTCTATTAATACATCCATTCATTCAACATGAAAAAAAAACGTGCTGGTGCTGCAAAAATGTAGGACATATCACTTCCTGAGAAACCTCTGCTAACAACGAGTGTTTAAAACAGCAAATGCAAAAGCTTTCATGCACCAGATAAAGGTTGAATTCTGTTGTGTGACAAAGCATTCATGTGATTCACTGGCATTTGTTATTTATACTGTTATGTGCATTAAAGGAGAACTTTGATGTTCATTTGTTAAACATTACATGACCAGTGTGGGATGAGGATCAATGAGCTGGAAAGGAGAAGAGTTTGGATAGATCATCTAAAGATTAGCACTAGTTAAGTTTGAACTGTCAATAAAACACAGCTTCCATGCTTTGTATGCTATGGAATCAAAAGGCTAAAGTATGCAGGGCAGGAGGAAGTCAATATCCTCAAGGCTAAATATTAGCTCTTGTCCAGCTAAGTGAAAAATGTGCAAAGCAAGCTAGTTAAGCTTAGCTGACAAGTTGAATTGAGCTGTGTTAGCTTGTATCATGACTGCCAAGGTCATGAGCAAACAAAAAAAAAAAGAAAGAAGTCAGTCCATCTCTGTCTGCTCTCTTCACTGCCCAACTGATTCACTCCTTCTTTTATTAATATAAATCTTTAAAAATAAGTTTTTGTTTTATTTTTACATTTTAAAAACATCACAAGTAACCTTACTTAAAACCCTAAATAATGTTTCAGCATTATATTATTGAAGTGGTCACATACTTTGACAAACTGCCATTTTTTCAAGTCAGATCAGGTGAAAAGTACAAAGTTGATATGCATCCAGTTCTTCCAGTTTCAGTACCTTACAGATACCGTGGCCAGCTATCTGCACACACTGCATGTAGACTGGCTATCACAAAAGAAAGTCGACATGAAACAATAATAAATGCATTGATGACAAAACGCTCTGCAACTTTGAGTGCAATAAAAGCTTCCCAAGAGGAAGAGACAGAGAGCCTGACAGGGATAGCATCATAATCAGAACTTTCAGTCATGCCAACTAACTTGAGAACAACCGCTCCAAACATACAGTACTGTGCAAAAGTCTTGAGCCACCCTTTATTTTTTTACATTTAGCTAGAAAAAAGGGAAATTAGCAGTGCAAACACATGGAAATGCAGTAGATAAGGCAAAAACTGGAGTTTGTACAATTCTAACTAGCTTAAAGTTAATACTTGGTATGACCATGTTTATTTTTCAACACAGCCTGAAATCTTAGGCAAGGTTTCTTGTCATTCCTTTAAGTAGTCTTCAGAATTTCTCGGAGCAGAATAGTTTCCCAGCTTCCAGTAGGCAGGCTTTGCTTCCTGCCTATTGTTACGTCTCTGTCACCATGATCCCACATTCTTTCAATAACGCCTGGCTCTGAGGAGGCCAATCCAAAACTGTTGTATTCCAATGTGTTTTTTTCTATCCAGGTATTCTTTCACTGAATGGGCAGCCTATTTTCCATTGCCAATAAGATACTTTCCAGATTTCAAGGTGGCTCAAAATCTGTTTGTGTTTTCTTGTATTTATAATTCCACCAATTATGACAAGATCCCCAACACCACTGGTTGATATGCAAGTCCCAAAACACGACAGAGCCTCCAATGTGTTTTACAGGTGGCTGCAGAGACTTACTGTTGTACCTCTCTCCTAACCACTTCTGTACATATTGATAGCGATCTGAACCAAAAATTTAAAGTTTGAAATTCACTTTATAAGACCTGTTGCCACTGATTTTCAGTCGAGTTCTTGGGTAATTTGGCATGCTTCAGTGTTTTCTCTCTGTCAAGACAACCTCCCTTCCACTGAGACTTCTGATGAGGTTTTGGTAAACATCGATGGTTTATCAGAAAGACCAGATGCATCTCTCCTGTGTCAGGTCTTTGCTGGATTTTCTCGTATTTCTTAAGGACATGACTTTCAGTTTATCTGCTGCAGATAGTTTTTACACCTGCCAGATCTTTTGTCTGGCACCAAACTGTCTGTTATGTGTAAACAGAACATTGGTTTATCCCTTGAGTCAGATGCCTTTTTATGTTTGAATGATTCACACAGGTACAAGAACTGAAAATTAGTATAAGAAAAAACAAACAAACCTGTAGCTCAAGACCTCTTTAAAAAATAAAGTGTGGCTTCTTGCAAGAAAAATATAAAGAAATGAGGGGTGAGTCAAGACTTTTAGACAGTAATGCACAAGCAAAATTATTACCGATGCTAATGCGAAATACTACAAAGTTCTAACCCTCTGCTGATAATTTCATTCACACTATGTTACATCTCCTGCTAACAACTGGCCCACCGACACTGACGGATGGTGTGTTAAACACAGAATTAAACAACTGACCTCACAGATCTGCACGTTGTCACTGATAAAAGGCATAGCTTTTTGAGTAAAGACTGGACCAATATCTGAATACAGTATCGCAGGAATTATAAAGTCAAAAGTCAACATTGACCTATTTGTAGCCCCATGAAGCATGTGTCGTGTACTTGTCTGTTTGAAGGGGCTTAGAATAGAAAGGGAAGAGAGGCAAGAGGTGCAGGACAGGCGGGTGGAAAATTCACAGATTTCAACCAATTCCACATTGAACAGGAAGAAATGGTGCATTTGTCGGTGACCATTTTCAGCCACGAACAGATGCAGAACAGATTGCACGCCAGATTAAAAAAAAGATACAAAAAACCCTCTGCAGTGTGTTAATAATGTTGAAGCTACATGTCACAGTGCAACACTGTGACTCACTGATGTGTTTTAATTGTTTATGAGCAACAGTGGTGCAGACGAACACACACAGTAAATCGCTTTTCATCGGACTATCTTACTGGTCCACTGAAGAACTGCTTCTTTAGCTCCGCCTCATACGGGTAAACTTGAGCATTGACGTTGCTTTCAGCTGCTCCATTCATTAATGTTTGTGTAACCAAAACTCTGATTCTCCCTTAAAGGAGAAGGGAGGAGGCCACACTGCAGGCGCCGAATACACCCGGCTCTTTTCAGATGGCAACATGATGAAATACCGAGCAACATAACACCCACACACACACACACACGCCGCAGGAACAATGCAGACCTACTGTTCAGTACCTGTGGAAAAGTCGAAGAAAGCAGCTCACACAGACCCTGGTTCAGTGTTTGAGAACAATGCCATAATACGTTCTCTGTGGATTGACCTCAGGCACACAAGAATGAGGAAATGAGGATTGGCTGGGCGGTTATGACACTGCCTTGGCACGCCAAATGGAAAACTGGTATTTGGCACATGAGACAAGCCAGCTACCAACATACTGTGTACACAAACACTTATCAGACACAAACAGGCCTCTGAAGCTGATAACCAACGGGTGGAATAAATATAATAATCCAGGCTTCATACAAATGAAGAAAAGATACACATTATTTATCATAAAGTTTACAGCACAAAGAGCGGGACCGTTTGAAACGCGAAGCTCTGGGAGTTTGCACTAAGGGTTAAAGCTATGTAGATTATTATGGAAGCAGTTCACTTGTACCAACAATAAAGTTGTTTGAGTGCCAGCTTTGAATATTTCTGTACTTACCAGAGCAAAAAAAAGCTTTTGAATACGATAAATCAAAATGGCATTTAGTAGGCTACCACGCCACTTTCCCCTCTGTTGCCAGATGCGACATTGGTGCTGATATATCCTGCAAACAGGAGCGAAGCGCACATGCAAATGTGTCCATGGTGTACTATTTACCATTTCTTTTAATCTTGTTTATATGAACACAGCGCTCCTCTAGCTATTTGCTGCCTCTACAGGGGAAATTTGCACAATGAAACAGATACACCAAACAGACTTGTATTTATATTTGTTCATACCATGGCTGATATAGGTGGCTTCATGCAATAACAGCTGAGAAATCCTTTTGTGCACATTGGTTAAATATAGGGCACAGTCCAAAGGGCTCTTTGCTCATAAACACACTCACAGAGTTCACAGCAAGGCAGTGGGGAAACAAAAAAGTCAACAGTAACCAATAACCATAGGCTTTACATTCAGCCAACGATGCATTTGGCGCTTTGTAAACAAGACTCCGCAAGCAAAGTGGATGCCTGCACAACTGTGGCTTATGTAACAACACTGGACGCACACTGACAAAGTAAATATATATGCTAACACTCACAATGCGGTAAGAAAATGGTTCATGTAGTGCAGGTGGTGCATGACGAAATTTACTTTTCCTTGTTATGGAGGCCCCCCACCAGCCATCCCCCGCCACAGAGGACCTTTCGATGCCTTCAGAACTTACAGTAATTGCAGCCATTTCTAACCCCATGTACACTTAGAGCTGACTTTTCTATTAGTCTATTACAAATGCACTGGAGCAATTATCCGGTGAACACTGTGTGGGCACAGAAAAATGCAAAATAAAACTGAACCCATATCCTTGCAACAGCTTGTTATGTAACACAGGGCAGAGTATTCAAAAGAATCTGTGTCACGCCATAATGTACCCTTCCAAAACAAATCTACAGTACATTCAAAAGCTGCAAACAGTTGCACTATTATTGATTCATCTGGCATTTGTTTTCTCAATTGTTGTGTGTGAAAATAATCATAAAAAAGGCACGTAACTTATTTACAATTTCCTACATTCCAAACTGACACATTGTTTCACCCAAGCTACAATAAAGAATGCAGATCCAGTCTATTTACTGTCATTCAAATGACGTGCTGGAAAAAGGACGTACTTCTTGCTTCAAACTAAAAAAGAAAACAACATTAAAATTCAAAATGAGTTCTTGGTTATTTTCAGCTGATGAACTAGGTGACCAATCCATGAAGTGTTTCAGCCCCACTGTATTCCAACACGGGCAGTTTTAAAAACGGTTTGCCTGTGGTGGGGTTTTTATTTGGGTAAAGAGCATCGCCATGACACCAGAGTTACAGCTCCCCTGTTTGCAAGAATGAAAGTAAGTGTGGGGGGTGAGCTTCACTATCAGAGGGTTAATGAGGCTCTGGACAGAAATCTGAGGGCTTTCCAATTTACTCTCTCAGAAATCGTCCTTTCAATGCCATTGTCGAACGAAACTGGCTGCTGTGAAAGCGAGACTGCAGCAGAGGGAGCTCAATGAACAGTAGTGTTTTATGTATTTCGTAATGTCCAAACTGAAATAAAATGACACTTATGTCTTAGTTTTTCTCAGAAAGCATGCTAGCATCTCGCAAATGCATGTTAGAGGAGTCTGCCCTGACGATGCCTGTTTCCAAAAGATAACTAAAACAGATCAGGAGCATAGCTCAACCACAACTGATACTTTCATATGCCTATAAGAAGCAGCAGCTTATGGTGGTTGAAAGTGAATGCTACCAGGTGGCCACTGCTAATTTCTCTCCTGCAGATGGTTGACCCCCTCTGAGCCTGTTCTTCTGGAGGTCTCTTCCTGTTAAAAGGGAGCTCTTCCTTCCCAATGTCACCAAACGCTGTTCACATCTGGTTGTTGGTCCTTATTCTCTAGCATTATATGGTCTTTAGCTTACAATGTCAAGAGACTTAAGGTGACAGTTGTGGTGAATTGATACTATATAAATAAAAATGCAACTGAAATGAATGGCTTCATGCCTGGAATCAAAACAGCAGATGTTACTGTAAAGTGGCTCTTGGAGCTTTGAGGTCCCAAATACTTACAGAAAGGTGTTTTAAAAGAGAAACCTGGAAAACAGAGAGAGGAAAAAACTAAACTAAGATTACCAAAATAAAAAAAATAAAAAAAAGTCAAAATTTCAGTTTTTTGCCTTCTGCCTTCTGTAGAGCTCCAGTAGTTGTGAACTATCTCACCACATGAAACTCAAAGTCCAGAGAGTGAGAGTTCTTGAGTATTCAGAAGTTCATTAATGAAACACTGCAATGGAACAACTAGACATAACTGCTTAAACTGGCCCCTAACCTAACTGAAAGTATAACAGGAAGGACTACATGTCCATGGTGTGGCAGCTGTCCTCATGACAGTCTGCAAGCAAGGATATAAGTATAGCACCTGCCTAAAGAGTGCCAGCTATTTCTCTTATGATTATTATTATTTTTGAAGTTTCAAACAGTCATGTGATAATTTATGGTATTTTTTTTTCCATATACTACCACACTTTCTCCATAAAAACTTGTTTTGCACTTTCAGAATTAACGTAGTATAGTGCTAGCTGGGTATAACGCACAAATGTGGGAGTGGAAGCAAGTCATTCTGACACTGGACCACGAGGCAGAATTAAAGCAGTCTGACCAGACACTGAACCTTTTGCAGCTGGAGGCCTCTTCAGAAATAATCAGGGGAAAAAAACTCCAGGCTGATGGCAAATTGCACGAATGAATGGAGGTTACGCACGAGGGAGAGAGACTGAAAGTGAGAAAAAAGTAAATTCAGAAGGAGCCCAGTGAGAGGCTGTGATAGCAGAGAGTGTGGCCGAAAACAGCGAGGAGGAGGCGGGAGAGCGGGGAGGAGAGACGATCTGGCTGTCAGTCTGTCTGGGAAGCCAATTTGCCAAATTAAAGCTCCAAAAATCTAGGCGGCGGACAAAGGTCGGTCTGCCTGGGAAAAATCTTTCGCATCTCCAGCAATAAAATTAAAACATGTTAATAACTGCAAAGAAAAAAAATACAAGAACAAACACCCAAAACGACCTGGATGCGCCCCCGCCTCTCCGTGTCCTTGGAGCTCCGTTTCCCGTAACGATGGAGAGCAAAAGTGGCCCCCTTCTGCCGCCCCTCGCCTGTCTTCCCCGTCCATCCAGTGCGCGTCCGCAATATTCCCGAATAAATCTTTTAATCACTGACCCGGTCGGTGGAATCGAACTGACGGGGCACAACGGTGCTGTGTCCCCGCACAGCTGGATACAACAACAGCAGCAGCACATAAAGAGCCAGAGCACGAAGGGAAGGTGCCATGGTGGCAGCCAGCAGCGTGTCCCGCATGGCACAGCGAGCTGGAGAGCCGCGCTCCCACATCCAGCCTTTCTCTTTCACACCTCACATTCACATTTTATGCATTTTTAGTTTACTTTTTTAAAACTGCAATATAACGCAGAAATAAATATTCCTACCTAAATCAGCCACCACGCTTCGCGGAGTATCCAGCCGAGACAACAGGGATCCTTTCAGCGCACAGACAATAAAAATGGGGCGCAGCTGGCAGTGCCACCGGATGTCCAATATTAATTGTTAATACGGCCGATTTGAGAGCCTGTGGACGGGCTCCGGCGCTTTAACGGCCCCAGCTGCGGTCAGGTGGCCACTCTCTGTCCACACCGACTCGGACTTTCGTTACATTAAAGTTGAATAAATCTCAGAACAACTTTGGCTTCTGTAGGTCCACCTGCAGGTGCTGCTGCCGATTGATGGTGGCTGTTACAAGCCGAGGCAAGTTATGCCCGTCATTAAATGTAGGCTTTGTCGGCGAGCAACTGTAAAGTTTGAGCCATTACAAAGAATAAACACCGGGAGCAAAAGCTGCCTGGCCGCGCATATAGGAAACATAAACAAAACGGTATAAATGCGTTATGTAGCGTGAAATGGGGTAGTAAAAGTGTAATTTGGTACATTTATATATATATATATATATATATATATATATATATATATATATATATACGCTAACTTGTTACGTATATCGCACGTGGAAAGCATATATTTCCAGATGTTTTTGTGAACGCGGTGCATTTATTATTCCAAATTCAAAAGTATAGTTCTTTATCGTGCAGCTACAGTGTGTAAATCCGTGTGAAAGTAGCCATTTTTATCACAGAAGACCGTTAAAAGCCGTCATATTTTTTTCTATATGTGCTTTAAATATTTTGTCAGTTTATTATCGGTCGTAAAACTTTACGTAAATGCTTATGTATTTGTCCAAAGGCACAAAGCTGCGAGACGGGCTTTACCTTAACGCGTGTCCTCGGATGTCCCCTCCGAGTTAATGCTCCTCCGGACCGGGGTAAAATGTCGGCCTCGGCCTCTCCAGATGATATTACTCCGCACCATCCACGGAGGGGGGAGAAGAGGCTCACGCATGGACAGCAGCAGTGACCGCTCAGCCCAGAAATCCCGTTCAAGCTACAGCCACATGCAGGAAGTTAGTTCACGGCAGTATCGAGCTGGCCTATATGGCGGATAAACGGGACAGAAGATGGTTGTAGGACTGTTAAACACCCCCTTCTCCACCACCACCACCCCGTCCTCCTCCTCCTCCTGTCTCTCCCTCCCCTTCATTGGTGCAGAAACCTAACGTTTTGGAGATGAGAGGGTGGGAAAACAGAAGCACTCATCTCTCCTCTGAAGCTAATTCCGTCGTTAATAAACTTTTACGAGCTCGTACAGCAGACCCCCCTCTGTGTTTGACTTGGTGCCGTCCGCGGGACTCACAAAATAACACTGGGGGACACTTTTGGAGCCGGCTCCGCGGGTTAGAACCACTTTTACGGGCTCAGAATGAAATATAAACACAAGCAGAGAGATAGAGGGCGTGGATCCGCGCGTGCAGTGTGTGTCCTGTTTGCTGTCACTGAGTAACAGCGCTGTTGTTGCTGTTGGCTACGCTGTGGTTAGCTACTAGGTTCAGGGTTCAGCGAGCCATACAAGTAGTGAAAAAGAGACTGACCTGATCGAAATGGGAAGTGTGTCAGCTGTAAAAAAACAAACAAACAAAAAAAAACAAACAGTTGCAGTTCTCATCGGCGGGTTGGGGGGCACTTGAGTTTACGAATAATCCCGAAGAGCGAGTGTCAGAGCTAAAAGATTGGGCTGCACTTCTGGGATTGCCTTTCAAAATAAAAGTCGCGCTGAAGAATAAGATATGAAACGTATGTTATTAATTTAGGGTTATATTAAAGACATACTTTTTATAATGCAACATTTTAAATAATACCTATTTGTATTAAATCAATTAAAAACGGGGTACATACACGTTTTATAACTATTTTTCCCCTTAATATCCCTTCATATCTGTTGTGTTCAAGGATTGTATTTGTTAGGTCTATAGCTTATCTATAGCTAGGTCTATAGCTGTTATCCTCTCCCATTACATACCTCGGAATAACACAAAGTGAAGTTCTTTCACACATAAAATACAATTTTAAAAGCATGCATTCTACCGTGATTCCCCTGGGGACATGTTCACTGTAACAAAATGTAAGATATGAAAAGAAATGTACAATTCTTTTTTAAAGAATATCCATACAAACCGTAAGGCCAAAAACATGATTCCTGATTTGGATAGAAAATAGAATTATTATAAGTTATATATGTTAAGTTGTTTTCTCATGACAAACAAGCCAGATACCAGGTAAAAGCTAAAAGAGTTCATTCTAACCTCAAGACATTTCATCACGAGTTTGAAAATGTATCATATGATAGCAGTGATTTTGTGTCCAGGGTCCCGTGAGATCAGACTTTTATTATGAAAGACAGATCAGCCGGTTTTGCGCTCGTTCACTTTTTATAACTTGACCCATGAGTGAAAACGGATACAGTTTGATCTACGACACGGTGTCGTCATAGGGGTGTGGTCATACGACCCGTCTTTAAGGACACCGGGAGGATTCACGCTACGAACCCACTGACCTCAGCGGGGCTCTGGGGCGACTTCAGAGCAGAACCCCGCTGGGACCACTTCACCTACATACCCCCATGTCAAACAGAGGAGCAGACGTCTTTACTGTTACTGAACAGCCATGATGCAAGTCTTTTTCTAACCCATGTAAAGCAATAAAAGTACCATATAATTCCAGTTCTTTATATTCGCATTAACAACCAGTTAAATAGAGACAGGCCAGTTTGTGAATATAGATACAACTGAGGTAGAATAATCGAACTTGACAGAACGTGTTCAGTAAACATAAGACGATAAGCTGTAACATTAATATTCATCATGGTCAATAACAACATTCATTTATTTTGTAATCAGATCAAACATTTTGCACAATAATAAAGAACGATTTCTTAACATGTAAGAAACGTATGCAGTAGATTTCTATCAAAAATATTTTCTTTGAACTACAAACAGAGGCAACAGATATTTTTAACTCTGTAAATATGTGCAAGCTAGAAACTGTGTTCCTGTGCTAATTTGATACACTTAGCAAACATTTAGTCAATTCAGCAGAAGAAGAGCATTAATAAATTTTGAAATGTTTGAAAACTAAAAGATTGTTTGATTACTATGGATATACAACCACCACTTTCCAAAAACAAAAACAATGGTTTGTAACATGCAGATTCATGGAGCAATGGTTTGCAGGTTGTTTAAAATAATAGCTCCAAGCAGCACATGTGGTATGGAGAACTTGAATGCGTGTGACCATTAATGCTTCATGATAGGCATGTATGATGCATCTATACATGCATATACATGAACAAAATATGCTGCTGTTGAGATAACATCTTTCAACTCATCTGCAGGTCGTTGCAGTCTGCGTTTGTTTATTTTACACACGGTATTCCAGCCTCCTAGGAAACTGGGGTGTATAGAGCAGCTATTGATAAGCCAGGTTTACCGTAGAAATTCTTACTTTTGTAGTCTGCACATGATTACACATTGTATTCATTTAATAACTGCATTTAATTCAACATTATACTTACAGTCATGGTTTATTTTTTATGTCATATTGATAAATTATGTTTATATTATATCAGTTACATAGCAGTGACATAGCAAAAGCTGGCTGCTGCCTTATATTACAGAGACAGCCATACAGTTCAGGCAGCGATATTTAGGTCAGATATAGCTGCTTGTGTAAAGATAGTTAATTCTTAATGTACTCTCAGAGGAAAGTAGGTTGTCATGGTGCATGAGCGCATTACACCACATTTTATGAATATTACCGAGGATAAGCTGCGTGGTGTTTGTGATTATCTGTGTCTGCCAGTTGAAGCCCATATGTGTTGCCCTCTCAACTATAGATAGATAGATAGATAGATAGATAGATAGATAGATAGATAGATAGATAGATAGATAGATAGATAGATAGATAGATAGATAGATAGATAGATAGATAGATAGATAGATACACACTTAAAGAACAATATTAACCTTTTCAACCAAAATACCACTGGGAAGTAAAACCCACCTTATTAGTCAATCATTTACCAAAAACACGCCTGTGTTTTCAAAAGATTGTGTAGATTTAAAGGATTGTTTACTCATTAATTTATGTCCATGGTGAAATTGCAGTTCTGCCCCACCATTAATTTAATTTCAGCTGAGAAATATAAATTAATATTTTCAATTTTATATTGCAATGAAATATGAGTAATAGTCACAGCCGAGCACAGCAATCTGAACTGCCCCTCCAGGTACATTGCTACTTAGTAGTCCCTCAATAATAAGTATTAATATTTATACACATGCGAAATGAGATTTTCTTCTTTTTTCTGAACTCTGAATGTTTCTTTTCTGCTGCCACTCTGTTACACATTCTAAGCTACATTTCAAAATATTAAGGTTGTAATCCTGTTTTTTCTTAGTATTTATACATGACTGCATTCTACTTAGTATGGTTCTGTTTCAATTGATACATCTCGATGTGTCATCTATGAGTTCAAAGTTCATTTATTAAATGTCTACCTATCACCTACCTTTTTTGTTACTCTGATAAAGAAATTTTGATTGATAGACACAGTAAAATAATAACAATGTAAAAAGTATATCATTATACAAACACAATAAGGTGTAAAATTCACAATGTATGACATCAGCCTTTAGCTCACTGCTGTCTCCATGGCTCTGTATTTCAACAACAACACCAATACTGGTTTAATAATTAATATAAAAAATTTTTTTTGGTGATTGCATTCAACACACATTATTGTTTTGACAATGAACTACTATTTCTTCTCAAAGATTGCTATGTTTAAAGTACAGAGCCCATAACTGAGTGTGTTATTTGCTGTTGCCAGCACTGGCTATCTTGTTTCATTAGCAACGTACAGCTATGATTCAGTGTCACCCCAAGCTGGATTTGAGTTTTAGCTAGCAAAAAACAGGGTTCAGACAAAGCATAAGCTTGAGACACCTGACTTCTGGAATGTGTTTTGGTAACCAAATCTTAACACTAAATATTTATATACTTAAATAAATGAATTTATGTATTTTACTTATGTCTGCAGGGTTTTCAACCATGCCTCCGGAAAAGATGGCAATCTCCAGCTGGCTAATGCTTTAGTGCCAAAAAACCTGCAGCTTCTTAACTGGCCACTGGTTGTTTGCTTCAAAACAAGTAAATCTCTATAGACTTCCATAAACTTTACAGCAGAAATCAAATATGTTTACAACCTAGCACAAAAAGGTTTTAGTTCTCTGCAAGTCTTAATTTACCCGTTCTTGACGTCTGTCTAGGCGACAATAAAGTTATCTTAAGAGGCGTGGTTTCTTGGAGCCAGCCTTCTAGCCGGTTGCTGTGCTTCAACTTAGCTAAATAAAATGTTTGGCAGTGTTTTTATTGAATTGGTGAATTTCTTTCCTTTGTATTTTTCTATACAGCATTGGAAATTTGTGTTACTAATTAGGAGCTATTTGTGTTTGTGCCTCGAAACCAAAGTTGCTTGCATTAGCTGTTGTTTTCATTGGTGAATCCAAAATCTGAGATGGTGGTAGCCAAATTTGATAAAGGTGGCTTCAAAGTGAAGGAGGCCTCTTAACCAGATTCACAAACCACCTCCACTGGCTTCTTTTGACATGCAGCAGCTGTGGCTGTATTCACCCAGATTTCATAACCACAGGAGAGGGTTGGGAGGTTAATGGACTGGTAAATTCAAAACTTTGTCTTTTAACCGAGCTCTCTCTTCACTACCACAGACTGGTATGTGCATTTCTGTTGACACTACACCAATCTGCTGGTCCAACTCATACTTCACCTTCTCATCACTTCTAAATGAGTTCAAGATATTTTAACTCTTTTTCCTCTGTTCTGTATCTCAGAAGGAGCAGAAGGAGGAGATTTTCAGTGAAGAACCCTGACCTCTCACCCCAGTTGTTTCATGCTTGGCTGCAGATCACTGCAGTGCATGCTGATGGGAACTCTCTGATGAAGCCAATAGAACCACATCTTCTGCAAACTGAAGAAATGCTTGACTGAGCTTCAAAAAGCAGATGCCCTCCTCAGCCTGGCTACACTTTGAGATTCTGTCCATAAACGTCAAAAACAGGATCAGAGACAAGCGGTAACTCAACATCCATTAAAAACACGGTGTACTTTATACCAAGGATGCAGACACAGCTCTCACCCTCACTCCATTCTTGTCAGCTTTCTCTGTGCCTATAAAGCACCAGTAGACTGGATGGTCAGATTCTCTTCTATTCCCTTCAGAAGTTCTGCAAGGGTGAAGATCTGGGCAACTGTTTTAGAACCAGGCTGGAATCTGCATTGCTTGTCCTAAATCTGAGGTCCCACCATTAGCTGGGGCCTCCGTTCCAGCACCCTAAAAGAAATTTTGCCGGGAGCCTGAGTACGATAACTGGAGCACTCACTCAGGATCTCCTTTTTGAAAATTGCAATCACCACTCCAGTCTGCCACTCCACAGGCACAATGCCAGATTACAACCTAACATTAAAGAGGTGTGTCAACTGAAACATTCCCATAATGTCTAGAGGCTTTAGCATCTCAGGGCAAATCTCATCCGAACCTGGTGCTTCCTGTCATAGCTCTTCTCATCTACCCTGTCAGTGACTTCTGCCAGTTGAGGCCAATATGGCCCTCCTCCATCTCTTCAGGCTCCTTTTAACATTTCTCCTAAAAAGACATTAATTGATGAGTTCTCTAGTTCAACAGCTCTTCAGTTTTCTTTGTTTGTTTTTTAGCAATGCACTTTCTTTTGATAGATTTGGGTGAGTGTCTATAAATCATGCATGCTTATCTTACTGCTCTGTTGTGACAATCTTGCATGAGGGAGTCAACCTTGTCCTTGATTACCAAGGTAACCTAAACTAGCTCAGCCCCACAGCATAGACCTCTGTCTCTTTTAGAGATAGTGGAAAATATCAACAGAGATGCTGCAAAAAGGTCAACACCAGGAAGGTTCAATGATATTTTTATTCTTAGCACAAATACACAGCGATACAGTAGATCTACAATTCTGCTACAACTTCCCATCAGTGTTCTGGGTATTCACAGAAATTTTTTTTAAAAAGTCACCATTTAAAAATGAATCAGTCTGTGTTTCTTATCATGTACCATCAATAAGACTAAAACTCTATAAGAGAAAAGGATAAGTTTAATTTGCAAAACATTGAGTAAAACATTCAGTACTTACTTGGCATATGATCTCACTTGAAATATGATTAAAATCACATTCCTAACAATGTGCAAATCCAAAAAAAACCTGACTGTATGGGCATGGACATGGAATTTCTTTGGTTAGTGCTAGTTTGGGATGGGACTTTTGTATCCTTTGAATGCTTGGTTAGATTATGACGTGGCAAATTTAGAAGCTGGGGCATCACTTTGGGCTCTTTGTATTTAGGAATCATTCGTGAACAGTTTTGCATGGGGGTGTGGCTTAGTGTGCAACAAAGTGTAGTCAGTTTAACGATTTCTTTAACTTTGCCTGTCAGTGTTTGTATGTTTGACCAGTCAGTTCATGCCTGTATATTCTCGGTGTGTCTGCAAATGTTTCTTCCACAACTGAAAGCCAACGCTCAGATGGAACATAAATAACTTGAAGAGTGCGATTGTATCCTATGAGACATAGTTCTTTATTAAGTATTTCACATACAGTGCCACTCACATACAAGCATTTACTTCACAGTAATACAAGGTTACATACAGGGTCCCAAATCCATAAACAATCCGATTTGTGATTTATTGAATGTTTGTTACCATGGTGACTCTTAACACACTTAAAAAAAAAATCTATCCTCGTCTATGCTGCCAGGAACATTTAACAAATGAACAGTAGCCAGTTATCAAAAATGAAAAGGAAAAAAAGTCACGAGAAAAAGAAATGAAATTGAAAATTTGAATGTTTTTTTTGAGCATTCATACTCTGCACATTTTACACGGGTTATCTGACGTCCCAGCGGTTCCCTCCTTTAGGTCGATTAGCTTGGATATGGGAGAATAATGACATTTGGTGTCCAGTGACGGACTGACTCTGCAAGCAAACTGTGGTTTGTTTTATGATGAGTGGGATTGATACTGTAATGTAATGGCTTTGTTTCCTATGGTAATCCTAACCAAAGGAAACAAACCCAAAACAAAACTGTACGGTCAGAACGTCTAACAGAATTCAGATGTCAGGACAAAACCAGAGACATTTTCAGCTTTTCTTCACATGCAGTCAACTGCCACAAAGACAAAACAGTGCCAAAGTTACAAGACATGGTTGTTTTGACAAAAGACTGCATATAAAAGATGGAGGCGGTTTAGGTCTGAAAGTAAAGCCAGTGTAGAAATGCCTTGAACCTGCATTCTTTCATCTTGTAAGTTTATGGTGTCAATTAGTAGTTTCAAGCTTTAAAAAAAAAATACAGCATGTTCACCTTGCAAATTATAGAGTAAAATAGATGAAAAGGCTGAGTAAGCTGCACAGCATGGACACCTTTTCACTGGCTAGGTGTTATTTTTTTGATTATTTAAAAAGAAGTGTATGGGCTCAGTCACTCATCTCGGGTCACACGAATAAAAAATGTGTTTATTCAGTAATGTGTCGAATCGTGTTTTAAAATGGAAAGAAGATCACTGGCTAACGATTTTATGCCATCCGTTTGTTTTGCAACCAGGACATCTGGAGGCATCAAATTGGGACTTGAAAAACCACTGGGTGATGTCACACATGCTGCTGACAGTTGAAATGCTCCGTTTGAGGCTTGTACACTGGTCTTCACATCCATGTGGGTGACGTTATGGTGGTTTCATCTATGTTTTATATATATATTCCAGTCTATGGTTTACCAGCACTAACAGACTACTTTGACCCTTAACTTGTGACCCTAACGAACACCTTCTTGAGGAGTTTCTAGTCTCAGTTTGAAAATTTGAAGTATTATTTAAAATGGTAAATGGTAAATGGCCTGCATTTGTATAGCGCTTTTATAGTCCCTAAGGACCCCAAAGCGCTTCACACTACATTCAGTCATTCACCCATTCACACACACATTCACACACTGGCGATGGCAAGCTATATTTAATACAACATGGTGTTCACTTTTTGTAAATACAGTCCTTTGTAAAGAAAAAAAGCCACTAAAGAAAAATATGAGGCCGCAGTTTTCCTCGGTTTCTCAGTCATTTCTGCCCGTGCTCATCACGTCCAGTTTCAAAAAACAAAGACGATGACCTGCTTCAAAAGCAGGTGTTCACGAACCAATGCGCGCCGCCGCCGTGGGCACGCCCGTCTTTTACGTGCAGTTAAAAGTCACCAAAACTTTGTCGAATAAGTGAGCTACTTGGGAGTCCATGTGATGTTTGTTTACACACTCTGGTTTACTTGCAGAGAAACTAAATACCAACTACAACAAACTTTACTGGTGAGCAAAGGCTACTTTGAGAGTGTAATCAAGTGTAATTGCACTCCAGTGACACGGGGCTCTGCATGTGTAAACTGCTGTAATGCACACATTGTTACACATCCGATTTTAGACTCACACCACCACCACCACAACTACAGAAAAAGGCAAGGGAGGGGGGGGGGGGGGAAAGACAGAACACAATTTGGTCTTTCTAAAAAGTAGCTGTATTTTGATTTGGATTCTTTTTGGCTGAAGCAAAGCGGTTTCAGAGAAGAGGACAGGGAGGGCGAGTTCCAGGGAGGAGGGAAGGACGGGCGCTCAAGGTTTGGAGAGGGGAGGTGTAATTGTGGCAGTGGCTGGTAAGGTGCAATGAACTAATTTTGGGGGGTGTTTTATTGTGTACATGCTTTTTTTCTGTGTGCGATTATAAGGGCAGGGACTGCAGATGAAATAAGATAAATAACCAATAACTGCAATGATAAGACTTCTTATATTAAAATAAATTCAGAGCACTTGTCATTATTTCCCCAAACAAGAATTAGTGATGCATGCACGGGGATTGTTCGCCTTTGAATTAGAAAAAAACTCATATTCAGCCTATCAGAGGTTACAATGCTGCAGGTTTCTTCACATCTTATTTTAATAATGCACTTTTTCATCGCTTTGTTTTCTAAAAGCTCTCGAGAGTCTGAGTTTATTTGCTAAAGTTAAAATGAGGAATGCAGTGAAAGCGTTGTTTGAAGGTACATTTTAAAAATAGCAGATGTTAACACCCAATCTATCTGCAGCTTTGCTCCAAAAACACGTCCCTACAGTACAACCTACAGTACATCTGTACACAGGCAGGCGAGAATTGGGCAGGATTTCATCAAAAGGGGTCAAGTGAAGAGGGGCTGAATTGGGCGATGAGATCACCATGGCAACGAGGACCTCCGTGGTGCGGAGCACGAGGGAATGTGGGAGGGAGTTTCACGCTGAAGTGCCCCCAAAGTGGAAGGAATCGCTCTCTGCTTATTTTTTTTTCTCATTTTTTTTTTACGTGCTTTCAGGAGATTCTCGTGGTCGCGGTCCAAGCGCCCACATTAATGAACTCTTCACACGCTCGCACACGCGCTCACACTCACACCCCATTACATCACGGGTAACAACACTTATATAACAGGACCTCGCGGACACTGAGGTGATTACACCGGGCTTACATCAGTGTCAGCAAGCCAAAATAAATACACACAGAAATCCATGTTCCTCGCTGACGATGGCAGCAACGCAAAAAGAAAATATGTACACGGAACTAAACTAAAGGATTGCACATTTCAAGTGGGGGGGTTGGGAGGGTGGTTACGCTTCACTTTCCTCATCTTGGTTTGTTCTGTAGTCACAGGATGAATTCAGCTTTTTTTTTTTTTTTTTAACTCTTATTATTCTTAAGATTCCTCAAGGTTACAAAAAACAAGGTGGCAAAACAAAATGAATCCACCCATTCTGCAGGCTGCTCGGGTGTTTGAGGACATGCCGAAACTAAAGGCGAGCAAACCAGAGGACAGGAAAGATGAGAGGCATCACATCGAACAGCCCTGCAACAGAAAGGAAAGCAAACATTTCAGCACAATCACAAATATGTCATCTTAAGGCGTGAATCGAACCAGCGTGTTTGTTGTAGCCAACAATACCCCCACCCCGAACAGCCTCTTTCAAATATTGTCAGCGCTGCGTGACCAAAAGCATCAGGGGACTCGTGTGGCAAACATGTCCTCTGAAAATTCATAAAAGTGCCCTTATTTTCTATTTCACCCGGCTCACATTTCCGTGGAGTTGATAAATATTCACGCCTGAATGCCACCTCTGTCCCCAGGGGCTGTTTAGTAGTGAGCTTTTTTCCTCTTCTTCCCCCCACTGTGCTCTAAATTTGAAAAACTGAGCTTTTTTCCCTCTTTTCTTTTTTTAATTTGCGAAGAACAAATGAAGGCGCAGGAACTGATGGTACTGAGTGGCAGAAAAGGAAATACAGAAAAACGAAACAGCTCTCAGGTTTCTTCTCAATAATTTGTTTGCCTATGGCAACGGCTTGGTTTTTTTCTTTGAAACATAAAATGATTCCACACAGCTATGAAATAACCATTCATTTAAACTCTTAAAGGTCCACATATACGACACATGCACATGGTGATATGTAGCAAAAGGTCTCTACATAAAAACCTGTGTATTTCTTACCCCGTAATTCATCCAATTCATTGATTTGATTACACTTAAAGTCTTTTTTCCACAGTAAACATTTATGAACAGCCACTGTTTTTACTCAGTAATGGTCATTTTATGACAAAAAAAAAAAAAAAAATCAGCAGTGAGCTTTTGTTTTGAAGGGTGATGTTCAGTGTGTGGGTGTACTTAAAAAGATCTGTGATTCTGCAGCGACTGTACAGACTGTATTTAATTTTTACCAGGGATGGGCATTTCAAGCATAATTACAGTCGCTTATCATATCCGAGCAGTCCTCAACTGCCACCTTCTGGTAACAACAGGACATTACATACAACCAGGTGACACCCCCCAAAAAATTATGAGGAAAAGAAACAGTTATATAAACAATTTGAGATTTTACATAAATAAAAGTGACCTATTAAGCTCATTTCCAGTTCCACACTTTTATTCCTGGACTGTACTACACCCAGCATGCATGTTTGTGCACCACCGTGCTGCCTTTGGATAACGCATGGAATCATCTAGACTAGCTTTGCATGATTATGCTCAAAATAATCCTTATATATCTTATACTAGGCTGTGGGGGCAGCCTCTTAAAAAAGCCACCTTAAGTAGTCTTTAGACTGAACGTCTGTCTGGCAGAGATTACTATTATTATGTTAAATGGTCAGATATTCTAATAAGATGCTCTGTTTTATGTACAGGTAATCTCATTATAAATAACTAAATAAATGTATTTTTTAAGTAGTTATTTGTAGCTGTTTATAGTGGAGACAGGAAAATGGTGCTAATGCCAATTTCTTGTGTTGGACTGACATTCAGTGAGCCAGTTACCCACTTTGCTTAGATTCTGTCATCATATCATGGACATGTCACCTGAAATCTACTTAACAGATTTTATAATTAAGTTTAATTTCCACTACTGAGCCATTTAACGGTAACAATGATCAATTCGGTGGACAACTAATTTAGAATTCATCCAATGTGCACAATTTTCAACAGGCTTGCGCTTACCTATACTCTTTTAGACCGGTCTGTTGTCCACCTCGTATCAGATCGTACCTTAAGGTCCAAATTAGTCACCTCAGCCGCACAAGAATCCGGGTCAGTGGCAACAAGTATTAAATCCCGGTTCTTTTGTATTCTTTACGGCCAAAAAGACACAGCTCAGAAGTGGTCCTTTTACTTTAAAAATGATCTTTATTTTACATATCCGGGATATGGAGACCTGAACACAAAACACACAACCCAAGGTCTGAAGCACAAACGGAAGCCTAAGTATTTATATACTTGTTCTCCACGTCACACCACACTTTAAGTTTCGATCCAACAGCCTAGTTGGTTTCACTTTCTAGCTGCAAAAGCACGCTCTGCAAAAGCATGTAATTTCCTGTCAGCACTTTTGGCACAGAGTGTACTCAGAGTTGGGCCTTTCTTATAAAGCAATATAATCAGCATATAAACATTTAAGATGATAAATTTAAACCTCAGCATTGCCTCTGAGGTCCTGCTCAGGCAAACTTACCCTGTTTACTCCCAGAAGTAGCGCAGGTACCATATAGTTTCATTCTTGAGCTGAGGACCAAACAGAGGGTTGGTCTGGGCCAGAATGGCTATCAACCAACTAGAAAGAGAAAGTGAGAGAGAGCAGATAAATGACAAAGCACCATCAGTGTGGTGAAAGAACATGGGTGCATTTATCATGGTTGTAACCAGGTCACGGTACCATTCGATCGTATGAGCTGGAAAAAAAAATCTGATTCCAATTGAAGCAACTTTTAAAAAAATGATTCTGTTTAGGGCTGTTCGATATGACGATATATATCGGATGACGATATAAAAACGCTATCGTTTGTTTCGTGGTGTCGCAAAATAAACTGTTTACGGCAATATTTTTTCATCGTTTTGATGGTCACTGTAGTGGCTATATTAATTTCTTAAAGTTCTCTCTTTCTCTTATATTTAATATAACCACACTACAGACGGACAAGCACCTGTTTTTATGCGTTGTCGTTAGCAACAACGACAGTAAAACCTTCGCATGTCCGCTTGTTTATTTTCCACATAAACCTTTCACAATAAAGCTCAAGATCCTGTTGAGACTTCAAAATAAACGGAATCACGTGAAAGATGCAGAGTATTTACGGATGAGAAGCAAGAAAGAGTCATCAGGTGCTAAAAAATAAACCTTAGACTCAAACGTTAGAACAGGCTTTTCCTCGCAGCACGCCGTGTAATAAATACTCACAAAGAAAACGGTGGCCTTTACAACTTATGTCTAAAAATGCATCGTTTCACGCATCTGTTAAAACACTCGTTTCCAGGTACACGACGCCCAGCTGGAAACACTTCACGCGAGTCGAGCTGCCCGAGATTCACAGAATTTACAGAAAATGTTAAATTTTTGTGATTTATATCTTTATCGGACGATAGAATTCTTATATTGGGATATGAGATTTTGGTCATATCGCACAGCCCTAATTCTGTTAATTTCTATCTTTTTAAAATACAAAACTGACATGAGAGAGAGGAGTGCGACCTTCATCCCTCTTTACTGGACTTTAAGTCAGACGCTCTTCTGGGAACTTATTATAGAGTCAATTTAGAAAAAGTGATTAATAGCAGATTAAGAGTCAGGCACAGCAACTTAAGCAGGACGCTTATTTGTAAAGGTGAAGAAAAAGGAGTGGTGAGGGTCTAAGAATCAGTCTCTCTGAGTGGTCTTGACTGAGACGACAAAATTACTTTTTATCTTTATGAAAGCAAAAGGACACTTCAGAAGATGTGGACAAAGAATCGAGGCAACGACTGACTGTTAAAAGAAGGATGCAGAACTGCCCCACATAATAATAGTAATAATGAAAAACAGAAGAAAGATGAAATTCCAATCTGGCTCCTCTAAATGTCAATGTGTTAGAAACCCTCCAACACAGTTTGCATCAGTGTCAGCTTACACAAACACTTTCTGTTATTATCTCAGGGCTTCAGTAAAAATACCAAAAATAAGAAAAAGAAAACAGATTGGCTGTAGTGTTCTATTTGTAGCCAGTATCTACTGCTGAAGTTCTGCCAGAGGCAGAAAACTGGGTCATAAATTAGCCGAAGCCAACTGTAGACACTTGTAGAAAGCAGTCTGTAGCCTGAGCGAAGGAAGAGTTTATCCAATGCAGAGAAACATGAAATGGAAAAGAAGGTCTCCTCGTTTGTTCACAGCACTTTTAATAAACTGGTTAAAACCTTTTCTGCTTTTATTTTTCTTCCTGTAAGCCAATCTGTGCATGTTTTTAAACGCTCTTCGTAAATAAGCTTGTTATTATTTTTGGGAAAAGAACAGCAGACACTCACGACACACAGCGAGATTTGTGGAACAGATCTGTACGGCTGATCCAGGTACATCATTTCCAGGCTAAAACTGTGCAAACAGTGTATGTTTACAGTACGAATGCTGTTGTTGGTGGAGGTTTATCCTGAGGGTGCCCAGCTCCCTCTAGTGGTAGAATGATAATCTTATTTATGCACATCCCACCTCTTCTTGCATCCCCATTTTTTAATCCCCCTTAAAACGGCGACTGCTTTCAAACTGAACATTTCTGATGATAGACCAGAGGACCAGAGCCCTCCTACACATTTGCAGGTCCCCCACAGAGCCATAGCCAAACGAGTGCACGGTACTGGTGTTCCCTGAAAATGAATGCTGATTGCCATGTCACTTTGTGTATATGCCAAACTGCTGTTTGTTTTATAAAGCATTTCAGTCGGGACCACTATGCTGAGAAGAATATTGTTACTGTCGTGGTCGTTTTCATCTGCTGTAATTTACTTTAGCTGCGCAGCTCTCCTCTGGGACCTCTTTTGACCATTCCATGTGATTACACACAAAGCTGGAGGCAGTGATAGAAGAAGCAGGACTTAACCGCAGTACAGAGCAGATATCAGAGACAACAAACACATTGATGAAATATGAATGCAAATATTAAAACACACAGACTGCAAACAAACACAAACTATGAATTATTTTTATTTCATGCTGAGGTGGATGAAGATGTTTTGATTACGAGCTGCCATCAACATAATCTGCTGATTTTTCCACACTGATTCATTGGGGAGGCTGCGGGTTGCAAAGCAGTTTGCAGCTGTGCACCAACTGTAGGCTACATGAGCTTAAACAGCAAACCCTTTATGAGATTTATCAAGGATAACAACTGAGCCATTACTGATACTTCCTGCCACTGAGATCCTTCAGTCTTTGTTACCTGTCTGGGTTCATTCCTGTGTTTCAGTAGTCTTATTAGTATGCTGGTATTTTAAATGTAGATATGGACAAATTACAGACACATAAGGCCAAATGAAAGATTTGAGTCAGCCCCACTAGGTGCATACACATATATATGCATCTACAACACTGGGACACTTTAGAGTTCATATCTTTTTCAGTTTGACCTTCGTTGTGCTATCAGACGAGAACAAGCCTGGTTAGTTTTCTCATCTTTCGGATTTCTGTCTCAACCAAACCCCAATTTGTGCTCTTTCTCGCTCTCTTATTGCACTTGGGAAAAACAAAAACAAAATAAAACTCGTGTCAGCAGGAATCAGCTGGCTGATGGCGTTGCTGTGACTCAGCTCGTCAGGTGGCAGATGTTTTACAGGGTTTGTTATCAGTGTGTAACTTGACTTCTAGGGCCTCCAGCACACACGGGATGTTGTTAACCCAATGCAGAAGTATCCTCCTTGTAAAATGTAAAACAGATGTCCCATTGGGCATAATTAATGCTTTTGAGAGAAAGAAAGGCAGAGAGCATCCATTTTCCTTGATTTCCCTCGCCTCCCATGAAAGCAGCATGGAGCTGTTAGCTGATAGAAATAACGAGTTAAAAGTTGGATTTTAGTTGATTCAGTTGAGTAAAAGTGTTTTTATTGGTGAGAGTTGATCCACAAGGTTTACAAAGCGTCTTATTTTCCTTGACATCAAACAGCACGTCTATCCTTACTGCACAAGGCGACCACTTCCAAACTTGGCTCGCCTTTCTACACAACTTAACTGGTTCTATCTGGGTCTCATCTCCATTTTCACCTTGTTTATTGAAAAAAAGTGTCAATACATTTCATCAGAGTTTTTGTCCTCATGCATTATCATCTTGTTTTTGTAGAAGAAAACTATGACGAACATTATTGCTTAATTAACAACCTATTCATCACTGTTGCTTTTTAAAACGTAGCTGTAGATCTTCTCGCTTCATGTGTATCAGCACGCACGAGTTTCCACCACATGACCTGCTGCAGGTTCTGACTACAGTGACTCTCCAGCACAGAGCAGATTTTAAAGAGTAGAGCAAGAGTTACGTGTGCAGCTGCAGTCCCAGATGTTGGAGTGTGGGTGACTGTGGGAGTGAGATCATCAGTGGGCAAGCAGCTGAATGACACTGAGGACTGGCTCAATATCAGCCTGGCAAGAGTTCAACGGGCACACAAACAACACACAGGAAGGGCCAGACCTCAATGGTAAGCAGTGACTGAACTTTCAAAATAAGAGCAAGGGGACTGCCTGCTAGTGTTGTTCTGTCAGATAAATTGTAAAAAAAAAATCCTAACGTGAGTCACCAAATATATTTCCACAGCAGTCAACATTCCTAGGCAGGTCACTGACCTGGTCTGTGTGTGAGGAAACACTGATGTTTATTTTCATACTTCATATGTTGGTCACTAAAATGCTACAGCCACAAAAAACATTTTATTTACAGTAAAAAAAATTTTAAAAATAAAAAAATAAATAACATGGTTTCATATTCTTATGAAACCAATGGTAACTTATGTCATGTATTTGGCAAAAATTTACCCTTGGAGATAGAGCCAGGTAAAAAGACCCTGTCCCCTCTGTGCCTCTAAAAATTCTCAATTTGCTAGTAAGCCTGTGGCAAATACAAATCAAATCAAAATACATTTATATAGCACATATTAAAACAACAGTGTTGACCATAGTGCTTCACAGTCAGTAAAAACATGAGACAATTAAAACAAACAATAAAACAGGACAACAAACAATAGGTAACAACACAATAAGCTAAAACAGCCAACTAGTTAGAATCAAAGGCCGAAGTAAAAAGATACGTTTTAAGACGTGATTTAAAAGACTGGATAGACTCGGCAGTACGAATATGAACACGGAGGTTATTCCAGAGTCTGGGTGCCACGGTTGCAAAGACCCGGTCACCTCTCGACTTCATTCGAAACCTAGGTTGTGCTAGGAGCCTGTGATTGGATGATCTAAGTGCTCTGTTGGGATTGTATAAGAGGAGTAGTTCTGAGAGATAGGTGGGCGCTAAATTATTCAGAATTTTAAAAGTGAACAAAAGAATTTTAAAATCTATGCGATATTTAACATGTAATTTGGCTAAAATTGGAGTTATGCATTCATAGATTCTCGTACCTGTTAAAAGACGCGCAGCTGCATTTTGAATTAACTGAAGCCGGTAAAGAGAAGAGTGTTGGAGGCCCGAGTAGAGGGAGTTACAGTAGTCCAATCTGGATGTGATAAATGTGTGGATAAGCTTTTCAAGATCCTTTAAAGGAAGGAATGGCTTTGCTTTAGATATGTGACGCAACTGGCAAAAGCTGTTTTTTACCACAGTGGACACCTGTTTCTCAAGTTTAAAAGAGCCATCCAGGAACACTCCAAGGTTCCTTACAGTGAGCGAGAGATGGCTAGCGAGAGGGCCTAGGGCATCAGCTAACTGGTCTAGCGGAGTGTGACTACCAAAGACTATGATTTCGGTCTTATTCTCGTTCAATGTAAGAAAATTATGTGATAACCAAATTTTAGCTTCATGCAAACAGTTGAACATCAGACCCTTTATTAGTTACACCTCACTAACAATCTCTATCTTTCGCTCTCCAAATCTCAAAGGTGCTCTATTGGATTAATATCTGGTGACTGTGGAGGCCTTTGGAGTTCAGTCAACTCACTGCCATGTTCAAGAGTTTGAGACGATTTGAGCTCCAGCGTGTAGCAGAAGCCATTTCCCCAAATCATTACACGACAGCTAACTTGAACTGGGGACACAAGGCATGGTGGATCCATGCTTTCATGTTCTTTATGCCAAATTCTGACCAGACCAACCAAAGGCTGCAACAGAATCTAAGACTCATTAGACCAGACATTGTTTTTACAGTCTTCTAGGGCTGCTCGATTATGGCAAAAATGATAATCACGATTATTTTCACTGAAATTGAGATCACGATTATTTACTAAACTTTAAATACAATAAAGTTGCAAAAAATAGTTTCCCACCACAGGAAATTTATTTTGAGTGTCTTCATAGTTTTATTTTGGAGATACAGTTTTTATATACTGCAGGAAAAACAAAAAACAATCCTATGATGCAAATTTGCAAAGAAAACAGCAGGTGCATCATTTCACTGTGGGAAGTGTTACGAACAGCTGATAGGAACGGCAAAGCGTGTTTCTGGAATATTATGTTTTTGTTCCTGCAAGCGCTTTTTATGCAATTTTTGCAAAGCTTTATGTGGAAGGAAACTGTGACCGAGGACAAGCTGATGGCATAAGATGTAAGTACAACTCCTCCGGTTTCATATGCAAAACAAATTATTGCGTTAGCTTACACGGTTCAGGTTCTACAGGGATTTAAAAATAGTTACACAACACGGAGCGTGCTGCTCTGACCGGATTTAAAGGGTTAACAATGACTTTAAAAAATAATATAAAATAGTGTGCAACACCACTGAAGTTTTTTTACCTCTCTTTTCAACCAACAGCAGTCACTCTCCTCTCCAAATAACTTCTGCTTAGCTTTCCGAGCTTCCCTTGGGTCCTCTTAATCAGCGGTCTCCAACCTTTTTTGCGCCACGGACGGTTTATGCCCGACAATATTTTCACGGACCGGCCTTTAAGGTGTCGCGGATAAATGAGGGAGGGGCTAATAATCGGCTCAGTCATTTTTAATGATCGTTGAAAGCCCAGATCGTAATCGTGATTAAAATTCGATTAATTGAGCAGCCCTACAGTCTTCCTTTGAAAATGTTTTGTGAGTTTGTGCTAAATAAAAGAGCAGGAGTGGTAACGGTGTGGTCTTCTGCTGCTGTAATCCATCGGCTTGAAGCTTCAAAGTGTTGTATGCTAAGAGATGCTTCTGCACACCTCAGTTGTAACAAGTGGTTATTTGAGTTACTGTCGCCTTCCTATCAGCTCAAAGCAGTCTGGCCATTCTCCTCTCATCTCTGGCATCAACAAGGCATTTTAGCCCAGGTTACTGCAGCTCACTGGATCACCATTGCTTGGCACCAACAGCCATTCCCCATTCAAAGTCATATTTCAATCACCTTTCTTATCTATTCTAATGATCAGTTTGAACTTCAGCAAGGAGTCTACATACCTAAATTCTTTAAGTCGCTCGAATGTGATTGGATAATTAGATCCCTGCATTAATGAGCCCTTGAGCAGGTGTACTTAACAAAGTGGCCAACATGCAAAATGACAACAGCTACATACCAAAGAAGAGTAAGCAAGTAGGTACTTACAACAAGTAGCAACAGATCGCTGTAAGGATCAGACTGGTGACAATCACACTGTCAGAGAGAGCAGAGGAGTCAGAGTCACACGTGCCCACTTTTACTATTATAACATTCATAAGCAAACATTATTAAAATTAGATCCCTAGTCACATACTGAGCAATACTGGACATTAATGCACAAACGATAGAAATATTGTAATCACACAGTTTTTCAAGGAGACTGGCCCTGACTCCACGACTTACAATCTTCCCCGTACTCTGCTTTTCACAAATAAAACCATCAGAATGACTTTTGTCCAAACGAGCCGACTCGACCTTTGAAATTACTGGTAGTGTGTGTGTGTGTGTGTGTGTGTGTTTGGATGGAGGGATAGCTGAATGACTGTTTCGTGGATGACGCTGGGCCTCCATCACCAGAAGAGGATCAGGAGCACGCTCGCGCGCGTCGCATATGTCTAAAGATTCTTTCCGACCGACACAGCGAAAACACTAACAGCAAGGAAAATACAAGTATAGTTACAAAGTATAATAATAACACTGTCAAATGAAAGGGAACGCAAAATGATGTCGTTAATTGTATCCAATTAAAAGCAGTTACACCACCTACCCCCGATTGGGTCCTTTGGGCACTAAAAACGGGGCTACGACCCCCACCAACGCCCATAACGTGGTGAAGCAGATCATCGGCAGGGCGAGAGAATGATAGACCATGGCTTCAGTCCGCAGGACCCCGCAGATGTACAAAAAAATCTCTGCTTGTCCTTTTGAAGATAAAAATGCTTCAATGGCCGCTGAGCCAGTCTGTCGCTTCTGTTAGGGACCCGCCCAAATCTGTCGCTGCTGTCGATGATTGGTTGAAAGCTCTGCTAAAGCGACGTTTTATTGGTTCAGCCTGCTGTCTTTCAGCATTACAGAACGGGGGGATTGGACGGATGTATATGCCAGCAGATTAGAGGCAAGTGCAGACCCCCTCACCATCACCACATCACACACCATGCTTTCAGCAGAAATCTATATATTTAATTAATTAATTAAACCATAACCAAATATAAAAATTTCTAATAAGTTAAGTTTCCATATTTGTTTTTCTGCTACAGCTTCTTATTGTATACTTCCTTTTAGTAAATGGTACTGGTATTCTAAACATCCAAATATCATGTCACATTTGACCTCTGACCTCACTGTTACATTTCACATCTGCTCAAGTAAACCCTCAAATACATTGTTTTTTTTACAAACTGAACTGGAATGACTGACTGTTCACTTTATAATTTCAAATAAAGTTTGGAAAAAAAAACATTGTTTTTACTGGGCTTCAAACAGCTTAAACTTCATTTAAAAAGAAGAAAGAAAACCAAATGAGTACATATTTAAATTTGCTGTCTTATAAGCAAAATTTGGTGCTTATGATACAGTAGAAAATGTGTTGAGAGGCATTTGATGTGAATCACTATGTCATTTGTATATGCTCCTTTCATATCCCCTGTTGATGGCTTTACTACAGGATTTAATATTTTTAATCTTCAATTAATCTTCAGTTGAAGTGAATACATGTAAAAAAAAAAAGGATAGTTTATTCAGAATTAAACCCTCATAGGGAATTATAGTTAAATGCTGGAACAGTTAACAGAATGAAATAAATGAATCTAAAATGCAAGTAAAACAAAATTATTGACAAAACATTAAATAAAACCCACAAAAAATAATTGTAGTTGTACAATTTATTGATCTTTAAATATTATATTGTTTTCTATTCTTTTCAACGTGTAAATCTCGCAGTTTGATGTCAAGCCTTTAGGAAAATTATGAAAAGACCGACGTTAACGCTTCCGCGGTTTTATTTTGATGGGTGTGGAAAGGAAGCCGTTTTTCCTATTTTATTGTTGAAAGCAATAACCGGAAAAGTGTTTTGCTGTAATCCCGTTAACTTGATGACCGTACAATCGGAGGCGGATCAGCGGGGAATGTTTCATATGAGCCGGTACTGGCACCGGCGAGCTGTCGGCGCTTAATGAAGGGTGGAAGTGTGTGACTGTGTACAGAGGGACAGCTGGGATTTAATGCCGAGTGAGGCCCGCTAATGTGTGGACGGTAAAAGCTGATGAAGTTCACCAGAGATATCTGCCGGCTGCTAGGCTTAAGAGGCGGTGAGTAATACTGCCAGCCAGCCGTTACCAACTTTCGGCTCTTCGGTGAAATAAAGTGGTGACACTGGTTGGTTGCTCTGTGGACTTTCTGTTTTTATTGAATACTGTATCTCAGAGCCCCTATTGTCCAGGCTTCAGTAGCACTCACAATTAATAACTTTCGGAAATAGTCTGTATATGTGTTAGAAAAATATGCCAGAAAGATGTATAAAACATAAAGAGTCAAACAGACTATTCAGAGATTCAGTAGCTGTACTGTTATCCGTCACCTGCCAACATATAATGATGTTGGTGGCATTTTCCGAGTTTCTATAGTTGCTACATTGTTACATTTACATATGAATGAAGTGTGGCCTTTTTGAGTGTTATAAGACCAAACTGTGTTTTTAGGTTAATAGAAGTTGGACTCAGGTGGAGAGTGGGCGTTTTAGTCACTCCTGCCTGTAATTTTAATTGTTCTTCGTGTTTGTGTAAGTGACCTGATTTTACAGTGAGTTCTGACTTGAGTGAGAGCCCAGAGCTCACCAAAGTAACATTTCTGGGGAGAAATGAGGGCTCTTTGGAATTGTTATCAGTGTTTATGTATAATACACATACCTTGGAGACAATCACAAACCAACCACAGTAATAGTAACTGGCCATCTATACCTTTATTGTATTTGAAGAAGGTTATTGCCAGAGCTGCCACCTGTTTCACTTTACTTTAATCCGAGTTCAGCTTCATGCACTATATGTATTTACACAATCCTATTAATGTCCCATTGAGTATCAGGTATGACATTACTGATTTATAATACTAGTAATATTTTTACACATTCACCCACACACACACACACACACACACACACACACACACACACACACACACACACACACACACACACACACACACACACACATCATTGTTATTGCCAGTTGATTATTGTTAGCTATGTGTGACTAATAGGCCAGTAGCAGCCAACAGTAATCCATGGCTTTTATAGGAATCATTCAGATTACTAAAGTGCTGTGAGGTTTTGGAGATTGGTTTTGTGGCATTTTGCCTTTTTTAAAAACACTATAAATAAAGGATAAAGAAAGATTGCTCTGGAACATGGTTTTATTGGCAGATATCCTGAGTTGAGGTATCAAATGACCAACAGGGTTGGTGCATCACTAATTTATAACAGTGTCTGTTGTGAACAAAGCACATATATGAGCATCCAAGTTATTATTACTACTGAGTAATAATAATCTGAGTTTTTTGTAGTCTGTCTCACTCATATAGATCTGCTATGTAGTGTGTAAACAGAGCATACAAATGACATTGACCGAAGACCCTTTAGTTCCAAAGGCTATTCACACTTTTAATCAACTGTTTAACTAAAGTTAAAGAGTGAACACTACAAGGTAAATAGTTCACTACAGCAGCTTGCTGTTTTTAAAGCTGAACATTATTTTAAAAGTCATTTATAAAGTCTGCCACACAGTTCATATTTAAGACCTTTATGGCTTCAAAATTGTACTTTTGGTCTTCTGTTATGATGATTTCCATTTCTGTTTGCAAATGAATTAGATCTTAGGTGCCCTGTTTGGGCGTTTACTATGTTTAGACTCAGCTGGAAAAGGATTATAAGCACAACCAAAAATATTTGACTGACAAATGAGCTGCACGCCAGCCCCACAAGAATGTACAGGAACTGGTCTGACCACCACTGTAACCTTTAAGTTTATGGTCAGCCATGACCGGTAATAACGTCATCCATGTAATGAAGACTTAATAAAAGTGTCTACACTCCAAATATGGGGCATTCAAGCCAGCAGCAGGAGACAGAAAATAAAAGTTGAATTTTACTGAAAGCAGTAAAATGTACTTTAATTTTGTTTGCATACAAACAAATTTGGTGCCCTCCGCAAAGAAGTTTTGGCCTTTCCTCAGTGGGAAAATCACCATGAAAGGACTTTTAATGAGAAGACTTTTAAACAATTTTTAAAATTAGGGATTCAATTAATTCAGCACCATATACATTTTTAAAAATCAAATTACTAGAAATAACAGGAAAACTTGTTTGTGAACATCAGGAGAACAAAATCACTCATACAATACAGACGTACAGATGTATGACAATAAACAGGACTTTTATGTGCCTGGGGTTCAGTGCTGTGCTCTATGGTGGGGTGCACAGGGGCATCAAATACTAAAAGACTAAAGAAAGTGATTTATAAGTCAGTGAGGTTATGTATTGGTTTGGAGCTTGAATCTCCGTCACACATGCCTCATCTCACGCAGAAGCAGGTTCAGCAAACCACTCATTCCACTGCAATGTACCAAAGAGCACTACAAGAAATACCTCCTTCCTTTGTACTTTTATTTTTCAATTTTTTCAGTTAAATTTTTCCCTAACCACCAAAGGTACATGTTGAGACAGAATTTTATGAATGAAAATGAAACCTGAAACTAAATCCAAACGGAAATTCCTTATGTATGACATGGCCTTTAACTATGTCAATGTAGTTGGTTGCTAGTTGACATTCCAGGCTCTGTTTGCATAGTTTACTTGCTAAATTTAGCTGTGAGCCTGCCCACTTAGTGCCACAGTTTTCTAATTTTGCTCAGTTTCTGTGCTATTCAGTGTTGGGCAATCGCTGAAAGTGTCTATCCATATGGATGCCCTTTGTTTTTTTAAAACAAATTTCTCTTTTAATCCCATGAGGAGACGACTTCATCAGTGATGACCCCAACCTTACCATAAATCAGGAGTTTGACAGTCGCTTGGATGTGCTTCTGAGTGTATGCTGCTTCAGCCTCCATCTTAGTTCTTGCTACTATGTGGTGGATAGTCTCCGGGTTAGTTTTGCACTTGGAATATAATGTGTGGGTGAATAATTTTGGAAATATAGTGTTTCTATATAAAGTACAGATGTAAAAGCACTGTTGTGTTTATATTGAAATAAAAACATGTTGTCACTGCAGTCAATGAAAAGTTGTGACAAATTATTATGATCTCAATGTTGAACTGTGTTGGCTGTAATCGTGCAGCCCTTCCTAATCGTCCACATAGGATGCAGACTGCTGTGATGTGGAAACCACACCCTGTGGAACATTAATGACTTTCAAGTGATGAAAATGCAAAGAAAAATAGGCAGGTATTGAACTCAGCTTGTTTTTAGTTTCACTGAGCGTATCCTGGGATCCTGTTGATATACGATGGCGTGGCGTATATGTTAGCGACACACCACGTGTGACGAGCACCCACATGGATGCCCTTTACGGTGGATACACCAGTATCGAATGATAATGATAGAAAGACTTGAGAGACCCACTTCTTAGAACATCAGTAGTCATGGTGATCAGTTTGAGTGGGATCATCTACAGGTAACCTGCCAGATCCATGATTAAATATCTGTGTGTAATATCCCATATAGAAAAGAAATAGAAAAAACTTTGCATAAGATGTGGCCTACTTCATATAGTGAATCATATAAGGCTTACATGATTTACTCATGAAAGTGGCCACTTTCTCATTACTTTCATATATTGTTTTAGGAAGTATCCAAAACATACAAGTTTCATTTATATAATTTTTCAAGGGATCTTATATCTGTTTTAATTCTTGTATGCTTTTCATACAAGTTTCACACAAGACAGATACAAACTTTATAAGATTTAGATCTTTTCCATATGGGATAATATGCACTCAGCTCATGTACATTTAAAACTGATGATACACTTTAAATTCATCATGTTCCTTCAACAAAGTAATAAAAAGTCGACAGGAATCTGAAGCATTACTAGACCCAACATCCTTCATCACACTGTGTCTTCTTTCAAGTTCTGACCTTTGCTGTCTGTATCATGACTTTGGCAGCTGAAGATATTTAATTTTCTGGTTAAACAAACGCCTACACCATTAACACGGTCCTCTTCCTGCCATCTATAACCTCTAGACATAAATTAGGTTTATTTCGTATTTCGTATCAGTACTACCATGTTCATCATTCCTCGTGTCCTTGGACTGTGTTGCTTGGGAACGTCATTCCCCTGACTTTTCAGTGCTTATGTTATTTCACATCTTAAAGAAGAATTGTACGTCTCGGTACTTTAAACACAATTTGAAATCAGCATCTTCTTACTACTCTTACGAAAAACAGTTCCAAGTATGAATTGCGTTTCACTTTCTAGTTCCAGTTAAAGAGCTGCTTTTCCTAAATAGCTGCATAAGAAACAAGCATTTAAACATTAAAAAAAAAGAAATGTTATTGAGGTGACTGAGCAGCTCATTCTCTTAAATCTCTTAAAGGTCCCAATGGGTTTTCTTTTAATCGCTTGGTAAATTTTCAGGAACTAAAAGATGTTACACTTCAAGTTAAGAGTCACAGATTTTGGCATTAAATCAGAGTAAAGCTTTCAAGCACAACCTCCCCCGGTTCCAAAATACACAGAGAACAGAAGAAGTTAAAGTTACAGCAGCTTTTGTATCATAAAGGGCAGCTTTATTCCTTGTCAAGCACATTTGGCCCTGTGGTTTCAATCATGATAATCATTTTACAAACACATTTTTAAATAGGACAGGAATGGAATTGAAAAACAACCAGTCACAGACAGTGACGGCTTCATTATGATTACCGCCCTATCAGTAATCATAATGAACTACTTACTGGAATTAAGTAACACATAAAAACCCTAGTCACAGACAGTGACTGGTTTTGACTGGAGTGGACGTCCCAGCAAATTCACCCCAAGATCAGACCATGCAATCCTCACAGAAATCCTAGCGCTACATCTCAGACGCTACAGACCTCAGTCAGCATGAAAGTACAATTCGAACACGACGGATAAAGAAAGGCTTGTTTGGAGGGGAACAAACACAAAACCTCTAGAAGACTAAGACTTGGCTGTGGACATAATGCACAGCACCATGTTTGGTGAAAACTAAACATGGCATAGAAATAAGACAGGAATATATACACCACCCCCCCCCCCCCCCAATACAAATATGATTAAGAAGACCATGAATTCATTTTTTGTCCTATCAGGAATTATAGTGATCTACTTACTGCAATGAAGCAACACATAAAGACACACATGAGTCAGAGCGATAGCATGTCCTGCATGCGTCTTTCAGTCTTGTATTTGTTTACAAAACTGGGTGCGTCTGTGTGTGATTAGCCTCGGCACTAATTAGCCAAAAGATTTAGCTGCTAAAATAGGGGGAACTACCCGTTTTGAATTTAATGTCACAGCTATAATACAGAGGCTGGATAAGAAACTTGTTACCTAAATGTAAACATGTAAAATTATTTTCTTTTTAAGTTGATTACGGTTCAAATTTGGAAAATGGAAGCAAGTTCCTCTGCTCTGTAAATGGTGTGAGGAATCAGCGCCACATATTTTATCACACAGACCTCACTTGGTTATGAAACAATCAGTTAATTGTTGACTTTCTTTTGAGCCTCTGAAATTGAAGGACTGCTCATAAAAGTGGCTGTAACTGGAAGCTGGAAGTCTACAGTCTTACTACTGCTTCTGTAAAATTAGCTTTGGTAGTTTATAGAGGCAAAAATAAAATTAAAAAAAAGAAGTGCCATTGTCCAAAGGTTATGGACCTATGTGTATCAGAGCTTCCAAGCATGAAAGAATTTGTGTCAAAATTCAAGATGATGTATTGATGAAGGTAGGCAGGTATTCACAAACATAATCTAAGTAAAGTTTAATTTTAGTGGTTGCTGGGATATAAAATCACTATCTTTTAGAAATTGCATAAGATGATTTCTGATTTTCTTCCTAAAACAAGAAAAGAATAAAGTAAAAAAAAAAAATTCCTCTGGAAGCTAGGGAGTGTCCACACAGCAGGTTGGCAATCAGAAGCCATAGAAAGTCAGTGACATTCAGTGACTTTGAGTCACAGCAAGTGACATAACTGTGGGCATTGTGAAGCGGGCGGGTTAACCGGAATTAAACTTCTCCCAACTTTGAGGTGAGTGATTGAAACTAACAATGAGAGCAAAGAATGCTACTGTTTGAGATTTGAGGGAATAGGTTTAAACCAGAGCCCTTGAGTAGCCTTTTAGTTGTTTTTTTAAGTTCTTGCCTTTTAAAATACATCTCAAACCTTTATACTGGTATAATGCTATGGCGCGGCTAGCATATGTTACTAACATTCTGAACTATTGCGAGGATGATGGAGTCTCGCAATAGTTCAGCATCACACGTGGTGATGGCACGACTCTCCTATTCAATGCTCTGGGTTTAATGCATTATAAGGTTGCTTAGGCAACTGGAGGGATTGGTCTACTAGTGTCCAGTAACTACCAAGCAAAAAGCAAGAAGAGAATCACTCGCTGTGTGGACAACTCTTTAGATTTTTACCATCATCTTTGCTATTGTGGGGTTCCTCCGTAGATTTAAAGTGTCATTGGAATCATATTTATGTCATACCACGTGTCTGTGAGTAAAAACATAATCCGAGCAAATGACCTTATTTCACCGGTGCAATTAGGTTAGTTATGCCTCTCTCTCTTGAAATGTGTCTAATATTTTTTATTTTTCACCAAAATAGTTTGCAGTTGATTATTAAAAAACATTGAGCTCAGTTCTTATGCTTTGTTAGCATACTTTACTGGTAAACAGCCTTGGAAGACCTGCAGATGAATTTGAACACTGTCATTTATGGAAAAAAACGCACAAAGATATAATTGGATTAAATGCGAGGACCTTGGTAGGCAAGGCAAGGCAAGTTTATTTGTATAGCACAATTCAACAACAAGGTGATTCAAAGTGCTTTACAGAGACATTAGAAACAAGAACAAATAAAAAGCATGATTTAAAATTGAATAAAACAAGCAAATAAACTAACTAACTAATTAACAAACAAACAAACAACACTTACCACTTACCACTTCAGTGAAATGTGCGCAAAGACTACTTTCTCTGTTTCGTTTATCTGTATGTCTGAGTCAGAAGCCTCTCTGTTCTGCTGTACTGCTTGTCTTTAGAGCAAGGTCAGGGTTTATTTATCACCCTTAAACTCTTCCAGCAGTCCAGGGGATAGAATTGCTTCACTTTCCTGGAAACTTTTTTTTTTAACCATGAAACAGTTAGAGAAGATATTGAGGTTTCTGTTGCAGTCAGCATAAAATAGTAAATAGGTTTGGGAGAACAGCATGTATGTTTGAAAGATAACCTCAGATTGCTAGTGGTGCATGACTGTGTTGTTGTGTAACGTCACTTTGGGGCCACCATTTGAATAATAACCGATTTGAGAATATATTTATCTTTGAAAGAACAAAGATAACATTTTTCTGTTTTCATGTGAATGTAACACAACGTCCTAATTTAAACATCATTAAAACAATTATTTTATGACATCACTCGAAGGAATTAGTGGATTTACATAGATTTCTTTGAATTGCAGTAAAAAGTTTACGTTTTTCACTTGTTAATAAACTGCAGAAGAATCTTTACACCAATCATATTCTTGTCGTTCTTTACTGCAAATAACAACTGCAGTGTAGACTCAACCTGCTGCCCTGTTTCAGTTCTGGAGGACTTACTAAAGCAGTACACACTCTTGTTAACATTTTGGAGATTGCACACAAGCTCATGCATGTAGCACATAACTTAATGTTGCCTTTCATACCTGATCTGAAAGCTCCCATGGTGCTTAATCTGCTGAGTAAATATTACAAACCTAGGCTGAATAGAGAGCAGTCATAACTCGCTGAATCATCCTGATATCCTGTCCTCCTGTCATGGTCCCTGTGCCTCACCAGCTGATCCAGCTCATTATGGGCTCCCGCCCCTGGCCCACGCACCTGCTGCCTATCGGGATGATCACAAGGCCGATTTAAGACAGCAGCATTGTGTCACTCGTCGCTGGATCGTTGAGCTATCAGCGTCAGTCGCTCAGTAGTTTGTGAATCAGAATCTGTGAGTTCTTTCCGTCTGTTCGCCTCTAACTAAAGTTTCTGTGTACAGACCTTTCCCGGACCTTTCCCTGCCTGCCTATCATCCCGTGGACGAGTGAGTGGATTTGTGTTTCCCCAGTGTGGGGAGTGAAGAGAGAGAGCCTTTGGAGGGCGTCGGATTCCCGTCTTTCCCCTCACATACCCCGGAACCCTGGACCCCCCTCCCCTCCCTCCAGCACGTTGTAAATAGCATCACCTGGTGTCGTTGTGTAAATAAATTTGTAAACTCTGTAAAGAGTCCCGGTCTGCGCCTGAGTCCGTTAACTAAAACCTGACACCTCCCATAGGAGCCCAGCATGAGTAGAGGTCTCTTTTTTTCCTCTTGGACTTTCCCATTGTAGTGTACATTTCAGTGTTTCTTTCGTAACGCTACCGATCTCCGACCTGTATCCCCATGTGATGTCTGTGTTGTGTCGGGGGGGTCCCATTTCACTGCAGGGCAATCTGCATGTGGCGAATAAAGCCTTGATTGATTGACATGCTTGTTCATCACAGTGGAATCTTGTAGTCACCCTTAAGAAATTTCATCACATGCAGCAGTAATATTAACATTTAATTTAAATGCAAACTAACATGTCTGATTTGTATTCTGAATTATGTTGGTGGCTTAGGTTTACTAATATAAATGCCCATAGGTGGGAATGTGAGTGCGGATGGTTGTCTGTCTCTATGTGTGACCTGTCCAAGGGGTACCCTGCCTCTCGCCTGATGGTAAGCTGGGATGGGCGCCAGCCCCCTTGCAACTCTGGTAAGGATAAGCAGGAGAAAATGGTGGATTTTTAGGATATTCGTTTCCTGTTGCGTTAATTGAATTTGCATCTTCTGACCTGATGCTTCCAGTGGTCTTTTCCCATGCTCCCAGATTAATTTAAAGACAATTCTAGATGCATTTCCAAATATCTGGTGCAGATTGTGACAAATAATCCGAATGTATCACACACCTGTATAATCTCGTTCAATAAATGAACGTGTTTTCTCGAGCAAATTTAAAAACAAACTTGAGACAAAGACTCATGGCAAAATAACCTTAGAAATCACCATCATGGTGTTTAATCCATTAAGATTCTCTCCAAGGTACTGCAGCCACGTTCAGTAGTTTGTGAGTCTCTTTGGCTTCACCTTTGTCTTCAGTAACTTAAAATCCTGCTCTTTCAGGATGAGATCAGGTGATTGACTTGTCCCTTGAGGACTATTCAATTTCTTTGCTCTGAGCATGCTTTGGGTCATTATTATTTGGTTTGGAGTTAGAGCAGGGCAATATGACCAAAAATGTTTATCATTATACATTTATACATTTGAAACACATTACATTTGCAATAAGGATATAACTGACAATATAATCGACACTTTACAACTCCACAACTTTATTGGTGCAAAAAGAAAAAAAAAGTCATCAATGTATTTTCACTTAAATAAGCAGCTATTTTATGTGCATTAAAGTTATATAAAAATGTAACAGTGCAAATCCTTGCTGACAGTTTAACCAAAAGGCATTTCCAGTGGAAATTGGCCGACATATCCTCAGCATAAGCATGTATAATATCCACAAAACGTAAAAAGAGGTTATACACACAATACGGTAATACTATGTTGAAGCGCAGTACATATCACTTTGCAAGGCTCCTGCCTACAATAGCAGTAATGCTCCGACAATCCATCAAGCGGTGCGGCTTCATAGCTTAGCAGTCGTACTAAAACATTTGACAGATTTTCGAGTGCTGTCATCGTGTACATAAAATCGATTTGAGGTCAGTAAACACAACCAGAATTCAAACATAAGGCACACGGGATGATAAGGGGCTCTGTCGACTTTCAGAAAAATCAAAGGATTGATTTTAAGTGTGCCGTATTTTCTAAAAAAACTGTAATAACGACGGCCCGCTAGCACGCTCTACCAAAAATAGTGCTTAGTTGTGTATCTGACGGACAAAAGCTAAACCAGTTCCACACCACTGAAGTTGCAGCATTTGTTTTCCGCCATGTGCGTATGAAAATAAAGGCACTGCCACTTCTGCTGGCAGCCACATCATCAATAAACACTAGCGTCGTTCCACTGGCAGCCATTTCATGAATATTTTGCCCATGTTTGACAGATAATGTAATGCGATTGTGATCGTGATTCTGTTTCTTGCCATACTTTTCTCTTCTCATCATTCTGGTTCAAGTTCATGTTTGTTTCATCTGTCCAAAGAAGTTTTTCTTCCAGAACTCTGCAGGCTCTTCCAGTCTAATCTGGTCTTTATGGTTTTGAGTGTAACCCACTCTGTTTGGATTCATAAAGGAATCTATTGATTGTAGACCCTGACAACAATATGCCTCCTTCATCAAGAGTGTGAGAGTGTTGACTTGACTAGATATTTTGAAGGACCTTTTTTAAACCAAGGAAATAATTCTGCCATCATCCATATATCCACAGTGCTTTGGCCATTTCAAAATTTTTTTTTTTAATATCTCTGGAACCCTTGAAAAGAAAATCTAAATCTTTTAGTAAGTCAATTTAGTTTGATATAAAATGATAAAAGAATAGACCTCACCTAGCCACGAAACCTCCTCTTATTGAATTGTCCTTTTACTTTTGAACCTTTGAGTCTATGTTGATTATGCATACAAAAAAAGTCTAATAGTCCACATTGTCATAGCCCTGGCTGTATTTCAATCCCATGTTTCTTTTGTCATGAAGTTGGATGGAGTTAAATGTGCCAGTTAAATGAATGACTTCATGAAGCCTCTTAATCACAGTCAGTGCAAAAAGAAGCTAGTAAATGATTAGGATGCACATGTTGTAACATGTAACTATCTAGCTTACTTAGTAGCGTAACTAGCAAATCCTCCAGGAGAACTTGTTTTCTCATCATATTGACAGAAATAAAAATCGGGACTTGCATATTGCGCTTTGTTCTGCAGCACTCGGCATTATTCATATTACGTCTTATTACTGGGGCATTTCATTCACTTGCAAGACGAGAATCTCTATCAGAGCAGTATGCTAGTGTCTGCATGTGATTTTTAACTCAAGTTCAGCACAAAAAAGGGATGAAGACGCCACTGTTTTGCATTAATTGTGCTTTACATGCAAGTTATTTACTTTGAGTACAACTCTCTAGAAGAAGAATCGAATACATGAGCAAAATCAAAGCAAGAATCTGAAAAAAGTGTCTGCTTTTGCATGTACACAGTTTAAGCACTTCAGACAACTGCGTATAAATGCCTCATCAAAACATCCAGCTTCATTCAGTTTCATCATAAAATGGTCATTCACATTTCATTTGTGTAGTCAAATATTTTAAGAATGAATATAAATGGAAACTATGCTGGCTACATTAAACCGGTGGCATTAGAAGGCTGTGTGTCATCAAAGAAAAAGACGGTTCTGACACTAAAATCATCAGACAATAAGCTCCCCTGAAACATGATAATATTAATCAGTTGTTGTCCGCATATCTTTGGATTACTGTATTCTTAGTAAATCTGATAAAGACAGTATGAAATGAAACACCACAGATATCACCTGATTTGATGACATAAAATGCAACCTTGCATATGTATTGAAATCTGTTCATGCCAGCTGATCTTCCACTACTAACACATGAATTTAAAGCATGGAGGGCAGCCCTACCCAAAAAACCCCACAATGCATACTGTAAAATAGCTCTCTATAGGCTGTCTTCATGTAAGTGGTATTTATGTTGTGGTGATGTTGTTTCAAACTGTAATTTGACATTGGCTAAATGTGGATGATAATTCAAAACAAGCCTGTTGCACCCGTGTAAACATCTTCCCTCTTTCCTGTTCTTTTCATACCTTTGCATGTCTTTGGTGCCACTGAGTCAGGTGGTGCCATTTCGGAAAGGTAAAACGATTCAGTGTCTTACTGTTTCTGATGAAAAAGTCTGCTCTGCTTAGCACCAGTTGCAGCAATGTTGTTTTTGAGGGGTAAAAATGTTCGCATGACACCATAAAGTATATTCTTTCCTTCCCCCTCTTTGCCTTCATATTTGGGAGTATAGGAGACTTTGTTGTGTGTGTGTGGCAATCTGTACCAATGTACGTTTAGCGCCAGAGATTTCCCACTCATTCCCACATTTCCGACTCAATTTCTTATCAAGCAATGCAAATGGACAGGTAGTATGAGATAATTCTGGTTTCCTTCTGCTACGTGGTCTTGGTTTTTCACAACGATAACTGAAAAGGTTTGCTTCATATCAGGAAGACATAGCTGAGGTAAAGATGTGGCTACATGCCAGGAGTGTGCAAATGTATCATCAGCCTTAGCCTCAAGACTTAAAAATTTACCACCTTGAGAGCTCAGATAGCTTGATGTTGTTTTTGCGCAGCAGGCTGATAACACAAGACATTTTATGAAATGGACTTATTCTCCAGGGTGCTCTCCGACTGAACTTCTGACTTCTTTTTGCTCCGAGGGCAGCAGAACAAATTGTTCAGAGCGCAGCTTGCATGGAAGCTCAGCAACAGAAAACTGCTCTCATTACTGACTCACAAAAGGATTCTTAATCCAATCCAATCCAACTTTATTTATATAGCACTTTTAAAAACAACAAAGTTGACCAAAGTGCTTTCCAATAATAAAACAGAGATAGCAGTTAAAACCATACTTTAAGCATACAATGAAATCAATAAACAAAACAAATATATAATTGAAAAAGAAGATAAAAATAAATCAACATGAGTAGAATAAACAATAAGATATACAATGAATAAGATTAACAAAGTAAAAAGATTAAGAATGACCAACAGCTGACTAAAAACTGACTACAAACTGGCTCTGATAACACTCCTAGAAGGCCTTTGAAAAAAAGTGTGTTTTTAAAAGTGATTTAAACATTTTAATGATTTTATGCCTGCTCTTTCTCTGCAAGTCTATCAGTTTGCACTTACAAAATGATGACCAACACAAAACACACTGGAAAAATTTCCCTTTTACATTCTGTATGTGGCCAGCAGGAGGAGAATCTGTTTCAAATCTGTTTCATTTGATCTCTTCTGTTGTTCATAACACAGCAGACCAAATCTTGAATGGCTGAAAAATAAACTCACACAAGAATTAAAATGACCAGTGGCTCCTTTAATTGGCATCTCACCCAACTTCTGGTCTAAATAGAAAAGTCTGATGAATGTTTAAATATGTTTACCAGACAAAGTTTGCATATTACATGGTTTATTCAAACTGGCAACCTATTAAGGAAATACTTTAGAGAGAAAAAATTCAACAAGTTACTAACTATCTATGACTACTCAACATATTGATTTTTCAGGAAGTAAAAAAATTGCAGGCAGTTTTATTAACCTCTAACTACTACATGATTCACTGTCTTGCAAATATAGTCATTAACAAGTGTGATAAAGGTGGAGGTTCCCTTGTAACCCTTGAAACCTTTAAATCTCAGTGGCATGTCAAATATTCTATAAAAAGTAAATATAGTCACTTGAAATGCACAGGCTGCTCTGGCCCTCCCTGCTTCTAGTTTAAGCGCGAGGTCACTGATCTGTGAAACGGTTGGGTGTGACATTTTTTCGACCATCCCAGTTCTGGCATCCCGTCTGAGTTTTTAATAATTGATTGATTGGTAAATGTGTCTTGTTTGAATTTGAAAAGTTTAACTTACTGGGTAATGTTCAGCTGAAAATTAAACAAGAGCAAGAGTGAAATATTTCTAGAATGCTTCTAGCTGTTTGAGCACTATTTCTGTCCAGAGGGTCTCAGATGTGTCAGGCATTTTTCAGGCATGATGATCTCCTCGTGTGGCCCACAAGCGTTTCCCTCACCACAGCCTCCACTCACCTGTTGAAAGTTAAAAAAGGAGGGACGCTCTAAGAAACTAAGAGTCTACAAATGCACAGGACACACTGGAGAAAAGCTCTCTGGTATTGGAGCTCTCTTCCTGGACTTAAGTGCTCCTGGTATAATTGCTAAGTAGAGTCAGCTGCAGCTGGCAATACCCAATGGACTCTATGTGCTCCTCCATTGGTAATCCATAAGGAGTTATGGACAGCCCGTCTACCTACAAAAAGTGGCTGTTGTCAAATAAAGACAGTAGCCCTCCAGCCTGTGGGATACTCTTACATGTGCAGCTGCTGGTCCTTTCCAGGCGTGGAAACGTTAGTAACCTATAAAGAGTTGAAGTGAAACGAGGTGTTAAAAACAGTGAAAAATGCCCACTGCAGCCACTGTCTGTGCTTTTCATAGTGTATTTTATTTTTAATCATTGAGTTTCTTTCACATCTGTCAGCATTGTCAACTAGTCAGCCTTCAGCATACACAAAGTTGAGCTACGTGCTGAGGACTGCATGGGAGAAGGTGTGTTGGTTGAAAACCCCTCTGTGTAGGCAAATGTTTATGCAAACAGACACAACTGTGGTGCCATGTAATAAACATTAGTCAGGGGAGGGAAAGTAATACATGCCAACATAGGAAAAACCATGCTAGGACCTACTAGGTCTGTCACAGTCATGAAAAAACAAAAAGGAACACAGAAAGGTAGAGAAGTAGTCACACTCAAAATGTTCTTTTGTTCTGTGCACTTTAACACAATAACATTAAAAAGAAAAACAGAAGCACAATGATGGGATAAAGCGCTGCTGCACTGAAGGATCTGAAACAGTTATCCACACTTTTTTGGCAGGACTACTGCAGCTCCTTGTATTTTAGTTCGACTAATTCCAATCTCTGTTGTTTGCAGCTGCTTGATTGTAATTTCACTCCTGTTTTAACCGCGGTAAAGTGAGCCGTCATTTGTGAGCCGCGGTCAAGCCAGCCGCCTCCTATCCGCCGCATAAATTTCCTTGCGCTTTTACACCAGTCTTTACTGTAGCGCCTTTTCGCTTTATGTGCCGATTGAAAGCCTATACCCGCGCACACGTGCACGCGCGCGCACAAATTACAATGTAACGGCCCGATACAGTCAATACAATTATGGAAATGTCAGAAATTCATTAAAAATCATCCTGAGTAGTTGATGTCCAACTTTCAACACATCCCCCCTCTGGGACACCTACTGTACCTGTGTGCCAAGTTTCATCCAGATTTACTGTAGAATTCCTCAGAAATTAAAGGAAACTTATATTCAATTCAATGCAGTCAATACAATAGAATTATGTCAATTTTCAGAAATTCATTAAAAATCATCCTGAGTAGTTGATGTACAACTTTCAACACATCCCTCCTCTGGGACACCTACTGTACCTGTGTGCCAAGTTTCATCCAGATTTACTGTAGAATTCCTCAGAAATTAAAGGAAACTTATATTCAATTCAATGCAGTCAATACAATAGAATTATGTCAATTTTCAGAAATTCATTAAAAATCATCCTGAGTAGTTGATGTCCAACTTTCAACACATCCCCCCTCTGGGACACCTACTGTACCTGTGTGCCATGTTTCATCCAAATTTACTGTAGAATTCCTCAGATATTAAAGGGTACTTGTATCCAATGCAGTCGGCCAATACAGTAGAATTATGTCAATTTTCAAAAATTCATTAAAAATCATCCTGAGTAGTTGATGTACAACTTTCAACACATCCCCCCTCTGGGACACCTACTGTACCTGTGTGCCAGGTTTCAGCCAGATTTACTGTAGAATTCCTCAGAAATTAAAGGGTACTTGTATTCAATTCAATACAGTCAATACAATAGAATTATGTCAATTTTCAAAAATTCATTAAAAATCATCCTGAGTAGTTGATGTCCAACTTTCAACACATCCCCCCTCTGGGACACCTACTGTACCTGTGTGCCAAGTTTCATCCAAATTTACTGTATAATTCCTCAGAAATTAAAGGGTACTTGTATTCAATGCAGTCGGCCAATACAGTAGAATTATGTCAATTTTCAAAAATTCATTAAAAATCATCCTGGGTAGTTGATGTACAACTTTCAACACATCCCCCCTCTGGGACACCTACTGTACCCGTGTGCCAAGTTTCATCCAAATTTACTGTAGAATTCCTCAGAAATTAATCGAAACATTTATTCAATCTAATACAGCCAATACACTACAATTGTGTCAATTTTCAAAAATTCATTAAAAATCATCCTGAGTAGTTGATGTCCAACTTTCAACACATCCCCCCTCTGTGACACCTACTGTACCTGTGTGCCAAGTTTCAGCCCGATTTACTGTAGAATTCCTCAGAAATTAAAGGGTACTTGTATCCAATGCAGTCGGCCAATACAGTAGAATTATGTCAATTTTCAAAAATTCATTAAAAATCATCCTGAGAAGTTGATGTACAACTTTCAACACATCCCCCCTCTGGGACACCTACTGTACCTGTGTGCCAAGTTTCATCCAAATTCACTGTAGAATTCCTCAGAAATTAAAGGGTACTTGTATCCAATGCAGTCGGCCAATACAGTAGAATTATGTCAATTTTCAAAAATTCATTAAAAATCATCCTGAGAAGTTGATGTACAACTTTCAACACATCCCCCCTCTGGGACACCTACTGTACCTGTGTGCCAAGTTTCATCCAAATTTACTGTAGAATTCCTCAGAAATTAAAGGGTACTTGTATCCAATGCAGTCGGCCAATACAGTAGAATTATGTCAATTTTCAAAAATTCATTAAAAATCATCCTGAGTAGTTGATGTACAACTTTCAACACATCCCTCCTCTGGGACACCTACTGTACCTGTGTGCCAAGTTTCATCCAAATTTACTGTAGAATTCCTCAGAAATTAAAGGGTACTTGTATTCAATGCAGTCGGCCAATACAGTAGAATTATGTCAATTTTCAAAAATTCATTAAAAATCATCCTGAGTAGTTGATGTCCAACTTTCAACACATCCCCCCTCTGGGACACCTACTGTACCTGTGTGCCAAGTTTCATCCAAATTTACTGTAGAATTCCTCAGAAATTAAAGGGTATTTTATTCGTTTCAATACAGTCAATACAATAGAATTATGTCAATTTTCAAAAATTCATTAAAAATCATCCTGAGTAGTTGATGTCCAACTTTCAACACATCCCCCCTCTGTGACACCTACTGTACCTGTGTGCCATGTTTCAGCCCGATTTACTGTAGAATTCCTCAGAAATTAAAGGAAACTTATATTCAATTCAATACAGTCAATACAATAGAATTGTGTCAATTTTCAAAAATTCATTAAAAATCATCCTGAGAAGTTGATGTACAACTTTCAACACATCCCCCCTCTGGGACACCTACTGTACCTGTGTGCCAAGTTTCATCCAAATTTACTGTAGAATTCCTCAGAAATTAAAGGGTACTTGTATCCAATGCAGTCGGCCAATACAATAGAATTATGTCAATTTTCAAAAATTCATTAAAAATCATCCTGAGAAGTTGATGTACAACTTTCAACACATCCCCCCTCTGGGACACCTACTGTACCTGTGTGCCAAGTTTCATCCAAATTTACTGTAGAATTCCTCAGAAATTAAAGGGTACTTGTATCCAATGCAGTCGGCCAATACAGTAGAATTATGTCAATTTTCAAAAATTCATTAAAAATCATCCTGAGTAGTTGATGTCCAACTTTCAACACATCCCCCCTCTGGGACACCTACTGTACCTGTGTGCCAAGTTTCATCCAAATTTACTGTAGAATTCCTCAGAAATTAATCGAAACATTTATTCAATCTAATACAGCCAATACACTACAATTGTGTCAATTTTCAAAAATTCATTAAAAATCATCCTGAGTAGTTGATGTCCAACTTTCAACACATCCCCCCTCTGTGACACCTACTGTACCTGTGTGCCAGGTTTCAGCCAGATTTACTGTAGAATTCCTCAGAAATTAAAGGGTACTTTATTCGTTTCAATACAGTCAATACAATAGAATTATGTCAATTTTCAAAAATTCATTAAAAATCATCCTGAGAAGTTGATGTACAACTTTCAACACATCCCCCCTCTGGGACACCTACTGTACCTGTGTGCCAAGTTTCATCCAAATTTACTGTAGAATTCCTCAGAAATTAAAGGGTACTTGTATCCAATGCAGTCGGCCAATACAATAGAATTATGTCAATTTTCAAAAATTCATTAAAAATCATCCTGAGTAGTTGATGTACAACTTTCAACACATCCCCCCTCTGGGACACCTACTGTACCTGTGTGCCAAGTTTCATCCAGATTTACTGTAGAATTCCTCAGAAATTAAAGGAAACTTATATTCAATTCAATGCAGTCAATACAATAGAATTATGTCAATTTTCAGAAATTCATTAAAAATCATCCTGAGTAGTTGATGTACAACTTTCAACACATCCCTCCTCTGGGACACCTACTGTACCTGTGTGCCAAGTTTCATCCAGATTTACTGTAGAATTCCTCAGAAATTAAAGGAAACTTATATTCAATTCAATGCAGTCAATACAATAGAATTATGTCAATTTTCAGAAATTCATTAAAAATCATCCTGAGTAGTTGATGTACAACTTTCAACACATCCCCCCTCTGGGACACCTACTGTACCTGTGTGCCATGTTTCATCCAAATTTACTGTAGAATTCCTCAGATATTAAAGGGTACTTGTATCCAATGCAGTCGGCCAATACAGTAGAATTATGTCAATTTTCAAAAATTCATTAAAAATCATCCTGAGTAGTTGATGTACAACTTTCAACACATCCCCCCTCTGGGACACCTACTGTACCTGTGTGCCAAGTTTCATCCAAATTTACTGTAGAATTCCTCAGAAATTAAAGGGTACTTGTATCCAATGCAGTCGGCCAATACAGTAGAATTATGTCAATTTTCAAAAATTCATTAAAAATCATCCTGAGAAGTTGATGTACAACTTTCAACACATCCCCCCTCTGGGACACCTACTGTACCTGTGTGCCAAGTTTCATCCAAATTTACTGTAGAATTCCTCAGAAATTAAAGGGTACTTGTATCCAATGCAGTCGGCCAATACAGTAGAATTATGTCAATTTTCAAAAATTCATTAAAAATCATCCTGAGTAGTTGATGTACAACAACAACATAGACATCAATATTTGCTCACAAACTCTACTTCATTGACAAGATGAATCCACTACAAATAGTCTTCTGAAACAATATTTCAATTTTTTTCAATTTTAAAAAATATTTTCTTAAAGATTACCGCAAGGTTTATAATGGAATATGTTTTACTTACTATACAGCGGGTGAGATGATTTAATTTAAAAGCAGACTAAAAAGCAGGACATAAGAGGACAACAAAACTGTGTTGAATTAAAAGAGAGCCCTTTATTGTGGCTGATGGAAGAAACTTGAACATACAACAAGGCAAAAGCAATTTGTTACAATAACTGTAATTAATCCTGAAATGGGCGAGAGTAAAATACGACTGTTATTAATATTACTGTGACTATGTCAACACTACTACAGACCTGAACATGATGGCGACCAGCAGTATGACATAAAATATGAAGGGGTACACCCAAGACTTGAACATGAGAAAGGAAAACAGACTCTTAAAACAGGAAACATGACGAATGTATACCTCACATTAACAAACAAGGGCAATTGGAATGAATTGTAATGGTAGGTGACACGAAACGATCTATTTAAACAAAGCAGTAAAGAATGAGCAACTATGAGGTGTCTGGGAGAATTAGAAGAACATAACAAAGTATCGCCAAATAAAAAATACTAACTAATAAAAGCAAAAACAAGAATTACATACATTGATCAATAGTAATCTTAATCAACAAATACCAAAACTAATGCAAAAAATGTTGTGTCACAAACCCAAAGTGCGAGAATCGCATTATTTTCTAAACTTAGTGTAATTTTTTACAAAAGCTATTAACATGAAAAAGAATGCAATACAAAATCTAAACGAACAAGCTCTATTTACATTTCGGAAATACATAACCTACATATGTACACATACAAAATGTATAAAAACAATTTACATCTGTTCCTTAGTTTCTATCAATACAAATAATAATTTACATGACATTATTCAACCTTATATACATTTTATAAAATAAATACAAGTATTTATTTTTCACAGAGAGCGCACTCCCATTCTGCAGCCTCTGCCTTCTGAAACAGCTCAGTGTTCATCTGCAGGCACTGTGTGTGAAACCACCTTGAACAGCTGTCACACTGGATCTGTGAATTTTCAACAAACCAAAAATACAAAAAATTATTTAATCACATGATTTAACATTAATATCTTTATTAATCTGCCATTAGTATGTATTGCATATTTTTTCATTATCAACTATTCTAAATAACTGACACACAAACCAAAAAAAATTTACATGCTAGTTAAGGCTATATTTCCCCTCTTCCTCAAAACAAAAAAACCAAATAACAAAAGCAACTATACACAATAGATTTTGTTAAATAATATCCCCAATTACAAATCCGTCTTACCCATTTGGTGATTGAAGGCCCTGGAAAAGGTGGTTTTGGAGTTGAGCACATGGCGCAATTGTTTTCTGCCTCGAACACTAGTACAAACATAGTAAAATTTGTTATTGACAATGAATATTTAAATCAAGTCATTTCTTTGTGCTGTAACACTTCACAAACCTGAGGCTCCCAGTATATTTAAAGCAATGGCTTCACGCTGCTGAGCCATTGCTTTAATTGTTGTTTTAAATGTCATTTCTGGTATGTTGGGAAATGACTCCATGAACGCCTTTGCCATCTATGTAAATAGCAAAATATTAAAAAATTATTTAGTCACATTCCTTTTCTATAGCAGACACAATTTTATAATGCACCATCAGCACAAAAATTATTTGAAACTCATGTCTTCGTTACTTTACCAAGATGACAATCACACCGCAGCTATTTGTGTCCTTCTGTACTGGGTGTTTCAAAACTCCTCCTTTTAACTTGACATCCACCCAGTCAGTCTTGTTGATCGCAGTACGCCTCATTTTGAAGAACTCCCTGTGAAAGGGTTATACTATCATGTCCAGGCAGGAAAAGTTAAGAAAATGCAGACTCACGGAAACAAAATTCTGAACTTAAGTACAGCTTTAATGCTGGACGGCAAACAGAAAAATGTTCTGAACTAGAATACAAAATCTGCCCGCTCGGCACGCTGCCAGACAGGCAGGTCATTACCTTATTTTGAATGTTCAATGTCAGCACACACAGTTTGAAAAAAACTCTACTATAAAACATTTTGGAATAACATGTGGCTTAATTTTATGCCACATTCTTTATTTATGGGAAACAAAGACGGTCGAGAGATATCACTTAGACAAAAACTAAAATAGCACTGGCTTTGAGTACTGTATTAAATCATCTACAGTAATCACAATTCACTATTGATATTATTTACACAGTCCCAACGCCAATATGGCTGCACCACCAAAAAACACACAGAATAAAAGAAACTGTAATTCAATGAAAAAAAAAAAGGGAAAGTAATATATAATTAAATAAAAAACAAAAATCAACCATCACATTACAAACACAAGCTGCTGCATCTAAACTGCTAAAGCAAGTTCTTAAGGCCAATGACTGACCCATCTACTATTGGGACACATACAGTTTACTTAATACTGTGATTTAACACAATATTAAGTAATATAATAAACTAACAACCAACTTGTACTTTTTCATGCTAAAATGTAATTACTGAGGCACATTACCATCCCAGCCCACCGATAAGGCCTGGCCTACAAATTTGGAAAACACTGCACAACTATAAAAGTAAATGATAATTTTTTAATTTTAATTTTGGAAAAATAACATTTACCTGAATTTTTGTGCTGCCACTTTGGATTCTTCAAGCTCTCTTTTGTTGCGTGCTGGATCAACAAGGTAAAGACAGCTGTCTGCTTTACTTAGGTACTGTAACAGAAAAGATAATACAATTAATTCTCTAGCCAGTAATTACAGATAAAAATATGTCTTTTATCATGCTTGAGAGGTTTGAATAAAACTAGTTTGATCAGTTATTACAGCTGATTGTTAAAATGAGCCCAGGAAAAGCAGTTATAAAAGATATTATTACATCAATCCCCATCAATCCCTATTACAATAAGTCAAGGTGATTTACAGATTCCATTTGCTATTATCTTATTTGTCCACACAAGATTTACTACAGTCGAATACCGTAAATTTCAGTTTTTAATGAAAAATGATAGGAAACAATTAGCATTACAGTATACTGGCATTTGACGCGCAGGACTTCATAGTGGGAGATCAAAGACACCACAAATCTGGGTTTGATGAATCCATTTGTCTCACAAAGTAAAAAAGGTTTCCAGGGATGAAATTTTATGGCACTAACAGTACATAATTTGAAAAACAAAACCCTAATTATTCCATAATATTGCGTTTTTTTATTCAAAATATGAATTTTCTGGAGGAAAATTTGTGTTAGTACTAACCAGGAACTTCCAGTGAACATTTCCAACGTTCACAAACGAAACAATTGCCTGGTAGTTGTCAAAGTTGACCTGTTAACAAAGCATTAACACAATGTAAAATACAAATATATTTATATTGAAATATGTATATGTATTTATTACCTTTGACAAACAGTGCCTCCTCATCATTTCTCTTTTCCCGAACAGGATGACACCGGCAGTGTAGTGGTTCAGTATGTATACCTTACTGCCCAAATCCAACTTTCCGGCAATTTCATGCAGGGCACACTCTATGATCTTGTACAAAAAAAACATTGAATAATGAAGAGAGGTCAAATTAAACTGCTAATTATGTTACATTTTAGAAAATATGTAATCCATGATTAATTAATAATGTAGTGCTATCAATGTAAGAATTTTACTCTCTAAAGCACTCAAACGCACTTTCATTTTCATTGATTGGCTGACTGATTTTATATGTGATTTTCTCTATCAAAATATAGCTAGTTTATGTCAAACATTACAAAATGAAAGAATATATTGAGCTAACAGTATAATAACAGTAACTCAAATAAACACTATATAAAACCAAAGTACACAGAAGACAAATTATGAAAATACAACAAAGCAGATATCGAGGCAGAAGGTTTATATCAACCGAAGACCACACTGTGTGTGACTCCTGTCAGCCATGAACAGGAGATTGAAGCAACATTTTGTGCTTATTAACGTTTCACATTTTAATAAAAACAGATTTAAAAAACAATATACTCCAATAAATATCAAAGTTACAATATCACAGAACATTATTAAATCCTTTAGTTGTGTTTTCATGGAAAATCTGGATAACAAAATGTGACTCAAGACTGAAAGTTCATCTTAGACAATTTCACCTTTTTAAATAATTTGATAGATATTTTTTGATTTTTTACGGCTATTTATTTATTTTAAATTAAAGCAATGCTGGTCATTACGCATGAAAGTTAGCGATCTGGAGTTGTGACTGACAACAGTATAAAACCTTTTAAGATTCAAGTGCATCAGCACAGTAACAAATCCATTTAAGACTAAAGCATGTATAAACAATAGCTCTGTCTATAAAAACATTCCAACTGTGTAACGTGGATGCTAAAATGTGTTGTTGATATGGGAACAGCATTAAGATCAGTGATGTTTTTGCTCTATGAATAGCAATAAACCAAAACAAACACCAGGAAATTAAATTTTTGGTTTGAAAGGTTATGTAACACAGTAATTAAAATACAGCTTCATTTATTTTGTAGTCTGTCTTTTCCACGTACCTCGCCTGTTAACCATTGATGAGGTTCCAGTGATTTCAGCTCGCTGTGGTGAACTATAAAGTTGTTCCCTTTTATTTGTGATGGAATCACAGCAACAACAATTTCGGTTTCCTGTCTTTTCCACAGTGCAGTGACCTATGGGCAACATAAACAGTGTATTTGTATTTGTGGCACAAGAGTAAGTAATGCTTTTGACATTGTCAAAAAAGTACACAAATAACTCCAGATGTACCGCATCTTACAAAATGTACATTTGCATACTGACTCATGGGCATTTATTAGTGGTCTTTGATGAGTCGTTCTTGATCAATGGTCATACCAATTTGCATAGTTATGATGAAGCAACTCACCCCGCAACTGATCATTACTTCAGTTTGCTGGTTTAACTTAGAATGATAATGTTCTCTTTATAATTTGGGGGAAAACTGCAGTAAGATTAGACTGAAGAAGTCACTTTGATGATTGACGAAACTTTTCTCCCACTGAAAAAGCTACGTCCAGATGAATGGAATCAAGTTTTTCAGTTTGACATAAAAAGGATGATTGACAATTCATCAAGACATATAAATGACTATGTGTTATAACATTATAGAGACCTAATACATTTTTTATGACAAGTTAAGTATTTATTGAAAAGTTGTTTGATGTGCACAAGATTGTTACTTTCAAATTTAATTTGTGAATACTAATAACTCAATTTGACATCAGTCTACCTACCACAATCAATAATTAATTAGCTTGGAAAAGCTGTAAAAAGGATGAATAGTTTAAAGGAACAGAAAGAGTTTTCATCATAACAGAATACATAAGCCTTAGTTTTGCACAAAAATTTCAAACATAAAAATTCACATTGTAAGCGCCAGACGTCTGCTTTATATTTTTATTTACGATTGAGTTCATGTTTGTTTTATAATTCATAGATTCATTACATAAGTCATCTTTTCAGGATTAATAAATGTGAAAATATATGTGTTTACATAAAGTAATTTTAAGTCACTGTTTTGGGATTGGAACCTAAAAGGGGGTACCTCTCACTAAGTATGTAAGTGCAATAGTAGCATGAAACCCTGTGTGAGTGTGTGAGAGGGAAGGGGAGGAGCATGGACATAGAGGTTAGGAGTCTCACGGTTTTCTGACCGTGTGCACAGCTAGTTATGGATAACTGCTATTTTTTGGAACTTTCATGCTTTTTTAGGAAGGAGTTCATTGTTACATCTTCAGTTTGTAATAAATAAACAGTCTTCAAATCATAATGCAACTGGAAGCATTTCTTTTGGAAACCAGGAACACGCGTCAGCCATAGACTCTCCTTTTTTGAACTTGGTTTATTGGAAATTACCCTACACACATGTTATTCTCATGTAACCCTCTGCATGTTTCCGAACTGTGTCTGAATGACATAGCAGCAACTCTAGTGATCATGATGTTATGACTTTTTGTTGTGATTTCATTGAAGCTAAAGACAGTATAATACACATTGATTTACCTGTAATTTATCCAATGTGTTGCCCTTTTCCTCCTGTACTTCTCTGGAGGTGTTTCGCACATCGCATCGTTCTATATCGTCTGTGCTCTATCATAAATTAAAACACATTACCATTTAAATATTGTTTAATATGTGTGGTGTGCTACTATATTCTAATTCACTGTTTTAAAGTGTAATTTTTGCCTTGCATTTAATATTTTCAAATTGATATAAATCAAAAATACATTACCATAATTAAAACCTTAATATCACAAAAACCATGATCACCTGACTTATGGAAGTTGGAGTTGGATCCTCATTCTGATTTCCTTGTCCTTCACTGTTTGGAAATGGGTCCTTCAACAGTTCTTTGCACGCCCTCTCCATTTCCTTTGCATTTTTTTCCTCCTTGTCCACAAGATTTATTGTAAATGGTGCTGATTTTTTAGTCTTATTTTTTACATGGTCATAGATTGTTTGAACAATCACATCAGCACATTCCCTGGCAGGAAAGTTGTATATTCCTGAACTTACTGCTGGAATTGCAATAGAACACATTTTGTGCTCCTCGGCCTTTTGCAAAACACTGATTATGGCCTGTCGCAACATTGGTTTTGCTTGTGTGACATCTTTGGCTGATGGTTTGCTTTGCAGACATGGTCCCACTACGTGAATAATTTTTTGGCAAGACAGGTTCCCAGCACTTGTTACAATAGCTTCTCCAGTCCGCAGAGGTCCGTTTTCTGCTATGTAATTATTGCTCTCTTTCTGTATTTTTGTCCCACCACATTCTGAGATCGCCAATGCCAGCCCACCACAATGTTGTAACATGGGATTTGCTGCATTGACAACAGCGTCCACTTGAAACTTGCAGAGATCAGCAATCCACACTGAAATGTTTACATCTTGCGTGAGATGTGCTGACATTATCCTTTTTTGTGTTGCTGCTTGTTCTTCTTCATCCTTGTGAGAAAATTGTAAAAATGAAAAACAAAAAAATTTAAATAACAAAGTAAATATAGAATTCATAACATTATAAAAAATTTAAGAAAGATGAATACAGAGATTGTAATAAACATATTATTCAAGGTCAAGTATAGCTCAACAACAATGTATTTCAAAATTAGATTAGGCAAAACTACTATAGATGCCAGCCATCCTTTCTTTGTATTACCTGCTGTATTAGAAAGCATGAACTAGTGCTATTACATCCAAATTTTCATTGTTCTCACATAATAACATTAAAATTTAAAAACACACACTCACATATTTATCTCTCTCTCTCTCTCTCTCTCTCTCTCATTCTCTATGTATATCTATCTATCGATCGATAGATAGATATTAAAATGTCTTGCTTTTTTTTTTTTTAAACAGTATTGAGCAATCAATCCAACAGTTTAAATGCCTTTCATGACTGGACTTTTTCAATCATTTTTACGCGAATACTACTGACTGACATTATTCTTAGAAAAAGAAGTGACTTCTTGACGACCCAATTAACTCGATCTTTTAAGTTGCTCGAAGAACAAAGGAACCAACGAACATAAGTCATGATATGAATCAGTATTATGGCTGGCCTTCAAGATTATCGGATCAAAAATATGAACGATTGTCAACAAGTAATAATCAATGAAGCAAAATATGGATCACTGACTGTGATATGAAAAATTAAAAACATCAGCGGCCACATTTTTTAATGGGTGATGAATTGTAAAATTTAATTTTTTTCATTCATATCGTCATCTGTAGGTTATGAGAATATGAGTACAGAGATACAATATTTATATCTATAGCCAATGATTAAAAACAAAATATATTGTCACTGTTCAGGGATGTAATTTGGCCATTGGTGTTGTTGTTTTCAAGGCTTCTTCGAGGAGCATCCGGGAGAACTACTTTCAAAGTATTTAAATGAAAAGCAAGCTTGCTTTTCTTTTAGAAGGTTCCCTTAATAAATATTTACTAGCAACATCTTTAAAATGATAATTAAGTGTTAGTGTTTACAAAAAAAAATAAAATAAAGCAAAGTAAAATCAGTAATTATAATAATAGTTTCTTTGATACAATTAAATAATTTATATAAATACATATATATATGGTAACGAATGGTAACAAAGAGAGGGAAGGTAGTCAGAACTGAGGGGATTGAACTACCAGAAGGCAACATTGCAGACACAGGGGACAGTTACAAGTACTTGGGGATCCCGCAGGCAAATGGGAACCATGAAGAGGCCGCTAGAAAAGCTGCAACCACCAAGTACCTGCAGAGGGTCAGGCAAGTCCTGAGGAGTCAGCTGAATGGTAAGAACAAGATCCGGGCCATCAACACGTACGCCCTGCCCGTGATCAGGTACCCTGCTGGGATAATAGGCTGGCCAAAGGAGGAGATAGAAGCCACTGACATAAAGACAAGAAAGCTCCTTACCATGCATGGAGGGTTTCACCCCAAGTCCAGTACCCTGAGGCTGTACGCTAAGCGGAAGGAAGGGGGCCGGGGACTGGTGAGTGTCAGCACCACAGTCCAGGATGAGACAACGAACGTCCAAGAATACATTGGGAAGATGGCCCCAACTGACCGAGTGCTCAGTGAATACCTCAGGCAGCAGAAACCCAAGAAAGAGGAGGGAGACGAGGAACCATCATGGAAGGACAGGCCCCTGCACGGTATGTACCACCGGCAGATAGAGGAGGTGGCTGATATCCAGAAATCCTACCAGTGGCTGGACAAAGCTGGACTGAAAGACAGCACAGAGGCACTAATCATGGCAGCACAAGAACAAGCTCTGAGCACAAGATCCATAGAGGCTGGGGTCTATCACACCAGGCAAGACCCCAGGTGCAGGCTGTGTAAAGATGCCCCAGAGACAATCCAGCACATAACAGCAGGGTGCAAGATGCTAGCAGGCAAGACATACATGGAACGCCATAACCAAGTGGCCGGCATAGTGTACAGGAACATCTGTGCCGAGTATAACCTGGAAGTCCCGAGGTCAAAATGGGAGATGCCCCCAAGGGTGGTGGAGAATGACCGAGCTAAGATCCTGTGGGACTTCCAGATACAGACGGACAAAATGGTGGTGGCTAACCAACCGGACATAGTGGTGGTAGACAAACAGAAGAAGACGGCCGTAGTGATCGATGTAGCGGTTCCGAATGACAGCAATATCAGGAAGAAGCTGGAGAAATACCAAGGGCTCAGAGAAGAGCTCGAGAGGATGTGGAGGGTGAAGGTAACGGTGGTCCCCGTGGTAATCGGAGCACTAGGTGCGGTGACTCCCAAGCTAGGCGAGTGGCTCCAGCAGATCCCGGGAACAACATTGGAGATCTCTGTCCAGAAGAGCGCAGTCCTGGGAACAGCTAAGATACTGCGCAGGACCCTCAAGCTCCCAGGCCTCTGGTAGAGGACCCGAGCTTGAAGGATACAAAAAATAAATAAATAAATAACCGCCCGCAGGGGCGTGCTGGGTGTTGTGTATGTATATATCAAACCTGTTTAGTGACAGCTTCAGTCTGCTCTGTGGGCACATCTGAGTGTGGTGGTTCTTCTTGATGATCCTTATAAAAATAATATAATTACTACTTTACATGGAAGAACACAGATTAATTACAGAACACACATGACAATGTATGTCTTTAGCAGAACTTAAATTATTCTTGATCTCTAATACATACATAGGTTTAGACAATATACAGTCTTTGTCTGTGTTTATATGTTACTGCATTTTCCGAACAAAATTTTAAGTGATATAAATGGTCTTCTACAACAGCAATAACTAACAATAATGATAATTATTTCACTAACATCAAGTATTTTATGGGTAGCTGTTGCCATGTGTGGAGTGTACAATATCAAGATTTTCATTAACAAAGTTTTCCTAAAAGCTGTGAAAGACTAATGATGTTTTTAATTAGAAAATGTATTATGGGACTTAACATGGTTATTTGATGTATACAAAACATTTTTAACACATAGATGAGTTATAATTACTGTACATTTATGTATAGTTAACATCGTTATTTACTTTCATAAATATGCATAAAATGAATTAAATCACAGGAGCATAAAGAGAATTACAGTAAGATTACAGTATTTTTTACATAACTAATTGAACAATTGTAAAAAAAAGAAAAGCAAAGTACACATTTAAATTTGATTAGAACACACAACCTTTCTAATAGAAAATGTTTTAGTGACATGCATAGATGATAGAAAAAATGATGATACCTTACCTGTTTGACTCGTTTTCCCATCAGAGGAGTTACATAGAAGCCTTTTCGTTTTCGACTTTTTTTCTTCCACTTCTCGGTCTCCACTCGGTAAGACTGAAAAGTATAATTTTTAAATAATTAACAATACTTTTTAGATCTGATCTTCATGTTTAAAAGATTACAAACATGCAAACCGTCAAGGACATTTACTGTAATCCCAAATTTAGTTACCGTAAAATGCTTAATGCTTCCTGTCTTTTGTTTAATTACAGTTGTTAGTCTAATAATCTCCTATATTTATCACGTCTGAAATGTCATTCTAACCACATGTAATGCATTTGAGAAAATGTTTGTTAATAACACAAAGTCACAATGACAGTACCAAAGACATTTTAGACTAAAGAATGCACAAAAAGAAAAAAACATTTCTAATGTGAATGTGAATATACATTACAGATTTGATAAATTCAAAAACAGCAGTGCGAATGACTGTTGTTGTGTAAAAACTGCACAAAATCTGTCCCAAAATTTAAATTATCCTATTTAAACCTCACCTTCATCCTTTTTTTGCCTACATCGCCATATTCTCGGAGAAGAGCATCATGTTTCCTTTGATATATTTGCACAAAGTCATCGAGTCTAGTGAGACGCCTTCGTTCAAAGCGAATCCTTTTCAGGTCCCATTGACTTTTTTCCATTATCCCTTGCGTTCGATTGTCTTCAGTGTAGTTCTGAAAATGTTAATTACATCATTTACACTTTGGCCGAATTCAGCATAATGTTTCTTTTACTGTATTAACTTATTCTACCTGCTTCTTAAACTTCGACACATGATTGTACCGTTTACTGAGAAAGCGATACGCTGAGCCTTTCCCATGCCGTCCAAGGTCTCCTAAAGAAAAGACAGAATTTTTAATCAATAAAGCACATAAATAACAACATATAAGTGTTGATTGACCAAAACAAGACATACCAAGCAGCATTCCTGACCACAAGGTAGCATGTGGTAGAAAGTACTTTGAAATACTTGAAATGAATGCTGGTGCATAGTACACATTCAGTGGTCCAGTCACATCAAGGTGGGCACTGGCAATTACTTCGACAAAGTGCTTTTTAAGTGATGAATGAACAATATCTGTCTGAAATAAAAATTGAAATATCATATGATTACAATGTCTTTTGATTTTTAAAGAAAGTCTTAATTGTTTTTAAAAACACATAAATATACTACAAAACGATGTTATTGGTGTCACACTACATCATGAACACAATTAATATCTGAAACATTGAAATCCAAGATGAATTTTAAAATTACCTTATAATCCTCTGGAATGATGTCTGTTTCTTCAGCATCCCCATTCCCCGTCTGATCGATCAGCATTTTGAGGTTCTGCAGGTGTTTTTTCACTTCTGGTCCACTGCATGGACTTTTGAAAACAACTGTTGCACTTATAATGATGCCATCCATGTCTTTCAAGTTTGAAGAACAGGCCAGTAATCCAAAAACGTGCATGCCAAATTTGTAGTGTTTCTGTAGTCTATAGTGAAAAAAAGCATATAAACAATATGCATACTAAACACAAAGTCTAATCATTAGCAGAAAAAACAATTGCAAAATATAATTATAATAGACATGAATTAGAAAGTCAACAATAACTACAAGGGCAAGTACACTAACACCGGAGAAATACTTAAAACAGAAAAATAACAATCGTACTCACAGACTCGAGCACAAATACCTCTTTTTGCAAAGATCCTTTGCGTTCTTCATGATGTGACTCAAACACCGGTGGAGAATGGGTATGTTGAAGTTATCCGTGTCTAACTGTCCTGTGATAACCTGGAAGTATCGCTCCAAAAGGTCTTCCAAACTTGCTCTGCAGAATGTTACAGCAATGGACTGGAGAAGCACCAGTGAGCCATCACATATGATCATTACTGGCCTTTTGTTTGCCCTGCTTCCATACATTCGTGTAAGCTCTGTTTGAAATGCTTGTAGAAAATATGTAACAGAGGCAGTGGTATGGTCACATGTTACAAAAGTTGCTGTTGGTAGAGGTGATGATCCCTTGAAGGGATTTCTAACTATCACTTCATACACATAGTACGGATTAGCAGAAGCATTGTCTTTAGAGATAATGCTTCCTGTTGCATCAAAATATACTATGTCTTCTTTGCACCGCTGGTAAAACACTGAAAGTGTTTTTGTGGACCACAGCATTATACCTTTTGGATGCAGGAGCACTCTCTGAAGGACTTCGTTTGGAAGTCCTTGCTGTCTGTCTATTAAAATTTGCAGACTGGTCATCTCATTTAAATGAGGTCTCTGTTTTTTTCTGTGGGACAAGGCAATATTTTTCAACACATCTTTAGATGGAGCCTCATCCCGACACCCTGCTTGGAAAGCTTTTTCTGGTATTAGATTTAGAGAATCCAGATAAAGACTTCTTGGCAATTTGGTTTCAAGTTTTTCTGCTAAAACATCTCTGGACTGTCCACGCACAGGTCTTGTTTTTATTTCCTTTGTGTTGTGGCACACCTCACCTCCTTGGAAAAGCACATCAGCCTTCAGGGTTTTTTCATCTTTAACCTCCACTTTCACAGTCACTGGACAATCCTTAAAACGGCAGTATCCCGTACATGAGAATACAGCCGTCTTAGAATGTGACTGACTGGTCTTGATGGTATGCCTCTTAAATCCAAAACTGCAAAATGGGTGTACTGACTTAATGCCAGTGGCTACAACATTAGTCCACTGCATACTTTTGAAAAGCCTCCCTTTCTGTGTTTTTTTTATGTCTTGCCAGTCTTTCTGATCAATGAAAAAAAAGCATGGCTGCTGTGGCAAAGCGCATTTGTAGAATTCCTCTTCAGCATTACTACTGTCACTTGTGTTTGATGAATTTCTACTCCAGTCCTATAATGCATCAGAAAGACTTTATTAAAAATAGGTGATGTAATTTCATGACAGAAATGTTATGTGGAAAATACTTTACCTTTTCGAGGGATGTAGACGATTGTGATGGAGACACACCGGGTTGTTTCAATTCAGGAGAAATGTTTTGGACAATGCCATTGTCATCACTCTCCTCCACAACATCCTTTGAATATCATTTTATTTGTCAAACAAAGAAATAACTTTTAAATAGAGACATTGTTTTCATAGAGTAAAAGTAGTTATAATTAATGTAATAAATAATTCCAACCTGTTTGAGCAAATGGAGAGATTCATTTCCTTCCATTGCAGATGGACACATCTCCAATGTTTCGTCGCCAGTGTTTCCTTCATCCTGAGTGTGAAATAATTATTAACTCATGAGTATAGTAAGGTAAAACAAGAACTACATGTTTTATTTTAAAAGGTTTAGCATAGAGCTTACTCTATATTACAAATTTAATAGATGTTTATATAACCTATGCAAAAAGGCATGGAAACTGTATAATAGAAATGTGAAATCAACTACTCTGTATTGCATGTTGTCACAGCAAGTTCTTTAGTAGAGTAAAGAAGCAATGTTTGTTGAACACCACAGTGTTGTGAAGCCTTATATATATTTATATGGCTTTTATATGAAAATATTGTATTCTGCAGTGTGGACATAATACAAGTAATTTACTTACTTTATGTTAATGAGAGTGTGGGGGGTGAGTTGGAGGGCAGGGTGGGCTGCTTTTAACCATGTAAAGCACTTTGTGCTACATCTTTGTATGAAAAGTGCTTTATAAATAAAGATTGATTGATTGATACACACACACACACACACACACACATAGATGATAAATGGACTGATTTATATATATTGCTTTTCTGCTCAGCCAGAGTACTCAAAGCTCTCTGAGTCAGTGTCGTGTCGTCCCTCAAGCTGTGTGTTTCCTTGTGTGCCTCTCTGCAAAGTGTGAGTTTATATTTTCCAAGTTTAGTTTAGTATGCTCATTTTCTGTGACCAACAAATAAAGCTGTGATTTTGATTTGCCCTTCAAAAAACAACGGTTTATGTTTTTTGTGCCTCCATCCATTAATGCAATATGTCTCATGTTAGGTGTTATTATTAACCACTAATAATAATGGATTGGATTTATATAGCGCTTTTCAAGGCACCCAAAGCGCTTTACAATGCCACTATTCATTCACTCTCACATTCACACACTGGTGGAGGCAAGCTACGGTTGTAGCCACAGCTGCCCTGGGGCAGACTGACAGAAGCGAGGCTGCCATATCGCGCCATCGGCCCCTCTGGCCAACACCAGTAGGCGGTAGGGTAAAGTGTCTTGCCCAAGGACACAACGACCAGGACAGAGAGCCCGGGGATCGAATCGGCGACCTTCCGGTTACAGATACGCTTCCCAACCCCCTGAGCCACGGTCGCCCCACTACACTATGGACTTACCACTACACTACAATTTATAGAAAACAATACATTCATGTGTAAATGATTGTTTAACCATGTAATCTAAACATTAATATAATTTAAAAAAATGCAACTTTTGAATTCATAACAATATATGTAACATCAAAGAAATCATGTAATTTTGTTTTGAAATACATACCAAAGCAGATGAGTTCACTGCGGAGGTCCCACTATCACCTTCAACATCGATATTTTTTGGTTTGTGTATGACTTCCATGGTTCTCTGTTTAATACACATGTAGTAATTACATTTTCATCTATCTGTAATGTAAAACCGTATCCTTCCACCTTGTTATACTTAGGTGTGCCTGTGCAAGGCCCAATTTTTATTATTCATCCACTGTTCTTCATGTCTAAACAAACTTCTGTTGCTCACTCAACTTTTGCTCTGTAATTAATTCAGAGCTTAAAAAATGTTTGCCACTCTCCTTGATAAATACTAAGTCCAGAGTAGTATTCAGACTCTAAACATAGATATCATAGAGTGCTTACCTTTTGGTAGTGCAGAGCAACATGATTAAGTTTTTTACGATTTGTATAATTGTTTGGCACTCCCAAGTCTTTGCACACGTTACTCCAGAATGCGTCTCCTCGGTGAACACTGTGTTTCTTTCTGTTTTGTCTTTCGGAGAAAGTCTCAATGCATTTTAGTATATGTTCATGTTTCAAACGAATTTTCCGTGTCTGTAAATGCAAGTAAAAAACAATTAAATAAAATAGAAAGAACTATACAACTATAAAATTATATTTCAATTTTTTTACACAATATAACTTCTAAATATTGTTTAAGGATAAAACTTGCCTTTCCAAAGGATGAAAATGTGGAGGTTCTGTAACACAAATAAGAAATTAAAAAACAAAGGCTTCAATGTATTTGCCAAACAATAACATTTTCAGTTTTTGTCATGCACTTGTTATATTTACATATTTCCTGTATTACTCGAAATGACCTATTTAAAACCACTGGGGTGAGCGAAATGGTCTCGGATGGAAACAGACTAATCATATTATTGTTAACGCACCATTACAGTCAAAGATATGGACAAAGCAACAGTCTTATGATTTGTGTTTCGGGTTCAAGGAAATAAGCCTACATAGGAAAAGTTATTAAATTATGTATTAATATCAAATTTATTTCTAACAAAGTTGTTTAAAAGTGGTTGTTTGTTTATAGGAGCTACCGAGAGCATCACGTGGTCATACCACATCTATTACGTAATGTGTCCCTACCTAAATACATAGTACTTAAAAACACGTTAAAACCAAATTTAACTTAGAAAACAGTAATAGGAAGCAAATAACATATGAAGCAAAAAGCCATAAGGAAAACTTCATAAAAATTTTTGTCAAGAAGGCAAACGTTATGACTTGTGGCTTAAGCTAATTGCATGCTTACCTTATCTGTCGTTTTGCGTAGCTCATTATTGTCTGTTGCAGAACCACGGGAACTCGTAACTTTTCCAAGTTTACAAACGTAGTGTATTTAAGACTGTCAAGTAAAATTGTAATTCCGTAGTTCCTACAGTTGTTGCAGCATGTGCACGCATCACACCGCCACCGCAAGTACTTGACTCATTGGGCTATAGGCTACTATCACCTTCACCCTTAATCAGTGTCCCGGATCAATAGTCACCGGATATCCTCGGACGCATTTCAGAAAAGTAAAATAATGCGCGATTTAGAAATGTTAATACTTGCCTGTTCAATTTTAATCATTTGGATAATTGATATTAGTTACACATAAATAGTGTTTACAGATGACCTTTGACTTTCGATGTTCAATTAAGCAACGCTAAAATGTATTACAGGCACATAAAAAACGAACCCATTGATGCATCAATTGTACTTAAACCCAAAAATACCCATGAAAGGTTTTTAAAATGGACATTTCAGTAGATAAACGGTTGAAACTTGGAAAAGTACTTAGTGTCACATTGAAAAAATATTTTTGACAGTTAAAAAAATAATTAAATACATTGCATTTAAAGATATTTGAAATAAAATAATAAAAGGGTGGAGTGCCCACTCCGGGTCGGGGATGAGTTCCTGCCCCAAGTGGAGGAGTTCAAGTATCTCGGGGTCTTGTTCGCGAGTGATGGGAGAAGGGAGCCGGAGATCGACAGACGGATTGGGGCTGCGGCTGCAGTAATGCAGACGCTGCACCGGCCCGTCGTGGTGAAGAGAGAGCTGAGTGTAAAAGCGAAGCTCTCAATTTACCGGTCGATCTACGTCCCTACCCTCACCTATGGCCACGAGCTGTGGGTAGTGACCGAAAGAACGAGATCGCGGATACAAGCGGCAGAAATGAGCTTCCTCCGAAGGGTGGCTGGCCTCTCTCTTAGAGATAGGGTGAGAATTTCGGCCATCCGGGAGGGGCTCAGAGTAGAGCCGCTGCTGCTCCACATCGAAAGGAGCCAGCTGAGGTGGTTCGGGCATCTGACAAGGCTGCCTCCTGGGCGCCTCCTGGGTGAGGTGTTCCAGGCATGTCCCACCGGGAGGAGGCCCCGGGGCAGACCCAGGACACGCTGGAGAGATTATATCTCTCGGCTGGCCTGGGAACGCCTTGGTACTCCCCCGGACAAGCTGGAGGAGGTGGCTGGGGAGAGGGAGGTCTGGGCCTCTTTGCTTAGGCTGCTGCCCCCGCGACCCGGCCTCGGATAAAGCGGATGAGGATGGATGGATGGATGGATATTTTAAATGAATTAGACAAAATAATTAATGTCTTTTTTTGGTAAAGTTCCATTATGGTATAATAACCTTCATACTTCACTGATGGGTGAATACTCTTGAGCAACTGTTTTGTGATTTTGTTTATTGGTGTTATGGAAAAATTATACAGGTTTGTTGAAGTATTTTTGGAAGATGATAACACATTGGTTGAGTATAGGAAAGTGTGTGTAGGACTTTTGAAAAACATTGACAACTGGTCCTCACTATTATTGTGAAAATAAATTTTAAAAGAAAGTCTCCTAGAAAGCTAAATGTTGAAAAATGTGAGTAAAACTAAAATATTTTGATACTCAGCAATGCTGTACATTTTAGTATTACAGTGTAAAATCAACCAACATTAAAAACAGAAAACAATGAGAAAAAAGAGATAAGATATGATAACCTTTATTATTCGAACACGTGGGAAAATTGTTTTGTCACAGCAGGAAGTGGACAGTGCAAAAGTTATATACCAAAATTGGAATACAATAAGAATAAAATACTGTACAGAAATATACAAAGTAGAATAGAATAAAATACTACATATATTAGAAAAAATAGAATAAAATATACAATAGGATAAAAAATAGAATGCAAATGAGAAGACCAAGTCAAATTTTTAATCACTTCAGAATTTTAACGATTCTGATAATTGCCACTGTGATAATCAATTCTTAAGTAATTAAGTAAAGTGTATCATTTTTGTCATAATGTACCAACTACATTGAAACATCCATCTATTCACTTGCGTTTGTCCTCTAAAGGCTTGCGTGAGGTCGCTGTCATAGGGCGAGAGGCGAGGTACACCCTGGACAGGTCGCAAGTCTGGCGCAGGGCAAACACACAGGGACAGAAAACCATTAGCACTCACACCTATAACTTAGATTAATCAATTCCACACATATCTTTGGACAGTGGGAGGAAGCCAGAGTACCCAGAGAGAACACATGCAAACATGTGGAGAATATGCAAACTCCAGACAGAAAGAAAACAGCATGATGGTGGAATTGAACTGACAACATTCTTGCTATGGGGCAACAGTGCTAAACACCATGCCACTGTGCAACTCAGATTAAAGGATCTGACATTAAAATGAGTAATTAAAGACTATCAAAATTAGCTTTTGGAAAGCTATTCTGCACCTCAATGTAATTTTATTTATGCCCAAAATATACATATTCTACAGAAAAATCAGAACCAGAGAAGCTTTATTAATTTGACGGTGAAATTTAATACAAGTACCCTTTAATATCTGAGGATTCTACAGTAAATCTGGCTGAAACTTGGCACACAGGTACAGTAGGTGTCCCAGAGGGGGGATGTGTTGAAAGTTGGACATCAACTACTCAGGATGATTTTTAATGAATTTCTGAAAATTGACATAATTCTATTGTATTGACTGTATTGCATTGAATACAAGTACCCTTTAATTTCTGAGGAATTCTACAGTAAATTTGGATGAAACTTGGCACACAGGTACAGTAGGTGTCCCAGAGGGGGGATGTGTTGAAAGTTGTACATCAACTTCTCAGGATGATTTTTAATGAATTTTTGAAAATTGACACAATTGTAGTGTATTGGCTGTATTAGATTGAATAAATGTTTCCATTAATTTCTGAGGAATTCTACAGTAAATCTGGATGAAACTTGGCACACAGGTACAGTAGGTGTCCCAGAGGGGGGATGTGTTGAAAGTTGTACATCAACTACTCAGGATGATTTTTAATGAATTTCTGAAAATTGACATAATTCTATTGTATTGACTGTATTGCATTGAATACAAGTACCCTTTAATTTCTGAGGAATTCTACAGTAAATCTGGATGAAAATTGGCACACAGGTACAGTAGGTGTCCCAGAAGGGGGATGTGTTGAAAGTTGTACATCAACTTCTCAGGATGATTTTTAATGAATTTTTGAAAATTGACATAATTCTACTGTATTGGCCGACTGCATTGGATACAAGTACCCTTTAATTTCTGAGGAATTCTACAGTAAATTTGGATGAAACTTGGCACACAGGTACAGTAGGTGTCCCAGAGGGGGGATGTGTTGAAAGTTGTACATCAACTACTCAGGATGATTTTTAATGAATTTTTGAAAATTGACACAATTGTAGTGTATTGGCTGTATTAGATTAAATAAATGTTTCCATTAATTTCTGAGGAATTCTACAGTAAATCTGGATGAAACTTGGCACACAGGTACAGTAGGTGTCCCAGAGGGGGGATGTGTTGAAAGTTGTACATCAACTACTCAGGATGATTTTTAATGAATTTCTGAAAATTGACATAATTCTATTGTATTGACTGTATTGCATTGAATACAAGTACCCTTTAATTTCTGAGGAATTCTACAGTAAATCTGGATGAAAATTGGCACACAGGTACAGTAGGTGTCCCAGAGGGGGGATGTGTTGAAAGTTGGACCTCAACTATTCAGGATGACTTTTAAGGAATTGTTGAAATAAACATAATTGTAGTGCATTGACTGTATTGCACTGAATATGAGTTTACTGTGATTTCTGAGTAATATTACAGTAAATCTGGGTAAAAACTGGCCCAGAGGTAAAGTAGGTGTCCGAGAAGAGGATTGTGTTGAAAGCTTGGCATCAACTTTTAAGAATGATTTTTAATGAATTTTTGAATATGCAACCAGACTGTCACGATGGCTGTATTGGGCTGTTCCATTGTAATTTGTGTGCGCGCGTGCGTGTGACTGTTCACGCGCGTGCATGTGTGCGCGAGTCTAGGCTTTCAATCAGGATATAAAGCGAAAAGGCGCTACCGTAAAGACTGGTGTAAAAGCGCAAGGAAATTTATGCGGCGGATAGGAGGCGGCTGGCTTGACCGCGGCTCACAAATGACGGCTCACTTTACCGCAGTCTGTTTTAGCTCAGCTGAACTGGCTACCTGTGGGGTTCTAAAGATTTTACATTTTTGTTATGTGCTTTTAAACACCGCCCTGTATTAACTCCTTAATACACATCTGTGAATGTGAGAGTGAATGAATAGTGGCATTGTAAAGCGCTTTGGGTGCCTTGAAAAGCGCTATATAAATCCAATCCATTATTATTAATATTATTATTATCTTTTAACTCCCTATTTTGCCTCCAGGTCACTGAGGCACTCATCATCCTAACAAGTTCTCGCAGTTCCCTCTTCTCACCTAAAGACTCAAAGCCATCAGGCCTCTGCTATTATTGGCCTTAAGCTCTGGAATAATCTTCCCATCCAACATAAGAACCTGTTCAACAACTGACGGTTTTAAATCAGACATTATTAACTGCTTCTGGTCCAGTCTGAGGTCCCTCGTGTTCTGGTCAAGCTTGCTGTTTGGCTGTTGTTGTTTTTTACCATTGTTTTTAGCATTGTTGGAATTTAGTCGTTATTCTTGTCATGGTGGCTGTTTTCCATGAGTTCTGTGTTTTCTCATTGTTTTTACCACTGTTAGTTATTTACCACTGTTAGTTGTAATTCTATTCTTGGAGACTTGGATTGTAAGTAAGTAAGGCTGTAAAGTGCAGTGGAATCCCGACTTACGAAATTAATTCGTTCCCGAGTGTCTTTCGTAAGTCAAAAATTCTCGTAAGTCGAATCACCCATGGCACCTTTTGAGTGAGGCGATGCTGAACGATAGGCTATAGGCTAATTGCTAACTAGAACAACAATACGTTGTTCAAGGGGTTGTCACATGATTCGGAAGGCATTGTGGGCATTGTAGGCTCAGCCAATCAGAGCCAGCGGATTTCGTTACACGGGCATTTTGCCGTAACGTGGGCAGAAATATTGCCGTTCAGTGCCTTCGTAACTTGAATTTTTCTTTAAATGGGGTATTCGTAAGTCGGAGTTCCACTGTACTTTGCAATAGTTTCTGGTTGACAAGTTGGCATCTTCAATGCAAACTACAGAAGACTATGGCAAACTGTCACAAAGCAATCTGAAGGAGATTTTTGTTGCAGATCTGTATACCACTTCATCTTACAGCAACCATTCACTAGTGGTTGGTAATACACGTTTTCCCTAGTGGTCACCAGGTGGTCACTTACCATCTAAAGGGTTTAAACTGCCAACAAATCAATGGTTGGTTGGAAAATACACATTTCTCCGTAGTGAGTGTTGGTTGTAAGGTGGTCACCAATCAGTCTCTAGACCTGCGTAACCAGAGCCTAAGTTGTTAAATTATCTGATCCTGTCAATGGAGATGGCTTTATTACCATCTAACTCAGGGGTGGGCCAGTGTCCTGCAGGTTTTAGATGTGTCCTTGTTCCAACACAGCTCATGTAAACGGCTAAATTTCCTCTTTGGCATGTCTTGAAGTTCTCCAAAGACCTGGTAATGAACTAATCATTTGATTCAGGTGTGTTGACCCAGGGTGATATCTAAAACATGCAGGACACCGACCCTTGAGGCCTGGAGTTCCCCAACTCCTTACATAAAACTGCTTTGTTTACATTTTGCATGTTGCATTTTGTAACAAGTTGCATTTCTGATTTCAATATTTTTTAACCATATTAAAATTTCAATTGAATCGTGTAGAGCGCAGAGTTAGTTGTGATTATATTTTGGCTTTAATCATGAGACAAACATCTCGAGGGGGGAAAAGAAAAGAATCAATGAAAAGACTGATGCCACAAATAGAGTGTAGAATCACCTGCATCTGTGCCTTTTACACAAACAACAAAGTAGCTTCAGTTGCACGTAAGCTGGAAGCACTACATGAAGGAAAATTGTCTTGTGGTCTTGAATGATGTAGATGCACCCACTGACGTTATCAGGAGAAACAGGCAGATTTATTTGCATGTTTTTCAGTTTAAACAAATATCTAACTTGGCACTGATATATTTGTTGTACTTTGAGTTTTACATAGCGTCTGTTTGACCCAAACAGCAAACTGACATCTTAGTTTTGACCTTTCCGTGATCCTGTGTTGTGCTTTTTCTTTCACGCTTTAAGAATAGAGATGTACAGTGGCCTGTATTTAAATAAGTTAATAGCAGTTGTGTTTATTGTAGCTGCCCAGAAGGCTGAAAAAGAAGGGGAAACATGAGACCAGATAAGGTGACACATTTATGTGTTTCCTCCTTTCCTTTCCTTCTGTAAGAAGCTGCCACACGATCACCTGCATGGTTTTGCAAGGGAAATTGGCCAGTCAGAGATCTGAATTGAGCACGTGCTCTCGTACTCTACAGACAAACAGAAAATATAGTCAAATGCCCGTCATTAGAGGCCCAGTTAAACTGATAGCAAAGTGGCTGTTTGTGTTTTCGCGTCATGCCTTTTGTGTCCTGTCACTTTGCAGGAAAACGGCTCAGTGCAATGAGAATATTCCTGTTTGTTTGTGTCTAGACGGTTCTGGACAGGAGGAGATGGAGGCTCAGAATGGACCCCATGACCCATCACACAGGAGGAAGGATCAGAAGTCATCACAGGTACACTGAGCGATTATAAACTATGCGTCATCATTTGGTCAGCTTGTGTTTAAAGCCAGTCATGGAATGAATGTGTGTGTGTTTGCTCCTGTTTGTGGAGCAGGCCATGATGCACAATGAAGAAGATTTGGATGATGAGGAAAGAACAAGAAGGAGAGCTGAAAGAAGGAGGGCCAAAAGGAAAGTAAGTAAGAAAAAGTCACAACAGCACTGTACAAAGTCTTGAACCACCACTAGGAAAATGTGAAGTAGGTACAGCAATTTATTTAAACGTGTAAACATGAATGGTATTAATGTACAAGCCAAAGCCAAAAGCAGAGTTTGTACACTTTCTCGTAAAAGTAGTCTTCCTGCATAGGCTTCTTGAAGGGCATTTAAAGCTGCCATTCTCCATTAAAATTATCCCACACTGCTTCAATAAAGTTGAGGTCTGGGATCTGGGGAAATCCATGGCTGATAGTGTTTCATTGTGTGTTCGTGTATGCTTTTACTGCAATGGGATTGTTTTTAGGATAATTTTCATGCTGAAATGTGAAGCTGTTGGTAATCAGATGCCTTCCAGATAGCACTGCACGGTGGATCAAAATCTTCGTGTACTTTTCTGTATTCATAATTCCAGTAATTTTGACTTCCAAACAAGGACGGAGCCTCTGCTTTGTGTTACAGGTTGGCTGTAGACACTCATTGTTGTACTTCTTTCCTGTCCGCCTCTGCTTATTGATGATGTGAAAGTTAAGTTAAAATGATCAGATTCAAGGAGTGGATAAGTGGAAAAGCAGCCAACCTTCAAAAAGCCTGGAGAACTAGTGCCAAAAAAACCCCACTTTAAAAACGACACGAGTGTCTGGCTGCTTGGAAGCGAAGTGTAAAGAACAGAGTGGTGGCTCAGGTCTACACAGTACTATTACGATACCTACAGCTTATATAGTATGTTGTCAGTGTTAAAAGCTGTTTTCTAACTGAAATGACTGCATCTGCTACATTATCATACAGCTTAGCACTACTCACATTCCCTGCTGCTCCACCTGTTCACACACATTGTTAAAATGCATTAACCAACCTCTTTCCTCATTTTATGATACATTCTAATACACGTGTGCTTCTCCACCTCTGTTTACTCATGTTTCATGTCATCATCTATCATCCAATAGCCATCATGTCCTTGCTCTTAATTTCAGAGGCAGAAAGAACGGAGGAAACTAGAGCGAAAGGAGAGGATGGAGGATGCTTCAGAGCAGGTGCGGTGCTAATATTCACATTTGTCTTTCTTTCTTTCTCTTTTCTTTCTTTTCACTGCAATCATCAGACCACATCACCTGATGCCTCATACCCTTTCACACACTTAGCTGGGAAACTATCTGAGTTGCCTTATCCTGCCCACACTTGCTGTGCTTCTGCAAGCCACTTTGCAGTCCACCTTCACTCCACGTTATGCAGTATCTGATTCATGTAATAAGTCTTTTTTCTGCTTGGTGTCTTTGTGTTGTTCTACTGCAGGCAGCAAATATATGTTACCACAGGTGGAACTGTCATCTTTTTACAATGGTGGTTTAATGACAACACTTACTATTATACAGTATTATATATGTTCTTAAACTATATACAAAATTACAGACAATAGAAATCTGTTGTGTAGAAATCACAGCTCTTACCTTTGTCTGTAGGTTGCACACAAAACCATTTACTCTGCTACAGCCCCATTCAGTGTCCTTTGCTCTGAGGTCAGCTAGGCTGTGTTTTATTGTAAATTTAAAGACAGGTATCAGTTCTCACAGGTATCTGCATCTTACTTATTTTTTATAATAAGTACAAAAGTCATAAGTCTGTATTTTTATGTACAGTCTGTGATTTAGATTGTAATTGCTCAACATTTATTTTTAAAGGCTTTATTATAACAACATTTTGCTCTTCTGTTATAATGTAGGCTCTTATAAAATGCATAAGAGAAAACAATCACATCACCACTTGTTTTCTTCTTTATTGGGTTTACTGGCTGCTTTAATCTAACACATAAAATGCTCACTTTCTGTGAAATACAACACAAAAGAGAGAGACTGCCTAATACTGAGTGAAGACAAATTCTTCTTGCAAATCCAGTTCATCAAAAGCTCAAGGTTTCGAGTTGTTCTACTCCCACACTGAAGAAGGCCTAGCTTATCCAGTCACTTTATATAATGATTTTATAGTTATTCCACAGTGATGCTTTTATTTTGTAACAGGAAGAGGAAGCAGCTGGAGAAGTGTCAGATACTGACAGTGATGAGGAGATGAAAGAAGAAGAGCGATGGACTGCCGTTCATTCCAGAGCCAGATGCAATCCTGAATCAGTGGCTGCCGTCACAACGGAGAGCAAGACGAACCGCCAGCTGTCCCACTGGATGTCAGATGAGGTGGGTTGAAGCAAGGTAGCCGTACTTAGTGTTTTATCCCGTCCATTTGGTGGGAAATAAATAATAAAACAGAGTGTCTGTGAACATATTTCATCCAGCGAAGCAAAAGAGAAACTCAACGGTTTAACAGACCTGCAAGGTGTTCTGGAAGTACGACACATGAGGCTTATCATAGAAAACACTGATTTCTACTCTGTAATAACCTGCTCCAAACATGCTTGGTATGACTTGCACTTGGTATGACGGTGCACCGTCATGCACATACACTGTTCAAAAAGCTTAAAGCAGTGGCAGTGGCAGATCTCAATGCATTTTAAACATCTATCCTGACATGGACTGGGTGTTGTGTTAGGACCCAAAGGAGGCCACATAACCTGATGGAAATAAAAATGATCAACCTACAGAGGGCTGAATTCAAAGACACCCAAAAGTCAAAGATTTTGCTGAAATTGCATTGCTGCAACTCATTTAATAGTTTGATTGGGCATGCTTGTATGCATGCCTAACAATATGCTCCAAGTGAATCAATGGATGGTGTCCTGGGGGAACTCTATGAGGTCCAGGGTATCACTGACCTCGTGGATAGTCTGAGGTGCAACCTGGAGCCGTCAGATGGAACGAAACATGATCTCTCAGAGCTATTCTATTAGATTTCAGTCAGGCGAGTTTGAGGGTGAGTCAGTGGTATCACATTTCCTTCATCCTCCAGGAACTGCCTGCATGCTCTTGCCATACCAGGAGGACCCAGGACCTACAGCACCAGTGTAGGGTGTTGACACTGGATCCAAGAATTTTATCCCAATCCATAATGGAAGTCAGGTTGCTGTTGCCTAGCCTGTAGAGGTCTGGGTGTCGGTCCATAGATGTGCCATTTTAGACAACCACTGCTGAACAATGCTACAGGCAGCGACCTGTTCCTATCTGTGAAAAGCACAGGGCGCCAGTGGTGGAGATGTCAATTGTGGTATTCTATGGTAAATGCTAATTGGCCCCATGGTGCAGGGCACTGAGCACAGGGCCAGGGCGGGGGGATGTTGGGCGCTAAATGAAGTTTGTTTCTAAATATTTGGTCAGAGACATTCACGCAGTAACCTGCTGGAGGTCATTTTGTAGCTCTGGCAGTGATCATTCTGTCCCTCCTCGCACAAAGGAGCAGATAGCGGTCCTGCTGATGGGTTAAGGACCTTCTATGGTCCTGTCCTGCTTTCCTAGAGTAACTGCTTGTCTCCTGGAATCTCCTCCGTGTTCTTGAGACTGTGCTGGGAGACAGCAGACCTTCATTATCTGTGCAACCTCTGTAGGATCCAAGTATCACCTCATGACACTGACTCTAACCAAATGCACAATTAATGAAAAAGGTCAGAAAAGATGAGGAGGGAGAAAACCTCAGTGTCCATGGTGTCCCACACCATTCCTGTTTCACGGGTTGTCTCATTGTTGTCCCTTTAGTGCAGCTGTTGTTATTTTCATGAACATCAAAGCAGCTGACTTGATGTTGTACTCTGATTAAAAATCTTTCCCTTAATAATTTTAAGCAATACGGGTCTTAGACTGTGAAACACTTGTACACAACACCTGTATTCCTATTATCATAAAATTAAACCTGCACTGACTTTTATGTGCTTCAGAACTATTTGAACACACACAAAGACACGACTCAGAGTCTTAGAAAGTATTTGCATTTCTATGAATAGGTAAGCTCTGATTTATGGATAAACTGTGACTTAGGCAACTGATGTGAGAACTAAGAGATCTGTGCACAAACACAGTAAAACCTCTAAAAAATACTAAAGCTACTGCGCCGTGTTTTGGATTCAGCGCCTCCAGTTCTGGATCATAAAGGATCATAAAGATCAGCCAGTCTGATTTATGTATTTTTAGCTCGGAGCAGGTCAGAGCAGATTGACATCTTCAGTTTTTGTCACTCTATAATACTGAAGGTTTTGTGTTACTTCCTGTGGTTCAGGAGCCTGAGTGGGATATCAGCAGTGCATTTGTGGCCAACGCTGCCAACAACATTAAACTGAAAGGCCTGATGAACAGAGCAAAGCAAATCTCCAGAGAGAACAAGGAAAATGAGGCCAGGAGCAGCCAGGTACTCTCTCTCTGTCTCTCTCTCTCTCTCTCTCTCACTCACACACACACACACACACACACACACACGCAAGGTCCAGTGATCTAGCCCAGAGATGAGCTTATATGATCCATCCTCTTTCATGTACGGCTGGCTAAATGTATTTTGAGTTAGAAACCAGTGACGTGACTGCAGTGACAGAACTTTCTGTGGTGATTTCAGGAGGAGAACACAGAAGAAATGAGGAGGATGGGGGAGTCCCTGACATGTGAGTCTGCTCATGTGTTCTTCTTCAGCTCTATCCTGCAGCCAATGTTCCCTCTAATTTTTCATGTGTCTGAGCGAACACACAAACTCCCTGAGCGGACACTTGGACCACTGTGAGCCACAGCAGACGTGTGCACTGTGGTCACACCAGCATCGAATCCATCCAAGTTACATGGTTTATTAAAATAATCACATTACAGCATTTACATTTATGTTACACTACTTTTACTTAACTGCTTTAGCCCACTTACAATGAAAATTTAAAAAAAAAATCTTGTTCATGACCTGTGTAGCATGTTAACACAACTGGAAGTAAAAATAACTTGAACTCCAATTTTGAAAACACAACTTTCTTTTTTCTTTTTCTTCTTCTTCTTCTTCTTTTTTTTATTTTTTATAAAGCTCTGACTTGTATTATGAGTCTGTGGTCTGGGAGAGAGTCCTGTAACTCTCTGTCTGCAAAATACAGCATATAATGACCAATGTTGGGCAATTAATTATATAGTTACTTCTTCAAAAAAGTTACTGAGTTTTGCAAACAAAGTTTTTTGCAGCTGTTTACCTAAAAATGCAGCCAAGGCGTTTTTTTAAATAAACATTTCAAATTATTTACAGAACAATCAGCTGTTCTGCATCAAATTTGATGCCACACAAATTATTTGTGCCACTCCAAAAAGTAATTTCTGTCCACTATGAGATGAAGGAGAACAACAGCCTGATACCTGCAGGCCTGACAGCAGGAGATGTATCACTGCTGTAACACCTGTAACATTCAGCAGTGGCCTCATTGTTCTGACACACACAACAAAACTATTGACTACACTAACTACACAAGATATGGGCTAAACATCGCAAATCTCTCACATCTCAAACACCGCAGTCACTCCTAAAACTTCCCCCTTCTTAAACCACTAAATGCCATGTTGCCATATTATTTTTGATTGGTCGACACATGGTACATTTTTTGACCAATAGGAAAGGCTGGGTTCCATCTGTCCTGCTCACATCTCCAATGGTTGTACACGTTGTCATTAACGTGGCTTCACTCCACATCAGCCACGCCGTTTTGCTCGCTAAAACACCGGTGTCGGCACATAAGGACGCTGTCATAGCCTGTCAACGACGTTGATTAGCTGCGTATATACGAATGTGAATCGCGTGATTGGCTGGACTATGGGATAAGGTGGCAGCGTTCTGATCCCATACGGGAGCAGCCAGTCACTGACTAACACTGCAAAACAGATTGTTAATGTATTTACTTTAATTTCAATTCAGGTTAGATTTTTTTTGTGCACAAAACAGATTTTTTGTGCGCAGAGACCGTGCCAGCAGTGCGCAATTGCGCACGCGCGCCCCTTAGAGGGAACATTGCTGCAGCCTTGCAATAATTTCAGTGCACAAGATGCCATCGGTCCATTTTTAGATTTAAGCCCAGTCAAATTCCAAATTTTGGACCAAATTTGCAAAATATTTAGTCATTCCCCAAAAAAGGAAGAAATATTTCTTCTCTCTAAAAGATGGTGTCTATTTCAGGAGCGTTGATCGGTATTCGATTATGTAACTCATGAATAATATGTGCTTATATATACTCATTGGCCTTTTAATTATGCACGTCTTGTAAATTTTATGTTTAGGAAGCAGCTACGTTTTCAGTTTTTTAAAATATTGTCAACAAAAGTGATCAGTCTACTTTGTTTATTACTGAGTCTGTAATAATGGCAACAGTTGTAATGATAATAATATTAATAATGATAAACAAAAAGGAAAATGCTAATCATAAATTGTTGCTGCTGGATTGTTTGCCTGTAGGAAAGCGAGTTGCTGTTTATGAAAGTCAGACGGTTGCAGCAGCACAGAGAACTGAAAACAGACATTGCTACATTGGATGGTTTGGCCTAGCCAAAAACATACCTAATAAAGTGGCCAGATAGTGCGTAATAAGTAAGAATTAAGACAAAAAAATGAATGTGTCACCCCTACTCTACGCATAAAAGTGTGTGTGACCTTCTCCAGTGCAGGGCATTAAGATGTTCGAGCAAGCCCAGTACACAGAGGCGGTGGACATGTTCACAGAAGCCATCTTCTGCGACCCCAAAGATCACAGGTGAGCTGACCTGTGAACCCAGACTCCAGCTCAGACTTCAGCCTTTTTCACATCCACTTTGGTTGAGTAAAGTCTCCTGCTGCCTGTGTGTTCGTGTCTCTTCTTGTGCCTCAGGTTATATGGAAATCGGTCGTACTGTCACTGGTTTCTGGAGCGGTACTCCTCAGCTCTGAGTGATGCTCGAAGGTCCATCCAGCTGGCTCCCGACTGGCCGAAGGGATACTTTCGTAAGGGCTGTGCTCTGGTGGGGTTAAAGGTCAGTGAGTTCTATATAACAAATAATACATTTCAATGCCAAGCAACTGTGTCTTTATTTTTATATGTTTCTGCATAAAAGATGCTACAACACTCTATCGTTTTATTTCCTCCACTCCTTCTTTCACTAACTGCTGTTGCGTGTCTGTGTAAATGACAGCGGTACAGTGAAGCAGAGAAGGCCCTGGAGAAGGTGCTGGAGTTGGATCAGAATTGTAAGGAAGCATCCAAAAAACTCTTTAACTGTCGGGTCCTTCAGCTCATGGTGAGGAACGTCACGAGTGACTTCAGGGTTCTGGGGTATAACAGCTGCCTGGAAGATATTTTAAAAACTTAAATTTACAAAAACATTTCACATTCTTTAAAAAAGTATAAAACATCCTAAATTCTTGGGAACACCAGTTACTGTTGGTGCTTAGAAATGCAGACAAACCAAAGTGAGCTGTTTACTGCTGGTGTCCAACAGGACGATGGGACACGACTGAGAGAAAAAGCTCAACTCAGCTGTACATTTCCTTAAACTCCACCAGATTCCTTCATTTATTCACACAGTTTTAGATGTGTATCTGTTGTAGTTTACGTTTGAATTTCATCGAATGTGAGATTAGACATTGAACTTAGATGACTTAGAAAATAGATAAAAGCTTATTATTGTTATAAGCCAATATTCTGCAAGAATTCTTTTTTGCTGAAAATGAGCAATAAAAAGTCAATTCTGTGTTTATTAAATCAAACTGTCATTAGGACAAATCAAAAAGTCATGTTCATTTGTGGGGATTTTAACATAGATCTACTAAATCCAAACAAGCAGAGAGCGACAGAGGAATTTATTAATACAATGTATAGCTTGGGACTTTTTCCAGTGATCACTAAGCCCAGCAGGATTACAGCACAGTCGGCAACCCTAATAGACAATATATTTACTAATGAAATAGAAAATAGAACCATAAGTGGTCTCCTAATTAATAACATCAGTGATCATCTACCTGTTTTTATAGTGTATAACAGCAATTACAGGAAGGTTAAACAGCAAAACACAATAAAATACAAACGAGTGAGAACAGAAGAGTCAATAAACGCATTCAAAAGTGATTTACTCAAGCAAGAATGGGAGATGCTGTATAAGGAAAAAAATATTGATAAAGCTTATGAGATTTTTTTAGGAAAATTTAAACTGTTATATAATAGTCATTGCCCAGTAAAGAAATATAGTAAAAAACAAAAATATGCAGAGTGCCCATGGATTACAAAAGGATTGCAAAATGCATGTAAGAAGAAAAATACCTTATACAGAGAATTTATATTGAACAGAAGTACAGAAGCTGAAAATAAATACAAGAAATATAAAAATAAATTAACGAGTATTTTAAGGTCATGTAAAAAGGAATACTATGAAAAATTACTGATTATGAATAAAAATAATATTAAAGGGATCTGGAAAACATTAAATACCATCATCAAAAAGGGCTCGGGGCAGGCAGACTATCCTTCGTATTTGTATTTCGCAAATAATGATAGAAATATTACTAATATGAGAGATGTGGTAAATGAGTTCAATAAATTCTTTGTAAGTGTTGGGCCAGACTTGGCTGAAACAATTCCTGATATAACAGATTCTGTAGAGAAAGAAACCAGACTCATTGATCGCAATCCTCATTCAATGTTCTTAACGGTGGTGGAAGAAATGTCACGATCTGGTACAGGGATTCAAGCGCAGAGCGGTAAGGTATCTCCAAGGTGTGGTTTATTTACAGTGCAGTGCAATATATGTACAGTGAAGGGATCCAAAACTCCGGGGGGGGGAAATCACAGGGTAACTCGCTCACGTCTTCTTCTCTCACACTCACACACTTTCCCGCAGCAGGGAGGTCGCAGGTCCGGGGGGGGAATCTGAAGCAGACGAGAAGGCAGGTCACCAACTAATCACAAATCACGGATATGAAGCACAAGAGCTGTGAGAAAACTAACGTTAGGGGTACAATCATCCAGCGACGAGAGGATCTGTGTTCCAGCCTCAAATAGTGCTCCCGGTGATGATGGGTGAGTGTTGTCAGGTGTGTGTGTGGGCCAAGGGCGGGAGCCCACAGTGAGCTCCGCCCAGGCAGAGAGGGAGAAAACAGCAACAGCAATTGTAGCCTTGTGGGGCCGACCGGGCAGGCACGGAGACCATGACAAGAAATGGAAATCATTGATATTGTTGGGAAATCACAAACAAAAAACTCTACAGACTCTGACGACATTGATATGGAAATCGTTAAGAGAGTGATAGAGGGCATTTCCAAACCCTTAACACACATTTGCAATTTGTCCTTACAAACTGGTACATTCCCAAAACAAATGAAAACAGCTAAAGTAACACCACTGTTTAAAAATGGTGACAGACACCAATTCACAAATTATAGGCCTGTCTCTCTACTTTCTCAGTTTTCAAAAATACTGGAAAAAGTCTTTAGTAATAGACTTGACAAATTTATAGATAAACACAAAATAATAATGGATAGTCAGTATGGTTTCAGATCAAATAGATCAACATCATTGGCATTAATGGAACTGATCGAAAATATCACCAACAATATAGATAAAAGACAATGTATAGTTAGTGTATTCATTGACCTAAAAAAAGCTTTTGACACAATTAATCATGACATATTACTTGATAAACTGGAGTACTACGGCATTAGAGGAGTGGTGTTAGAATGGGTAAAGAGTTATTTGAGAGACAGGCAGCAATTTGTGAAAATTGGGGAATATCAATCAGAGTGTATGGACATTGTTTGTGGAGTTCCGCAGGGGTCAGTATTGGGACCAAAGCTGTTTATCCTCTATATCAATGATATATGCAGAACATCAGATATACTACAGTTTATTCTATTTGCAGATGATACAAATATTTTTTGTACTGGAGAGAACTTACAGCAGCTTTTGGAAATTGTCACACAAGAAATGATTAAACTGAAAACATGGTTTGATAGAAATAAGCTATCATTAAATTTGGAAAAAACTACATTTATGTTATTCGGAAATTGTAAAAAAGATGCAGGAGCAAAATTATTAGTAAACAATGTTGAAATAGAGCAAGTTTCAGATACAAAATTTCTGGGTGTGATAATAGATAACAAAATCTGCTGGAAACCTCACATAAAGCATATACAAGCCAAACTGTCAAGAAGCATCTCCGTACTAAGTAAAGTTAAATATTTTTTGCCTTCCAAATCACTCCGGGTACTTTATTGTTCACTTATATTGCCATATTTGGAATACTGTGTGGAAATTTGGGGAAACACATATAAAACTGCACTTCAACCAATATGTAAAATAAAAAAAAAAGCAATCAGGATGATTAATAAAGCAGGATTTAGAGACCATACTAACATCATGTTTTTGAAATTAAAAATACTGAAGTTTATGGATCTTATAAAATATAAAACTGCAAAAATTATGTACAAGGCCAGATACAATATGTTACCAGGAAATATACAGAGGATGTTCTATGACAGAGAAGGAGACTATGAATTGAGGGGGAAATTGAATCTAAGGATTCTTAAAGCACGGTCAAAGGTTAAAACCTTTTGTGTCACTATTTATGGGGTAAAACTGTGGAATAGTTTTACTATAGATCTACAGCAATGCTCAGGAATTAGTAAGTTCATGAAAATACTTCGAAAACTGATTTTGGAAGAATATGATACCGATAAAGATGATCACCCATTGTATGTATAAAAATATCAAATTATATCCAAATTATATCAATCACGGTAGCCAAGTTTATATAGTTTCTCCTCGTGTATCGTGTGGAGTATGTGATGATGGGAATTAGGTGAATTATGTGGGATCAATAAGATGTTGAGCAGGGGTAGGAATTAATAAGTATGTTCATACTTCTTCCTACTCCTTTTCAGACCAAACATTGTTACATTATGTCAGACGATTTTGTTTTATTTCATTATATATTTTTTGTTTATCTGAACACATACGTGTGTGTGTGTATATCTACATATATATTCGTATCTGTAAATGAAAATATATGTAGTGTGTATATATTGTTTTTTGTTTTATATGTCTGAAACAAATAAAGATACAATACAATACAATACAAAACTCGAGCTGATGTTGCTTTCCAAGTGATGACAGTAAAATGTTTCTATTGTCTGACATAAATGATTTTTAACTTTGTTTTTGCAGGAGATGGGTTTCGATGAGGCGCAGAGCAAAGAGCTTCTACAAAAGTTCACCACTGTTCAGGCAGTTGTCAACCAATTTGAAGCCAGAAGTAAGAACTGCCTGCAATGTCACCTTTGTCCACCATGAGGCAGCACTGTTGCATAATGACAGTATTTTGTAATAAAACCAAAATTTAAGCAAGTTTAAGGAGTTTGTTTGTTTAAATCGTTTTGTGACAAAGTATTTCGTTTTTCTCTCTCGTAGCTCTGAAGCTCTTTTCTCAGCAGGACCAGAGTGGGTAGGTTATTACCTCACCCATCTATCACACATTCAGAAACCCAGAGCACCTTTCAGGGAAATCTTTGTTGTGATTTGAATGGAATGAAACACAACAAGTTTCTTTTATTTCCTTCATAGAAAGAGACATGTAGATACAAGTGAGAAAATAGTTCTGCATCTTTGTCATCTGTTAACACTGAACAATAACCACACTTTCCCTTCTGTGTGGTCGCCACACTCGTTTCCTTCGCTTCTCTGTTTTTTCCTCCCGTCTTTCAGAAACTGTCGCTCTCTGTGGGTTGGAAACGTTACACAGGAAGTTACAGAGAAGGACCTCTGTGATCTCTTCAAAATGTAAAGACTGTGTGTGTGTGTGTGTGTGTGTCTGTGTGTGTCTATGAAGACATTAAAGCTTTAAAGAGTTTCCAGCAGTGATAGCTTATTAATAGTATTAACCTTTTCTGTGTGTGTTCAGCTTCGGTGAGATTGAAAGCATCAGAGTTCTTCATGAACGCTTCTGTGCCTTTGTCAACTTCAAGAACGCCAACATGGCTGCCAAAGCCCTGGACAAGCTGCAGGTGTGTGACGGGCCTAGAAACCGTCTTCATCATTGGGACTGTCTGTGTCTCGTTACGCTGATTGATACTTCTGAGTGTCAAAAAACTGAATATTGTCATGAAAATTTGTCTTAAAAAAGTTTAACTGCACTGTGTCCTTCTGTCCAGGGGGTGGAGCTCGGGGGCAACAAGCTGGTGATGAGGTACCCAGATCGCTGGATCCACAGGACTGTGTCCTCCATGCAAAGAAGCAGCAGCAGCTTGGCCTCCAACACTGCAGGAACTCAGCCAAGTTCAGCTGCCTCTGGGTACAGAGCGACTCATTAATGTGTATCTGTGGGCTTTCCAGAGGGAGGGTCCCTTACAGTGTGACACAAACAAAATCACCGTAGAATAGTTTTCAGTAGTAGCTGAGAGATGTTACTTTTCTTATTGATCTCTTATCGGATCTCCTCTGCTTCTGTCCACACAGGTCCCGATGGCGGGCACCTTTAAATGGAGATGAGTGCTTTTACTGGCGGACCACAGGCTGTTTCTATGGCGACAAGTGCCGCTTCAAACACATACCAGACCAGCAAGGTCGAGACAAGAAGTCTTGGCAACCATGATGTCCCTTATCTTTTCAGCTCCTGCCCGCAAGGCACATCAAAGTCCACTTGGGAACACTGACAACTGAATGTTTGTGAAGAAACCTGAGACATGGATCACATGTGATAACCAAAGTCAGAAGATGTGACTCTGAAATAATGAAGGATGTTATGCAGACCCTGATCCGGGGAAGAATAAATCCATTTTAAAGAAAATCTTGTAGCAGAGACAGTCCTCAGTGGAAATGTATTTTTCAAGGCTTCACTTGGATTTCAGAAACAGGAGCTCCTGGTTTGTGCACAGACGCATGTCGCAGAGATTTATGGTCCAAATGTTTGGTTGAACCATGTTGGAAACACTTTAGATTTTAAAAAGAAGTTATTTTCATATCAGTAAAATTAGATTTTGCATATAAAATGTATAAATATTTGCATAAAACAATAAAAACTGATATATGAGACCTTTTATTTTCCCTTACTGTTTGTTGTTTTAGTTTCCAGTGTTGTTAATGTTGTTAATGACAAGTAGTTAAACATATGCCATTTTATGACCAGTAGTCAAGGTAGTAAATTAGCTTAACAGCTGCAGGCCATATATTATCCTTTAGTTCTAATGGTGTGCTACGTATCTAGTTTAGTCTCTATTATACTCTTGAATAAAAGAAACATAATCATTTGTAGTTCATTAGACAAAATGTACATTACTCTGTATCCTTGATCAGCTGTGAAAGTCTGACACTGTCTTCTTGAGAATGTTTTACTGTTGAATCATGTGAAGAAGGCCATAAGAGGGAGACTAGGTGTCTGAGCAGAAGAGATAAAACCACATTCTTTACCCCCCTTCTAGTTTCACACAGAAAGACAGGGAGGCAAGGTCAGGAGCCAGGCTCACTAAGAATTAGAAAAACATGTGAAGATGCAGCTTTTATGACAAAGAGGGGGGCTGGGATTAGCTATAAAAGTCTGTGAAAGTTGCCACCATTTGGAGACATGCTGTCGAACCTCTGCAGGCATCTCTCCCGTCCGGACGTTGTAATGCTCTTATTGTGAATTGTACCGAAATAAATGATTGTTGATTGAGCATATATACACCGAGTATTGTCCTTCCTTCAGCCCAAAGATTCAAAGAACTGCGTGTTTTCAACACCAGCTGCTTGCATTTGTTCTTCAGAGAAATTCTCGGGTTTGGGAGTGATGGTTTGATCTTCGCTCTGTGTTATTAAAACAGAAGACAGAGATACAGACGCTCTCATTATGTGTGTTCATGCGTATTAAACTCTTATTTTTCAGTAATGTGAGGCAGAAGAAAGCAATCCCATTGTGAGCTATTTGATTTATTGTTGAGGAGTCTACCAACCACAATCTAAACAGAAGTGGGTTTTCGTTTGTTTGTGTTGTCCGAGACCACATCCTCCTGAACAAGTGCTCTATATGTTAGCTAATTGAGTTTGCCCGGGGCAGAGTGTGCCTGCAGATGGGTTTGAATAGAGATGAAAGGAGCAGCTATGGGTTTATCAGCACCATGAGTGGATCGTTCAGTTTTCCTCCTCTCTGTCAGGTTCTTGGTATTCTGTCAGACTTGTTACCAGAGGCGGAGCCAGACATTTGAAACACCCGGGGCTTAGCCCTAAAGGGTAGTATGCATGTGGTATTTTTATTTATTTATTTATTTATTTTTTTTGGGGGGGGGGTTAGAAATGACTGAAAGATTAATAGGCTCTGTTTTGAGTTTTGTTCAAAAAAGAATGACTTCATATAGGGAAAAATATATATCACATGTGCAGGACATCTTAAACTAGTTTTTTAATTAAGCAGCAAGGCAGAACAAAGTCGGGGCTGTATCAAGACACAGGGACTAAACCCCAATTCAACCAGACCCAGAACTGATCCGGAATTAAAACAGGACTACAACAGTTCAAAATCAGGACTACTGAGGACTTAACCAAGACAGAACCAGAATCAGAACTAGATGATAGTAGCACTAAAAATCATCATAGACCTGCACTACACTTATTTTTTAATTCCACCAAAGTACAATATTTAGATTGAGAAAAGTTTATATAATTATTTATCCTTGTTGTGCGAACAAGCCTGCATAACTTAATAAATATAGAATTTGAAAAATAGCAAACCTAAAAAGAAACACTAGGTACGAGATACATGAGGACCTATGATACGGTGATACTTTTGGCAAATGACCATTTGACTAACATGTGTGTCTCACCTGCTCTTGTTCATCTCTGTTCTGTCCTCATTCTCCATCTCCCTCTCTGTTCCTCTCTCTCCCTCTTTGTGCTGACAATCATCAAATATACAGTTGAAACCACATATTTATGTACTGTTCAGATCAAAACACAAACACTTTTTAATTGTAACATCAAATCGGACTAAATGTTTATTTTTTTAGATTGATAAATATAAAAAACATATTTGTTAACTTTAAGAGTAAAGAGAGAAACTATCTGTATTTCTTAATTGCAAATGGCACCAAATTGTATTCAAACTGAGCCACACTTATGGAGCTCCACAGTTCTTTTCCTGGTGTTTTGGTTGACATCTCTTGATTTTCCCATTTCAAAAAAACAGGCTCTGTGTTTTGCCTTATATGCATCCACAGCTGTGCCACCAGTTTACTCACATGGACTCTACTAACCTATCAGAAGCTTCTTCAGCTCAGAATGGAATCGTCTGGAGTTTCTTACTAATTAACAATAAACTTAATGTATATGTACTCCTAAATTTGATCAAAGTGATAAAAAATAGACAGCTCTCTCTCTCTCTTTATTCTGACATTTAACTAATTCAAAAGATATTTCAATATTTATCTAAAACAAAAGTTTACTCTAAATTGATGTTGTACAGTAAAAATGTTTTATGTTTTCTCCCTAAAGTGTATGTAAATATCTGGTTACAAATGTGAATATCCTGCTGTGTACTGAAATCCCTCTTGTTTTGCATAGAAATATACTGAACAACATACAAAGCATAATATATAAAATAACATTTACCTGAGTTTTTTCTTTGAAAGAAGCCTCTAATGTCCATTCTTATATTTCAGTACATAACTGAAACCGATTTAGTCGGGGAGGGTAAGAACTGAAAATATGAAATAAACACACGTAAGCTAAGACTCTAAAAAAAATAGCATTTGTTCGGCTTTTCATTTCGCCATTTGTTGATTCACTTGAAGAGCGAGTAACGTAATATTGGTCAAGTGATCAGTTTGATATCAATCTTTCGTGATGCACCGTCATATTTACATTATTTGTACGGTATGAATGATTTTCTTTGGTAACTGGTCAAACTTAAGCTCTCCTTAGTATGGCTGGCTCCGTTTCTCCAACAGCGCACACAGGCAGCAGCTGCCCCGCCCCCTCGCTCAGTCACTTAGTGCCTGAGCTCGGATCATACCAATATCAGGGGGGATTCACGCACAGTCGTAAATTCCCACAGTGTGCACTATGTGCTTCGAATATTGTGTGTACTTTTTGTTTTATACAGTTGTCAGCCAGACATCTAACTATGAAAAAATTACACTCCAAAAGACCCCGGGCTTCTGACAAAACAACCCGGGCTTAAGCCCAGTAAGCCACCCCCACGCTCCGCCCCTGCTTGTTACTAAATTGTTTTTACTTCCGTGTACAAAATGTATAAGCTATTTTATTGCTTTCTTAATTAATGCACCTCACCCTGCAAACCGAACCTGCAATTTCATTGGACTTTGTGTTAAAGCTTCCCTTCCACTAATGTAGGTTGTTGACATTCTGTTTTATGGCTTTGTTCTGCTTGGCTCTACAGCCGTCTTTTACTTTTGATTTAGTTTGGTGACATTTTTCCTCATTTTATTGTATTTTCTTGGCTGCCGGCTATACAAGCATGTTCTTATCAACTCTGCTTCTTTTTCAGTTTCAAAAAGACACGTCTCCACTTTCTCTTCCAGCTTTTAGTTTAGGAATCAACTCGTCCTTTGCCAGTATAATCCCTGTTTATGAACATGCTACATCTTCCTGTTTTTTGTGGTTGCTGTCCTTGCTAAATAGTAAATAGACTGGTTATTATAGCGCACTTTTCTACTCTATCAGAGCACTCAAAATGCTTCATACAATTTGCTTCGTTCACATTTGTTCAGACAAGCACTTTTTTTTCAAAGCGTAAGTGCCTTCTATTCATACACATTTATACTCTGAAGGAAGTGTAAGGATATTTGGCATGCAGACTGAGAGCAGCCAGGCACCAAACCACCAACCTTCTGATGTAGATGACCCGCTCTGCATCCTGAGCTACTTTCATTTGATGACACTGTCATCTGAGCAGCTTTTCGCTATACAAATACAGGCCATTTTTACCATAACAGTGTTTTGTGAAAGGTCCAAATAAAACCAGCTGTATTCATATCTGTATAATGTATTCATTTTCATTTCAGTCAGAATCAGAGTCATTAAAAGAATAAGTAAATCTCGGGTGGACAATGACACGTGTAAATGATAATGGTCACGAGCAGCTTCATTAGTAATTAATCCTTTGAGACTGCTAAATGATGGCTTCATATTAAATACACATAATGACACCTACAGCACATCCATGCTGTCTTTCATCGGTGGCAGAGGAAGAAACCAGAGCTGTGTAGGTGATCATTTCTGGCTGAAATATATCTGCAACACTGCAGGACATCGTTATGAACACAAGAGGACACTCACACACTTCAGCAAAGGAGAGTGAGCGCATTTGTGTGTGTGTGTGTGTGTGTTTAGCTCACAGTCACTGAACTGAACTGTAAAAATAACATTTTCAAGATCAGAAGAAATCCTTGGTGTGAAGATTAATCTTAGATTTCAGGCAAGTATTAGTTACATCTAATGAGTGCAGAGGCTGTACTGATGTGTATCTGTCTTGATACACATGTTGCTCTGTGTAATGTTAGAAAATAAGCAGTGACAGCTGTAATGCCTTAGTAATGAGCCCACTGTGATCCTTATTACTTAAGAGTCTTTACCTTACAGTACAAAGGTCATTGAGGGGACCTTTGATTTGGTGCTTTCTAAATAAACTTGAACTGAGTTAAACTGAATCCAAAGCATTTAAAAGAATGAACAGTTCACAGGCACCAGGTGAAAATTTAAAGGAAAACTCTCCGGTATTGTGTTTCACTTTTCTTTATAGAGTCCTTGCTGAGTCAGCACATACCTGACTTAGTCTTTTCTGTTATGTGTCACCTGTTAATAAACTAATCTACACACGCTGTGGATTTCATCAGGAGGTCCCAGTGCCCTTTGCAGATCATAAGTCCGTCATCGAGCAGGTTCTTAACTGATGAGAGGTACGAACACAGTTTTGAAGAAGAACACTGATGTGGCTCTCAGACCTGCACGGAGCACAGGAACACCCACACACACCCACTGATCCTTTTGGTCCTGTTGACTGTCAGGCATGTATTTTGTTTTCCTCTTTCTCTCTCAGGTGGCGAGTCTGGCTGGCTTTGTGGTTGCTCCACCTGCAAGTGAAGCCCTCGTGTTAACAGGCTCCAGCTGCCACACCAGTTACCACTTTTTTATTAACCACAGTATTCAGGGGCTGGTTTGAGCTGCAATGTTCTGTATCTGCTGGTTTCATTTTCTGATCCTGTGCTCTGGTTTGCCCCTGGTGAAAAGGTTTATGTAATCTTTGTGGCAAAAGAGAACTGTTGAGCGATTTTAGATGTTGTGGTTGCATCTTAACCGTGCAGTCCGCTAACCGAGGTAGCAGTTTAAACAGAATCAGGATTCATAACAAAGGTTTTGAACATAACTTTTGTGTGATTAAGAACTCAAAACCCCACTGCATTATTTACTCCTTTGCTGGATACTGAATCTTTTAGAAGAGTCATTTAACAGCTTTTTGGAGGCACTGCATTTGTTGGACTTGTTGGATTCAAAACATTGCTAGAGCTTTAGAAAACAATCATCTTCTACCACAGTCTCCTTGATTTTATAAAGACTTTGCACTAAAGTAACACACTGCAGCAGTGTAGGGTAATGACACTGGGTCCAGGGATTTCATCCTGAAACTTGGCAGTCAGGGTGCTGCTGCCTGTCTCCTGTAACCTTGTGCATGCTTGTGAGACACAGCAAACCTTCTTTCCCACCACATCAATATTTAAACTGCACATCAATATGTGAGATGGCAAGTATTGACGTGGCATCTTAATCTAAACTTCCTACAGAGAAATAACAAGATAACAACACATAACTCACTCTTGATTATAATAACTAAGAATTCAAGGCAGAAAGCAAGGCACATGGCTGTGGGGCTGTGACAGAGCTGGCAGAAGATCCTTAAATATTGTCTGAGTCTAGTCTCTAGTTTATGCAATCCCCAATTTCCCATCAGCTTTGCTGCATCAATTTTAACTTTGCTGGGCACTTAGTGATTCTTTCTGTTTTGTTTCCTTTTTGCATCAGGGTATTGTTTACCCTCACTTTTACCAGCCACACTACACACAGAAGTGGGGGTAACAAAACATCCCTACTTAAACTTGTTTTAAGGGTTAGCCTAGCTTGCCAAAGAACATTTTTTAGTCATTTAAAACTCTATCAGTATATTAGCTATACCTAGCATACTTTTTAGCCGTCCTACTACTGAACTGTTAGGATTCCACTCAGCAGTTATTATCTTCCTTCTGGACAAAAAACAGCTCTAGAGAGATTTAAACTGAACTTGAACCCATGAAACATGAAACATCTATTCATGGCCCAGTTTTCAAAATGATCATTAATAAAGTCAGGCCTGAAGTTTTCAAAAAAGACTCGTGTTAAAATGTTTTCTATTGTCCTCAGCAGTTGTATCAGAGGCAGTCCTTTTTTTCTTAAGGTGATATTTTAAGAACATAAAGCTGCATGCAAAGTGTTGTGAGAGAATCACTTCTTTATTTAAGCGCGGGGGTTTACAGGTTTAAAGTCTGTTCATGCATGTTAAGCATGTACAGAGGAAGGAAGACAGCCAGATAACTCTGTTACATTTTCCAACCACAGAGAGCACGGTCTTCAGAGACAGCATCTTCAACACTGGCAGAAATTGTGGCTGGTTTACAACATGTTACATGTTGTGTGATCTACCTGCTGATGGGATTTATGAGACGAGAGGAGCAGCCATGAGTTCAACTGCAGCAGCAACTGGATTGGTTCTCTTCCTTCTCTCGCTGCCAGGTAATTCTGTAATAGTAAGTCAGTCTTGAGGTAGATCACAACTGAACTGTTTTTGATTGGTTTTTACACCACACCATCTGCAGCACATAGCTGTTAAAGGTTTGCATTTCCAATACTGCAACTGAATACAGATTGTAGAAAAGTTTTTTTTATTTATTGTCTCCACTGCATTTAATGGACAAATACAATTTTCAGGCTGCTTTAACTTGGGTTGAAGTTTCTTAACAGAAACTAACAGATAAACAGAAAGTGAATTCCCAGCCATTTTCTTTTCTTTTCTTTTCTTTTCTTTTCTTTTCTTTTCTTTTCTTTTCTTTGTTTTTTGCACAAACACATAGTTCCTGGTTCCTAAACATGTTTTGTAAATTATATTGTGAGATAAATTCTAGGCACACAGCGAAATTTGTATGTCACCTGAATAATTTACTACACTATATAATGGCCCTTTCATGCCACTGCAATTTATTTTACATAGACAACATTTGACAACATTTTGTCATATTTCTGTAATGGATGTATTATGCAAATTGTTATATTTGTAATAACAAACCCACAGATACCATTATTATTATCTTGTTTTTGATTTACTGATTTACTGTTTTGAGTTTAATTCCACCGTCAGGCCGGGGTCTTTCTGTGTGGAGTTTGCATGTTCTCCCCGTGTTTGCGTGGGTTCTCTCCGGGTACTCTGGCTTCCTTCCACAGTCCAAAGACATGCAGTTAGTGGGGATAGGTTAATTGGAAACACTAAATTGCCCATAGGGTGAATGCGGGAGAATGTGAGTGAATGGTTATCTCTGTCTATGTGTTAGTCCTGCAACAGACCTGCGACCTGTCCAGGGTGAACCCTGCCTCTTGCCCTAAGACAGCTGGTATAGGCTGCAGCCCCCTGCCAGCGAATGGATGGATGTACTTACTGTTTTGACTCATTCTCACAGCCTGCAAAGACTTGTTTTCAAAGAAAAATCACATCATTAACTCACTCAGAAATTGACTGGATGAAGACTTCTGAATGGACATGATCTCGCATATGTAAACAACAAGAACAACAAAAACAAAAATACCTTCCTAAATACTTAATACCATATGCATGATAAAAAATCTCAGGAACAATAAATCTGTGCTGCTTATTCTGAGAAAAGGTTCTCAGAACTTTTACTGAAACAATATGTTTGTTGTTGCCATTAATCTAGTTTCTGATGTGTTCTGTGTTACAGTGGTACCGAGTCAGAATGATTATGCAGTGACTTACACTTCTACTCAGATCTGTGCTGTAAAAGGATCAACAGTGGACATAGGCTGCTCCTTCAAACACCCTTCAGGAGTAAATGTGTTAAAAAGAGTTTGGTTCACTAAAGGGAACAATTATAATCCTGAAGATCTGAAAACAGACCCAGCGTATGCAGGTCGAGTGTCGTACAGTTCTGACTGGAAGAGCTGCACTCTGACAATCAGAGACCTGAGAGAGAGCGACTCAGCTGTGTATAAGTTCAGGTTTGAAACAAACCAGAAAAATTTTACTGGTTTACCTGGAGTCACTCTGACTGTCACAGGTAACATTTTTATTTACACATCAGTCAAACCTTGTTATGAACATAACTGTGTGTGTTTGCGTATGGATAATGGATGTTAAAATTTCTCCTCTGATTTTATTTCTTCACATATTCAGCTCTTCAGGTACACGTGGAAACATCATCATATTCCAACTGGGCAACACTGACTTGTCAGAGTAGTTGTCGACTAAATTATCGTCCCTCCTACATCTGGTACAAAAATGGACACAGGGTTTCTGGTAGAAACCAGTATCGGTATCCAGACAATCTGAATCCTTCAGATAGCTACTCCTGTGCTGTAAGAGGTCATGAAGATTTCTCCTCTCCTTCAGTGTGTGAGTTTATTTCAGTTACATAAAACCATCTCATAGAGTCATTACATACATCTGAATAAAAATAGTCAAACTCACAGTAACTACTTTCTAAATCTGACTTCAAAATCATTTAATGTTTCAGGTGTCCAAGATGATTCATGCAACAGAGTGAATTACAGCAACAGAAGAATCTGTGCATTCAAAGGATCATCAGTGGACATTTCTTGTACTTACAACAGTTATGAAAGTCCAATCCAATCAAAGTCCTGGTTCCGTTCTGGTCGTGGATCTGAGGACCTCACAGAAGACTCCCAGTATGCAGATCGTGTTCAGGTGACTGAAAGAGAGAGAGGACGCTCCACTCTGAGAATCAGAGACCTGACAGAGAGTGATTCAGCCGAGTATCACTTCAAATTCAAAACACAAAGCTTTGAATGGAAGAGTAGTTTACCTGGAACAACTCTGACTGTCACAGGTACTGATCAACACACACTGATGGATATTTAATCAGGAACAACTTTATACTTTATCTGCATATATATATATATATATATATATATATATATATATATATATATATATATACATATACTGCACTTTCACTTTTAACTTTTGAGGGATTTCATGTTTACACTTTGAGAGAATGATCATTTTCATGAATTCATCTACTCAGAACTGAATTCCCTATTATGACTCCTTCAGTGTGAGAGTGACTGACATCTTATTTATTGTTTCTTGTCCACTGGTCAAGATGTTCAGGTCAGAGGGTTCAATGGACGACAGTTGGATTGTGTCACCAGATGTGATCCTTATGTTTCTTATGTCTGGTACAAAAATGGACAACAAGTGATTGGAGCCAGCTCTTCTTCTTATGACGTGTCACGTGACACTTCAAACAGCTACCCATATCAAAGGTCATATGACAATAAAAACAGCTACTCATGTGCTTTAAAAGGATTTGAGGATTTTCACTCTTCGTTAGTTTGTGAGTTCACTTTGAGGTTTTACGTGAATTAAAACTTCTTATCTGGGTAATAATTAATGTCATGTTCTGTCATTAAATTTGTTTTAAAATGTTTTAATTGTAATTTTTCAGGTACACAGGGTCAACGGTGCAACAAAGTGAATTACAGTAAAAGAAAAATCTGTGCATTCAAAGGCTCATCAGTGGACATTTCATGTACTTACAACAGTTATGAAAGTTCAATCCAATCAAAGTCCTGGTTCCGTTCTGGTCGTGGATCTGAGGATCTCACAGAAGACTCCCAGTATAAAGATCGTGCTGAGGTGACTGAAACAGAGCGAGGACTCTCCACTCTGAGAATCAGAGACCTGACAGAGAGTGATTCAGCCGAGTATCACTTCAAATTCAAAACACAAGACTTTGAATGGAAGAGTAGTTTACCTGGAACAACTCTGACTGTCACAGGTACTGATCAACACACAGTGACTCATAATTTCATTCAGTTGAATTTTACAAACTGAATCTTGTGTTGTTAATTATTTACTTGTTGGTGTCTTTGTGGTTTGACTATTTAACAATGTGAATACTTTAATTTCACACAGCTCTGCAGGTGAAGGTGAGCAGAATAATACCAGTCCATGAGTGTCAGACTGAGGCAGAGCTGAAGTGTGAAAGCAGCTGCAGTCCAGCTGGTCGTCTTTCTTTCATCTGGTTCAAGAACGGACAGAAAAACACAAAACAGCAAACTTCTACTTATACAGACTGCTTTTATCCTGGAGACAACATCTCCTGTGCTTTCACAGGATATGAGGATTACCACTCTCCACCAGTGTGTGAGTTCACTTCATGATTCAGTCACAGACTTTTATCATTCTGACAGATTATAAATAACTTCAAAGTGACGATAGTTCGAGTCAGGTTCACAAAATTGAAACCTTCATTCAGTTTTGTGTGTGTTCGTGATCAGAGGACAGGATATATCAGCTCCTTTCACTGCCCAGCTGTAGGCTACTGCATAGTGAAGATATCATATACTCTAATGAAAGACGGCCGTACGCCGAACGATTTTTGAGCAGGAAATCTGCTTCATGTAAGGAAACAAGGAGCTCTTCCTTTGGAAGTTTGGAAAGATCGTTCATCGTTCTCTCACTGCCAGGCCTATTTCATGTGACTTTTTTTTTCTTCATAATTCAGGAACATGATGATTCTGCAGTCACAATATGGATATCAATGTTAAACGTGTGATAAATAAGAGTTAACTAAACTTGAACTAATTACCCATTTCAAACCAAACTGTCACAGTTCTGGGTCATTTTGACCCAGCATTTTCTGTTTCTTATATTTTGATGTTTTTCTAGACCAGGGGTAGGCAACCTTTCTGATGACGAGTGCCATTTAAAATTTCCTCAGAAGTCAGTGTGCCATATGATTGCATTAGCAATAAATTGAATAACGCGCTATATGAACAGTTACACAATATATAGAACCACTTTCTAGAATTATATTTGTTTGCAGATGTTGGCAGCTGTCAGCGAATAGTTATCAGCTATTTTGAAACAAAAAAAAGACACTTTTTATCCATAACAAGAACTCCATAACAGCAAATGAACTGTACAACAGAAAATACAAATGTTATTTATGGTCTCCTCACAACGATGATAAGAAAAATAAACTAAGCCAATATAGCATGTCTGTTAATACAAAGACACACATGTTAATGTGATCTCTGGTCTCCCACTCAGAGACACAGGTCTCTGAGTGCCCATTCAGATGGCTACCTGAGGACACTCTTCATGTGAGAGAAAATCTGCTCACACAGATATTTAGAGCCAAGTACTGTCAATAAGGCCTCTGCAATGTTCTGAAGACAGTTAAACTTGTCAGGTAGTGATGTCCAGCAGGTGAAAATGCAGCTCCATGAACACACACAGCTGTGGATTCCAGCTGCTTCGATGTCGCATTAACTGGTATTAACTCAGCCAGTTAATGCGAGACAAATCCAGCTGCTCATTAAAGATCTCTGGTTTGATCAGAAAATAAAACATTGGTCCATACACCTGAAAGTCCCAATTTGCAGTGTGCACCGAGGTGCGGCCATTTATTTTTTGATGCACCTTCTCAGATTAATTCCCTGGGTGTCGTGCCCAGGGCTGGACTGGGACAAAAAATCAGCGCGGGCATTTTGACTAAAGACCTGCCCACCAGGTATTAAAGCCATAAAGCCTTTGAATGAAAACAAACGCTGTTGTGACAGTGATGTACACTGTCTTGTTGGTATATGTATGATTTCTATACATTTTACATCAGATAACACCTTTGGTTGTAAGATTCAGATAATTATTTAATAACAGCCAGACATTTTAAATGAGAATAAGAAAGTACATCTTTGTGCCCCCCTTTCCCTGTTAATGCCCTACCTGCCCCCCCTGGCAAAACTTTGCTAGACCCGCCCCTGCACAGTTACCAGCTGTCAGCTACTTAGAAACAGATCCTGGTGTTATTTCTCAGAAACAGTTCATAACTTCCCTTCAACTCATTCATGTCACCTAAAAGGTAAACCTGTTTCTCCATCAGCTGTTCATCTCTGATGATTCAGTAAGGACATCTCCTGATTTCATGTTTCCCTCTCGCCACATATCCAAACCGATATCATGACCACCAGCTTTTACAGCTGTGGCTCCAGCAAACATCAGCTGATACTAGAAAGTAATCCATCCATCCGCTTCCGCTTATCCTTTTCAGGGTCGCGGGGGGTGCTGGAGCCTATCCCAGCTGTCATAGGGCAAGAGGCGGGGTACACCCTGGACAGGTCGCCAGTCTGTCGCAGGGCTAACACAAAGGGACAGACAACCATTCGCACATTCACACCTAGTGGCAATTTGGATTATCCAGTTAACCTATCCCCACAAGCTGCATGTCTTTGGACAGTGGGAGGAAGCCGGAGTACCGGAGAGAACCCACGCAAACACGGGGAGAACATGCAAACTCCACACAGAAAGACCCCGGCCTGATGGTGGAATTGAACTCAGGACCTTCTTGCTGTGCGGCAACAGTGCTAACCACCTTGCCACCGTGCTGCCCACTAGAAAGTAATATTAAATAAATTCTAACAACAGCTGATCAAGCTTAAATGTGCTGCTGTTGTTTAGTGCGACATCCGGCGGTTTCTTCTTTCTGGCGCAAAGTGGCGATAAACAAACAAGAGAGAAAAGCCGATCAGCTGATCATTGATCAGTTTCATGATTAAAGTAGCAACAGGTGAGGGAGGGGGAAAGAATGAGGCAGCTGTGCAGCGTAACGACACAGAATAACTCCAGCTTTGTCCCATACTTCAGCTAGAATGTAAAAAAAACCACACAAACTGCATCCCTTCTCAGCTCAACACGAAACACAAATATTGTCTCTGAATGCGGGAGGATTCCGTCTTTTTACGGGACAGTTGGCAACTCTACTAACTAACCTTATAAATAAAATAAAGTTCACTATCAGTAACATCATAGCACCCACCCAGCTGTATAGAAAATCCATCATGCTAGCTAGTATGCAGTACGAGTTATTGTAACTGACTGTAGAAAGTCAGCACAACGAAAATAAACTCCACCTAAACTTGGTTTATATCTGACCCAGACAGACTGCAGGTCATAACTTCTTACCTGAAGTTCAGTTCAAACTCGGACCAGCGGCCACCTTGGGTCTCTCCTCCTCCTGCCTCCCCTTTCCCTCATCCACCTGTTGGCTTCCACCACTTGCTAATGTTACTGAATCTGTGGAAGCTCCACCACAGCCACCACCAAACAACTGAGTTATTTTTTACACACCGGCCAGCATCTGGCCAATCCACCACCTTTCATTGTTTATACCGTTACAATAAAAAATTAAAAAAAATAATCTGGCCACCCAGCAAATGCCCGATGGCCAGTCCAGCTATGGTCGTGCCATCAGTTAACCCTTCGCGTGCCAACTATGGCACGCGTGCCTAGGGTTGCAGACCCCTGTTCTAGATTATATTTATGTTCTAAATCATAATCTAGCCCTGCAAGGGACATGGGAGAAAAAAAATTACGATGAACTTTTGCGAGATCTCGCAAAACTAACTCGGGATCTCGCAAAAGTTTTGCAAAAGTTGAATTCCAACAATGGCGGCAGCTACTTAGTTGTACTATTACTCTTTCTGGGTCACAAAATAAACTTTTAAGATATTTTGAGGTGTGAATGTAGCTGTTTAAACGTCAAATATCTGCTCGGTTTACAAGACATCACATATTTGCAAAAGTGCTCTGACGTTTTTGGAGATGTCTGACACCCACCATCTCGAAGCTAACGGGAGGTTGAGACCTACTACAGCCGGGGGGAACACCGCTCTCCCGGCACATCGTGCTTCGAACTCCCGGTCGGCTTCGAGCAGGCGGTCTCCGAAATGTTTTCACTTTTGCGAGATCCCGAGTTTGTTTTGCGAGATCTCGCAAAAGTCCGTCTTAATTTTTTTTTCTCCCATGTCCCTTGCGGGGCTCCGTAATGTTATGATTCTCAAGATATGCTTTTTTGCTTATTATTATTCTAGGTTTCAGTTTGGTTCTGGTTATAAGTTTAGTTTGATGTTAATTCTTCTTTTAGTCTCTGTCGTCTTTGGGTTCCCTGTGTTATATTCTTTCAGTCTGCCTCAGTGTCAGGTCTGTGTCTTTGTAAATTGTTCTGTGTTTCCTGTTATATATTGATAGTCCCAGTCTGATGTCATAATGTTCAGTTTTACTTCTCCCCTGTCTCGTTAGTCTAATTTCTCCCAGCTGTGTCTCCCTCCTGTTTCCCATTCCCTGATTACTCCCCAGTGTATATAAGCCCTGTGTTTGCCGGTAACGGAACACACACTCTTTGTTGCGTTGTTAATGTCTGCTTACCCTCAGTTTACGCTGTGTGTTCCGTTACCTGTTTTGCCTGCCTGTTAGTTTATTTTTTCCTCAGTATAGTTAGTCTTCTGTTCAGTCTGCAAGCTGCAATAAAGCTGTTTGAGTTTACCTTTGCGTCAGTGAGTCCTGCATTTTGGGTCCTTCCTCTCTGCCTGCCTGCACACAGCCATGACAGAAACAATCAATTCTAAAAGCTGAGAAAATCATTTTTGTGCCTAATCCAGCCAACCTGAATTATAGCCTTATCATATCATCATTAAATTTGTTTTTGGAAGGCATGCTTAATTAATTCAGAAGATACCGTTACCAATGTAATGAGCATTGCGGTACTCGTACCTGTTTGGCAATTTTGAACAAGAGATAAGCAGCAGTGCTCTGACTACACAGAGGGTTAGTTGCAGATGTAAAGTCTGTCCTGTGAATTGTGAGAGTGGTAAGACTGAGAAACTCAATTGATCTATACAAAACACGTTTATATGCTGAAGATAACAGATTCAGAAAATGACTGATAATTAAATTGCTTTATTTATTGTGTTTGTTAAAATCTAATCAAATCTAATCAATCTTTATATTCTCTCTCCTAGATGCTCCAAAATTTGCTTCAGTACTGGTGCTGAATAACTCTCATGAGATAGTGGAGGGTAGCTCTGTGAATCTGACCTGCAGCAGTGATGCTAACCCAGCAGCTAATTACACCTGGTACAAGGACAAAAAAACAATCAGTACAAAACAAGAGCTCATCTTCAGATCCATCCAGTCTTCTGACTCTGGAGAGTATAATTGTACCGCTAAGAATGAGCTGGGTCAAAGACCATCTGAAGTCATCTCTATCAATGTGAAATGTGAGTGAAGACAGTTATCTTTGCATAATTAATAGTTTTAACAGCAATTTTTTTTTACAACCAAACAAGGCCACACTTTACAAACCCCGATACAGTCATAGAGTCAGAGTAAATGCTGCAGGTCTAAAACCTTTATCAGTATTCAGTTATAGAAAAGGTTTAATATGTCACAAATTTTAGGTCAAACAGGAACAGGAATACATGTTTTTTAGTATATTTTCTATTTCTCCTCCAGATGCTCCAAAGCTTGCCTCTGTGTCAGTGAGTCCCTCTGCTGAGATAGTGGAGGGCAGTTCAGTCACTCTGACCTGCAGCAGTGATGCTAACCCAGCAGCTAATTACACCTGGTACAAGGAGAACAAATTATTGCTTCATGGACCAGTGGGAAGGTACCATTTCTCCTCCATCAGCTCTGAGCACAGCGGGAACTACTCGTGCAAAGCTGAGAATCTGTATGGACCAGCACAGTCCGTAACTCTATACATAGATGTTGAGTGTAAGTATTTCAGTGAACAGCTCAGAAAACATGTCTGGTTGCAAATAATTGCGCTATTAAGTACTCACTAGCACTAGATGAGGCTAAAAAAAAGACCAGAATTTTTGGTCATACTTTTTTCAAAATTATATGCTAACTGACAAATGACTTGTGATTGAGTCTTTGCAGTAAGTAAATGGTTTTATAGTCGGACTCTCCTCCCTCCTTTTTCACGTCATGCCCGTCTTTTATACTATCTATGATGCAAACATGCTAAACTATAATTATAGGTATGATAAGGTTCTGGGATTGAATCTTCTTGCCAGCTGTGTGGAGTTTACATGTTCTCCCTGTGTGGGTTCTCTCCTGGTGCTCTGGCTTCCTCCCACAGTCCAAGGACATGCATATGAGGTTAATCAGTAATTCTAATCTGGCAGTAGCGGTCAATATGAATGTTTGTCTCTTTCTCTGTTAGTGTGCTTTAATGCTCACCATTTATAGTCTGTCACTGTGCCCCTGTGTGAACAGGATAAACTGGATTAAGACTGGCATTACAGTACATCCAGAAAGTATTTTCCGTGCTTTACTTGTTCCATATTTCGTCATATTACAGCCTTATTCTAAATGGTTAGCAAATGTTTTCACTTTGTCATTATGGTGTATTGTGTGTAGAACTTTAAGGCTGTAACATTACAAAAATGTGGAACTGGAAGTTAAGCGTGGTGAACACTTTTCTGAATGTACTGTACATGCAAAGAGTTTACAACCATGTGTTTTATGTAATCTATATATTCTGACTCTGCATTATTGGGTTTCTAAAAATGTCAAAAAATAAATAAATACTGATTAACCTAAACAAAACAAGGCTTTCAAATATTGACGACTGGTCTCCAATATGCTGCAGATCCTCCGAGGCTTCCCTCTGTGTCAGTGAGTCCCTCTGCTGAGATAGTGGAGGGCAGTTCAGTGACTCTGACCTGTAGCAGTGATGCTAACCCAGCAGCTAGTTACACCTGGTACAAGGAGAATGAAGACTCAGCAAAAGCATCAGGCCAGAACTTCACCATCACTGACTTCAGACCCGAACACATTGGGAGTTATTACTGTGTTGCACAGAACACAAGAGGACATCATAACTCCACCTTACAGCTGATTGTTACAGCAAGTAAGTGACTAAATTTATAAATTTGCCCATTTATCTCTGCATCATTTCATCATTTCAGAAATAAATAAATAAAAATTGACCTGAACATTGATACATGTAGAAATATTACACTAGGATCTAAGTGTGTGCGTGATTCATCAACTAGACAGTTAAACATCATTGTCTTTGCTAGGCAGTTCCAAAAATACTAGTTATATTGTTCTTACTTTATTAATGTAAAACAGCATTTACCAGTTCAAAGATGTTACAGATGGCTAACTCCCCATTTCTCTCTTTTTTGTTGAAGTTGTAATCACGCAAAATAGATGACAGTGCCTATAGTACTTTGACATTGAGAAAATAAGATCAGATCAGGAATAAATAGATACAGCATTACCCAAATATAATACTTTGCAAAAAATAGAAAAATGTAGACTACCAGTCAAAAGTTTTTAGATCATCCCAGTCTTTCCAAAATGTATTTTAAACCTAAGCCATGTTTAGCAAATATAACAGCTGAACACGCCTGTGGCATTCTTTCTACAATAGAAATCAAACATTGTTCAGAGAGTTCTTACCATATCTGTTGCAGAAATTCACATAAACATGCAGCACCTGTAGGTTGCTTTGCTTTCACTCTTCTGTCCAGTTCATCCCAAACTAGCTCGATGGGGTTTAGGTCTGAGGACTGTGCTGGCCACTTCATGGTTTCAAGCTTACGACCTTGTTCTTTTTTCTTGAGGTAGTTCTGGAATAGCTTGGACTACATTTTGGGTCATTATCTTTCTGTAGGATGAACCCCTGACCAACTAGGCACATACTAGAGGGTATTGCATGGATAAGCAGAATGCTGTCGTAGGCGTTTTGGTTCAGGGCGACTCTGTACAAGTCACCGATCCTGGATCCAGCAAAACAGCCCCAGACCATCACACGTCCTCCTCCATGGTTGACAGTTGATGCCACCCACTGTGGAGCTATCCTTCCTCCTACTCGACAACGTACCAGCTGTCAGAATAAAAGCCACTTTAGCAGGAATTAGATGCAAAACCACAGTCCATGAGTCATAAACTAGAAGGTTTTGGTCTGATATGCTTTATGTTCATTCTTAACCCTAGAACACTATCGCTATAAATAGTAACACGATCACTAATGCTGGGTGATTTATACCCGGTATAATATAACCAATGAACAGTAATCAAATATATCAAAATATGACAACACATGACAAATTAGAGTGGTCTTCTTTTACTTTCAACTGTGCCATGTCTAACAAAATGAAAAATAAAACTCCTAAAACAAAATAATGACTCTGGAAAGCTGGTCTTTGGTCCACCCATTCCTGGGACATTTGAGACTTCCCTGGTGATGGCACAGGCTCCTCGACACGCAAACAGCTGCAGGAGTGAGAAATCATGTAAATGTATTTTCACCCAGCGATAGTGTTCTAGGGTTAATAGACCCAAAATCCTGTAATCCAGTTACTAATCCAGAGTTTGTTTCCCAGGTTTAGTGAAATCAGCTGCAATTGCATCGATGACTATTTTCTTTTTGGCTATCGTAATCCTCTCTGCAGTCATATTCATAAGGTGAGCAGATCAGTTTTTAAAATGAACTACAATTAGTTCTTCACTCTTGTCATCCAAAGATTCCTGAAATTCCAATGCTCATTGTTCAATGTTCGTTCTCTGTTCTGTATAGAAAAACGAGGCCCTTAAAAGTAATTTTCTCCAAAGACAGGACAAACAGCATCGCACAGGTAAGGAAGAAAGGGTGATTAAATGGTCATCACACATAAGATAAATACAAAACTAATGTGAAAGAGCTGTACTGTAGGAGTATCTCTGGTTATGGCTGCACACAGTTGTCCCAACTGAGGATTGGTTCTAAGTTTACTATTGATCTACATCCTTCCCTGACATATGATCACAAGTGATCACAATTGTGGATACAAGCAATTGGAAATGAGCTTCCTCCGAAGGGTGGCTGACCTTTCCCTCAATGATAGGGTGAGAACTTTGGCCATCCAGGAGGGGCTCAGAGTGGAGCTGTGCTGCTCCTCGATATAGAAAGGAACCGGTTGAGGTGGTTCGAGCATCTGACAAGGATGAATCTTGGTGCCTCTTGGGTGAGGTGTTTTAGGCATGTCCCACCGGGAAGAGGCCCTGGGGCAGACCCAGGATGTACTGGAGAAATTATATCTTTCTGCTGGCCTGGGAATGCCTTGGTGTTTCTCAGGATAAGCTGGAGAAGGTGACTGGGGAGAGGGAGGTCTGGGCTTCTCGATCTGACCCTGGATAAGCAGAAGAAGATGGATGGATGGATGGACGGACGGGCGGACGGATGGATATGGGCTCAAAGTGTGGTCATAAATATTTTGTACTTGTAAATCAGGATTTGTATGTGTAAAAAGAATTTGTGTGTGCGTAAAAAAGATTTTTATGTGGACTTAGCCAAAAAAATACATGTGAAACTCTGCAAGTTACAAGTACGAATTTTGACCCTATTTTTATTCCTTTCATCTGATTGGTCAATGTCATGTCAATCACAAATTTAACTATCAAATCAGAGAACAGATAGGTTTGGCTGTCGGAGGGGGCTTTTTAGTTCAAAAAAGCCCCCTCCGACAGCCAAACCTATCTGCAGTTCAGCAGGTCCTTGAAGGGTAATACATTTTGAAGCTGGAGGATCTCTATGTAAATATCGATAGAAGCTAGGTCCCCTAACTTTCAGCAGCTGTTGAAAGGATAAAGTTGTGGTATATCAGTGGTTAGAAATACCATTATTACTTTAGGATTAGTTTAACACAAAGTCAGGGCTGACCCGGGACCATTGCTGTGAGCCACAGTGCGCAGCATAAAGGTCCTTTCACATCGGATGCAGGATGTGCTGCTAATGCTAACTGCTAACTAAAAGCCAAGGATCCAGAATTTGTTGCGCTGGCTGCTGAATTCTGTGGGTTTTTACAGCAGCTCTACCTGTACTAGATGCACCTGCTCCTTGTCGTTTCTATCTCGGACTTTGTGTTGTCTACAAGAGTTTCAATAAAAACATGTATGCTAATTCATAACGAAGAAAGCTTTGTAACTATCCCCACTAGTGAAGACTGTCATTTCCAAAACACTGTGTCCTTCTGTTATTTTCCTTCAGGTGGTCATTCTCACTCACTTAGTTTTTGCCGTCACCATCTTTTGCTGGGGATACTTACCTCTCCAAAAACAGATACAGTCCACTCATGGTGGACCCTATGATGTCCAACCCTGTTTCTGTGGGATTCATTTGAGTATTAAGTATTCTTATTGCTGAAAATTTTTTCTTCAGAAAAGTGCATCTCCAGAACATGATGGCCCTTCAGCTCCACCAGCAGAGCAGCAGGACAACCTTTGCTACGCCAGTGTCAGTTTCTCAAAGAGCCAAGAAGATCCTCTCTACTCCAACATTATGCCCACTAAACCCAAAGGACAAAATGAAGAAGATGAGGAAGAGGGAGGGGGAGATGTGGAATACTCTCTTGTCAAGTTTATTAATGGAGCCCAAGGGTGAGCCTCTTTATTTGTCCACAATGTTGAAAAATGTTTATTGCTTTGATTGTTGTTCCTATGACTTTTTTTCCTTAATTAATGCTCATAATATTGTGAGATTCTTATTATAAAATCTTCATAATTCAGTATTTTTATCATTACAGATTAAGAGGTGAACAGGCTGTGGAAGATTCATCTGCACTGTACAGCACAGTCAGGAAAATCTACCATTGAGTCTGTAAGGATGTGTTTGTATTTATTAAAGAGTGTTGAGCGTTTTTGGTTAATGGTCTTTTGGAAAACTGGGAATGAAGAAGAAATTTTCCATGACAGCTAGGCTTTAATTTGTTTGATATGTATAGTGTAGAGCATTTTAAATGTATTCACATTTGTGCATGAATGTGGTTTCAACACAGATTTGTTTGTATGCACTGTTTGTGAATGACTCACTCTCCTGATCAGTGTATGTCCACATGTACACTCTTGCTTCCTTCATTTTCTAATGCGATCATTCAAATGCATTATAGCTCCGTCTCCATGCACTGATGACTGTTTTATGTATCTATCAACTCAAAGAGATTTTTTATTTACCGTGGCTTCGTTTATTTTTTAAGAACGTGACTTATTTACCAATGCTTTCACTCTCATAATAACCTGACTGGAATGCACTGATATATATTATTTAATGAAAAAAAAAAACTTTAATAAATAATTCTTAAGGGCTTAAGGATTTTTTTCATGGGTTTAATTGTTTGTAAGTGAGGGGACATGTTTTTATATTTCATATTTTAATATGCAGTGGTATTCATTCATTAAATAGATTTAATAAACACACATACCCACACACCTCTGACTGCACTGTAGGTGGGTATTTTACAGTTGGGCAGATGTGAAGGAGCAGGGTCAAGTTTCTCAGTAGATGGCAAATAATAATTTGTGCATCCTTTATATCTCATATCAGTGTTGCTCCAGCTGTTTGGTTGCTTAGCTCTGTCCACAAGATTTAGACAGCCTGTCCATCCATGTGTCCATCTGTCCTTCAGCATCTTGACAACTGCTGACCAGATCCACAGTTTGAGGTAGTTTGGGTGAGTGGATCTGTCGTTGTGTCATGTCATGGGTTCCTGGTTTCTCTTTGTCCCATGTCTTCTGTCTTCTTTATCTCTGTCACTGTGGTTACTGTTAGATTGTCTGTGTTAATTGTCTTTCAGTAGTTTCTATTTTTGGTTGAAGGTTTGGTTTCTAATGTGTCTTATTCTAGAATTAGAAGTGACTGTTTGCCTGTAACTGTTTTTACTTGCGCCCCGTTCCCAGCTGTGTCTTGTTTTTCAGCCCATCTTCTGTATACATAATACACAGGCAGGTTTGTTTCAGTATCTTTAGTTACGCCCCTTTCATTGCTTTAACCCATCAAAGCCCAATTATAATCTAAAACTCAGTCAGTCAGTTTAGGGGAAGTCTGTAAATTGAAAGAGTAAAAATAACCGCTAGTGTCCACAGAGCTAGCCTCAGTAAACCACAGTGTTAGCCGCCAGCCTGGTTGGTTAAACTGTTCCATGTTTCAGATTTTATGCTTTCTCTGTGCTTCATGACCATTCTTGGTTTCTGATATGCTGAACAGCACAAGAAAATTAAGAAATAAGAAGTTATATAATTAATGAAACTGAAAATAAGTGTTGCAGTGGTAAAATGCAGCTGCCTGATCACCAGACCAGTGAAATGCATTTATTTTTATTGCCTTCTCAGCATTTTGACCGTGTTATGTGCAGTTAGTGCAGTAGAACTTTACACAACAGACTGCAAGACAAACAAGAAGTGACAGTGCATGTCTTTAAAGAATAAATAAAAATCCGAGACCAATCAAATTTTAATGCCTGTACTAAACCGACCCCACATATACCACAATAAAGTGAAAGCAGACGATAAAGAGCAACATGATGCTGGACCTCCAAAACATCTGCTGATGTTTATCATATATATATATATATATATATATATATATATATATATATATATATATATATATATATATATATATATATATATATATGTGTTAAATGATTGAATGATCATCAAACACTACTGTAAATAATAATTTTATTGCAATTAATTCTCTTCTAACAAATGGTGTCATGGATGGGGGGAGTACATGTTTCAGACTGCCCCACCCAGCCTATAGTGTATTGAAGATTTCATGCACAGTTTCCATTTCATGTTGGGAATATACAGATATTCAAATATTAAGCTTATTTCATACCATAAAGAGGAAGGAAACCAGCACAGACAACTGATTTGTGGTTTCCATACTTTCAAAAAAGTCACAAGTTTTGTTTAAGATTGCGTGAGCTGTGCTATTTATTACTTTAGATAAGTGATTGTTGATGCACAGATCTGATGAACCCTTTAGTCTAACAGTGGCTAACAGTACCTGTCTGTGTCTGGTACTGTACATTTATGTCAGGTAACGACCCTCATTTACTGGATCACCACTATCGATACCCTCTGCAAGTCGTTCCCTTTGAAACGTAATTCTTTGTGGCACACATTCAACAACATGTGGAAACATTCCTCAGAGATTTTGCTCCATATCAACATGACGGCATCACACAGTTAGTGAAGATTTGTTGGCTGCACAGCCCTCGCGTAAATCTCCCGTTCTACCACATCCCAAAGGTGCTCTGTGTAGAGGCCATATGAATACAGTGCACACTGTCATGTTCAAGAAACCCGTTCAAGATGATTTGAGCTTTCTGACATGGTGTGTTATTCTGCTGGTGTCATGGTCTGGGTGAGTGCTGGCGTAATTATCTGTTTTGCTGCCTCCACCTCTGGGTGGAGTCGCCGTGCTCTGGCACGCCTCCTCACCTGTGAGCAATTTTGCTGCCAGCATTTAAGACCACCGCTCACCCCTACTCGCCGCCAAGTGTTCAGCTAACCATAGTTACTGATGGTCACCACAGTCTTAGTCTAAAGAGGTGTTTTTCACAGAAAGCCACTGATGCTATGTTTATCTCTGTAGACTTCCAGCCGACTGCTGCACTCAATCCCGAACAATACTCACCCTCATCCTGTTGCTGGTTTAATCGTGGCTGTTCAGTTTCTCGCATCTGCAGTTTATTCTACTCACCTGGCTGCTCTCCAGTCGTCGTCACAGCGCCCTACGGATTACCCGCTCTGGAATCTGGCTGCTCATTCGGACCTTTTGACCTCTCCCCTTTCGTCAGCTGTAAGACTGAGATGACTCAACTTTGATTCTCCTCTTCTGGACTTCAGGGCTTTGTCATTAAATCTCCTCTTTTCTTTGCAGTGTTCGGAGACTCCCAGTTGCATTTCCCGATGCCCTTCCCCCTAGCCTTGAACCTAAGTCTACTAAATGAATTAACGTTCCTCATGTTTAACATGTTTGTGCTTAGTTCTAGTCATAGTTTGTCGTTTATGTCATAGATCTAGAACAGCGGTCCCCAACCCCCGGGCCTCGGACCGGTACCGGTCCGTGAGTCGTTTGGTACAGGGCCGCGAGAGTTGAGGCTCAGGTGTGAAATGTATAGTTTTCAGGGTTTTTATTGGTTTTCAGCCTTATTTTGTTATCATTTTTATCATTAACTTGGTTTTCCTGGGTCTTTTCACGTGTGTTATGAATAAATTTTATTTTTTTCGGTACTGGTACTAGTTCGAAAAGAGCCAGCTGAGGTGGTTCGGACATCTGACAAGGATGCCCCCTGGGCGCCTCCTGGGTGAGGTGTTCCAGGCATGTCCCACCGGGAGGAGGCTCCGGGGCAGACCCAGGACACGCTGGAGAGATTATATCTCTCGGCTGGCCTGGGAACGCCTTGGTGTTCCCCCGGATAAGCTGGATGAGGTGGCTGGGGAGAGGGAGGTCTGGGCCTCTTTGCTTAGGCTGCTGCCCCCGCGACCCGGCCTCGGATAAAGCGGATGAAGATGGATGGATGGATGGATGGATGGTACTAGTTTTATTTTGTTGTATTTATCCGCGACACCTTAAAGGCCGGTCCGTGAAAATATTGTCGGGCATAAACCGGTCCGTGGCGCAAAAAAGGTTGGAGACCGCTGATCTAGAAAGCCTTAATTCATAGGTTATAGTCCTCATTTCTGGTTATCCCTACCAGTTCTTAGTTTATAGTTCATATTCTTGATCTCTTGGCTATAAAGTCTTAAAAGTAAACCATGTTATCTTGTGCTTCCATGTGAGTTTTGCTCTGAGTCAGTCTGTTTGGTGCGGCCTCGGCTGTGACAGCTGGAAGCAGTCATCAGAAAATAGTCATACAGGGATGAACGTGGTCAACAACAATTTTCATGCAACACTGCTCAAATGGCACTAAGTTACCCATAGTGTTATCGGAAAATATCCCCCAAACTACTACACCACCAGCCTGAGCTGCCAATACACATCAGCATGGATCCATGATGCTTTCATGCTGTTTACACCAAATTCTGAACCTTCCACCTGAATGTTACACCAGAATTTGACTCATCAGATCAGACGATGTTTCTCCAATCTTCTGTCCAGTTGTGAGCCATTTAATTTTTAGCCTGTACATGTGTATGAGAACCTTGTTAGTTCAGACTGTAGTTTACTTTGTGTGCATAAAATAAAATGATGGCACATTATCAAGACGCTGAAGAGTTTCACTTCAACATTTCGTCTGTTGTTTCACACTTCAGTGAACACAGTGAGGAAAACAGCCACACCTTTCTAATCATTAATATTCAGGTTTTACCCTTAAAATGCCTGAAAATTTCAGCGAGGTGTCACAAATTTGTTGTCATTTGGTGCCAAGTCTTGGCACTGTTGGCTCCTCAGTCATTATCAGTGTATGACACATTTAGTGTCACGTGTTGTTGGATTTGTGCCTTCATTAGACACATCAAATCTCATTTTAAATGGGGAGAAGTGCTCTTTTTGGTGATCAGTACTTCTGCAGTATATCCGTTCCATGCTGCTCTGATGGTTGACTTCTGAACATTACACAATGAAAAAACATGCAAGGTTAATGGTGCCTGTGTCAGCCCCGGACACTCTTGCAAAAGAATGTTTTAATCTCAGCAGTTTCACTTCCTGTTTATTAAAAAAACATTTAAAAAAAGTTCAGAAATCCTTTGTTTGCCCTGCTCCACTGTGACTTCCCAGACCGTTATTGACATCAAGCGGGGAGGCATTAGAGTTGGGTACTTAAAATATTCAAGAACTTTCCACTTTCCAGAATTTAACAGTGTGTCCATTCTGTTTGAATCTGATTTCAGTTTGTGATGTGCTTTTTGTTGCAGTTGTAAAGGTCTAAATGACTAATCAGACACTTACTCTTCAGCATGATGTGGAGATGGGGAGGAGACAGGAAGTGACATGAAAGGCAAAAAGATAGAAGAGCACTAAGAATTAAAGCAACGCTCCCCAACCTTTTTTTGCACCACGGACCGGTTTATGTCCGACAATATTTTCACGGACCAGCCTTTAAGGTGTCGCGGATAAATACAACAAAATAAAACCGGTACCAGTACCAAAAAAAGAAGATTTATTCATAACACACGGGAAAAGACCCAGGGAAACCGAGGTAATGGTAAAAACAATAAAAAAAAAATGATAAAAAACAAAAATAACCCTGAAAACCATAAATTTCACACCCAAGCATCAACTCTCGCGGCCCGGTACTGGTCTGTGGCCCGGGGGTTGGGGACCGCTGATTTAAAGCATATGGAACAAAGGCTGACTGGCTGACAGATGATGGGTAGGAAAAGGTTTAATGACAGAATTCAGTTTGACAGTATGGGAAAATAGGGTTGATGTAAAGTGTTATGTGAAGCGTGTACGGCGAGCAGAGAATGGACTGTGAAAAAATTCCTGGAAGCATGTAATGTTTTTAGTTTCAGTGTAAAATCATCTGGAAACGCAACATTTCCACTTATTTTTTTGTAATTCAACATGTTTTACGTGTGATATAAAATCTCTGTTGGAGGAGTACATTTTATATGGGCAGCTTTTTAAACTAACTACCTTACTAAACACACCGTAAACTGAGAGTCACATCTCTACAAGAATATCCGCATTTTAATTTGGTGATTTAGAAAATGTCTAAATGTTGTCATACTTCACTCTAATCTGTTAATTAATCTGTTTTACACTGCTGGAAACACGAAACACACCAAGGATTCCTGTAAGGAGAGTAAACTTCAATGTTGCAAATAATTAACTGGAATGAAAATGCTTATTGTTTGCACTAAATCACCAGATTTATCTTGTTTTTTTTTCACAATAGTGTTGGATTTTACTGATATATTTTGTATGATTTTTAGAGATTTTTATTTGCTAGCATCTCTGGAGTAGGTGGCACTCACAGGGATCATTTTCTGTGGAAGAAGAGTCATATGATCTGTGAAACGCCCCTTTGGCATTGGTCATGTGAACACACAGGGGAAACCCTCATATAACTTAGCCAGTTGAGAACCAGCTTCATGTGACAGTTTATCCCATTCGCCAATGTTAGGGTAAGTGAATCTAGATGACAGAAACATATCCTGGGTACACTGGACCTCCTTTGCAGTATAGAGCTCAGACAGAAACAACTGACTTCCAACAGAGACACTGATCAGAGGACAAGGAGACAGACTGGGGCTGCTTTCCAAAAGTACTTCCCATCTTATCTCCTATTTCTAACTTCTTTGCCTTTAGTTTAAGAAAAAGTGGGCAAAAGTGTTTTTGGACGTTGCTTATTGTTTAGATTTTCATGTGTGTTTCCATTGTATTTGCCTAGTTGTAGGTGCTGATTGTTTTATCATTGTCTTTCTTTGATCTTGTGTGTCTTGAATATTTTGACCCCAGTGTTTCAAGTTTTTCATTATTTTCATGGATTAGTGGTAACTGATGATACTCTCAGTTTTGTCTTTAGGTTTTAAAGTTAAAAGTCCTGTTTTTCGCATGTGTCTTGTGTAGCCTTTGTATCTGTGTTGTGTTCTCATTAAGTGTTTGCATTTGACATTCAGTTTTACTTCCCCTAGCTGTGTTCACTTCCTCTGAGTTGTGTGAATTTATAACTTCAGTTCTATTTATTGCCACATCATATTGTTGCCCACAGATGTTTCCTGTTGTTATCCCTGGGATGTCTTCTGTTGTCTTGGATTTAGTTTTCATCTGCCTTTTGATAAAAGTTTATTCTTATTTGATTCCTAGATGTGCGTGAGTCTGAGTGATTCTGGATTTGGGTCCTTATTCACCATAACCTTGACATCAGCTTTATTAAAGAGGCAAATCAAAAAATGGTGTTGATCTAAAAGTGGCATGATAAAAGACTATTGTATAATCATTCAATAAAATAGTTTAAATCGTTAGGTATAATATGTTATTATACATGAAGCCCAGAAAATAATGTAATGTACATAGTATGGTGACATTTATATGGCTATATGTGCTTAGGCCAGATGTGTGCACTCTGATACTGATACACGTGCTAATATGAAGGTAATTAGGGGTGAATTTGTTCACCTAGTATTCTATTGTCAAATTTCTTTTCAGAGCCAGATATACATTTTCAAAAACATGTCAAAACCACCCTGTGCACATGTCTGGGCACACTGTATCCTCTTTGGGTATATGTAAAATAGTGTACAGATGCTCAGTGACTGATATTTAGGTTCCTCTTATGTGAAAAATACTGACTGTTTGTACAGAAGTTGGCAGTAATGTACAACTGTTTGTGGGACAAGAGGCAGTAGAAGAGTGTTTCTCTCTCTATCTCTCTCGCTTTCTACCTCTTGCATTGTTTGTTGATTTAATGGTTAGGAGGAGGCGCTAGTTTCTCGATTAATTTGGCTGAGATGGGCATCTGGCTACCAGCAGTTGTCTCAATGCACTTAATATTATAGGAAAGAACTGAGAGTGAAGTGTTCTAGTGGAGTGATAGTGGTACTATAAAATATATATATTGGAAAGCTGGGTATACAAGTCTGCAGCAGTCCAGGAGTTGGGTTGACTGTCTTTGATTAAGTTCCACAGAATAATTGTTTCCATCAGAGTGCTTGCTAGGCTTAATACAAATTCAGTGCAGCCATACTTGAACTTATTCCTGTTAGTATACAGTGTGTGTGACTATGAGCATGGTTTTCTGGAAAACATTCAATTCTATAGTTAGTAGAGTCATAGATAACTAGGAAAACAATCACAACACATCATCTACTCAACACATGTCCACAAGGGGTCACTGTAGACCACAGATTGGATAAATAGCACATGTCTTACAAGTTGCTAATCAAGCTAGCAACACTTAAACTAAACTAGACCTTCCCAAAGTGTGGGGCCCGCCCACACTTTAAAACCTGAAGATAGTCAGATTAACAGTAACAGTATTTTGTCTCTATCTGCCATTCTGCAATTCATCTCATGTAAACAATAACGTGGCGCACAGACGAGAAAAAAGGCACATACACTGTGAAACTCTGTATTCCTCGTCCACATGTAAACGCAAAAAAGGAGTTTTATAAAATCTCCGTTTTCGGTGATTGGCAACGCCGTTTATGGACGAAACAGCTACGTTTTCAAAAATACCCGTGTAGGTGCGGACGTAGCGTAAAAGAGTTAGTAGTGTATTTCCTTACTACCTGTAATTTATTGCAGTTTACTTGTATTTGCTTAATTGCTTACTAAATGTTTGAGGTGTGAAATAAACCGCAATGGAGCAAAATATGGGTGTGTGTGGTTGGAGGATGCGTTTGTGCGTGTGTGCGTGCACGCGCAAGAAGGGGGGGGGGGGGGGGGGGGGAATATTTTTCTTGTAAAACAAAGGGGGGCTTAGCAAAAAAAGTTTGGGAACCACTAAACTAAACAATAGAAAAGTCCTTTATTCCTAATAACGCTAGATGTAATCATGGCGGGAGATTATGGCCACTGCTATTAACTTGGTGCTAAATGTTTGGCGACTGTGGCTCAGGGGGTTGGGAAGCATATCTGTAACCGGAAGGTCGCAGGTTTGATCCCTGGGCTCTCTGTCCTGGTCGTTGTGTCCTTGGGCAAGACACTTTACCCTACCGCCTACTGGTGTTGGCCAGAGGGGCCGATGGCGCGATATGGCAGCCTCGCCTCTGTCAATCTGCCCCAGTGCAGCTGTGGCTACAACCGTAGCTGCCTCCACCAGTGTGTGAATGCGAGAATGAATGAATAGTGGCATTGTAAAGCGCTTTGGGTGCCTTGAAAAGCGCTATATAAATCCTATCCATTATTATTTCTATCAACATGGTATAAAAGTACTGAGGCATAATTTTAACATGCACAAACAATTAGAAGCAGTATCCTGCCAGTTAACTGCCAAAAGAAATAACGCTTACAGGTTCATTGACGCACAACTGTGGTTCTCTGCAGCAGCTCCTTTAGTGCTGAGCACATGACTGCTGATGCACTTATTTACTTGCTTGATTCTTGACATTTTTGGATGAATTACAGTAGTCCAGCCTAGAAGTAATAAATGCATTTACTAGTTTTTCAGTGTCACTCTGAGACGGGATGTTTCTAATTTTAGAAATATTGGGCAATAGAAGATAGCAGTCATACAATAGGTTTAATACGTGCATTGAAACTTAACCTGGTCAAAAACGGTTTTGTCATCACTACCCGAGTCACCTGTTCTTTTTATCCAGGAGACATTGTGTGTTAAAGATTTGCTCTCAGCCCTCTCAAAAGAGAGCTTCACACTCACTTTGCAAAGAAAACCTACATTAAAACTTAATGTACATGAGAGAAAATCTATTTATGATCCTGGTAATAAACTGGCCCGGAACCGTACGATTTTAAAACTGATTAAAAATATTCCATATTTGTATTTTAAGAAGCTATTCTGCATGTAAACCACTGTATAACAACCACTTCTTCATTTCAGTGTGGGAGTTTAGAGGCTCTCATCTGTTTATGCATGTTGACCATGTCCAGTTGAAGGAAGACAGTCTAATATTTCTTTTATATTTTCTAACCACAGAAGACCCTGTTATCAAAGACTACATCCTCAACAACTGATGGAGACTAACTGGAAAACAGTATGTGTCATGTTGATGTGATTTAAGAAGCGAGAGAAGAAGCGATGAGTTTAAGTGCAGCAGCGAGTGGATTGGTCCTCTTCCTTCTCTCTCTAACAGGTTTATGTGTACCTGGTTTTCACACATTCAGTATCTGCAGGAGTTACTTTTTAATGTAAAATTACAATACATAAGGGATTTATTTTTGTAGACCCATCTCTCTCTATATCTCTATATACATCTATATATCTACATCTATCGGTAGATATAAATAGGTTGTACCTAACTGGACAATTTCTATAATAATTTAATATGTGGAAAGCTGATCTTTAACTATTAATGTTCTGAAGACAGACATTTCAGACATTTGGCTGAGAACAACAGTTGTTAAATATTTTGTAAAACAGAAATGAAGCACAACTTCATTTTTTCTATTGTGATGAAGTGCGCTTGGTCCGAATGTCAGAATCCGAATTTCTCTCTGCATGTAGTTCAACTACAAGTAAAACTGTTTACTGTTGCTGTAATGAGTCTGACTGTGTTCTGTGTTACAGTGGTACAGAGTCAGAATGATTATGCAGTGACTTACACTTCTACTCAGATCTGTGCTGTAAAAGGATCAACAGTGGACATAGGCTGCTCCTTCAAACACCCTTCAAGAGTAAATGTGTTAAAAAGAGTTTGGTTCACTAAAGGGAACAATTATAATCCTGAAGATCTGAAAACAGACCCAGCGTATGCAGGTCGAGTGTCGTACAGTTCTCACTGGAAGAGCTGCACTCTGACAATCAGAGACCTGAGAGAGAGCGACTCAGCTGTGTACAAGTTCAGGTTTGAAACAGACTGGAAAGATTTTACTGGTTTACCTGGAGTCACTCTGACTGTCACAGGTAACATTTTTAATTACACATCAGTCAGAAATTGTTATGAACATGACTGTGTGTGTTTGGATATGGATAATAGATGTCTAAGTTTCTGCTCTGATTTTATTTCTTCACATATTCAGCTCTTCAGGTACACGTGGAAACATCATCATATTCCAACTGGGCAACACTGACTTGTCAGAGTAGTTGTCGACTAAATTATCGTCCCTCCTACATCTGGTACAAAAATGGACACAAGATTTCTAGTAGAAACCAGTATCGGTATTCAGCCAATCTGAATCCTTCAGATAGCTACTCCTGTGCTGTAAGAGGTCATGAAGATTTCTCCTCTCCTTCAGTGTGTGAGTTTATTTCAGTTACATAAAACCATCTCATAGAGTCATTACATACATCTGAATAAAAACAGTCAAACTCACAGTAACTACTTTCTAAATCTGACTTCAATATCATTTTATGTTTCAGGTGTCCAAGATGATTCATGCAACAGAGTGAATTACAGCAACAGAAGAATCTGTGCAGTCAAAGGATCATCAGTGGACATTTCTTGTACTTACAACAGTTATGAAAGTCCAATCCAATCAAAGTCCTGGTTCCGTTCTGGTCGTGGATCTGAGGACCTCACAGAAGACTCCCAGTATGCAGGTCGTGTTCAGGTGACTGAAAGAGAGAGAGGACGCTCCACTCTGAGAATCAGAGACCTGACAGAGAGTGATTCAGCCGAGTATCACTTCAAATTCAAAACACAAAGCTTTGAATGGAAGAGTAGTTTACCTGGAACAACTCTGACTGTCACAGGTACTGATGAATACACACAGAATATTTCATTCAGCTCAGTTGTTCAGTTGTGGTAATGGGTGTATTTATTGTTTTGAGTATTTAATGTCTTGTGTCTGCTGTGTTGTCATATTCAGATCTGCAGGTGAAGGTGAGCAGAATAATATCAGTCCATGAGTCTCAGACTGAGGCAGAGCTGAAGTGTGAAAGCAGCTGCAGTCCAGCTGGTCGTCTTTCTTTTGTCTGGTTCAAAAACAATCATTTTAAGGTTGAACGAAGTTCTTATCAAGATCTGTTCAATCCTGGAGACATCATCTCCTGTGCTTTCAAAGGACATGAAGATTATCGCTCAGATCATGTGTGTAAGTTTACTTCACTGTGTTATGTGGTCATCATGAACAATTTTGTGTTTTCAGATCTTCAGCTTTCTTTTTTCACCAAAATGTTGTTTAAGATGTGCAGTGGAATTCAAAATACTATAATGTATTTTAAATTCTTTGAGTGTTTTACTGTACAACCAGTTTAAAGGTGAGTGGAGCCAGGTTCATGAATCTGAGTCAGATACTGAGGTAAAGTCCAAAATAACAGTCTTTGTGCTGAAGAGTGGTTTGATCCTGATCAGAGAACATGAAAGATCAGTTCCTATCATCACCTGTAGACTGCCGTGTGGCGACGGAAGCAAATAATTTAATGAAAGACAGCAGTACCCTGAACAACATGTGTAAGATTTAACAAGAATATCTACTTAAAGACTTACCTTAGAGATGTAATAAGCAGAGATGTGTGAATTGTGAAGAACAGGTGTACATCAGCTGTTTCTGACTGTCTACAAAGGTCTGTCCATGAAAAGAAGCATGAACTTAATATAATGAGGATAACAGATCTGAGCAGTAATTAAAAGCTTGTCAGTCCCCACAACTGAGGGTGTGACGGACTGAAAAGATACTGAGGGAAATGTGTTGACAACAGCTTTAGATAAGAAATAGAAATAATTTGAACAGTAAGGATAAAAGTCTATGTCAGGTTGGCCACCATAGGCGAAACGCGGGACTCAGATGGTTTCCGTTTTTCATTCAATGATACAGCTCATCACTCTTATAAATATTGGCTCTTGACAAGATCATTAAAGGCAGGTGTGTGAAGCCAAGAAGCAGGAACTCTCCTTAAAGTCTGACACTGCACAAAGAATCAACTCCAGGAGTGGAGGGATAAGTAGACATCACAGGTCAGACCAGTGAGGACACAGGGAGTATGATGCTATCTAAAGTGTGCGTGTTAGTCCCCATAGGGAAATAGTTCCTCTGCATTTAACCCATTCACCCAGTGAAGCAGTGGGCAGCCACCAGTGCAGCGCCCGGGGAGCAGTGTGTAGGGACGGTACCTTGCTCAGGGGTACCTCAGGGTAGCCGTTCAGTGGAGTCGAACCCCCGACCTTCCGATCATGAGGCCACCACTCTACCTACTGAGCTACCCCTGCCCCCTATGAAAAATAGACAGTATATTATGATCAAATGTGATCTCTTATTAATCATCTAATCTTAATATTCTCTGTTCTAGATGCTCCAATGCTTCCCTCTGTGTCAGTGAGTCCCTCTGGTGAAATAGTGGAGGGCGGTTCAGTCACCTATAGCAGTGTTGCTAACCCAACAGCTAATTACACCTGGTACAAGGAGGATGAAGACTCAGAAAAAGCATCAGGACACAACTTCACCATCACTGACTTCAGACCTGAACACAGTGGGAGTTTTGTTACTGTGAACTGAGTGTGCAAAGCAGTAATCAAAGCAAAGGGTGGCAATTTTGAGGAATCTATAACATGAACATGTTTTGAGTTATTTCACACTTTTCGTTTACTACATAATTCCATATGTGTTCGTTCATAGTTTTGATTCTTTCAGTGAGAATCTACAATTAAATAGTCATGAAAAGAAAGAAAAAACATTAAATGAGAAGGTGTCTCCAAACTTTTGACTGGTAGTGTATATTCTAACCAGTGCAAAGAAAATATAAAAATGTTTAACTTTCTGCAGTTGTGTTAAGAGAGTAAACTTAGTGACAGCAGTTACTGATGATACCCAATGACAAATAGCATGACCCTATAAATCTAATCTCTCGACTAAGACATATCTCCTTTGTGCTTTTCTCAATTTATAGGAAAATCTGTAATAATATTGAATATCATCAGATTGACTCTGGTGGTCCTGATGCTGATTGCTCTCTTCGTGTTGGGTCTGTGGATGAGGTAACACATTTCTTTTTAAAAAGAAAGAAAAACAGTAACAACAGTGTCATAATTGCTCTTTTATGTCCATCTTAAAACCTTCAGTTTTAAAGTCATGAATTCTTTTTAGTTTAATACCGTTTTCTTTTTGTTGGATTAAATCCAGAAAGAAGACACATGTGGCCTTAGAAACTGGACCAAATGAATCTGTAAATGTCATCAAAGTAAGAGGTTCTACTGATACAACATGTGTTATGATAGATGTATGATAGTTTCTATTGCACTAGAATAGAAAAATAAGTGATCCAAAAATAAATGTAAATAAAATTAGGTAGGATAATGTGAAGTTCTTTAAGTATTACTAAAGTATTTAGTTTTGAATGTTATCAAAAACATACAGAAAGCTCTCTCGCTCTCTCTCCATCAGGTAAACACTCGTGCTGATTATGAGAACGTCTCAGCCTCACAGGGCGTCACTGCAGACGACACTGAAGAGCAGGAAGAGCTGCAGTGAAGTCCAGTCATGTTAGAGACTTGCGTATAAAAGAAACAGACTGAAACTCATGTTGTTTAGATGGTGTTTAATCAGACGTTAGAATGATGACAGAAAGAGAAAAGTTAAGGAGCACGGTCTCTGCCTCTGTGGAGGATGTTTTCATGGACTGTGCTGTTTGGCTGAGGATCAAATGCAGTATTCATAGATGAGGCTAAACTTAAACATCAGCTTTATTTCTGAAACTTCCTGAAAACTTTTTAATTTAAATTTTTTGATTTAGTGAAATTATTTAATATCCTGAACTAGTTTTGGTGTGAAGCACTGTAACTCAGCAGTTTCCACACTGCTTGGTGGTAAAATATGAACACGTGTTGATTCCTGCTTTATTTTTTCATTCAGATAAATACTGCTGACGTATACTGCTGGTGTTTTCATTCCTGAGAATAATTATGTAAAGGGATGAGCTGACTGAGAAATTGTTTGTGGTCTGTCTTTGGTATTAATGTAAATACATTTTATTATTTGTCAAGTAGCCAAGACAAATGTTTCCATCCTGCATGAGCCTTGTTTAGGAAGAGCTAAAGGAACAACAGCTAAAGGACACACAGACCTCCTCCTTCCCCAAGAGCACCTGGCTGCAGCCACTGTGGAGCTCCACAGCAAGCGGAAACACGTGACCTTGACCAAACCCTTCTCCTCTTCCCAGCCACCTCCTTCAGTGTATCCATCTGTCGTTCTGTCCAGTGGGAAATGGCCAAAACACCTGACCCATGAGGCATCCTTGTCAGATGCCTAAAGTACCTAAACTGCCTCCTTTCAAGGTGGAGGAGCAGCGGCTCTACTCGGAGCCTCTCTCGGAGGAATAAATTCATCACTGTATCTCTAAAGGAGAGGCCAGCCACCCGTCAATGAGTACTCTGCTGTTAAATTTAACAGATGCAGCACAGCCCTCAGTTCAGGAGCATCTCACATAGAAATATTACAAATTCTTTTTGACATTTTCTGATTTTCTTATAACATGTGTCCGTGTATTAATGGCAATGATATCATCTCCTCTCTTTTTCTGTCTACAAAAATAAAAAGTTCATAATTCATCTGCACTGCACTCCAAAGTCAACAAAACCTGGCTCATATTATTACTTGAATCTGCCGTACTGTCATGCTGTGCATATCCTACAGTCTACTGTTTACAAATCTACTCACTTCTCTTGCTGAGGAGAATAAACTTGGACCACCACCACCTGCAGGTGTGGAGGATAATGCACCAAGACCTCCTGTGTTGTATCTCAGCGTGGCACTGCAAATAAGAAATCATTACAGTGAGTATTTAAACCTGCCCAGTGAATCACAGGTATCGCACAAAACTCAGTCATATAGATCTGCAGAACAAAAACAAAACACCCTGCTGACCTGTCCATTTTTGATTATATATTTGCAGCCTGGATTCACTCGAATGTGGAAAGAGAATTTATCCCAACATTGAAAGAGCAAAGAAGAACTGCAGCCAACAAAGTTTTCTAAAAGCTTTCCTAATCAATCAATCAATCAATCAATCAATCAATCAATCAATCAATCAATCAATCAATCAAGAAAACCACGCACGTATTAAATAGGATATGCCTGTCTTCAAAAGTCAGCAAAAGATGACTGACAAAAGATGCATTGCACATGTAATGCACATGTCATGCAGTGACCACTATTGGCCAAAGCAGACAAAGCAACCTCATTAGTTAACTCAATTACTTTTTTATTTATTTATTTTTACTTACTAGCTCAATCGAGACTCAATAACTCATTTACAAGGGAGACCCGCTTCAGACAAACATGTTACAATTACAACAATAAAATAACAAGAAATTAAAAATTGTCACAGTCATATCAAAACCAGGAGCACGTTCCCAGTGATGATGTCACCAGGTCGGTTGTACGTCTTTTTTAAGTCTGCAAGTGAAATCAATTAAGAGAGGATTTCCTTAGAGGAGAGAAGTTAAGACGATTCTATGAAGGGAATAGTCAAATAGTCCATACATATTATTTTATTTATTTGTTTTTGTTATGAAATTATTAACTTTATCACCATAAAATACTGTTTGCTTCACAAGGCACTTATAAACGTGTTTGTTTCCTAGCATTAGTTTTGTTTGTTTCTGACACCAAAGAATATAATTCAGTCAGCCTCTGACCCCGCCTCCCCCTCCTTATTTCATGATTTGGTTTGGTCCATGTGCACGCGCTCTTAGCGATACAGAGATAGCGCTGCAGTAGGATGTCTCTGTTATCAGTAAAGTCTGAGTTTCGAAAAAGAAAAAAGAGACAGGCAGAAATTAACTTGATGGACTTTCCTAGTTTTAGTCAGCTTGCTTCATTTCTGACAGAAAATAATGTGTTTGTTGTTTTAGCCAACTTGTAATTGGAGGCAGAACCTTTGTACATAAGCAGGTGAGTTCTTTTATGCCAAAATGTGTCTAATCACCTCTTGGGAGCCCGTTAGGAATTTTTTATCATCATAGCCTACATAAAGAGAGAAGTACTGTTACAGGTGATCAGAGTTTTCAGTGAGCTAAATCAGATTAAAACCTTTGCTTTATAGGTCTCAGGACAGACATATTAGTTTGCTATACTTTGCTTGAAAGCTGATATTCAAAGGATTATTCACATTTGCCAATATGTAGTATTATAAATACAAATGTTCAAGCAGTAAAAAATACTTAAAATACTAGAATTTTAGAAAATATTAAAATGTAAAAAGTGGTTTCTACATATCTCATCAGTCTTGCACAACATTATAAAATCTATTTATATTATCTATTTAATCTATTTATGAGAATATTGATCCAGGTCTGCGCAGTGTTATATTTTCAGAGCTGGCATGGTTTACAGTATTAATGTGGTGGGGCCTAAAGTTTTATATATATTTATTTTTGCATGGAACACCAAATCTGTGCTTACACCACTGCAGCCAAACCAGCATTTCGTGCTCTATATGTAGCAATTACATACCAAAGACCATAATAGGTTGGTGTGTAGTATAAAATATGACATATTATACCAAGACTGGAAAAACTTGAAATGTACCACATTTAAAACCAGGAAGTTACAAAAAATTCAACTGTTTAACACTGATCGGTATCAGTGCCTGATCGACAAAGCACGGGTAGATATGACTACATATTTCCATTAATATGGTGCTTAGCTATTTTACTCTGGCATGCAAGACCCGTTTTGCTGCAACCCAGTCTGTGTTAAATGGTTGTTAATAATTAAGAACAAACAAACCAACATTACCTGACAAAAACAGAAAAGCTGTTGTTATGAAAGGTCAGCAAGTAAGATCTTAGGTGCCCCGTTTCACAATTATATTGCTTCATTAAGGTTTATAAAAAAATAAATTACTTTGAAACTGTGGGCTGGTCAAGGAAAAGCAAGATCCTCTTTGGACCAAGATTATATTTAGGCACTAGTTACACACACATGGGTTTGAATAAAGGCTGACTGCCAGCATCTGTTTAACTGGTTAGATTCTGTACTGTAGGCTACAGTCAGCCACGCAAAGATGATACTACTTATTGTAATTCATTTTTTTCTATAGAAAAATATAAAACGAAACTTGTCTCAGTTTAGAACAAAAAGAGTTTTAAATACCACAAGGAGTAATTTGAAGCTTAAACAGGAGGACAACCACCAACATCACCGGATTAAAGCACTGATACAACTGTGAGGAGTGTGACTGATTTACTCAAGAATTTTACTGTAATTCTATCTCATACCACTTTTAGCTTTTATGTCACTGTATTTTGGATGAAAATACTGTACTTATTCCAGATTATTTGAAAGCTTTAGCTGCCTGTTATTTACAGATAATGGCATCATTATCAGTCAGGCTATTCAGCAATATATAAGTACTGTTAAATCACCGAGTTCTTTAGATTCCTCAGAGGCATCCGATGGAAGACAAAACACTGCCGCGGATCTCAAAATGGTGGTGTGCCCCTACCAGTTTTATTGCAGGGCGTTCCACTCTAGTCTAAACAAAGGTGTTTCACAGGCATTCAGTAGTTGTATTGCACAGCATACTCATAGGTTATTGTGTATTGGATGCAAAAACATCTTTTCTCAGCCCTGGCGAGGCTGTGTCCTTGCCAAAACCAGAAAACAGTTCCCTGTTATGTCAATTTTGCAGCCAAGCGTAGGCGAGTCTCTCCTGCACACTAACGTGTGAGAGAGTCTCCTATATTCTATCACCAAAGGACACATAGTCTAATGCCTTTATTTTTCAGGGCTGTGTCCACTTAATACTATACTGTATAACTTTATAACACTTATTAGTAAAAAGCATAGCATTATTGAGGCACTGCAAATTATTCCAAACAGTCCCAACAATCCCAACAATACGCAAAACATGAAAAGGATAAATTATATAATACTTATTTAATACTGTATATAATAAAAAATGGTGTTCTATACGAGTGCTATATGAGTATAGTAAATGTATTTTGATTACAAAAGATGCATTAATAAGTCTAAATGTTTTTTTATACTTTGGAAAGTAATTATCTAATACAAAATTATAAAAGTCTTGTTCAGCCCCATTTGTCACATAATAAATCTGTAATAGAACAGGGCTTGTTTCTAATGTCTCTGTAAAGCACTTTGAATCACCTTGTTGTTGAATTGTGCTATACAAATAAACTTGCCTTGCCTTGCCTTGCCTTGCCTTGAAAAATCACACCCCATTCTTACTTACATTCTTTCTTTGCCATTTTTCTGGAAAAGATATGGGTTAAAAATTAAAAAAGGAAACTAAATAACGGTAATTTGTACTTTAAAAACAAGACAATCCTTGAAAACCTGGGTCACCTTTGCAAAACCAGCATGCAGTTATATGCATAATGGGTTGCATACAGTTGTACACTCAGAAATGTAGCCACATGTATGATAGTGCAAAAATATCTGTCTTAGATGACATAGTGTAAAAAACAGGATTGAATTTGCATTTCCTTTCCAGTTTTTGAATTAGATCATGATTTTAAAACTACTGTAGGTACACAAGCTGAAGTCTGACAAATCTGCCCATATGCTCCAAAATCAGCATCTTCAGTTATCCTGCCAAGATGCCAAAATGTGGTTGTATATATGTGGTTGTACATTAAACTTTTTGTTTTGGTGTTAAATAGAACCCTTCTTAGACTTGAAGTATTTGAATCCTTCAGGCCTCCCACTGTATATATTTATTTTGACATCCATGGTATCTTGTAATATTAGAAATGTGATACTAGTTTCAATGTAAACACTCTGGACATGAGACAAGTCGGGACAACTGGAAATTCAAATTGCTTTCATGAAGTACATTGTCATTGGACTCTTAGAGGTGATTACAGGAGACCTTTACAGTAAATCTGTTCATGGTGTTGTTAACACATTTTGCGGTAATTGTAGGAGCAAAGAGTGATTGAAATACAGTGCCTTAAAAAGTTTTCATACTCCTTGAACTTTTACAAATGTTTTCAACTTATAACCAAAAACTTGGTTTTTGTTTTTTTTTTATTGAGATTTTGTGTGAAAGACCAACACAAAGTAGCACATAAATGTGAAGTGGTATGACATTGTCTTGCTGGAGGGTGAATCTTCCTCCCAGCCTCCGGCAGGTTTTCTTCCAGGATTGCCCAGTATTTAGCCCCATCCATCTTCCCATCAACTCTGACCAGCTTCCCTGTTGAATTTCTCCTCCAGACTAACCATGAGCCTCTCTGACCAGTGCCGTCCTTGCTCGGTCTGTCAGTTTAGGTGGACGGCCATGTCTTGGTAGGTTTGCAGTTGTAGCGTACTTTTTCCATTTTTGGATGATGGATTGAACAGTACTCCTTCAGATATTCAAAGCTTGATTCCACTGGATTTTATTAAAGGGGTATCAGAGTTCAGGAGGATGAATATAAATACATGCCACACTTTTCAGATTTCTATTAACATAAAATTTTGAAAACTATGTATAATTTTCATACCAGTTCACAATTATGTGCTACTTTGTGTTGGTTTGTCACAGAAAATCTCAATAACAACATTGAAGTTTTTGGTTGTAAGGTGACAAAATGTTAAAGTTGAAGGGGTATAAATACTTTTTCAAGGCACTGTATGCCAAATTTGTCTGTTAAGAAGTTAATCTTACATGTAAACCACTGTATAAGGAGCACTTCTTCACTTCATTAGGGTTCGAGTGGAGGTTTACCAGATTTCATCTGTTTACGCATGTTGAGCATGTACTGCGGAAGGAAGACAGTCTAATATCACTTTTATATTTTCCAACCACAGAAGACGCTGCCATCAAAGACTACATCCTCAGTGTCTGATGAAGACTAGCTGGCACACAGTATTTGTCATGTTGGTGTGAATTAAGAAATGAGAGGAGCAGCTATGAGTTTAAGTGCAGCAGCCAGTGGATTTGTTCTCTTCCTTCTCTCACTAACAGGTATTGTGTACCCTTATATTTGATTTATATCTGCAGTTACACCCCGACACCAGAGCTCTTTCTGGCTGTCACACATCCACCATCTGCAGGAATTACATATACATGTTTGCATTTGTTTTCTACTTACATTTTTAATGTTTTTAAATAGGTATTTAGCAAATAAATACAGATGTTGTGCAGTGTTGGGTGTAATGCCTTACTAAGTAACGCGATACTGTAATTAAATTACTTTTCCACTGAAAAAGTAGAGTAACTAATTACTGTTCATTTTTAGGTATTTTAATTACTTACAATGTACTTGCGTTACATTGTAAAATAATTAAACTCGCTGAATATCATTATTTAATTTCAATAATTTATCTTCTAAACGTAAAAGTAAACTCTGCCGCTTTAACATCGCTGTAGTGCAGGTGCACGTCATTTCGCGGCTGAAGCGAGTGGCTGTTCTTTGAAATATTCCCATCTCTTCACTTTTCTGAAACAAGCAGACAAGAATATTACAGTGATATGTAAGCTATGTCCTGGGGAGAAAAAACTATCGGCTGCTGTTAATAGCACATCTACTGAAGCGCCTGACACGAAGACGAACACTTCTGAGCGATCCTTGTTCATCATCCATGGATAACACCGCGGCAACTCCTGCTAAGCAGGAAAACGTGATTTTACTTCAGCAGCACAGAAAGTGTCTGAAGGTGAGCTTAAAAAAATGATTGCAGGCTACATTGTGGAAGAGATGCTACCGCTGCGTACTGTAGAGTCTCCGTCTTTAAAAAAAAGTATTTATTATTTAAAGAGTTTAATTTCTATTGTTTGCCCACTCAAGGTTTATAGCGATTTTAAGAAGTATTTAGTTAAATTACTTATTTAATGATTAAGTTACTTTTCTGACACAGTAATTAGATAAGTATTTTAAATGCAATATTGACTAACTAATTAGTAATTAGTAATTAATTACTTTTTAAAAGTAACTTACCCAACACTGATGCTGTGTGATGTGTACAAACACCGCAGATATTATATATACATGCGTTTAGAAAAACACAGAGTGGTTTCCACTTTTCACGTTCTCAGTAACTTCACCATGACACTTAACATTATAAAGCTACAGTATGTCTGTATGGCAGCACGGTGGCACGGTGGTTAGCACTGTTGCCTCACAGCAAGAAGGTCCTGAGTTCAATTCCAACTACAGGCCGGGGTCTTTCTGTGTGGAGTTTGCATGTTCTCCCCGTGTTTGCGTGGGTTCCCTCCGGGTACTCCGGCTTCCTCCCACCGTCCAAAGACATGCACTTAGTGGGGATAGGTTAATTGGATAATCCAAATTGTCACTAGGTGTGAATGTGCGAATGGAAGTGAGTGCGAATGGTTGTCTGTCCCTGTATGTTGGCCCTGCGACAGACTGGCGACCTGTCCCGGGTGTACCCCGCCTCTCGCCCTATGACAGCTGGGATAGGCTCCAGCGCCCCCCGCGACCCTGAAAAAGGATAAGCGGAAGCGAATGGAGATGGAGATGTCTGTATTATACAGGATAAGTAGAAGTAACAGCTGATGCATTAACTGTTATAATTTACTTTCTATAATATGTATTTAAGTATAGTAATAATTTTTTAAAAATACTGTACTTACTTTCTTTCTACTATATATATCGTTGAATTACAGAGAGAAAAATTCTGACACTAATACAAATTGTGTCATAAAAAAAACAATTTTCTGTTATACTTTGTTGTCAAGTAGTATAAATAGATCATTTAGATAATTTAAAATGTGTAAAACTCAACTGTATCTATTTATATTCTAAGATATTCGTTTCACACATTTGGCTGAGAAAAACAGTTGTTAAATATTTTTTATAATAGAAATGAAGCACATACTTCATTTTTTCCATTTTGTGAATTTCTCCCTATATGCAGTGGGTAACATAAGTATTGAACACGACACCAATAACTAAATATATTTCCAAAGGTGCTATTGACATGAAATTCTCACCAGGTGTTGGTAACAACCGATCCAATCCAAACATGCAAAGAAATCAAACCGTAGGTGTTCATAAATTATGTGTAATAATGAGAAATGACTCAGGGAAAAAGTATTAAACATGCTTACTGACATATTTAATTCCTCAAACACAATTCTCACGATTTTAGTTTGAATAACACAATATCGGTTTATTAAATCCTGAATTGACTTTTAAATATAAATGTATTTTGCCTGAAATGCCAGAATCTCGGGTTAAAGCTCACAAGACTATTTCAACAACCAGGGCTGTGCAGAGAGGTTTAAAGGGGCGGGTGCTCAAAGTTAAAAAGGGGCACATTGAACCAGGCCGAATAACAACAACACACATTCATCAAGAATCTAATATGGGCAACAAGGCAAAGCAAACGTAGCCGATGCTTTACCTGATGGGTACAATGTTGCTGTTGAGGGGTTGCTGTGGATAGTGCTGGAGGGCAGGGCTGTGTTGATCTGAGACTGTAGACATTAAAAAGTCCATAGGAGAGATGGCTGATTAAATGTCATGAGATAATAACAAAATGCAAAGATTGGTGACAGCGCTTGGAACCATAAGGCAACAAAAAACTGTGAAAAATAATTTAGGCTCTGCCTGTGATTCACTCTTTGCTTCTCTTCTTCCTTCCATCCCATCATTTCATATATCACTCTCCACTTGCTGTCTATCTGAGAACAAGGCACAACTTGCTATTGCAATAAACTATAATCTAATTATCCACACTTAACAACTCCAGCACTTAATCTAAAATAAAATGATGACAGAAAAATGTTATAGCACTGCCTTTAGTAGCCTCACACAGTTCCTACTGTTTCCTCCTCATGTCCTTACCAGGGGCCTGTTCTTCGTACCTCGCTAAGTAAGTTAGCTGGATTAGATTGTTGACGATTTTGCGTGATCCTGGATCGTTCGGTTCCCCGAAGCTCATCCGGGACTTGCTGTCATAGCAACAGAGCCGTAAGCGTAAACCTGCTCGGGAGCAGGTTTACTTTATGTAAACAGGATTAGATCGCGGCCACGCAGGTATGTCCGCTTCATTTATACGAAAGCAACAGCGATATTCCACCACTGTTTCACCATAAATAAATAACATCAATGTAACTAAAGATAATGCAGCACTTGATCCTTTTATTGATGTCACACAGATACATACAGGTCATTTCCTAAAAAAGGGAAATGTACTATTAACATTCTATTACATGTATGTGATTATTACAGATGTAATTCATATTTCAGAGTAGTAATAGTAAATTACTTCGTGTAATCAAGATGGGAGACCACGGCTATAAAAGCGAAGGTGGATTTGGGAAGCCTGTCGCAGCCATGTCCTGTCCGTATACGCGACCAACCCATTGCGGAAGGTGCAAGATTGATAAGGAGAGTCCTCAGAATTCAGCGTATATTGCGGGATAGACAGGATCCTTTAGCTCAGCGCGACAGTGTGCTCATTGAGAGATATCGATATTCCCGTGAGGGTATTATTTACTTAACCAACTTGTTGACGAGGGGGTGCAGGACCACCACCTGTCTTTTTTTTTGCTCTGCCCTTTTCTTGGTTGCTGTTAGGAACAAACTAACAGAGTATTACAGGCCAGTATTACCTTGCCAAGAGACGAAAAGCAATCTAAGAGATAAATATTACCATTCTGTAGAATACTCCTGTATTCCACTTTTACTTGTTCCCATGTTCTTGTGGGTCCTGTTGTGGCTCTAATGTGAAAGGGGATATAATATAACATATTATAATATAATATAATGCCATATGATATTGGACAATATAGTGTCATATGATAGATCTACCCTACCGCCTACTGGTGTTGGCCAGAGGGGCCGATGGCGCGATATGGCAGCCTGGCTACAACCGTAGCTTCCTCCACCAGTGTGTGAATGTGGGAGTGAATGAATAGTGGTATCGTACAGCGCTTTGGGTGCCTTGGAAAGCGCTATATGAACCCAATCCATTATTATTATTATTATTAAATTACCTACGAGTTTGATTTGTCAGCAACTTTCTGCCAGCCCCTCTCTCCTTGCTTTTGCAGCCTTTGCAGTGTTCTCTTGCGTTTTAATTAAACTCTGAAACTCCTGAAATCCCTCACTCATGAGTTCTTGCTCTGCTGCCGGAAAATACCGTGCACGCCCCTTCGACATTTTTGCCGACCAATCAGCGGGTTGCCGATCAATGTTTCTACTATCGATGCGTAGCCCCTTTTACGACACCCAGTGATGTCACATTACTGCGTCCAGCTGTACTAATCGTCAACAGCAGGTGTGTTCGGGGAACCGGATTAGCGAGCTCACGGTTAGCGCGATGGTTTGGTCTTGGATGTGTCATTTGATCTTGGATGTAGTAAGCGACGTACGAAGAACAGGCCCCTGGAATGTCTGGACAATGTTATATCATGAGTACCGTATTTCCCGGACTACAAAGCGCACCTGAATATTAGCCGCACAAGCTAAAATCAGGGGAAAATCCAGTTTTGTACATATATTAGCTGCACCTGACTAAAAGCCGCAGGTGTTTCAATGTTGACTTATCATATGTAAGAGAATATGCACAAAGGGAATTGTCAGGAAAGAGACGGCTGTTTGGAGACACACCCCTTTTATTAATATTTTGAAAAACAAGTTATGGGTACATATTTGCATAACTTTTTAGGGTATATGTACAAGTAGCTGTAATTACAAGTATGAAACATGTACTGTGCTTCATAAATGAGTAACAAATGTAGTGTATAACAATAACCTACAGCACACCAGAAAAATAGATTCAGCCTACCTTTTAGGCTCAGGTGCAGCGACACGGCTTTAACAAGAAGAAAAGTCAGTCATTCACCATCTTTCTCTTCTTCCTGCGCACTAAAACCACCAAAGTCCTCTCCTCCAGTGTCGGAAACGAACAGGTTCATGATGGCTTCGTCATCCACTCTCCGCTTCTTTCCTTCGTTGTCACTTTCAAAACCAAACAAATCCTCGTTGTCAGTGTCAGAGTCGAACACCCTCAGAAGGGCCGTGGCGGTGTCCTCCTCTCCATCATGCAGCAGTCCAGCCCTTCGAAATCCGTTGGTGATCGTGGATGTTTTCGCACTTTTCCACGCTGTCAGAATCCACCGGTGGAGTTGAGCTTAACTTGCTTTTCGCAAGTTTATCGCCGCTCATCATCCACGCCTCCTGCTGAACGCGCAGCGCTACTTTGAAGTTTGTTTTTCGCGGTACTTCGTACGGCACTACGTTGCCTGGTGGACGGACATGTGACCAACATACCACTCTTGAACCCCGATCCTTCCGCCAGGCAAGGTAGAGTCGTACAACAGCGAAACCAACAAAACAAATCCTCTTACGATATGACAAAAATCATGGAAAATCCATAGAAAAGCCGCACCTGACTAAAAGCCGCAGGGTTCACAGCTTGTGCAAAAAGTAGCGGCTTATAGCCCGACAATTACGGTAATATTTTTTTAAAAATTCCATCTAAATAAAACACATACATGCACGCACACACAGTGACATTTTAGACCTTCTTCAGAATACTGTATATACTATGGGCATCACAGTGCTGATCCAGAATCCTTACATTATTATTTATTACTAGAGCTACAATAATAAAGCAATGAGGGGAAAAAAGTAATAAATATGAAATAATGTCATTATGATGATTCCATTTGTTTCACTATCCACTCTGTGCAGGGGCAAAGCTTATTACATTTTTAAACTGTAGAGATACAATCATTTTACTGCTGTAAAATCCAAATTTTGTCTTATTTAAAATATAAATCTAATATAATTTGCTTCTTAATGTATGTTCTTTAAAATACAGCGTGTGTTTTTAATATATTATAATTATAATAATGCATAATTATGTGGACATGCATATTAGATCGTTTTTTAGTGAAATATAATCCCTCCAGAAAGGCAGGAAAAGCCCTGTAACTTGCTTTAAAACTAAATATGTTTCTAAATACTTTAAAACTAAATATGTTCCCTAAAACGGTGACAGAGCTACAGACCCATGACAGCCTTACACAGGTAGCTAGCAGCTATGACCAGCACTACTTGTGCAGTTAATAAAAGGACAGGTAATGTTTGTCGCGCTGTTGCAAACACAGCACGCTCATTTGTTTCAGTTCGTCAGTTGCAACAAGACAGCTTACCAACGTGTACGTAATAAGCTAATACTCCTGGGTGCTATACACTACAGTGTGCGCTGTACACCTACTTACTGGTTTTGTCGCATCAGTCTGTGTCTCTGAGTTAACTTGTGTTTCTCCTACAGCTCCGGACCGGAAAAAATGCGCGTGCTCTTTGTGAGCTCGTTCCCGGCTCGTAACCAGTGCGTTCTGCCGTCAAGGGCGACCATTGGTTAAATGTGATCATGTGACTGATACAAGCCAGATCCTTTTATTTAGCAAAACTGTGATTAATAGTTAAATATTATTGTTGAGGGGCACAGACAAGACTCCGCACGCACACAAACATAAAAAAAAATATATTTTTTTTAAAAAAAGTTGCCTCAACAAAAGGGCACCTTGGGCACCCATCAGGAAAGGGGCGGGTGCTCAAGCCCCTCTAGCCCCCCCCTCTGCACGTGCCTGTCAACAACCACCAAAGAGTTAAAACACCAAACTTTTAAAAAGCAGGTAAACGGATTCCACAGAAAGATGTAAACACAGAGCGCAGATCGGTCACTCGACAGTATGTACCTGTGCATGTTTTTGGGTGCTGAAAGCCGATATCATACAGATTCTGAAGCTGCAGGTTTTGTCACACCAAAATTCACTGAACCAGCAGCAAAAGAAGATCCAAACTACGTATCACATTTGAAGAACATCGTCATGAATTCCCTCTTTCTTTGGCTGTTTTGTTCCCACCACGATAAAAATCCTACGCCATGCACAGCTCTCTCTCAGTGTACTTAAAGACCAGTTTCCCATCTCAAATATCAGCTTTCTGCATTATTCGCTTGCTTATAACACATCAGTCTACCCTTCTTTCCAGCGCTGTCGGACACTGTTTTTTGTTTTTGTTTGTTTTTTGTTTTCTTCAAAAATGACCTTTGACAGGAAAGCCTAATTTCTGCTGTTCAATACTGAAGAAATTTAAACTGTTTAAAATGATGCCAAATTGCAAAATGCATTGCTGTGTCTCTAATAAAACCTCTGTAACTTTGCTCTGCTTCACTTCAGCAGCATCAGGTAATGTTCATATGTTGGTTCATGGTTTTCTTCATTTTTAGATCCACTGTATTTAAGGTTATGTGCTATAAAGCCATAATCTGGAGAAAGCCAGGTCAGGAAAATCTCCTTCATATTTTTCACATTTTTCTGTTTTATCCTCGGTTACTTTGACTGCATCACTGCTGTGATGCTTGCACCTTCTTGTGTGGTGTTGGTTCAGCAGGCATTACACACACACAGGTAGGAACAGAGGATCACCAGAGATAACTCCTTTTTTATTATCTTTTCTTCTTGCCAAATACCACAACAACAATATACTTACTAGCGCCATCTAGCACTTCTAGTAAATGTATCTACAGAACAAATGCAATAGTATGTGGACACAATATCTTCGCCCTTTGAACAAGGATTTCTTATGTGAAACTGACTTCATTATTCTGATCTATGTCACCTAATGCGCGTTTTAACATATTTCATATCACTCAGTAACATTCACTTTCCCATGACAAAGTCTTGAGTCCAGCAAGGTGGATTCCTCATCCTGGTGGGCCTAAGCCTACTATCAGACTCAGAGTTAGATGCTAGATCAGTTTCTGGTTTATGACAGTCCATTGTTGTGTCAGAATCAGTACCTGTGTTCAGCTCTGACAGAGCCGATAATTGTGAGGAGTTCCAGGTCCCTCCATCATCCAGAAAATACACGTTTGGTCCTTTCCTTGTCATGACAGTCCTTGGTTTAGAACACTTTAACTCGCCTTTCTCTACCTTCCATGGCTTCCTAACCTGTACCTTGTCACCAGGCTGAAAGTTGAACGGTTTGGCGTGTCTGCGAGCATCATGTATTCTTTCATTTTCAGTTGCTTATTCTTAACTCTTTCGCACATGGTATGCATCTCTGTCTGGGGAACAGGCATATCCATTACCTGTAACTTTGTTCTCATTTGTCATCCATAGAGCAGTTCTGAAGGGGAAACTCCAGTTGTTGAATGAAGGGCTGCTCTGTAGTCCATCAAGTAAGTTCTCAGGAACGACTTCCAGGGTTGTCCTTGAATCTCTCAACTTCCCCATTAGCTCTTGGGTAATACACTGAGGATCTCAGATGTTGGATTCCCTTGCTTTTGAGAAAGTCAGCGAACTCAGCATAGAGAAATTGAGAGCCACTGTCACTTATCAGTGTCTTTGGATTCCCTTCACAAGAGAAAACTACAGAAAGGACATGAATGATAGTAGCTGCATCAGCTCGGGAAACAAAAAAAGCTACTTCAGGCCACTTACGGAAGTAGTCTACCAATGTGATAGCAAATCTACAGTCAGAAGGGGCTATTCCAAAAGGGCCTATGATGTCCTCAGACACCTTTTCCCAAGCAGTAGCTGGTAGAGGAATGGGTTGAAGTCATCATGGGTGACAGTTGACTTGTCATTCTGTTGCACAGTTCTTTATCATTGTCTCTATCTGACAATCCATTTTGGGCCACCAGTGCAATTCCCTCAGGCATTGTTTGGTACGTACAATGCCTTGGTGAGCTATATCAGTGAGTTTTTTCTGCAACTACTCAGGCACTAGCAATCGATGTGTACCTCTGACAATGCACTCGTTCATGACCGCAAGTTCATGGCGGACTGGGAAGTACGGCTGTAAGTCAGGTTCCAGTGACGTCTTCCTTGCACGCCAGCCTTTCTGTATCTGCACACACTATATAAGAATCAGTCCATTTACATGGAGCTTTGTGAACACTGGACAGGCTTTGTACTCTGACTGGAAGTCATCCTCAGACACAGCACTCAGATCAGTGAGGATGGCTGCAACTGACTCCACATCCTCTGCACATGCCATGTCTGTCTCGGGAAGTGGGAGCCTAGAAAGACAGTCAGCAACATGGTTCAATGACCAGTTCTATATTCCACTTCATAGTCAAACTCCAACAGGCGAGCTGACCATCTGGCTATGCGTAGACCAGCTCTGTTATTGCCCTTAATAGTCAGCAGTGCTGTAAGCGCTTAGTGATCTGTTCGTAGGATGAATTTTCTGCCCCAGAGCCAGGGGTTCCTTCTCGACAATTGAGTATTTCCTCTGTATCAGACAGGCTGCGAGATGCAAATGCAACAGTCGGTTCTGCATCATTACTATCAAGTTGAGTTTAAACAGCACCTACGCCTTAATCTGAGGCATCTGTCGAGACTATGGTTGGCTTACTGGGGTCGAACATCACCAGAGCAGGGCTGTGCACAATTAACCGCTCGACTTGATCAAACGCAGCTTGAGCTGCTTTGTTCAAGTGGAATGAACAGTCTTTACGCAGAAGAGCTCTCATAGGTTCAACAAAAGTCACGGAATTTGGCACAAATTTGCTGTACCATGCACCCAAGCCAAGAAATTAGTGCAGGGTTGCAGGATCAGTAGGGGGTTGAGCATGCAGAATAGTGATATGAGAATTGTTGATTCTGCGTAACACAGCACGCAGGTGGGCCTCATGTTCAGTTTCTGAAGCTCCATATGTGATGACATCATCAAGATAGCATTGCACCCCTTTTTGGCCACGTAGGATTTGTGTCATCATCTTTTGGAACACTGCAGGTGCCGAACTCAACCCGTAGGGGACTCTGCAGTACTGCTACAGTCCTTTATGTGTAATGAAAGCAGTGAGCCCTCTACTCTCTTCATGTAGTTTCAGCTGATGGTAGGCAGATTTAAGATCCAGGGTGGAGAACATGACAGCCCCACGCAGCTCAGACAGTATGTCCTCAATCAGAGGCGAGGGATGACTGTCAACGGCCACCGCTTTGTTAGGTTCTCACAAATCAACGCGCATGCGTATGCCACCAGTCTTCCTTCTAGTGACTACAATCAGGGAGACCCATTCAGAAGCTATTTTCTCTATGATGCCATGTTCCTCAAGGTTCTTGAGTTCTGTGTCTACTAGTAGCTTAACAGTACATGCATGTGCAGTATTTGGTACAGTAACAGTGCACATCAGTTTAGCCGGATCACCACTGACACAATTGTCAACATTTAAAACACACATTTCAGGCACAGTCACTTCATTAACAGGCGTATGGGAAGATTTACACACTCTCGAAAAATTTCAGATTTTCCCACATGTATTACATTTGCAGTCTTTTGCGGGGCAGGATTTATCATTGGCTTTGTGGTCAGCTGAACGACAACGGTAGCACGTCTGAGCTGTATCCGTTTTTTTATAGCTGCTTTGTGTTTTGGCTTGCGCATCTTCTTTTATACTTGAAAACTGGCAACAGGCTTTGTTTCACTAACAGCAATGGCCTTTGCATAAGCTATTGCAGCCTCTGTACGCCTAGCAATTTCCAAAGCTCTATCGAGCGTCAAATCCTCCTCCATTAGCAGTTTTTCACGTATATGAGCATTATTTGTCTTCTCTTCAAGTTGATCCCGCAATATTTCATTCTCCATAGCTCCAAACTTACATTGTATCACGAGCTCATGCAGTGCTGCAACGTAGTGATCTGTAGACTCACCAACAGCTTGGGCTCGTTGCATGAAGCAGTATCTCTCGGTGACAACATTGACTTTAGGATGAAAGTGTGGTGTACCACTGGAGGGCTCTACTCACACCCAGTTCTCAGGAAGTGTTGTTGCTATGTTTTGGAGGGAAAAGTGTTCAGTTGTGTGGTGATGAGTAATAAATGAGGAGTGTTAATCGAGAGCTCTCGTGCCGTCTGTGTTTACCTCCACATTGATGACCCCTGACTCGAACATGCTGCGGTCCGATGGTGGCACCGACTCCGCTCTGGATGCATCAGCAGCCGCCAGCCCTCTGCCTCCGGCTGCAGCTGCGTTTGCTGTGCCGCTCGAGCTGCCGGACTTTTGGCTTCACGATCCCCCGTCGTGGTTCGTGCACGTGGAGGCTCAGTTCGCCCTTCGTGGCATCTCGGCTGACGACACGAAATATCACCAGGTGGTGGCCTCTCTCGACCCGCTAGCCACCCGTCGTGCGTTGACTCTCCTCCGGGACCCACCCGCCCGAGGGAAGTACGCCGCCCTTAAGGAGCTGCTTCTTCAGCGCTATGCCCTCTCCGACGCAGAGCGACCCGAGAAGCTCCTCTCAGAGCGAGCCGAGAAGCCCCTCTCAGGCCTGGGTGGCGGTACGGCTCTTGAACTGATGGAGCGCATGCTGTCCTTTCTCGGTCCAGACGAAGGGGGATTCCTGTTCGCCCACATCTTCCTCCGACAGCTGCCGGCGGCCGTGAGAGCCGGCCTCGCCAACTCTCCGCTTCTGGGCACGAAGGATTATCGCTCCCTGGCTGAGGACGCGGATCGTATTCTCTTGGCTACCCGCACTTTCCACGATCACGACCTAGTTCCAGCCTCGCCGGCGGCGCCTTCCACTTCCCCGCTGACCTGCCCTAACGTGTCCGCTCCTTCGCTGACGGCAATGATCGCGGCACAGCGACACCGCGGACGCGACCTCTGTTTCTACCATCTGCATTTTGGCCCCAGAGCGCGCCGCTGCTTGCAGCCTTGTGCTTTTCCGACCCTGGGACACGGGCCTCGACAGCGTGCTGTAGCGGCCGCAACCGCTGGTGACAAAGAAAAACTGCTCTTCATAGAAGACTCGTGCTCCGGGAGACGTTTCCTGGTCGACTCTGGCTCCCAGAAGAGCCTCCTTTCCCCGTCCGGCGCCGACAGTTTAGCAGCGGGCTGCGGACCACAGCTTATTGCGGCTAATGGCTCTCCCATCGCAACGTTCGGGGAAAGGTTCGTGACTGTTTGTTTTCATGGTCGGGATTTCTAATGGACCTTTGTTGTTGCTGCTAGCTCTGTATCTATTTTGGGCGCTGATTTTCTTTGTGCCCACGGACTGCTGGTCGATGTCGCTAACAGACGCTTAATCGATGCCCAGTCTTTTTCTTCAGTACCCTGTTTCACTTGCGCCATCGGGCCCCTGAATCGGGCTAATTTGGTGACTTCGGGGAATCTTTTTCAGCGTTTGCTCTTGGAGTTCCCTTCACTGACTGTTCCTAATTTCTCGAACACGGCAACGAAGCACGGGGTTGAACATTATATTCCAACGGTCGGTCCCCCGGTGTTTGCACGTGCACGCCGCCTCGACCCCGCGAAACTCTCCGTCGCTCAGGAAGAGTTTGCCGCTATGGAGCGCCTCAGCATTCTGCAGCGCTCGAATAGTGCCTGGGCCTCTCATGGTGCCCAAGTCCGACAGTCGGTGGCGGCCGTGTGGGGATTTTCGCCGTTTGAATAATGTCACGGAGAACGACCGTTACCCCATTCCCCACATACAGGATTTTTCCGCCCACCTCGCTGGCACCTCGATTTTTTCTAAAATTGACTTGGTGCGGGGGTATCATCAGGTTCCCGTGCGCGCCGAAGACGTCCCCAAAACTGCCGTTATTACCCCTTTCAGCCTGTTTGAATCTTTGCGCATGCCATTCGGCCTGAAAGGCGCCGCCCAGACTTTTCAGCAGTTGATGGACTCTGTCTTGCACGGGCTGCCTTTCGTCTTCGTGTACCTTGACGATATATTGGTGGCCAGCTGTTCTGACAGCTGGTTTTGCGTCAGGTTTTCCAGCGCCATTTCCGAGTTCACAACTGTTCTGGACGTTTGATTAAAGCAAGGGTTCTGGACTAGGGGATGACCCTACTCCAGAACCTCCAGTGGTTCACCATGTGTGGTGAACCACTGGAGGGCTCCACTCACACCCAGTTCTCAGGAAGTGTTGTTGCTATGTTTTGGAGGGAAAAGTGTTCAGTTGTGTGGTGATGAGTAATAAACGAGGAGCGTTAATCGAGAGCTCTCGTGTCGTCTGTGTTTACCTCCACAAAAGTACATTTCCAAAGCCTTTACGGAGTGAGTGGTAAGGCACTATAGATTTGTTGTCCCTCCTCCAAGCAGTGAATGAGCAGGGCCCTCTTTCTCTCCGTAGCAAAGTCATTACCCCCGATCGCAAGCAAGTAGTTATCGAACAACTGTTTCCACGCAGCAAATTGAATTTTCGGTTCGCCTGGAAAATCCAGGAACACAGCCCGGGGTTGCAAAGAGAGCAGAGCCATAACTTCATCCCATCCTCGTCGCCACTTGTTGTGTGGTGTTTGTTCAGCAGGCATTACACACACATGCAGGTAGGAACAGAGGATCACCGGAGAGAATTCCTTTTTTATTATCTTTTCTTCTTCCCAAATACCACAACAACAACATACTCACTAGCGTCCTCTAGTAAATGCATCTACAGAACAAATGCAATAGTATGTGGATACAACACACCTCTGATGAAGTCTCACAATTGTCAGCTTTGTTTTTATACATAGACATAAAAATATGGATATATATACTGATAAATGATCAGAATTATAATATTTCTGACCGTCTGAGTCAAAACAGAATAAAATCGAACTTGTGAATCAGAATCAAATTGTTTATAGAAAAAATCGTTTATAGAAATTGAAATCGATACCCAGCCCTGATCACAGCTTCAAGAGGCCTCCTGTATGGAGAAACTAGTCACATGCATTGCTCAAGTGTAATTTGGGCCCATTTTTCCACACAAACATTCTTCAGATCCTGATGACTCTGTGGGCTCCTTCTACGAACTCTGAACTTTAGTTCTTTCAGCAGATTTTATTTTGGGTTCAGGTCAGGTGATCTTCATTTCATCCTCATCATCCTGATAGATAGCAGCAGATTTTCATCAACACTGTTTCAGTACAAGTTTCCATTCATCCTTCCTTCAATTGTATGAAGTGTGCCAGTGATGTATGCTGAAAAACAGCCCCACACCATGATGATCTCACCTCCAAACTTCACTGTTGGTATGGCGCTTTTGGGTTGATATGCAGTGCCCTTTGACCTCATAACATTGTTTGTATTATGGTATCAAAAGAGTTCAATTTTGGTCTCATCTGATCAGACTATATTCTCTGAGTATTTCACAGGCTTGTCTAAATGTTGTTCAGCAGACTTTAAATTCAACATGCCTTTTCTTCTGCAATTGAGTCTTGCGTGGTGAGCGTTCATACAGGCAATGGTGGTTGAGCAGGGAGGATCTGATCATTGCCGGTTTGTAGTAAAATGATGTTCTTTCCACTTCCACACTATGGCCCCACCAGTGCTCACTGGAGCCGTCAGTAGTTTAGAAAATTTCTGTGACCAATGCTATCACAATGATTTTAAACAATAAGGTTGTGAAAGCCCCATGAGAGCTTATTGCCTTCACACTTCATGAGATGTTTCTGGTGTGACACCTTTTTATAGGCCAGTTGAGATTAATTTGCACTTAATGGCAGGATTGTTTCCTAATTTCTGACAACTTTCAGCTGGTGGCATGATTTTCCATGCCTTTTTTGCAGCTCCAATATTTTAAGTGTTCAATACGTTTTCCCTGTTTCATTTCCCATTATTACACATAACTTGATTTATGGGCATCTATGGTTTGATTTCTTTGCATGTGTGGATTGGATGGTTTGTTACTGACATCTGGTGAGAATTTCATGTAAATAGCACCTTTAGAAATATATTATACTTAGAAATTTGGTTTTGTTTTCCATACTTATTTTACCTGCTTTAATTGCTCGACTTCAGATAGGACTGTTGTTTGTTATCATTAATCTGACTGCATTCTGATGTGTTCTGTGTTACAGTGGTACAGAGTCAGAATGATTATGCAGTGACTTACACTTCTACTCAGATCTGTGCTGTAAAAGGATCAACAGTGGACATAGGCTGCTCCTTCAAACACCCTTCAATTGTGTTAAAAAAAGTTTGGTTCACTAAAGGGAATAATTATAACCCGTATGATCTGAAAACAGACCCAGCATATGCAGGTCGACTTTCATACAGCTCTCATTGGAAGAGCTGCACTCTGACAATCAGAGACCTGAGAGAGAGCGACTCAGCTGTGTACAAGTTCAGGTTTGAAACAGACTGGGAAGATTTTACTGTTTTACCTGGAGTCACTCTGAATGTCACAGGTAACTTTTTTTTTTACACATCAGTCAGAAATTGTTATGAACATGACTGTGTGTGTTTGGATATGGATAATAGATGTCTATGTTTCTGCTTTGATTTTATTTCTTCACATAATCAGCCATTCGGGTACACGTGGACACATCATCATATTCTGACTCAGCAACACTGACTTGTCAGAGCAGTTGTCGACTACATGATCGTCCCTCCTACATCTGGTACAAAAATGGACAGAAAATTTCTACTCAGTCAGACCAGAAATGGTATCCAGACAATCTGAATCCTTCAGATAGCTACTCCTGTGCTGTAAGAGGTCATGAAGATTTCCCATCTCCTTCAGTGTGTGAGTTTAGTAACATAAAACAATCTTGTAGAGTCACTACATACAATTGAATAAAAACAGTCAAACTCACTATCACTGCTTACTTTAATCTGACCTCAAAATCATTTTATGTTTCAGGTGTCCAAGGTGATTCATGCAACAGAGTGAATTACAGTAGCAGAAGAATCTGTGCAGTCAAAGGCTCATCAGTGGACATTTCTTCTACTTACAACAGTTATGAAAGTCCAATCCAATCAAAGTCCTGGTTCCGTTCTGGTCGTGGATCTGAGGACCTCACAGAAGACTCCCAGTATGCAGGTCGTGTTGAGGTGATTGAAACAGAGAGAGGACGCTCCACTCTGAGAATCAGAGACCTGACAGAGAGTGATTCAGCCGAGTATCACTTCAAATTCAAAGCACAAAGATTTGAATGGAGGAGTAGTTTACCTGGAACAACTCTGACTGTCACAGGTACTGATCAACACACACTGATGGATATTTAATCAGCTTAATATTCTATCTGTATGTTCTACTGTGCTTTTAAACTACAGTTTAAACTTTTAAAAGCGTTTCACGTATAAACATTAAGAGAAATATTACTTTGTTAAAAATGTATTTTAGAACTTATGAATTTGACTGTCTCCTTCAGTGTGAGAGTGACTGACATCTTATTTATTGTTTCTTATCCACTGGTCAAGATGTTCAGGTCAGAGGGTTCAATGGACGACAGTTGGATTGTGTCACCAGATGTGATCCTTATGTTTCATCTTATGTCTGGTACAAAAATGGACAACAAGTGATTGGAGCCAGCTCTTCTTCTTATGACGTGCCACGTGCCACTTCAAACAGCTACCCATATCAAAGGTTATATGACTATAAAAACAGCTACTCATGTGCTTTAAAAGGATTTGAAGACTTTCACTCTCCGTTAGTTTGTAAGTTTTCTTTGAGATATTACCTGAATTAAAACTTTTAATCAATCAAAAGGTTAAAATAATTAATGTCAGGGGTTTGTCAATAAATATGTTTTTTAAAAAAATTATATTTTTTTTATTCATTCTAATTTTCTCAGGTTCATATGGTCGATGGTGCAACAGAGTGAATTATAGTAACAGAAGAATCTGTGCAGTCAAAGGATCATCGGTGGACATTTCTTGTACTTACAACAGTTATGAAAGTCCAATCCAATCAAAATCCTGGCTCCGTTCTGGTCGTGGATCTGAGGACCTCACAGAAGACTCCCAGTATGCAGGTCGTGTTGAGGTGACTGAAACAGAGCGAGGACGCTCCACTCTGAGAATCAGAGACCTGACAGAGAGTGATTCAGCCGAGTATCACTTCAAATTCAAAACACAAGACTTTGAATGGAAGAGTAGTTTACCTGGAACAACTCTGACTGTCACAGGTACTGATCAACACACACTGATGGATATTTAATCAGCTCAGTTTTTCTGTTGTGTTGATGGTTGTATTTATTGTTTTTAGTATTTAATGTCTTGTGTCTGCTGTGTTGTCATATTCAGCTCTGCAGGTGAAGGTGAGCAGAATAATATCAGTCCATGAGTCTCAGACTGAGGCAGAGCTGAAGTGTGAAAGCAGCTGCAGTCCAGCCGGTCGTCTTTCTTTCGTCTGGTTCAAAAACAATCAGTTTATGGTTGAACAAAGTTCTTATCAAGATCTGTTCAATCCTGGAGACATCATCTCCTGTGCTTTCAAAGGACATGAAGATTATCCCTCAGATCCTGTGTGTAAGTTTACTTTACTGTGATAAACATGGTGAATAATTTTTATAATTTTGGCTTTTTTGTTAACCAAAATATTAGATATTAAGTACAATTCACAATACTATTCAACCATCTAATTTCTGCAAGTGTTTTGCTGTACAGTTTAAAGGCGAGCAGAGTCAGGTTCAGGAATCAGAGGCAGGTACTCAAAGTCCAAAATAACAGTCTTTGTGCTGAAGACTTGTTTGATCCTGATAAGAGAACATGAAAGATCGTTTCCTATCATTTCCTACCTGTGGACTGGCATGTGGTGATGAAAGCAAATAAGACAACAGTACCTTGAACAATATATGTGTATGGTTTAAGAGGTATATTGTTGGGTTGGCGCTTCAGCAAACCCGCTAGTTCAGAGACTCATTACTCATGACGAAAGCAAGACAATGATGGAACCGGGTTTTACTTGCTAGCAACGGAAGGCTGGACGGAACCCAAGATCTTGGAGCTGAACGCTCCTCACCTTTTTCCTAGCCAACTTCAAATATACAGCCTTTCTTGTGTACATGACTTCCTGCCACACAATATATGCTTACAGCTGTTTAACCACATTCCCTAGTTATCTAAAGGTCATCTCCCCACACTTAACTTTAATGATTCACCATATGCAAGCATAGGCAAGCCCCTATATGGCCGGGGATGGACATCCCTCACAAGATAAGGAACCCAGAATCTCACATGGAATGTGCCTGCAGTTAAACAGCTACAGCTAATTACCTTCCCCAGATGTGTAGGGGAGGACCAGACGAATATCTAACCATGCAGTTTAAGGCACGGTTTACAAATTTAAGTACAACAATGACAACATTTAACAATTTACTCTGACAAATATCTACTTAAGGAAATCACGCCACCCAATCATGCCCACTGAGCATTGAAGTCTCTCAGTAGGAAAATAGAGTCCCCAGGAGGAGCACCCTCCAGCACCCCACCCAGGGACTCCTAGAAGGCTGGGTGCTCTGAAATGCTACTTGGCGCATAAGCACAGATGACAGTCAGGAAAAGTTCCCAGACCCAAAGGCACACAATGCACCCAACCCCAACAGTGCTTCCTGTGGGTGTGGGCCTGCAGGAGGATGGGCCCATGTCTCTTTTTTGGGCTGTGCCCAGCCAGGCCCATGGACTAAGGCACGGCCACGAGACGCTTGCCCTCGGTCCTGGCTCCAGGGTGGGGCCCATGGTAACCATGTCCTGGGCAGGGTGTACTGTTCCCTTGGTGTTCTACTCACAGGGGTCTGAATACAAAATGTATTCAAATTAATTTCTAAAGCCAACTCATGAAAATTAATAATCTAATGTTAATATTCTCTGTTTTAGACATTCCAGAGGTTCCCTCTGTGACAGTGAGTCCCTCTGGTGAGATAGTGGAGGGCAGTTTAGTGACTCTGGCCTGCACTGGTGATGCTAATCCAATGGCTAAATACACCTGGTACAAGGAACAAAAACAGATCAGCCAAGAAAAGCAAATCAACTTCAGGTCCATCCAGTCTTCTGATTCTGGAGAGTATTACTGTACCGCTGAGAAAGAGCTGGGCAAATGGCCAATGATTGAATACATCTCCATCAAAGTAAATTGTGAGTCAAGTATATATATATATATATATATATATATATATATATATATAATCTCAGATTCAGAAAAGAGGCATCATGACATTGAAACTCTAGGATTTGAAAATCTGTTGTATCATGAATGGATATTTAAAGTTTAAGAAAATTATTTTATAAAATTTCTTCACATTTGTTAGCTAGAGCACCAAATTTGAATTTCAGTTTACTGCATGTATTTGGCATAAATTTTTCCACATTTCTTACAGATCCTCCGAGGCTTCCCTCTGTGTCAGTGAGTCCCTCTGCTGAGATAGTGGAGGGCAGTTCAGTGACTCTGACCTGTAGCAGTGATGCTATCCCAGCAGCTAATTACACCTGGTACAAAGACAAAAAACTGATGAGTAGAAAACAGCAGTTAACCTTCAGCTCCATCCAGTCTTCTGACTCTGGAGAGTATTGCTGTACTGCTGAGAATGAGCTGGGCAAAAACTCATCTGAAGTCATCTCTATCAATGTGAAATGTGAGGGAAGACAGACTTTTCTTATATTGACATTAAAATGCTATGATTGTATAATCGACTCTATCAAGTGTGGATAATCAAAATTATAGAAAGATTTTGTGCCACTTGTAGACAATTTTTAGGTTGAGCACCAAAGATGAATACATATTTGCTGCATTTTTATTATTATAATTTCTTCCACAGCATCACATTGTCTTACGGTTACAGAACAGTTTATCTAGTTTATTCTGGCATTCTTGAACTACCAGTCTCAGTTAGGTAAGATAAATAAAATACCTCTTCACTGCGTTAGGGTTAGCCGTCATCATGTCCTCAAGCTTTGCAGTTGGCTCAAGTGTTTTCTGCCAAAGACGTTTTTAACAGTAATGCTCTTCATGGTCATCATCATGAACAATATATTCACCTCATACTCACTTTTTTTTGTGAGACCCTATATTATTATATCACACCCAAAAGACCACTGAGAGAGACATTCATACAGGAAGTGCAGAATTATTAGGCAAATGAGTATTTTGTCCACATCATCCTCTTCATGCATGTTGTCTTACTCCAAGCTGTATAGGCTCGAAAGCCTACTACCAATTAAGCATATTAGGTGATGTGCATCTCTGTAATGAGAAGGGGTGTGGTCTAATGACATCAACACCCTATATCAGGTGTGCATAATTATTAGGCAATGTCCTTTCCTTTGGCAAAATGGGTCAAAAGAAGGACTTGACAGGCTCAGAAAAGTCAAAAATAGTGAGATATCTTGCAGAGGGATGCAGCAGTCTCAAAATTGCAAAGCTTCTGAAGCGTGATCATCGAACAATCAAGCGTTTCATTCAAAATAGTCAACAGGGTCGCAAGAAGCGTGTGGAAAAACCAAGGCGCAAAATAACTGCCCATGAACTGAGAAAAGTCAAGCGTGCAGTTGCCAAGATGCCACTTGCCACCAGTTTGGCCATATTTCAGAGCTGCAACATCACTGGAGTGCCCAAAAGCACAAGGTGTGCAATACTCAGAGACATGGCCAAGGTAAGAAAGGCTGAAAGACGACCACCACTGAACAAGACACACAAGCTGAAACGTCAAGACTGGGCCAAGAAATATCTCAAGACCGGTTTTTCTAAGGTTTTATGGACTGATGAAATGAGAGCGAGTCTTGATGGGCCAGATGGATGGGCCCGTGGCTAGATTGGTAAAGGGCAGAGAGCTCCAGTCCGACTCAGACGCCAGCAAGGTGGAGGTGGAGTACTGGTTTGGGCTGGTATCATCAAAGATGAGCTTGTGGGGCCTTTTCGGGTTGAGGATGGAGTCAAGCTCAACTCCCAGTCCTACTGCCAGTTTCTGGAAGACACCTTCTTCAAGCAGTGGTATGGGAAGAAGTCTGCATCCTTCAAGAAAAACATGATTTTCATGCAGGACAATGCTCCATCACACGCATCCAAGTACTCCACAGCGTGGCTGCAAGAAAGGGTATAAAAGAAGAAAAACTAATGACATGGCCTCCTTGTTCACCTGATCTGAACCCCATTGAGAACCTGTGGTCCATCATCAAATGTGAGATTTACAAGGAGGGAAAACAGTACACCTCTCTGAACAGTGTCTGGGAGGCTGTGGTTGCTGCTGCACGCAATGTTGATGGTGAACAGATCAAAACACTGACAGAATCCATGGATGGCAGGCTTTTGAGTGTTCTTGCAAAGAAAGGTGGCTATATTGGTCGCTGATTTGTTTTTGTTTTGTTTTTGAATGTCAGAAATGTATATTTGTGAATGTGGAGATGTTATATTGGTTTCACTGGTAAAAATAAATAATTGTAATGGGTATATATTTGTTTTTTGTTAAGTTGCCTAATAATTATGCACAGTAATAGTCACCTGCACACACAGATATCCCCCTAAAATAGCTCAAACTAAAAACAAACTAAAAACTACTTCCAAAAACATTCAGCTTTGATATTAATGAGTTTTTTGGGTTCATTGAGAACATGGTTGTTGTTCAATAATAAAATTATTCCTCAAAAATACAACTTGCCTAATAATTCTGCACTCCCTGTACATTATTATTTTTCCACGAAACACCCAAATAATGATAATGACCAACAATGAGATCAAAAGAGCATTTCACAAGTAAGTTAAAGTGTGGCATGAAATGTTTTAACTGTTCTCCAATCTGATGTTTGAAAATCTATTTCCTCTGGCTGTCATAGCCATAGTCAGTGCTGCCAGTGTTGGATATCCAACTCTGTTTTTCTTAATTAGAAATATGATTATGTCTTTAACTGTAGTGTTTTTTGTCATTTGTCATCTGTGTCTTTTTGACATTTTGTAAATACAAACTGAAAGAGAGTAAATGAAATCCTCTAAAGTACAGTGTGACATGGGCAAACTTTCAGGTTCAATGGTAATCAGTGTGTAGCAGTTACAAAAGACACTGTCATTGTCCTAAATATGTCAGAGAGAATTTAATTGATACTTGCAGCTGTGGAGCTTTTTAGATGAAATTAAGTGGGCTCCCTTTAGTCCCATTAGCTAATGCTAACCACAAGTCTTACTGTTCTGTTTTCTCTGTATTTAGTGTTGAGTCGGTTGAGGTCGAGTTCACTAAAGGTCATGGTCTGCACATTTTAACACACAAACAGTTGTTCTCCTGGCATTAGGAACAATCAACATAATAGCACAATGGATTTGTAAAATGTCCTAATGTTGGTTTTAGTATTGTTACAGTTTAGAGTTAGAATTAGATTCAGAATGAGTCGTTAATTTGAAGAGTTTGGTCGATCAGTTTGATCTTTTGTGTCCATCTCCTAATCTCTTAGTGCAGTAACAAGTTTTCAGTTTGGTCAATTTGGTTTCAATTTGGTTTCCTAGACTCATGGGAAAAAACAGCTGCAGTTGCATCCATGGCTGTTCTATTTCTGGCTATCGTAATCTCTGGAATCATATTCATTAGGTGAGCAGTTCAGTTTTAATGTTTTAATCAATGTTTTTTATTGATTTCATATAATTAATTAAAATGTTCATTCATCCTTCTGTACAGAAGAAAAAGATGCTTCAAAACAAATTCATCCAGAGAGAGGCCAGACAACAAACCAGAGGTAAGGAAGAAGAGGTCAGGTAGCAGGTATACATATATGAACCTGAAAAAGACAATTTTAATGTATATGTCGCATACTGCTGTCATACACTGCACAGTGGGAAGTTTTAAATTTGGCTGCTATAGTACAGAAGTTTGATGACTTTGTATAGTTTACATGCTTCAAACTTCATGTCCCACCCAGGTTTATGAGATCCACACTGCACAGTGCGGCTTGTAATGATTGATTTAAAATACTGCACAGTGTGTGGGTACCTTTAGTTAAGACAGTGATTAATTGTAATCAATTTTCATGTGTTGAGAAAATGACACTTTTTTGTTTAATGCTGTTGTTGGTGGAATTGCTCTTCCTTTGCTCGGGATATAAACCTCTCCAGGAATACAGATACAATGTTTGGGAGGCTGTGGCTCAGATGGCAGGGGAGGGCGGGAGGTCCAACCATGACTTTTCATCTTTTATGGTTATCTTGCATTTCAGGAAAATTCATATTATTACATGTTTGACCCTGCACCAAGGGGACGTCCAAAGCGTGACGGCCCTTCAGCTCCAGCACAGAGTAGAGCAGCAGAGGAGCACCAGGATGATCTTTGCTATTCCAGTGTAACTTTCATAAAGAAGCCAGAAGAGCACGACTACTACAACATTCTTCCCATTAAGACCAAAAGACGAAAAGAAAAGGATGAAGAAGTAACAGATGTGGACTACACTGTGGTCAGATTAAACAGCACCCAAAGGTGAGGACACTTAGTTTCTGTGGGAATGTTTCCATAATTTCTTTGTTTTGATTTTGTAAATGCATTATTTATTTAGTTTTGGTGTAACTTTGGTCTAACTTAAGAAAAGAAAACACTTAATGTTACTGATATTGTGAGTTTTATTGACATCATGTTTACCTTTACAGATTAAGAGATCAACAGGCTGCAGAGTATTCATCAGCACTGTACAGCACAGTCAGGAAAAAGTAGAGTATGAACATGAATGTGTGTCCTCAGTGTACATATTAAATGCTTTTAGGAAGATACTGCTGCTTATGGCTGTGTTTGCATTTTGATAAAGAATGATGCAATAGATATAACAAATGTGTCCTTGGACAGTGGACTATTATAAACGTTAGAGCCAGTGCCGGTCCTAGCCTGTTTGGCGCCCTGGGCGAACACTCCCTCTGCCCCCCCCCCCCCCCCCCCCCCACACACACACAAAACATATTAAGGATTGTACATTAACATTGTATACAACTGTTGTATACAACTGTTGTACTGTTGTATACACACACGAAGAGAGAGAGAGAGTATGCATAGTATGCAAACGGCTACCAAACAGCCATCATAATTCGTCATACAATGAGAACAGGGCAAATCAACAATTGACAATGACTAATTAATATTAAAATCTGTAACATAATGTATTGTTTGGAGTTTAGTCTGTTACTGTTACTATTTTTACCATTTCTTCTTGGAGCAACTGTAACCCACATAATTTCCTTAGGGTTAATAAAGTATTCTGATTCTGATTGTTTCAGGATGACCTGCCATTATCCATTCACACATCTGCTTACCTGTATCTTTTGCTCGTTTCTCCTCTTCTTTTCTCTTTTTTCTAAACTGAGAACCTGATGGATTTGAAGTTTTCTTGTCCATCTTCCATTGGTTTTAATTTTGGACTCCAGCATGAGCACCCATCCCTCAACCCGAGGATCACCACAACATAATTTAACAGATCTACACCTTAGTTCACAGATTCACTTTGTCTAGGGTGCATTTCTGAGATTTCACACAACCCAGGATTCAAATCACGAATAAATAATGGGCTTGGATTTACAACATTATAAATGAAATGCGCTCTATTTGGAAGCAGCAGGTCTCCCTCCCCTTTCGACGGGTTGTGTGTGATTATTGATCCCTTTACCCCTAGTCCTAAAGTGTGTATTTATTTTCTTACTCTTCTTATATATATTGTTTATTTACTTGCACTGCTGTAACTGGAGCCTCCTCGTCTCGTCTCTCTATGTACTGGACTGTAGCGGAGATGACAATAAAGTTTACTTTGACTTCAGCAGCAAGCAGGCGCACCGAGGGCTCTCGCGCTCACTTTTTGTGTACAGAATTTCAAAAAAAAACATCGGTGCAAATTATAAGTCTGTATCATGATGTCTGGTGTTTTCGTGTTTGTTGGTTTGTTTTTATTTTGTTTTATTGCGAGTTGGTTATTAGATGCTGCTTCATCCGGTCAGAGAATCCCCCGTCACCCCGTCCCCTCCTCTCTGCGCCACAAGCAGCAGGCGCACCTCGCAAACGGAGGGCGCCCTTACTCCCAGCAAATGATAGAAAACCGATCGGTGCCTATGCCATTCCCAATATGCGCTGGCTGACGTCGGGGCAGCATGAGTACGAGCATTTCTTTTTTTTTGCCGATGCCCGTGATGCCGCCCCCCACCATGATGCCGCCCTGGGCAACCGCCCATGTCGCCCGTATCTAAAACAGCTACTGGTTAGAGCTATGCATATGTGTATCACATGTAACAATCATTACTAGTTTATTAGAAGTTAATCTAGCTTGTACTGGAATATAAACTTAATACAAGAAGAAGCACTCTGAAAGCACAAACCACTCTCTGGGCAGTTTTATTTTTAAGGGAAGATTATTACATTTTGCATATGTATTTTGTATTCTTTATTATTTTTAAACTTGCTTTAAGAAGTTTGTAATGCAGGAAAAAAATGCAATGTGCAATGTGCAAGCATTTTAATATACTTGACATAATTTGAGTATAATATTTTTGGGTTTTTTTTTTAATTCGTGTGGATATTGTAAATGTGTAAACATTCACTTCATTGTTTAATACAATTTGTTAAAATCTTTGGTAATAAGCATGCGAATAAAGATTTGATTCGGTTTATTTTGTACATTCAAAATGTTTTGATGCATATGGAACGCCAGGACTGCCATAATGAATTAATTAAATACACCATTAAATAATTAATTAAATGTGGCAATAATTAATTAAAATTGGAATTAATTAATTAAATAAATAGTTATGATATATGTAATTAATTAATTATTGACACATTTAATTAATTATTTATGTATTTCACATTTTAATTAATTATTGACACATTTAATTAATTATTGACACATTTAATTAATTATTTAATGATATATTTATTTATTTCATTTTGGCAGTCCTGGCGCCTGGCTCTCATCATGAAATAATTTTATCTGTCAGCCTCACCCATCAAACTCAGGGGGCGGGGTTAACGCTGATCGAGTCAAAACCATTGCTTTGGCCTGGTGGCCATTGTTTCTAGCACACAACAACCGGCATGTGGAAGCTAACAGAACTGAGCTTTGAAAAACCCTGTTTGTGTGTCACCAAATACCGTTTTAATATTTTTTTTAGCCGAGAATGTAGTGGTTTAATCTTCATGTGTCTGGTCGGTTTGTCAAGATACAGCCTCTTTGCAAAAGTGTTTCGATGATTTCGGAGATGTCTGCCCAGTCTCACGGCAAAGCGTGGGATAGACCCGCTCGCCTCACAAGCAATCCCACCGACAAAGCGCAGGCCCCGGTACACAGCTGTAGTAACCCCCGCTGACTTCTTTTACTGAGGTTATATTTATCGGTGTTTTATTTCCTGATGTTCTTATGTGTCCTACGTGTTTCAGTCGCCAATTCTGAATTATAACTAACATTAAAAACATGTTTAAGGAGGAGAGAGAGCAAATAAATCTGTTTAACATCTGATCTTTGGGTTTTTGTTCAGTAATCAGCGTGACCTGTGTATAAACACATAAAAGAGATAACGTTGGTGTTTCTGTCATGTAGTAACTGCTGGCTTTAACTGTACAAAGGTTGTTCGACACTATGAAACACATACAGACTTCATGATGTTCGGCTAATATTTTTATTGTGAATATTAATCATGCTGACCTCGCTCTGTACACCACGCAGCGAGGTCAGCATGTCCACGATATCCACGATATCCTCAGCTCCATGAGTTAACACAAAGTTTCCCACCTGACTATCTAACTTCCAACTATTCCAGAGACGTGAAAATATACAGCATAAAGAAAAGTGTAAGAGACTCAGCAGCAGATTAGAATAACAGTTATACATTTAATAAATCACCAAATGAATCCAAGAAACGAGCAAACCTGTTCCGACAATTTGAATTTGTATTCCCTCAGCTGCAGACTCGCTGCTGTTTAAATGTTTGAAAAGGAAGATTAGATATAAAAAACGTCAAACATAGACTCAGTCTGCCTTCACATTTGATATGAGGCCAGCACGTATAGTGGCCTCAGCAGGCTATTACTGAAATACACATGCTATATCATAAACTATGATATAAATAGGGAGGTCCTATTAACATGTTTAGTCTTAAAGGACACCTTCCTGCCTTTAGTCTCATTCATGAGCAGTATTAGTTTTCTTCTAACATCCAGAAGTCTGCACGATGTGTTTCATAGTTTGTAACAAGCCTTTGACAGGTAAACATAACATGACCGAAAAAGCAAAAAAAAAAAAAAAAAAAAGAGAGAGAGAGAGAGTGTTGAGATAAGAAGAGAAAATGCTCTCAATTATGGAGACAGGCAAATGGTTCATTTATGTTTGATGTGTGTTTATTCCTCCCTAAATATCGTCGCTGAAGTTTGCCATGCACGTCAGATTTTCCTGCGCATTTTTATACCTCTGCCAACAGAGAGAGAAAAAAAATCACATTCTAACAGATAGCTGGTGCTTAGAATACAGTTGAATAACTATTAAAAAACAGATGATATTTAGATGATAGTTCAGTCTAACACATGTGCCAGTGAACCATTAAACGTCTGTGAAACTATGCAGTTATGAAACGTAACTTTAACCTCAGCCAAACCGATTTGCTCAGTTGTAAATAAAACAGCGAAGTAAACGTGACCCGACAGACAGAACCTGAGTGAATGAAGTCCAGTGTTTAACCACTGAGAGCTAAAACTCAGCTGAGGTTTGAAAGCTGTGTGCCGGTGATTGGACATCAGCCGCTGATGAAGCTGTTCGCCTATAAAGTGCTCTGTAAGGAAACAAGCTCCAGCAGCTCTGCGCTCAGGGAAAACACTATATTTACTTATCTTGTGCAGAAAAATGCGCTGACATTGCTTTATATCGAGCACCGGCTGCCCAGTTAAACTGTGACTATCACCAGGTAACGTAGGCGTGTTTCTTGAATTAGCAGCAGGTGTTAAACAGCTGACAGATGAGGAGGAGGATGCATGCAGGTAAACTGAGGGTCTGTTGAGCTGATCGCTGGTTTCGTGAGAAAAATGTCAGCTCGTTCTTTATGTTACAGAAGCACAGAGACACAAGACCAGGCGGAAAGAGACGATCGTTCGGTGAAAATGAGAATCTGCGAATGCAACATGTGGAACACGGAGAGTGGAATATGTAAACAAACCGGTTAACGTAACCCCCTCGGTGCACTCTGCATGCTAATTGTTAGCAGAGCTAGTGAAATCTCTGAAAACATCTGAGCACTTTTGCAAACATATTCTATGTTGACAACCTGACCAGACATACGTTGCGACATTCGCGGCTAAAACACTGTTAAAAGTGTAGCTGGTGACAGAAAAACGGGGTATTTTAAAACTACACCACCACCATTGCTGCCTGTGATTTGATCTGCATTCTGGGATACCTGGCTGCCCCAAGTCTACACAAGCAATCGATTTTCTAGGATCGACCTGTTTTGACTTACTTTGCACGGCAACCAATCAAATGTTAGAGAAGCTGCATGGGCAGCGTTAACCCCGCCCCCTGAGTTTGATGGGTGAGGCTGACAGATAAAATTATTTCATGATGAGAGCCAGGCGTCAGGACTGCCAAAATGAAATAAATAAATATATCATTAAATAATTAATTAAATGTGTCAATAATTAATTAAAATGTGAAATACATAAATAATTAATTAAATGTGTCAATAATTAATTAATTAAATGTGTCAATAATTAATTAAAATGTGAAATACATAAATAATTAATTAAATGTGTCAATAATTAATTAATTACATGTGTCATAACTATTTATTTAATTAATTAATTCCAATTTTAATTAATTATTGCCACATTTAAATAATTATTTAATGGTGTATTTAATTAATTCATTATGGCAGTCCTGGCGTTCCATAGATGCATACTCAGTCATCCAGATAAGTAAATCCCAAAAAGTTGATTCAGTTCATCCAGACGTGGTGTTTTCAGTGGGAGAAACATTTCATCACTGAGCCAAGTGACTTCTTCAGTCTCAAAATGCTACGTCCAGATGAACTGAATCAACTTTTGGGGATTCAAAATGTTATGTATTTAAACTGTTATAAGATGTTAATCTAATGTACACAACAAAGGCATACTGAAATGAATCTGAAATCATATTGCCATTTTAAAAAGCTCTATAAAGCATTATTATTAATTTCACCTGTAGACTAATCTATTGGCCTTAAAGATGAAGTCAGAAGTCAAATGTGACATGAAATTTTAAATTTTTATGCAGTAATTTCTTTCTTCTCATTTTAAAGGGGATTTACAGGCCTTTGTCTGTTCATGCACATTAAGCGTGTACAGAGGAAGTCAGGCAGCCAGATGTCTATCTCTCTAAAATTTTCCAACCACAGAAGAAATCATCTTCAGATCACATCTCCATCTCCATCCATTTTTACTTCTGAGAATTGCATTTCCTGCTCTGTCTGTGTGTGAGTGTGAATAACAGCTTATTATTTCTTTCTATTGATCAAGTTGTTCAGAGGCGACTGTTAAAACGGAGTGTACGACTGTTCAAATTCAAATTTTATTTGTCACGTACACAGTCATACACAGTACGATATGTAGTGAAATGCTTGGACAACTGCTCGTGACCTAAAGAAAACAAAAAAGGAAAAGGCTATGAATAAGATAGGAAATAAATATGAAAAATTAAAAAGGGTAAATTTAACTAGGAAGGAATAAAATATAAATTAAGGTTAAAAATGAAATAACTGTACAACACAAATTAGAATGAAGGGTAAATTTAACTGGGAAGAATAAGATAAAATATATAAATTAAAGTTGAAAATAAAATAACTGTACAACAAAATACACAATATAGAACTATATAAGAATGTATGAAGAAATATAAATAAATATATACACAATAACAGCAGCTGTACAAGTATTAACCGGAAATGAAGAATATAGTGACCAGTGTTGTGCAATCCACATTATGTCTTGTGCAGTGCAAATATGCTTAAAGTGATTTAAGTAATGAAGTGAAACAATGTCCAGAAAGTCCAGTGTGTGTGTAAGAACTGTATGTGTGGGTCAGTACTGTGTGGTGGTGTGATTGAGAGACCGTATCGCCTGCGGGAAGAAGCTCCTCCTCAGTCTCTCTGTGTTGGTCTTCAGGGAGCGGAATCGCTTTCCTGACCTCAGCAGAGAGAACAGTCTGTTGTTGGGATGGCTGAGGTCCTTCACGATCTTCCTGGCCTTGGTCCAGCACCGCCTGCTGTAGACTGAGTGCAGGTCAGGGAGCTCGGAGCGGATGGTGCGCTCAGCTGATCGCACAACCCTCTGTAGAGCTCGTCTGTCCTGCATGGTGCTGTTCCCGAACCAGGTTAAGATGTTTCCCGTCAGGATGCTCTCTATGGTGCAGGAGTAAAAGTTCCTGAGCACCTTGGAGGGCAGTTGGAAGTCTCTCAAGCGTCTGAGGTGGTAGAGACGCTGACGGGCCTTTATCACCATGGTGTTGATGTGACAAGACCATGACAGGTCCTGCGTGATGTGAACTCCGAGGTATTTGAAGCTGTCCACTCTCTCCACTGTGTCGCCAGGTTTAATCCCTATGCTTCACATGTTGTCTGGTACAAAAATGGGCGCTAAGTATATAAAGAATGAAATTTTTCACTGTCCAGGGTGATTTATGGAACAGAGTGAATTACAGTAACAGAAGTATCTGTGCATTCATCAGTGTTCATTTCTTGAACTTACAGTGCCCCAAGTGCCCTTTTCTTGAGGCAGATTTTTATTTGTTTTTAAATTTTTATTATAATTCTTTTTAATGTGTGTGTGTGTGTGTGTGTGTGTGGAGTCCTGTCTGTGCCCCTCAACAATAATATTTAACTATTAATTACATTTTTGCTAAATAAAAGGATCTAGCTTGCATCAGTCACATGACTACCATTAACCAATGATCGCTCTTGATGGCAGAGCGTGCTGGTTACGAGCCGGGAACGAGCTCGCAAAGAGCATGCACGTTTTTTGCCGTCTGAGTGGTGCAGAGCTATAGGAGAAACACAAGTTAATTGAGAGATGCAGACTGATGCAAAAACAGTAAGTAGGTGTACAGCGTACATTGTAGTGTATAGCACACAGCAGTATTAGGTTATTATGTACACATTGGTCAACTGTCTTGTGACAACCAGAGATGGGCAGTAACGCTTTACTTGTAACGCGTTACAATGTTGTAGCCCATCAGGTAAAAACATAGGCTACATTTGCTTTACATTGTCCCCACCTGATGACAGTGGTATAGTATGATATGATTCCATATTAGATTCTTGATGAATGTGTGTTGTTGTTCTTCAGCCTGGTTCTATGTGTCCCTTTTTAACTTTGAGTACCCGCCCCTTTAAAGATCTCTGCACAGCCCTGGAGCAGAATAATATCAGTCCATGAGTCTCAGACTGAGGCAGAGCTGAAGTGTGAAAGCAGCTGCAGTCCAGCTGGTTTTCTTTTGTGTGGTTCAACAAAAAACAAATTTTGTTCCAGTCATGAAAGGTTCCTGTTTCGTCATAAATGTTCTAGGATCAACCTTCCAACTGACCAAATTACATTATCTGAGCCAAAAAGTTAGTTAATGCTTTTAAAATTATGACTATCACACCAAATTTGTAACCTAAATTTGGCTAACAGCAAACTTAACTTGATAATTAGAGTGGGTGGGTGTGGTGAATGGGTGGAGAGGTTTTGGAGACAGTGTCGGAGGAGTCGGGCGGCCACAGCTGCCAGTCATCAGCTAATTGTGATTCCTCTATTTTGTCTCAGGCTATGTCCACACGTACCCGGGTATTTTTCTATGCGTTTGTACCTTTCGTCCACACGTAAACTGTGTTTTCGGTCACTGAAAACGGAGATTTTAAAAACTCCGGCCAGGGTGGATATTTTTGAAAACTCAGTTTTTGCATTTACGTGTGGACGAGAAAAACGGAGAAAACGCAGAAAATGCAGCATCAAAGGTGTGCGCCTTTTTTGACGTCACACTGTGCGCCACGTTATTGTTCCGGTGAAATGAATTTCTACAATACTGTTACTGTTAATTCTACTCTCTGCAGTGTTTAAATGCTTACATATACACACACAGTTACTGTCCCTCCACACATACAACTCGGTTCTGCTTCTATGCCCCATCTTTGTTTACTATTTCCCACCGAGGCTTCTAGACTTCTGATTGGCCAACATTTCTACACGGTTAGGAATATATCGCCACCTGTTGCTTTGGCATGTTCCTAGCAGCGTTTTCTTTCATTTCTGCGTTTACGTGTGGACGGGATTATTTTTTAAAACGAAAACGGAAAATCTCCGTTTTCAAAAATACCCGTGTACGTGTGGACGTAGCCTCAGTAGGTCGCTGGGACCAGGGGTGAGTGATGACTGCGGTGTGCAGTGTGTTAAAATCTCTGCAAGAATAAAGTCTGTGTGTTCTATCATCGAGAGACCCAGTGTCTGTATGTTGGGTCCCACAGTAACAATGAGTGATACAATAATTTATTTATTATTTTGTACAAATTAATAAAGAAAACATCAGACATCACAGCGACATGATTGGTCAGTTGCAATGTTAATCCTGGACCAACATTATTATGATGATGCCGATTCAGTCTTTGTTTAGATCACTGTGCAGATCAGCTAATTAAAGACTCCCAAAAGCATCAGGACAGAACTTCACCATCAGACCCAAAAACAGTGGGACTCATTACTGTGAAGCCAAGAACACAAGAGGACGTCAGAACTCCAAAAACATGTAACCAGTGCAAAGAAAACAAAATATTCTTATACTTTGTAATTCCTACACTTTCAGTGCATCATTAAATTGACTCGATACTGATTTCTCTGCTTGTGTTGAATCTGTGGATCAGGTAGTCCAATAAATGAATTCTTTTTAATTAAACAACCAGTTTCTTGTTGTTGGATTAAATCCACAAGGAAAAGACTTGTAGGTTTTTGAAAGTGGACAAATTAATCTATAATATATAATAATAAATATCGTTAAAGTAACAGGTCCTACGGATACAACTTATGCTATAATATGTTCACAATAAATTAGTTTTTAATTCACTAGAAAAGAAAAATAAGCAATCTTAAAACTTAATGTTAAGGAAAAGAGCTTCCAATGACCTTATTTGCATCTCATAGACAGAAAAAGTCATTTAATTTTGAAAACAAATATTTTGGTGTGTAACTCTTCTTAAAGAACTCGACATGTTGTTTTAAACTCAACAGTTTCCACACTGCTTGGTGGTAAAACATGAACATGTGTTGATTCCCGCTTTATCTGCTGTTTAGACAAATGAGCTGTCATGAACAATTCAATGAGGAAACTTAGCATTAAGTGTGAAGAAACCCTGTTAAATATCCTGATCCAAACTGCTGGTGTTTTCTATGTAATGCTTTTTAGCTTTTCTACTATGTGAATCTGTATTAATAGCAATAATATCATCTTCTCTCTTTTTCTGTCTACACCAGAAGTAAAGGAAGAGTAGAGAAATCATCTGCACTGTACTCCACAGTCAACAAAACCTGATTAATATAATAAAACATTCTAAGCTCACATTATTACTTGATCAGCCATATTGTTATACTGTTAAGCTGTGAATGTGGAAAGAGTTAACAGTGTATGCTCGTTTGGATACAAATCAACCAACTCCTCTTGTTTAGGAGGCTAAAGAAACTAGGACCAACACCACCACCTGCAGGTGTGGAGTGAAAACCTCCAGAAAGACTTCTTGTGTTGTTGCAGATAAGACATCACTGCAGTGAGTAGTTAAGCCTGCCCAGTGGATGACTGCTATCACACTCAACCCCATCATGTAGATTTGCAGGAGTAAAACACTCCCTGCTGACCCTGCTGACCTGTCCATTATCTTCTGATTATTTATTTGTATTTGTATTTTTGCATCGACTTGGAGCTGAACTTACTGTTTTGGTAGCATTTTTATAGTCTGTGTGTATTTTTTGTGATAAATAGAAAACAGAAAAGATCAAATACAATACTGTAAAAATAAAGCATGTCAGATACTTTTTAATATTTAATTTTTAGTGATAAAAATGAATACAATGCTATTTTTATTTAACTTTCATGATGGATTGAACAAATATGGCAGGCTTCACCACAAAAACGATCACTAAACTGTCCTATCAAAACAGAAAAAATACTGGAGTGTCCAGGTAGTGCTCTAATTATAGCTCAGAAAATAATTTAGTTAAATGTGTGCCAATTCTTGATTGACCTGGTCACTCGAATCCCAAGTCATCAAAATATTAGAATATTTTCTTCCCCGCCATCCCTGATTTCCTTAAAAATATTATGTTTGTAATCTGTAATTTGGGACAGATGTATTAAAACACATCTGTGTATTGGCTAATTAAAAATATAACCAAAATTCAGGCAACCCTTTAAAGTCCTATATTTGAACAAATTAAAAAATCCCAGGACATTGTAAAAACAAAACTAGTGGCAATTTCTGAATAGATACATAGGTGTATTTCACAATAGTAAAGCACATAATATTTTTAACATTAGGAATTAGAAAAAAAACAACAACTGGAATGTCCAGATGACACTCAAATTATCACTAAGAAAATAAGTTTGTTAAATATGTAATTTGTGCATAACTTTTATTTATAAGACTTACACACCATTTTGAGATGGTGTTCCATGTACGCCCTGCCTACTAGCATCTTGCACCCTGCTGTTGGGTTGTCTCAGGGGGATCTTTTCACAACCTGCACCTGGGGTTCTTGCCTGGTGTGGTAGACCCCAGCCTCTATGGATCTTGTGTTTAGTGCCTCTGTGCTATCTTTTAGTCCGGCTTTGTAAAGCCATTGGCAGGATTTTCAATCTGCTGGGTGGTACGTGCTGTTCAGGGGCCTGTGCTTCTTTGATGGTTCATCTTCTTGCTCCTCTTCTTTCTCTGGTTTCTGCTGTCTCGGGTATTCACTAAGCATGTGATCAGCTGTTGCCATCTTCCTGATGCACTAAAGGATCTTTGTGTGTAGGTGTTGATTCCCTAGATCTTTTTCTTTTCATTCAACTGGCTCATTTTACTTGGTTTTCTCTCTGCAGGAATTTGGCAGTTGTGGCATTCCTATAGGCCTCTTCATGAGTCCCATTTGCCTGTGGGATTCCAAGATCTTTGCATCTATCTTCCATGTCAACAATGCTGCCTTCTGGTAGTACAATCTCCCCAGTTCTAACGACTTTCTCTACTTTTTTCCCATCCAACTACATTTATCCAGTCCAGATGTTGTTACACTAGATCCTAGCAGTGTGGATCGGTGAACTAATGTCTCTCCTGGCACACAGCTTGATACCATCCATGTTGAGGATATGACTAATGATTTCTTCAGCCAGTCTCATTGATGATTTGACTAAGGGTGTTCAGGCCTTTGTAGAAAGGGAGTGGGGACAGAGTATCTCCTTGGTAAATCCTGCATCCTTGACAGTGACTTGTTGGCCTCTAGTGTTGTTGGCCACATCCCTGTTGAATTCCTAATGAAGGCTCTCTGGTTGATCTTCTTCTGTTTCAGGCATTCCAGGATCCATCTGAATCCTGGAATCATCGTCTTTCTTGAAGTCGATCCAGGCGGTGCACAGGTTGGTCATTCTGGTTTTACAGTCTCAAGTGACTGCTCCGTCAACAAGGAGGTGTTTTGCCCCTCTGGTGTCTCTGCCTTTTTCCTTCTATGTGCCTGTTCATTTTCGCCCTATTACAGGACAGGAGCTTCCATGTTTTATTGAGGCAGATTATTGGTTAGTAGTTGGTCCTTTCTGGGGATCCTTGGGGATCAGGACTGTCCAGCTTTGGATTAGCCATTCTGGGTTCGTCTCATCCACTAGAAGCTGGTTAACTTTTGCTAATTAAGAGAGTTATTACTACATGGAAGAGGTCACACTCAAATTTGTATTTAATTACTTAGAATTACTATGCATTATTATGACCATGTGATTAAAATAAATGTAATGCATCCAAATTAAAAAATGGTTTTCCTCAGACTCTAGCGAAACAGAAACAGGGATGACCTGGTGGAAACAGCGAAGAATCCCAAAGTGCAAAATAAAGGGCAGATTTGCAGGGACTAATATTTAAGGTTCTTTTATCTGATAAAAGTGTGGTAATTGCTTGTGGTCCATAAACTTGTGATGATACATAATTACTTGGCTGCCAACTGAGAGTAGAAGAGCAAGTACAAGACCACTCTGCATTCTGGTATTGTGTGCATAGTGGTGGTTTTTGACTCTGTTTTAGAAAACTATCTTCAGTATCAGAAAGACTGTGGTGTGGTGTAATGTGTACTTAAATTTCACGTTTAGGGTTCAAATAGATCACTTCACTTGGAGAAAAAAAATCCTACAAATGTTGGACGTATCTGTATTCTAAATATTAGGTGGTGGCATGTCATCTTTGCCCTCTATGAAATCTACAGCTAATGGTTTCTTATTGTCTTAAAAAATAAATTCCCGAATCACATACAGCGGGGTTCTTAACAAGTATGTGAATCATTCACGCCCCACACAGGATATATTTATTTTGACATCCATGTTAAAATTTTAGTTACATTATAGATACTTATTTTAATGTAACACTGTGGAGATTAGTTTTGAGTTTTATAGATTTATAGAAAAATTGATCATGGTCTTGTGATCATATGATCTCATTAATAAACTGGACCAGAAACGTAAAATTAAAACGTGATTAAAATATGTTGTGTTTGTTTTTAAGAAGTTCATTCTGCGTGCTGCACTGTATAAAAACCATTTCTTCATTTCAGTGTGGGAGTCTGTTTATGCTTACTGAGCGTGTACAGCAGGAAGGAAGACAGTTTAATATGACTTTAATATTTTCCAACCACAGAAGACATCTCATCTCACCTCAGCGTCTCATGAAGACTAACTAGTGAACAGGATTTTTCATGTTGAAGTAATTTAAGGAATGAGAGGAGCAGCTATGAGTTTAAGTGCAGCAGCCAGTGGATTTGTTATCTTCCTTCTCTCTTTATCAGGTATTGGGAACCTCTATATTTGATTTATACCTACGGTTACACTGTCGACACCAGAGCTGTTTCTGGCTGTCACACATTCAGCAACTGCATTACTTTTATGAATTATAACTGTAAACAGAAGAGATTTATTTTTTTGCCTTCTTTTTTTTAGTAAAAAAATACAAATGTTGTGTAATGTGTTGTAAACACTACAGATATTATTTTTTTCCATAAATATACACTGTTAGAAAAAGGCCATTGTATTTGTATTTAACTTTCTAAAATGTTTATTTTGCTATAGTACTTATTTACACAATTTAGATTATTTCTAGTTTATTAAACATTGAATTTATGAGAGAAATCTTCTAAGGATTAATAAACATTCTCACATATACCTCATATGAATACATTTATATTATACCCTGTTATCAAGCACTATACCTGGTCTCAACCAATTAGGTGATTAGAAGAAAATGACTCTAAAACTATTTCATGATTGTTACGGTCAACAACAAAAGAATCAAAACTTCAGTTTTTCTATTGTGATGAAGAGTGCTTGGTCTAAATCCCATCAGAATTTCTCTCTGTATATAGTTTAACTACAAATAAGACTGTTTATGGTTGTTATCATTAATCTAACTGCATTCTGATGTGTTCTGTGTTACAGTGGTACAGAGTCAGAATGATTATGCAGTGACTTACACTTCTACTCAGATCTGTGCTGTAAAAGGATCAACAGTGGTCATAGGCTGCTCCTTCAAACACCCTTCAAGAGTAATTGTGTTAAAAAAAGTTTGGTTCACTAAAGGGAATAATTATAACCCGTATGATCTGAAAACAGACCCAGCATATGCAGGTCGACTTTCATACAGCTCTCATTGGAAGAGCTGCACTCTGACAATCAGAGACCTGAGAGAGAGCGACTCAGCTGTGTACAAGTTCAGGTTTGAAGCAAACCAGAAAAGTTTTACTGGTTTACCTGGAGTCACTCTGACTGTCACAGGTACTGATCTACACACACTGATAAATATTTCATCAACTTAATATGCATGTTCTACTGTGCTTCTAAACTTTTCAATAGTTTAATGTATAGACATTGAGAGAATTATTATTTTGTTACTACCGTAATTCATTTTATTACTTCTGTGAATTTTACTGATGTCTCCTTCAGTGTGAGAGTGACTGACATCTTATTTATTGTTTCTTGTCCACTGGTCAAGATGTTCAGGTCAGTGTGTCGACTGGACGACAGTTGGATTGTGTCACCAGGTGCAATCATTATGTTTCATCTTATGTCTGGTACAAAAATGAACAACAAGTGAATGGAGCCAGCTCTTCTTCTTATGAAGCTCAATATGACACTGAAAACAGCTACTCATGTGCTTTAAAAGGATTTGAGGATTTTCACTCTCCATTAGTTTGTGAGTTCACTTTGAGATTTTACCTGAATGAAAACTTTTAATATGGAGGCTTATTAATGGTGTGTTCTTTCTGTCAATAAGCATGTTTTTTTTTTTATCTCTTAGGTGCCAAAAAACAGTGGTGCAACAGAGTGAATTACAGTAACAGAAGAATCTGTGCATTCAAAGGCTCATCAGTGGACATTTCTTGTACTTACAACAATTTTGAACGTCAAATCCAATCAACATCCTGGTTCCATTCTGGTCGTGGATCTGAGGACCTCAGAAAAGACTCCCAGTATGCAGGTCGTGTTCAGGTAATTGAAAGAGAGAGAGGACGCTCCACTCTGAGAATCAGAGACCTGACAGAGAGTGATTCAGCCGAGTATCACTTCAAATTCAAAACACAAAGATTTGAATGGAAGAGTAGTTTACCTGGAACAACTCTGACTGTCACAGGTACTGATCAACACACACTGATGGATATTTAATCAGCTCAGTTGCTCTGTTGTGTTAATGGGTGTATTTATTGTTTTGAGTATTTAAGTCTGATGTCTGCTGTGTTGTCATATTCAGCTCTGCAGGTGAAGGTGAGCAGAATAATATCAGTCCATGAGTCTCAGACTGAGGCAGAGCTGAAGTGTGAAAGCAGCTGCAGTCCAGCTGGTCGTCTTTCTTTCATCTGGTTCAAAAACAAGCAGCTTATGGTTGAACGAAGTTCTTATCAAGATCTGTTCAATCCTGGAGACATCATCTCCTGTGCTTTCAAAGGACATGAAGATTATCCCTCAGATCCTGTGTGTAAGTTTACTTCACTCTGTTATTGATGATCATGATTTTCAGCTCCTCAGCTTTCTTTGTTCACCAAAATGTTGTTTAAGATATTAAGTAGAATTCACAATACTGTACATACAGTTTAAAGGTGAGTGGAGTCAGGTTCATGAATTAGAGGTAAGCACTCAGTTAAAGTCAGAAAAGAACAGTCATTGTGCTGAAGAGTGGTTTGATCCTGATCAGAGAACATCAAAGTTCTTTTCATTTTGGAAGGTACAAGCACATGTACATTTAATCGTGATTATTTACTTTAGAGGAACTAATTAGCAATGTAATAAGCAGGGATCTTCTGACTGTCTACAAAGGTCTGTCCATGGACTGTCATGTGTACATCCAATTTATGGAACAACTGACAAATCCAGCAAACATGGTCTGTTCATGCAAAGCATGAATCTGCTATATTGAAGATAACTAGGATCTCCATATTTTGATTTTCAAAAAAGAGGACACCTGGCCCAGTCATGAGGAACTTTAATAATACTGTTTGCTTAAAGAAAACATATTTAAACAATGCCTTCTCTGTGCGGTTAATGAATGGTAAAATTAAAAATGTCATATTGGCTTTTACAAGTCAACAAGTGCAAAAAAAGAGGACGGTTGGTCACCCTAAAGATAACAGATGTGACCAATAATTACAGGCTTGTGTTTCCCCATACTGGATGTGACAGACTGAAATGAAAGTGAGGGAAATTTCTTGACCACCACTTTAGATAATAGAGATAATTTGCACACACAATTATAACATAACAATAACGATAAAAGTAAATGTATTTTTTCTGTTCTAGACATTCCAGAGGTTCCCACTGTGTCAGTGAGTCCCTCTGGTGAGATAGTGGAGGGAAGTTCAGTGACTCTGACCTGTAGCAGTGATGCTAACCCAGCAGCTAATTACACCTGGTACAAGGAACAACAACCAATCAGCCAAGAAAAGCAAATCACCTTCAGGTCCACCCGGTCTTCTGACTCTGGAGAGTATTACTGTACTGCTGAGAATGAGGTGGGGCGAAGGTCATCTGAAGTGATCTCTATCAAAGTGAAATGTGAGTCAAGACAGTTTTCTTATAATGCCACACAGAAACAGGGGTTTAAACTCTGAAATCGTCACAGGTGGAGAAAACTGTCAATCAACTGTACAATCTGCGATGTCGGGAATAGATATTTAAACTTAAAGAATAGGATGGTGTACAATTTCTTCACAATTATTATGTTGAACACTAAATTCAAATGTAAATTTGCTGCAATTTTTGTCATAATTATTTCCACATCCCTTCCAGATGCTCCAAAGCTTCCCTCTGTGTCAGTGAGTCCCTCTGCTGAGATAATGGAGGGTAATTCAGTCACTCCGTCTGGTGAGATTGGTGACGACAGTCCAGTGACTCTGACCTGTAGCACAGTCAGTTTTTCTCCTGACATTAGGAACAATCAAGGTAGTGACACAACTGAGTTGTTAAAAAATGCCCTGATTGTAGTTTTAGTATTTTTAGTTTTCAACTGTTGTATGCCGTTAGGCAAGAACTATACTCAAAATGAGTCATTAATTAAGACTTTGGTCTGATATGTTTTATCTTCTATGTCCATTCTTATGGGACCATTAATCTTGTAATCCAGTAACAAGTTTTCAGTTTGGTCACTGTTTCCTAGACTCATGGAAAAAAACAGCTGCAGTTGTATCAATCACTGTTCTATTTCTGGCTGTTATAATCATCTGCGGAATCATATTCATTAGGTGAGCAGTTCAGTTTTATTGTTGTTATTAAAAATTTATTTAGTAATTTCATGTTATGATTAATTAACATGTTCATTTGTTCTTCTGTACAGAAGAAAAGGGTGCTTCAAAACAAATTCATCCAGACAGAGGCCAGACAACAAACCAGAGGTAAGGAAGAAGAGGTCAGGTATCAGGTATACATATATGAACCTGAAAAAGACCATGTTAATGTAAATGAATCTCTTTGTATATGTCGCATACTGCTGTCATACACCGCACAGTGGGAAGTTTAAATTTGGCTGCTATAGTACAGACGTTTGATGACTTTGTATAGTTTACATGCTTCAAACTTCATGTCCCACCCAGGTTTATGAGATCCACACTGCACAGTGTGGATCTAATGATTGATTTCTAATACTGCACAGTGTGTGGGTATCTTAAGTTCTCTCATATATGAAAATGTACATGAACAGTTCATAAAATGTAAAGTCTACTGTTTTTCTTGAGAGTGTGATTAATTGTAATTAACTTTCATGTGTTGAGAAAATGACATCTTTCTGTTTAATAGTGTTGTTGGTGGCATTGCTCTTCCTTTGCTGCATATAGGGCTGTAGTGGGGTGGGGTGGCTGTAGCTCAGGTGGCAGAGCAGGTCAGCCACTAATCAGAAGGTCGGTGGTTCGATCCCAGGCTGCACCCTGGCTGCATGCCAAATATCCTTGGGCAAGATACTAACCCCGTGTTTGCCTACTGGTGGTGGTCAGAGGGCCCGGTGGCGCCTGTGTCCGGCAGCCTCGCCTCTGTCAGTGTGCCCCAGGGCAGCTGTGGCTACAATGTAGCAATGGGTGAATGACTGAATGTAGTGTAAAGCGCTTTGGGGTCCTATGGACTAGAAAAGTGCTATACAAATGCAGGCCATTTACCATATAAACCTCTCCAGGAATAAATAGAAATACAAGGTTTGGGAGGCTGTGGCTCAGGAGGAAAGGGGGATGTCCAACCATAACCTTTCACCTTTTATGGTTATTTTTAATTACAGGAAAATGCATATTGTTATTACACACTTAACGCTCCGCAAAGTGGGTGTCCAAAGCGTGACGGCCCTTCAGCTCCAGCACAGAGTAGAGCAGCAGAGGAGCACCAGGATGATCTTTGCTATTCCAGTGTAACTTTCATAAAGAAGCCAGAAGAGCACGACTACTACAACATTCTCCCCATTAAGACCAAAAGAAGAAAAAAACAGGATGAAGAAGTAACAGATGTGGACTACACTGTGGTCAGATTAAACAGCACCCAAAGGTGAGGACACTTAGTTTGTGAAACGCTGGGAAAATATTTCCAGGCTGTTATATTTGTTCATTTTTGGCACTACACAAAGTTTTTTCTTTTCTTAATTAATGTTACTGATATTGTGAGCTTTTAAAAAAATCATATTATCTTTATATTTCTGAGAGTGTGTTTTTACCTTTACAGGTTAAGAGATCAACAGGCTGCAGAGCATTCATCAGCACTGTACAGCACAGTCAGGAAAAAGTAGAGTATGAACATGAATGTGTGTCCTCAGTGTACATATTTAATGCTTTTAGGAAGATACTGCTGTGTATGGCTGTGTTTGCATTTTGATAAAGAATGATGCAACAGATGAATCAAAATGTGTCCTTGGACAGTGGACTTCCTGTCCCTGTCTACACGTGTATCTAGTTTCTTGAAGACCTGAACAAGAGGAACATTACAGAATTTATTTTTGGCGATCTTGGAAAAGCAAAATGTGTTGCACCACAAATGCACTCTGATCAGAGTTCTGATGGCAACAGCTGCCAGACAGGATTAAATTTTAAAAAAAAAATGAGTCTACCTTTACTGAAATAAAATCTTACTACAGCTAACAAGAAGCCCAAGACCTCTCTAGGCAGTAGGCACTATTGGGGGAATTGTATTGTACTTTGTTTATGTTAATTTTGTTTTCTTTGTTCTTTTTAAGGGTACTTTAAGTTTGTAGTACACTCAAACAAGTGTAAAGGCTTTTATTTGTCCTGCTGAAACCCATTTTAATGTACTTAACATAATTGTGAGTAGAATTATTTTTTATTTGTGTGGATATGGGATATAGGAGTCTTTGCAGAACAGCAGGAGGTAGGTCTGATTAATCTTAAAGTCCTGGTGCTTTGACCGTTTGCTGTTATTTTCAGTGCCCTGCTGAACTGCGCTCATGTGTTTTGTGATTACAGCTGTGTTTAGCAGTTTCTTGTTATCTTTAAACTTATTTCCTTTATAGTGAATCAGAGGGAGCATGATTTTGTCCATCATTCAAGTCGTTCTTGTAATTTGAGTAAAATTAGAAATGTTTCACTGAGATTAAATAAAATAAAACAAAATAATAAAAAAACATTGTTTCTACAAATTCTGGTGTCTTTCTCCACTTCATGTTGCTGCTTTTGAGCAAGCTAGTAACAGTGCTGAGCATTTACATATTTAAATAATTGCAGGTTGCTTTTGTCCCAAACATCTTAAATAGAGGGTTTGAGCTGAGCTGCTTTCTGCTAGCAGAACGGCTAAATTCAGCTGCACTTCACCAACTTCCTGTTATCTACTTCAAGTTGGGTGATATGAGACATTGAGTTTCCCTTTTACTGCAAGTTCACACAATAAACTTAATTTAAAGCTGAAGGTAACCCATATGGAAAAGATATATATAAATCTTATAAAGTTTGTATCTGTCTTGTGTGAAACTTGTATGAAAAGCATATAAGAGTGAAAACAGATATAAGATCCCTTGAAAAATTATATAATGAAACTTGTATGTTTTGGATACTTACTAAAACAATGTATGAAAGTAATGCGAAAGTGGCCACTTTCATGAGTAAATCATGTAAGCCTTATATGATTTACACATGAAAGTGGCCACTTTCATGAGTAATCACATATAAGTTTTTACTATTTCTTTTCCGTATGGGAAAGAAAATAGCTCAGCTATCACAAGGAATGATCTCATTAATAAATTGTTGTGTGTTTTAAAACAACCATTTTAAATGTGTTTTCTTAAAGCTGTCGTCAGTGATCGCACCAGAGGAGATTTAATCTGTTCATGCACATTAGGCGTGTGCGGAGGAAGGAAGACAGCCGGATATCGATCTCGCTTTAATTTTCCAACCACAGAAGAAACCATCTTCAAACATCTTTGATGAAATACACAATTTTTCATATGTGATCGACCTGATGCAGTTTAAGCAAGAAGTGTTTAAAGAAATGAGAGGAGCAGCTATAAATGCAACTGCAGTAACGAGTGAAGTCTTCCTTCTCTCTGTGCTGATATGGTACAAAATATAAATCTCCATTTATGTTTTGTTTTTATACACAAACCACTCACGTGTGGTTTCACCTCAAGCATCTGAAGCGCTGCACATCATATGATACTGTAAAGCTGTGTTTGTGTAATGAGCGGGATGAAGAAACGGCTGTTTTGGACTGAAACCAAATTTTAGAAAATATACTTATACTATGTTACTTTAGCGTCCACCACTACAAGCATTTTATCTGACAGCTTTGATCAAGGATTCTTGCATGTACATGTGAGGTCACATACAGTGCACTGAAAAAGTATTTACCCCTTCCTGATGTCTTTGCATATGCTTTCTTTCTTTTTGTATATTTGCTACAATATGACAGATATTTTTTATATTATGAGAAATATTACCCCGTTAAATTTTGAAATAACTGGCTTTTTTCTATTTATTGGAAAGCTAGTTAAATTTAGTTTGCTACACGTAGGCCTGATTGCTGCAGGACCCACTGAATGAAGAAATCACTTAAACAGAACTTATCTGATTAAGTGAAGAGCACAAAATGCAACACATCATGCCACAATAAAGACAGAGCTAAAGAAACAAAGTTGTCTATCAGAGTGGAAAGGGTTAAGAGTTATGTGGGAGGCTGTGAATTTAGAAAATTTTAATGAACAGTAAAAGAGGAATAATAAATAATGATTGATTAATCAATAAATAATTCAAATGGTGAAGGGATTAACAAAAATAAAAGGCAAAAAAAAATTCTTACTTAAAAAAATTATATGAGAATTTTTTTCTAAAAATGCAATTTAAAAAAGAGAAATGAGTAAGGGTAACTAGAAGTAAGTAAGGGTATATAGAGTGTTTGAGGAGACGGGGAAATGTCAGTAAGTGTAGAGTAACTGTGACGGGTGGATGTCTCAGAGCTGAGAGTTCACGGCTGAAACGTGGCTTTCTCTGTTCGCTCAGTCCTCACGCAGAGCTGAGCGCTTTCTGCTCCTCAGTAATAACACAGAGATTTTTATTGAGCAGAACTGAAGCGTGTTTCAGGTTTTTAGTTGCATTTGTGCACGGAGATCGGCACAAACCTCAAGTGTCTCACCAGTGAGCACGCAGAGCGATTTTCATGTCATTTCCTTTTCTTCTTCTTAATTTTTTTTAATAAAACTGTTTTGCTTCATGCCACAGCCTTCAGATATATAATAACGACTCTAATCCGTTCATGCAGCTTCAGTTTCACACAGCCTGCAGCGATATTTACGAACACGGCTCAGTAACGGTCATGTCTGGACTGCGATTTAAAAAACGGCCCGCCGTGATCAGTCCATTTTAATAAATAAACAAAAATTAATAATAAAAATAAAATAAATATAATTCTATACATAGATTTAATTACTGATATTGAGACAGTTTTTTTAAACGAGGTTAATCAAGTTTACTTGATTTTCCTCCTCTATTCTTTCTTTATGTGCCTCCATCGATTTTTGTTATTCGCACGTAAAGTACACTTTTCTCCGTCTCTTGCTCACTCGGTTGGTGGGACTGCTGTTCTTCCTCCAGTGTTTCTCCCTGGTTAGTGTTCACAGCAGTCACCACCCGTGAATCCGAGGCCTTTATATTATTTATTTCTCCTACATTGGGTAGTCTGACACATTTTGTTGCATTTATTTTTTAGTTTATTTTACCTCTTTCAGCTTTCCTTTTTTATTTATCCATCTTTATCAAACACTTCTTCCACACTAAACTGATCTAGACGGCACGTGAGCATACAGAGACTTCAACTTCATCCAGGAGAAATCGGCTCAGTGGTGTTTGACTCTGTTGTACAAATAAGCACATAATAGCTTATATAATATGAAGAGGATTGCAGGTTATTGAGGATAGACGTCAAATCACTAAAGACATACTGAATTTGAATATCTGTCATTTGCTTTGTTACACATTAAGCAGACACCAAAGGGACACTGGTACGGGCATTTCTTTTCACCATCTGCATTTGAATTTAAGTGCATTAGCAAAACTGTCAGTTTCGACCAAAACTGTTTTGGTTGAAACTCCCAAAGATAACCGGGTGATTAACTCTTGTCTGTTTTATTTAGCAGATCACAGCAGTAGGTTTTTATTCAGTTCATTAGTTTCACGCGTAGAGTACCTTTGTCATGCACTGATGAGTGTGATTGACAGGCCAGTACAGTCAATGAGAAAAAAAACAGCGAAACATAGTATGACCAAGTTAAAAAAAAAAGACTCCAATTTTTTATTTAATGGATTCAAAATGAGTGACTGAGAACATAAACTCTGCAGGGAAGTGTTTACACGTCTAGAAACAGAGCTGCTTTCTCATGTTCTCCAAAAGACTTTCAGGGTTGTTGTTTTTTCATTTTTACGAGCACAGCTATCACCATCTGTTGGCCTTCAGCTAGAATGCACTTTTAAGGCATTTCCACACTGACTTCATTTTTAACTACCTGTCTGTAGTTATAGCCAATCTGCCTCTGAATCAGGAGAAGTCTATAAATTGTAGGTACAATAATAAACTAGGCCAGCCTCTCCACAAACAGTCTCTGCAAGAAACTGAGTAAATCAAGTTCTCAGTCAGTGTCCTGGATCCATATTAAAAAACTGTTACTTGTTTTAGATTTTATTGTCTCTCTTTGCTATGTTGTCTTGATCCATTAAAAATGACACTTCACTGGACGTTGGTCAGAATTCACTGCTGCACTCTGCGTGCACCGTGGGTGGTTTCTGAATATGCTGAACAGGAGTAGAAACCGGATAAATTTGGAGTTAAATGTAAGAGGACAGCTGATGTTGTGATACACAGCTCTATGCATGTTGAATATTTTTGAAACAGTTGTTTTGAACACTGTTAGAGCTTTTGTTTGGTTTTTGTTTGTTCACATTCAAATGGTCAACAATCAGTTAATGCTAGTAGAAGCAACAATTGTTTTTTATTTTTTCTCAATCTACATTTGGACGTGGACAGCACAGCGTCTGCCACGAGGGGGTGCAGTTTAGTAAGTTTGTAAAAAAGTAGTAGAAGAAAGAAACTCTTGTTCTGTTTTTAGTGCCACCTACACAGGATTACAGTGTCTGTCTGCTCTCTGGTTGCAGCATATAATAAGTGAAACCTGAAGTCAGTACTTGGAATCCATTGCAGTAGTAAAATGCGTAGAGACGGAGCATTTATTAATTAGAAATAATAATAATTGTATGTGCTAATGCATTTATGCAGCAGTGCTGACAGTGCATTGTCACTGTCTGGGACAAATAATTCACATTGTATGACTTTAAAGAATTAATGAAATAACACAAACACATCACACCACTATAGATGTCTCATGTATTATGCACACCACATTAAATTCAAGTCAATGAAGAGTTACATGTCGCAGTATCTCTGAGTCCTGATCTGCTGATCAGGAAACAGAAGAAGCTGTCAAGTGGATAGTGCACTCTATTTTTTTAAAGTTTCATTACTGCAATGATCATCAGCCTCAAAGTTGAACTTTCTTTTTTGCTTATGAGAAGTTTTAATTTCATGTTGGGAATGTCCGGATATTCAAATATTACAGGCTGGTAAAGAGGAAGTAAGCTCGGACAGACTTTGACAGCTGTCTTATTAATGTGTTGAAACCACAACGGTCACATGTTTGCTGTCCTATGTCTTATTTTAGATCATTATGTGGATTATATCTCATGTGCAGCTCTGACCATGTGACATTTTCTAACAGTGAGACGAACAGAATGACTATGAGTGTAACAACAGCTGTGAGTGGGATTGTTCTCATCGTTCTGTCCATGTCAGGTACTGAACATCTTTTAAATACACTTCTTACGTCTTTAGTACAGTTATTATAGTTGTTGTAAGTATATTTACTTACTGGACATCATCCTGGAACACTGTATGCTTTAATGTAATTATTTCATTAAATAACCGGAACTTCCTGCAGAGATGGTTAAACTGCTTGCACGTAATAAGAATAGTGATGGTTTCAGGCTAAATATAAAGCAACAAGGAATTATTTCCAGTCTTACATAAACTGAACATGTTCTTTTTATAGAAACCTTTCAATTAAGAAAATGAAATATTTAATGTAAAATGTGGTGAACAGTTTTTACCTGTTCACCACAAACACAAAGTAAATTTGTAAATTTTCTTTAAAACTTTTTTCCATAGTTAAGATTTCCTTTTTGAATTGTGTATTTGTTGTTTCAGTTTGTGCAATGGTATTCTGACTACAATGTGCTATTTCTGGAACATTTAGCAAAATTCATATTATCAAGACATCACAGTCTGATGCTGAAGAGTTTCACATTTCTTCAGCAGCTCCACGCTTCAACGAACATGGGAAACCAACCAAGCAAAGACACGACACGCCCTTCTAACTGTTAGCATTTAGGATTTTCCCATCCATATCACAGGTGGAAATTCTCCAGCAGCCAGGAATGCCCAAAACACAGAGTCAAGTTTCCCACATTTGTTTTCTCAGTCATTATTAATATATGGATGGATTACTGAGACATGTGCATTAGGAATATCCAGCTTATCTTTGAGAGACCAAACCGTATTGTCTCAGTTTGAAGTCTGCATTATGTATTCAAATATTTCTTGTGGAGAAAGTTTTGTGACTTCAGATGAAAACAAAATACAATTTTGACGTTTAAAATTATGCTAATCTTGACTGTGGTTTCTGATGTTTCAGTGGCGCACAGTTGGAGAGAATGGGAAGTGACTTTTACTACTACTGAGATCTGTGCCATTAAAGGATCGACGGTGGTAATGCACTGCACCTACACATACCCACCAAGAATAAACAGCATCAATACCACAGTTCAGAATATCTTCTGGTTCATTTATGTGCCCAATGTTGAACCTGTGGATCTTAGAATAGATTCAAAGTATGCAGGTCGTGTTTGGTATCACTGTGGTACGAACGACTGCACTCTGAGAATCACAGACCTGAGAGAGAGCGACTCAGCTGTGTACAGATTAAAGCTCATAACAAACCAGCCAGGGGGGACCTATACTGGTTCACCTGGAGTCAGTTTATCTGTAACAGGTAAGACTGTTGTCTGTTGGATCAAATTCTTAACATTTATGAAACAGTGCAGCGAATTTCACTGTCTGTTATATTGCATTTTACTAATCCAGGTGTAAAAGTGCAGACGATTCACACATCTCAATGCCTTACTTATTGGTGCAACAAATTAGAGATGCAGTGTCACAGCAGTTGCCTTCCTCATCATTCTTCATACATCTGGTACAAGAATGGACACATGACTTCAACAGAATCACTTTATTCAGGCTACCTTTATTCTGGAGACAGCATTTCTTGTGCTATCAAGCCACATGAGACCTTTCCTTCTCCTTCTGTGTGTGAGTATACGCCACAGTCTTCCACTCATACTCTCCTGAGAACCCAAGCTCTTGTTTGGGATGTGTATTAAATGTTTCCTAGCTGTTTGTGATTAGTTGGATCTGAAAAGTATCAAAACTGAACATCATCTTTAAGCAGAACGTAATAAAAAAAATATGTAAGGGCAGTACAGCATTAATAAAATATTATCTTAACAGAATATAAGAGAAAATGCATTTTCCCCATATTAGTACAAAGCGTCTCAGCAGGATATGATGCTGTTTCACGGCCAGATTTCCTAAATGAGCCAAATGGGAATTGTGAGCAGACAAAAATTAAGCCATGCTTTTATTCTGTGTGTCAGCAGTAAATTGTGTGTAACAAACATTAGTAAATAAGTTTGTGTACCTGATTTGAATATTCTCCCTGTATTTTCCGCCTTGACAAAGACCCTCGTAGAAATGTGTTCCCACCTCATGAATGCTGTCTTTTCTCTGTGCTGTCTTTTTAAATACAGACAGTATTTTTCAAATGCCAGAACCCAGATTGCGCTGATGCAATATTTATTATGTGCATCTGTTCCTTAATGTACTGTAGTAAGATATCTTTAACATGGAGAAGACTGTTCAAAGACAGTAAATGTATGCAAAACTGTGTTTTCATGGCGATCGTAAAAATAATTCTGTTTTTCAGGTGGCTATTATCAGTACTGCAACAGAGTGAATTACACTGAAAGAAGAATCTGTGCCTTCAAAGGCTCATCAGTGAACATTTCTTGCACATACTATCACACAGATCCTGTTGTGTCAAAATTCTGGTTCAGACCTGATCGTAGTTATTGGTTGGGAACTCACTTTCTGCTATGGGACCCTAGTAAAGACTCCCAGCATGCAGATCGTTTTCAGCTCCTTGAAAGAGAGAAAGGACGCTCCACTCTGAGAATCAGTGACTTGAGAAAGACTGACTCTGCAGAATACCGCTTCAAATTCACAACGCAATCGTTTCAATGGGGGAACATTTCACCTGGAACAACTCTGACTGTCACAGGTACTGACTGACTAATAAGTATTTATCTGTATTATAACCCTATACTATGTATAGTGCAGTGTTAATTTCAACATGTACATAGTCTATATTGTATGTGAATGACAACCATATATCCTCTTAGTAAACTTACAATCAGTGTTGGGGTCGTTATTACAAAAAAAAAAAAAAAAAAGCAATGTATTACACGTCACTCGTTACTTTTCTTAAAAGTAATGCAGTCCATTAATTTCACGTTACTCTGTAAAATGAACTAAAACACACTGCCACATTATTACCAGTCAACACTTTGAATCTTAGGCTACAGTTTCACATACCAACACAAATCTCTGTCCTTATGAGGACACACATACCGTTTTTTTTAGTGTTTACAAACACTAACCCAACAACAAAACAAAACAACATCAAAATACCCTCAAAACCAAAAAATACTTCAAAGCCATTGCCTCAGTTGTTCTACTGTAGAAACATATGCAAGCAGAAATGAAGGTTAGGCTACAGTGGTGCAAGCCTGACTGCCCATCAGTGCCTTTGTTTCTTGTTACAAGAACAGTTTCCTTCCTCATACTGCTCATAACCGTTACATGCTTACACTGATTTGTATTCTAATATCTTTAGGTAGATAGTGCATATTTCTGTTGTGTGCACTTATATTCATATTTATTATATTAATATTTTATATAGTCTGTATTCTATTTCTGTACCACTTTCTTTCGCATCATGACACCAAGACACATTCTTCATATGTGTAGAAACTTAATTCTGATGCTGATTTACAGGTTCTGGCTGCTGGGTTGAAGTTGTTTCTTTCCTGGAGCAGTTTTCAGTTTACCATTGCACTTTTCTAATATTGTGCATAAAAATAAAAGTAATGCCTATATCTCTGTTCCTGAAAAGTTGAAAAAGTTGAAAAGTTTCAGAACCCCTCTATCATCTTTTTCACTCTTGCTAGGTCTTTCAACGTTAACGCGGCATGATAACGATTAACACGAATAAAATTTTTAATATAATCAACCCATCTGGAGCACAGAATGGAGAAACTTTGAACAAACTGCTCGTAATGCAGTGACAGAGACATTTGAAGGATTTTGAGTCATTCTGCGCTCCAAATGGGTTGATTGAGTTAAAAATTTTAATCGTGTTAATCATGATGCGGCGTTAACGGGCGTTAATGCGGCGCTAACGCATCAAAGTGTCAACGTTGACAGCTCTAGTTCTAGTTCTAGCCCTAGTTCTTGCACATGAACGAAAATCAGCTGATTGTAGTGCAAGCAGAAAGAATACATGAATGTGTTACTGACAAATGTAATGTGATTACAGTAAAGTGTTACTTTGGAACACATTACACCCAACACTGCTTGTAATACTTATACAGAGCAATATTCTACTGCATACTTAAAAGCAACCTGTTAACGGTGGATCTAAGTCAGGTAAATTCTGACATTTTTCTTTGCAGATCCAGATATACAGGTACAGGTGGTTTGGTCCTCCACTGGCCCACAGCTGATCTGTCAGAGCAGCTGTTTTCCTTCTGGTCATTCATCCTTTGTCTGGTATAAGAATGAAGAGGAAATTCTTGGAGAATCTTCTTCCTTATACACAAAATATGCTGATGGTCCCGACAGCTACTCCTGTGCTTACGAGGGTCACCGCTCTAACCCAGTGTGTGAGTTTACTTCACAGTGCCACTTAACAAATGATCATCTTTGATCGTCAGTTGTTATATTACAGACAGAGTAAATTATGTGAATAAAGTACAAGTAGTAAATATGATAAGTATTGTATATGAAACATATTTAAAGAGAAACCAAGAAAAAAACGTCAAATGATTAAAGTGATCGTATCCACCCATCTTATCCAGTGATCTTTGACTAATCCTGAAAATTATCTTTGGCTGTTTGTAATCAAACAGTGAAACAACTTTGTCTTACTGCTCAACTGCTTCTTAGATTTAGTTCACAGATATCAATTACTGCTATTTTAATGTAGAATTTACGAGAATAATCCAAAATTCATTGGTCCACTGATGATGGAGAGTTCATTGGTCCACTGATGATGGAGAGTTCATTGGTCCACTGATGATGCAGAGTTATTGAGGCTGAGCAAAAAAAAGGCTCAGCCTATGTGACTATCAGACTGCTTCGCAGAGGACCAGTTTTTGTCCTTGTGCTTTCCTTTCTCCAAACACAGCACTCAGTTTCTATTTTGACGTGATCATTCCAGCAAAATTTGTTCATGCACTCTTGCTGCTCATATTTGTATCTTTAGTAAAGATAAGACTGGCAGCGACTCGACTGTGTTGTGTTTGTTGGTACACTTATGGCACTGGCTTCCTGTAGCAGGTTTATTTTGCCTCTAGGTATGTGTTCACTTTTGTTGAGATCAGAGATGGGCAGTAATCTGATTACATTTTTCAAGTAACGAGTAAAGTAAGGGATTACTATTGCAAAAACGGTAATTAGATTACCGTTACTTTCCCGTAGGAACGCTGCGTTACTGCGTTACTAAAACCGTGATTTTTTGCGAGAATGTCTCACGATAGTGACGTAAGCGAGTGCGCCGTTAGTGACAACAGCTGTGTGCAGATCAACAATGGATCACATATCAATTGTGGAAGAGAGTATGAGCGTGCAGTGTTTAAAGCGTGGAAGTACTGACCTTACTTTGAGTTTGATTCCATAAAAAGTGACAAAAACATTAGCGTCCATCGTGCGTGGGAAGAAAACTAAAACCCTAAACTTCCAAGCAAGCACCGAGTGCGCAATGACGTAATGGGAAACTCACAGAGAAACTCGCGGATTCTTCAACTGACCGCGGCACACCTGCACCAGGGTAACCCTCCGCCTACCGCAGTCCTGCTTTACAGGTGAAAATAGAGCAACAGGACCGCTGAGTCTTTGACTTTATTTATTTTCTGCTGTGTTTTACTTGAATCTATTTGAAAGAGTGAGTGTAAACACAAAAAATATTTTATTTTATGTGCTGGAATGTTTAGAAAATAGGTTTAAATGTTAAACTAATTTATTCAAGTCAGAGAATGTTGCATATAATTACATTTTTGCTTGATGCATCAAGTTAAAAGATTAAAACTGATAAAACAAGTTAAAAAAACAGACTTTTCCATTTGATTACATTTTGTATGATGGATTATGCAGAAAAAGTAGAATTGGGCTAAAAGATCTATCGCTTTATCACCTATTCAGGTTGTAAATCGTGTTTTTAAAAAGTAACTAAGTAATTAATTACTTTTGAAAATAAGTAATCTGTAAAGTAACGGGATTACTTTTTGGGGAAGTAATCAGTAATTAGTTACTGATTACTTTTTTCAAGTAACTTGACCAACACTGGTTGAGATTGTGTATTGCTGATGAGTTTATAGTATGAAGTTAGAAAATACTATGTTTCTTTCATTTTTATTTGTTGTTAACCAGGATGAGTGACAACGCCAAAATACTCTGTAGAAGAAATTATAGTATGCATCTTTTCACAGTTATTAAAAACAGGCACAAGCGACAGAATTTCCAGCAGCTGGTGCAGCTCAACCATCATCACTCTGGACAGTGACACACAGTTAAAGGCTAATAACACATTCATGTATGTTTTGTTGTCCAGATGCTCCAAAGGTTCCCTCAGTGATGAGGACGGCTCCTGGTGACATCATTAAGGGCAGTTTAATGTCTCTGACCTGCAGCAGTGAAGCTAACCCATTACCTAAGTATTCCTGGTACAGGAAGGCTCAAATACTGGTCAGTAAAGAAAAACAGCTGTTCTTCCAGTCCATCCAACCCTCTGATTCTGGAGAATATTACTGTACAGCTGAAAATGTGCTGGGAAGGAGGATATCTGAATTTATCTTCATTAATGTAAAATGTGAGTAAAGAATTATTTATGTAAATGCAAAATAAAAAGAAGTCCATATGATGCCCACCTTCTTCATACTTGTCATTATTAACATTGAGTTTCAAGTTTTTTTTGTCATATGAAGGTGGCACATTGCACATTATAATCAGCAAAATAGCAGATAAAGTAATTAAGGCAAAAATAAAAGAAAATGCATATAAATAAAGAAAAAATATAAAAATATAACAACAGCAGAATAAATAAATAGAAATTACTTAAACTACTGTAAAAATACTTTGAGCAGTTCAGTAGCCTGATGGCTTGTGGTTAGAAACTGTCCCTGAATCTGCTGATGTGGGTGTGGATGCTCCTGTACCTCCTGGCAGGAGCATGAACAGTGTGTGGCTGGGATCAGAGTCGACCTGGAGGGCCTTCCTGTCTGTAGAGGTCCTGGATGGCTGGTAGTTCAGTCCTGGTCATGCATTAGGACACACTGAGCAGTAACAGCTCGTGAAGAAGCAGTTAAAAAATAATACAATTTACAATTTTATTTGAATGTTTCAAAGGGGTTTATCACAATACCTTGCCCCACGTCCTGCAACACACAATCTACCTAAAATTTGTGATCTATCTTGCAGATGGTCCAAATACGTCAGTTGTGTTAATGACACCTTCTGGTATGATAGTGGAGAGAGATTCAGTCAATCTGACTTGTAGCAGTGATGCTAACCCAGCAGCTAAACACACCTGGTACAAGGGGAACCAAACCCTGCTTGCAAGTCCAGTAAGCATCTATCATTTCACTGCCATCAGCTCAGAGGACAGCGGGAATTACTCATGCAAGTCTGAGAATCAGTATGGACAGATAACCTCAAATTCTCGATTCATAGATGTTAAGTGTAAGTAAAATTCGATTTTTCACTTCAAGTATCTATGTATCTCTCTCTCTCTCTCTCTCTCTCTCAAATATATATATATATATTTGTTCTTTCCCAGATGCTCCAAAGTTTCCCTCTGTGTCAGTGAGTCCCTCTGCTGAGATAGTGGAGGGCAGTTCAGTGACTCTGACCTGTAGCAGTGATGCTAACCCAGAAGCTAATTACACCTGGTACAAGGAAGGCGAAGACTCATCAAAAGCATTGGGACAGAACTTCACTATTACTGAATTTAGAACTGAACACAGTGGGAGTTATTACTGTAACGCCCAGAACTCAAGAGGACAACATAGGTCCACCTTACATCTGATTACTGTAGCAAGTGAGTTAGAGGTTTTTGAATGGTTTTAGTATGAGAATGGTCTCTATGCAGGTGAACACCTTTTAAGTGTGTAGTCATGTATAAGAATTTTCTGATGTTCCTGATTTGTTTCTATTATCCTTTATGACTTCTCAGGTACACGGAAAGCAGCAGTTACTGGTACAATCACTGCTGTTTTCCTTGCTATCACACTGGTCATGGTTTTCCTGTGCATTAGGTGAGCAGTTCTGTGATTCTTATGAATCAATTAGTCTGTCATCTCTTTGATACATAAATGTGCTGTTACATTGAATTCTTGTCTCCTATTTAGAAAATGTAAGTGGTTCACACAACAGAGTAAAGATGGAGAGAAACCTTCCAGTGAAGAACAGGTGAGAAAGTATTCCACTGTGAAAGAAAAACACTTTAAAAACACACCTTAAAATAAAGCTGTAACCTTGGAGTGACAGCTTTATCTTAAATAAAGCCAAGTTATTTTGGAGCATTGTAATCTCAGCACAATATGTTTTCCTGCATTTCTACATTCCCTGCTGATCAATATGAGCAACACATATTAGAATGCAGTGCAATGGGATTTCTAATTTGTTTTGCATTGTGGCAATAAATGGAACAGGCCGATGAGGTCAAATTGAATTGAATAATCAAAAAGAACTTAAGAATATTGGATTTCTTTTTTGAAAATACCACTAAACAGATCATCACTTAAATGTAGGTACTAATATTTTAAGTATCTAACCACTCTAATCCTCTAACATGTTAATTCTGACATAGTTTATCACATTGATTATTTTTAAAACCTTGTGTGGTCTAAATATATATTTTTTCAAAAAAGAAGTATTGACCATAATCAATTAAAAAAAACCCCAGAAAGTCTCGATACTTATTGAAGTATTTCTACAGTAAGTATCAAGTTCTGGTTTCATCAGGTGAACATGGATCCAGTGTACGACACCCCGTCAGCTGTAGCAGAAGGAGAACCATCAGGTCATCAGGATAACCTTCACTACAGCACCATCCACTTCTCTCAGAATCAGGGAGACGCTCTGTACTCCAACATCGGCCCAGGTCAGCTATACGGACACAAAGATGAAGAGGCCAGTGAAGCTGAATACACTGCTGTCAAATGTGACAATTCCAGTAGAGCCCAAGGGTGAGAAACAGTTTTCATTGCCGTACAATTAAAGGAAACATCTGATTAGAAACTGATCATGTAAATCCTTTTTTCCCTTCACAGAACAAGATGTCAAGGAAATGGGGACGATACATTTACACTGTACAGTACAGTCAAACGTTCATGAACAACGACTCTGTGGTTTACTCAAAGTGTCTTAAAAAACAAAACAAATAATGACTTCACAACATAACCACAGCCATTCAGGATTTGTACACAAACACATAATAATTACAAAATAAAATATTTTTCGTAACTGATGTAATTTAATTATTGTAATTTAATTAATTAAAGAAAATTCAATTTCCTTTTTAAAAATAAATATATCAGTACTTCCTAGAAGGTCCTTTGGCAGTAGTATTAATAGCTGTATCATTTAATCCTTTTAGGGCTCACCACAGAAGATCATCTACCTCCATCTCATCCTATCCCATGCGTTCCCTTCTGTCACACCAACCCTCTGAATATCTTCCGTCAGTAATCCATGAACCTCCTCTGAGGTCTTCCTCTTTACTCCTGCCGGGCAGCTTCATCTTATTCCTCTTCTGCACATGACTAAACCATCTCAACCTCTCTAACTTTTTCTTGTAACTGCTCAACCTGAGCTGTCCCTCTAATATACTCACTTCTAGAGATGTCCTTCTGCATTTCTCCCCCGTAACAGTATATCAACCCAACACCTTCTCGTCACCTCCTCTCCAATCACCAAACTCTACCCACTGGAGAAAATTCCCACCATTTCATCCAACTTACTCCAGAATATCTCTCGTTCTAACCGGCGTCCAAATGCACTAACAACATACAACATCACTCTTTTAATTTCCAGTTTTGAACTCATTACATTATCTGATCTTTCTTTCCTTTCACCTGGTCCTGTACACAAATGATATGTCTATCATATTTCTTATCATCAAATCAGCAAGCTCTCTCCCTTTAACACTCCCTACATAGTCCCAACTATCCTTGAGTGATCTGGTATGAAAATCTTATTCATCATGAGCACCATGTTTCATTTGGTCAAGGTTTTACAAGAGGAATTTATCATCTATTTGTTTTCAGATATATTACAATAAATTATAGTAGCACTTTTGGAAATACCTTGATGGTATGAAAATTTTTCATGTCAGTCAAATTGCTTAACAATTTAATTAACAACTTTTAAATACATTCTTTTTTCATAGTATAATCTTCACGTACTTCATCCGAAGCACACTTTCTGTGTACTCACTACCTAATTTATAGCCAAAGTATTCACTCACTGTCTCTGTACTAGGGCTGGGTATCGTCACTGATTTCTAGAATCGATTCGATTCCGATTCACAAGGTCCCGAATCGATTCGATCCACGATTCAATTCAATTCGAATCGATTTGAATCTGGGAAATTTTGCCTCAGACAGTCAGAAATATTATAATTCAGATCAATACATTTACATATTTTTGTATCAAGGAAGCTGACACTTTCGAGACTTTATCAAAGGTTGTCTGTTCACCCTGCATAATGTTTCTGACACGTAAGACTATCAGCCAATCACATAGCAGCAACTCAGTCATTTAGACATGGAGATACAATAAAGACATCAATGAAGTTCAAACTGAGCATCAGAATGAAGAAGAAAGAAGAAAGATGATTTAAGGGACTTTGAACATGAGGGGGCTGGTCTTGGTGTTTCAGAAACTGCTGATCTGCTGGGATTTTCCCACACATGCATCGCTAGAGTTTACAGAAGATTGTTGCAAAAACAGAAAATATTCAGTGAGCAGCGAGAAAGGGTTTTGTTGAGCTCAGAGGAAAATGTACAACCTGCCTCAAGTTAATAGGATGGCAACAGCGAGTCAAATAACCACTCATTACAACCAAGATCTGCAGAAGAGCATCTCTGAATACTCAGAACACTGAACCTTGAAGCAGACAGACTACAGCAGCAGAAGACCACACCAGGTGCTGCTTCTGTCAGCTAAGAACAGGAAACTGAGACTACATGTCACACAGACTCATTTTAGTTTAGACAACATGAAACTGAAAACGTGTTTTATCAGTGTTTCAGGCCTCTGGTGTTGTATTGGTGTGTTTGATATTTTCTACTTCCTTACTCACACTAGGGCTGGGTATCGTCACTGATTTCTAGAATCAATTCGATTCCGATTCACAAGGTCCCGAATGGATTCAGTCACGATTCGATTCAATTCAATTTGATTTGAATCTGGGAAAATTTGCCTCAGACAGTTAGAAATATTATAATTCAGATCAGTACATTTACATATTTTTGTATCTATAAATCAGAATCAGAATCAGAATCAGAAAGGGTTTTATTGCCAAATGTTGAGCAGGTTTACAACATTAGGAAATTGCTGCGGTGCTTCAGTGCAAACATACTGTCATAAAAATATAAAAATAAGAATAAGAATTAAAAGTGCTAAGTGGATAGATATATACATGATATATACATGAGTGCAGGTGGTGATCAGTGCCAAACATGGAATGATGCAGTGAACACAGCGTAGGGTCATGTGTTAGTGGTGGGAACAGTCATACGGTTATTGTTCATGTGTCCGACAGCAGAGGGGAAGAAACTGTTCTTATGGCGAGAGGTTCTGGTGCGAATGGACCGGAGCCTCCTGCCTGAGGGGAGCAGGTCAAACAGACTGTGTCCAGGGTGAGAAGGGTCAGCTGAGATCCGAGCTGCACGCCGCAGTGTCCTGGAGGTGTACAGGTCCTGCAGAGATGGGAGTCTGCAGCCAATCACCTTCTCAGCAGAGCGCACAACACGCTGCAGTCTCTGTTTGTCCCTGATAGTGGCTCCAGCGTACCACACGGTGATGGAGGAGGTGAGGATGGACTCGATGATTGCAGTGTAGAATTGCATCATCGTCCGTGTTGGCAGGTTGAATTTCTTCAGCTGCCTCAGGAAGTACATCCTCTGCTGGGCTTTCTTAATGACGGAAGTGATGGTGGGCTCCCACTTCAGGTCCTGGGTGATGGTGGTACCCAGGAAGCGGAATGAGTCCACAGAGGTGATGGGGGTGTCAGTCAGGATGATGGGGGGGAGTGGGGCTGTGTGCTTCCTGAAGTCTACAATAATCTCCACTGTCTTCTGGGCATTCAGCACCAGGTTGTTGTGGCTGCACCAGGACACCAGACGTTCAACCTCCCTCCTGTAGGCAGACTCATCCCCGTCCGAGATGAGTCCGATAACGGTGGTGTCATCTGCAAACTTGATTAGCTTGACAGACTGGTGGGTGGAGGTGCAGCAGTTGGTGTACAGGGAGAAGAGCAGAGGAGAAAGAACACAGCCCTGAGGGGAGCCGGTGCTGATGGTCCGGGAGTCCGAGACATTCTTTCCCAGCCTCACATGCTGCTTCCTGTCCGTCAGGAAGTCAGTGATCCACCGGCAGATGGGATCAGGCACATTCATCTGGGAAAGCTTGCCTCGGAGATGGTCTGGAAGGATGGTGTTGAAGGCAGAGCTGAAGTCCACAAACAGGATCCTGGCGTAGGTTCCTGGGGAGTCCAGATGCTGCAGGATGAAGTGTAGGGCCATGTTGATGGCGTCATCTACAGACCTGTTGGCTCTGTATGCAAACTGCAGGGGGTCCAGGAGGGGGGCCGTGAGGGTCTTGAGATGGGAGAGAACTAGGCGCTCAAATGACTTCATGACCACAGATGTCAGAGCCACGGGTCTGTAGTCATTTAGTCCAGTGATCCTAGGTTTCTTGGGGACAGGGATTATGGTGGAGGACTTGAAGCAGGCAGGCACATGGCATGCCTGCAGTGAGGAGTTGAAAATGCCAGAAAACACTGGGGCCAGCTGACACTCGCAAGACTTTATCAAAAGGTGTGAGCATTACAGCAGATGCCTTTGTGTCAAAGTAGCTGAAGATAAAACACAGAAAAACATGAAACTAATTATCCTGGCCTGGGATTTTATAAAGATATACTGCTGTACATCAAAAACGAAAGAAAATCATTAATCAACTTATGAACATTACCTCTGAAGTTACAGCGGTTTTATTAGAGACACGGCTAAGCATTTTGCATAATTTTAAAAAGTTTAAATTTGTTCAGTATTGAACGGCAGAAATTAGGTTTTCTTTTCGGAAGTACTGTATGTAAAAAGAAAAAAAAACAGCGGCCTGACAGCGCTGTAAATAACGGTAGTCTTGTGTGTAACAAGCAAGCGAATGATGCAGAAAACAGATTTTTAGATGGGAAGCTGTTCTTGAAGTACACTGAGAAAGAGAGAGAGAGAGAGAGCTGTGCATGAAGTGTGATTTTATCGTGGTGGAAGCAAAACAGCAAAAGTCAGAGTGAATCCATGACGATGTTTATGTGAAGCATAGTTTGGATCTTCTTTTGCTGCTGGTTCGGTCAATATTGTTTGGAGAGAGATAAAACTAACAACTTTAGAATCAGCGCAAAAAGGATGTAAACACAAAGCGCGGACCCACCGAAACATCAGAATCAGCGAGCTGTCGGGTTTCAGCCCTGACCGTGTCTGTGCCGTCGGGTGAGAAAGGCGACATCTCACTGATTCTGATCCGCGGGTCCGCGCTGTGTGTTTACGTCTTTGTGCAGAAGCCGTGTACCTGCTCTCGTTTACTGTCTTAAATGTTTGGTGGTTGTTGAAATTTTATGACGTTTCACCTGAGATTCTGGCATTTTGGGCAAAATACATTTATATAAGAAAAATCGATTCAGGATTTTAATGAATTGATATCACGTTGTCCAAGCCAGAATCGATTTTAATCCATCCATCCATCCATCCATTCGCTTCCGCTTATCCTTTTCAGGGTCGCGGGGGGCGCTGGAGCCTATCCCAGCTGTCATAGGGCGAGAGGCGGGGTACACCCTGGACAGGTCGCCAGTCTGTCACAGGGCCAACACACAGGGACAGACAACCATTCGCACTCACATTCACTTGCACATTCACACCTAGTGGCAATTTGGATTAACCAATTAACCTATCCCCACAAGCTGCATGTCTTTGGACGGTGGGAGGAAGCCGGAGTACCCGGAGGGAACCCACGCAAACACGGGGAGAACATGCAAACTCCACACAGAAAGACCCTGGCCTGATGGTGGAATTGAACTCAGGACCTTCTTGCTGTGCGGCAACAGTGCTAACCACCATGCCACCATGCTGCCCGATTTTAATCGATGAATCAATTATTAAAACCCACCCCTACTCTGTACTGTTTCGCTAGCTTAGCTCGTAGTCGACTCGTTAGCACCATGGCTACTTCACCTGTCCCTCCTGCACTTTCTTGCTCATTGTGTCAGATGTTTAGTTACTCCTCTGCCTCCTTTAGCAGTAATATATCTGTAACAAATGTAGCATGTTTGCAGCTCTGGAGGCCAGGATTACTGATTACTGAGACTCGGCTTCGCACCCTTCATTCACCCGTAGCTAGCCAGGCCCCTGTAGCTGGTGCAGCCGAAGATAGCGTAGGCCCCGCTAGCTGTTCCCCGGCAGACCCCAAGCAACTGGGGAAAGAGGGTGGCTGGGTGACAGTGAGGAGGAAGCATAGTCCTAAACAGAAGCCCCAGGTACACCACCAACCCGTTCATGTGTCTAACCGTTTTTCCCCACACAGGGGGTCAAACTCTGGTAATTGGTGATTCTGTTCTCAGACATGTGAAGCTAGACACACCTGCAACCATGGTCAATTGTCTTCCAGGGGCCAGAGCAGGCGACGTAAATTCAGTAAAATCATAATTCCCGTCGGCAGTAATGACACCCGGTTACGCCACTAAAATCAATATTGAATCACGTGCAACTTTGCCAAAACAATGTCGGACTCTGTAGTTTTCTCTGGTCCCCTCCCCAATCAGACCAGGAGTGACATGTTTAGCCGCATGTTCTCCTTAAATTGCTGGCTGTCTGAGTGGTGTCCCAGAAACGATGTGGGCTTCATAGATAATTGGCAAACCTTCTGGAGGAAACCTGGTCTTGTTAGGAGAGACGGCATCCATCCCACTTTGGATGGGGCAGCTCTCATTTCTAGAAATATGGACAAATTTATTAAACCCCCCAAAATATGACTATCCAGAGTTGGGACCAGGAAGCAGAGTTGCAGTCTTACACGCCTCTCTGCAGCTTCTCTCCTCCTGCTACCCCCCCCCCAAAAAAAAACCCCATATAGACTGTGTCAGCTTCCAAAAAGACAAAAACAAACTAAAAACCAGCAAAAAAAAGACTTAAACATAAACAATTACAAAGAAAGAACAATACAGTATCCACATCTGAACCAAAGAGTAAAACAGTGAAATGTGGATTATTAAATATTAGGTCTCTCTCCTCCAAGTCTCTGTTAGTACATGACTTAATAATTGATCAACAAATCGATTTACTCTGCCTTACAGAAACCTGGTTGCAGCAGGATGATTATGTTAGTTTAAATGAATCAACACCCCCGAGTCATTCTAACTACCAGAAATCTCGAAGCACAGGCCGAGGGGGCGGTGTGGCAGCAATTTTTCACACCAGCCTATTAATTAATGAAAGACCAAGACAGACTTTTAATTCATTTGAAAGCCTGATGCTTAGCCTCGTCCACCCCAGCTGTAAAACTCAGAAACCAGTCTTACTTGTTATCATCTATCGTCCACCTGGGCCTTACACAGAGTTTCTCTCTGATTTCTCAGACTTTTTATCTGATTTAGTTCTCAGCTCAGATAAAATAATTATTGTGGGTGATTTTAACACCCATGTAGATGCTAAAAATGACAGCCTCAACATGGCATTTAATCTGTTATTAGACTCAATTGGCTTCTTTCAAAATGTAAAAGAACCCACCCACCACTTTAATCACACTTGTTTTAACATATGGCATAGAAACTGAACATTTAACAGTGTTTCCTGAAAACCCTCTCCTGTCTGATCATTTCCTGATAACATTTACATTTACAATAATTGATTACACAGCAGTGGAGAGTAGACTTTATCAAAGTAGATGTCTTTCTGAAAGCGCTGTAACTAAGTTGAAGAATATAATCCACCCACTGTTATCATCTTCAATGCCCTGTACCAACACAGAGCAGAGCAGCTATCTGAACACTACTCCAACAGAGGTCGATTATCTTGTTAATAATTTTACCTCCTCACTACCTACGACTCTGGATACTGTAGCTCCTGTGAAAACTAAGGCCTCAAATCAGAAGTACCTGACTCCGTGGTATAATTCTCAAACACGTACCCTAAAGCAGATGACTCGTAAACTGGAGAGGAAATGGCGTGTCACAAATTTAGAGGATCATCATTTAGCTTTGAGAAATAGTTTGCTGCTTTATAAGAAAGCCCTCCGCAAAGCCAGAACATCTTACTATTCATCACTGATTGAAGAAAATAAGAACAACCCCAGGTTTCTCTTCAGCACTGTAGCCAGGCTGACAAAAAGTCAGAGTTCTTTTGAGCCAACCATCCCTTTAACGTTAACTAGTAATGACTTCATGAACTTCTTCACAAATAAAATTTTTATCATTAGAGAAAAAATTACCAATAATCATCCCACAGATGTAATATTATCTACAGCTACTCTTAGTACCATTGATGTTAAGTTAGACTCTTTTTCTCCAATTGATCTTTCTGAGTTAACTTCAATAATTGCTTCCTCCAAACCATCAACGTGTCTTTTGGACCCCATTCCTACAAAACTGCTCATTAATTAATTCTTCGATCTTAAATATGATCAAACTATCTTTAATAATCGGCTATGTACCACAGGCCTTCGAGGTGGCTGTAGTTAAACCTTTACTCAAAAAGCCATCTCTAGACCCAGCAGTCTTAGCTAATTATAGGCCAATCTCCAACCTTCCTTTCATATCAAAAATCCTTGAAAGAGTAGTTGTCAAACAGCTAACTGATCATCTGCAGAGGAATGGCTTAATAGAAGAGTTTCAGTCAGGTTTCAGAGCTCATCACAGCACAGAAACAGCTTTAGTGAAGGTTACAAATGATCTTCTCATGGCCTCTGACAGTGGACTCATCTCTGTGCTTGTCCTGCTAGACCTTAGTGCAGCGTTCGATACTGTTGACCATAATATCCTATTAGAGCGATTAGAACATGCTGTAGGTATTACAGGTACTGCACTGCAGTGGTTTGTATCATATCTATCTAATAGACTCCAATTTGTACATGTAAATGGAGAGTCCCCTTCACACGCTGAGGTTAATTATGGAGTTCCACAGGGTTCAGTGCTAGGACCAATTCTGTTTACACTATACATGCTTCCCCTAGGCAGCATCATTAGAAGACATAGCATAAATTTTCACTGCTATGCAGATGACACCCAGCTCTATCTGTCCATGAAGCCAGATAACACACACCAATTAGTTAAACTGCAGGAATGTCTTAAAAACATAGAGACCTGGATGGCCGCTAACTTTCTGCTTCTTAATTCAGGTCAAACTGAGGTTATTGTACTCGGCCCTGAAAAGCCTAGAAATATGGTATCTAACCAGATTCTTACTCTGGATGGCATTACCTTGGCCTCCAGTAAAGCTGTGAGGAACCTTGGAGTCATTTTTGACCAGGATGTGTCCTTCAACGCACATACACAGCAAATTCAAAAGTGTTAAATGTTTTGGTGTTAATAGTCTTCTTGCAAAAGTAGAGTTAATTTTACTCTAAGCAGAGTCACATTCTTTTAATGTAACTCTGAGGTGTAAAATGATAGTAGTTAAAATCGAGTGTTAAAAATGAGTGTTTCTCTGTCAAATCTGGGGGTGTTACAATGGAAACATTAACTCTTGACCTCTTAACTCTGAACTCCTACAGGGGCTATGACACCAACAGAGTACATTCACAGACTCCGCCCCCAGCACCATAGGCTCCAATCGAAGCTGAAGTGAAGCCGTTTCAGAACATTTTGCTCTACATATTTGAGTTGTTTGCCATGCTTGGTAAGTCATTCTTTCAAAGATTGTTTCAATTATTATTATGAGCTTTTACTTCTGTGGCTCTTTGGAGTTGAGACAAAGCTGTGTGAAAGGCATTAGCCATGTTGCTCGCTGATAGCATAATATTCTGTTTTAGCTAGCTGAAAGGTATTGTTTGCAGGCAAATACCACAGCCTTGAAAAAAAGCTTGCATGTGAATTTTCAGTCAAACCTTTGGTCAAATACGCCTAAAACAATGTCTAGAATGTGAAATGTTGGTATAATGGTGCTGCTTGAAGCCTGAAAACGATCGCCCATAAAAAAGCGAGCAAACAGCAGTAGCTGACGTCCTGATTGGATTCTACGTTAGCATAGATCCCTCCAGAGTTTTGTGCACACGGTTTAGGTAAAAATGAAAAAGGTTGAGGTTTTACATTTAGTTCAGTATTACCTGTTGCCTGTGTCTTTGTCTTTTGGGAAAATACTTTACACAAGTAATGGCTCAAAGAGGATTCCTTTTTTTTTTTTTTTTTTTTTTTACTGTGCTGCAATTGTTTACTGGATTATTTGTGCCATTAATTAGTGTCAACTAATTTTTATTCAATCTCCGCACAGGATATGCTTGTGAAGATGGAATATGGGGGAGAGCAGAAGTGCGTTGAAGTTCCACAAAGGGATGAATGAAGGACATGCATATTGTATTGAAGAAATAAGTGATGAGAATGCTGTTATTTGCATTTACCATGTCAGACCTTTTGATAAACAAAATTCTAATGAAAGTGAGAACATGTATACTGTTACATCTTTCAGAAAATGTTTTGAAATTGTGGTGCACAGTTCAGAATAAATGTTTTTCAAAAACCATTGCGTCTTTTTAGTAAATGTTTATTTCCAAAAGAAATTTCTAGAAGTTCAGAACAGTAAAATCCCCGCTTTTTAGAATGAATTAGAAGATAACTCTTACGTAGTTAAACTAAAATACTCTTTGAGAGTTAATATATAAACTCTTAACACCAAGTGTTAAATTATCAACTCCAGACAGATTTGGTGTTTAACACTAAATCAGAGTTAACGTACCAACTCTCCAAAAAGAGTTAAATTAACACTCTCTGGTGTGGACCCATATAGACACTTTAATAGTGTTGAAATCAAATCCGACAGTGTTAATTTGGACATGCTGGATTTGCTGTGTATTAAACAAATATGTAAGACTGCGTTCTTCCATTTGCGCAACATCTCTAAAGTTAGAAATATCCTGTCTCAGAGTGACGCTGAAAAACTAGTTCATGCATTTATTACTTCCAGGCTGGACGACTGCAATTCATTATTATCAGGATGTCGAAAAAACTCACTGAAAAGCCTTCAGCTAATCCAAAATGCTGCAGCAAGTGTCTTGACAGGGACTAGAAAGAGAGAGCATATTTCTCCTGTTTTGGCTTCCCTTCATTGGCTTCCTGTTAAATCCAGATTTGAATTCAAAATCCTGCTCCTCACATACAAGGTCTTAAATAATTAGGCCCCATCTTATCTTAATAACGTTGTAGTGCCATATCACCCTATTAGAGCACTTTGCTCTCACTCTGCAGAACTACTTGTTGTTCCTAGAGTATTTAAAAGTAGAATGGGAGGGAGAGCCTTCAGTTTTCAGGCCCCTCTTCTGTGGAACCAGCTTCCAGTTTGGATTTGGGAGACAGGCACTATCTCTACTTTTGAGATTAGGTTAAAAACTTTCCTTTTTGCCAAAGCATATAGTTAGGGCTGGACCAGGTGACCCTGAATCCTCCCTTAGTTATGCTGCAATAGACGTAGGCTGCCGGGGATTCCCATGATGCATTGAGTTTTTCCTTTCCAGTCACCTTTCTCACTCACTATGTGTTAATAGACCTCTCTGCATTGAATCATATCTGTTATTAACCTGTCTCTCTTCCACAGCATGTCTTTTATCCTGTCTTCCTTCTCTCACCCCAACCGATCGCAGCAGATGGCCCCGCCCCTCCCGGAGCCTGGTTCTGTCAGAGGTTTCTTCCTGTTAAAAGGGAGTTTTTCCTTCCCACTGTCGCCAAAGTGCTCGCTAATAGGGGTCATATGATTGTTGGGTTTTTCTCTGTATCTATGAAGCGCCTTGAGGCAACTTTTGTTGTGATTTGGCGCTATATGAATAAAATTGAATTGAATTAAGTTTTTTGTTATATGCAGACGAAACACTGGTTCATATTTTGAGCTAGAGGACTTTTTTATGCTTGAATGAGTCAAAAGTCAGTGTTAAATGGCACACACACCCACACACACAGACAGGAAAGCCTGGGGAACTACTATTGCTCCAGACCACTTTACAAAATGCCAAGAAAGTCTGGGATGATAGTACTGTTGCATAGTACTGTATACTGTATACCAGCTTCACACACAATATGACATATTTTGACCCAAAAACCCTAGAAAAAACGGAATACTCACATTTTCTATTTTAAATACGTAACGCGAGTACATGTATTCGGTTACTCCCCAACACTGTTTCTCAGCAGGGCTCAAGATTCGGCTCCCACATACAAGGAGACATTAATAATTGAGATATGAAATTACTTTGTGGGCCAGATATAATTGTATAAAACACCCCTGGTTTAGACCCTGTTTCTACCCAATAAGCCATTACACAGACCCACTGTATGCTTCACATATGTCTCAGTTTACCTACAGTGGCTTGCAAAAGTATTCGGCCCCCTTGAACTTTTCATCATTTTGTCACATTACAGCCACAAACATGAATCAATTTTATTGGAATTCCGTGTGAAAACCAACACAAAGTGGTGTACATGTGAGAAGTGGAACGAAAATCATACATGATTCCAAACATTTTTTATTAATAAGTAACTGCAAAGTGGAGTGTGCGTAATTATTCAGCCCCCTGAGTCAATACTTTATAGAACCACCTTTTGCTGCAATTACAGCTGCCAGAGTATGTCTCTACTAGCTTTGCACATCTAGAGAAATTCTTGCCCATTCTTCTTTGCAAAACAGCTCCAGCTCAGTCAGATTAGATGGACAGCGTTTGTGAACAGCAGTTTACAAATCAATTACGAAACGGGTGAGACAGCATTTCCTCTTCCTTCAAACTTCTTCCACTGTCTTCATCGCTGCGCTCTGGACACTTGTTGCTCACCCCATCGTGTGATTGTCTCACTTACGTGCTTTTGACTAGAACGCACAGGATTAATAAATTATTCACTGTATAAAAAGTAGAGGGCATAATGCATGTTCTCAAAATCTTTCTGAAGCGCCGCCCTCATTGCTAAAAGCTCTGATTTTCAGGAATGGAGTTGGCAATTAGATTCTGGAGCAGTTCTTGACCAGTGATGCCCAGCTTTCCTCACTGTCTTCCTTCTCTCACCCCAACCGGGTGCAGCAGATGAAACGAGGTGAGTAAAGACAAAATAGTCTGTGCATCATGGGAAGCCTCCAGCCCTCTTGGACAATTGCAGTGCAACTAAGGGAGGATTCAGGGTCAGCTAATCCAGCCCACACTGTAAAACTAATCTGAAAAACTGGGAGGTGGATCCACTGAAAACACTACACTGAAGTTGGTTTCAGTGGCTCACAGAACATCTGATGTGGTGTGCTCATTTAAACGCAGGATCCAGAGGGTCTTCCAAAGGGTTCATTATGACAATGGTGATTTAGTAGATTTAACAGATGTATGCTGATGGATTAATGGATGCATGTGTGGTGGCACGAAGGAGGATAACCAGTGAAGGTGAATAAGGGATGTTGACAACGCCACCTGGGGGGGGGAGAGTTACACCCCAGGAAAGATTTCTATGGCCAATGTGGATTTTACACTAGCTACCAAAGCCCACAGGCTCGTTATTAACAGCAGAGGTGAGGCAGATCAGTTTTACAACTCAAAACTTATTAAGAATACTACTAAAAGCAGAGAACTGTAAAATCAGATAAGTTCTTAAGGTAGCAGGGCTGAGACGGCAAGACAGTTACTCAATAAGAGCTCGATATAATAACTAAACAAAATGGTGGCGCCCGGCCACTTGAGGAGGCAACCCAAGGGTGCCACCTAATTCCACTGCAAACCTCACTGTCACTCACACTGCAATCTACCTATTCCCGGTGTGTACACTCTCATGAATCCGGGGGGGTCGATTCCACCTCACGTGCCTAGTCCCACAACGAGCGGCCGCACCTCCACCAAAGCAACAAAACATATAAAACATGAAACAAATCAGTAAAAGAGATATAAATGTAAAAAATGGTAAATGGCCTGTATTTATATAGCGCTTTACTAGTCCCTAAGGACCCCAAAGCGCTTTACATATTCAGTCATCCACCCATTCACACACTGGTGATGGTAAGCTACATTGTAGCCACAGCCACCCTGGGGCGCACTGACAGAGCCGAGGCTGCCGGACACTGGCGCCACTGGGCCCTCTGACCACCACCAGTAGGCAACGGGTGAAGTGTCTTGCCCAAGGACACAACGACCGAGACTGTCCAAGCCGGGGCTCGAACTGGCAACCTTCCGATTACAAGGTGAACTCCCAACTCTTGAGCCACGATCGCCACAAATACACCCTAAATGTGACAAATACACCCACCCAATTTGGAGTAAAAGACCATAAAACCAGGAGTCAGTCAAGGCCAGTCCATAGACGTTTGTAAAATGACAAGGCTACAACAACACAGCAGCAGTGTTGCACAATCCACTGTCTAAGGGGCAATACTAAAATGAGCGGCTTTTCTGAAGAAATCAAACCACTCTGCGGTGCTTAACCGCCTAACGCTATTGGCCACCTTTGATGGGAAAAGAATGCCAAGTGCCTTCGTGTGGTAGAGAAGCGCTACTGTTTCTGACAAGGCCTCTAATTATCAGCTGGGAAGGTGTGGATGTTAGTGCTGCATTCACGGACATCATGTAAAAGCCTACCAAAATCGACTTCACTACATACGGATGGATAGTAGTGATATAATGGGACTGTTTTCGCCCCCCAATCACCCCCTCAGGCGTGCTCGTACTGTATTTGGCACTTTTGCTAGTTCACGAGAGAGCTGACCGTCACTGATAACCGGTGATTGGGGGGGGGGGGGGGGGGGGGGGATCAATATCAGCCAGACAGTGGTAGAAAAAAGTAAGGTTCTCTACCCGCTGATTCAAATGTGTGATTTGTGATCAAAACCTTTTTAAAGTTGCGCATCTTGCGTTATATTCACAGGGCTCTGTTGGTGCCTGTCTGATTGCTCGAATAAAATATTTAATCTCATTTTGTTCATTGTTCAATAATCATATTTTTATAGAAAAAAAATTTGAGCAAAAGACAAACTTTATGTACAGGGAATAAAGTTACATTGAAGCCAAGCACACCATTGTGTTTTTTGTGACATTACCAATAAGTTTGATGTGTCACATGGCCCTCTTCCTATTGAAAAAAACAAAAGTTGTATTCAAGATGGCCGACTTCTAAATGGCCACCATGGTCACCACCCATCTTGAGGAGTTTGCCCCCTCACATATACTAATGTGCCACAAACAGGACTTTAATATCACCAATCATTCCCATTTTATTATGGGGTATCCATATAAATGGCCCACCCTGTAGTTACGTTTTCAAAAAACTATGATATTGTAACTCAGTTATTAACTTAGTTACAATATTATAAAAGTAATTAAATAATAATAATGGATTGCATTTATATAGCGCTTTTCGGGGCCCTCAAAGCGCTGAACAATTCCACTATTCATTCACTCTCATATTCACACACTGGTGGAGGCAAGCTACAGTTGTAGCCACAGCTGCCCTGGGGCAGACTGACAGAAGCGAGGCTGCCATATCGCACCATCAGCCCCTCTGGCCATCACCAGTAGGCGGTAGGTGAAGCGTCTTGCCCAAGGACACAACGACCGAGACTGTCAGAGCCGGGGCTCGAACGGCAACCTTCCGGTTACAAGACGAACTACCAACTCTTTGAGCCACGAGGAAAAGTAACTATTGTGTTACTTTAGGAAAAAAAGTTTAACCATCTGAGGTCCAGGGTTGATTTGACCTCAGCATGTCTAATTGCCTTGTTTGGTATCATTCTTTTCAGCACAACCTCACATCTGAATTTACAGTTATGTTTTCATTAGTACAATTGATTAAAAAAAAAGAAAAAAAAAAAAAGAACAACAACATGAAATCAGATATATTTTTTTACTGTAACAACAACAAAAAGCATGTTTCACAAATCATTTTCATAACATGAAATGCAAATAGAAATTGTAAATTTAATAAACCTATACATGAGTTTTGCAAATAAAAAAGGTACATGCAACTATTTACCTAAAAATGCAGGAAAGACTAAACTATTTACAGAACACTCTGATTCTGCATCAAATAAGATGCCACACAAATTATTTGTGCCACTCCAAAAAATTATTTCTCTCCACTGTAAGACAGAGGAGAACATCACAGGCCTGATACCTGCAGGCCTGACAGCCAGTGGTGTATCACTCCTCCTGTTTTCCACCTGGAGACAGCGTTTACACTGTAATCTGCCTTTGGTGGCTTTATGGCAGCAACTGTGACATTCGGCATCATTGTTCTGACACACAAAACAAAACCAACAGCTACACAACACACTAACTACATACTCCATACTAGAGCTGGGCGATAGAACGATAACGATATGTATCGCGATATAACTTTTACTCGATAGAGAAATTAAACTATCGCGATAGACCTCGCCGCTCTTGTCCTCTTAAAAAAAAAAAAAAAAAAAAAAAGGTCAGCCAATCCAAATTAAGTAGCGCAGAGCCGAACCAATCACAGCCGCAGCGTCACGTCGCGTGACTTGTTAGGTACAGCACAAGTGCCAAGCCGCACGTGTGTTTGTTTGGGAAGCAGCCAGCGGGTAATGGAGGAAATGAGTGTGCCAACTAGAAAAATCAACCGAGCGTGACCGAAGAGAAAACAGATAATGGTTCCAATGCCGGAGAGATTGTCGAACGGAAGAGCCATAGAAGTTCCGTAGTGTGAAGGTATTTCGGCTATTTCAAGTCTGACAAAAAACAGAGTAGTGTGCACTGTAAATTGTGCCGAAAGCAAGTCTGGAAAGACAATAAACTGGTGCATGCGTCACACTGTGCGCCACGTTATTGTTTCGGTGAAATGAATTTCTACAATACTGTTAATTCTACTCTCTGCAGTGTTTAAATGCTTACATATACACACAGTTACTGTCCGTCCACACATACGACTCGGTTCTGCTTCTATGCCCCAGCTTTGTTTACTTTTTCCCACCGAGGCTTCTAGACTTCTGATTGGCCAACATTTCTGCACGGTTAGGAATCTAGTGCCACCTGCTGCTTTGGCATGTTCATAGCAGCGTTTTCCTTCATTTCTCCCTTTATGTGTGGACAGGATTATTTTTTAAAACGAAAACGGAAAATCTCCGTTTTCAAAAATACCCGTGTACTTGTGGACGTAGCCTCAGTCTCTGACTGGAAGCACTAATTCGTCATTCGGCTTTTGTCAGACTAAAGTAACTATTAAAACTGTTTGAAAAGCTAAGCTATACAACAAGGAGAGATTGAGAATTTCCTTTTAGTTCTCAGTTTATTTGATATTGACAAAAGTTAGTTTTGTCTGTTCTTCTGTAAAATAAAGTAAGATTTATTTTTAGAATTAATATTTTGTTTCTAAGTGGAATTGACAATTTAGTCTGTTTCGTTTGTTCTATTTTGAAACTTAAACGCTTTAGCGGCTGCCTTTTGTATAGTTTGCAATATTTGCCTTTATTTATCTGAAAAAGTCTCATGTTTCTTTGGTACATCTACCCTGTTGAACTTATGGGAAATAAATATTTAAATAAAAACAAGCTGCTGATTATTTCACATTTTACTTGTGAGCAATGGCACATTTAAATCTTGCAAATATAGTTATTTGGCTTATATCGTGATAGATATCGTTATCGCCTGAAATGAAAAAAACATATCGTGATATGAAAAAATCTCATATCGCCCAGCTCTACTCCATACTATAGTGTCACAAATCTCTCACAAATCTCTCACAAATCTCTCACATCTCAAAACTCTCTCTCTCTCACCGCTGTCACTCCTAAAACTTTGGTCGTAAGCAGAGAGTGCTTACTAGTATAATAGAATAGTTTGTCAAAATTTGCCACCTACTTTTAAAATGAAACTAACCATAACCTCCTTCCTACCATGCTGTGTCTACCATTAGTTACCACGCTGACTTGTTCAACTTTGCGCTCTACACAGCTTGCTAAACTGTTAATCTTGTTAAAAGAGTACACTTCTATATGTGTATTTTTATGTGGCGAAACAAATGACTACCACGTCTGAATGCCTTCCCACATGTTTTACAATGATATGGTTTCTCACCTGTATGGATTTTCATGTGCTCTGTTAAATTACTTTTACGGCTGAACGTTTTCCCACATGTTTTACAATGATATGGTTTCTCACCTGTGTGCATTCTCATGTGCTTCTCTAGAGAACGATGTACAAACCTTTTCCCACATATTTTACAATGATATAGTTTCTCTCCTGTGTGGATTCTCATGTGCTTCACTACAGAATTCCTATGTACAAACTTTTTCCCACATGTTTTACAGGAAAACGGCTTCCCCCCTGTATGGATTCTATAATGCATATCCATTTCATAATTATATTTGTAGACTTCTCCACAAACATCACATTTTAAAGACTTTTTAGTTTTGTCAGACTTACACTGACTGTCTGGTGTAGGTTGGTATTCTACATTATTGTGACCTTTCTTCCCTGCTCCCTGATATTCTCTCACAGTTACATCAGAGCTGACACAGTTGAGATGGTCTCTTTTTGGTTCTGGTTCACTGTGGTCTTTTTCCTCAGCAGCAGTCAGCATAAAGGCATGAATCTCCTCCTTCAGTGCCAGCTGCTCTCCCTCCTGACTGCTACAGAGTTGCTCCTGTTCCTCTTTAATCTGTGGAGGTTCTGGTTCCCCCTGGTCCAGATTGGAGCTCATCTCCTGGTTCCACAGCTGCTGGTCAGCGACAACTTCCTCCTCCTTACAGACATGCTGCTGTGGGATGTCTGGAGGGGGAAAAGGAGACAATTAAAAGAAAAGTGAAGTGATAATAGAGAAAAAAATCATACTGACCAAATAGACAACACAAAAAAATAATTAAATTATGCTTGATATCTATGGCTGTTGGCTAGCTTAGCGTTAGCATGCTGTCTGCACAGGTGCTTGCACAGAGCCATAGTTGTGTTAGCAGCCGTTTTGTCCTGGATGCAGTTTCTACTTTACCATCATGGTCTCCTCCTTTTGTGCAATGAAAATAAATGTAATGGCATATGGCAAACTAAAATCAGCTGATTGTAGCACATGTGCAAGAGCAGTGGGAACAATAACCAGATAGACTAACAGACAGACTAACTATATGTTTACAGCAATGTCTGTAAACATATATTCAGTCACCCACTGGCGCTGAAAGGCTCTGCTTTCAGAATCAACTTTTCTCTCGACCATTGTGAGCAGCCAGCTTTGCAATAACAGAAGTTTGACTTGATTGACGCGGGAAGGTTCCCAGTTAGCCTAGCATTCAGCAAGGAGGCTGCAGCGCTGCATTATGGGACCTGTAGTTTGTATGTTATTAGCGCCTCATATCGCCGGGCCATGCATAACAATAATAGTATATCTATATAAAATGATCTCGCGGGCCGGATATAAATGTACGCCGGGCCGGATGTGGCCCGCGGGCCTTGACTTTGACACATGTGCTATAGGGGTTCCCACTTTTCTGGATTACTTACAGACACCTCTGTCTGCATAAAAACAGTGCTGGAACACACTGTGGTTACATACCCTCTGGAGCATCAGAGCAACAGTATTTTACTGCAGAAAGTAGTGTGTTGGCAAGAAAAAGGCAATTAACAATGGAAGATAGACAGAACATCATATAACTGAAAAATGTAGGTCTCTCCTACACTGCAAAAAAAGACCAGGTATCAGTGAGTACAGTTTCATTCAACATCAAAAGAAACAAACTCTGACTGCAAGAGGTCTGGCAGGCCCAAAGACACGACTGAATCAGAGGACAAGTTTCTGAGCGTTAACAGCTTGCGTGAATTACGGCTCACAGGGCAACAGATTCAAGCACAGCTTGAAATTTTCTGTTCATCATGCAGGATCTTTGTGGGCCGTTGATGAGAGGAAAGGATGGGTCACAGTGTGTGGCATCAACCCTCAAACATGGAGGAGGAAGTGTGATGGTCTGGGGCTGTTTGCTGGATCCAGGGTCGGTGACTTGTACAGATTGAGAGGCTTCCTGAACTAAAACAGCTACCACAGCATTCTGCAGCACCATGCGGTACCCTCTGGTATGCACCTAGTTGGTCAGCAAGATAATGAGCCAAAACACAAGCCCAGGGTGTGCCAGAACTACCTCAGAAAAAAAGAACAAGACGGTAAGCTTGAAAACACGGAGTGCTCAGCACAGTCGCCAGACTTAAACCCCACCGAGCTGGTTGGGGATGAACTGGACAGAAGAGTGAAAGCAAAGCAACTACAAGGTCCACATTTATGGGAACTTCAGCAACAGATATGGAAGAATATTTGATTTCTATTGGAGAAAGAATGTCACGGCTGTGTTCAGCTGCTATAGCTGCCAAAGGGGGCAACTTTGATGAGTCAAAATTTTAGAATACATTTTGGTCTATTAATTGATTCATGATTTCTTTTTTAACTCCAAGTGCTTATTTGTGCTCTGCTTTCATTTCAGAGTGCATTGAGACATTAAACTATGGATGTGCGATATGACCAAAATCTCATATCCCGATGTAAAACACCTCTTTTTTGCTTCTCATCTATAAACTCTCTCCATACTCTGTCACATGACTCTTGCGTAGGTGGTAGAAGAGGTTTGTCATGTTTGAGTCTGTGGTCTGGACCAGTTTGCACCATAATTTGCATAGTACAGTTTTCAGGTCCATGTCAGACTTTTCATAACTAAACCATGTCCCTGCTACAGAGGCAGCCCCTCATTTAGGAATAAGGTTCTGGATTTGTTTCGACTGATCCTTCTGTTTGAGCTACCATGTGGTGACTGTAAGCACCATTTAAAGTTACCTCAAATAAAAACATGAAGTAATTTGTTTCATGCATATTCTGAATTGTGATGTTTGAAAATAATGTATTTTGTCATAATTTCAGTTTATTTTGAATCTCAACAGGATCTTCACCTTTATTTTGAAAGGTTTATGTCAGGGGTGTCCAAACTTCTTTCACTGAGGGCCACAAACATAAAAATATAGGAGGGGCTGGGCCACTTACTAGAAATGAGGTATATAACCTTAACTTTACTGTATTAAAGTTAGAAAAATCACTTAAAAGTGGTCAAATGTGTGTTATATTGTTGAATATAATTAAAGACAAAACTGCCTTCATCACAGCTTTCCATAAATGGATCTTTATTGATTTATTCAGAAAAAGCTTTGGTACCTCATTCTCAGAACAGCAGCCTCAGATTTCTTCTTAGACAGAAGATTTACAGCACAGAGAAAAAACAATAAAGGGGAAAATGGGACGGGCACATTTCAAGTTTATTATTTAAGTTATTAGGCTTAGCAAAACATCTATTAACGTCCGTTTGAAATGATTATCAACATTAACAGACTGAACTGGACTTAATAACAGGAGTCCATATAATTTTAGTAAATTATTCTGGTGAGTATCAGCTGCGCTGGGTATGTAAATCGGGCCATCCTGCTGCTGATTGCCACTCGTGCCATAAATCCAGACAAATGTCACTTGATCAAGGAGCAGATCTGCATCAGATGGTGTGTACACACAGCGGTGTGTACTCTGTGTGTTAACAAGAAAAACGCATATAAGAAAGTGGTGCGCAAAAGCAGGGTAGTGACAGAATTGATGCGCATTATTGATATTTGAAGCATGTGTACCTGCACATTAACACACGGGTACTGTGGAATATATTTTTTACTCACCTAAAGTGCTCGTGCTCTCGTCCACTCCCCGCAAAAAAAATAGCAGCTGTGCGGTGTCTGTGGCATCGGTGCTCTCATCGAATGCGATGGAGTAAAAATCAAAAGCACAGCTTTATCAGACAGTTGCAGTTTAATGTTGGCTGACAAGTCTTCAATGCGTCGCATAACTGGATTTCTGGACATGCTGACGTTGTTGAATCCTGCACTTTTTCCGGGCACATTATTTCGGTGACTTTAACAAGGCCGTGTTTTACGAGGTCTCCAACTGAAAAAGGCTTGCCATGTCTTGCGATGAGTTGGGCGACCTCATAGCTGGCTATTGTAGCCTCTTTCTGGACCTTTTGAGCCTGAAAAAATACTGTTGCTGACCCCGCAGGAGAGCTACCTGTAGTGGCGGCACTCCGTCTCTATTTCACTCTTCTGTACCACCTTTAGGAGTCAGTCCAGCAATATGCATTTGAAACGCGAGCAAGTCCAGGTACTTTTCTTGCAAAAAATATGTTTATTGAAACTTTTAATTTACATGGCAAGACTCGGTCAAAAAACTGTGTTGCTTCCAGCTTATCCGACTCCCCAACTACGTAATTACAGTGTGCCGGAAGCCCAAAATACTAAAAAGCGCATTAGAATGTTGCACTTCTATATTCTATACATTTAACAAACAGTATTTTAAAATCAACTAGAATTATATTCTTAACATCAAACATATATATTTCTCCTCTAATCATTTTACCAGTACCAATAAAATTAACCTTTAATTGGCTCTTACACTACCCTTTGCTTTAATTTCTGCTCTCGCTCAGCACCAGTATAGGATGCATAGGCCTGATGTTTGGTTTCATAATGACGTCGTACATTATACTCTTTCATAATTGCCACAGTTTCAGTGCAGATCAAACAAACACACTTCCCCTTGAATTCTTTGAAGAAATATTCACTCTCCCACCGTGTCTGAAATTTTCTGCACTCACTTTCTACCTTTCACTTCTTTGGTACTGCCATGTTTAGTAACTTGGGGTAAATTTCTTCTGTGATTGTCCTTTTTGGTGGAGCAACTGCCTTGATCAACAGCAGCTCCCCCTGGTGTTAAAACTAAGAAGTGCAATACACTCAAGCAAAAGTTGAAGTGCGGGCCATATTCTATTCTATTTATAAAATTACACCACAAAACAAGCACTTGTATCAAGCCAGCCTCCAATTCAAGACTTGCAGAACGATATACGATAGAAACGATATAAATTTGGCCAACGATAGAGATATTGACTAAATTGCTCTACCGCGATAGCGGATGTTGATGATGTCATCAAGCTGCGCCTGTTTTGGTCGAAAGCATCACAGCGGCTACAACCATTATCGTCTGCAAATTATGCCTGGCGACAGTCATAGCAAAGAGATGAAGCACTTTTGAAATATGGGGAAAGCCAAAAGCTGCACTTCCGTAACATTGACTCATTAATGTCGAATTCTCTCGCAGCTGCTCTATTCCCATGTTGTTGCAGTATATTAATACAGTGGTTTTATTTATATATGTTTATATATAAATATACAGTGGGGCAAAAAAGTATTTAGTCAGCCACCGATTGTGCAAGTTCCCCCACTTAAAATGATGACAGAGGTCAGTAATTTGCACCAGAGGTACACTTCAACTGTGAGAGACAGAATGTGAAAAAAAAATCCATGAATTCACATGGTAGGATTTGTAAAGAAATTATTCGTAAATTAGGGTGGAAAATAAGTATTTGGTCACCTCAAACAAGGAAAATCTCTGGCTCTCACAGACCTGTAACGTCTTCTGTAAGAAGCTTTTCTGTCCCCCACTCGTTACCTGTATGAATGGCACCTGTTTGAACTCATCATTTGTATAAAAGACACCTGTCCACAGCCTCAAACAGTCAGACTCCAAACTCCGCCATGGCCAAGACCAAAGAGCTTTCGAAGGACACCAGGAAAAGTATTGTAGACCTGCACCAGACTGGGAAGAGTGAATCTACAATAGGCAAGCAGCTTGGTGTGAAAAAATCAACTGTGGGAGCAATCATCAGAAAATGGAAGACATACAAGACCACTGATAATCTCCCTCGATCTGGGGCTCCACGCAAGATCTCATCCCGTGGGGTCAAAATGATCATGAGAACGGTGAGCAAAGATCCCAGAACCACACGGGGGGACCTGGTAAATGACCTGCAGAGAGCTGGGACCAAAGTAACAAAGGTCACCATCAGTAACACACTACAACGGCAGGGAATCAAATCCCGCAGTGCCAGACGTGTTCCACTGCTGAAGCCAGTGCATGTCCAGGCCTGTCTGAAGTTTGCCAGAGAGCACATGGATGATACAGCAGAGGATTGGGAGAATGTCATGTGGTCAGATGAAACCAAAGTAGAACTTTTTCGTATAAACTCAACTCGTCGTGTTTGGAGGAAGAAGAATACTGAGTTGCATCCCAGGAACACCATACCTACTGTGAAGCATGGGGGTGGAAACATCATGCTATGGGGCTGTTTTTCTGCCAAGGGGACAGGACGACTGATCCGTGTTAAGGACAGAATGAATGGGGCCATGTATCGTGAGATTTTGAGCCAAAACCTCCTTCCATCAGTGAGAGCTTTGAAGATGAAACGAGGCTGGGTCTTCCAACATGACAATGATCCAAAACACACCGCCCGGGCAACAAAGGAGTGGCTCCGTAAGAAGCATTTGAAAGTCCTGGAGTGGCCTAGCCAGTCTCCAGACCTCAACCCCATAGAAAATCTGTGGCGGGAGTTGAAAGTCCGTGTTGCTCGGCGACAGCCCCAAAACATCACTGCTCTCGAGAAGATCTGCATGGAGGAATGGGCCAAAATACCAGCTACTGTGTGTGCAAACCTGGTAAAGACCTATAGTAAACGTTTGACCTCTGTTATTGCCAACAAAGGTTATGTTACAAAGTATTGAGTTGTATTTTTGTTATTGACCAAATACTTATTTTCCACCCTAATTCACGAATAAATTCTTTACAAATCCTACCATGTGGATTCATGGATTTTTTTTTTCACATTCTGTCTCTCACAGTTGAAGTGTACCTCTGGTGCAAATTACTGACCTCTGTCATCATTTTAGGTGGGGGAACTTGCACAATCGGTGGCTGACTAAATACTTTTTTGCCCCACTGTATATGCTGGCCCCTAGAGACTAGGCACGTACAAACTCCAAAACACATTTCTAGCGTTAACTGAACTTCCAAAACAGAGCTACCTAGATCACTTAAATTACACAATTGAAAGCACATGTGTATTGTTTGTGTATTTATACACAAGCACTTATATATATTCAAATAATTAAAAAAAAAAAGTTCATTTGCCTGTTACTACCATAAGATAAGATAAGATAACTCTTTATTGGCATTGCACAGTCATTCATTGTACAGTAGTACAATGAAATTGGAAAAACTGTCCTACGTCGGCACTACATATAACACAACACAACACGATATGACACATCACAATGCAACAAACAACACAACACAGTATATTAACTTAGTATAAAAAGAAGAATAAGTGTATGTGTATTGCACACTGTTATTATTGCACATTAATTATTATTGCACCTTGTTATAAATATAAATATTATTGTTATTGTTTCAAACATTGTTACCTCCCCCCTAAAAAAGTCCAGGGAGGTAGCCAGTCAGGTCAGCTATTTACATTGATCAGGGCTAATGCCCTGTTGTAAAAGCTGTCCTTGAGTCTATTTGTTTGAGACCTCAGCAGCCTGAACCTCCTGCCAGACGGCAGCAGCTTAAACACCCGGTGTCCTGGGTGTGTGCAGTCCCATAGGATGCTGCATGCCCTCTTGAGACAGCGAGTGCTGTACAGGTCCTTCAGGGAGGGAAGAGGATGTCCAATGATTTTTTGGGCCATATTGATGACCCTCTGGAGTGCCTTTCTGTGTGCTGTGGTGCAGCTGGAGAACCACACACCGATGCAATATGTCAGCACACTTTCAATGGAGCAGCGGTAGAAGACGGTCAGCAGCTCCTTCTTCAGGTCCATTTTTCTGAGGATTTTCAGAAAGTGGAGACGCTGTTGGGCCTTCTTTAAGACCGCAGAGGTGTTAGAGCTCCATTGGAGGTCTGTGTCTATGTGCACACCCAGAAACTTGAAGCTGGAGACCGTTTCCACGCACTCCCCGTTGATGCTGACAGGCTGCAGCTCGGACTTCCTCCTTCTGAAGTCAACTACCAGTTCTTTTGTTTTGGTGGTATTGAGGTCCAGGTTGTTGACTGCACACCAATCTGACAGCCTCTGAACTTCAGCTCTGTACGCCGTCTCATCTCCCCCTGAGATGAGCCCCACCACGGTGGTATCATCTGCAAATATGATGACTGTGTTGTCTGGGTGGGAACTAACACAGTCATGTGTGTACAGAGTGTACAGTAGGGGACTCAGTACACAGCCTTGTGGAGAGCCAGTGTTGAGGCTGAGGGCTGAGGAAAGATGAGGCCCCACTCTAACTCTCTGTACACGGTCTGAGAGGAAGTCTCTGATCCAGCGGCAGGTGGTGGACGGAAGTCCAATTTCCAGCAGTTTAACTATTAGTCTGTCCGGGAGTATCGTATTGAAAGCAGAGCTAAAGTCAACAAAGAGCAGCCTGGCGTAACGGCCCTGCACTTCCAGGTGAGAGATGGTGGTGTGGAGTGTTGTAGCGATGGCATCTTCAGTTGATCTGTTAGCTCTGTATGCAAACTGGAGCGGGTCGAGTGTGGGTGGCAGGCAGGACATGATGTGACGTCGGACCAGTTTCTCGAAGCACTTCATTATAACAGGTGTTAGAGCAACTGGTCGGTAAACGTTGAGGCTGCTAATGTTAGTATGCTTTGGCAGTGGGACAATTGTGGCTGACTTTAGGCACGGCGGGATGCAGGACTGGGACAGTGAAGTGTTGAAAATCTTAGTGAAGATGAGGAAAGAACAAGAAGGAGAGCTGAAAGACTCTTTTAGGACCTTTGCGGTTACCCCATCTGGTCCGGTGGCCTTCCTGGGGTTCACTGCCCTCAGTGTGCGCCTCACCTCATATTCCTGCACTATGAGGCTTGGGCTGCTGCTGCTGTCCAATGTTTTTGCTGCTGTTGCCTCTGGTCCCTTCACCTCAAAGCGTGCGAAGAAGTGGTTCAGCTACCACACACCAAATCGGGTCGTTGGTACTTCTTGGCTTGTGTAGCCACTAGGTAACAAAAGCTCAACACTGCGCCTAGCATCCTGGAGGACTTCTGTTGCATTTTGTATGCGCTTCGGAGCTTGTACGCGTCATTCACTTCAAAGATCCAGCTCTAAGAGCCGTTTCGTTCGCCACCGACACATCACTAGTGGCACTGGTTGCTTGCTTAACACCTCCATATGGAGATGCTTTGCGGAATACAGATTTGAAGTTGGACTTCAGTGTCTCCGAGTGACTTCTTGCGATCCAAGAATGGGGTGAAGCCGTCCTTCTTCGACATATCTCACCACTAAGTATCTCGCTCGGTGGAGCCTACAGTGCAGTTTTTCTCTGTCGTTCACTGTAGTTCCCAATATAATTTTTTATTTATTTTTATCTGTCAAAAGTGGCATATAAATTAGGGGTGCAACAAACGATTATTTTGATATGGACTACTCACCGACTATTTCTGCGATTAGTCGACTAATCAGATCATGCATCCATTGGCCATACAACGTACAGCTTATTGCACCACCATGCATCTGCTCTTATATAACTATCATTAGCTTACAGCTTTAAATGTTTAAGGTATGTGCTAACTAACAATAAAGACAAGATGATAGTTTATTAAATTTTAATGAAATTTGCAGATTGTTTCGGTGAAGTTTAATAAACTCCTTGCTATCCAAACTATAACAGGATACCGTAGCCTATATTATACAGTATATTCTCGAGCATCTCATACTACTGATAATCAGTTGTCTGCTTGACCTTTATTCAGCTGTGTAAAAACTATAACTTTGATCTCAGCCAAACCGATTTACTCAGGAACAAATAAAATACTGAAAAAAGCCAAACAATAACATTTTGAAGTTATCTAAGTGACTTATAAATCATGTGTAACCTGAGTAGCGAAAGACGGCGGGGGGTTTGAAAACGTGTGAAAAGTGGAATATAAATACATTTTGCTTACTTACGTCTCCAAAAAGCCTTCACAATAATAAATGTCCCGCAGAGCTGTGATTAGGATCCTCCATCAGAGTGACACTCACCTGTCCTGTGCAGCTTTATTTCGGGTTTCCAGGTGATATCCATCAGTCTGCGCTGACGGTCGATCTCTTGCTCGTACCGGACGATCGTTTTTTCAAACTCCAAGAATATTTGCTCAGCAGCAGCAGTTAGTCGCTCGTTGATAAACTCTCTCAGATACTGAACTGAAGGCATTGTTAGTGCGGCAGCTCACACACTCAATACAGCAGTCTCTGTGATCAGACACACGCGTGGGACGGTGTTGATGCCTTTGTTTGTTTACTTCCGCCTGTGTCACGTGGTGAGGTTCCGGTAGAGCGCGAGTGTTCTTCTTCTTCTGTATAGGGTTTATTGGCGGTTGGCAAAAAGCAAAATGGTGCATTACCGCCACCAACTGGTGTGGAGTGAGGCCCGAAATGACAAAAATAAAATAAAATAAAATAAAATAAAATAAAATAAAATAAAATAACCCTGATGAAATGGGTCTGCCTTAAAAACCGAAATACAGCCTGATAACTGTCACTTATAAAGCTCACGTGAAATAAATCAATCAAGTCAAACTTCACTTTCATATCGTCCAGCTTTTTGATCAGTTGTCTCCTTTTAATATTATACTTCTGTCAATGCAATAAAACATGTTCTGTTGTTTCCTGTTCCCTACTGCATTCACACTCCCATGTACAGTGTTTACCTATTAAAAATAATGTGCTATGATCCAGGTGATTGATATATGCATTTTTTTTTCTCTGCCCGTTCTGTTGGTTTTTGTCTTTTGCCCTTCTCCCCCGTCCCTCTTCTCAGCTGTTTCTCTTTCCCTCTTTCTTTCTCCCCTTCTTTCCCCCAGTCAAGTCTGTCCCGTATTCAGTAAGTGAAAATAAAATAAACAATAAAAGGTGAATCAAATGGACCATTACGGCAAGGCTGGGATGGTCAGTTTGGTAAAGTAAATCCGTTGGGCATCTTTCTTTGCCTTTAGACAACAATTCTGATGGCAAAAGAGCCAAACGGGACAGGCCAAAGAAAAAAAAAAAAAAATAATAATAATAATAATAATAATAATGTGCTATTTAAACCAGTGTGTACGAATCTCCGTCGAGATATAATCGTCTCCTCTCTCCTATTTCATCCTGTACTTCTCATTCCCCCCACTTTCCTTTGGATTTTGTACAACCACTGCCCTTTCCTCTCTTCCTCCCATTGCTTTTGCCACCTTTCCTTCATTTTGTATCGTATTCTACTCTTGAGCTCCGTCCTACTCACACTAATAACCATATCTACCATCGGTCTCCTTGTTGCGACTTTTGCTGTCCTATCTGCCATTTCATTTCTTTTAACTCCACGATGCGCTGGTACCCATAAGAATGTGACTACAAGCCCCATCATAATAAGTCTGAATAATGTCAGGTCTGCAGTCTGAGTGACTGTCTTGCAGGCTGGCCAGTGATGAGCTCGAGTCTGAACATATCACAGACCTTAGTGGTTTCGTTTCCTCAATCCACTGGATAGCTAACAATATGGAAACCATTTCACCTGTGTACACTGATAAATCGTCACTGATCCTTTTCCCACCTTGATATTAAATTCAGGAACTATAAATGCTATCCCACTTTGGTTGGCTGTATTCTTTGATGCATCTGTGTAGATTTTGACATAACTATAATACTGATTAAAATATTCTTGTGCTGTATGTGAATTTAAGATAAAACCCTTCTCCTTGTTCTTTTTTTTAACAATGTGAAATCTACCACTGCATCAGGGAGCATCCATGGTGGTATTGTAGGCAGTGGCACTGTTTGACTTGTGTTTATCTTGTCCAGAGTAAGGTCAGCTGCTTTCTGTCCCACTCTCCACCCAAAGCTCTTCAATTCCATTTTCTCTTTTTCCCAGCATGTATGGAAAACAGTTTTTGCCGGATGGTCTTGACCATGTCCTTGTAAACTTGCCCTTCTTATTTGTAATGGCATTTCCCTCATTTCTACCTGTAGTGCTGCTGCAGATGTTGTTTTGAATGCACCTGAGCAAAGTCTTAACGCTTGATATTGGATACTATTTAACTTATGAAGACTTGTTCTGGCAGCAGAATTAAATACTATACACCCATAATCCAATACAGAAAGGGCAATCTGGGGAAAAGGAGGATGGAATTTGTCGGCTGCGGTTGTCGGAGCCTGTCATTAGAATGAAAGTTATTGGCCATGTTTGCATAGCCCTTTTTAAAATGATGCTTTCATGACATTATTGTATGTTGGGTGGTGGTTAGGGCTATCTAGACTGACAAGTAAGACATTGAATGTCACCTCTCCGGTGGGGAGGGGGCCTGAGATTGTCTAAATTGGAATCTGTTCTATACCAAATGCAGAAAAATTGTTTTAAGAAAGCAATTAAGTTCATTTTCCAAAAAATATAATTGTTTGCTTGAAGGACACCAGGAGAGATGAGTCCTCCGTCACAGATGGTGTGGTCAGTGAAGATGGTCGCCTGCAGGTTCAAGCTCATTGCGTCTCCAACCCACATCCACTGCCACTGTACTTAAGGGAAGTTATAGACTTTCTTCTGCACTTAAATTTGGATCACCTCGATCCATGATAGTCATTCAGGCTGTAATGCCTGGACTGGAAACAAGCCATCCTTAAAATATTACAACATTCCAGCTCCTTTGTTGGAATGCAAAACAAATGTGTTGTTTAAATCAGAGACTTCACTTGTGACAGAACAACAAATATTTTATTTTTATTATATAAGTAATGTAAGTATAAAACAAAGTTGTTGAAGGCCTAAACTTTTCAGAATAATTAAATCTGAGACTTTGTTTCATTGTAAGATTATAACAGTGATGGCAAATTGTTTGTTGTTCAGCAGAACAGTGTCCAGTATGTTGGCTGTTGTACTTTGTTGTGTTTGAAAATAAAAGTTGGGCTGATTTTAACATCATTACAAAAAGTGTTGTTAATTATTTTTAATCATATTCAGGTTACCACAAATTGTTTTTTTCATTTAGTTGAACTTAAAATGTTTGTAAGTAGGTAAACAATTAGTATTGTACAGTCAGAAATATCAAATTATTCTTAATACTGCAGACTTGCAATGAATAAGTTGTCCTAACAGTCATCTTAAGCAAGCTATACTTAGTGTTTTTGAGGCAACAAGTTTACATAGTTTTGTTGAGTTCTGGGAACTAAAGAGGCTTTACAGTGTACTCAAAATGGGTAAGTTGGCCTAGCTTAATCATCTTAAGTCAAACATTACTCAATCTTTTTGAGGCAACGAGTTTACATAGATTATTTGAGTTCTGTGAACTAATTAGATTTTACAGTGTGGGGGGAACATTTCACCTGGAACAACTCTGACTGTCACAGGTACTGACTGACCAATAAGTATTTATCTGTATTATATCCCTATACTATGTATAGTGCAGTGTTAATTTCAATACGTTATCGTGGCTCAAGTGTTGGCAGTTCGTTTTGTAATCGGAAGGTTGCCGGTTTGAGCCCTGGCTCCGACAGTCTCTGTTGTTGTGTCCTTGGGCAAGACATTTCACCTGTTGCCTACTGGTCAAAAAACAAAGATGAAAAAGAGCCTAACGATACTTCAAAGCCATTGCCTCAGTTGTTCTACTGTAGAAACATATGCAAGCAGAAATGAAGGTTAGGCTACAGTGGTGCAAGCCTGACTGCTCATCAGTGCCTTTGTTTCTTGTTACAAGAACAGTTTCCTTCCTCATACTGCTCATAACCATTACATGCTTACACTGATTTGTATTCTAATATCGGCATCACGGGCATCGGTAAAAAAAAAAAAAAAATTACTCGTGCTCATGCTGCCCCGACATCATGCCAGCTCATATCGGGAATGGCATAGGCACCGATGGGTTTTCTATCGCCCATTTGCTGGGAGTAAGTACGCCCTTCGTTTGCGAGGTGCGCCTGCTGCTTGCTGCGCAGGGTGGAGAGGGCGGGGTGGCGGGGGATTCTCTGGCTGGCTGGAGCAGCATCTAATAACCAATTCGCAAAATAAAACAAAATTAAAAAAAAACAAAACACGAAAACACCAGACATCATGATACAGACTTATAATTTGCACCGATGTTTTTTCGCGCTCACTTTTCGTAAACTTTATTGTCATCTCCGCTACATACAGTCCAGTATATAGAGACACGAGACGACGAGGCTACAGTTACAGCAGTGCAAGTAAACAAACCATAAATATAAGAAGAGTAAGAAAATAAATATACACTTTAGGATTCGGGGTAAAGGGATCAATAACAATTTAAAATTAATAATTTACAGTTTGATGATTTAAAGTCTCACACAAAACCCGTCGAAAGGGGAGGGGGGCCTGCTTCTTCCAAATAGAGCACATTTCATTCATAATGTTGTAAATCCAAGCCCATTATCTATTCATGATTTGAACCTGGGTTGTGCGAAATTCCAGAAATAAACCTTAGACAAAGCGAATCTGTGAACTAAGGTGTAGGTCTATTAGGTTATGTTGTCGTAATCCTCGGGTTGGGGGGTGGGTGTTCATACTGGAGTGCAAAATTAAAACCAATGGAAGATGGACAAGAGAAAAAAAGAGGAGGAGAAATGAGCAAAAGATACAGGTAAGCAGATGTGTCATTGGATAATGGCAGGTCATCCTGAAACAATCAGAATCAGAATCAGAATACTTTATTAATCCCTAAGGAAATTATGTGTGTTACAGTTGCTCCAAGAAGAAATGGTAAAAATAGTAACAGTAACAGACTAAACTCCAAACAATACATTATGTTACAGATTTTACACATTCAAGAAATATCACTAATATATACAGATCACTCAATTATAAATATCAAGGATTAACAGAGGTGATTATAAATAAATATCAAGAAAATTGATGAGAATATTCCGGAGTAGAAAAGAGCGTGTGTTAAGCACAATATTAATTAGTCATTGTCATTTCTCTCTTGGTAGTCATTTGCATAGTATGCATAATCTCTTTCTCTTCATGCATGTGTGTGTTTCCTGGTGAAATTCAGTATGGTTCCAACAAGTTTTATGTTGATGCACAATCCATAATATGTTTTATGTGTGTGTGTGTGTGTGTGTGGGGGGGGGGGGGGGGGGGGGGGGGCAGAGGGAGTGTTCGCCCAGGGCGCCAAACAGGCTAGGACCACCACTGCACTAAAATAAAAGTAATGTCCATATCTCTGTCCCTGAAAAGTTCAAAAAATTGAAGTTTCAGAACCCCTCTATCATCTTTTTCGCTCTTGCTAGGGCTTTCAACACTAACACGGCATCATAATGGTTAACACGATTAAACATTTTTTATGTAATCAACCCATCTGGAGCACAGAATGGAGAAACTTTGAACAAACTGTCCGTAATGCAGTGACAGAGACATTTGAAGGATTTTGAGTCATTCTGTGCTCCAAATGGGTTGATTGAGTTAAAAATTTTAATCATGTTAATCATGATGACAGCGTTTACAGAATTTCCAGCAGCTGGTGCAGCTCAACCATCATCGCTCTGGACAATGACACACAGTTAAAGGCTAATAACACATTCATGTATGTTTTGTTGTCCAGATGCTCCAAAGGTTCCCTCAGTGATGAGGACGGCTCCTGGTGACATCATTAAGGGCAGTTTAGTGTCTCTGACCTGCAGCAGTGAAGCTAACCCATTACCTAAGTATTCCTGGTACAGGAAGGCTCAAATACTGGTCAGTAAAGAAAAACAGCTGTTCTTCCAGTCCATCCAACCCTCTGATTCTGGAGAATATTACTGTACAGCTGAAAATGTGCTGGGAAGGAGGATATCTGAATATATCTTCATTAATGTAAAATGTGAGTAAAGAATTATTTATGTAAATGCAAAATAAAAAGAAGTCCATATGATGCCCACCGTCTTCATACTTGCCATTATTAACATTGAGTTTCAAGTTTTATTTGTCATATGAAGGTGGCACATTGCACATTATAATCGGCAAAATAGCAGATAAAGTAATTAAGGCAAAAATAAAAGAAAATGTATATAAATAAAGAAAATATCTAAAAATATAACAACAGCAGAATAAATAAATAGAAATCACTTAAACTAGTGTAAAAATACTTTGAGCAGTTCAGTAGCCTGATGGCTTGTGGTTAGAAACTGTCCCTGAATCTGCTGATGTGGGTGTGGATGCTCCTGTACCTCCTGGCAGGAGCATGAACAGTGTGTGGCTGGGATCAGAGTCGACCTGGAGGGCCTTCCTGTCTGTAGAGGTCCTGGATGGCTGATAGTTCAGTCCTGGTCATGCATTAGGACACACTGAGCAGTAATAGCTCGTGAAGAAGCAGTTAAAAAATAATACAATTTACAATTTTATTTGAATGTTTTAAAGGGGTTTATCACAATACCTTGCCCCACGTCCTGCAACACACAATCTACCTAAAATTTGTGATGGTCCAAAGACCTCCATTGTGTTAATGACATCTTGTGGTATGATAGTGGAGAGAGATTCAGTCAATCTGACTTGTAGCAGTGATGCTAATCCAGCAGCTAAACACACCTGGTACAAGGAGAACAAAACCCTCATCTATCTATCTATCTATCTATCTATCTATCTATCTATCTATCTATCTATCTATCTATCTATCTATATAAGACTGGCTACGGTTGTCAGCCACCTCCTGTACATGGATGACATCAAGCTGTATGCCAAGAGTGAACGAGACATCGATTCACTGATCCACACTACCAGGATATAAGGCAACGACATCGGGATGTCATTTGGACTGGAGAAGTGTAGTCGAATAATAACAAAGAGAGGGAAGGTAGTCAGAACTGAGGGGATCGAACTACCAGAAAGCAACATTGCAGACATAGAGGCCAGTTACAAGTACCTGGTGATCCCACAGGCAAATGGGAACCATGAAGAGGCCGCTAGGAAAGCTGCAACCACCAAGTACCTGCAGAGGGCCAGGCAAATCCTGAGGAGTTAGCTGAACGGTAAGAACAAGATTTACTAGTCCCTAAGGACCCCAAAGCGCTTTACACATTCAGTCATCCACCCATTCACACACACATTCACACACTGGTGATGGCAAGCTACATTGTAGCCACAGCCACCCTGGGGCGCGAGCTTGAAGGATAACACTGCCCGCAGGGGCGAGCTGGGTGTTTTTTTTTGTTTTTTTTTTAATATATATAGATACATTTCCCAGATGCTCCAAAGCTTCCCTCTGTGTCAGTGAGTCCCTCTGCTGAGATAGTGGAGGGCAGTTCAGTGACTCTGACCTGTAGCAGTGACGCTAACCCAGCAGCTACATACACCTGGTACAAGAATCAAACACAACTTAGTAAAGAACCACAGCTCTCCTTCAGCACCATCCAGCCCTCTGACTCTGAAGAGTACCACTGTACAACTGAGAACAAGCTGGGAACATCAACACCTGAATACATCTCTCTTGATGTGAAATGTGAGTGTAACTAAATGTATACAGTTTTGTTTTATACCCTTACAAATACATCTATCTTTTGTAATGTTTTCCCCACTTTCCCTCCCTTTAGAGATTTATGTATTACTGTCAAGAATACTACATCAATTATCCCAAAAGTTGGGACATGTTTTTAAAAAGGAGTTTATATTCATATTGTCTGTTGAAACCCTAAGCAAAAATCACTATTATGTTTTTGGACATAACTATTTTAATCCAATATGATAGGAGTAATGTAGTAGTTCTATTGCAGAGAATTAAACTTGCACTGGATTCTGCACAGGTAGATATGCAAAATACAATAAAATAGACACACCACCCTGCACATATAGCAGAAGAATTTACACTAAACGAGTACACGCATCTAAATATAGTAACTTAGCATTCACCTTGACGGTTAGCTCCGTCACACACAGCTTTCATCAGTTGACTTCAAAAATATGTTTTCCAAGAGTTCATCCTTAAAATCACTCCATTACTGGTGTCCTACAAAACAACAAGTATAACATGAGCTTAGAAATGGCAGTGACTGTGTTTACCAATACCAAGGTGATGTTCAAGCTGCTAGCTACACTAACAAGTCATTTACCAGATGCGCTCAGCGTGGTGACATGACAGCCACATGGACACACCAAGCTGCTCTGCTAGCTTAGCTAAATAATGCTACATGTCAAAGTAAACAAAAGAAAATAATGTGATGCTGGTGGACATTACATTACATACTAGCAGAATTTAGTTATTTAGTATTGTTTTAAATCACCTGCTCCACTCACCGTCTTGCTTTTTTTCACCCTCACCTTTGCAGCCATCTGTCATTGTACTTTTCACTCTGCCAATGCTGTAATTTCAAGTTTGTCTATTCCCGAGGGCACTCTACTGTCCTTGGGCCCAAAGCAGTTACCTGTCTTGCCTGGTCGTGAACAGTGCCTCCGCGTGCACTGCTTAGCACTTTTTTCTTACTGCAAGAAGTTCCTGGATCCAAACTAACTGGTGTTGATTTTGAATATTCTCCTGCAGGCAAGACATGTTCACTTGGTTAACTGTGGATTCTAAATTGGCTGAAAATGTGGATTTGAGATAATTGCCTGTCTCGCTATTTGTTATGAGCAGTGTTGGGACTAACGCGTTATTAAATAACGCGTTACAGTAACTACGTTATTATTGTGGTAACGAGGACGGTAACTAGTTATTATGCCAAAATCAGGAACGCGTTAGTCGTTACTGGGATTTAGATAGGGTCGTTACTCGTTACTTCGTGTGGTGGTTGTCGCGGAGCTTCCACAGATTCAGTAACATTAGCAAGTGGTGGAGGCCAGCAGGTGGATGAAGGAAAGGGGACGCAGAAGGAAAAGAGACCCGAGGCGGCCGCAGGTCCAAGTGTGAACTGAACTTCAGGTAAGAAGTTATGACCTGCAGTCTCTCTGGGTCAGATATGAACCAAGTTTAGGTGGAGTTTATTTTTGTTATTCTGACTTTTTCCGTACTGCGTGCTAGCTAGCATGACGGAGTTTCTATACAGCTGGGTGGTGCTATGATGTTAACGATGTTAAACTTTATTTTGTTCATAAGTTTTTTTTTTTTTTTTTTTTTTTTTTTTTTTTTTTTTCTAAATGACATCAGAAACAGCAGTATGCGACATTACGTGATGGCAGAGCTTCAGTTCATCCTTTGTCATTTTTTTTTTTTTTTTTTTTTTTAAATAAATAGGACAGGGGGAATGAATGAGAGAGAGAGGGGGAGAGAAAGAAAGAAAACCAAAGGGGAGAAGAGACGGTGAGAAGGGGGGGGAAGAGAGACAAAAAAAAAAAAAACTCCTGGGTCACCTGTATGGAGAAAAAAAAAACAAACAAACAAACAAACAAACAGAGGAGACAGCAAACAACAAAGAGCAACATAATAATAGAGAAAACAAAGCACCATCACAATAAACTAGCTAGTCATAGATATCAGTATTTACTAAGTAATAAACAATATTGTGCAGCACGCAAGATAGACAGCGCACAGTGTGCTTTGAGGCAGCAGCCAAGAAAGCTTTAGTCCGCGTCTGTGAATACCCATGTGTGCATACCTGTGTGGATCAGCATGCTTGCATTCCAAAGGTTTCTCCATGTAATGATCTGCTAGGGAGTGTGGGGGGGCCTCAGCCCCGTCCTCCAGGGTGTGAAGCGGGTATGGAGGAGATCAAAACTCCAGACATCCAGAGGCCCCCAGAACACAAAAGACCATGGAAGACCAACAGAGGGGCAGCCGCGCCACTGTTCCAGTAAGAGCTGAGGAGAGTCCCAGATGAGGGCTCACTCAGCAGCCGCGGAGCAGAAGCCAGGGGGGGTTGCAGTGACGCGCCCGTGAGCTCCGCCGGCCCCCAGCTGCGCCTGAGTGACCGAGCCCTAGGCCGAGAGGCCGGGGGCACCCCACCTCCAAAGGGGGCCCGAGCGAGCCCCAGGCCCCAGGCCCCGACAAGCGGCCGCCAAGGAGTGAGCCGGTGTGTACCCGGACGCCCACCCCCAGACACAAAGAACCACCAACACACCGACACCTGAGGGAGTCCGCCACCGGCAGGGGAAGTGGTGGTGGGTGGAGATAGGCCTCCAAACCTTGGAGGGCCTGAGGTGTCCCCAGAGAGGTGGCGTCTGATACCCAACCTGACATATAGACACAGACATACAGGCACACACAGACACAAACATCCATTCCCACCCTCATGCTCTCATATGCACTCACTCCACACTCAACCAACGTGGAGACAGACATAAAGAGACGCTGTACACACAATCACACTCCCCAAGCGTACTCTACAATCCGGGTCTAGGTACCCTTGCCCCTGGAGGGGGGAATTGCACCCAGACCCAGGTGGTGTTACCCTTTTCCCTGCGGTGGGGAGAGGCAGACCACCCCGACTCCGCAGCAGCAGGGAGGCCCCACACCCCAGACCGCAGTCGGACGGCCAACTCCTCCTACTAGCCCTCCCGCTCCAGCAGGCCGCAGAGAATGGGGGTGGGAGAAGACTCCAAACCTCCCTCCACCCGCTCATTGTAGTGTTGATGCATATGTGTTCTAAGGTGCAATTAAAACCCAGGAGGGCATGGAGCTACCTGCCAAGGAGCAGCAGGTAAGCGCATAGTCCCTCCTGCTAACCCTCAATGACTAAGTGTATTTAAAATTGAGAGGTGGGCAACGACGTCAGGGGTGAGGTATACACCCTGATGGTGATTTGGACTCCGTGATTGTGCCCACCCCCAAGATCCTATATGTATGTGTAATGAGAGTGTGAATAATGTGAATGTCTAAGATGTGGGATAAAATTGAGGCAGAGGCAGCCAGAAGGGGACAGGGGGGGGGGGGTAGCCTCCTCTGCACCCTGGTGACATACCCCCACTCCAAGGCCCTGCATGTGTGGGTGGTTGTGGAGGAGCGGGAAGAGGGAGGCAGCTGGAGATGGGGAGGGAAGGAAGGGAGGGGCAGGTAACCCCTCCCTGGGGCCAGCTCCCCCGCTGACCCCAGTAGGCACTCCCACCCTCCGCGACCCGCCAGGGAAGGGGGGCCCAGGCCCATCAGACCGGGGCCCAGTGCAGTAGCGCCCCCCGGCTCCACAGAGCCCTGGACAGTCCACCCAACCCCACCACAGAGAAAACTGCACCCACCCCACCAACCACACATCTTCCAGACTACATAAGACGGTAAACGCCCAGGCTGAGATCTTCCTCCACCTCTCCTGTATCTCCCCCTCCTGCAGAGAGTTCCTGAGAGAAGAAAGCTCCTGCCAGATGTGACCATCCCCCCCACCAGTTGAAGAGCCCCCCAGGCGGCTCGATGCACCGGCGGCACCCTGCTCCAGGGCCGGGCCCCCATGCACCCACCCGCCCACAACCCCGGCAACACACCAACCAGGACCCGAGCCCCCGAGGCCCGGCCCGGGCCCCCGCCCAGAGACGGAGCACCCCCAGAACCTCACGCCCATCCCGGACCCACCCAGGGGCAGCCAGGTTGCCAGGTCAGTAACCCACGTCCGTCAGCACAGACCCTCCCCTAGCCCCGCTGCACGCAGCCGCGAGGAAACAGTCACCTGAGAGCCAACAGAGCCCTCAACCGGACGTGACCGCTACCCCGGGTTGAGCCCCCCAAGGAAGATGCCTCCGGGGAACCCCCCGACGCCCTAAGCCTGTCCCTACCCCCTCACCAATCACAACAGTGAAGGCGGGACCAAACTATGACCCCCCACCCCCACTAGGTGATGGAGCTGATAAAAGGGGCCCAGAGCAATTGATCTGATGTGGTGGCAGAGGCTGTGTCAAGACTAATGTAATCTAATAGATAATTTCTATATTGGTTAGAATTAAGATTATTTTTATTTTTCCAGTTCATGAGGACTGTTTTCTTGGCTATGCATAGGGCAGTGAAGATCATATGGGCTATATTCTTTTCTGAAGTGACATTATCTAAGCTGCCCAACAAACACACTAAGGGGGAGGTTGGAATGTTACATTTCAGACATTTTGATAAGTCTTCACATATCTCGCGCCAAAACTTTTGCACTGGTGGACAGAACCAAAGAGCGTGGATGTAATTGTCTGGTGTATTGCCTTGACAGTGTGAGCAGTTGTTGGAAGATGTAAAGCCCATCTTGAACATCCGATGACCTGTATAGTGCACTCTATGAAGTATTTTGTATTGTATTAATTGCAGACTGGGATTTTTAATTAATTTAAAAGCTTTTAAGCAAATCTGAGACCAGAAGTTTTGGTCTAGGTTGACTGATAAATCTGCTTCCCACTTTGCAGTAGGAAGGGATATTGATTCATCTAATTTAGAAAGTGTTCTGTATATTTTAGATAATAATTTGGGGGATTTAAGAGTAAGAAAATGTGCCGCGCTTAGTGGTGTTTGTAATTCAACTTGACTGAGGTTAAATTTCTTTTTAACTATGGATTTAATTTGTTGATATTCTAAAAACCTTGTCTTGTTGATCCCATATTGTTCAACTAGTCTGTCAAATGGAATAAATTCTGTTCCCTCTAATATATGTTCTAAGTATTTAATTCCTTTACAACTCCATTCTGGGAAATTAATCATATTATTGTTTTGTAATATGTCAGGGTTATTCCAGATAGGTGTACGTTTGCATGGGATTAATGAAGACTCCGTTATTTTTAGAAACTCCCACCATGCTGTTAGAGAAAAGCTGATGTTGATACTTTTAAAGCATTCATGTCTTTTGATGTTTGAGCTAATAAATGGTAGGTCTGAAATCTCTAGATCCTTGCATAGTGCCTGTTCAACATCTAGCCAGGGCTCAACTAAGAAGGTATGTTTTAACCATTCTGAGATGAACTGAAGCCTATTGGCTAAGAAGTATTGGTGAAAATTAGGCAGATCTAATCCTCCTCTATCCTTGGTTCTTTGTAGCGTTTTTAAGCTAATACGCGGGGGTTTATCTTTCCAAAGGAATTTGGAAATATATGAATCCAGAGATCTGAACCAATCTTGTGATGGTTTGTTAGGGATCATCAAAAATAAGTAATTTATTTTTGGCAAGATCATCATTTTTATAGTGGCGACCCTTCCCATGAGTGATATGGGTAAAGATTTCCATCTAGTCAGATCGCCTTCTACTTTCTTTAGAAGTGGGATGTGGTTTAGTTTAGTTAAGTCTGAAAGCTTAGGAGAGATATTAATACCTAAATATTTAATGTTTCCGGATTGCAGTGGGGCAGAGGAAGAATTATGGAAGGAGCAGTTAATGGGGAGAACTGTAGATTTTGGCCAGTTAATTGAATAATCTGAAACTCTTGAAAACCAGTTTATTAAAGTAATTACCTCAGAGAGGTTGGTTTGTGTGTTTTGCAGAAAAAGCAACACATCATCCGCATAGAGACTGATTTTATGTTCTATGTTCTTACATTTTATGCCCTTAATTGTTGTAGCCTGTCTAAATGCTGCTGCTAGAGGTTCGATAAAAATTGCAAAAAGTGAGGGGGAGAGTGGGCATCCCTGTCTGGTGCCCCTCAGGAGACAGAAGCTGGAGGATGTCTGGTCATTTGTTCTGATACGAGCCGTTGGGGAATTGTATAATATTCTTATCCAGTTTATGAAAGAGTTTCCAAAACCAAATTTGTGTAAAGTTGCGAATAAAAATTTCCAATTAACTCTGTCAAATGCTTTTTCTGCATCTAGAGATAATATTATGGCTTCGATGTTTTTATCGTATGAGTAGTCTATTAAATTAAGTAATCTACGAGTGTTTGTTGAGGAGTGCCGACCTTTTATGAAACCAGTTTGGTCAGGATGAATTAAGAGGGGGGTCATTTTCTCTAATCTCTTTGAGAGAGCTTTGCATATTATTTTAAGGTCTACATTTAAAAGAGAAATTGGACGATAGCTTGAGGGAAATAAAGGGTCTTTGCCTGGTTTTAGCAGGAGACTAATGTTGGCAGAATTCATATTTGGTGGTAGTCTGCCCTTTTCCTCGATTTCCTGCAACATGCTGTGGAATACTGGTGCCAAAATTGTCCAGAATTCTTTGTAGAATTCTGCAGGGAAGCCGTCTGGACCTGGAGCCTTATTATTGGGCATACTTATCAGGGCTTCCTGGAGTTCACTTGGCGTCAGTGGCGAATCCAATTCCATTGCTTGACTGTCTAGTAATTTTGGAAGAGTTACGTTGTCAAGAAACAGATCAATTTCATTTTTAGATGGGTTTATTTGTGGTGAGTATAAAGTTTCATAGAAATCCCTAAAAATGTTGTTTATTCTTCCAGGATCATATATTGTGTTCCCCGATAAATCTTTAGCAGCACATATAGTTGTTTTTTCTTTATTTATTTTTAGCTGGTTAGCTAGAAATCGACCTGATTTGTTACTGTGTTCAAAATTCTGCAAGCGAAGTCTTTGTATAAGGAATTGTGTTTTTTTATTAATAGTTTCATTTAATTCTAGTTTTGTTTTGCATATTTTGTTCAATGTTTCCTGATCTTGGTGGGACGCGTAGGCTTCTTCTAGTGATTTGATGTTTTTTTCTAATTCCTGAATATTTTTGTTTTCTTCTTTCTTTTTGTGTGATGAGAAAGAAATTATTTTACCTCTCATCACAGCTTTCCCTGCTTCCCATAGAACAGAAGCAGATATTCCGGGAGTGTCATTAAAGTCTAAATATGAAGTCCATTCCTTTTTAAAGTATTTAATAAAGTCTTCATCTTTAAGTAGTGATATATTAAATCTCCAGTTTTTACTTGGCGTAGTATTATTCTTGTGCATTAGTGTTAAAGATACAGGAGCATGATCGCTGACAGCTATAGGATGAATCTCAGTGTCTGAAATGTCACACAGCAGTGAGCTGCTGACCAAAAAATAATCCAGACGAGAGTAAGAGTGATGAACATGCGAGAAAAAAGTATATTCCTTACTGGTGGGGTGAAGAGAGCGCCATGCATCGCAAAGACCAAAGTCGTTCATATACTGTTTGATTATATTTGTGGACTGCCAATTACGCTGAGTTCCTGTTGTGTTGAGCCTATCCATTTCTTCATTTAGTCCAAGGTTGAGGTCACCGCCAAGAATGAGTGTGCAATCAAGGTGTTCAGAGAGTGCACTAAAAAAACCGTGGAAGAATGAGGGTTCATCAACATTTGGACCATATATACTAACAATACATAGTTTTTTGTTCAATATTGATAGTTTAATAATTAGAAATCTACCCTCTGGATCTATAACTGTATCGAGTACTGTAAAATTAACATTTTTATGTATTAAAATTGCTACTCCCCGTTGTCTAGAATTATAACCGGCTGCAAACACGTTAGGAAACTCAGGTGTTTTAAGTTCATTTAAACCTGTGACAGGTTTGTGAGTTTCTTGTAATAAAACAACATCTGCCTGTAGTTTTTTAAGCTGGTTAAATATTTTTAACCTCTTTCCTCTGGTGCCAGCTCCATTTACATTCCATGTGACAAACCTCAGCATGCCCTTAATTGTGCGTGTATGTTTAATGATGTATGCTGGGTGTTTCGTTTAGACAGGTGGAGAGAATATGGAAACATCCCTTGTTTGTAAATAGAAAGAGAAAAAGAAGTGTGGTGAGAGACTCCATAAGTCTGACTATGTGTGTGAATATTCACTAATATGAACAAGCGTGGCTTGCTTATGTGTCCTGCAAGTCTGTGCGTGCTGTGAGGCTGTTGTGAATGTGCTGCCGTTGAGCTGATGTGTTTGCGTGATCGTGTTGTGAAAATATGTAGAAATAGAGGGTGTTGTTTGTAGGTGAGTGGGGAAGTAGGTGACCACAGCAGTGAAAGACAAGAGAAAGAAAGAAACCACATGAACTGTGAGCGACAACAAAAAAAAAGAGACGAAACGGAAACATTCCAATTAAAGCAATGACGGAGGGTGACGGTGTTATATCTGCTATGACATCCTACTGATATTACTAGGTTAAACACATTTTAAAGGAGAAAGTGTGAATGAATAAGAAAAGAGTGTAGCGGGTTCTTATCTGGAGTGCAGTCAGTATAACCACGGTGTGGTGCCGGGGTCGCGGTACAGCTGTCCGTCCACGTAGAGCCGGTCCACAGCGATGACAGCACGGGAGCCTTTCTGGATAAAGCTACGTCGAACTGGGAACAGGACCTTGCGTCGTTCCAGGATCTCTTTGGGGAACTGGTCGTTCACGCTGAAGTCCGTTCCTTTCAGCTCTCTGCCGCGACTCTTCACCTGTTCCTTTTGTTTGAATTGGCTGAATTTGGCCACAATAGGCCGTGGTCTCCCGGTCCGCGACCGCGCGCCCCCCAAGCGATGTACTCTATCGAAGTCGATGTTCTTTACGGTGTCCTCCGGCAGCTTCAGGTGGATTTTAATGAAGCTTTTCACCGTTGCCTCTGCGTCCTCTCCGGCAGTTTCTGGAATACCAGAAAACACAAGATTATCTCTCATGCTACGGGCTTGTAAATCGATAACGGACTCTTTTATTTTTTTATTTTCAATGTTTAGCTGGGTCACGTTATCGGTGAGAGATTTAACCGACTCCCGTAGCGTGGCATTTTCAGCGGCAAGCGTTTCCACCTGCCGCTGGCTGAATTCCAGGGATTCTCTCAGAGATTTAAATTCCCGGTGTAAGATCTCCACCAGGGACAGCCTCGCATCGAAACTGGACAATCGCTTGTCGATGGACTCCAGGATTTCTGCGATGTCTTTGCCGGCAGGCGATGTTGTACCGGGGGAGTCTGCCTGGCGACTTCTCTTCGATGACGGCGTCTCGATTTTGGCCGGGGAAGATGCACTCTGGGCCTTATGCATTACTAAATCTTGAAAACAGCGGTCGATGTAATCTTGGAGAGCGTCTAAACTCTCCCCGTTGTCCTCCAGGGTGTTAGAGATGATAAAATAGATGTTGTTAGTTATATGACAATTGATTAGTATATTTGGTAATACTGAAGCTTGGAAAACCTTTGTTAAACTCTATGCTACCATTTGCTTTTTCTCCGCCAAAATCTCCGGCGTCTGACGTCACCTACAACATCACTTCCGTCACTTACCTCTCACTTCCGTCACTTACCTCCGTGCTGCTCCTTACCTCCCTGCTGCTCCTTCTAAATAATGCTACATGTCAAAGTAAACAAAAGAAAATAATGTGATGCTGGTGGACATTACATTACATACTAGCAGAATTTAGTTATTTAGTATTGTTTTAAATCACCTGCTCCACTCACCGTCTTGCTTTTTTTCACCCTCACCTTTGCAGCCATCTGTCATTGTACTTTTCACTCTGCCAATGCTGTAATTTCAAGTTTGTCTATTCCCGAGGGCACTCTACTGTCCTTGGGCCCAAAGCAGTTACCTGTCTTGCCTGGTCGTGAACAGTGCCTCCGCGTGCACTGCTTAGCACTTTTTTCTTACTGCAAGAAGTTCCTGGATCCAAACTAACTGGTGTTGATTTTGAATATTCTCCTGCAGGCAAGACATGTTCACTTGGTTAACTGTGGATTCTAAATTGGCTGAAAATGTGGATTTGAGATAATTGCCTGTCTCGCTATTTGTTATGAGCAGTGTTGGGACTAACGCGTTATTAAATAACGCGTTACAGTAACTACGTTATTATTGTGGTAACGAGGACGGTAACTAGTTATTATGCCAAAATCAGGAACGCGTTAGTCGTTACTGGGATTTAGATAGGGTCGTTACTCGTTACTTCGTGTGGTGGTTGTCGCGGAGCTTCCACAGATTCAGTAACATTAGCAAGTGGTGGAGGCCAGCAGGTGGATGAAGGAAAGGGGACGCAGAAGGAAAAGAGACCCGAGGCGGCCGCAGGTCCAAGTGTGAACTGAACTTCAGGTAAGAAGTTATGACCTGCAGTCTCTCTGGGTCAGATATGAACCAAGTTTAGGTGGAGTTTATTTTTGTTATTCTGACTTTTTCCGTACTGCGTGCTAGCTAGCATGACGGAGTTTCTATACAGCTGGGTGGTGCTATGATGTTAACGATGTTAAACTTTATTTTGTTCATAAGTTATTAGAGTTGCCAACCGTCCCGTCTGGTATTCAGAGAAAATATTACGCGTTTCTTATTGAGGTGAAAAGGAACAGTTTGTCCCGTAATTCAGCTACAATGAAAAAGGCACAAAGCTGGAGTTATTCTGTGTCTTTGCTGCACAGCTACCTCTTCTTCTCTCATTCTCCTCCCTCCCTCTCCCGTTTCTACTTCAGTCATGAAAACTGATCAATGATCAGCTGATGGGCTTTTCTCTCTTGTTTGTTTATCGCTCACTTTGCGCAGAAAGAGGAAACCAGCGGATGTCGCGCTAAACAACAGCAGCACGTTTAAGCTTGATCAGCTATTGTTAGAATTTATTTAATATTAATTTCTAGTATCAGCTGATGTTTGCTGGAGCCACAGCTGCAAAAAAGCTGGTGGTCATGATATGGTTTGGTTATCTGGTGAGAGGGAAACATGAAGATGAAACCAGGAGATGTCCTTACTGGATCATCAGAGCTGAACAGGTGATGGAGAAACAGGTTTATCTTTTAGGTGACATGAATGAGTTGAAGGGAAGTTATGAACTGTTTCTGAGAGACAAATAACACCAGGATCCTTTTCTATGTAGCTGACAGCTGGTAACTGTGCAGGGGCAGATCTAGCAAAGTGTGGCCAGGGGGGCATGTAGGGCATTAACAGGGAAAGGGGGGCACAAAGAAATACTTTTCTTTCTTATTCTCATTTAAAATGTCTAGCTTTTAAAAAATAATTATCTGAATCTTACAACAAACGATTGATAGATTGATGCATATATACCATCAAAACAGTGAACATCACTGTCACAACAGTGTTTATTTTCATTCAAAGGCTTTATGATTTTTCCTATAATGGTGGGCCGGTCTCTAGTCAAAATGCCCGGGCCAATTTTCTGTCCCAGTCCAGCCCTGTATGCAGCTCATCTGCAGTCTGGTGTTGCCTACATCTTCCTATTCAGAAGGCAGAATTTCCGAGTTCTGAGTACAATCGAAAGCACCACGACTGCAGTTTTTGTGTTGGATGTAAAAGGCGCACATGACACTGTGACGTAGGCTAGAATCATGGCGGCGGTCAACAACGGTCCAGGCGTGGGATTTCTCTCCTGGAAATATGCACATTATCTTTTCCTTTCTATTGGTAGGTGGCACAGTGCACTGTGGCAAGTAAGCAAGCTAGAAGACTGGCAAAGTTATGGAAGCAACACATTAACAAGAGAATTCTGAGTAAAACCAAAGTTACTTTCCCTAGTAACTAGTTACTTTGAAAGTAACGAGTAACTTGAAGTAACTGAGTTACTTTTGAGAGAAGTAACTAGTAATGTAACTAAGTTACTATTTTAAAGTAACTTACCCAACACTGGTTATGAGACACACTGGCAAACTTTTCATTGTGTATCCTGCCTCTCACTGTGGCTGGGAGAGGCTCTAGTCCCCTTATTTCTTAGTTGGAGAACTGCAATACTAATCAAGTGCAACATTCATTACTGTAGCCATTTTGACAGGAGCCACTGTCCCGTCCACATCTGCCTGTCCACAAAGATCTCGTTTTTCTCTTGAAATCAAGATGAGACTTGACACTACTGTAGATTAACTACCCCACCTTGTGGTACAAATTTGCAATTACATGGAATCACATCTTCATCATGCAAACTCAAAAACCTCAACTGGCTATTTGAATACATGCAATACATTCAGTGAGGGTACACTGTGAATTATTTGTTCATCAACTTGTCTCTAATGCCACCAGCGACACTTGTGTTGAGCTTTGTCCATGTTTTCTAGGTTGCTAACATTCTCCTAGTGGCACCACTATGAAAGTTTTAAAATTCCTTTTTTTCCTTTTCTAAAAGATGAATTGTGATGCCACTGGAACATGAAGTCATAATATGGATGAGGACAGTGACTGCTGTACTAAAATCATTCAAATTCACTGAGCAGCTGCTATGGCATTAAACAAATTAATAACATGCTAATACCTCCTTGTGTTTTCTTTCCCAGATGCTCCAAAGCTTCCCTCTGTGTCAGTGAGTCCCTCTGCTGAGATAGTGGAGGGCAGTTCAGTGACTCTGACCTGTAGCAGTGATGCTAACCCACAGCTAATTACACCTGGTATAAGGAGGATGAAGACTCACCTAAAGCATCCGGACAGAGCTTCACCATCACTGACTTCAGATCTGAGCACAGTGGGAGTTATTTTTGTGAAGTGCAGAACACCAGAGGACGTCACAACTCCACCTTAAAGCTGAAGGCTGTAGCAGGTAAGTTAGACCAGCCATGTTGATTAAGCTCATACCACATCCATCACCTGGTTGTGTTTTTCTAATAATGGCCAGTTCTTGTTAAATTCCTGTGTGGGGTGAGAAGATGTTGATGTTGATTGTCTCAGTGTAATAAAATGCATGTAGCTGTCTCATGAAATGCTCTGTTTATGATTTTAAAATGGGAATTATATCTAAGAGCTTCCACAGCAGTCAATGGTTTATCCTCAGTAATTAAAATTAGCTTAGATTAAGTTCTATGAATAGTGGAATACAGATGCTGTAATGGATTTATCCTGCTGATATTTATATATAACACACTAGTTGGAGATAAATTCTGAATTTCCACGCCCCCAAACACACCACTTCCAGTTCTTATTTATACATATTTGAGCCCCCAGTTCTACAAGCTGTTCATTCTCGTTTTCGTGCCCCACACTCCCTCCCTTTTTTCAATTCTTTTACTTCTTTCACTTTACTTCTCATTAGTACACGTGGATCTGCCAGGCCCAGGAGCCATCGCCAAGGCCCAAACCACAGTTCAATTCATGTTTAAGTTATTCGTCTTTATCTACTAAAAAAACACTGTCAAACCTAAAATGAGGACGTGGGATCAGCTAATGAATGACTTCTAATAGGTTTAATAATTGCATTTGATCACTTTTTTTTAGGAACATGGACAATGGCATCTCTTATGGTTCCTGCTAGTCTCCTCATTATTCTTCTGGCTCTCGTACTCATCTCTCATCCTGTGGTTCATGTGAGTGCATCTTTAGTGTCAATTATTCTGTGGTCTAAAATTTGTTCATCTTAACTTTGAGTTTTGTTCTTTTGTTTGTCTTTTAAAATGGATTTTAATGAATGAACATGACAGAGCCTCCAAGCAGCAGATTCCTGAGCCTGTAGAGACACCAGATAACAGTGAAGAGGTGAGACTCTAAGTAAGAATACATACATATTGTGTGGAAGTGTGGGGAAACACATATAAAAATACAACTAATCCATTAGTCACAGTACAGAAACGAGCACTGCGTATAATTCACAAGGCTGGTTATCTAGATCATACTCACAAATTCTTTCTTCAGGCAAAGTTACTTAAATTCCAGGATCTGGTTAATTACAATACATCCATAATTTTGTATAAAGCTTTTACTAAACTTTTACCGGCAAATTTACAAACTAGATTTGAAATTCGAGAAAAGGTTTATAATGTTAGAGGATTTGGAGAATTCAAATTACCCAGAACTCGAACAACCCGTAAAGGTTTTTGTGTGTCTGTATGTGGTGTGAAAATCTGGAACAGTCTGAGTTTACAACTGAAACAATGCAAAAATATTCATAGATTTAAATTTCTCTACAAACAGTTGGTCTGGTCACAGTATACTCAATGATGGTTTTTTAGTGTGCTCTGTAATGTCTGTCCTCTTACCATTGCTGGTATGGATTAAAAAAAAAAAAAAAAAAAAGACTGTGCGTATGTATGTACATATATGTACATGTGTGTGTAGATATATATGTATGTATATGTATGTGTGTATGTGTGTGTTTGTTACTTGTAGTTATTACTGCCTGTTACCTGTGGTAATGTAATTTATAATTTATATATTCTGTATTCAGTTATGAAGGCTCTAATTGTTGCTTGCGAGCTGCAGTTTAGATGCTTGTATGCGCCCGGGGCTGTTGATGGGACTGTATGCAATAATGGGCGTAGCTGCGGGAAGTATATTGTTTTGTTTTGTTTTTTTGTTTTTTTGTTGATGAGTGAGTATAGGGGTGGGATTTAATAAGTTTTCTTCGTCCCACTCCTTTTTCAGGCAATTTTTGTTTTTTGTTTTGTGCATTTTATGTTCAATATAGGTATTTGTTGTGCCTGGAAATGAACAAATAAATGAATGAATGAAAAAAAAGAAAACACTTTCAAAGTGACTGCTGCAATCTCTACTTTCCAGCTTGTCTTAAAGTAATAACTGATTGGGCAGTAACTGTTTATTACTTTTCAATCTCACAGCAAACCATGCTCTTCTTTGTGTTTCATTTTAAATGCGTTTTCTCTTACATTTAGTCCAGGATAACCAAACGCACTGGAAAACACATGAACTAAACAGGTAGCCTGGCTAGAGAAACAGAGGGTTTACATACACATGGAATGGCGAGGGGAGGCAAAACATATGGGGAACACAAATTAGACACAAAGAGATGGACAAAGCTAAACTATTCACACTGAACATGGGACGGAAGACTGTCACAATAAAACAGGAAACCATGAGACGTAGACTGACATGAGCCTGACAAAGGAGTGGAGGAAGGGCAGAGGAGAGAGGGAGCGAGGAAACACAAAGGAGAGAGGACGAGATCAAAATATAAACAGGCCCAGTTACTCACTCAGACAACCAAAACCATAAATACTGAATAAGCTCAAGAATATAAGCAAACTAAACTAGCAAATAAAAGATACACAGGACGTAAAACAAGGCTCCAAAACACATAAAAACCAAAACACTGGGTCAACGACCCAGGTACGCTAACATGAACAGGAAATAAACCAACAATAACTGTAATGTGCAATATGTCTCTCTGCTTCAGAAAAATCAAAATAGTAAAATTTCCTTATAAGTTGTACTTACCTTAAGTTCTCTCTGTATATAATCCATGCGTGTAAAATAGTTATGTTTCTAATGTCTGCAGCTATGGCCAACATTACCATTTTTCCATGGTAATGACATTGTCTATGCTAGTGTCCACTTTTCCCAACATCAGGCAGATCATGTTCACACCCAAATTAGACCATCTCTGACCAAAAGTCACAGGAAGGAAAAGGAGGAAGAAGCAGAGATGCTCACATTTAGGAGTGCAAGTACCACAGCAGGGTGAGTTCCTTCTCACACAACATCTATCTGACTAAAAGTAGATTTTTTTTGTTGTTTTTTTAAATAATGTTTGTCTTTTTTTGATCACTGGTCAACATACATATTACATCAATATCATACCTACAGAAACCAAGAAGCAGCAGCAGATCCAGCTCCTCTGTACGATACAAACCCGACTTGGAAAGCCAAGTCGTAAGCTAATTTTTCCATGGTAATGTTTTAATATCTTTTTAAAAAGAGATAAGTGTGAATATAATGCACGCATGCACAGTGCTTAACACATTTATTAGACCATCTATCATAAAAACAAAAAGAAACAAATCATGCAGAAATCTGCCAAAAACTAACTAAAACATATATTATTATTGATTAGGCAGCTGTGGCGTAAACCTTACATTGGGTAGTGATCTAATAAATGGTTTTTGTATTATATTTTTACTGGTAAGTTTGTCCAGAAATACGCTTACATCATAATTTTAAAGACAATTTTAAAATCTGACTGACACTTTTTTTTTTCTTGTGTCTCTTCTACCCGTCTGCCTGCAGATATCACAACAAATTAATTTGGAGTTGAGCAACATCAATCACCAACTTCCTGGATAATCATACCAATCATTGTTTCTGCTTGAGTAACCAGAACCTTAAAACCCACATCTCTGTGATGTGCTGACCACCCCCTCAATTTCCATACATTATAGATATTTCTGGTATATTGTGCTGCGTTTGTGTTTTGGAGCACACAAAAATGACAATGATAATAATAATATTTTATTTTTCATAGAATCAGAGAACATTGGTGTAGCAGCCAAGGCCACCTCATGGGGTACAAATTGTATTTCTGCAAAACTATCTTTATCTTATCCTGTCAACTCTAAATGCAGAATACTATGATATAACTGTCTGCAGCTTACAGATTGTACACGTTCGTCATTAATCAGTGATGAACATTATATTATCATGAACAATCAATGATTATGTTTCTATATATTTGAGGATCATTTTGTATGTATCGCAAGCCATGTTTACATGGACACAAGTAAATCAATTAAGAATGTGACCGAAATAAAAATGCTTCATGCCAATTGGATGATTCTAACCCAATCAAGCTCGTTCACATCACAATTTCTTTCTGATCAAAACAGGTGGCTTATACTGTTTATTAATGTGATTGGTGTGCATGGAAACACCTTTCCTGATGTTTGGGGTAAAATTATCCTTATTCTGCATGCATGTGTTACCTCCTAAAGGAGAGAGAAGTATGTACTGCTGGGCTTGTAGCTTCATTAAAGACACCAGCATACACACAATTAATATGGGAGAAGAAAAATGATACAAAAGTCCCAAAAGAGAGAGGAGACAAACCAAAATCAGTGGCATGTAGAAAGTAGAGATGGCACGATACCACTTTTTTATGTCCGATACCGATACCGATATCATAAATTTGGATATCTGCCGATACCGATATGAATCCGATATAGTGTTTTTTAATCAACAAAACTGTTTTTTAAAATATCTTGCTGCATTTTGCAAGTCTGCAAGTTCATACTCAAGTTTAAAACAACAACTACACTAAAGCTATTCTGTTATACCTGTATACAAAAAAAATATTTCATAGTTCAGCAATACTGATCAATCTAATAAACTTAAACCTACACCATCCTCACTATTCTGGTATTTTAAAGAGTACTTAGCGTAAATATTAAGAAACCTAACTAATAGGGTTCCAACTCCCAGCAACAACAAAAATTAAAAAATAAAAAATAGGGAACCACCCCTCACGCTCCACCTCATGATGCTTAATCGACGTAATCAACCTTAATTTGATGAAGTGTGAAAAAAATGCACAGAAATCAATTATTTTTCAAGAAATATTAAATAGATTCAACATCTTTCTTCAACAAAATTGCAGACTGCACAGATGGTACCTTCCCAAAGGAAAAAGTACTATAGCTTACTAGGGTGTATATATTAGACTTAATAGTCACTATATACAGTAATTGACTTTATTCATTTTACATCAAATTAAAACTTTGGTTGTCAAATAATTATTTATTAAAAGCTCGACATTTTAAATGAGAATAAGAAAGAAAAGTATGTCTTTGTGCCCCCTTTTCCCTGTTCATGCCCTATCGGCCCCCCTGGCTAAACTTTGCTAGATCCGCCCCTGCACAGTTACCAGTCAGCTACGTAGAAAAAGATCCTCGAGTAGAAAGTAATATTAAATAAATTCTAACAACAGCTTATCAAGCTTAAACGTGCTGCTGTTGTTCAGCCGCTGGTTTCCTCTTTCTGGTGCAAAGTGGGCCAAAAGCAAACTAGAGACACGGACTCGCGACAGAAAAGCCGATCAGCTGATCATTAAGCAGTTTCACGATTGAAGTAGCAGCCGGAGAGCGAGAGGCAGTCGCTTGTTAAGCTTAACGCAGGAATGCTTTACATTCAGAGATGGACTTACACACTTGCTTTACTTCTCTCGGGGATAACTTTGTCGGAGATGAAATGCCAGGTTGCTAGCGAAGCTCCACATGCTATCCAGACCACCGACAGGTCCCGCATGCCACAGCCGCTCTATCACGTGATGCATACTGCTCCAAGTGCTAACGTTCTGAGGCGAGTTACGGCGTGTTGCAAGTTTTGTGAGGTGCTTTCGTGATATTTAATGGATCGGATTACATTTTTTATTTTTCTCCGATATCCGATCCAGTAATTTAGGTCAGTATCGGACCGATACCGATACGTAATATCGGATCGGTCCATCTCTAGTAGAAAGGTGATGATAAAGGGCGTTTGTTTCCATCGAAAATCACAACTTTTTCTTTTACTATTTCTGGATGAATCTGCCTATGATTTAGTCTGTTCAAATGCTTGATGCATTTAGAAAAGTCCCCTGATTTAAGGTTTAAAGCACAAATTCTTCTGACTGTGAAGCACATCTAAACATGGCTATAGATTTTTCAATTAGTTCTTAGATTAATGTAGATTAATCCAGATCTGTCAGTGAATGCAAGGTTTAGCAGTTTATTGCATGCTTTTTGTCTTCTACTGTTAAAGTTAGATGTGAGGCCAAAGGATGCCATTTTATAGCAACAATGTGCATCTGAAATGTTTGTGCACATAGCATTAGTAGACACAAGCATTTGTGTGCAAGCTAAAAACATATAGTGGCTCTATAAACAGTAGCTAACATGCTTATAAAAGTTTCTACTTGACAAAGAAAAAAGAAAAATAAATGACATATAATCTAAAGAGTTGAGTATTTTTTTGCTAATCAAATAGTAGTTTCCTTTTGCTGCCAGCAGGTGTTTGTAAATAATGAAATAATTTATTCCTACTATACAGTGACCAGGGCTGGACTGGGACCAAAATATGCCCTGGTGGCCCACTATGATTATTTCTACCACATGCAAAAGCACACATGACATACCAGAGGATATATGGACTGTTAATTTCACTAGTGTTATTTCTCTGGTTACCTATCAATGATAGATCCTGCATTTTAGTAAAGCACAGTTTTAAATATGTTTTAAAATATTACATGATAATAACTGTAACGCCTGCAAACTGTAACTTCAAGGCAGGCTAAAATACCTCTAAACTGGACACCAAGTCTACTCGTAGCATTATTTAAAAATGAAGGCTATAAAGACATTTCTCTCTCTCATACACACACAGTTTGTGCACTGACACCTAACTCTATTGATTAATACTATTATGCAGGTTTTAACTCTGACTGAATAAAATGAGTCTTGTAATCATTTCTAACTTTTTTCTTCTTTTTTTTTTACATTTTCTGCTTTAATTACTAATATTATTAGTAGTAGTAGTAGAAGTAGTGTACACTGACTGTGTGTAAGCTTACGTGTATGCAAGGCCCCCCAACACCACACACACACACACACACACACACACACACACACACACACACACACACACATGCGGTCTCTCTCTCACACACGTTTTTTTATTTTTTATTTTATTGCTATGTCTGGTTTTATTACTGTGTGCATATTAGTATTGTATAGCACTTCGGTCTACCAGGTGTGTTTTTAAAGTGCTATATAAATAAATGATGATGATGATGATGATGATGATACTCGCAACCAGTAGCGGTTTTAGATACGGGCGACATGGGCGGTGTCGCCCGTATCGCCCTGGGGCGACATCGTGGTGGGGGGCGGCATCACGGGCATCGGCAAAAAAAAAAAAAAAATGCTCGTACTCATGCTGCCCCGACGTCAGCCAGCGCATATTGGGAATGGTACAGGCACCGATTGGTTTTCTATCGCCCACTTGCTGGGAGTAAGGGCGCCCTCCGTTTGCGAGGTGAGCTTGCTGCTTGCGGAACAGGGAGGAGAGGGCTGTCTGGAGCAGCGTCTAATAACTCGCAAAATAAAACAGAATAAAAAGAAACCAACAAACACAAAAACACCAGACATCATGATACAGACTTATAATCTGCACCGATGTTCTTTTTCAAAATTCTATACACGAAAAGTGAGCGCGAGAGCCCTCGGTGCGCCTGCTCGCTGCTGAAGTCAAAGTAAACTTTATTGTCATCTCCGCTACAGTCCAGTATATGGAGAGACGAGACAACGAGGCTCCAGTTACAGCAGTGCAAGTAAACAAACAATATATATAAGAAGAGTAAGAAAATAAATATACACTTTAGGACTCGGGGTAAAGGGCTCAATAACAATTTAAAATTTAAAGTTTGATTATTTAAAGTCTCACACACAACCCTTCGAAAGGGGAGGGGGGCCGGCTGCTTCCATATAGAGCACATTTCATTTATAATGTTGTAAATCCAAGCCCATTATTTATTCATGATTTGAATCCTGGGTTGTGCGAAATCTCAGAAATAAACCTTAGACAAAGTGAATCTGTGAACTAAGGTGTAGGTCTGTTAGGTTATGTTGTGCTGATCCTTGGGTTGAGGGATGGCTGTTCATACTGGAGTGCAAAATTAAAACCAATGTAAGATGGACAAGAAAAGTTCAAATCCATCAGGTCCTCAGTTTAGAAAAAAGAGAAAAGAAGAGGAGGAGAAACGAGCAACAGATACAGGTAAGCAGATGTGTCATTGGATAATGGCAGGTCATCCTGAAACAATCAGAATCAGAATACTTTATTAACCCTAAGGAAATTATGTGGGTTACAGTTGCTCCAAGAAGAAAATGGTAAAAATAGCAACCTAAATGGCGCAAAAAACTAAAAATATCACATGATTCAGTACATTTTAGAACCTCATTTAGCTCCTATTTGAATGAATCCTTTTCTGTCTTTGTTTCCTCTCTCTCCTCTGACTCTCAGCTTCTTACATCAGTGGATTTTGACCTGTTCTGTCATGGCCCTCTGTCCTTCAGGTACACGTCTGCCTTTGGTCTTTCTCTTCCTCCCTTACTTGCTATGTATGCATGTATTTATGTATGTACGTGTAGAAAAAAAATAATCCAACTCAGAGTTGTCTTGTATTCATTCTGAAGGTAAATACTTTTTGTACAAAGTATCAGTATTGGATCAGTAACAGCCTGAATTTTACTTGGTATCACATCGGAAAGAAAATCAGTGATATCTCACTCATCACCATCACCTGATTGCATCCACCTGGACCAAACCAAATCATAAGGAGTGGGGAGGCGGGATCAGAGGCAAATTTGGATTTTATTCATCATTGCCCCCCAAAAACCTAATGCTAGGAAATATACACAATTATAAGTACTTTGTGAAGCAAATATAATGTTATTGTAACTAGTTGGAAATATTCTTTTAAAAAAAAAGTATTGACTGTTCTGTTTTCTCGGGCCTCTGTCAGTCATGGGCCCTTAGAATCGTCAGCACTTTTCTCCACCTTTTGGGGCCCCTGTTTTTGGCTGTAAAGTCAGTCAGAGAGCCTGCAGTGTTTTCTTCACAGTGGTTGCCACGGCATTTGTTTCTGATGACAGCTCATTGAACTGTTTTTTTACAAAATTGCCTGGCTTGAGCAGCTGGGTGTGGGACTTTACTAAAAGCTCAGAGAGAGGAGACACCAGCATCTGAACAGAGACTCAAACCAGCAACCTGCAGCTCCCTGCTTGGCTGCTCCAGTTTTCTCCTCACTCATGTTGCCCACCAGTGATTTCTAGCTGCCCACCCACACAGCAGGCTAGAATATGCGCTGAGCCTCAGCACCCAATACTTGGACATGTTTTCTTTATTAAACAATGAACCAGACCCCAAAAAGTAAACAGCTGTTATTGCTAGGCAACGGGAGCAGCATTTGGAGATGCAGCACCTGACATTCCTGACCATGTGGGCGGAGCATGCATGGAATGGAATGTTCAGTAGAACTGTGCAACACAAGCACTTAGTTACAGCATGTTTCATTGTATCCAGACACAGCTAGAGACAGCATCTCTGTGCAGGACAAACGACAGTTGACGAAGAAAACATCGAAAACTTCACTTCACTCCTCTACAAAACGTTGGCTCCTTTGTTTAAAAGGCCAAAATGAATCGAGGGAGAACGAGAAGAGGATCGGCGAGTGCTTCACCTCACAATACAGTACAGCTGATTAACCTGCAAGACGAATTTCAAATGATACAGGCTGAAAATGTCAAATTAAAAGAAGAGGCAGAAAAATCAAGAGGAGAAGCTAAAAATTCAAAGTTTGAAACTGAAGTAGTATTGCAGGAATTACTGCATGTGGGTCTCAAACTTAAAGGAGAGAAAATGGGAAAACAACAGGCAGAAAAGGAGAATGAAAACATAAAGAAAGAACTGTTGGAAGCTCAAAAAGCATTGGAGGAAGAGAAAACCACAGCACAAGAAGCCAAAAATAAATATCAAACTGCAAAGAAGGAGGCAGGAAATGTGATGCAGGAATTACAGGAGGTGCAGGAAGCTTTTGAAGAGGAAAAAAGGAAAATGCAGTTGGCAACACAAGAAGCTGTAAATGTAACGGCTGAAGCTGAAACACTAAGTAAGGAATTACTGCATGTAAAGCAACAACTTGAAGAGGAGAAAAAACGTAAACATGAGGCAGAAAATGAGATTGAAAATTTGAAGAAAGAATTGTTGGAAGCGCAAAAAGTGTTGGAGGAAGAGAAAATTAAAATACAGGAAGCAAAGAAAGAAATGGAAGATACAAAGAGTTACACTCAAAACATGAAGAAGGAACTGATGAAAGTGCAAGAAGAACTTGCAGAAGAGAAAATTGAGGTGAAGGTATTCAAGAAAGAAATGACGGTGACCAAGAAAGACTGCAAAGACGCACTCAAAGAAATACGAAAGCACAAAAAGGAAGCTAAAGAGCTCCTCAAACAGAAAGTGAAACTGGCCAAACAGCAGCTGAAAGAAAAATTTAAAGATGCCGAGGAGCAGCTCAACAAAACCTTAAACGAACTGAAGGCAAAAGAAAAGAAAGCCGAGGACAGGAGGGGATTCTGGAGCAGACTGCTGAGAAAGAACTGACCCAGCAGCATCAAGTTTGAGGACATCAATAGTTTCTTCCTCCTTCCCCCTCTCTCCACCTTTCTTTCACCCCATCCTTCTTCTTGGGACGTTTGTTTGTTTTTTTAAAACTCTAATCTAAATACATGTACTGAAATACACAAATAAAATTGCCATAACTTGACTTCATGTTGCCTGCTTCTTTTCTTGTGTGTCTGTGGATGTAAAACAGTAACACACTTTCTGCTCTGTGTCTTTAATTGTAAATAAATGCAATATGTTTTCATTTTAAAATGCAGTGCAAAAAACTTCTGCTCTAAATCTTTTTTTTTTTTAGCAAAAAGCTTTTTTTTTTTGCCTGTTGTGGAAGTTTTCCATTTAAATAAAGCCTGCAGACCAGCGGTGAGCGGTAGCTAACATTCTTTAACTGGCTGCGTTGCAACATTTAGGTAACACTCCCATGACCGCACTGCCACTTCCACAAGAACTGCTTCTCGATTTCCTTCCTTAACCCTTTCGTTTGGAGCTGATCTGACCCACTCAGATCAATACTTTGATTCCATTCAATCGATAAGCGATAGCTCTCACTCCACCTAGTTTGTATGTTGTTGTACATTTAGGTTTCCCAATATGAATTACCTTAACCTCCTAAGACCCGAACTCTTTCATGGCATGCATTTTTAATTTTTCTTTGCTGGGTTGACTGGGGGTGAATGTAAAAACAAAAGAAATGTAAAAACAAAGAATTAACAGTTTGTTTGTTTTTTTACCTAACTTTTGTTTTTGAGAAAAATGAGATCCACATATGACATTTGTTTCAAATTTTGATAGAACAGTGGCAGTATAATGTCCTTGTAAGTGGATATCAGGCCCTTGTAGAGAAAAATTAAGTATTTTGGTCTAGACGTCCCAAAATGTGATGTCCACATATGTGGACTCCAGGGGTCCGTTCTTCGTACCTCGCTTACTACATCCGAGATCAAATGACACATCCAAGATCAAAACATCGCGCCAACTTTGAGCTCGCTATTCCGGTTCTCCGAACACACCTGTTGTTGACGATTAGTATAGCTGGATGAAGTAATGTGAGATCACTGGGTGGCTTAACAGGGGCTACGCATCGATAGTAGAAACATTGATCGGCAACCCTTTGATTGGTCGGCGAAAATGTCGAAGGAGCGCGCTCAGTATTTTTCGGCAGCAGAGCAAGAACTCTTGAGTGAGGGATTTCAGGAGTTTCAGAGTTTAATTAAAACGCAAGGGAACACTGCAAAGGCTGCAAAAGCAAGGAGCGAGGGCTGGCAGAAAGTTGCTGACAAATTAAACTCGTAAGTAATTTAATAATAATAATAATAATGGATTGGATTTATATAGCGCTTTTCAAGGCACCCAAAGCGCTTTGCAATGCCACTATTCATTCACTCTCACATTCACACACTGGTGCAAGCAGCTACGGTTGTAGCCACAGCTGCCCTGCGGCAGACTGACAGAAGCCAGGCTGCCATATCGCGCCATCGGCCCCTCTGGCCAACACCAGTAGGCGGTAGGGTAAATTTATTATATTACACTATATTATATTATATTACATTATATCCTCTTTCACATTAGAGACACAACAGGACCCACTAGAACATGGGAACAAGTAAAAGTGGAATATAAGAATATTCTACAGAATGGTAATATTTATCACTTATATTGCTTTTAGTCTCTTGAAAAGAGACCCTGGAATAATCTGTTTGTTTGTTTATAACTGCAACCAAGAAAAGGGCAGAGCAAAAAAAGACAGGTGGTGGTCCTGCACCCCCTCGTCAACAAGTTGGTTAAGTAAATAATACCCTCATGGGAAAATCGATATCTCTCTATGAGCACACTGTCACGCTGAGCTAAAGGATCCTGTCTATCCCGCAATATACGCTGAATTCTGAAAACTCTCCTTATCAATCTTGCACCTTCCGCAATGGGCTGCTCGCGTAAACGGACAGGACATGGCTGCGACAGGCTTCCCAAATCCACCTTCGCTTTTATAGCCGTGGTCTCTCATCTTGATTACACGAAGTAATTTACTATTACAACTCTAAAATATGAATTACATCTGAAATAATCAAATACATGAACTAGAATGATTAATAGTACATTTCCCTTTTTTTAGAAAATGACCTGTATGTATCTGTATGAAATCATTAAAAGAATCAAATACTGCATTGATAATATTTATTTGTGGTAAAACAGTGGTAAAATATCGCTGTTGCTTTCGTATAAATGAAGCGGACATACCTGCGTGGCCGCGATCTAATCTTGTTTACATAAAGTAAGCCTGCTCCCGAGCAGGTTTACGCTTACGGATCTGTTGCTATGACAGCAAGTCCCGGATGAGCTTTGGAGAACCGAACGATCCAAGATCACGCGAAATCGTCAACAATCAAATCCAGCTAACTTACTTAGCGAGGTACGAAGAACGGACCCCAGGGGCCCGTTCTTCGTACCTCGCTTACTACATCCAAGATCAAATGACACATCCAAGATCAAACCATCGCGCCAACCGTGAGCTCGCTAATCCGGTTCTCCGAACACACCTTCCGTTGACGATTAGTACAGCTGGACGCAGTAATGTGACATCACTGGGTGTCGTAAAAGGGGCTACGCATCGATAGTAGAAACATTGATCGGCAACCCTTTGATTGGTCGGCGAAAATGTCGAAGGAGCGCGCTCGGTATTTTTCGGCAGCAGAGCAAGAACTCTTGAGTGAGGGGTTTTAGGAGTTTCAGAGTCTAATTAAAACGCAAGGGAACACTGCAAAGGCTGCAAAAGCAAGGAGAGAGGGCTGGCAGAAAGTTGCTGACAAATTAAACTCGTAAGTAATTTAATAATAACAATAATAATGGAGTGGATCTATATAGCGCTTTTCAAGACACCCAAAGCACATGACAATGCCACTATTCAGTCACTCTCACATTCACACACTGGTGGAGGCAGCTACGGTTGTAGCCACAGCTGCCCTGGGGCAGACTGACAGAAGCCAGGCTGCCATATCGCGCCATCGGCCCCTCTGGCCAACACCAGTAGGCGGTAGGGTAAATTTATCATATCACACTATATTATCCAATATTATATTACATAATATTATAATATGTTATATTATATCCCCTTTCACATTAGAGCCACAACAGGACCCACTAGAACATGGGAACAAGTAAAAGTGAAATATAAGAATATTCTACAGAATGGTAATATTTATCACTTATATTGCTTTTCGTCTCTTGGAAAGAGACCCTGAAATAATCTGTTTGTTTGTTTATAACAGCAACCAAGAAAAGGGCAGAGCAAAAAAAGACAGGTGGTGGTCCTGCACCCCCTCGTCAACAAGTTGGTTAAGTGAATAATATCCTCACGGGAAAATCGATATCTCTCAATGAGCACAGTCGCGCTGAGCTAAAGGATCCTGTCTATCCCGCAATATACGCTGAATTCTGAAAACTCTCCTTATCAATCTTGCACCTTCCGCAATGGGCTGCTCGCGTATACGGACAGGACATGGCTGCGACAGGCTTCCCAAATCCACCTTCGCTTTTATAGCTGTGGTCTCTCATCTTGATTACACGAAGTAATTTGCAATTACTACTCTGAAATATGAATTACATCTGTAATAATCACATACATGTAATAGAATGTTAATAGTACATTTCCCTTTTTTAGGAAATGACCTGTATGTATCTGTGTGACATCAATAAAAGGATCAAGTGCTGCATTGTCTTTAGTTACATTGATAATATTTATTTATGGTACAACAGTGGTAAAATATCGCTGTTGCTTTCGTATAAATGAAGCGGACATACCTGAGTGGCCGCGATCTAATCTTGTTTACATAAAGTAAACCTGCTCCCGAGCAGGTTTACGCTTACGGCTCTGTTGCTATGGCAGCAAGTCCCGGATGAGCTTCGGGGAACCGAACGATCCAAGATCACGCGAAATCGTCAACAATCAAATCCAGCTAACCTACTTAGCGAGGTACGAAGAACGGACCCCAGGTCCAAGAAGGTAAAACTGAATTTGTTGAGATCTCGTGTTACATAAATAAAAGTTGTAAAACTAGTTCTTCGTCTCTCTATAAATGTCTTTGGTTGTGTTGAGCTGAGGTTTGGAATTAGAACGCAGTAAAATAGCCCTTTAAGACTTAATAGAAAATATTAAGGGGCTACATGTGCACAGAAACCAGAGCGTCCCGGGTTTACTGGCATCATACTGATTATTAATGGGAAGAGGAAGGAAGTGTGATTAGTTTAACAGCTTGACTTCTGTCTTCTACTTACTGAACTGATCACTGAAAAACATTACCGTTAAAAGACAGCACCTTTCTCTATGGTAAGTCGAGGTTCATGTTTTAATGTAGTTATTTGATCGATTTTTTTACAGTAAAATGCAATAACTCAATTTTTTACTGATGTAATTTTCTTTGAAGTAGCAGAGAAAGATGAGAGGAGCAGCCATGAGTGTAACTGCAGCAGCAGTGAGTGGATTTGTTGGACTGCTTCTCACTGTGTCAGGTACTGAATACCTAAATTTTACAACAAAGGCTAAGCGAGTTACATTTACTTTAAAAGTTTACAAATATGATGTTTAAAATTATCGTGTTCATTAAAGAGGGATATTATTGTGCCAATGAACTGGTCTCCACAGATAAAGATTTTCACATATTCAGCATCTCTCATTAGCTTTATAAATACATAGACATGTAGACATAGGACTGTTTGATATAACTTTCTGTGGGTCTGATAGTAGTTTATCTGAAGGATTCAGTGATGAGTGTCTGTACTAAAAAAGGGAACCAAACCTCATAAATTAATTTTCATAACTTTCCATTCTGTATTTAGCTACTTGTAAATGAGCCGTTAGAGACCTACGAATACAGCAACAGGAGCATGAAGCACTTCTGTTTTATGTAAAACTCATCATCAGACTCATTAGAGAGAAGAGAAGTAAAAGATGAACATCTGGGACTCACAAAAACAGCGTTTAGGTTACAAAGTCCTATTTATCTCCTCCTGCAGGCTTGCAGTCTCTTTGTTCACTATAGCTTAATACATGAAGAAATCCCAACTCATGAACATAAAGTGTGACAGTGTGATGAAAAAGAGAGAGCTCTACTTTCATAGTAACACATCTTTTTTGGTTTCCATGTTTTCTTAGAATAAAGAAACCTTATACAAGTGTTTCCATTATTAATGTCACTGTGATTGTGTCTGTAGTGTCTGATGTGCTCTGTGTTACAGCGGTACTGGGTCAGACTGGTTGGTCAGTGACTTACACTTCCACTCACATCTGCGCATTAAAAGGATCAACAGTGGACATAGGCTGCAGCTACAGTTACCTAAACAATAGGAACCGTGGAATCATGGTTCAGGAAAGATTTTGGTTTATTAGAAATGAGTATTATGGGCCAGTGGATTTGAGAACAGACCCAGACTACACAGGGCGGGTTGAGCACCAGTTTCATGAGAAGGACTGCACTCTGAGGATCACAGACCTGAGAGAGAGTGACTCAGCTGAGTACAAGTTCAGATTCATGACAAACCAGTATGGTGGAAGTTATACTGGCTCACCTGGAGTCACTTTGACTGTCACAGGTAAGATTTTCATTGAAAATAAATATTGCGTTTGTCTTTCAGTCACTTGCTTTTAGCCATGTTGCTTACATTCAACCTGCTCTGAAGGTTTGTTTTTCCGTGTTCATTCACTTTGATGGTTTAGTTAAAATGAAGACGATTTGTTCTTTCCTTCCATATTCAGACCTGCAGGTGAAGAGAAGAAAATCATCAGCCCACACAGAGCTGCAGTGTCACAGCAGCTGTGATGTAATTGATCCTCCATCATATGTTTGGTACAAAAATGGACAGAAAATAGAGGAAGAAACATCTCTGCGAGTCTCTGTTGGAGGTGATGACAGCAGCTATTCCTGTGCTGTTAAAGGACATGAGGGTTACCGCTCTGCTGCAGTGTGTGAGTTTACTCCACAGTGTCACTATGAAATGTCATGTAACATGTGAAATAAAATCTTCAATATTAGGGGGAAAAAAATCACAATTTAAAGATTTTCATCTCCTCCAGATGATCCAAAGCTTCCCTCTGTGTCAGTGAGTCCCTCTGCTGAGATAGTGGAGGGCAGTTCAGTGACTCTGACCTGTAGCAGTGATGCTAACCCAGCAGCTAGTTACACCTGGTACAAGGAGGATGGTCAAACACCTCTGAGTAAGGAGTCGTGGCTCTCCTTCAGCTCCATCCAGCCCTCTGACTCTGGACAGTATTACTGTACTGCTGAGAATGACCTGGGGAAGAGGACATCTGAATCCATCTTTATTGATGTGAAATGTGAGTGAATCTGCTTCAGTAATAGGTTTTCTTAAATGCATTCACTACCTTTCAAATGTCCTTAGTCCTTTTGTTTCTTCTATATTTCTCATTCACTCACACTGTGCCTAATAATCTGGCACTGTTTAATCTGTAGGAGGGATCTTATCAACAAATGTCTGTGTTGTTCTAACTTTTCCTGACAGACAACAAAACATTCACCAAGAACACAAAAAAGAAACCATTATTTCTACTTACTACTTACTACTTGTTTTGAAATCTGTCATCAGTGATCTACACATAACACAGGAACAACAACTATAACTATATCACTGGGTGTGAATAACAGAAAAAATAGAATTTAACTGCAATAGATTCATTCTTTAAAAAAAAAAAAAAACAAGACTCCATATTCTAAAATGGTGCTGCACTCAGGTATGCACCACAAGTCATAAAAAAATATATTTTCTTTTATAGAAACGGAAATATAGAGAGAGACTGTTAAAATGATATGGATTTTTGGCTGGAGAGTAGAATTTAAATTTGAAGGAGTCTTCACACAGTACTACATATCCCTACAACTCACATCGGTAAACACACACACACACACTGATATTTGGTTATCTTGTTAATTTTAATAAATCTTGATATCTCCTCCAGATGCTCCAAAGCCTCCCTCTGTGTCAGTGCGTCCCTCTGGTGAAATCAAAGAGGGCACTTCAGTCACTCTGACCTGTAGCAGTGAAGCTAACCCAGCAGCTACGTATGTCTGGTACAAGATAAATGGAAGAACACCTCTCAGTAAAGAACGGCAGCTCTTCTTCAGCTCCATCCAGCCCTCTGACTCTGGACAGTATTACTGTATAGCTGCTAATACAGTGGGAAGTAGGACATCTGAATATGTTTCTATTAATGTGAAATGTGAGTGGGAATAATTTCATATATTTCACCCATCACACTTCTGTCTTTCATAGTGAGATGTTTTTTTTCTGTCCTTTTAAATATTTTTTAACATGAAGATTAATTTGAGATTGAAATACTAGACTTTCCGATGTTACATTATGTCAATATTTTATCATTTTCCCAAAATACTAAATGATTGTATAAATATATTTTCTTTTCCAGATGCTCCAAAGTTTGTGTCAGTGATGGTGAGCCCTTCTAATGAATTCAGGGAGGGCGGATCATTGACTCTGACCTGTAGCAGTGATGCTAATCCAGCAGCTCAATACTCCTGGTACAAGAAGAATGGACAAAAACCTCTCAGTAATGAACAGCAGCTCTCCTTCAGCTCCATCCAGCCCTCTGACTCTGGAGAGTATTACTGTAGAGCTCAGAACAAAGTGGGGAGGAAGAAATCTGAATATACCTCCATTGATGTCAAATGTAGGTGAACAAGTTTACCGTTTTACTCGATCACTTGCTTGTTTCCGATGCTATCCAATATAGATTTTGGGCCCCATCTCAAGATTTCCAGAATCTTTTGATGATATCATGTACTGCAGATGATCATGTATTGAAAGTCTTCACAATTTTACATTGAGGAACATTTTTCTGAAGTTGTTCCACAATTTACAGATAAGATTTTTTGTACCCAACCAAGCTAATTTTTTTTTTACCATTATTCTTTTCTTAAAATGATACTTTTTCCTCAGACATTTGATCTTTTCTCTATGCTCTATTTTGAAACATAACATAAGATTATGAGATTATCAAATCAGTGTCCCCACTGACGCTTTAGGTAATAGGGTTATGTAAATATAGTGTAAACATTAAATCGATTGGCTGATGAAGTCATGATGTGGCTGAGAACACATCTCTGCTAGCACCATCCAGATCTCCTCACTGAGAAGCTCCTGTAGCATTAGATTCATTGAGTTGTTTGATTTGATCAATAATTCAACCTTTGAAGGAACTAATAACATGCTTTTGTCTCCCTGTGTTTCCTGCAGATGCTCCAAAGCCTCCCTCTGTGTCAGTGAGTCCGTCTGGTGAAATCACAGAGGGCACTGCAGTGACTCTGATCTGTAGCAGTGATGCTAACCCAGCAGCTACGTATGTCTGGTACAAGAAGAACAGCCAACCACTCAGCAAAAACCCACAGCTCATCTTCAGCTCCATCCAGTCCTCTGACTCTGGACAGTATTACTGTAGAGCTGTGAACAAGCTGGGGTCAAAACTTAAAGCCATCACTATTGATGTGAAATGTGAGTGAAACTATGTATAGGCTATAGTAAGTGAAAATATGTATAATATCATCTTTCTTCTCCTCTGTCTATTTCATGATTACAGTCTGCAGTGACATTTATCACAGGTCAGACAGAGGAGAGCACGGCAGTGATTCTGCTGGTGATTTAATAATAATAACTCTTAAAGGAAATTCAAGGCTGCATGAGGTTTTAAAAACATGCATATTGCTCAACTTCTCTTCATTACTGAGAAAGTTTACATTTTAAACTGATGATACTGTAAGAACGTTTTATGCCAAGCTTGAAAAGTGGTTAAAAATGTATGGATAGATGATCTAGCCCTGCGAGAGGTTTAAAAGCTGTTCAGGGTGTATTGACGAGTGTGAGAAAATAGATGATAGTGACAATGACTTAGATGAGAATAACAACATCCAAGCATTGGCAGAAAAACACAAAGTTCCAGAAAAATTCTCAATGAAATGAACCTTTTGAGACTGGACAGAGTGTCACACCTTCATATTCTGCTGGTGTGAATGTTAATAACAGCAAACATGCTCATTTTACTGAAAGAACAGACAGTTGTGGAGTTAACAATAATAAACTGTCATTTGATCAGCTTATATTGTGTCTGAGGATGTTGAACTCCAGAACTCGACACTTACAGACTTGTTTGATGTGGTCAAAAATTCAAACATTGAGGTTTTTGATTTGGTCAAGTTTTCAGCCTTTGAAGGAAATAATACCATGTATTTATTTCCCTTTGTTTTCTCCTCCAGATGCTCCAAAGCCTCCCTCTGTGTCACTGAGTCCGTCTGGTGAAATCAAGGAGAACATTTCAGTGACTCTGACCTGTAGCAGTGATGCTAACCCAGCAGCTGGTTACACCTGGTACAAGGCAAACAATCGAACACCTCTCAGTACAGATTCACAGCTCTCCTTCAACTCCGTCCAGTCCGCCGACTCTGGAGAGTATTACTGTACAGCTGAGAACAGGCTGGGAGCATCAACACCTAAAAAACTTTCCGTTGATGTGAAATGTGAGTAAAACTGGTTGTTTCTTTAAGCTGATTACTCAGCGTTTGTTAACATTAACAGTCAGCTGCTACAGATCAATGAGCAGCTGCACTGGATGATGTAAAGGATGTATCATTTAGTAGCTCAGACTATGCTGTTAAACTGTGCTATATAAAAGTTCAAATACACAGTTACAAATGTTTTTTCCTCCAGATGCCCCAAAGCTTCCCTCTGTGTCAGTGAGTCCCTCTGCTGATATAGTGGAGGGCAGTTCAGTCACTCTGACCTGTAGCAGTGATGCTAACCCAGCAGCTAATTACACCTGGTACAAGGAGGATGAAGACTCACCAAAAGCATCAGGACAGAACTTCACCATCACTGACATCACACCTGAACACAGTGGGAGTTATTCCTGTGTGGCCCAGAACAACAGAGGACATCATTACTCCACCTTACAGCTGACTGCATCAAGTAAGTGAAACCAGAAATGTTGATTAAACACTGAAAGTTATAACTCACCATCTGGACCTGGTGTGCCTTCCATTCAAAGGGCACTGCTCTTGTTAAATTATTTCTGTTTGGGGGAAACTATACTGTTCTCTGTTTGTGTATGTGAGTCATAAGCGACACATGTAGTTGTCTCATGCAGCTTTCTATTTTTAATCAGACTGGGGATTTTTGGTTTGCTTAAGTTTAAGTAATTAAGTGAGATTAAGTTTTATAAAGCCATTGACTTACAGTGGTGATGTCTAAAATTGGGGTCACACCCTTAACTCTAAATGATTTGACCACTTTTCTTTGTTAGGAGCATGGAAACCAACAGTTATATCAGGAGTCTCTGCTATTCTCCTGGCTCTCCTACTCGTCTCTGTCATCCTATGGATCATGTGAGCAGATGCTAAGTGTCATTTATTGTGTAGTTGAGTTTGTAATATCAGTGCACTTAGCACTTTGAACTAACCATTAAAAATGAATTATCCTGACCAGAAAAAAGAGATCCCCCAAGCAACAACAGCCTGAGCCTGGAGAGAGACCGGACACTATTGAACAGGTGAGAGGAGAGAGGAGGTGAACTATGTTGGTACAAAAGAAACAAAAACACATTCTAGCATTAAAGTGACTGCAGCACTCTGTAGGTTCCAACAAAAAAAAGACAAAAAAAAAAAAAGTTCTCTCTACTCTTCTTTGTAGTCAAAGTTAAAGCACTGATTTTAATCTTTTATGAATTGTACATTTCTTATGTCTACAGCTGCAATCTGCAGATGGCGAAGTCGTCTATACTGCTCTCCGCTTTGTCAAACACAAGGCAAATACGGTCCAAGCCAACATCAGACCAGCCCAGGCCAAAAAACACAAGGAAGAAGACGAGAGGGTCGTCTACTCCGCTGTCACTTTCAGAAGTGCTAGTACTTCCCCTAGGTCAGTGGCTTCTCGTGTGTTTACAGAAATAAAACAACTTAATTCAGTCTGTTTTGAGCTTTTTGTGATATCTGTTCAGCAGAATCCAGACCACAACTCCAGAAGATGCAGAGGATCCAGCTGCTCTGTACAGCACAGTCAACAGACTTCCCAGACATGGAAAACCATCTCTCTAGCAGACTTTTTATCCACGGTAATGTTTTAAAATCTTTATGAAGTCCTAAGTATGCATCCAGCACTCCTGAATACAGTTACATCAAAGACAATTTTAAATTTGACTGACCTTTTTGAGTTCTCTCTCCAACTTCTTCACACAGATGTCATAACTAACCTGTATGAAATTGAGCAGCATTGTGTTTAAGGTCATTTCTATCATTTTATGGGCACTTTTCCATTGTCACAAGAATCGCTACTCTTCCTGAGTTATTGGTCAGATATTAATGAAACATATACATGTTACAGTAACTTATTAATAGTGATGACTCTTGATCCAGATGTGCTAATGACATAATTAATAATATTTTCTTGTTTCTTTTGTTTCCCTGTGCTCTGGATTATTTTGGTTTTTACTGTAATTATTCAACACCAAAAATGATTGTAATTTTTTTTCTTTTACCCGTATGTAAAATACTTTCTGTGATGTATTAATACATCACTAACTTCACAATTATTAGCAATAAGGAGCCACTTAATCAAAAATATACTTATAGGTCCCTCTAAATGTATTTCCTAACATTATTTTTGTTTTGTTTTTGGCAGCAAAGAATAAAGCCTCTGTCCCTGCCTCACCCCTCCTTATTTCATGATTTGGTTTGTAAGATTCTAAGATATATTGCAATTCTCTGTACATGGGCCTCCAATTCTGTCTCCTCCAGCGTTTGCAATTAGTTCAAAAATGCCTCAACACACCTCTTAACTGGCACCAGAAGGCATGATCACATCACCCCAGTTGTAGCCAATCTACACTGGCTCCCTGTTAAATACCGTATCGTTTTTAAAATCTTTCTGTATACTTTTAAATTTTTAAATAACCTGGTGCCCAGTTACCTAACAGACCTTCTTGGCGTGTATAACCCCAAGAGAGCACTCAGATCCTCTAACCAACTGCTCTTAGTGCAACAAAGGCCCTGACGAAAGACCAGAGGGGACCAAGCTTTTGCAATTGCAGCACCCAAACTCTGGAACAATCTTCCTATCGATGTTCGCATGTCAGATTCCATTCAATCGTTTAAATCACACTTAAAAACTCACCTTTTGAAGCAAATTAGACTTCCACCTGGGCCCTATTTCAGGAAGCCGGTTTAGTGCAAACTCTGAGTAAGTATACCCTGAGTTAACGAAAACTCTGGGTTTTCGGTTTCACAAAGCGAGTTTAGATTAATTCTGAGTGAGTTACTATGACGACACACTCCGTGAAGCTAACCTGCCCCCTAGCAGGTTTACTTCAACTAACCCTGACCTTCTCCGCCTCTTTGTCAGAAACCTGACTGTAGGAAGTGTCAGACATGGCGTGCTCCTTCCTTGAAGAGCCAGTAGATGTTGAAGCCCAAATTCTCTGCAGAGCTCTCCGCCGGGAGAGAGTGATTAGAGCGCGTTCGGACATTTTATCATTTCCTGATGATTTTCTGTGTGAACGTTACCGTTTTTCAGCACAATCTATAATTCATTTGAATAACATCCTCAGGCCTAATATTGCTCATGTGACACATCGCGGACATCCTCTCAGTTCTGTACATATTATTTGTATTGCACTTCGGTTTTTTGCAAACGGGAGCTTTCTGTATAATATTGGTGACGCTGAGCACGTTTCCAAGGCTACCGTCTGTCGGGCAGTCAGGAATGTTACAGTTGCACTGAAACGTCTCCTGTACTCGTTTGTGGTGTTCCCCGGTCATAGACCCACAAGATTTATCAAAGAGGGATGCCACAAAATTGCAGGTATCAGGATGAACGAAACTTAATTCATGATGTGGTGATACTTGAACTACTACTTAAATTTTACATTTATTCTCACGGTTCCCAGGCGTGATTGGCTGTATAGATGGCACTCACATTCCAATCATTGCTCCTTCAGTAAATGAAGGAGACTATGTGAACAGGAAGTCTTTCCACAGCATTAATGTACAGGTACATAGTTCCCTGTAGCATTTCAAACTAACAAATTATTTCATTATAGTAATGGATGCTAATTTGTGTTCTCTGCACTGTGAAGATCATATGTGATGCTGCCAACATTATCACAAATGTGGAAGCCAACTGCTCAGCCTCTGTGAGTGGTGGTGGTGGAGGACCCCCACCTGTTTTTCGGGCCTCCGCTTTTTTTCTGTTGGCTATAACGGGTCACATTTGAGCATACAGAGTAAGCAAATATGTACTTGTAATGTGCTCAGATAATTTCAATAAGTGCTTACAGAGGGGAAATTAATGTAGCCTCTAACTGCAATTAATTTACATCGGACAAACAGACCAAGCACTATGGCTCATAATACAATTACACCTTACCTGTTTGGACTATATTTTTATATTTCATTTTTACTTGCTGCCAGGAACGTTTGGGGCCTGTTGGGTTGCACCTGCGCTCACATCACATCACAAAATCAAATGTATAAAATAAAAAATAAAATAAAATAAAATAACGTGTTAAATGGGTGGAAATCCCTAGATCAATGTTTAAATTAACACTCACGCATTGACTCTGTCGGCTATGTTTTGCCATGCATGCTCCCTTTCTTTTGCAGCTGAGGCTGTGTTACTTTTTTTCCGCAGAATTTGCATGTTATCGGCATATGCTGCCATCAGAATTTCGGCCTCAAGCGCTGTAAAATGCATTGACCGCGCCTTCTTTCCCTCCGTCTCCATGGTGACTCGCTTAATCTGTGCTCCACTAATCAGGGCTTTATGTATCCTCGTGCGCGCGCTTAATTTGGGGTTAAAGCAACTCCGCGTTGACTGAACTAATTGTTATCAGCCTTTCTGAAACCGAATATTCCGAGTTGGACAGTTTGGGGTTACTCAACCCTGAGTATCGTTTTTCACTCTGAGTTTTCTAAACCGGCTTCCTGAAATAGGGCCCTGGTCTGCAGTTGTGCTATGTAACTGTAACTATAACTGTTTTTAATTGTTTTTAACTGTTTTTGTTGCCTTTGTTGTAATCTGCTTTGCTACCTTGTGTGAAGCACTTTGTCCTTTTTAAATGTGCTATACAAATTAAATATTGATTGACTGATTATTGATTGATGTCTCTGTTAAAGGTGAAATCTGGGTTTAAAAAACTGACAGACAGTTGGAAATTAAACTCTGAAATCCATATAAAAGAAACTTCTTGAGTTTCCCAGTATTAGTTATATTACTTCATTTCAGACTGAAAAATAATGTGTTTGTGTTGCTTTAGCCAACATGCATCAGCTATATCCAAAAGTCTACAGAAAAGCCTGCCTCTCTCCGTTTACCTTTGAGCTGCTGTGCACAGATTTGAGCCTTTGTCAAACACTCTGAGTTTATTAATGAATTCTTAGAAAAACAGAGTCAGGTTAGAATTTAATACTGCTTCACCTCACCTTAAAATGCTTCACTGCAGCAGTTTGATCATGAAGGCAATTTTTGAGCTGTCAAAAGAATATATCTGGCTCTCATGCTGAAACACTAGAGAGCAGCAAAATTCAGTTTCTTGAAGTGGAATGGCAGAAAGGATCATAATTTGTTAGACTCCTCTCAGGAACCATGTTTGAAATCATGCTTCAGATTTTCTTTTTTTTATAAAGCTTACATCAGTATCAGGTGAACAATCCCATCTATGGGTTGAGTGGGGTCTTCGTCAGGTAATGCTGCTTTGTTAGTCGAGTAGTTATTTTCAACTACACCCATTTTCAGGTTTCATCACTCATTTAATTTAGTGGATTTTAATTATGGCTTTCCTGAAACACCCAAGGAATACGTGTGTTCTTCCAGACTAAAGAATTATTTACTTATTACCAAATCTCTAAACTACTATGGATCAACTCACTGAAATAAAAAAATATAAAAAACAATTTAAAAAACACCATAAAATCCTCAAAAAGCTCAGTCTGTCATAGAAAATGGAATCTGGCCTGAAAACTTTCACATCTTCTCTTGAAATATAATAATAAGATGTCTATGGCATTTCTGTATTATAAATATGTGAACAGTCTACAGTAGTAGTATAGTATACAGTCCACATTTATACCATTCCCCAACTCCCACAAAGGGAGTGGAGCAGTTGTTTTTTGGGGATCCCTTTAGTATAATGGGTTCTCTGTGGTGGAGCCCATATATGTTGCCCACAGGATTACCTTTTGTGGGCCCATAAAGACAAAATCGGTATGGATCCTACATGGGCCCCACTGTCAGTCTATGCAATATAAAGTACTTTGAAAATGCCTTTCCTTGTGATAAATAAAAGTTGTAAAACTGAGAATTTCTCTTTCTCTCTAAAAGTGGCCTTGGTGAGCTGTGGTTTGGCATTAGAACACCACAAATTATTCCCTCAAGACTTTATAGGAAATATTAAGAGTGCTGTATATGGATTGGAAAACCACAGCAGTCCCAGATGTACTGACTTCATGCCTAATAATAACTCGAAGAGGAAGGAAGTGTGCTTGGCAGAGGCGGAGCCAGACATTTGAAACACCCGGGGCTTAGCCCAAAGAGTAGTATGCATGTGGGATTTTTTTTTTTTTTTTTTGGGGGGGGGGGGGGGGGGGGTGTAGAAATGACTAAAAGATTAATAGGCTCTGTTCAAAAAAGAATGACTTCATATAGGGAAAAATATATATCACATGTGCAGGACACCTTAAACTAGTTTTTTAATTAAGCAGCAAGGCAGAACAAGGTCAGGGCTGTATCAAGACACAAGGCCTAAACCCCAATTTAACCAGACCCAGAACTGATCCAGAATTAAAACAGGACTACAACAGTTCAAAATCAGGACTACTGAGGACTTAACCAAGACAGAACCAGAATCAGAACTAGATGATAGCACTAAAAATCATCATAGACCTGCACTACACTTATTTTTTAATTCTACCAAAGTCCACTATTTAGATTGAGAAAAGTTTATATAATTATTTAGCCTTGTTGTGCAAACAAGCCTGCAGAATGTAATAAATACAGAATTTGAAAAATAACAAACCTAAAAAGAAACACTAGGTACGAGATACATGAGTACATGAGGTGATACTTTTGGTAAACAACCATTTGACTAACATGTCTGTCTCACCTGCTCTTGTTCATCTGTTCTGTCCTCGTTCTCCTCTCTCTCCCTCTTTGTGCTGACAATCATCAAATATACAGTTGAAACCAGATATTTACTCTTCAGATAAAAACACTTTTTTAATTGTAACATCAAATCAGACTAAATGTTTATTTTTTTAGATTGATAAATATAAAAAACATGTTTGTTAACTTTAAGAGTAAAGAGAGAAACTATCTGTATTTCTTAATTGCAAATGGCACCAAATTGTATTCAAACTTGAGCCACATTTATGGAGCTCCACAGTTCTTTTCCTGGTGTTTTGGTTGACATCTCTTGATTTTCCCATTTCAAAGAAACAGGCTCTGTGTTTTGCCTTATATGCATCCACAGCTGTGCCACCAATTTACTCACATGGACTCTACTAACCTATCAGAAGCTTCTTCAGCTCAGAATGGAATCGTCTGGAGTTTTCTTATTAATTAACAATAAATTTAGTGTATATGTACTCCTAAATTTGATGAAAGTGATAAAAATAGCTCTGTCTCTCTTTATTCTGAAATTTAACTAATTCAAAATATATTTCAATATTTATCTAAAACAAAAATTTACTCTAAATTGATGTTGTACAGTAAAAATGTTTTATGTTTTCTCCCTAAAGTGTATGTAAATATCTGGTTACAAATGTGAATATCCTGCTGTGTACTGAAATCCCTCTTGTTTTGCATAGAAATATACTGAACAACATACAAAGCATAATATATAAAATAACATTTACCTGAGTTTTTTCTTTGAAAGAAGCCTCTAATGTCCATTCTTATATTTCAGTACATAACTGAAACCGATTTAGTCGGGGAGGGTAAGAACTGAAAATATGAAATAAACACACGTAAGCTAAGACTCTCTAAAAAAAAATAGCATTTGTTCGGCTTTTCATTTTGCCATTTGTTGATTCACTTGAAGAGCGAGTAACGTAATATTGGTCAAGTGATCAGTTTCATATCAATCTTTCGTGATGCACCGTCATATTTACATTATTTGTACGGTACGAATGATTTGCTTTGGTACCTTGTCAAACTTAAGCTCTCCTTAGTATGGCTGGCTCCGTCTCTCCAACAGCGCACTCACGGGCAGCAGCTGCCCCGCCCCCTCGCTCAGTCGCTTAGTGCCTGAGCTTGGATCATACCAATATCAGGGGGGGATTCACGCACAGTCGTAAATTCCCACAGTGTGCACTATGTGCTTCGAATATTGTGTGTACTTTTTGTTTTATACAGTTGTCAGCCAGGCATCTAACTATGAAAAAATTACACTCCAAAATACCCCGGGCTTCTGACAAAACAACCCGGGCTTAAGTCCCGTAAGCCACCCCCACGCTCCGCCCCTGGTGCTTGGTCTAATAGCTACAGTTCTGCCTTCTGCTTACTGAACTGATCATATGAGAACATTGTCATTAGAAGACAACATCTTTCTCTATGGTAAGAAGACTTTGTTTACATTCTTATTTTATTGCACAGTGAAATGCACTAACTCAATTCTTTACTGATGTAATTTTCTTTGAAATCACACAGAGAGATGAGAGGAGCAGCCATGAGTGTAACTGCAGCAGCATTGAGTGGATTTATTGTCCTGCTTCTCACTGTGCCAGGTACTGAATACCTAACCTCTACAATGAAGGGCCTTTTCAGATGAAACTAAAAGAGATATATTTAAAAAATTACAAATGCATCACTTCCCATTACCATGCATTCTTTATTGAGTTATATTATTGTTTTGGTAATAAGATTTGGTAAAAATGTTGACATATTCAGCAACTTTCAGTCTTTTAAGAAGGATAGACATGGATAGGACTGTTTGAAATGTGCAGCACAACATCTGGGTCTGGGTCTAGTTTATCCGAAGGAAACTGACTCTGCACGAGAAAAAGAAAAAAAAAAGGAAAAGGAAAAAAAGGAACCAAACCTCATCACTGCATTTTCATAACTTTCTATTCTGTGTTGGTTACTAGCAAATCAGCCCTTAGAGACCAAAAAATACACTATAAAAAGTTTGTAAAAACAACAACAACAAAAAACAACAACCAATAACTGCCACTTGGATACCAAAAATAGTAAAATAAAATAAAGGAAATTTACCATCACATTAAAATCTTTTTCTGCATGAAAATACAGACAATGGTAAATTAAAATGCAGTTGTTTTGCAGGCAACTGCTGTTGAGATTTGGCTTTGCATAAATAAAATTGAAATTAAAATTGAATTCCATTTTAGCTTTGCATTTACATTAAATCTTGCAGATTCTTATAAAAAATTAAATATTAAATTAAAAAACTTGATTTACCTAATAGCATGGTCAAACTGTCTGATAAAATGAATGAGACTTATAATTGCAGAAAAGTACTGTTATTAGTGGGGGTTTTATAATGTAATTTGATGTGAAAAGTCTTTTTTTTTTATTAATGTAATAAAATAGTGCAATACAATTGGTAATAGAGATTTAGTGACAAAGTGGCATAAAGCCCCTGTGGTATAATCCATAAAACCCTGTAACCTGCAGTGGTCTCCCTGTGTAAAGTTAATTTTCATCCTATGTCTCTGCTCATAAAATGAAATACTGTTGAGGTTCGACCTACACCCCTTGTTCAGAACTAAAATACAAAATCTGATTGGTGCTGATTTAACCCTTTCACTTTTTAATATATAAAAAAGTAATTCCAAAAATATTTTGATACTGTTAGTGTTAGACACTTTATTTTAAGTACAAACAATAATTTAAGGAATCTAACATTTACATAACAATCAATAAATATGACGATCTCTTAAGAATAACAAAACAGAATTTACGTTTCTGTTTTTATTACTTTTTATTATTTTTATTATTATTACCAATTTTGGTAATATAAATGCACCACTTGTGAAATGACCATATACCTGTTGACAGTTTAATAAAAGTCGCAGATGTTATGTACTCACTTAAAAAACTGTGCACTCATTTGTAAAAAGTTTCCCCACCATTTTTAAAACTTTAATTACACAACATGTAAAGAAATGAATAAATCCATGTAAACTTACAAAATCTATATTTATTTTACTTTAATTTTTTAGTGTCACTTTAAATCTGTGCACCAAATTTTAAATATGGATTTACAGCAGTAAACTGCATTTAGCTGTTTTACGTTTTCAATAAACATGGAACGTATGCAAAGTTGTAAATTTAGTAATAAATAAATAAATACAAATAAAAATCATGTTTAATTGCAGCCACAGGTTTCTGAGTTTATTTACATTAGGCGTGTTAATGTATTTATATTTTTTACATCTGCATTGTTTACAGTGTACAGCAGCAGCCAGGCATGCAGAACTTCTGTTCTGCATTTTTATGAACTGCTCTGTCAGACTCACAGTCTCATTAGAGAGAAAACAGTATCAGATGAAATGTTTTTGACTAACTTAGGTTAAAAAATCCTATTTGTCAATTAACATTACGTTTACTCTTGTAATTCCTTTGTTCACTACAGCTTAACAATTTAATCATAAATAATAATGCTATTTAAAAAAGGAAGGAACGCTCTGCTTTTATAATAACATGCAAAGCTTTTTTATTATTTATGTTGCTTTTCATGTTAAAGAAAATGTAAACAAATGTTTTCATTATTAATGCAACTGTGATTGTGTCTGTAGTGTCTGATGTGCTCTGTGTTACAGCGGTACTGGGTCAGACTGGTTGGTCAGTGACTTACACTTCCACTCACATCTGCGCATTAAAAGGATCAACAGTGGACATAGGCTGCAGCTACAGTTACCCAAACAATAGGAACCGTGGAATTATGTTTCGGGAAAGATTATGGTTTATTAGAAATGAGTATTATGGGCCAGTGGATTTGAGAACAGACCCAGACTACACAGGGCGGGTTGAGCACCAGTTTCATGAGAAGGACTGCACTCTGAGGATCACAGACCTGAGAGAGAGTGACTCAGCTGAGTACAAGTTCAGATTCATGACAAACCAGTATGGTGGAAGTTATACTGGCTCACCTGGAGTCACTTTGACTGTCACAGGTAAGATTTTCATTGAAAATAAATATTGTGTTTGTCTTTCAGTCACTTGCTTTTAGCCATGTTGCTTACATTCAACCTGCTCTGAAGGTTTGTTTTTCCGTGTTCATTCACTTTGATGGTTTAGTTAAAATGAAGACGATTTGTTCTTTCCTTCCATATTCAGACCTGCAGGTGAAGAGAAGAAAATCATCAGCCCACACAGAGCTGCAGTGTCACAGCAGCTGTGATGTAATTGATCCTCCATCATATGTTTGGTACAAAAATGGACAGAAAATAGAGGAAGAAACATCTCTGCGAGTCTCTGTTGGAGGTGATGACAGCAGCTATTCCTGTGCTGTTAAAGGACATGAGGGTTACCGCTCTGCTGCAGTGTGTGAGTTTACGCCACAGTGTCACTATGAAATGTCATGTAACATGTGAAATAAAACCTTCAATATTAGGGGGAAAAAAATCACAATTTAAAGATTTTCATCTCCTCCAGATGTTCCAAAGCTTCCCTCTGTGTCAGTGAGTCCCTCTGCTGAGATAGTGGAGGGCAGTTCAGTGACTCTGACCTGTAGCAGTGATGCTAACCCAGCAGCTAATTACACCTGGTACAAGGAGGATGGTCAAACACCTCTGAGTAAGGAGTGGTGGCTCTCCTTCAGCTCCATCCAGCCCTCTGACTCTGGACAGTATTATTGTACAGCTGAGAATGACCTGGGGAAGAGGACATCTGAATCTGTTTTAATCAACGTGAAATGTCAGTAAATCAACTTTAATAACATTAATTTCTCTTGAACAGTTTCACTTCCTTCCTTATGTCATTATTTGTTGCATATTTAACATTTCCCTAGTTAAAGTGCAGTGATGTCTAAACTAACTGTAAAATATGTCAATAATTCTTCTGAAGCATTAGGTAACTGTATTTTATGCAAATGTCTATATTGTTTAAACTTTTTTTGACAGCAACAAAAAAGCACCAAGAACACAAAAAACTTTTTACTGTTTATTGACATCACTGTGATGTTCCTGTGTTGTATAATCTGTCATCAGTGATCTACACCTCACATACAGGAATGACGACTACATAACAACATCATTTTACATAATTTTGTAAGGACTCACAATAACCATGATGGGGTCTGCTCATGTATCCCGACAACATACAGACAGCCACAATACTTATATTCAGTGTTCTTATTAACATTAATTGATTTTGATAATATCGCCTGCAGATGCTCCAAAGCCTCCCTCTGTGTCAGTGCGTCCTTCTGGTGAAATCAAAGAGGGCGGATCAGTGACTCTGACCTGTAGCAGTGAAGCTAACCCAGCAGCTACGTTTGTCTGGTACAAGATAAGTGGAAGAACACCTCTTAGTGAAGAACGACAGCTTGTCTTCAGATCCATCCAGCCCTCTGACTCTGGACAGTATTACTGTATAGCTGTTAATAAATTAGGGAGGAGGACATCTGAATATATTTCTATTGATGGGAAATGTGAGTGGAACAATTTTTATACATTTTTCTCAAATCCACCAAAAACTTCTCTCTATGATAGTGAGATTTTTCTCTTCTTTTCAAGATTGTATTTACTTATTATTTTCTCTTTTTAAAAATGTTATTTTTCTTTTTCATGTACTGCATCAGATGTCATAAGTCTTTGAGTGATGACTAGTAAATCTGCAATCTTATACTGTACCTCTGATGTAAAATTTGATAATAAAACACTAGAGTTCCAGTTGTTAAAATCTTTTTAATTCCACATCATTTGCCCAATGGTGGTTTGTCTCGCAGATGCTCCAAAGTTTGTGTCAGTGATGGTGAGCCCTTCTAATGAATTCAGGGAGGGCGGATCAGTGACTCTGACCTGTAGCAGTGATGCTAATCCAGCAGCTCAATACTCCTGGTACAAGAAGAATGGACAAAAGCCTCTCAGTAGTGAACAGCAGCTCTCCTTCAACTCCATTCAGCCATCTGACTCTGGAGAGTATTACTGTACAGCTCAGAACAAAGTGGGGAGGAAGAAATCTGAATATACCTCCATTGATGTCAAATGTGGGTGAACAAGTTTCCAAAAATGTATTCATGTATTTTGAAAAAATATTTGTCCTCAAACATCTGCTTTGTTCTTCTCTCTCCACTTCATAATTCATTTCAGCTGCTGTCGATCCCTGAACTGCTCCATTTCTTCTATGTTTATATGCAACATCTTTGTGAAATCGTTTTATGTCTTAATTTTAAAGGATATATTTGCATATATCCTTTAAAATTAAGACATAAAACGATTTCACATGTCAGCCGATCATGATCATTGACTTCCATTTAGTTGTGAAAATGATAAATACTTTCTGTGTTGTTTGATCTGTTTAATAATTCAACCTTTGAAGGAACTAATAAACATGCTGTTGTCTGCCTGTGTTTCCTCCAGATGATCCAAAGCTTCCCTCTGTGTCAGTGAGTCCTTCTGGTGAAATCAAGGAGGGCACTGGAGTGACTCTGACCTGTAGCAGTGATGCTAACCCAGCAGCTCAATACTCCTGGTACAAGAAGAATGGACAAAAACCTCTCAGTAATGAACGGCAGCTCTCCTTCAGCTCCATCCAGTCCTCTGACTCTGGACAGTATTACTGTAGAGCTGTGAACAAGCTGGGGTCAAAACTTAAATCCATCGCTATTGATGTGAAATGTAAGTCAAATAATTTTCACAAAAATGTCTGTAAATATTTCTACATGCTTGTCTATAATATCATTTTTCTTCTGGTCTGTCTGCTTCATGTTTACAGTCAGCTGCTGTTACATTTAGCACAGGTCAGATAGAGCAGAGCGCGGCTGTGACTGGTGATTCAACAGCTGCTAAAAATGAAGGGAAAGTCTAGGATCTATCAAGTTTAAAAACATATATGATCATCTGTTCTCCATCTGTAGATGATCTGTACTGAATGCCAGAAAACTGCATCTGTCAAAGATGAAACATGGTGTCCCCTGGCGGCTGGAACAGTTTCATACCACAGTGCTCTCTCTCTGTTTTACTCACAACACATACTTGAAGACCTGAACTTTACTACATAAAACTGATTTCAGTGTTTTTAACTACAGTAGCTGGTCCAGAAGATCTCCAGTATAAAGCAGTCTTTATTTAGTTTGTGTATTTTTGTTCTTCTCATTTGTTGTTTACATAATCAAACCAAACCCTGATGTATGCCTAGAAATGCAAACTAAAAGAGAAATATGTCACAAAGCCACACATGCTGTTAAGCATATTGTTTTTTCCAATTAGAAGTAAAATTATCGAAGCTTCTGTAAAACACATCTGTCTGTGGTTTCTAGACAATCTGCAAATCTTTCCTTTACTGACACAGTGATGGTGGAAAGTTTGAACTGGCCTTCATGTTCCCAGAAATGAACTGTAATTTGATCCACTCATTCAGTCACAGTATGTCTGAGGATGACGACATTCCTGCTAACAACATCCAGAACCCTTCACTCCTGTTATTGTACACTTACACAGTTAGTTGATTTGGTCAGAAATTCAAACTACAGTTATTTTCCTGAGTTTTCTCTTCCAGATGCTCCAAAGCCTCCCTCTGTGTCAGTGAGTCCTTCTGGTGAAATCAAGGAGAACATTTCAGTGACTCTGACCTGTAGCAGTGATGCTAACCCAGCAGCTGCATATGTCTGGTACAAGATGAACAATCAAACACCTGTCAGTACAGATTCACAGCTCTCCTTCAAGTCCATCCAGCCTGCTGACTCTGGAGAGTATTACTGTACAGCTGAGAACAGGCTGGGAACATCAACACCTACAAACATTTCTGTTGATGTGAAATGTGAGTAAAACAGCTTTTTTAGCCTTGTTTTGTTTAGAACATTTTGCCATTTATTCAGATCATAAAGTTACAATGGGACTGAGAACATCTCTCTGATAACACCATCCAAATCTCATTACTGAGAAGCTCCAGTAGCATCAGGTTCATTGAGTTGTTTGATCTGTTTAATAATTCAACCTTTGAAGGAACTAATAACATGCTTTTGTCTCCCTGTGTTTCCTCCAGACAACCCAAAGTCTCCCTCTGTGTCAGTGAGTCCATCTGGTGAAATCACAGAGGGCACTGCAGTGACTCTGACCTGTAGCAGTGATGCTAACCCAGCTGCTACGTATGTCTGGTACAAGAGGAACAGCCAACCACTCAGCAAAAACCCACAGCTCATCTTCAGCTCCATCCAGTCCTCTGACTCTGAAGAGTATTACTGTAGAGCTGTGAACAAGCTGGGGTCAAAACTTAAATCCATCACTATTGATGTGAAATGTAAGTCACACGATTTTCACAAAGACTTTCAACATTCGTCACAGGTCACTTAGTTCAGAGCCTGACTTTGAGCCAGTGATTCAATAACTGTTGATAAATAAAGGGTAATCTAGGCTCCCTGAAGTTTATAATCATGTATATTTCTTATTGTGTGGGGGAACATTCATTTACAGGCTTGTTACACTTAAACTTCTTATCTTTTAAATTGTTCAGGGACTCTAATTCTGAAAGAATCTTAATATTGAACATTTCAATTGAATACTCATATATAGATATTTGCTTGCAGCAAATAGAGGCTGTGTACACTGTTACGTCACCACTAAGAGGTCTAGGGATGTGAGTGTGGGGATCGGTAACAAGTGGGTCCAGAATGGAATGAAAAGGAAACCAGACAGTCAATATATAATATAGCTTTATTACAAATAATCTTGACCAAAAGAGCCAGCAACACCGTTTTATCAATAATGCAAAGAAACAAAGGAAGCAGTTGCAGCAACAAAGGAAAAAACCACCTAACAAATAAAGGAGACACTTCTGGGGCCCACAAGCCCGTCTACTCACTCAACTTAACTCCTCAACACAGGCATGACAGACACACAAAGGACCCTTTCCAACACCTAGAGAACTGGTGTAGAGCCACAGGGGAAAAACCACCACACATACAGTTCATCTCCAGCTTATATAACCTCAGAGAAGTGATTGCTGACTGAGCCCAGGTGGTAAACGAGGCCAATGAACAAGAGCTGTGTCCTGGGGAGAGAGAAGAGTGAGAGAGAGACAGAGGGGTGGAGCAAGAGAGGAGGAGGCGGAGAGAGAACACCACCACACCCACACAAGGACAGTTTCAGGAGGATGATCTGATATCCTCGTGTTGGTGTTGTTCCCAGACCATCATGAAAATGTTGTTCCAGGTTCAACATTGCAAGTGACCAATCACATTGTTGTGACGTTATTCTTTTGCGCACCAAGCCATTCGTGCATTTATGAAATTCCAATGTTGCAAGGACAATATCAATTCTGCTTACTGTTTATTAAAGGGTTACGGTTAGGGTTAGGTTTAGGGTCAGGGTCCGTTGATCGGCGGACAGAGGCGGTTTCTCGCAGCTTAAGTACAGTTTTTTGTTTTACGCCGGTTTTACCCGAAGTCGCAAAAGTATGACGTCACAACATTCTGATTGGTCACTTGCAATGTTGATCCTGGAACAACATTTAGTATGATGATCTGGGAACAACACCAACACGAGGATATCAGATCAACCGTGTCAGGAGGCCCTGCTAGGGCCATAACATACACCAAGAAAAGCAAGGTAGAAGACAGAAAGTGATACTTGCACTCGATGGTTATTGCTGACTTAAGTTTCTAAACATGAAAGCATTAAATTGCTGGATCCTGGAATATCCAGCAATTAATGCGCAGACAGAAACACTCTGATTGCTCAACAACATCCATGTGCGTGTGTATTCTGGTCTAAAGAAATATGCCAGAAATATGTCTGGCTCTGTTCTAAACACTTTGAGTGATTAACAAGGTCAGTGAAATGCTGCTGTGGGAGAGGGACCCAAAGCACTGGCACTAATAGACTTTAATTTCCACCACGGTTGCAAGGTCATAACACAGCTTGAAAAAAAATTCCCCTTCAGATACTAGGACCGGACTGAAGATGATTAAAAAAAACAACCAATGTCCAAAGAACAACATTGAAACACCTTCATAAAACCTGGAGAGCACTTTAGAAACATGTAGTAGGTGAAAGTCTGTCCTCTCTTATGCAAAATTCAGATAAGTGATGGGCGGCTCAAAACCTTCGGACAAATATCAGAGTTTAAAGAAATATGAAGCATAAATCTAACAGTTGTAGCCTAACAGAAAAATCTAAGACATGTTCATAGTATAAACAAAAGTCTGAACAAGTAACAACCCAGCAAACAAAACTGAAGAATGTTGTTGTAATAGTGGCAGACATAACCTCCACATCTGGTTTTGGATCTTTGAGGAAGACTGAAATTTCTTTAAGTTATTTAATTTAATTTTTAATTTGATCTCTTTATTTGATAAGATTGAAATGCATGAATGAAGAACTATTTGCTGGAAATACTTTTGGTGATTGCAGTCAGTTTGACCATTAAGGCATTTTACACTGCAAAAGTTAAAGACCCTACAAAAGCACTAAGAAAATCACAATAATCCAAGACTATCTTTGAGCAAGCATTTAGGTACTTTTATAGGTGATTATCTAAGTCAAACATTTGTGAAGGAAGTGCCATCTTTCAATGACACTCTGCAATTGAGTGTTCATAGTGGAAAATAGATATGCCCCAAGAGAAGAAGGGGAGAGTCCTAGCAGCTGGCAGCTAGCTGACCTGGCTAAGAGCAGGAAATGCGAAGAGGCTGTATCTGCAGAAGGTTCTGGGTTGAAACTTCCTGGTCAGTCAAAGCCTTTCTGTGAAATCTACATAGATTTGTCAGAGTTCAAAAACCTGCTTGTTAGTTGAACTGTTGATAAAGATGCAGATGTTTGAGTGTAAATTTGTGCTGTGATAGGCTCTGTCTGTATTGCCTGTATCCTGCTTCTTACCCAGTTACATCTGGTCAATAAAACCTCCATTATAAGGCAATCATTATTGTTTTCAGAATTGGATATTTGTTCCAATAGTTTGTTGTTTATCATTAGTAAGGCAAACTCTGATAATATATGTTATGGGAATATCTTCATGTGTTCCTGCTAACACCATCCAGAACTCTTCACTCCTCTCATTGTAAACTTACACAGTTAGTTGATTTGGTCAGAAATTCAAACTGCAGTTACCTCTCTGTGTTTTCTCCTGCAGATGCTCCAAAGCCTCCCTCTGTGTCAGTGAGTCCTTCTGGTGAAATCACAGAGGGCACTTCAGTGACTCTGACCTGTAGCAGTGATGCTAACCCAGCAGCTACGTATGTCTGGTACAAGATGAACAATCAAACACCTGTCAGTACAGATTCACAGCTCTCCTTCAAGTCCATCCAGCCTGCTGACTCTGGAGAGTATTACTGTACAGCTGAGAACAGGCTGGGAACATCAACACCTACAAACATTTCTATTGATGTGAAATGTGAGTAAAACAGGGCGTCATGGTTGTCAGTGTTTGAGATTTTCAAATCATGATATTCATTTTGATTCACATTGTCTATAGTATTCTATTTAAGATGCTGGGGTAAATAATGTTGTTTGCTAATCAACTAAATGATGTGGCTGAAATTTCATCATTATCTGATCAATAATTCAAACTTTGAAGGAAATTATACGATATTGAATCCCTTTGTTTTCTCCTGCAGATGCTCCAAAGCCTCCCTCTGTCTCAGTGCGTCCCTCTGGTGAAATCAAAGAGGGCACTTCAGTCACTCTGACCTGTAGCAGTGAAGCTAACCCAGCAGCTACGTTTGTCTGGTACAAGACAAATGGAAGGACACCTCTCAGTAAAGAACCACAGCTTGTCTTCAGATCCATCGAGCCCTCTGACTCTGGACAGTATTACTGTATAGCTGCTAATACAGTGGGGATGACATCTGAATATATTTCTATTAATGTGAACTGTGAGTGGAAATAATTTCATATATTTCTCTCAGATCCATCAATAACTTCTCTCTATGACAGTGAGATTTAATCTCCCTTCAGAGGATTAATTTTTTTTTAAAGTTTTTTATATACTGCATAGGTTGTCATAAAACTTCGGCTCATTTCTGTAGTAATTCTACAACTTTATATCTTTGCTAAGAAGAAAATAAATAGATTCAACTACTGCACAAGACTTCGAGCTGTTACAGTGTTTAAATTCCTCATCATTTTAACAAATTACTGATCATTTGCACAACTGTTTTTCACACAGATGCTCCAAAGTTTCTGTCAGTGATGGTGAACCCTTCTAATGAATTCAGGGAGGGCGGATCAGTGACTCTGATCTGTAGCAGTGATGCTAATCCAGCAGCTCAATACTCCTGGTACAAGAAGAATGGACAAAAACCTCTCAGTAATGAACAGCAGCTCTCCTTCAGCTCCATCCAGCCCTCTGACTCTGGAGAGTATTACTGTACAGCTCAGAACAAAGTGGGGAGGAAGAAATCTGAATATACCTCCATTGATGTCAAATGTGGGTGAACAAGTTTATTTGTTTTAAGAAAAACTTTCTAAAATCCCTTCGTGTATAATTAAAATTGATTAACCTCAAACATTTGCTTTGTTAATCTCTGTCTGTTTCATAATTCATTTCAGCTACTGTCGATCACTGAACTGCTCCATTTATTGCATTTTTATATGCCACATATTCCCTTTGAAATCAATGCACAAAACTATTTCACATATCAGGTAATCATGATCATTGACTTCCATCAAGTAGTGAAATGATAAAAACGTTGTGATTTTTCAAAATGTACCTTTCAGTATATTAACCTTTTACACCTTTTACAGATGTAACTTCTTTAAAAAGGATAAATTCAATTTTCTTCATTAGTTTTTTTCTTGCATGCCAACTTATAAACATTTCAGTGCACATCCACATCTGCTGAATCATGTAAATAGTCCAATTTCATCAAATCTTAAAGTCATAGTGTAGATGGGAACATCTCTCTGATAACACCATCCAAATCTCCTCACTGAGAACTTCTGTAGCATCAGGTTCATTGAGTTGTTTGATCTGTTTAATAATTCAACCTTTGAAGGAACTAATAACATGCTTTTGTCTCCCTGTGTTTCCTCCAGATGATCCAAAGCCTCCCTCTGTGTCAGTGAGTCCATCTGGTGAAATCACAGAGGGCACTGCAGTGACTCTGACCTGTAGCAGTGATGCTAACCCAGCAGCTACGTATGTCTGGTACAAGAAGAACAGCCAACCACTCGGCAAAAACCCACAGCTCATCTTCAGCTCCATCCAGTCCTCTGACTCTGGAGAGTATTACTGTAGAGCTGTGAACAAGCTGGGGTCAACACTTAAATCCATCACTATTGATGTGAAATGTAGGTCAAACAATTTTCATAACAGCATTTTTTTTGTTCTCATAATTTCTTGTTTACAATTAGTGAAGTAAACTGTGATATAAGTTATGGAAATGCCATAAGTCTGCTGTCAGACTCGACAACAAAGACTTCGCAACTTACCAGTCTGAGGACGTTAACATTCGTGCTAACACCATCCAGAACTCTTCTGTCCTGTCTATGTACACTTACACAGTTAGTTGATTTGATCAGAAATTCAAACTGCAGTTACCTCCCTGTGTTTTCTCCTGCAGATGCTCCAAAGCCTCCCTCTGTGTCAGTGAGTCCTTCTGGTGAAATCACAGAGGGCACTTCAGTGACTCTGACCTGTAGCAGTGATGCTAACCCAGCAGCTACGTATGTCTGGTACAAGATGAACAATCAAACACCTGTCAATACAGATTCACAGCTCTCCTTCAAGTCCATCCAGCCTGCTGACTCTGGAGAGTATTACTGTACAGCTGAGAACAGGCTGGGAACATCAACACCTACAAACATTTCTGTTGATGTGAAATGTGAGTAAAACAGGGCGTCATGGTTGTCAGTGTTTGAGATGTCAGTGTTTTGATTCACATTGTGTATAGTATCCCATTTCAGATATTGTGGTAAATAATGCCATTTATTCATATCATCAATTCAAAGAGTCGGCTTAGATTTTGTCTTTGATCTAATCAATAATTTGAGCTTTGATCAAAACAATACCTTGCTATTATTTCCCTTTGCTTTCTCCTGCAGATGCTCCAAAGCCTCCCTCTGTCTCAGTGCGTCCCTCTGGTGAAATCAAAGAGGGCACTTCAGTCACTCTGACCTGTAGCAGTGATGCTAACCCAGCAGCTACGTTTGTCTGGTACAAGACAAATGGAAGGACACCTCTCAGTAAAGAACCACAGCTTGTCTTCAGATCCATCGAGCCCTCTGACTCTGGACAGTATTACTGTATAGCTGCTAATACAGTGGGGACAACATCTGAATATATTTCTATTAAAGTGAACTGTGAGTGGAAAAAATGTCATATATTTCTTTGAAATCCATCAATAACTTCTCTCTGTGATAGTGAGATTTAATCTCCCTTCAGATATTTTTATTTTATTTTATTTTTTATATACTGCATGAGTTGTCATAAAACTTCATTCCTTTAGCAATTCTACAGCCTTAAACTCCTTCTCTGCAGAAAAAAATATGTTTAAATGTTACACTTTTGGCTGTTACATTATGTCAATTTCACAACATTTCAACAATGATGTTTTTTCTCGCAGATGCTCCAAAGTTTGTGTCAGTGATGGTGAGCCCTTCTAATGAATTCAGGGAGGGCGGATCAGTGACTCTGACCTGTAGCAGTGATGCTAATCCAGCAGCTCAATACTCCTGGTACAAGAAGAATGGACAAAAGCCTCTCAGTAGTGAACAGCAGCTCTCCTTCAGCTCCATCCAGCCCTCTGACTCTGGAGAGTATTACTGTACAGTTCAGAACAAAGTGGGGAGGAAGAAATCTGAATATACCTCCATTGATGTCAAATGTGGGTACATTTTTTAAGAAAAATGTTTGAAAATTCCCTTCATGTCTCCTCACTGAGAAGCTCCTGTAGCATTAGATTCGTTGAGTTGTTTGATCTGTTTAATAATTCAACTTTTGAAGGAACTAATAAACATGCTGTTGTCTGCCTGTGTTTCCTCCAGATGATCCAAAGCCTCCCTCTGTGTCAGTGAGTCCGTCTGGTGAAATCACAGAGGGCACTGGAGTGACTCTGACCTGTGTCAGTGATGCTAACCCAGCAGCTACGTTTGTCTGGTACAAGAGGAACAGCCAAGCACTCGGCAAAAACCCACAGCTCATCTTCAACTCCATCCAGTCCTCTGACTCTGGAGAGTATTACTGCAGAGCTGTGAACAAGCTGGGGTCAACACTTAAATCCATCACTATTGTTGTGAAATGTAAGTCAAACAATTTTCACAAAAGCAGGTTTCAACATGTCTGTCAGTATTTCTACATATGTTGGTCTATAATATCATCTTTCTTTGGGTCTGCCTGCTTCATGATTGCAGACAGCTGCTGTCTCTCCCTGAGCAGAGCAAATTAAGATAAAACGTTATTTTTCTTTTTTGTGTTACATTTTTAGCACACAGTGTTACTGTGCTGTTCTGGTCAGTCAATCAGAAATATGAAAGGTACTTTTCATCTTCATCTTGTCTTCTATTTATGGTTATAAACTTATCACAGGTCACTTAGAGGAGAGCCCGACTTTGACTCTGTGCTGGTGATTCAGTGACTATTGATAAGTAAAACCTCATCTTGGCTCCATGACATTTAAAAACATAATATGACCTATATTATCTTCCTCACTAAGAAAACAAATTGACATTTAGGACTCTGATAGTAAGATTTCCTCTAAGGTACATTTTTCAATCAAAATTTGTAAAATATATTTTTTAACATTTTCATCCTTTGAGGACTGCAGTTTTCCAGAAAGTTTTCTGTGATTCCTCTTTCTCGAGAAGAAATAAATGTCAGTACTTATGGTGGAATCAGGTTGATACAGTGGTCATCATTGTCGACTTATTATAAGAAGGTTCTGGGCTGAAACTTCCTGGTCAGTCAAAGCCTTTCTGTGAAGTCTGTCCAAAAACCTGCTTGTTAGTTTAACTGGTGATTCAGATGTCAATGTTTCAGTCTGTATTTGTGCCGTGATAGACTTTGCCTGTATCCTGCTTGTCACTCAGTTATGTCTGGTCAATAAAAACTCCAGTATAAGGCAATCATTATTATTTTCAGTATCTGTATTTTTGATCTTGTAATTTCTTGTTTACCATTAGTATGGAAATATCATAATGAGGATGTTGACGTTCCTGCTAACACCATCCAGAACTCTTTACTTGTGTCATTGTAAACTTACACAGTTAGTTGATTTGGTCAGAAATTCAAACTACAGTTACCTCCCTGTGTTTTCTCCTCCAGATGCTCCAAAGCCTCCCTCTGTGTCAGTGAGTCCGTCTGGTGAAATCAAGGAGGGCACTTCAGTGACTCTGACCTGTGTCAGTGAAGCTAACCCAGCAGCTACATATGTCTGGTACAAGATGAACAATCAAACATCTGTGAGTACAGATTCACAGCTCTCCTTCAAGTCCATCCAGCCTGCTGACTCTGGAGAGTATTACTGTACAGCTGAGAACAGGCTGGGAACATCAACACCTACAAACATTTCTGTTGATGTGAAATGTGAGTAAAACAGGGCGTTTAGGAAACCTTCAGCTCATGAGTGTCAGTGTTTGAGATTTGCAAATCATTACATTCATTTTGATTCACATTGTCCATAGACCCTTTTTTAGATATTGTGGTAATTTGTTTCATTTTTTCATCAAATCATAATGTGGCTAAGCTTTTGTCTTTAATCTGATCAATAATTCAACCATCACACCCTCCGGTCCCCTTTCTTGAAGATGGGAACCACCACCCCAGTCTGTCAATCCAACCTCCATGCAACATTGTAGAGACGTGTCAACCTGGACAGCCCTGGACAGCATCCAGAGCCTTTAGGAACTCAGGGAAGACTTCATTTACTGCAGGGGCTCTGCCACCGAGGAGTTGTTTAACTGCCTCAGTTATCTTGCCCATAGAGATTGGCGAGTCATCCCCCTCATTCCCAGACTCTGCTTCCTCAACAAAAGACGTGCCAGTGGGATTAAGGAGGTCCTTGAAGTATTCCTTCCACCACCCAACAATTTTCTCAGTTCAAGTCAGCAGCGCTTCACTCAATGCAAGTAGAGCTCTGTGTGTTGAAGATCTCGTGGACTGGGGCCGATGTCCAGCATTCCCAGTGGATCGGTCTGCCAGGACCTCTGCTCCTGGCTGCTGCTGGCACAAAATGCACCCGACCCCTACGGCGTCTCCTGCAGGTGGTGGGCCTGCAGGAGGATGGGCCCATGTCTCTCTTTTGGGCTGTGCCCGGCTCAGCCCTGTGGACTAAGGCCCGGCCACCATACACTCGCCTTTGGGCAGCTTCCCCAGGCCTGGCTCCAGGACGGGGCCCCGGTAACCCTATACTGGGCAGGGTGAACTTCTAAATCGCTCTTTGTCTAGTCCTTCACCAAGGACCATTTTGCCATGGGAGACCCTACCAGGGGGCAGAAGCCCCTGGACAACATAGCCCCTGGGTTCCCTGGGACACATAAACCCCTCTACCACCATAAGGTAGTGATATGCGGAGGGGATCTTTAAAAAAAAGATACAATGCTGTCATTTTTCTTTGCTTTCTCCTGCAGATGGTCCAAAGCCTCCCTCTGTGTCAGTGCGTCCCTCTGGTGAAATCAAAGAGGGCACTTCAGTCACTCTGACCTGTAGCAGTGATGCTAACCCAGCAGCTACGTTTGTCTGGTACAAGACAAATGGAAGGACACCTCTCAGTAAAGAACCACAGCTTGTCTTCAGATCCATCGAGCCCTCTGACTCTGGACAGTATTACTGTATAGCTGCTAATACAGTGAGGACGACATCTGAATATGTTTCTATTAATGTGAACTGTGAGTGGAAATAATTTCATATATTTCTCTCAGATCCATCAATAACTTCTCTCTATGACAGTGAGATTTAATCTCTCTTCAGAAGATTTATTTTTATTTAATTTTTTATATACTGCATCAACTTTCATAAAACTTTGTCACATTTCTATAGTAATTCTACAGCCTTATACCTTTGTTTAGAAGAAAAAAAAATAGGGTCAACTACTGTACAAAACTTCAAGCTGTTACACTTTATAAATTCCTCATCATTTTAACAAATTAGTGATAATTTGCACAATTGTTTTTTCTCACAGATGCTCCAAAGTTTGTGTCAGTGATGGTGAGCCCTTCTAATGAATTCAGGGAGGGCGGATCAGTGACTCTGATCTGTAGCAGTGATGCTAATCCAGCAGCTCAATACTCCTGGTACAAGAAGAATGGTCAAAAACCTCTCAGTAATGAACAGCAGCTCTCCTTCAGCTCCATCCAGTCCTCTGACTCTGGAGAGTATTACTGTACAGCTCAGAACAAAGTGGGGAGGAAGAAATCTGAATATACCTCCATTGATGTCAAATGTGGGTGAACATGTTAGTTTTTTTAAGAACAACTTTTGAAAATTCCCTTCATGTCTAATCAAAATTAATTAACCTCAAACATCTGCTTTGTTAATCTCTGTCTGCTTCATAATTCATTTCAGCTGCTGTCATTATCTTTATATGCTATGCATTCCATCTAAAATTAAGACATAAAACAGTTTCACATGTCAGCTAATCATGATCATTGACTTCCATTTGGTTGCCATGATAAATGATAAATCTAAACAATAAATGTTTTCTCTCATGACACTATGTAAACATTTCAGTGCACATCCACATTTGCTGTATCATGTTCATGGTTTAGACGATCTGACGTTTTTTCCTGGTGCACCACTACCATGAAGTTCAGCCCCAGATCTAAAAACGCTGGGAGTAAAATGTACATAATAACATAATGCATAATTTGAAAGTCTCACAAAGCCATATTTCATTTACAATAGAACATATAAAGAAATCTAAATCTAACTAAAATGAGAAAAACACTCCCTCATTTTAAATTTGATGGCAGGATGTCTCCAAACCTTGGATCATGGCCCTGATTTTTTTTTGTGTAACGTTTCTTCTTCTTTTAATAATCATAATCATCTGGGAATTGAGGAGACAAGTTGCTGGACTTTTGGAAAGAGACTGTTGTCTCATTCTCTTCTGATGTAGGATTCTAGCTGCTCATTGGTCCTGATGTTATCTTTATTGTATTGCTTTTGTATAATGATGTCTTACAGTTCAATTCAGCACCTGGACTCTTTCACTATCAACTAATAAATTAAGTATGTGGTTTAGCATTACCCTCCAATTGGAACGCCTTTCAACACCCACTGGTAAAAGGCCTTACATCAGTAACTGTGTAGGAGAATGATGTCAAAGCTGTATACACCTGTATATACCTGTATATACCTGTATACACCTGTATATACCTGTATATGCCTGTATACACCCGTATATACCTGTATATGCCTGTATATACTTGTATACACCCATATATACCTGTATATACCTGTATACACCTGTATATACCTGTATATGCCTGTATACACCCGTATATACCTGTATATACCTGTATACACCCAAATATACCTGTATATGCCTGTATACACCCGTATATACCTGTATATGCCTGTATATACTTGTATACACCCATATATACCTGTATATACCTGTATACACCTGTATATACCTGTATATGCCTGTATACACCCGTATATACCTGTATATACCTGTATACACCCAAATATACCTGTATACACCCGTATATACCTGTATATACCTGTATACACCCGTATATACCTGTATATACCTGTATACACCCGTATATACCTGTATATACCTGTATATACTCCCTCGAATCTTTCTGCTACTGAAATCCCCATAACTGACCACTTCCTCCTTTCATTTAATCTCACTCTCTGCTGCTCTTCTACCAAGCCAACCCGTCTCATCTCGTTCCGCAACATCAAGAACATTGATATGGACATTCTCACTACCAGTTTGGACAATGTTCAGATTCCGGACTTCTATTCTAATCCTGATGATTTGTTGTTATATTATAATAATTGTCTACGCACGGTCCTTGATTCTCTGGCTCCTGTAAAAACCCACTCTGTTTCCTTCGCTCGCTCTGCTCCCTGGTTTACCTCTGACCTCCGAGCTCTGAAGGCCAGAGCTCGGCAGCTAGAGCGTAAATATAAGAAATCTGGTTTAACTGTTGATTCAGAAATCTATAAATACCATGTACTTCAGTATAAAGACTCCATCAACAAGGCCAAACAAAGCTTCTACTCTGGTATTATCAGTTCTTATGAGGGTAATGCAAGGACTCTGTTTTCAGTTCTCAACAAACTAATTCAACCCCCCAATGCTTTACCACCGCACTTCTATTCCTCTGAAACCTGCAACTCCTTGATGCTGTTCTGGACTACGAAAATCAATAACATCCACCAGCAACTCAGATCAAATGTTGTGTCTACGCCCTCTCCAGAACCTTTTCTCCTTTTTGAGCCGTTTTCCCACTTTTCATCTTCCTGATTTATCTGATATTTCTGAGTTCATATGTAAATCAAAGCCTGCCACATGTCATCTTGACCCCATGCCCACGGGGCTTGTGAAATCCTGCCTCTCTTCTTTACTCCCACTCATTTCTGCTATCATTCACTCTTCTCTCACCACCGGTATCGTTCCCCCCTTATTGAAGACTGCTCTAGTCACTCCTATACTGAAAAAACCTTCCTTAGATCCTAACAACTTTAACAACCTCCGTCCGATTTCCAATCTACTCTTCATTTCTAAGATACTCGAAAAAGTGGTTGCAGCTCAACTTCATTTACACCTGGTTAATAATAACATCTACGAGAGATTTCAATCTGGTTTTCGCTCATGTCACAGTACCGAAACTGCTCTACTTAAAGTCACTAACGATCTTCTAATCAGAGCTGACTCTGGTCTTCTCACCATTCTCGTCCTTTTAGATCTGAGCTCAGCCTTTGACACCATTTCTCACTCTGTCCTTCTAAGCAGACTTTCCTCTCTCGGCATCTCTGACACACCCCTCGCCTGGTTTCAATCATATCTCCTCGACCATTCCCAGTTTATTCAACTAAGATCATTCCGCTCTCGTCTATTCCCCGTCACCTCTGGTGTACCCCAAGGCTCAGTTTTAGGCCCTCTTCTCTTTAGGTACCATCTTCCGCAAATTTGATCTTCAGTTTCACTGTTTTGCTGATGACACCCAGATATATATCTCTTGCAAACCTGATTCCTCCCTCCCACCTTCTTCCCTTACAGAATGTCTATCCAAGTTAAAATCCTGGTTTGCCTCTAATTTTCTAAAGCTCAATTAGGATAAAACTAAGATCCTCCTTATTGGCACCAAATCGAACCTTTTGAAGGCAAACCATTTCTCACTCACCATCGATAACTCCACAGTTTTCCCTTCTCCTCAGGTTAAGAGCCTTGGTGTCATCCTAGACAGTTCACTTTCCTATAAATCTCACATCAATAATCTCACCCATTCTGCCTACTTCCATCTACGTAACATTAACAGATTGCTTCCTTCTCTTTCCACCCAGTCTACGTCCATTCTTGTCTTGTTACCTCCCGTACTGACTACTGCAATTCTCTTTTGCATGGTCTCCCCCTGTCAGAGATTTACAGTTAACAAACAGTCAGGTGAATAATCAACACTGAGACACTCGAGATAATTAACGTGCTGCACGGGTGAACTACTCAGAGAGCAATCACACCGAACTGCAGTATTCGTTTATTTTTATAGGTTACATCGTCAATATGCAAATATAATCACATTTCCTGTTACGCAGGTCCTGATGCTGTCTGTGTGTAAGCTGTGTGTGTATGTGTGTGTGTGTGTCACAAAGTATGTGTGTTGCAAGTCAATTTCTAAGAATAATATAATGCAAGTCAACTTCTGCGGATATGTATTTCTGTACTGGTCTCGGTAAATGTCAGTGTCACAGGGTCAGCTTCCTGTTTCTACAGAAAACTGTGTCTGGTGAAATATGTATAACATAACTTTTGAAGCATAAGCAAATAAAACAATAAAAACTCCCTAACACCCCCAAAAATCCCTCCATAAGCTTCAACTAGTTCAGAACTCTGCTGCTCGCATTATCACCAGAACCCCCTCCTACCAGCACATCACCCCTGTTCTTCAGGAACTTCACTGGCTCCCTGTGAAATTCCGGATAATTTTCAAACTTCTTCTGCTCACCTTCAAGGCCATTCATAACCTCGCTCCTTCTTACCTTTCTGACCTGTTAACCACCACTTGTTCTGCCCGTTCACTTCGTTCTTCTTCTTCTATCCAGCTTGCTGTACCTTCCTTCCGCCTCACCACCATGGGAAGCAGAGCTTTCAGCTGCTCTGCTCCCAGGCTGTGGAACTCTCTGCCCCCAGAAATAAGAAACATTGGTTCTCTCCCCCAGTTTAAATCCCAACTCAAAACTCATCTGTTCAAATCTGCATATTCACTGTGAATCCACTGTTTGTTAATTTTATCTTGTGCTTTTATTTTATTGTTCTTATTCTGCCATTGTTTTACTAAGTGTTTTATCCTATTGTAAAGTGTCCTTGGGTGACTTGAAAAGCGCTCATAAATAAAATTTATCATTATTATTATTATTATTATTATTATTATTATTATTATATGCCTGTATACACCTGTATATATATGGCTTCTTCATTACATCATTGAGCTTTAATCTGCACTTGCGAATGGTGCAGTGAACTGTGTTCCTGAGCCCGTGCAGTGATCTAAATGGCAGAATGTTACCTGAATGTCTGGGGGACCAAAGCTCACAGGCATCTAATATGGATTTTTGGCCTCATCCCTTAAGCGGAGGATTTCTCAAAATTCTCAGAATCTTTTGATGATTTGATGTACTGTACACGATGATGTCTTCAAAGTCTTGACAATTTTATATGAAAAAATATTTTTCTGAAATGTTTTCACAGTTTTTAGACACTTTGCAGACATTAGAGGTTAGACGTTTTGCAGATTGGTAAACATCTGGCCAGTTTCTTTTAGGAAATGGGGTTGTTTAAATAGTGTCGTTTGTCTAGATCTGATCATAAAGTGATAATGTGGCTGAGAACATCTCTCTACTAAAGCCATCTACTCACTGAGAAGCCCCTGCATTAGATTCATTGAGGTTTTTGATTTGGTCAATTTTTCAGCCTTTGAAGGAAATAATTCCATGTATTTATTTCCCTTTGTTTCCTCCTCCAGATGCTCCAAAGCCTCCCTCTGTGTCAGTGCGTCCCTCTGGTGAAATCAAGGAGGGCGGATCAGTGACTCTGACCTGCAGCAGTGATGCTAACCCAGCAGCTACGTATGTCTGGTACAAGACAAATGGAAGAACACCTCTTAGTAAAGAACCCGAGCTTGCCTTCAGATCCATCGAGCCCTCTGACTCTGGACAGTATTACTGTATAGCTGGAAATACATTGGGAAGGAAGACATCTGAATATACTTCTATCGATGTGAAATGTGAGTGGAAATAATTTCATTTTTCTCAGATTCAACAATTTTTCTTCTCACTGATCGATTTTATCTCTCTTTAGAGACTTTCATTTGATTTTTGATCATCTGTATCAATTGTCAATAAGGTTTTGCTCACAGTAGTTCAACAAACGTATACCTCTAGTTGATACATTTTGTCAATTCCCCATCATTTGCAAAGACTTCTGACTAATTGTGTTTAAAATGTGAGTCTGCATTTGTCCTGTGAGCGACTAGTGAGGAATTCTTTGGGATTCTGGCATGATCGCGCCACCATGGAGCGATCGTGGCTCAAGAGTTGGCAGTTTGTCTTGTAATCGGAAGATTGGCAGTTTGAGCCCCGGCCCGGACAGTCTCGGTCGTTGTGTCCTTGGGCAAGACACTTCACCCACCTAAAAGTGCTATATAAATGCAATCCATTATTGTTATTCTTTGACATGTCATCATAGCTGGGGTAGGCTCAAACCACCCAAAAATGCAGAAAAAGCTTACTGTTTTTTCCAATAAGAAATTATTGAACCAACTCTCCAACATATCTGTCCATGGTTTCAAGATGATGTGCAAACTTTTCTTTTACTGCTACAGAAAAGAGGCAAGTAAAGTGGAAAGTTTGAACTGGCATTCATGTTCACTAAGAAACTATAATTTGATCAGACTGGTCAGTCATAATGTCTCTGTGGACATCAGTATTCCTGCTAAATCCTGCTGGAGTGGCTGTAGCTCAGGTTGGTGATTCAATCCCTTGCTGCTCCAGTCTGCATGGCAAATATCCTTGGGCAAGATACCAATGCCAATTTGCTCCCTGATGCATCCATCAGGGTGTGAATATGTGCATAGAAAAAAGTGTTTGTGTGAATGCGTGAAAGAGTCATGCTGTGTAAAGTACTTTGAGTCCTAGAGTAGACTAACAACATCCATCCTGTCATTTACACTTACAAAGATGTTTGATTTTGTTCAAAAACTACAATTACCTTCCTGTGTTTCCCCCCAGATGCTCCAAAGTCTCCCTCAGCGTGAGTAAATCTGTCTGGTAAACCCAGGAGAACATTTCAGTGACTCTGACCTGTGGCAGTGATGCTAACCCGGTCTGCTGATTCTGGAGAGCATGACTGTGTAGCTGAGAACAAATTTGTGCCGTCAACACCTAAACACGTTTCTATTGATGTGAAACATGAGAGAATCAGGTTGAGAGAAAAATGCTTCATGTTTACTTAATTAACACGTGAGGTGTCAAAATATATACAGAAACTTATTACATACACTCGAATCTCACCACATTCTTATTATATATACAATTATCATTGTATCTGTTATTTTTATTTGTGCTAACACATTATCTGAACTGCTTTTCTGCTCAATTGCACATTAAAAATATATTGTTATATATTTCATTCTTATTAGTTCATCTTGTCCATTCGTCTGTCCACAATTGATAAGAATCACTACTTCTCCTGGAATATTGATCAGATATAACCTATTGATTTTTGCTTTTTCATTCCATTTCTCTGGATTATTGCAATTATCTAATAATTGGAAAACAAATTATTGTTTTAGGTGTTTTTGTATTTACATTTCCTTTAACCCATAGGTTGTGTTTAAAGCTCTCTTTGTGCTCTGCAAATACATTACTGACATCATAATTCAAATTAATACAAAGAAACCAATTAATCAAACATAAAACTGAATCGAGTCACCCTTCTTTATGTTTTGTATTCTGAACTGCAGATATTCATATAAGGAAGACCTTTACGGAGTTCCTTCTGTGATTACATTGAAGCAAAATGTTGTTAGTTTAGAATTAGCGAATATCACCTTTTTTTTCTTTGTCATGTAAAACCACAGTAAAGGGATTCATCTGTCATTTTGCTGAACTTTAGTGTAAATGTACATGTAAAACCTAACCAGCTTCCTCTGACTGCCACTGTCATGTTTTACTGTCATTAAAGGAAAACAAATAAACACAAATTTAGAGGACTTATATCCGAGTAATACTTGATTATCCAATCATCTCTGTGTTATCATATTGTCAGTGTGTGACTGTGGGTAAAAGCATATAAGTGAGCAGAATACAGTGACCTCCTCATGTCTTGGATGGGAGGGACAAAAGGACTGAGGTCAAGAAATAAAATGGGAAATATAAACAGATAAACAGAACTGAAATAAATGCCTTATTCCAGTGAGTTAATGGTAATGTTGTTATGTTATTGAAAATGTTCTCACATGCAGGTCTTCCAAATGCTGTGCAATCCAGCTGAAACACAACAAATATCTCATTCATGTGAGTCATTGTTGGAGTAGTTTGACTATTCAGTGCATGTGCCACTTTCTTGAAAAAATAACTTAATATCAGTGACAAAGTCAATGTTCCACATGTCCCACCACAGCTTGGGAGGATGGAAAGTATTTTAATAATGATCATTTGTGGGTTAGATGAGTCTGCCACGCTGCAGTTCACCAGGTGTGCACAGACTTTAAAATACAGTCACTGCAGCTCAAGATTAGTCATGAGTGTGTATACTCAGATTATGTTATGCCCTTTTGCATCAAGTCTGCATCAGCTGTGTTCCCTTTGTTTGGTTATTTGTTGTTCAGTTTTGGTGACCTGTGTGTTTAGTTTTCAGTTTACTCTCCATGTCTGTTTTTATGGTATTAGGTTCAGCTTTGTTCCCCTCATGTTTACTCTTCCTGCATTACATTGTGTATTTATTGATTTTGTTTCCCTTCACCCTCTGTTGAGTTGTCCCACTAGCTCTGCTGTTCCAAATTTTTCCCCTGTGCTTCCTCGTGCCTTATGGATTTCTTGTTGCCTGTTTCTGGACTACCTGTACTTGTTCTTTTCTTGGAATAAACACTGAGGGTTAAAGTATGTTCAACCTTCATCTACCACATCCTGCATTCATTCACCATACCGCACACAGCACCTGATAATCATTTTAAAACACATCCTATTATTTATAATACAGTTGATTTAAAATTATTTCATCTCCATAAAAATACAAGAACAGACACATACAAGTAAAGTATTAATAGATTAACAAAAACAAAATAAAGGATGAGGATTTGATGCTTTGAATTAGAAATATAATAGGAGATGCTTCTTTCCCCTGCACCATACGTTCAGAAGTTCAGAACATCCTGTCTCAGTGACACTATTGAAATCCATGTTAATTTTTGGATAAAATTCTAGGCTTGCTTGTTATCAGCTCTTCTGAAAACATTAAGCTGATCCAAAACATTTCAAACTAGAGTACTACAGTTACTAGACCACCTATATTAGCATCTCATCTTTGGCTTCCTGTATTTCTTTCTTTCTTGGATTCAAAATTGTGATTCTATAAATTCTATATCCTGAATGATCAGACCCCATATCTTTTTAAAAGACCTCATAGCACCACATTATTCCAATATTGTATGTAAACATGGGCTCCTCTAGCAAACCAGTTCAAATTTAATAGTTAAGTCAAGAGAAAGGCTGATAAGTAAGTCATAATTTAGTTATAGTTCATCCTTAATTGTACCAAATGTGACTGGAGGGCCCAGTCAGACCAGCTGATTTTCAAAATAAAGGACCCGGTGCAGATTATACACCTTGACTATGAAACACTTCTGGTCTTCTTTAACTGAAAAAATAGTGCGGGGGTTGCAATATCTCGGACATGAGAATACACCACAGACCTGGTGCATTTCAGGGGTCATGCTGTTGTTGCTCTAATCTGACACAGTGACCATCCCTCATTCATCCTCACTTTCCCTTCTCATGCATTTCTGTGGCTCTTTGCTTGCCTTTGTGTTTACTGTTATTTTGTTGTTTCTCTGTCTTCTTCTTTCCTCTCTTTAGAGTGTTTGCACACCTCTAATAATTGAATAATTTATATCAAAATTTAAAAAAAGTAAAATTTGAACAAATCCTAGGTGACTGCAAACTTTTATTAAAATAATAGCATCAGAAATTTTAAAAAGCCAGGTACCAGCAACTCCATCGATGAACTGCTGCTGTGACCATATTTTTATCTTGCCATTTCCCCCAATTAATAACAAAAACACCTTTGGTTAGTAGTGCCATTGTGGCCCTTTGTTCATCATTTTTATGAGCAGAGTTTACAGGTGTAGAAAGTGGTGGAACCTCAGAATCTCATCTCTGCTTTGTGTAGATATGTGCTACTGCTGGCTTCATCAGGTGGTGGCCTCCGGCTGATAAGCTGGAGGAGGTGTCTGGGGAGAAGGAGGCCTGGGTTTCTCTGCTGAGGCTGCTGACCCCACATGCCGACCTCAGATAACTAGAGGAAAATGGATGGATTTATCAGCTTTAGCACCTACACCTTTAGTGCTCCTCCACAGTTATCTTTCTTCTTCATAAACAGTATGATGCGAATCAAAAAATTAAAAATGGTGCTGACACTGTTGGAAAAAGGTGGGGGAACAGAGGGACCGGAGGCGTGTCTCAATGATTACATTCGACCTATGACACAAGGGGGTGGAGCACATGTGATTAAGCTAGCCATTAGATGCATGAGCACACCCCCATACTTCTTGTGCTACTTTTGGTATTAAAACACCACAAAATTAGTTCCTCAGGCTTTAATATAACACATTTAGAGGGCTGTATGTGGTTTTGAAAACAACAGCATTCAGTCCCAGATGTAATGGCTTCATCCTTATTCATGCTTCATGCTGAAAAAATCACATGAAAAAGAAGGAAGTGTGACAGTTTTACTTTTCGGTCTTGTGCTTCCCAACAGGGACATGATTTTTAAAGACAACATCTTTTTCTATGGTAAGTAGAAGTTACTATTTTATATCTTTATTTTTATTGTGTTTTTGCAGACTGGAAAATACAATATTTAAACTCTTTGCTGATACAATTTTCTGTCACGCAGACAGAAGAGAGGAGCAGCCATGAGTGCAACTGCAGCAGCAAGGATTGAATTTGTATTTGTACTGCTTCTCACTGCATCGGGTACTGAATAACTAACTTTTACAATGAAGGAAGCTAAAAGAGTGACATTTGTTTTAAAGTTATAATATGATATTAAAAGTTATAGTGTGTTTATCATGACATTTCCACAGATTATTAAAATGTTCCCACCATCAGCATCTCAGGATGTTTTTATCTCGACATGTCTCTGTTGTGTATGACTGCATAAAAACTGCATTGCTGTTTGAAATAACTCTAAGTGGGTCTGATAGTAGTATATTTGAAGTATTTAGTTACGGTGTCTCTATACTAAAACAAAACAGGAACCAAACATCTTCACTTCAATTTCTTCAATTTCTATTCTCCTTTTGGTTTCTAGTAAAGCAGCTCTCAGAGATCTGCAAACGCAGCAGCACTTCTGTTCTGCATTTTATAAAGTTTACTATGAAACTTATCATCAGTCTCATTGCACAGTAAACTGTTTGAAACACGAGCATTTTAACACACTAACAATAATTAAGATGCACATTAAATCTGAATTTAGGTTAAAATTACAGATGCCTTTCTTAGTCAACACCTTTTCTTTGTTAGAATAGAACAGAATAAAATAGAATAGTCCTTTATTGTCATGGCAACTGTGCATGAATAAAATATAAATAGTAAGACAGCAGGGAGAAATAACAAACAATTATAAATATATACAAAACTACAGAAAAGCACACAGTTGTGTGTACATCAATATTAAAGTGTTGAACATAAATAATAACATGGCAGTCAAAGTGCATAATAAAATATTAAATTTCATATAGAGAAAGCTTTGTCTCAATGACTTGCATTTCATTTTAAAGACACTTCGTACAAACGTTTCCATTATTAATGTCACTGTGATTGTGTCTGTAGTGTCTGATGTGCTCTGTGTTACAGCGGTACTGGGTCAGAATGGTTGGTCAGTGACTTACACTTCCACTCACATCTGCGCCTTGAAAAAATCAACAGTGGACATAGGCTGCAGCTACAGTTACCCTTCTACAAGACACAATATGAATACTGCAGTTCAAAAAAGACTTTGGTTTATAAAAAACAAGGATGAACCGTTGGATCTGAAAACATACGCGCCGTACTCGCGCCGAGCGGAGTACCGCTTTCATGAGAACGACTGCACTCTGAGGATCACAGACCTGAGAGAGAGAGACTCTGATGAGTACAAGTTCAGATTCGTAACAAATCAGCCTGATGGAAGTTATACTGGTTCACCTGGAGTCACTTTGACTGTCACAGGTAAGATTTTCATTGAAAATTCTACTGTTTTGTTTGGTGGTTTAGTTTAAAATGAGGATTATTTGTTTCTTCCTTACAAATCCAGATTTACAGGTGAAGGTGAGAAGATTGTTAAGCCACACAGAGCTGCAGTGTCACAGCAGCTGTGATGTAATTGATCCTCCATCATATGTTTGGTACAAAAATGGACAGAAAATAGAGGAAGAAACATCTCTGCGAGTCTCTGTTGGAGGTGATGACAGCAGCTATTCCTGTGCTGTTAAAGGACATGAGGGTTATCGCTCTGCTGCAGTGTGTGAGTTTACTCCACAGTGTCACTATAAAAATCCTAAAATCATACAAAACATGTCAAGATTTAAAATAAAAAAAGACCACCTTATGTTTAAAGCCCTCTTTTTAAACTTTCTCTTATCCTCCAGTTTCTCCAAAGCTTTACTATGTGTTAGTGAATCCTTCTGCTGAAGCAGAGGAAGGAACTTCAGTGTCTCTAAACTGTGGCTTTAATGCTAACCCAGCAGCTAATTACAGCTGGTACAAGGGAAACATCCAAACACGTATCAGTGAAGGAACGGTCCTCGACTTTTCGTCTATCCAGCCCTCTGACTCTGGAGAATATCACTGCACAGCTGAGAATGAGCTGGGGAGGAGTGCATCTCAGTCCATCTTTATTAACGTGAAATGTGAGTAAATCAACTTTAATAACAGTTTGCTTGAACCCGTTTACTTTATTCCATCTCTCCTGAGTTGTTTTTCTATCATCAAATATTAAACATTCAATTCATTGAAAGGCGATTGCTGTGTAAACCTACTGTACAACCCATTAATATTTCATCTGAATGATTCAGTTACTGAAGGGTTTCTGGTCAAATGTCTCTATGCTTTATGAAAGCAACAAAACATTTACCATAAGAATTAAAAAAAAAGGAACCAGCTCATTTTGCTTTTTGCTCACATCGGTTTTCTTGTTTCTGTTTCTGGCATGATCTGTCATTAGTGATCTACGCAAAACACATAGAGGCAGCAATGTTTTCACTGCCAAACTGAGCATACACAAAACAAACTACAGAGCTTTTAGTCATAGTTATGCAACATACTGCATTCAATACAACACAAATGTATCTTTGCGTGTTATAAGATTTCCCTTTAATTGCCATCATATTTGAAATCCACAGTGGAATATATCTGCATCACAGAAATCACATTTGTTGACCTGAAAGTTTTTGCATGAGGAACAGATTTAGATTCAAACACCGTGAAGTTGATTCATCCTCATATCTTCTCCTTCAGATGCTCCAAAACCTGTTAATGTGTCAGTGACTCCCTCTGGTGAGATAGTGGAGGGCAATTCAGTAACTCTGACTTGTAGCAGTGATGCTAACCCAGCAGCTAAATACACCTGGTATAAGGGGAATAACAATAAACCTCAAAGTGTAGACACACAGCTTGTCTTCACCTCAATCCAGCGATCAGAGTCTGGACAGTATCGCTGCAGAGCTTACAACAGCGTGGGGGCGACATCTGACACCATCTCTATTCATGTGAAATGTGAGTGAAACTAATTTATACATCAGATGGTCCAGAAATCTCTCTCACTGAGAGCATTACTTCCTCATTATTTCCCTGAAATACTAACAAATTGAATCATTTTCTTTCTCTCAGATCCCCCAAAGTTTGTCTCAGTATCAGTGAGTCCTTCTAATGAAATCAGTGAGGGGAGCTCAGTAACTCTCACTTGTAGCAGTGATGCTAAACCAACAGCTAACCACTTCTGGTACAAGGATGGTGATCAGACACCTCTCATTAATGAACGGCAGCTCTCCATCACCTCCATCCAGTCCTTTGACTCTGGAGAGTATGTCTGTGCAGCTGAGAACCACCTGGGGAGGACGACATCTGAATCCATCTTTATTGTTGTGATATGTAAGTTCTTCACTCACCTTTATGCATAACCATCCAAATCTCCTCACTGAGCAGCTTGTTGAGCAGTCATGGAGTTGATTTAGTGAATAACTCAGTCTTTGCAGGAACTAATACTAACCTCTCTTTTTTTCTCCCTCAGATGCTCCAAAGTCTCTCTCTGTGTTGTTCAGTCCCTCTGGTGAAATCCAGGAGGGCAATTCAGTGAATCTGACCTGTAGCAGTGATGCTAACCCAGCAGCTAACTACACCTGGTACAAGGAGAATAGCCAAACACCTCTCGTTGTAGAACCACAGCTCTCCTTTATCTCCATACAGCCCACTGATTCTGGAGAATATTACTGCCAAGCTGTAAACAAAGTGAATACTTCCACGCCTAAATACATCTCTATCCATGTGGCATGTAAGTCAGACAGTGTTTAAAAGCAACATTCAGCTAGTTATTGTCAATATTTTATCTCATTATGAATTTGCCAATATTATCAGTTTGCAGCTCAAACTGCTTTATAATTACAGTTCAGCAGCTGACCTAAATAAAGTAAATTTATTTTAATATAACATTTTAATAACATTTTAATATCATTATCATCACTGACTTCAATTTATGATCATACATTTGTCTGGGATGATTCTGTGTTGTGGCGAGGTAGCAGTTCAGTGACTAAGATAGTTTATGTTCTGTTCTGTTAGACACTGCAGGGAGGTTCTGGGTTCGCACCTTTGCCCAGCTTGGACCTTCCTGCAGAGTTTACATGTTTTCCCAGAGTACAATGACACACTTGTTGCGTTAACAGGCAATTCTAAATTGAAGGTATGGGTGCATGTGAGGGCTGTACAGCTGTACTCCCTCTCTGATGATGATGTTCTCTTACCCAGTTTGAATTGGGACCATCTCCAGTGGTTAGATAAGCGCTTAAGAATGGCAGATGATAGATGACATTACCCAATCAATGGTTTGCTTGATAGCTGTGTACAAGTCTCATACAGAGATTTGTATTATTGTATTATATCAAGGCAGACCCCATTCATTTTTTTTATAGACACAAGCCACAACCTTAAATATTAAGCAACTTTAAACTAAATTATCATATTAGCTCTCTGTTTACACATAAAACAGCTTGAAAAACACTAGTGTACACTAGTGTAACCATTAGGTTCACAGATTTGTTTGATTTGATCAATAATCAATAATAAACCTTTGCAGAAACTAATAACATGCATATAATCTATGTTCTTTCTCTACCAGATGCTCCAAGGCCTCTCTCTATGTCAGTGAGTCCCTCTGGTGAGATACTGGAGGGCAATTCAGTAACTCTGACTTGTAGCAGTGATGCTAACCCAGCAGCTAAATACACCTGGTATAAGACGAACAATCAAACCCCTCTCATTAAAGAACCACAGCTCATCTTCAGCTCCATCCAGTCCTCTGACTCTGGGGAATATTACTGTACAGCTGAGAACAAGCTGGGGGTCTCATCGCCAACATACAACATCTCCATTAATGTGACATGTGAGTGAAACAGGCTTATTTCTGTGAAGGTTCTCAGTCATCCAGGTCATCGTAGTCTAAGGAGCTTGGAAAGAAAAGCATCTGGACTTTTTTAAGTTGCTTGAAGACGTTTCACCCCTCATCCAAGAGGCTTCTTCAGTTCTAAGGTCAAAATGTTGGAGAGTCCCAGATTTAGAAAGCAGGGTAGAAAACTTTCACTTGGTGCTTTAAATTATGTTAACATTTGCTTTACTTGGTCTTCCATCAGCTTTGTTGCTTACTCCACTACATGATCAAAAGGGAGTTTCTGTGTGAGCAACATATCACGGGAGTAAGCAATAAAATGATGTCAAATTACTGAATTCATTTTAAAAGTGATTCTATTTGAATGTAATTTTAGTTATTTTATAATATGAAAAAGTCAGATGGAATTGGTGATTTACATACTGATAAATCAAGACAGGTAGACAAACAGGTAGCAAAATACAGCCTTCCAGGGAAGAAATTCTTAATAAAATAAAGCTTTTGTGACCACTTAGTGCAAAGGACGGAGTGTAACACTTTCTCGTAATTTTAATATTTTAATATTTTAATATTCATATTTTAAAATAATATATTTTAATATATGAGTAAACAGCATAACAGCAGTTACTGAAGCAAGAGGCAACTTTGTACAGCTTACAAAAAAATTAGAAAGACAAAGCGAAACAGAACTAATGACCTGAACAACATCAGCTTTCCTGTTTACTTAACAATCACAATCAGCTCCCAATATTATTGTCATGCATTGTGTGTGGAAAAAGTGGGTTGAAACTGTATTGTTAAAAGTACAGGTCCGCTCTGTGTTCTCCTCCAGATGCTCCAAAGTTTCCCTCTGTGTCAGTGAGTCCCTCTGCTGAGATAGTGGAGGGCAGTTCAGTCACTCTGACCTGTAGCAGTGATGCTAACCCAGCAGCTAATTACACCTGGTACAAGGAGGATGAAGAGTCACCTAAAACTTCTGGACAGAACTTTACCATCACTGACTTCAGACCTGAACACAGCGGGAGTTATTACTGTGTTGCACAGAACACCAGAGGGCATCATTACTCCACCTTACAGCTGACTGTTGTATCAAGTAAGTTAAATCTGATTTGTCTCATATCTGATCCTGTAGTTGTGTATTCTATTCATTTGGTTGAGTTTGGTTATGGTTCATTTTAGTTCAGGCTTAGTTATTAGTATTTAAAAGTGCCACCCTAATTCACTTGATCACTTTTTTAGGAGCATGGAAATTAACAGCTGTCATAGTCCCTGCTATTCTTCTGGGTCTTATACTCTTATACTCGGTCATCCTATGGATCATGTGAGTGGAACTTATGTGCCATTTATTGTATTGTCATTTCGCTAAGTTTGTAATTTCTTTAACACTTAATCATTATCCCAACTAGAAAAAACAGATCCTCAAAGCAGCAGCAGCCTGAGCCTAGAGAGGAACTGGATACCAGTGAACAGGTGACAGGAAATATTACTTGCTTTAAAGTAAATGCTGCTGCTTCACTTTCTGTAAAAAGTTTCCGGAAGCTTTCTGGAAAACCTTGTGTGGAATAGCTTTTAAGTTCTAAGACGTAAAATAGAACTTATGGTAAAATAAGCTTAGATGACATCTGTAAACACATATCTGTCCGCTTCCAGAGTGCTTGGTTGTTAGTTTCCATTTTTCATTCCTTCCACTTTCCCACACTGTCAAGCTCATTGCTGACATCACAGGTCTAGTCAAAGTATCTCTCTGGTTGCTTTCTTCAAGCCAATTACCATCCACTCCACGTTTCTTAAAATCTCACTGCTAATCTGTCATTCTCCCTTGCAGACTCCTTCGTGCAACCCACCTCCGCCCCATCTCTGCCTCTCCCATGTTACTCAGAGCTCCAGTCAAGCCTGCATCTTCATCACCACCACCAGCCTCTAGACTCTGGAGGGTCCTGCCTAATTCCTGTCACCGCTGGGAATCTGTTCAGCCTTGACCGGCCATCAGAGTCCAGTCACCAGATTGCTTGAAGGAATTCAGTTCATGAATAAATAGTGTTCAGTTCATCCTAACCATCTCTCCTCATTGACATTCCATTCCCTTTCTCACATTCCAATATAACTCTACAAAGTGTGTCAGTCTTGCAACTAATAGACCGCAGACAAGAATAAAAAGCCAAACTCAACTGTCCTGCACAGTTGAGAAAAATATATATGTATATGTAAACACAATATTTTAACACAAATGTGACAATAATTAAACCTCACGGAGAGCACGTCAGGCTCAAACACTAGTGAGCAAATTTAGAATGAAATCATATCAGAGCATATAGATATATAGATATATAGATATATATTAGGGGTGCAACGATACACAAAATTCACGGTTCGGTTCGATAATTTGGTGTCACGGTTTGGTATTTTTTTGATACAAAAAAATGTTCATGCTCTTTTAATTTGTCATTTATTAAAATTATAAATATATATTTTAACTCAAAAGTACAGTTTTTAAATTTAATGTTGCTGAAACAACAAAGTAATAAAAAAATAAATCTATCTGATCGAGAAATCACTCATCTTTGGAAAAGAGAGTTTATTACAGAGAAATGGCTCTTTCCAAAATAAAAGCTATACTATACGCTTCTTCTGGGCTATATTCTCAGCAGCATATTAAACATATCAGGTCCCCATAAGGAGAATCATGTGCTAACGGCTGTCTAAATGACTCGGGTAAAGTTTGTAGCATGCGTGCTTGTTGTTTTTGTCTGCTTCCACTTGTCTTTGCACTAGGATGATGTCGACGTAAATGTGCAGTCATATTCGTTGTGTTCCCACTAGTGCTGTCAGCGTTAATCTTGTTAAAATGACGTTAACGCCACAACACGGCAAATCTCCGTTAACGAGCTCCATGCGTGGGGCTGGACGGCCAACACGTTAACGAGCAAACTGTGCTAACGCAGTAGTTCCCATCCATGTAATTGAGCATTGCGTGGCACATCCAACATACTGTTTTTCATTTTGTCCATGACGCGCTTACCTTCAGGGTCATACGTCACATGAAGACCAAAATAGTTTCAAAGGCCAGATCTGAATGAGGGTGGGGGAGGTTCAATTTGCCATGTTGCAACGAGCTTAGCTTCTGTCTTGCTAGTTTGTGCTGCGCTCAGTGGATCTGCGCTCGACAGTGCAGCCTAGGCGGAGCAGTCGAACGCAGATCCACTGAGCTCTCAACACAGACAGCATTGTCAGAAGAAAAGTTGATAAAATAAATTAAAGATTTTGTTTTGTTCAATACATATGCGTACCGAACCAAAAGCACTGTATCGAACGGTTCAATATCGATACGAGTATCGTTGAACCATGAAGAGGCCGCTAGGAAAGCTGCAACTACCAAGTATCTACAGATCGTCAGGCAAGTCATGAGGAGTCAGCTGAACGGCAAGAAAATTCTGGGCTGTTAACACCTACACCCTTCCCGTGATCAGGTACCCTGCTGGTATAATAACCTGGCCAAAGGCAGCGATAGAGCAACTGGCATCAAGACTGACATACTTCTCTTGGCTTACGGCAGAGATGGTTGCATTTTCTCCTGTCTCCTCTCCCTCCCTTATCTTCCTGCTTGGCTTGTATTGTCTTTGTCTCGTTTCGTCTAACTGTCATAGACTCTCTTTGCCTTGTTCTTTAAAAATCAAGGAATTATGGATTTGATCAACTGGTCTCTAAACGCTTCTTGACACCTGAGAAATCTGGGTGTGGAGGAGCCTGATCGTCCTGCAGGAACGTTGGCTGCCAGATACACGACCATCTTTCGCTGGAACAAGTGGCATCTCACGTGCCTAGTAACGCTCTCAATGGAGGACATTGAAGAAAATTTTTCAGAACCTTGATAACAACGTTCCTGCTGATTGGAACTGGCACAGCCCTGGCTTATCGACAAAGCGGTTACAGCTGCTCAAAATCCCACAAGGCTGCCCGGCATGATTGACGGTGGGTAGAGCCACGAGCAATCAGACTGTGATTGTTGAATGCAATATGGACTCAATCATGGAGAAGCTCACAGTTCTAGAATTGGGACCAGTGACAGACACTCTCTCTATCGATAAATCAATCAGTCACTATGTTCATTTGGCCTTCCTTCACCAGCCAGAAGCTCGAAGGCTAAAACTGGGACAAATACTCTCCCAGACTACAAGACTGTGTAGACTCTCTGCCCTATATCTTCTACTTCCACAAGGCCACCGGTGTTGGCTTAGGGATTGCTGACTTTTGCTTAACTGGGCAAAAGGAGACTGTCTCACGAGTTGGATACAGGATACACACATATGGACACACATATGCACACACACATCAATATACAGTCATCCCACCCCTCCCCCTTCCAAACACCTCCAACGTGCTTATGTCTTTTTATGTTGTGAAATGTGATAATCATGTGTATGTGATGAGGTGGGGGTTTTTTTTTTTTGTTCTCAAACTGATCTCCCTTTAGGAGCTCAGTCTGGGGGGAGTTCTTTTTTCTGCTCTTCTTTCCTCATATTATGTACGTCCATTGTTCTGCCTGTTATGTTTGTGTAATATATTTGTGGTTGTAATGGTAAGATGGCTCTGGAATGCCAGCAGCCTTAACAGCCTTCGGGATCAAAAGAGTTTTAATGAAATGAAAAAAAAAAAAGGAAGCTCCTAACCTAAGTCCAGCATCCTGAGACTGCATGCTAAGCAGAAGGAAGAATTTTTACTGACACTATTGAGTGTCACTAAAAACAGTCCAGGATGAGGCAATGAACATCCATGAATACATCAGGAAGATGGCCCCAACCAACCACGTGCTCAGTGAATACTTCAGGCAACAGAAACCCAAGGCAGAGGAGGAACCATCATGGAAGGACAGGCCCCTACACGGTATGTACCACTGGCAGATAGTGGAGGTGGCTGACATCCAGATGTCCTACCGGTGGCTGGACAAAGCTGGACTTAAAGACAGCACAGAGGCACTAATCCTGGCAGCACAGGAACAAGCTCTGAGCCCAAGATCTATAGAGGCTGGGGTCTATCACAATACTCAAGACCCCAGGTGCAGACTGTGTAAAGATGCCCCTGAGACAATCCAGCTCCCTGCAGCCCTTCTAGGGTGGTGGAGAATGACTGAACGATCATGTGGGACTTCCAGAGATAAATGGTGGTGGCTAACCAACTGGACACAGTGGTGGTGGTGGTCAAGCAGGAGAAGACGGCCATACTGATAGATGTAGCAATACCAAATGACAGGAACATGAGGAAGAAGGAACATGAGAAGCTGGAGAAATACCAAGAGCTCAGAGAAATATCAAGAAGATGTGGAGGGTGAAGGTAACGGTGGTCCCAGTGATAATCGGAGCACCAGGTGCGGCGACTCCCAAGCTAGGCGAGTGGCTCCAGCAAATCCCAGGAACAACATTGGAGATTTCTGTGCAGAAGAGTGCAGTCCTAGGAACAGCTAAGATAATGCACACGACCCTCAAGCTCCCAGGCCTCTGGCCTTAAAGGGCCTTAAATTGTTTTTATTAAAAAAAATAATAAAAAAATATGTATTTATTTTTTTTAAATCAATAATTTATTTTGAATTAAAAAAAATTCTCCCATCTAAAACCTTTTATGGTCAATATTAAAAACAAAAAATAAAGACAGAAACAATATCTGCAGTGAATTCTGCAGTGCCACTTAAAGGTTACTGAACCCTGTTTGGGATATGACATTTTAAACGTTTGAGTAAAAGCAAGCCAGTGAATAAAGTTTAACTTAAAAGCTGTTTTTATTTAGAGGTCACAGTCTATTACAACAAGGAATGTGTGGCTGATGAGTTTGTCAGTTAACTCAGACTTGACCACAGTAAGTTTTTGATGTTGTTTCTTTCTTCCTTCTCTTTGTAGCTAACCTTTAAATTTGGAAAAGCAAAAAAGCGCTGCTGCCCTGAATCACACAGCAGACATTCTTGCTTGAAATGCAAAAGAGAGAACTGTGTATCACTATTTTGAAAAGGAAGGACGTTAGGGAAGCTGCTTTTATAAGCTGTTGTACGGTTGTTAAAAAGCAAATTATGCTTTTCATGAGCACAGCAGCCTCTGTTCCTGTTATTATGTGACTGTTTTATTCTCATGCACTTTACTCATCTGCTGGAGTGTTACTGTCATAACAGACAGAGAGGCAAGAGGAGCAGCAATGGCTTCAGCAGCAGCAGTCGCCCATCTTCTTTTTGCCCTTTTTTTCTCTGTTCAAGGTAATGTTTACATATTTATATATATATTAGTTTTATTGTTGTTTCCCATGTCAGACAATTATGTTGAAAGATGGTATATGTGACTCCATCCATATGTTATGATGCTGCTGGGTCATATTAAAATACAGTAACAACAGCTTTAAAACTAGTGACCAGTGGTCTGCTGATGGTACCTTTCAGTTTCCATCTTTCTGTATATATTTTAATGAACAATTGTCATAAAATAGAAACTGCCTATGGTAAATGGTAAATGGCCTGTATTTATATAGCGCTTTACTAGTCCCTAAGGACCCCAAAGCGCTTTACATATCCAGTCATCCACCCATTCACGCACACATTCACACACTGGTGATGGCAAGCTACATTGTAGCCACAGCCACCCTGCACAGCAAATTCAAAAGTGTTAAATTTTTTGGTGTTAATAGTCTCCTTGCAAAAGTAGAGTTAATTTTACTCTAAGCAGAGTCACATTCTTTTAATGTAACTCTGAGGTGTAAAATGATAGTAGTTAAAATCGAGTGTTAAAAATGAGTGTTTCTATGTCAAATCTGGAGGTGTTACAATGGAAACATTAACTCTTGACCTCTTAACTCTGAACTCCTAGAGGGGCTATGACACCAACAGAGTAAATTCACAGACTCCGCCCCCAGCACGGCTCCAATCGAAGCTGAAGTGAAGCCGTTTCAGAACATTTTGCTCTACATATTTGAGTTGTTTGCCATGCTTGGTAAGTCATTTTTTCAAAGATTGTTTCAATTATTTCTATTAGCTTTTACTTCTGTGGCTCTTTGGAGTTGAGACAAAGCTGTGTGAAAGGCATTAGCCATGTTGCTCGCTGATAGCATAATATTCTGTTTTAGCTAGCTGAAAGGTATTGTTTGCCGGCAAATACCACAGCCTTGAAAAAAGCTTGCATGTGAATTTTCAGTCACATTTTTGGTCAAATACACCTAAAACAATGTCTAGAATGTGAAATGTTGGTATAATGGTGCTACTTGAAGCCTGAAAACGATCGCCCATAAAAAAAAACAAAAAACGAGCAAACAGCAGTAGCTGACATCCTGACTGGATTCTACGTTAGCATAGATCCCTCCAGAGTTTTGTGCACACGGTTTAGGTAAAAATGAAAAAGGTTGAGGTTTTACATTTAGTTCAGTATACCTGTTGCCTGTGTCCTTGTCTTTTGGGAAAATACTTTACACAAGTAATGGCTCAAAGAGGATTCCTTTTTTTTTTTTACTGTGCTGCAATTGTTTACTGGATTATTTGTGCCATTAATTAGTGTCAACTAATTTTTATTCAATCTCCGCACAGGATATGCTTGTGAAGATGGAATATGGGGGAGAGCAGAAGTGCGTTGAAGTTCCACAAAGGGATGAATGAAGGACATGCATATTGTATTGAAGAAATAAGTGATGAGAATGCTGTTATTTGCATTTACCATGTCAGACCTTTTGATAAACAAAATTCTAATGAAAGTGAGAACATGTATACTGTTACATCTTTCAGAAAATGTTTTGAAATTGTGGTGCACAGTTCAGAATAAATGTTTTTCAAAAACCATTGCATCTTTTTAGCAAATGTTTATTTCCAAAAGAAATTTCTAGAAGTTCAGAACAGTAAAATTCCCACTTTTTAGAATGAATTAGAAGATAACTCTTACGTAGTTAAACTAAAATACTCTTTGAGAGTTAATATATAAACTCTTAACACCAAGTGTTAAATTATCAACTCCAGACAGATTTGGTGTTTAACACTAAATCAGAGTTAACGTACCAACTCTCCAAAAAGAGTTAAATTAACACTCTCTGGTGTGGACCCATATAGACACTTTAATAGTGTTGAAATCAAATCTGACAGTGTTAATTTGGACATGCTGGATTTGCTGTGTGGGGTGCACTGACAGAGGCGAGGCTGCCGGACACTGGCGCCACCGGGCCCTCTGACCACCACCAGTAGGCAACGGGTGAGGTGTCTTGCCCAAGGACACAACGACCGAGACTGTCCAAGCCGGGGCTCGAACCGGCAACCTTCCGATTACAAGGCGAACTCCCAACTCTTGAGCCACGATCGCCTATTTACTAGGCTTATTTTTAACACCCAATTTCAAATCCCTGAAAAATACTGAAAGCAAAAATTAGATTTTTCTAATTTAATACTTCTTTTCTGTACAATATACAATTCCGTTTGTAGGTGTTATAATGATAATTTTCTATATACTGGCTTCCCTCTCGCCTATACTTTTTCTTACTCATCATTATATATAAAATTGGGATGTTCTTCCTGAAAAAAAAAGAAGAGAGTAGGACTACATGATGCTTTTCATACTCTAAAAATGCTCAAGTATCTCTACTTCTTTGTTTTAGTCCTTACAATATGTGAGGATACACGTTTTATGAACCTGAAAGATCTGGGTTTAGTTATTCTGCTGCATAGAATTGGACCTAATAATTTTTAATTTCATTTGGGCCTCATTGCAAAGCAAATGCTGAAAGTACATTCAGGTTGTCCTTTACCTAATAGGTAAACCGTTACATGACACTTAGCAAACACTATTAGTTTTTTATGGACTTTTGCAGAATGTTATCTGTAGCCTTATGTAAAGTAAAAACAAAGTACACAGAACTGATTATAATAAAAACTGTCTGATAATAAGCTTTTGGCTTTCTGTTATTACTTTGTGGCATGCTTTGTTGATCTTGAACTCTTGAGTTTTTTGTTCACTATTATGTTTTTGTCAAGTGTTGTTATGTTACAGTATATTCAAGTTGTGTTCTTTTTTTGTTTTATATTAATTCTTGGTCTGGTTTATTATTTCCTTTCCAATGGTCTTTTTGTATTTAACATTTTATTTAAAATCCTCCATTTTACATCATCCTTGAGTCGGGTTTCTGAGTTGTTGCTGTTATTGTTACCCCACCGCCATTCAGGTATAATTCAGGTGTAATATGGCATAACACTTATTTTTAATATACTTCTTTTTTTATGCACAAACCCCCCAATTTGTGAATAGAGCCTGCTCTGCTCTGCGTGTGTCTTAGCATGTCAGACATACACAACAGTGTCAGTACAGATTAAAAATACAGTTTTACTTCTGTTCTACTGATGTTGGACCAGATCTGGAAGATGCTGTGAAACTATAAAACTTGCAGTGCCTTTTATGAAAGGAGTCTGATACGAGTCAATGAGTGAGAGAAAATCACTTCTGACTGAACGCAATGCATAAATGGAGTGACTAAAAGTGACTAAACTCTCATACGATGTGACAATGTGATCAAACTGGACAGTGAAACCTAAGATTAGCTGGCATGATGTAAAGTAACTTGCTACCAGCTGTTTTTGTTTTACTCCCTCTTAGGCATTCAAATTGCCCTTCTCAGGCATCCAGAGAAGGGAGGTTTGTATGCTTAAGTAACTGAGACAATATCAACTCTAGGCACCAATTTGAGCACATGAATGTCTACAATGCCCCTTCTCCTCCACCTTTGGCATACAACATGTGTGGCTGTTCTCTAGCCACATATGTAAATCAGCATTAGTCAGAAGGGAAACATTTTTCCTGGCGAGTGTAACCAAATATGGTGGAGGAACACGGCGTGTTTCCACAAACCAAAAAATGCAACTGTTCTAAATTTCTGAGAATCCATCTCAGAACCGTTGGAAAATACCATTACACACACACATTATAGTGCAGGTCTCAAATCCTCCTATTGTTAGATGTGGCTGTGTGCAGACAGGAATAGGACCCAAGGTGCAGACTCCGGAGACAGTCATGAACTCAAAAAGGCTTTAATTTGGTACTCAAAATATAACATAACTGAAAAGACTCAAAACAAACTTAAACTGGAGGAATGACAGAACACACAGCTAGGAAAACGGTAGATCACGACACGGACACAGAGAAACACAGGGCTTAAATACACAGAGGGAGCAATCAGGGAATGGGTAACAGGAGGGAAACACAGCTGGGGCAAATCAGGCCTAACGAGACAAGGGGAAGCAAAACCAGACACATTAACATCAGACATGGACTTTCAAAGTAAAACAGGAAACACATAACACAGACTGAACAAAGACACAGACTCGCACGCACTGCAACAGAGGGAACAGAGACGTGGGACCAGGGCAGACACAAACACTGACTGGACACGGGGATATAGCCACTAAGGACACACAGAGACGCGAACTAGACAAGGGGATACAGCTGACAGGGGAGACAGAGCAGCTAGAGAAGACAGAGACATAAACTATAAGACAGAACTCAAAGAAACCAAAGACTAGAAAGTATAAATAATATAATAAACTCAAAACCCCTGGGTCAACGACCCAGGCATCCTAACACCTATCTTCCCTTTGTGTCACGTTAATCCTTTTCCCCTGTTCTTTTGTGTCACACTTCCTGTTTTATAATGGTTGTTTTTTTGATTGAGTTTAATGTCATGAGACATGGCCATTTCTCGTTTTGTCTGTTGTCTCCAGCAGACAAAATGTACTATACTGTATGTTATTGTCTCATTTTCCCCTGTCTGATTGTTAAAAGAACACTTGTAGCTGTGTGTCCTCCAAATCTGTATGTGCCTGTTCTGTGTTTCTCTCAGCATTTGAATTTCTCCGGCTCAATCGTCTGTGGTTCAGTTCCCTGGTTGTTCCTGGAATTTTGGATTAATCTACATTAATCCAAAATTCTTAATTTCTTAATTTGCAGTCTACTACAGTGAGAACATAAGTATTTGAACACCCTGTGATTTTGCAAGTTCTCCCACTTAGAAATCATGGAGTGGTCTGAAATTCATATTGTAGGTGCATTCCTACTTTGAGAGACACCTTTTAAAAAACAATTCAGGAAATCACATTGTATGATTTTTACAGCATTTATTTGTATTGCACTTTCTAAGTGGGAGAACTTGCAAAATCACAGAGTGTTCAAATACTTATGTTCCTCACTGTGCATATGTACATATCTCTTTCTTTGGCATTGTTTTTCCGTAAACAGCAATCTGTGTTCATCTGTAAACCTTATTTTATGATAGGTTAACAAAGTCAGAGTTGTTAGATAAGCTGGTTGCTGGAAAAGTGCCCACCAATACAACTCAAATTCAAAGAGTACACTTCATTAATGTTGTTATACAGAATAACAACACATACTGGATTAAAGGTAAATTCATGGCTTGCGTTTCCAGTCCCTCAAACATTACCTGGCAAAATATTAAATCCTGTTCTCTGGTGTTATTTTTCTGATTTGTGTTACAGTGGTGCAGAATAAGGCTAACTGGGGAGTGACATACGCTGCAGATAAGATATGTGCCTCCAATGGATCAACAGTGGAAATGAAATGCACCTACACATATCCTGCAGGGTATACTGTTACAGAAGAATTCTGGTGTTTTCAAAACAACAAGAACCTCAAAGTCAACTCAGATTACAAAGATCGGATTCAGTACAACTGTACTAAGGAGAGATGCACTATGAAAATGGCAGACTTGAAATGGACAGATTCCCGTGAATACAGGTTCCGTTTCATAACAGACAAATCTGATGGAAAATATACTGGTATACCTGGAATCACTTTGTCTGTCACTGGTAAAATTATCTAAAGATCTTTTTTCCCTTTTTCTTTTTCTGCAAAAGGTAGCATATTTATGTTTACAATGTGTAGACCACAAGGACCAGGCACAACCCAGATGTTTAGTTTGACTTATTTTATTTTTAGTTTGCTCGCAGATTCCAATGTTGGCTTCTGCCTCTATTGAAGTAGGGAAGGCATGATTAGATGATGCTTACCAGCTGCAATAATCAGCATTCCCTGAAACAATATCCTGAACCCGCTGCTCCACCCCTCCCCTGCAGCAGAGCCACCAACCACATCCACTGCAGTGGAGTGTGATCCAAACAGAGGGAGCAGCCAAGGAGGTAATAGCGAAGAGAGCTGACCACCCATCAGATGGCTAGGATCCCCCCCCCCACCTTAACAATTGGGGCAAAACAGCTCCATGTCCAAGTCATCAGTCTGCAGAATAAAAAAACACAGGAACATCTAGGTGTGTGAAGTAGGGGTTCCCCACAGAAAGCCTTGTTAACCTGCGTCCACTGGACCAGATCTGGTACAACCTTCCAGGTGAGGTCAGTCAAGGAGCTGGTAAGCTGTGGCGGGAGTCTCCAGCTTGCCCCAGGAACTGCCTAACCTCCTTTTTGGTCTTGGGGCACAGGCAGGATGCAATTGCTGCAGTTTTGTCCATCTATGGATGCACCTGCCCACCTCCCAAGTGGTATTCCAGATACCATACCTCCCTTCGTACAACCACACACATCTTTGGGAAATTTGTGGGTCCAGGCACTCCAGGATCACAGCAGCCCACTGCACATGCTCCACCCAAGTGTCACTGTGGATAATAACAGTATCCAAATAGGTGACAGCACATGAAGCTTGCAGCCACAGCACCCAGTTTTTGAGGCATCGCAAGGTGGGGGGGCCCCTGACCAAGATGAATTGAAGTGCAACAAATTGGTGCAAACTGTACGGAGTGGAAAAGGCATGGGGTAATCATCAAACCATGACACCTCATTCACTTTGCATTAGTCAACACAGAACCATATATACCAATCTTTCTTTAAAAAAGAACTAAAGGTATAAACCACAAGCTGTGCGACTCTTCTGTTCTGTTTCAGCATTTCAGCCATTTCTTTCTGCTTAGGTAACCTGTAGGGCTGTAAATGCACCATCATGCCAGGCTCGGTTTCAAAATGGCCCTCTTTAAGATTTGTAAAGCTGGCAGGGGGGAGAACACATCTGCCAACAGCTGTTGCAATGCGGCAACATCCTCTCTCTGGCCTGTCTGTGATGGTTATCACAATGCGAGAATGGTGGAATTTGGCACCTACGGCCCCAACTCATCTCTTTCTCATGACAACCTCCCCAACGTGTGCAGCTTTGCTCTTAGGTCCAGAAAATATAGAATCTCATCTTTCGCCAGGCTCAGATGTTCTCTCCAGTTTTCTTTAATCAGGTCCAACACCCCCTACAAAATTCTGCCAAACAGTAGCTCAAGTGGAGAAAATCCAGTGAAGGCTTGGAGCATCTCCCACACAGCAAACAACATAGGGTCTAACCAGCGATGAAACTGCGAATCATGGTGTTATTCAGCTGCTCCACCAGCCCATCAATATGAGGGTGATAGACGCTAGTCCCGAAAGATTTAATGCCAAGTAATTCATACAGTTTGTGTGTTATTATTATAACACCTACAAACTGTGATTGTGCAAGACATGAACGATGCGCCCAGGGATCTGCATTAAAGGTAAAGGGCACAAAGTCGCTTGATGACCTGCTGACAGACAGGGTACCCACCACTGGCACACATCTCCCCTGAATGCCCGGACGATAAATTCGGGACATTATTTGCTCCAGAGTTTTGTCAAAACGCATGTCACCAGCCATTGGGTTATATTGAGCCACCTGGAAAATCATTTCCTGGTGGCTTTTATGCACCAGCAACTGTGTGTGGTTGTCCTGCATGAGAGTGTCGCCACTCTCTCAATACAATCTGCCAATATAATCAATACAAAATACGGGAATGTCAGATTCAGGGTACACCACCTGATCATCAATTTTTATTACTTGATCGAAGGCTGAGTGTAGACTGTCATCCTGAGGCTAACCTAGTAGCCACTTACTCTAGGGCCACCTTGTGTGGACATTCCTAGGTAGTCCTGGATGGGTACGCCCTTGTCGTAGCCAATGAGTCATTTACAATGAGTGAATCTTTTGTTTTTATTTCTTTATGAACACCAGTGTTATTTTGGGACTTTTTTCACTTGTCCAGCTCTGCAGGTGGAGGTGACCAAAATAAGAGTAAATGAGTCCTGTACCAAGGCGGAGCTGAAGTGTAAGAGCAGCTGCACCGGGGATGTTTCTTATGTCTGGCTCAAGAATGGAGAGAAGGTCACAGAAGAAAATCCTCACATAACCAGCCTTCGGTTTAATGACAGCATCTGCTGTGCTTTGAAAGGACAAGAAGATTACTGCTCGGCTTCACTGTGTAAGTGCAGTGTAACTGACAAACTCTAACACAAAGGGTGGAGTTTTTTAAGAGGAACTTCCCCCAGCTTGATTTTTTTTTCTAATTTTATGTAAGCATTCGGCTTTTTGTGAATATACTTATTTCTATCTATTAAACAAATGATTATTGTTCCTCCAGATGCTCCAAAGCTTCCCTCTGTGACAGTGAGTCCATCTGGTGAGATAGTGGAGAACATTTCAGTGATTCTGATTTGTAGCAGTGATGCTAACCCAGCTGCTAATTACACCTGGTACAAGGAAGGTGGGCAAACACCCCTGTCCACTACAAAACAGCTCAGCCTCCCGTCCATCCGGCCATCTGACTCTGGAGTTTATAACTGCACAGCAGAAAATGAGCTGGGAATCAGGAAATCCAAACATCTTCGTATAAATGTAAAATGTGAGTGAAACTGCTGATATTTGGAGCCTTCTTCTTGTAAGTTACCAAAAAACAGTGCATACTTTACACAAGACTTTACACATGACTCTAACCTAAATAATATTATTGCTCCATAATGAGCAATTCAACTCACTCTGTCAGTGGATTTAAGTTTCAGCCAAATCAAATTGTTGACAATTTGCCAAGAACTCCCCCCTCCCGCTTACATATCTGTAAGGACAAACCTGCCTGGGAGTAGGTTTATTCAGTGACTAAACTGGTGGAGCCAGTTGTCGTGAATGCCTTGACTCCAACTAAGTAAAAAGAGCATTACAGGTCAGCACGATCATCTAGCATATCCTGTCTCACAATATTTATAGAGGCACTGCTTCATTAAGGACAGCATAATTCACATATGTCACTTTTTAGAACCACAGTTTAGAAGACAGATGTCTATGGACTCTTCTCTGTATGAACACCTCCCCTGAACAATTATGAACTAGACGAATAGATTACACCCTAAAGAATGACTGAATTTGAAATGTTATTATCCTGACCAGCTTCTCTTAATCTTATTCAGATATGATTTTATATTATTCTTCCATTTGCTTTTTTCTAATAGCCTTTGTAAGAAATCTGTTTCCCGATGAATGAAAAAAAAAGATTTCTATGATCATAGTTAACTAACCAACCACAGCCTAACCAGGATCAGCCAATCCTGGCTCACCTAGTTAATTAATGTTATGTGACCCTAACACAGTCCTCTCTTTATAGCTAATTTCTGATGCTCTTCTTGTACAGGAAATAAGCAGAAGTTTAAAGATTGTATATGGTGCTTTACATAGAACAATCAAGTTCTACAACAAGTAGGACCTAATTTACAGTTAACATATGTTAGCATATTTCCTCCAGATGCTCCAAAGCTTCCCTCTGTGTCAGTGAGTCCCTCTGCTGAGATAGTGGAGGGCAGTTCAGTCACTCTGACCTGTAGCAGTGATGCTAACCCAGCAGCTAACTACACCTGGTACAAGGAGGAGCTATTCCTGACTTGGCCACGAGTGGGCGTTCATCATTTCACCTCGATCAGCTCTGAGAACAGAGGAAACTACTCCTGCAAGTCAGAGAATCAGTATGGACAGATCAACTCTTCACGTGTGTTTATAAATGTCCAGTGTAAGTAGAAAAGTGCAATTTAACCCTATGATACCTAAATCATCATTAGTGATAAACTGTGCCCTAGCACTACCTCTAACCCTAGATAATCTGAATATGTAATTACTGAGAGATCATGAAGTGTCTTGAAATGTTATCACTCAGATGCTCCAAAGTTTCTTTTTGTGTTAATTCACTGTAGGGAAATTCATGAAATTAGACTATGGTTTTAGTTTAATAATATTCTTAAATCCTCTTTATTGCTTGATCTGCACAAAGGTAGGAAAAAAATGTTACAAAACAACTATTTAACTAACACACCAGGCCCTCATTTTACACAAATCTATGCAGGAATAAATGTAGCAGGAGAGTATTTAGTGTGCTGGAATCAATTTTAAGTAAATACTGTGGAAACAGTAAAGTACAGGATTTCCACAATTTCAATTTACCCTCAAATTAAAGTGGCACACTCAGTCTCAGTTTATTTAGTTATTGGGCAAAACAACATCAGTGGATTTGTAGAAATAATATGTTGTCCTTTATGACAAAGTAATAGAACATTATTCTGTAACATGATTCATGGCTTAAGGGTCATCATTTGCTTTCATGAGTTACACACACTAAGCAAATATTTGCCTTGCTATATTTGTTAGTGTAATAAAAGGCTTTATAAACTGTCCTCCAGATGCTCCAAAGCTTCCCTTTGTGTCAGTGAGTCCCTCTGCTCAGATAGCGGAGGGCAGTTCAGTCACTCTGACCTGTAGCAGTGATGCTAACCCAGCAGCTAATTACACCTGGTACAAGGAGAATAAAGCACTGCCTCTAGGACCAGAGGGCAGTCATCATTTCACCTCCATCAGCTCTGAGGACAGAGGAAACTACTTCTGCAAATCAGAGAATCAGTATGGACAGATCAACTCATCATATGTCTTTATAAATGTTCAGTGTAAGTATTCTTCATTGTCCAAAGGCTTCTCTATACTTTGCATGCTAATATAAATGAATAATCTTTATAATTTCCCAGATGCTCCAAAACTTCCCTCTGTGTCAGTGACTCCGTCTGGAGAGATAGCTGAAGGCAGTTCAGTGACTCTGACATGTAGCAGTGATGCTAACCCAGCAGCTAATTACACCTGGTACAAGGAGAAAGAAGACTCACCAAAGGCACATGGACAAACCTTCACCATTGACAAGTTTAGTCCTGCACACAGTGGGGCTTACCAGTGTAAAGTCCAGAACAACAGAGGACATCATAGCTTGACCTTTCTCTTGGCTGCTGTACGGTTAAGTGGGAATGGCACTGGTACGCCCTTTTACTTACTGAAAATCAAGTTGTTGCCAATCAGATGCTTTACAGATGGTATTGCATGGTGGATCAGAGTACACTTGTCTGCATTCATAATTCCAAATACTGTGACAAAATCCTGAACAACACTGGCTGAAAAGCCACCCCAAACTACCACAGAGCCTCCATCGTATTTTAAAGACAGCTTTAAGGCCCTTTCACATAGGACGCTGCATGCCGATTGCTGCGGTCTGAAACGCTCTTATTTCTATTGCTTGTGCTGTGCAAATTCAGTTTCCCATTATAGCACGGCATTCTTGGAAGTGAGACGTAATTGTGCATACCAGTTGAACTTTCACAGCAGCGTGCTGTGACGTACATTCGTGTGACCATTAGAAATAAATCCTACTGTGCTAGGTTCATGCACACAACCACACAATGAAGGAAAACATTCTGTACATACCAAGTTCAGTGAACTTTTTTGACACAAGTTTCAAAATGAGAATCAGAATACTCTATTGATCCCTAGGGAAAACTATGTGGGTTACAGTGCTCCAGTAAAAACAGTAACAAAAAGGCAATACAAGAAATAAGAAACAGCACAATATATACATATATATCCGACATAGCAAAATTGGTATGGTGCCGATCTGGCCCACACAATGTGCTTACATATGGCCCAGATACCACAAAGAATGACGGCCCTTTGGTGGCCCAGATCTGGTTTGCCAGCGGTGTCCCACTCATGGGCGAGCACAAGGCCAGTTGCAGACACAGTGGTGGTCCTGTGCTGGCCCATGTGTGTGGATTACCTCTGGCAAACCTGATCTGGGCCATCAAAGAGCCGTCATTCTTTGCAGTATGTGAGCTATATCGAGCCAGATGTGGCATGCCATCACACAGACAGTGCCATCTATGCCAGCCCTGGCTCATATCTGGATGACATACATCTTATCATGCCAGAAGTCAGCCAGCAGTGCGAGCTTGATACCAGATCCGGGCCAGACCTGTGGGACACATACACATAAGTCACTTACTAATAAATATCTGAATAAGAAAGAAGAGCATGTGCAAAAAGGGTGTAGCTATTGCAGTGTATACAGTGTGTTAGGTGGAGGAGTTGTACAGGGACATGGCCACAGGCAGGAATGATTTCCTGTGTCATTCAGTGGTGTTTTTTGGTAATCTCAGTCTCTCACTGAACGTGCTCCTGTGGCTAGCCAGCATGTCATGGAGTGAGTGGGAGGAATTATTATTATTATTATTACTAACATTGTGTTTATCTTGGAGAACATTCGCCTCTCTGACACCACCTTAAGACAGTCCAGCTCCATCCTCACAACATCCCCACAAGCTCCATCCCCTTGTGGATCCATATATTGAGTCTGTTAGCATCAGCAACTCTCAATCTGCTCCCCCAGCATGCATAGCAGGCATAGAGGATAGCAGTGGCAACAACAGACTAGTAGAACATCCTGAGCATTGTTTGACAGATGTTGAAGGACCTCAGCCGCCTCAAAAAATAGAGACGACCCTGACCGTTCCTGTAAAGTGCAGTAGTGTTTTTAGCCCAGTCCAGTATATTGTCTATGTGTTATTTATGTATAATCCACAATGTCAACATTGAGCCCCTGGATTGAAACAGGGGTCAAGTTTTTTTCTGGCAGGAGACTAGAATAAAACAGGAACACTGAGACTCGGATACGTAGACTTGACACAGGGACCAGTGAATAAAGACAGGAAAGACTGAACTTGTTAAATGGAACACAGGGAGGCATGATAACAGTAACGTACAGACCTAAGACCATAAAATACAAACACTGTGCATAACGGAATGACAATAAAGAACCAAAACCTGGAACATGAACTTAGCCATATAATAATAAAAGCCTGAATGATAATACATATCAAATACAGAACTATAATATAAAGATAAAAAAAAAACTTGCTAAACATTCCCAAAACTCAAAACCCTGGGTCACAGACGCAGGACCATGACAGACTTGATCATTGCTGTTGCAGTCTGAATCCAGTTTGAATCCCCACACTGAAGCTGAAAGAGGAGAGGGTTTGGAGAAAAGTAGGTGGGCAAAGGTGTAGGATTTCCAGCTAAGTTCTGAAAATATGTATATGTATTTGATCTATCATTAGGTAGCTACTTTGGAAGGAAACAGTTCTTCCATTGAGTGTTGTAAAAGTACACGTATTCATGAGTTATACAAGGTGAAACTTGGCTTTACACTTAGTCTGAAGGGCAGTAACACTTTGTTATTCTATGGTGCCAGAAGTTGGAAACATAATATATAACAGTGTATGTAACAGAGTTTTCATGTTATCCCCCTTACTCAGAAATGTGGAAAATCATTGCTGGAACAGTGATTGGCATTCTTCTTGTTGTCATACTCATGTGGATTTTATTATCGATATGGTGAGTACCATATCATTTTAATTATTTTACTTAAAGCTTTTCAGTTAGTTTAAGCAATCTAAACCTTTATTTCTTCCTCCAACTAGGAAAAAGCAGATCCCAAGAAAGCTCCCTGAGCCTACAGAGAGCCCAGGCACAAGTGCACAGGTCAGGAAGATCAATACATGTACAAAAGGTGGTTTCACATTTCGCAGACTAAAGCTGAAAGGCTACAGTTACAGAAAACTGACTGATGATTCATGAGAACTGCATCAGGCTTAGGCTCACAGTTGTACTGAGAATCACAAATGTGTCGTGTCTACAGAAGCAACCAGTAGAGCAGAAGTGCAGCCTTCAGTATGCCAGCATTCAGTTTTCTAAGAAGCAGACAGATCCTCTCTATTCCAACATCAACCCAGCTCAGGCCCAGAAGCACAAGAAAGAAGAAGAAGAGGAAAACAAAATCCATTATGCTACTGTCAAGTTTGCCAGTTCCAGTAGAGCACCAAGGTAAGCAACACATAGACATTATCATTGCTGTAGGATAAAGTTTTGTTTTTGAGAGGAACTTGGCAGGATAGTCATGCATCACCACTTCTTTTGTTTTCATAGATTTGAACATTTAATATCACACGATATACACATCAGATTTCCTCGCCCTGTAAAGCATTAACAATGAAAAATTTTCCAGAACATTCAAATTTTTTCTAGAAAACTGGAGCGTTCATTGAATCTTCTGGCAATTAAAAAAGAAATTAAAGGTCATTTTGCAGATGAGTTTTAATTTGTGCAACGTTTTTGTGTAACATATTACTCATAATTTGCTCATCTTAAGCAAAAACATACAAGAGGATCAGGGTTTAAAATTTTGCTGTATGAGGTAGTGTATCATATATCAAATATGATGCGCTCAGTGTTGCAGGGAGAGTATTTCACTTCCACTTCTGCAAACAATCTGTTTGTCTGTGTACTCATCTGTTTTTAGTTTTCATGCTTAATGTAAATCCTGTTCATACAGTCTAAAACATGACTTACTTCACACTGTTGAGTAGATAATGAGTTGGTTGTCAGCCCAGTCATGTTGGGTTTTTTTTCCCTCCCTAGTTATTTGCCTATGATTCCACTGAACACATTCAAACCATAAGACTGATTTGCCTGTCTACTTTGCCTTGCATTATTTCCCAGGCAAAATAAATAGTCATGAGACTTAGCCATTGAAGGAAATCTCTGTCATAGATCGAGTTTCCTCCTAAAGCGTGGGCACCAATAAGCAGAGTTCATCCTTTAACATATAACAAAATTAAAATATTCTCATGCATGATCAACGGGCAATCACGGTACCGGCCGGAGTACCGGGAGCAGTTCAGAAGAACAAGAAGACACGGAGACCGTTCTAGGTGTCATTCCAAACTGACTCAGAGGTTTATTTATCATACAACAGCTTATATAGAGGAAAAAGGTTCGTGTGTCAGCTTTCCCAGTTCAAACCGGTACAGACCAAATAAGGAAACGTCTTCCTGCCTTGTGAGCAGAGAAGTATCCTTTGTGTAGTTTATCAGTTCAGCTACAATTTATGATCATCCCAGCAAAATACACTCCTAGACATAGAATACAGAGTTCTTTCATTAGTGAATTCTGAAACAAACCACCTGGCTTTTTAACAAGCTCTTTTCTAAAAGATAAGGAAGGGAGGATGGGAGTAAGGAAGTCGTCTCGTCTCTGTGGTATTTTCGACCTTGGGGTACCAGCCTGTGATTCTTACACATCAATTCTTGGGTCAGAGAGAAAGAGAAAAACAACTAGTAAATGGGCCTTATTGAGTGACAGTTTTCACTACAAAGCAATATCCTGTAAATGCTACTGTGGTATCAAAATATCACAACAGTTCCCTCCTTTTATCATGAAATGATAACATAGTATAAAGACAGAATGTAATAACATAATATAAAGACAAATCATAAACATAAAACAAATCATAAATGTAACTGGTCCTTCGAGCAAGCTTAATATCAAAAATTCTGAGAGCGTATACATGGTATCACACAACAGACAATAATCATCGAAAACATGCTGCAACGGTTACAAAGGCTACAATTAGTTCCCTCCATTTTCCAAACGTGTCCTGCAGCCACTTGTCTAGCCACTGACCGTGACCTGCATTGGCAATTAGTTCTATCTTCAATGCTTCAAGTCTATTCATAGCTTGTGTGAATGAACCGTTAGGAGCGGTATTATTGGGAATGAAAGTACAGCATACATCAACGGTCACTAGACCACAGGTACCGGTCCAATTAACAGGTAAAGCTAATCTAAGGGTATTATTGCACATCCAATAAGCATGTGGGATTGGTCTAGTTAGGCGCGTGACCATGTGTGATTTAACTAACTCCCCCCAGTCAGTATCATTTAATACACCCTCTGGGGGAACAATGATCGATTCTCTGCTCGAACTTGAACTGTGTGTGTGTTCCTCCAGATATGATACAACTTCAGCCACAGAGACAGCTAGCCATGTCTCATTACAGCGTGCACCTGGGGAGTCAGAGAAGAATGTATAGTTATCCTTTGTATAATCTATGTGTGTGTCTGGGCCAGTTAACTTTAGTCTGCGCAGACATATCATACTAGTATTAAAATGGAGAGGGATCTGTCCTAAGGGCAGTGAGGGCTTTAACCTATTCTTGGGGCGTTTCATTGGGGCGCAGGTCCCTGCGGTGTCATTAGATAACTTCAATAATTCGCCTAATGGAGTCTCAGGGTTAGTTGGTGTGTGTGTGTGTCTAAGTAAGAAGTCGAGAGGGCTCAGAGTCAACTGTAAAGTGTCTTTAAGGAGAGCATTATCTCCGCCGATTTCCTCTAGTCCCTCAGTGAGGGGGAAACCGGATATGGGGCATCCTACTATTACCTGTTCTGGATTAGCCTTTGAACAGACATAACAGTTACTGTTTCCTAAATCACGAGCGGCTGTTCTGGCATTTTCATACCAGGAGTTGACTCCTGCTCTATGGGGTGCATAAAATCGTTTATTAGTGGCGTCTATGTTGTCATTTACTGATTTTAGGGAGCGTGAGGAGTGCATTAAGTAGGTGTCTTGCAAAATAGAGCATGAGGTATCGTCAGCAAAATATGACCTGCAGAAATATGAACATGGTTGCAGTTTTCAATACAAAATAGCAAAGAAAAATCCTAAGGTTAATGCGATAGATATGATAAATAACCTAAATATATAAGAAAAACAGTTCTTCAGTCGTCTCCTGGCCTGGTCCCAGGTTCGAGAGACACAGAATAAGCGTCGTATGATGACAATGGGCATTTCATTTTCTCCATTATCAGGATGGAATGAGTCTAGCTTTATCAGGTTAGACATCATGTGGTACTTTTGGCTTTCTGTTCCTGCTGGATGTTTGAGTACCTTGTTGTTGTTCAGGTGAAGCATCAAAGAGCTCTCTGAGTCTTGGCTCTTTCAGGCGTTGTGTGTTAATCAGTGATTGTGTGTGTATGTGGATTGAATTGGATCCTGGCGCTGGCCCGCCGGAGATGTCATCTGCTTGATCGACGCCTGAGATGGTCCGATTGGGCTGGTCTTAACCCTGCTGGCATGAATCCACTGAGGTTGTCCGTCTGTGAGGATGCTGGTTCTTCGTCACTGCCAGTACAGTCTGGGGCTGGAAAACGCGCGGCCTCCCAGAGTGTCCTTGGTTTTAGCGGCTTCACCAACACGCATCTCCTTGTCTCCACTTGTAGCTGTGGAGGGGAGAGGCTTAGAGAGACAAACTTTCTGATAGTTATTATTCAGTGTTTCTACCAAATTGTGGACATAGTGTGTGTGTGACCCCATAAATAACTTCCCCAAACCTGCCAAGAGTTCACCTAAGCAAATAGCACTTACGTCCTACCATAAAACAATAAAACAAGGCACGAACTCCCTCATGCTCCAGAGTGCTCTCTGATACACACAAAGTTTGCAGACTATCAAGGGTCAAACCTTTACCAATCTACAACTAATTATAAACCCTAAGCATATATAGATATTTCTAAGCATAAATGACAATATACAGTACAAAACCTAACATTCTTTAGTTCAATGACCTTTCACTTATAGGCCATCAAAGCCTCATCTGAACATGGATGCACCACTTGCATAGGTTTAATACCTGTTGAATGAATTGTTAATCACACAGATCGCTGCAAAAATCATATAAAACAAATTTTAATGTTAATTCGTTGCTTCATATTAATCCTGGATCCCTCTCTTTTTGACACATGGACACTCCCATGAGTCAACCCATCAAAATCAGATTCCTGTCTTAAAGAAAAAGGTTAACTAGATCATATCCCAGGCAACATCAGGGCATCTCCTCCCCTGGAGCAGCACCACCCTGGACCTATAATCCTGCAATGAAAGATGTTAGTGTGTTTTGCATACATACACACCATCATGGCCCGGAAAGCAAAATCTGGAAGTGAAATCAAACTTCACACTTGTAAACAATTCTATCATAAGTGTAACAAGCATTCAACATCAGCAAAACAAGTGTCATGTGCAGGTTTTCTCAAATCAGTAAACTACAATTATTTCCCTAATTTGCCTCAAACATGGATCATCCCATGTACTCAGTTAACATTAATGTAATCAGTGACTTCTCTTAAGCAAGGTCACTCCACTCATCTATTACTAGGAGCTCAAAAGTGGCCAGCAGATGAGCTCCATGTTAAACTATTCCATAAACACTGCATCTCTTATTTGTTTTACTCATGTCACTTGTCCGCTTCAGCTGAATCTTCTAAACACAGTCTCAGAAAAACAAACATTAGCAACACACATTGACTATCCTGGTGGGCAGGCATCGGCTATCCACATTCCAGAGGTGCCATAAAAAGACCATAAAGTTATCAAACCCTAGCTGTGGAAAGAATGTCAGTCACATGTAAGCCCAGAAATCCTATAGTAGAAAAACATTAACTAATCCTCTTATAAACCACATGATCAAACACATGAAAAACTGTAATGCTGTAGAAAAGAAAATACAAATGTTAGCGCTTGCGCAGATGTATACAATTTCTCACAGTGATCTCTGAGCAACACAAAATAGGGAATAGCACCCTTAGTAAATGCACAGACAGAGAAAGTGGCATTTCACAGGTTAAATCATCATGCACCCTCGAATGTTGCTGTCATCTTACTGCTCCTGTAACAAAAAACACATATAGATTCATCCACCCTTTGTCCTGTCTAGGTGGAGATTAACTTTGAGTCGTGATCAAGTCTTGTCAGCTTTTACCAGTCGGTCAGTCAGTTTGTTTTTATTTTATTTCCATTCATACATTCATTCATTCTTTGTTTCTTTCTTTGCTGATAGTGGAACATGTCGTCGCATTTTAGTTTCCACTTCCAGCAAAATGACGTCATCTCAAAAAAGAAAAAGAACTTTAGATAGGATTACATCGCTGAATCCAGTTTTAGGCTGGGACACTTATAATAAGTGGCCTTCTCCAAAGCCCAATTTAATGTGGAGAAAACTCACTTGTCACAATTTTCTCGACGACGTGTAGCACCTTTAATTCCCGACGTGCGGATCTGCTTAAAGAAAAGAAAATAGACAACAAAATCAGTGCCTGTTTAAAAGATAAAAATGGAAAATAACAGATTATCAAACAAAACTCTCAGTGCACTGTAAAAGTATCAAAATAAAAAGGCCTTTAAGTCATGACACAAACTCCTCATCAACTTCACAACAGAAGAAGAATCATCAGCTAAATTCACTCCAAATCAACCATCAGCTGCACAACACACAATATAATCCTAATGTCATATTAGCTATGAGTTTAATCACCAGGTCTGTGCTCTTCACTCATTTAGGTCACAGATCTATTTTATTCAATTTTCACAAAAAAGTTTGTTCTGACGTATTCAAAGTTGTGTATCTAGATACAGAATTCACTCGCACATCAAAACAGGAAACTCGGTGTTTTGGAGTTTCCACTTAACACACAAACTCTAACACATCTCATTCACTCGTGCTAAAATTCAATCACCTTTCATTAATCTAAAACCAATCAACTAATTTGCATATCAGCTATTAACCCACTAAGTTGACAGGACAACAGGAAAGCATGTTCAAAATGTTATCACAAAAGACAATTTCCCTTATACAGTAAATTACTTATGCTGCATTAATCAAGCAGGAAGCTTCTCCCAATTTACCATTTTAAACACTAAATTTATTGCCTGATCACTGATTTATCAAACCAGGATTTTTCTCCCACAAAAGTTAAATTGCTGTCCTGCAACCTACAGAGTCAATTTTTTTTTTTGAATAAATTTGGTTTTGATAACAAGTGTCTGCTAAATTGACACTATTTTAACACTGATGAAAGACAACAAGCTAATTTTCATTGCATGTGTGTGGGGCTGTATATCCAGCAGAGCATGCAATGTGCTATGAGTTTCACTGGTCTTTACATCACACGAGGTGACTTGGACAAGATAATAAACAGACTCACACACTTAAAATGTTGTCTAATCTTCATGAGTTCTCTTGTGTTTGGAGTGTTAGTATGGTTAATGCATGTTTTGTTTTTGTGTGATTTTGTATATGTTCCTATTCTCGCAGTGTTTAAAACTCCGTCTCAATTTTCCACTTAAGCAGTCAGTTTTCTTTTCCCCAGGTTTGCTAACCCAAATTTTAATTACCCACATTTAATAACAAAATTTGTGTTCTCACCACTCTCATTCTATTGTCCTCTGATGCGGTTGCTGAAGTGCTGCTGCTGCTGCTTTCTTGGGAGACTTCTAGCAGGTCCTGCCGGTTTCTTGGCTTTTTGGCCGCGACGGGCGTCTTGGCTTTGGTCTCGGTAGCCTTGTTCATCTTGAAAGATCCGGAGGCCCCTGGTCTGTACCAGAGTGCCGTTCGCCACCAGGCTTTTGAAGGCGGTCTTGACACGGGCTTTGTTCTTGTCCACATCCACAGCCTGCTTGAGAGCGGCCGCGGACATGCCGTTGCCTTGAAAGCGGCCACGGCTTTCACAATCAGCTCGCCCACGCTGGGGCCGACCCTCGGCTTGGACCTCTGCACAGGGCGTGTTTATGATGGAGCTTTTCCGACCACAGCCGGCACGTTGAGCGCTTTCATGTAGCTATGGTCGCTAGCGGCATGTAGCCTGCCGAGTCACTCAGTCCTTTCTGAACATGTTGACATGCTGCCGCCGCCGAACCTGGCCTCAGATCCAGCAAGCTCAGCGCTCTGATCTCCAAAAAAAGAGTCCCGAAAGCCAGAAAGACGTCAAATAAATGTCTCGTTCTGAGAGCTCGGACAAAAACTGCTCTTCACACCGCCATCTTGTTCGCCCCTCCGTGGAAGTCATCCAATCAGATAGGAAGATAGGTTTTGCTTTTCTTCTTCTCTGGTGCTTTTTTGCAGCCTCTGCTCCGATACTGCCGCTGCTGATCAGGTTTTTTTTCAGGTAAAAGTGAGAGTTTTGAGACAGATCGTGCTATAAATAAGTCAGCCAGAAACTTGGCTTGAACGTTTCCAATTATTAAACTATTGTTTAACAACTATTATTTAAATTTTCGTCCAACCGCTGCATGTGGAAAATTGATTCGGGTCTGCTTTTCACCTGAAAGTGACAAACTAAAGACATGTTCATTATTATCATCACTGCTTAATCAACACACATCTCTCTCTTTTTGTTTGTTTTTTTTTTTTAAATAGCTAGTGATCTGCAGTATCACAGCTCTCACAATCAAAAACAATTATTTTTACACAGCGCACAAAAACACCGTGACGTCAGACACACTCACACTCACTCTTTCCTCTACGTAGAGTTTACACACTTGAAAGATGGCACATCTAAGGTTAATTTAATTATTTGCTAGCTTTCTCTGAGTGAGCAACTTCTCACTTTTTAACGTACGTTTCAAGACAACAGGCAACTTCCTGTGTCACTTTTTGGTGAGCAACTTCTCACTTAACGAGCCACTTCTCGCTTAACGAGCAACTTCTCGCAAAACAACAGGCAACTTCCTGTGTCTTTCTGCTTTTAATTTACTGCTTTTAACCCTTGTATGGTAATCGGCTCTGTGAGACCCGTGTTCAGTTTTCTTTTCTTTCGTTTTTTTTTTTTTTTTTAAACAAAAGTTAAACAATTAATTATTCTTTCACGTGTAAATTTGTTGTGTCTTTCCACTTGATTATAACTGATTTATTCATAACATTTTATATAAAAGAAAAACGAGAAGCACATTAATTCATAGTAATTTAACATAAAATTGTTTGATAGTGTTAATTTGGAAAGCCACAACTCTAGCGGGTCCACCAACACCACACAAGGGTTAATTTACTTTATTCGGGGACTGAGGAAGTCGTCAGTGTCTCTCTGGATCACTAAGTGAAACTTCGTCAGCATATCCCGTTTTTTTATGGATCGATCACTGAGAGAGGTATAATACAGTCTTTATATAAATATGAAAGACGCATATTTACCTTCTGTCAGCCAATCCCACTTCTGACACCAAAATTGAAGGAAATCTCTGTCATAGATCGAGTTTCCTCCTAAAGCGTGGGCACCAATAAGCAGAGTTCATCCTTTAACATATAACAAAATTAAAATATTCTCATGCATGATCAACGGGCAATCACGGTACCGGCCGGAGTACCGGGAGCAGTTCAGAAGAACAAGAAGACACGGAGACCGTTCTAGGTGTCATTCCAAACTGACTCAGAGGTTTATTTATCATACAACAGCTTATATAGAGGAAAAAGGTTCGTGTGTCAGCTTTCCCAGTTCAAACCGGTACAGACCAAATAAGGAAACGTCTTCCTGCCTTGTGAGCAGAGAAGTATCCTTTGTGTAGTTTATCAGTTCAGCTACAATTTATGATCATCCCAGCAAAATACACTCCTAGACATAGAATACAGAGTTCTTTCATTAGTGAATTCTGAAACAAACCACCTGGCTTTTTAACAAGCTCTTTTCTAAAAGATAAGGAAGGGAGGATGGGAGTAAGGAAGTCGTCTCGTCTCTGTGGTATTTTCGACCTTGGGGTACCAGCCTGTGATTCTTACACATCAATTCTTGGGTCAGAGAGAAAGAGAAAAACAACTAGTAAATGGGCCTTATTGAGTGACAGTTTTCACTACAAAGCAATATCCTGTAAATGCTACTGTGGTATCAAAATATCACAACAGTCATTGAGGTTGAGTCTGAAAGCCAATTCCATGTTAAAGTATCAAGTTTTAAATCAGAAATAAACATGGCTTTGGGGGTGGGCGGGTTATACAGCGTCCAGAGGATGGTCTGTGTATTCAAACCCACCTCTGGCGCTGGTGCTCTACCCTCAATTTTAAATGCATATAGACACTGAGGGTTTTCGGGATCAGCCGTGCTGCTCTCTGGTAGGAAGCATCATGTTTTAAATGCACTTTAGAACAGCATGCAGCAACACTACATATGAGCGGGCGGAGGGAGGTTTGGGGTCTTCACTCACCTCCATTCTCTGTTGACCGCCGGGGCTGGGAGGTATTGGCCGTCCGATTGGGGTTCAGGATGCGGGGCGTCCCTGCTACTGCAGATATGGGGGCGGTCTGCTTGCGTCCACCCCAGGGAAAAGGGTTACATCTCATGGGTCTAGGTGTGGTTTGCCTCTCTTGGAGAAAGGGTACCTGCACCTGAGGTATAGAGTATGTTTGGGAAGTGTGATTGTATGTACAGTGTCTATTTGTGTCTGTCTCCATGTCGGGTGAGTACTTGTTTATGTGCATATGAGGGAATGCACATTTGTGTCTGTGTGCGCCTGTTCGTCGGTGTCTATACTGTATGTCAGGTCAGGTATCAGACGCCACCTCTCTGGGAACATCTCAGGTCCTCCAAGGTATGGAGGCCTATCTCCCCTACCTGCCGGTTGCTGATGCCGTCAGACATGCGTTGGTGGTTCTTGGCGTCTGGGGCTGGGGCTGGGCGCTCATGTATGTACCACCTCACTCCTGGTGGCCGCTTGGCGGGGCCTGACAACTGTGGCCCAGTTGGGCCCCTTCGGGGATTAGGGGGCCCTCAGGCCTCTGTCCTCTGGGCCTGGGGCTCGGTCCTCTCTGGTACTGCTGGCTGCCAGCAGTGCCCGCGAACACATCACTGCAGCCCCGTCTGGCTGCTGGGTGACCCTGCGTCTGAGGCTCTCCTCAGCTCTTCCCAGGCAGGTGGCACTGTTGCCCCTCTGATGGTCGTCCTTGGGTTCTCGTACTTTGGGGCCTCAATCTCCCCCATACCTGCTTCATGCCCTGAGGGACGGGGCTATGGCTCCCCACACGCCCTAGCAGATCATTACATGGAGAAACCTTTTGAATACAAGCGTGTTGATCCACACAGGCGTACACACGGGTGTTCACTGTTCATAGACACAAACTACACCTTTCTTGCCTGCTACTTCAAAGCACATTGTGTGCTGCACAATAACATTTAATATTTAGTATCTACTGTTATTTACTGTTAGCTAGTTTATTGTGATGGTGTTGTGTTTATAATGTTGCTCTCTTGTTTGTTTTTTCTTCTCTCGACAGGTGATCCAGATGATCTTTTTATTCAACCCCTTTCTCACTATCTCTTCTCCCCTCGGTTTTTCTTTCTCTCATTCTTTCTTTCTCCCTGTCCTATCCCCAAGTCATGCCTGTCCCATCTGTAACAACTGAAAATAAAATAAATACATAACAATAATAATAATAATAATAAAGGTCAATCAAATGGACCAATATGTCAAGACCATAATGAGCCACTTGGTACAGTAAACCCGCTAGACATCTTTCTTGGCCTTTACACAATAATTCTGATGAAGAAGAAAGAAAGAAAGAAAGAAAGAAAGAAAGAAAGAAAGAAAGAAAGAAAGAAAGAAATCGACAGCCTGATAAAAACCTATTTTGGTTTCTACAAATCATGACTGGGCGGTGATAGAGGTGAATGGATCTAGAGTTATGAACCCTTAGAATGACAGGTGGGTGCATTTTTGTCACTGTAAACTATTTAACATTCCAATAATAAACAAGGAAACTTGGTAACTAGTTACCAAGTTTAGCATGAATGTACAATCAGAATAACTGGCCAGCCGATGTTATAAACAAACAAACAAATACATGCATACATACACACAAAAAGACTAACAGTGTGAATGCATAACTTAAACAGTTATTGACACTATTTTAAACATTTGATTTATTTTAATTTATATATCCTTTCCTTTCAGTAACAAAAACCAAAAAACTGAGGAGGATCCAGCTACCCTGTACAGCGGCGTCAACAAAGCACTCCAAAAATATATGAACCAGAATTAGAAACTGCAATGCAGAAACCAACCCACTCTGTTTTTGTTATGATACATGGTACAAGGCAGTGCATTGAGGATGCCAAACTTTGCTTCACTTATTTGGAAGCGAAGAAAAATTCTGCAGATACACTGTATCGCCATGAGTATTCACTCACCCATCCAAATCAGGTCCTGCCTCCATGCACTTATGCAATTAACCGCTAGACGGGCATATTTATAAATAATATTATATTAGGGAAATTTTCCAAGACATATTTCTGACCTGGGGGTAGAACTGATTGTGAACTGGAAAGGGAAAATGCTTATGAACTTGCAAATTAAAAACATGATGCATTTAAAGTAGCCCTTTTTCATTTTTATTTAAGAAGAGAATTTGTTCTAGTGTGCGATGGCCAAAACTGTTCCTTTTCGTGGAGATAATTTCTCCTGCCTTATCGAAAATCCCTTCACATGGAAAAGAGGAGGCTGGAGTGCAGAGAAACTGGTAGAGATGCAGTTATACAGTCTACCTGGGTCTACCAAACCATCAGATAAAGAGAATAAATAAATTCAATTGCTGCACATTTGGCAGACTAGCAGTTTAAGATTAATTAAACAATAAAATATATATTTTTACAACATTACATGTAAAGAGTCAAGTGGAAGTTTTTCTAAAGTTATTTAATGATATTTATATTATGGAAGCAGATTTTTGACATTTTACCTTTTTCCCGTTTTCAGATAAAATAAACACGCACAAAACAAAAGCAAACAGCCAGAACAAAAAGCTGGAAAACCCACCAGATTCACCAAAATCAACTCAAAATTCTCCCACACAACAGAACCTCCTATTCCTCGCTGACTCCAAATCTCTCAGTGAAATGATCAGTGGTTCGCTATCTGTCACCATCAAAACACTCCACAAATCCCGCAAATGATTCATTTCCTTATAAACCATTGAATCAGACACCGAAGCAGTTAGGTTCTAAGTGAAGCTTCGGACGTCACTGATCACGTGGCTCTGGCCAAACGAATCAAGCTTCGACACAGTGCTTCTGAAGCAGTGTGTTGATTTTTTTAACACACACACCGGAGCTTCAGCTTCAAGCGGGCCATCACTACTGTAAATAGTTTTGTCAAGTAGCAATCGTGTATTTTGTTCACCTTGTATATATTCTTTACTGCAGCAGCCTAGGTGTGAGAAGCCATTTTTGTTGATTGAGTTTTCTCGTTTTTCATTTAGAAAGTTAGGTAAGTGAATTGTCTTTTGCTTGGTTTTCATTTGTATAGGAAAGCATAGGGACCATTAGGGAGTTTTGTTTGTTATTTTTGGCACTGCTCACTGCTGAAGAAAATAAATGGCTGCTTAGCACTTTAAAAAGATATTGTTGTTTGTGTTCTTGCTTTGGTGGAGCGGGAGTGGGCCAGTGGGTTCAATACTCGCCTAGACTAAGAACGTAACATAAATTGGGGGCTTGTCCATTCTTTTCCTTTTTTCTTGTTGGGTCTTTTGGTGAGTGGGCTCTTTCGTTCTTTGTTCATTGCCGTTGTTGCAGGTGGGTTACCTGTGTTCTGGGTTAGCTCTGCTTTTTCTGGTTGGCAGTTTTTTCTTGTGTGGGAGTATGGAATTTAAATTGGAGGATTTCACTTTAGGCCCAACTGAAGAAAAGTTGGACAGATGTAAAAAGGATGACCTCATTCTTATTGCCAATTTCTTAGATGTGACTGTGCCATTGAATGCAAAGAAAAAAGAGCTTAAAGAGCTCCTGTGTATTAAACTGCATGAAAGGGGATTGTTTGGTGAGCCAGGTCCTGCAGAGGGCGTCAAGCTGGGAGCTGTTGCTGGTATTCCTGCCCCACTGAAAAATCTCCCTTCTCAACCTGGCCCTTCTGCGGAAGAGCTGCGCATAAAGGAAGTGGAGTTAAAAAAGCAGCAGTTGAAGGTGGAAGCTTGTATATATTCTTTACTGCAGCAGCCTAGGTGTGAGAAGCCATTTTTGTTGATTGAGTTTTCTCGTTTTTCATTTAGAAAGTTAGGTAAGTGAATTGTCTTTTGCTTGGTTTTCATTTGTATAGGAAAGCATAGGGACCATTAGGGAGTTTTGTTTGTTATTTTTGGCACTGCTCACTGCTGAAGAAAATAAATGGCTGCTTAGCACTTTAAAAAGACATTGTTGTTTGTGTTCTTGCTTTGGTGGAGTGGGAGTGGGCCAACTTCTTGTTGCATTCAATACTCGCCTAGACTAAGAACGCAACAACTGTTTATAAGATTTGGGGAAACCTGCAGTCAGCTGAGACTGAAGAAGTCACTCGGATGAGTGACGAAACGTTTCTCCCACAAAACGCTACGTTCAGATGAACAGAATCAACTTTTGGAGATTTGAATTATACTCAAATATTATGCTGACTGTCATTTGCATCAAATATTTAGGGAAATCAGAGAAAAATATCATCTGCATAATAATTTGGAACGCGGTGTAAAAACAGAAATCAGAAAAATGAGTTTGTGGGACCATTAACAGCCTTTGCCTAGAAGATCTCAGACTGCGAGAAGAGGTGTAGGGTTCTAGAAGAATCAGCTTCAGGACCACCAGAGTCAGTCTGATGATATTGATCATTAGTACAGGTTTCCATACAGGAAACAAACAGGAGATACGTCCAAGCAGAAAGATTAGGTTAAGAGATTAATTTATAGAGTGATCATTTATGTGTTTGGTGCCATCAACTGCACTACTGTAAATGCTGTATCAACAATCATTCTGTACAATACGATAATTATACTTCTACAACTTTTTAGAACAGTTTATGACTTGCATAGTTCATATTTCTGTATAGTTTTCATATTTATATGCTGTTCATAGCCTGTATATAGCTTGAACACTCACTACAGCCTGTACATACTTATAGTCATAGCATATTCATAACATACTTCATACCGTGTACATTGTAACATACCCATAATAGACCCATATTTTGTACCTTCATACCTATAATTTCTGTAATATATCTATATCATGGCTAAAGCACCTTCTGGCTGGATGCAAACTGCAATTCTTTGCCTTGTACTTGTACGTGACATTCTATTTCTATTCTATTCTATTCTATCAACATACGATATAATGGAGTTTCTTTTCTTAACACAGTTACAAAAAGTGTGTGAATATTTATAATGATTTGATCAGATCCTGAGAGTTTATGGCTCACCTGCTAAAGCAAACAGATGTAGGGTGCAGTAATGACATCTTCTGCTGTTCTTGGCTTCACAATAATAACTCTCACTGTACTGATGTGTTTGGTAAGTCTGAGTTATCGGTGTGTGCTATCAAACAGAAATATGTCCATACGGAACCTGGTGCTTGTAGATAACAATAATTATCCTGTGATGCAGTTTAATAAGTAGAACAGGAACAGACTGTTAATGCATTTGTTAGTTTCCACTCTGATCACACTGCAGTCAGGTTCATGTTGAGTTTCTGTCAGTGTGAAAACCACAGGAAACCAATAATAGACTTAAGGCGTGACAAACTATTTACAGCAACGGAATAGGTAACAAAAATGTCACCTCTGGTGCATGTTCATAAAATTAATTAAACTGTCCACATTTCCTTCATTTCTGAAGCTAAATGCAGACATACTGCACTCGATACAGAGAGAAGGACCAAAACAAATCCTCCCACTGCACTCAGTTAAACTCATAATGCTCCGGTCATCTGTCTATGTGACTTCAGAAGCAGTAAAACATGGCAGCAAGTAAATAATGTGACCACATGTACACACTAATAAACAATTCTACTTTGGGCGATCGTGGCTCAAGATTTTTGGGAGTTCGTATTGTAATCGGAAAGTTGTCAGTTCGAGCCCCGTTCGATACAACGACCGTCTCGGTCGTTGTATCCTTGGGCAAGACACTTCACCCGTTGCCTACTGGTGGTGGTCGTGGCGCCAGTGTCCTGCAGCCTCACCTATGTCAGTGCGCCCCAGGGTGGCTCCAATGTAGCTTGCCATCACCTGTGTGTGAATAGGTTGATTACTGAATGTGTAAAGTGCTTTGGGGTCCTTAGGGTCTAAGTAAAGCGCTATACAAATACAGGCCATTTACCATTTCAAAGGTGAAGGGAAGATCATCATCTCTAAAGAGTCGTTTACGCTCTGGTGTGCAGGCAAAAGACAGAAATCACACTTCTGAAATATGTCAGCTTACTTCCTCTTCACAGCTTTCATGCGCACAACGAGCCAATACAAGAAAAAATGAACTTCCTGATTTAATCTGTACTGTTGAGTTGGTGATAAATATCTGATGTTTATCACCAACACAACAGTTTCAGCCTCTTTTAAGCTCCCTTGTTGATGCAGCTCTTTGCTCTTTGATCCACATTTGAAAAGCACGCGCATAGTTTATAGTACCATTATCATACTAGTGATCTGTTGCATTGTGAACTGAAGCGCCTGCTGCTACAGGTGATCATCATACAATAAAAATAATAAAGTTATTGTGGTGAGTAAACAGATATCTCAATCTTTATTTGCAGTCCTGCTGTTTCATTAACTGCTCAACTACAGGAATGCAGCTCTATTAGCATAACACCCCCAATCAGCAACAGTGACCACAGATCATTAAATGGCACAGCAGTCTCAGTCATGATGGCCATTACTCAGTACTAAACAAATAGCTGCAATTCACATGACAAATTAACAATAGCAATGATAAATGCACACAGGATAACTGAAATAGCTCTTATTAACACTGTGACTCTACTCATGAATGTCTGCATGAACGTCCCATGAGACTTTGGGTTAGTGGCCCCCCTCCCTAAGGCACTACAATGTTCTATAAAGAAAACTAAATAATAATAAAAACACAAGACATGCAGCTTGTGGGGATAGGTTAATTGGATAATCCAAATTGCCACTAGGTGTGAATGTGTGAATGCGAATGGTTGTCTGTCCCTGTGTGTTGGCCCTGCGACAGACTGGCGACCTGTCCAGGGTGTACCCCGCCTCTCGCCCTATGACAGCTGGGATAGGCTCCAGCGCCCCCCGCGACCCTGAAAAGGATAAGCGGAAGTGAATGGATGGATGGACATAAAAAATAAGAAAAACAAGTTTTCTATCAAACAATCACATTCATGCTCTGATAAATGGCCTGCATTTGTATAGCGCTTTTCTAGTCCCTAAGGACCCCAAAGCGCTTCACACTACATTCAGTCATTCACCCATTCACAATGGCAAGCTACATTGTAGCCACAGCCACCCTGGGGTGCACTGACAGAGGCGAGGCTGCCGGACACTGGCGCCACCGGGCCCTCTGACCACCACCAGTAGGCAAACACAGAGTTAGTATCTTGCCCAAGGATATTTGGCATGCCGCCAGGAGGCAGCCTGGGATCGAACCACCGACCATTCTGATTAGTGGCTGACCTGCTCTGCCACCTGAGCTACAGCCACCCCGCTGTAAAGACATCAGGGAGTAACCTGACGTTCAGTATCATGCCCAAGGATACTTTGGCATGCAGACTGGAGAAGCCAGTCAATCAAAAACAACCTTCTCATTGTCAAATGACCTGCTCTACCTAAGAGGCTTGCCTGGGATAACACATTGGACTACTGAAGATTGGAAGAAGGTATTATGGACTAATAAATGAAAATTCAAAATCTTTGGTTCATCACGCAGGATCTTGGTACGCTGCTGAGTAGAAGAAAGGATGGTTCCACAGTGGCTGTGTCCAAATTCAGAGGCATCCTTCAGAAACTGCATTTGTAGGCTGATTAAATCACAGTCAGGTGATGAAGGCTGCCCAAATTCGAAGGCTGATCCAAATGCGGCCCACAAATGCATCCACCATTTCCCTGGATTTGAAGGATGGTTTGGGTGTATCCTTTATGGCCCACCCTATCCCAGGATTCATTGCGATCCATACTGGAGAATTTTGTTCTTGTAACAATGGCGGTCGAAGTGAGAGATAAAGTGAGAGAGGAGTACAATTTTAACTGTAAGTATTAAAATCTGGTGGGATAAAAGTTTAATTCTTAAAGCAGTTGTGTTGTTAGGGTTTGGGAGTTTGCACAGACATGTTTTTTTGTAAGAATCACCTCTAAACCAGCTTGTATGATGGGTCCTGTGGTTTTTCATGTATTGCCGCTTACATACAGCTAATTTAGATTTTCTCAAATTAACCTTTTTGTGATATGTTGATCACAATGATCACCTCTTCATCAGCCACTGTGGCATATAGCTACAAGATCCATTTATACATCTTATGCTTATGAGTAGTTACAGAACAGCATGACCCTCTCAGACCTCTCAGTGAAGCCTTCTAAAGAGAGCTACTGTAAAAAGTCTTTTAAAGACATAAATTGTCTTAAAATAAAGACAGAAGAGGAAGCCCACACACAGGCTGTATGGTTTTACTGAATTGTTTTGGTCACATGCATTTCTGCAGTGTTGGTTGTTCAAAGTAAAAAAATAACTCAACTAAACCGGATGTGATGGTGGGTGCCAGTCGCTGCGTGTTGTGGCTTTTATTAGTGACTTAGAGAGCAGAAACCCACAAAGGTATCTGAGTGCAAAAAAACAGAAAACACAAAATAAATAATAATTTTTAAAAAGCTGTTTTATTATTAGTTTACTCCTAACAAACCAGACACATGAACTTTTATTATGTTCTCACACATATTATAAATTAGGATTGAATTGTGACAATGAAAAACTGACACATTTGCATCACTGTGTGTATTAGAGGTGTGAAAAGGAAGGAAGGGCGCTTTTACTAACCTGAACTCAGTTTTCTGCCTGCAGACCACATCAGAAAGGCATCTTAAGAGACAGAGTGAGAATTGTTTTTTGATGTGTCTAATTCCTGGATACATTATTTACCTGCTAACATTTCTTTTCTTCTCTGAAGTCACACAGACAGATGACAGGAGCGGCTATGAGTTTAACTGCAGCACTCAGAGGAGTTTTTATCGTGCTGCTTTCTGTGTCAGGTACTGTATGTCTACAGATAAGACCATTTGATCTTTTTGCTCTGAAAACAAACAGGTGGTTGAAATGACAAGTGAGTCAGTGATATAATAACACAAAATGTTGATCAACCGATGCAAAACCATTTTGGAATTCTGCTGTCATTGCACTAAAACAAATTCATTTACTCCAGATACAATAGCACATGTGTTATTGTGTTTTCTGATGTGCTCTGTGTTACAGTGGTACAGAGTCAGAATGGCTGGGGAGTGACTTACACTTCTACTCAGATCTGTGCTGTAAAAGGATCATCGGTGGAGATACGCTGCACCTACACATACCCACCCAGAATAAATAATGAAACTATTGAAGTTCAGAAAAGATTATGGTTTACTAAATTGCAACAAGATGTACCTGTGGATCTAAAAACTGATCCAAACTATAACGCTCGAGTGGAGTATTATTTTTTTCGGAACAACAGCACTCTGAGAATCACAGACCTGAGAGAGAGCGACTCAGCTCAATACAAGTTCAGGTTTGAGACAAACTATCGTAGTGGACGTTATACTGGCTCTCCTGGAGTCACTTTGCTTGTTACAGGTAAAAAAAAAATTAACATTGATGTTTCTATGTATCTGTAACTGTTGCATTACACATGTTTATGGGTTTTTTCTTCCTCCAGATGCTCCAATACGCCACTCTGTGTCAGTGACTCTCTCGGGTGAGATAGTGGAGGGCAGCTCTGTGACTCTGACCTGTAGCAGTGATGCTAAGCCAGCAGCTAATTACACCTGGTACAAGGAGGATGATCAGAAACCTCTCAGTAAAGACTCCCAGCTCATCTTCAGCTCCATTCAGTCTTCTGATGCTGGAGAGTATTACTGCACAGCTGTAAACGACCTGGGGACAAAAAGGACTGGACACAACATCATCATTGTGAATTGTGTGTAAAAGACCATTAATATTTTAAAAAATACATTTCTTCATATATTGATATTCTGGTACTGTAGTTCATTCAGTAGCTTCAGTAGATTATTATTTTATTCACTTTATTCTATTGGCTTAAAGACATGTACTGCTCAATTAACCCAAAGTCAAACTGCAGGGACTTTGGTACATTTAGGAAAAAGCAACCTCTGTGAATCCTTCATGTTAGTGTTCTCGTATCTGATGGATGCATGAGATGAAGGTGATAAAAGAGCATCAAAGAGTGTCTGGAGGAAGAGGAGCAACATTGCCAGAGAGCTATAAAATGAACCTGAGTGAAATACTCACGTGCATGTTTATGTTAACGGACAAACTGTCAGAAACAGACTGCATCAGGGTGGAGTAGGAAATCCTTTAGTCAGACTTGTAATCACAGCCTAGCACTGTGCAGATGCACTGGCTTTAATAAGATAACACCAGAACTGGCAGGTCCACCACTGGTGATGAGACCTGACGAGAATTCACACTGAGCACATGTGACAGAGTTTGGATTTGCTGCTTGTAATATTTATGTAAAATATCTGCCTCCTTGATTTCTTATTTTGCATTTTTGCCACTTGTTTGTTTGTGGTCATCAAACACATTTTACCATTAGACGAATGCAAAATGCAGCTTTTAAATAGTGTTTTAATTGATTTCATTTCATTTAACCCTTTAACCATCTGAATCAGCTGTGTTAGATCAAGACTGCAATTAAAACATGCAGGACACTGGTCCTCGAGGCCTGGAGTTGCCCACCCCTGGTTTAGGTTAGGGTTTAAAAGCTATCCAGCTATCGATTCAAGTGATATCTTTATTCAAAAGTTCTAGAGGTGTGATAAATTAGTAACATTTTTAAAAAGAAATCTGTAAGGGGGCAAATACTTTTTCATAGTAATGTGCCTGATCTCCACGTGTTAGCGAATGATATATTCACTGCTGGATAAAATCGTCAGACCCATTTTCAAACCTAACTCTGGGGCTCATAAATCAGGAGATTCAGACCATCTTTGGTCTAAAGAAAGCATTAAAGAATGACCCATGAGTGTTTGTTTAATGTGAGCTGTAGTGTTATTGGGCGGGGCATGTAGTTTTATCTTCTACTATGAAAACTCAATCATAATGTGTAATTAAACATTAAATATGTTCATGTTTCCTCCTCCAGATGCTCCAAAGCTTCCCTCTGTGTCAGTGAGTCCCTTTGCTGAGATAGTGGAGGGCAGTTCAGTGACTCTGACCTGTAGCAGTGATGCTAACCCAGCAGCTAACTACACCTGGTACAAGAACAATGATCGCAAACCTCTCAGTGAGAGCTTCCAGCTTGGGTTCAGCTCCATTCAGTCCTCTGACTCTGGAGTGTATTACTGTAAAGCCAGAAACAAGCTGGGGATGAAGACGTCTAGGAACAAACTTCTTGATGTAAAATGTAAGTAAAAACATGGCTAGTTGTTCACTGTGCAGCTTCAGTAAAGCACTCTGGATTCCAAATGGCTTCTGGATATACATCCCTGAGATGTAAACCATCAGTAAGACATGCAGTTAGTGGGGTTGGGTCTGGTCATTCTAAATTGTCCATAGGTGTGATTGTGAGTGTGAATGGCTATCTGTCTGTCCCTGCAACACCTGCCTCCTGCCCTATGGCAGCTGGCATAGGCTCCAGCCCCTCCGTGACCCTTACAAAGATAAGAGGATGGATGGATGGATGGATGGATGGATGGATGGGTGGTACTGTAATTGTCTGAATGCCACAAAACCCTCCACAACAGCACAGATTTGTTTCTGCTTTGAACATATTTTTTGTGATTCTGGTTGAATCTGTAGGTTTCTTTTGGTTGGGTTTGGTTTCATTTGACTTTCAGAATGATAAGTAGAAGACTTTCCTATATTTACATCCTTTGTATTGATTTGAGTGGTTGAAGGACAGAAATTAGACTCTTACATGTCACGAGAGAGACCTGATTGGCAACCAAAGGATTATGTAAATCCAATTACCTAATCCAACGATCACACTACATGAACATGCTTAAGTCATCAATGGACAGGCAAACTCTCTGTGTCTTTACCTTCTCTTTCAGATGCTCCAAAGTTTCTGTCTCTATCAGTGAGTCCCTCTGATGAGATAGTGGAAGGCAGCCCTGTAAATCTGATCTGCAGCAGTGATGCTAACCCAGCAGCTAATTACACCTGGTACAAAGACAACAAAGTACTGTCAGTAGGACAACAGGGTGTTTATCACTTTATCTCCATCAGATTGGAGGACAGTGGGGATTATTCCTGCAAGTCTGAGAATGTGCATGGAGAGGCCAACTCTACCTCTCTATCAGTGGATGTACAATGTGAGTGTTTTTTGTCAGTCTAAACGTTCAAAATACTTTTTAAGAATCTTAACAGAATTTGAATATAAATTTACATAGTGTTTAATTTACTGTTTACTAGATCCTCCGAGACTTCCCTCTGTGTCAGTGAGCCCCTCTGCTAAGATAGTGGAGGGCAGTTCAGTCACTCTGACCTGTAGCAGTGATGCTAACCCAGCAGCTAATTACACCTGGTACAAGGAGGATGATGAGTCACCAAAGGCATCAGGACAGAACTTCACCATCACTGACATCCAACCTGAACACAGTGGGAGTTATTACTGTGTTGCCCAGAACTCAAGAGGACATCAGAACTCCATCTTACAGCTGGATGTTGTGGCAGGTCAGTTTGATGCTCCTCACAGTTGAATGATCTGTGAAACTAGATGTGCAACTCAGACTTGCATCCTGTTTGTTTGTCTTCTTTTTAGTGAAATCAGTAATAATCGCGAATATCATCAGGTTGAGTCTGGTGGTTCTGATGCTGATTCCTTTGTTTTTGTTGAGTATACAGATAAGGTAATATATATGTATATATAAAATCATCAGTTCCATTACTTTTCTTTTCCCCCCAACTTTATCTTTAAAGCTGCTGATTCAGTTTCAATAAAAATTGATTTGTTATTGGAATTTATCCAGGAAGAAGAAACAGGCAAACTTACATACTGGAGCAGGTGGACCTGCTGATATGATCCAGGTAAGAAGTGCTACACAACAGACAGTTTTTGCAATATGAATTAGAGCCAGTAATAATTTTACCACAATGCAATATATGTTTAAAGAAGCTCTTTTAGTCTTATCATTATTTTAATGTCTCTCCATCAGTTAGATTCTCATTCTGTTTATGAGAACCTTTCAGCCTTAAAGGCCTTCGCAGCAAGCACAGACAGACAAGAAGGTGCAGGAAGATCTGGAGTGAAGTCCAACTAGCTGAGAGTCCTGCATGGAAGAAACATAATGAACTGAAATCCATGTACCTCGTAAATATTATTTACTTGTTGAACCAGATTAAAAATGATTTAAAGAGAGAATTGTCATCCCTAAAGTAGGACACATTAAACTTAAGCTTTTTTCTTTTTCTTAAATTTAGCAACACATTTCAAAACAAATTTTGTATTAATTTTATTGCTACCGCATGATGATGTGATGCTTCACAGAGCTAATGAGATATTTGTAAGACGTTTTGCTTTCTACTTTATTTGCCCTTTAGATCAGTGAGCTTTTGTTTGCTGTTAAACTGTGAGATAAACTGTGGGAAACAGTTTCAGCCTTCTGTTGTATACTTCTGATGTTTTTGTAAATACAAAATGTAAAGTCTTTTTTACATCAAACTCACACCATGTATCTCCCCTCCTTGTAAACAACAGCAACTTCTTCAACTGAAGTTGTAGCATCATTTCGGTTTTCTCTAAATGCAGGGTGAAGGTTTGTAGAAAGTTTTCTTTTTTTCAATTTAGCTTTAGATTGTTCTAACGTTTATTTTCAGATTGCATTCTCCTATATTAAAGACAAATACAGTTTACATGTATTTTTTTCTTCTGAATCCTTCTGTTTTGTCAACAGAAAGATTAATTTATCCAGAGACACTGTGTGCTATGTACATTTTTGAAACCAGCGAGGCTTTGTGCAGATGTAAAAAATTCATATACATTTGTTGCATAAAATAGTTGATGTCAATCAGAAGAGAGGTGATAACCTAATGCTGTAGCAGGTATAGTCATCCAGCTCTGATGTTTATCTGATCACTCTATTTGCATTAAATCACATATATTTGTATATTTCCTCCATAAGCACTTCTTGAATAAAATCTCTGATATATCTTTGATATATTAAACAGGGCTAAACATGTAAAATAAAAATGGTTCCAAAGAAATAATATTAAGATGAAGCTCCTGTCTCCTCACATCTCAACACTGTCACCAGTGCTGTTTTTTTTTTCAGTTCTCAGCTATTTTTGTCATGGTCCTGAGTCTGACGACTTAGTGTTTTGTGTTTCTTTATATTTCTTGTTCTTGTTTATTCTGTCTTTTGTTTAGGTTTGCTATGTGTTAGGGTTTTGTTTCATGCCTGCCTGTGTCCCCTCTGTCTGTCCATGGTGTCACTGTGTCTGCTCGTGAATCTGTCTAAGTTCAGTGTCTTGTCTGGTTCTCTGTGCCTGCTAGTTTCCTGTTTTATTCTGAAGGTCTCTATCTCATGTGAGTGTGTTCAGTTTACGTTTCCCCTGTCTCGTCAGCTGTGATTTCTCCCAGGCGTGTCTCCCATCCCTTGATTACTGCTGTGTGTTCTTCTGCATGTTGCCGGTTCGTCTGCGTTAATCTCCCTGTTGGTGTCATTTTGCCACTTTGAAAATAAACATTCACTCATATCAGCTGTTCTTTGCCTGCGTTTTGGGTCCTTTAATAAGTCCACATGGCTCATTAGTGTTAATTCCTCCCTGAGGGTGTCCTTTCCTCTTCATTCATGTTTCATTTAGTTATGTAACTCCCTGTTTTGCTTTGAGAGTCGTTGTCCTTGTGCTTTGCTTTGTTTGTCTCATCTCTTGTGATTTAGTCCACCTGTGTCTTGTTCTCTCCAGCTCGTTTCACTTCCCCTAATTAGCCGTCTGTGTATACATTTTCACTGTCCCCCATATCTTATGTCAGAATGCCTGCGTATCTTCTCCAGGGCACCTTATGCTGAATGTGGGTTCAAGTTTTGGTTTTAGTAGTTAATAGTTTTCATTTTTTTCATGTATATATTTGTGCAATCAGCCAAATAAATGACTTGCTTTTAGTTCATTCCAGTCAGCCTTTGTGTATCTGCCTTTAGATCATCATACTTATCGGACTCAACCCATGACAGGATGAAATCATTAGATCTACTTTCATAGCATTGTCCATTTTAGAACTTTTAAAGGGCTTAAATCCCATGTACACTCTACCTAGTAGAAAAACACCGTCCCTAACAATAATCCCAAAACTATATGACACAGAACGTGCATTATAGCAAGACAGGGTGAAAAAACTTCCATCAGTTTGCCTGACAACTGACTGCTGGACCTCTAGAACCACCTGCTCTTTCATGCCTGTCACTTGCCACTTTATTGAAATTTACAAGATGACATCTTTCCAGCTGGACTGCTTTGACTTCACTGACAGAAACACTGCAGAAAACCTGGTACAGGAGCTATTAAGAGTGGCAAATGAGTGGCAAGACAGGACAAAGTGGTGTACTGTGTGAGTGATAATGCTGCAAACATCACCAAAGCCATAAAAAATTCTGAAGCGGACTCACCATCCATGTCTGGCACATACATTAAACCTGATGATTTAAAGATTCCCTGAAGGTAGGGAAAACAACCGTGGACAAGGTAAAGGCTATTGTGGAGTTTTTCCACAGAAGAACAGTAGCGATGCCTATGAGACTGTCCTGAGGTTTCCAGTTGTGTATAAAAGCTGCCACCTCTCTAAGCTCTGTTTTGTTCTTTGTGTGCCAAAGTCTGTTGTTATGTAAAATCCTTTCGAGAGTGCAGAATTATTAGGCAAATTAGTATTTTGTCCACATCATCCTCTTCATGCATGTTGTCTTACTCCAAGCTGTATAGGCTCGAAAGCCTACTACCAATTAAGCATATTAGGTGATGTGCATCTCTGTAATGAGAAGGGGTGTGGTCTAATGACATCAACACCCTATATCAGGTGTGCATAATTATTAGGCAACGTCCTTTCCTTTGGCAAAATGGGTCAAAAGAAGGACTTGACAGGTTCAGAAAAGTCAAAAATAGTGAGATATCTTGCAGAGGGATGCAGCAGTCTCAAAATTGCAAAGCTTCTGAAGCGTGATCATCGAACAATCAAGCGTTTCATTCAAAATAGTCAACAGGGTTGCAAGAAGCGTGTGGAAAAACCAAGGCGCAAAATAACTGCCCATGAACTGAGAAAAGTCAAGCGTGCAGCTGCCAAGATGCCACTTGCCACCAGTTTGGCCATATTTCAGAGCTGCAACATCACTGGAGCACCCAAAAGCACAAGGTGTGCAATACTCAGAGACATGGCCAAGGTAAGAAAGGCTGAAAGACGACCACCACTGAACAAGACACACAAGCTGAAACGTCAAGACTGGGCCAAGAAATATCTCAAGACTGGTTTTTCTAAGGTTTTATGGACTGATGAAATGAGAGTGAGTCTTGATGGGCCAGATGGATGGGCCCGTGGCTGGATTGGTAAAGGGCCGAGAGCTCCAGTCCGACTCAGACGCCAGCAAGGTGGAGGTGGAGTACTGGTTTGGGCTGGTATCATCAAAGATGAGCTTGTGGGGCCTTTTCGGGTTGAGGATGGAGTCAAGCTCAACTCCCAGTCCTACTGCCAGTTTCTGGAAGACACCTTCTTCAAGCAGTGGTACAGGAAGAAGTCTGCATCCTTCAAGAAAAACATGATTTTCATGCAGGACAATGCTCCATCACACGCGTCCAAGTACTCCACAGCGTGGCTGGCAAGAAAGGGTATAAAAGAAGAGAAACTAATGACATGGCCTCCTTGTTCACCTGATCTGAACCCCATTGAGAACCTGTGGTCCATCATCAAATGTCAGATTTACAAGGAGGGAAAACAGTACACCTCTCTGAACAGTGTCTGGGAGGCTGTGGTTGCTGCTGCACGCAATGTTGATGGTGAACAGATCAAAACACTGACAGAATCCATGGATGGCAGGCTTTTGAGTGTCCTTGCAAAGAAAGGTGGCTATATTGGTCGCTGATTTGTTTTTGTTTTGTTTTTGAATGTCAGAAATGTATATTTGTGAATGTAGAGATGTTATATTGGTTTCACTGGTAAAAATAAATAATTGAAATGGGTATATATTTGTTTTTTGTTAAGTTGCCTAATAATTATGCACAGTAATAGTCACCTGCACACACAGATATCCCCCTAAAATAGCTAAAACTAAAAACTACTTCCAAAAACATTCAGCTTTGATATTAATGAGTTTTTTGGGTTCATTGAGAACATGGTTGTTGTTCAATAATAAAATTATTCCTCAAAAATACAACTTGCCTAATAATTCTGCACTCCATGTAGTTTCACCTTCTTCTAATTCAGGAGAATAATGCAAACTAAAACTACATAATAGCTTCACAATCATTAATCAGGGGCATAACGTGGCATAAGATAATATAATAATATCACAGTCCCCCTTTGATCTCTTTTAAAAGTGATCACTTACACCCTAGAATCCAGGTTTGCGAGGTCCATTTCTTCTTCTTAGTCCTGAGGCCCTGTGTCCCCGTTTAACGAGTGGACCATATTGGACGACCTCTGTGATTGTGCAGTTCAGATGCAAGAAAAACTATGATTACAACAACAATAGTAATTACAGATGACACTCCCATCGCTCTCCAGTTCTCCCACAGCTTTATCTTGGTGCTCCAGTTTCCCCAACCTCATTTTGGTGCCACCTTGTACCTTTCAAACGTACTCAGACTAGAACCTCTGTCCAAGGAGCTTTTAACCTTTACTTTATTGCTGCAGCTATCAGTGTCTTCCAGTCGAGTGATTCTCTGCTCTTCTTTCTTCGACCTCAGGGGTTAGACCACCCTTCAGTCGTTGCACAGATCAGGGGATTATTCTGCCCCGATTTTCAAACAACGATCTGTGTATTCTGGGGTCACAGCCGTGTCCCCCTTTTTATCAAGAGCCTCTCGAACCTCGTTGGTCTGGTGTTCCTGGTTTTTTGCCAACCCCTTCATGGTTATTGCTGTGTTTATGGGATCCATCCTTTTGAGGTGACTAACTAGAGCCCAAACTGCATGACCCTTGGCCCCAGTTGCTGTCTCGGCAGTCTCCACGTCTATCTCTGCTGCGAAGGATCCTCATATCTCCGTGACCTCGTCTGGTGTCAGTTCCTTTCTCTGTAAGGCAGAAAACCAAAACACCTCTCTGCCTAGCCTTAATAATCTAATGTTGTTATTCATTGTTCCTCGAGTGATTCAAAATTGGTTTAGAATATTCAGAATGTTCAGGACTCTCTGGCCCAGGGACTTATTCTAATCATAATCTATGTGTGTGTAAGCGTGTTTGCATTTAGCCCTCTGCACTCAAAGTCAATACCTGCAATATATCAGTCCGGACCATCACGCCGAACGAAGCTTATGACCTTCTAAAGACTGAGTGCCAACTCATTATGAGCACATTTGCAATGCGTATATGAAAATAAAAATAACCACTTATTTTAGTAAAAGAAATCAAAAACAAATTAACCATTTTTACTTCTAACCTTTGCCACCTTTTTACAAAAATCATGTGTTTCTTTCAGCCTTCCGTCCTACGATTTCCTCTCTAGTGCGATACTCAGCTTCTCATGAACACAGGCATTTTATCCTCTAAACGCTATTCAGTTTATTTCAATATATATTTAAGATATTATATATATATATATAATAGATATTTAAGGTAGACACACGTAATTAGCGGCAGCTGTGTTGTTGATCGGGAGGAAGCAAACAGTTTGTGACCGCTGCGCTGCTGTTAAATCCTGGAAATAAAGAATCTGAAGGACAAGATGAGTAAGGCTGGAGTTATTGGACTGTATCAAGTTTAATAACTTCATGCATACCAGGCACATCGCGTCACCCCGCCAACGAACACCCCAGTGGCTTCAAGCCTAGGCTTAGCCTCTACAGGAGAGGTTTCAGCCATGAAAAGTGTGTCCATCACAAGCCCACCACCATGATCTCAGGTCTTGAGGCAACAATCATGAAAACTAATCTTAACTGAGAGTGTTGGATGTCCTCATTGTTGCAGAGCACATGGACAGCATACTCACCTGGTTCTGTGGGCCAGCAGCACATGTCACACCATCCATCACCCTTGTCATCACATTCAATCTTGATCTGAGAGAAACCTGAAGACAGAAACGTTCAATGATAAAAACACACAGTAGAATAAAATTGTAAGAAGTCATCAGTTGATGCAGTTTAAGGACACTTGTTCTTCTGTGCAGTCTCACCTGGAGCGCACGTTTCTAGTTCATGCCATCATGACCAAAGATTCTTCAATTAATAGTTTAAAGATGTCCGTGAATGCACTGCTAACTGCTCTTCACCCTTATAAAAATCAACATGCATTTAGAATAAGAAACACTTTTACAAAACCAAAAGCTTCACTGTACTTAGTGATTTATGTCTAAAAAACAGGTTCAGTTTGTAACTGAGAGAGCGGCTCAGTGGTGCTGAATTATATTTCCAATAGAAACACAATTTCATATGTTGTAGTAACAACACACTGCCACAAGATGGCAGCCTAGGCCTACGTTACCATGCTGTTCAAGTAAAAAAGAAAAAGTGACAGAGCCTTGAAAGAGTGACAGAGACACGTTTTATGAACTCATCTGTAATGTGTCACCTTTTCTGTAGAATGAAGAAGTGCTTCCCTTCTTTTAAAGTAAATACAGGCTTACAAAGATCCTCTAAACATGTTTCTGAAATAATCCTAAACACAATCATTAAATCAAAAATGCAAGAAACTATTTATTTAATCACTCTTCTTAACTTAATTCCTTAACTTATTACAAAAATAAACAAAGACTTTTCTGCTGTCTCACCTCTGTCAGTTTTCATGCTTTTGCAAGAACAGGTGGAGGTGCAGGTGGAACTTTGACTTCACTGTGGTTTGTATGTGCAGGCAGGAGTGTGACATCTCAGAACAGCAGAGGATTGTCGAGCACGGTGACTCCTGCTGCGACGCCCCCGTCTGACTGTCCTGAGCTCTTGGTCCTCAGCAGATGGCCCACACACTCATTCATCACCATGTCTTTACCCTGCCTGTAAGAAAACCAAGAAAAGGCTAACATTAGAAACAGCCACCAACCAATCCCTTTTACTCCACCACCCAAAAACCAGTGAGAAACACTAGCTAGTATTAACTTGGAATCAAAGTCCACTAATCCCCAGGCTCCCAGCATAACATACAGTCCAACACAAACTCCACAAACTGTCTTGCTTCAGCTGACTTTCCTTCACCTTCTCTCCAGACAATCTGTTGTGCTCTTTTCAGCACAAAGCCACATTCCTGCTCACTGATCCTCACCTCTTTTTAAACTAGTCTCAGCAACTTTGTCCCATAGCTCGCACATCCTTTCCACCTCCATCTTTCTTCCCAGCCAACTGATACATACCTTTTTCCTTCCTTAAAAGCCAGCCTAAGAACTACGATTTTATATACGCCCCATAAATGAAACTGCCATTTTCAAAAATCGTATCATCCAAATTCATGCAGCGTGGCTAAATTAAGAATGAATTGCAAACCCGAGCTTCCTTGCTAACATGATTAACAGCTAAATACTATCATAGTGGAGGTGTGAAATTACTGCTAAAATAGCTCATATGAACCCTGATACTGGACTATGTATTTATCAAAACAAATGATCTGATATTACAAAGAAAACTAATGATTGCTTTTTACAGTATTAGCCCAGAGTGATGTAAGGCAGGGTGGTTAGTCAGCCATAACCTGCTGACAACTTGTATCTGGTAGCTTTTTCACATCCTGATCAATGTTGTTGTCAAGTGTGTCTCATATACACTATTATCTCAGTCACAGTACAGCATGCATGAATCACAGTAGATACAAAGTAACGCAAAACAGCAGGCAGTCATGTATGTGTCGTCACTGTTTTGACTGGCTCATACATGGAATGCAAGCAAATGCTGCATGTGTGTGCAGATCCACACATGCACTGCTTAAACTTCCCTAGTTTAATAAATGGTGAGCAATAAACAGAAGTTTTCAACATTTTTAAAGATGCTTCTATCCCCCCGCTGTACCTCCTCCTTCTCGCTGAGACTTCAAGACAAACCGTTCTGCTGCTGACAAGGCCACTGATACTGTTTTGTCCCTCTCTGGACCCTGTAGACGCGCGCAACCACAGAGAAATAAATCAGAGGAATAAAATGCAAATGATATTGCTTACACTGAACAGCAACACCCAGGTGAGGATTATCTAATGGAAAATTTTCCAAACAATGAAAAAAACGTGCCCTTTTTCTCACCGTGTCTAGAGTGTTAAGGTCAGCCAATGTCGCTCGGATCTGCTGCACAGCTTGAGGCTGGTCTGGGAAGAATCTGTCCAGGACTCCAGGTCTGGGGAGCACTTGCTGAACCTTCTTGGTACCAGCCAGGTGAGCGCTGATATCTGGACACTTCACAGCTTGAGAGCGCTCCATGAGGAGACGAGCATCCCAGCTCTGCAATTGAAAACAGACAATGAATTCTCTGCTTGTCTTTTTATCATTAGATGTATTTCTGTATTAAAAAATTCCGTTTGGGCCACTTTGTGCTAGAACAATTTTTCCAGCATAAAAGAGCCTCTATCATTTCACTAACTTTTGGAATCTTATTTCACTGCTGCTAATGACGTTTCACAAACTGTCACAGGTTTTTTAGCTTCGTTCGTATAAACTTTCTTGTGGTTGAGATTCCCGAGGAAACAGCCAGCACACTGAGCAGCAGAGGGTGACAACAGTTGGTTTATAATACGCTGAGATTTGACAGACAGAGACAGAAGAATGAAGGAGAACAACACAGAGTCACGCTATCAAGGAGAACCTGGACGGTAGATTCAGCAATTTGGCTTGAAACTTGCAAACTGTTTTAACTTGTTATGTCCGATTAAGTTTTCCTTCCAGGATGCTCGCCAGTTTTCTTTCACTTGTTTCCTGTTCCTGCCAGCAGAATGCACACACAGCTGCAGTAACTACACACAATGTTGCAGAAAACATGGAGCAGCAACAAACATGTGCTGGTCTCTAATCACCCATTCAAACTGACACAGCGACAGGTCTGTGGTCACTTATATCAGCCAATCAGGGCTAGACTTGGTGTTGCTTAGCAGGGAAAGAAATAAACTCAATGATAATGACGCTCCAGTTTCTCATGAATACGAATCACTTTAAGCAAGTCTGCAGGTTTCATTTTAGTGTTTTTAACTAAACTCTTTGATGTAGTCATTCTGAGTGCAAATCAAAAGTTGGACCTGTTCAGAAGTGTAGTTGTCAGGCATGTAACCGTTCCTGAAATACACCACAGTTTGCCGTCCCTGAAGTGAAAGTGACACAAAAGACACATTAATCCATGTCGACACACAGCGACCTCCATCTCCTCTTCATCCAGTTTGGAGGCCTTCCTTGAAGTCTCTCGTGCTGCTGTCCACTGGGAATCCCCACATGTGCCTTTTCCCCGTGTCTATGACATGTAACAAATATAAAAAAAATAGCAAGAATTATAAAGTAAATGACAAGATTTTCCATTTACTCTAATTTAACAGTAGTCATCTTGCAGAAGACAGTCGTTTGGTTACTATAGTAAAAACTATTATGTCAAATTAACCAAAATGAAAAACAAAATCACCTAAACTTGCATTTTTCACTGCCTTCTGTAAAGTGTCAACAAATGCAGACATTTTGCTGTCTTCAGCAACAAAAACGCCATCATTTTTCCTTCTATTAGTCCCACATATGATCGTTGTAAACTTGGAGAAGCCTCTCTCACTCATTTATTTTGGACTTGCCCCAAATTGCATAACTATTGGTTGGACAGTTTTAAATGTTTTTCTGATATCTACAATTGCACATTAGAGCCGGACCCAATAACTGCATTGTTTGGATCTTCCTCTTCCCTTTTACACCTCAGCTCTGCTGCACAAACTACATTTTTGTTCGGAATGGTAATTGCTAAGAAAATGATCTTGACTCTCTGGAAGTCGGATATTGTAGCTCAATTCAAAATGTGGCTAACAGAACTGACTGCTCTGTTGCACGTGGAGAGGATTAGGTACACATCAGCGGACAAACTTAGTCATTTCTTTGATGTGTGGCATTTTATTTCTGTTTATTGCCGGTGCTTAAGTAGTATTTTTGTTGTTGCTGCATAATATTTTGCTTTATCTGTGTGTTTTTGCCCGTGCTGTTGTGTTGTCTGTTTTGTTTTATTGGGTTTTTTGTTTGTTTCTTTTTTTTTTGGGGGGGGGGGGGGGGGGGGGTCTTTTTTTTCTTATATCAAAAAATCTCAATAAACATACTTTAAAAAAAATAAACGCACCATCAGCCATCATGCTAAATTTGCATCTTCAAAAGTCAATGCAGCCAGACTCACACCTGATTATAAATGTTCAGGAGACACTGTTTAATGTTTAGTGTTAACTTAAATCACTCATCATTTACAGTATTACAGAGTTCGGGGTTATGGGTTAGCACTGTCATGTTACCCGTAACTGTATTAACTATGGTAGTAACTTAACTAGCAGTATTGGTCAAATTACTTGAAAAAAGTAAACCAGTAACTATTACTGATTACTTCCCCCAAAAAGTAATCCCGTTTTGTTACTGATTACTTATTTTCAAAAGTAATTAATTACTTAGTTACTTTTTAAAAACATGATTTACAACCTGAATAGGTGATAAAACGATAGATCTTTCAGCCCAATTCTACTTTTTCTGCATAATCCATCATACAAAATGTAATCAAATGGAAAAGTCTGTTTTTAAAACTTGTTTTATTAGTTTTAATCTTTTAACTTTATGCATCAAGCAAAAATGTAATTATATGCAACATTCTGACTAGAAGAAATTTGTTTAACATTTAAACCTATTTTCTGCACATTCCAGCACATAAAATATTTTTTTGTGTGTGTGTTTACACTCAGTCTTTCAAATAAATGCAAGTGAAACACAGCAGAAAATAAATAAAATGAAAGACTCAGCAGTCCTGTTGCTCTATTTTCACCTGTATAGCAGGCAGATGTTTGCTGGATTTCTTACCTGTAAACAGTGGGTCGTGTGTGATAAAAGCTTGTGCAGGAAGTAGCAGGTGTAGACTGGCCCACTGTATGAAGTGATAAGATGTGAAAGGACATATATAGGGTACCTTAAAAGTGTTTCCCTGAGCTTTTACTTGTGGCTTGAAATCTAAATAAATCGAAATAAATGTGAATTTAAAAAAGCGAAAAAAAGGAGGAGCCCGGAGCTTCGTCTTTCGCTCGGCCTACCCTGCAGTAGCAGACGAACCGTCAGAGACTCGAACTTGGTCGTTAAACTCTGGGGTCTGAATGCTGGCCTCTTAACGCTGCGCACCACACAGCCGGCCAGTTAATGCTATAAAAAAAAAAAAAAAAAAAAAAAAAAAAAAAAAAGGACATTTATCTTTTGTTCTTCAACAACTTTTTTTTTCGTTTTTCTAAATCTATTTAGCTTCTTGTGCAGTATTGTTCCACACAAATGACACAAGGAAACCTAGCTATTTTTTATTGGCTTTCACAAAATGGGACTGCCAATGTTGTAGGTGTTACTGCCAAAGTCTTCCTGCTAGCCGGTGTTGTGCCAAAAAGTGATTGTCTGCCAAAAACTGATTTCCGGTATTTGCCAAAAACTGATTGCTCGTATTTAAACTGCTATAAGTAACTTGTTGGCCTATAATATGTGAAACATATGTCAAATGCATCCCTCATGGATGACACAAAGTCATATTGAGCCACAAACAACATTCGTGTAACAAGGTAGAAGCCGCAATCAGTTTTTGGCCGTGACTTTTATAGAACCTTTATTTATGCAGTTAAAAAAAAATCTCATTAACATTAAAAATGTATTTTGTAAGAGTAAGACAGCAGAAATGGCAGCAAATATTACAATAGTTCTGTAAAAATATTGTAAGTGGGGAAAAAGGACCGGATTGGTTATAATGTGAGTACAATAACACAGAGTTATAAAGATACTTGAAAAAACAGATAATCTTTTAATTCTATATATAACCCCTTTGTAAACGCTGTTCACCGAAGTCTATTTACCAACATACATAAAGATATTACACATAAAAAAAAATACACGGAAACATTGGAAATCACTTTTTGGCAGGCAATCACTTTTTGGCACAACACCGGAAACCTGCTGGCGGCGCCACTATGTTCTCACCACACTCTTCAGCTTCAGCTTTGTTGCCTCTTTTCGGCACACCTACCTAGTCCCACTCATCCACTTTATCTGCTCATGGCAGATTTCCCCACACTGACCACTCCTTGGATTAAGGTAAATTCAAGCAGGTCATTACAAAAAAGACACAGCTTATCATCGTATCCTTGTGCAACACCTAAAAGCACTCTGTTCATTTGTTTGCTAGATTAGCCGCTAGCATACACACACTGTGTTAGCGGCTTGTTGCTGCACACCTGTTACTGTGTATTTTTCAATGGTTCAGCACTCCTTGGATTTTTAGACAGTAATGAGATCATGTGCACACTCCACAGAGGTCCAGAGTCCAAATGTGACCTCTAGCACCAAACGCTTGCTGCAGTTGTTGGTGTCAGAGGTGACACATAGGGTTGCCAACTCCCTGAAAAATAAATAAGGGACACCTCGTGGCCAGGGCCGGGCAACCCAGTTGTCTTCACCCTTCCCAGTGTGGTAGCTCTTTTTTTTGTGTGTGAAATTATTTTTTAACCATTTGACTTGAATTTGATTTAAGCAGATGAATATTCTTTTTGATATGACCATATGGGAAACAAATGATCATTTAGCCATTTATTTTTAGCTCAAAATGACAACATTAACACAGTAAAACAGGTCTCTTTCTTAAACAGAAGCCTGTCATGCTTAACTTTTGAGAATATAAGTAAATCTTTCTTTAAAAGAACTCTGTCCTGCTTAACTTATTATATAAATTAATAGAAAGCAATAGAACGAAAAATATTCTTGTAACAGTGCACATATAGTGCATTTAGTACAATTGGCTTCAGCTGAGGTATTATTTCAGCTTTTCTAATGCTAATCAGCTGCTCCTGTTTGTAAACCCACTTGTTCCCATGATTATGCATCTTAACTCATCATATTCATCTATGTATTACTTTTATGTATTAGTCATCTATTTGTTGTAATCATCTATCCTTGCAGTTGTTTATTACACAAAATAAATTATATTATCACACTTCTGGCCACATAGCGCTGATATTCACTGCACATGCCCATATTAACCTTAACCAGAGGGTTTAAAAAACAAACCAGTGTTTACATACCATATCTGCTTCTGCCGTGGCCTGGTGGATAAAAAAAATTGGTTAAGGGTTCCCCGAGCTGTCACGCCCCTCATGTTCTTCATGTGCCCACCACTAGAAGCATGCCTATGGAAAAAGTGCGCCGGCACACAGTGCAGTGCACGTTATAGGTGTTATCGTGCATTTTCCCAGCCAGGTGTTTTCCTTTTCCCATTCTTCCCTGTACTTTTGCAGCCTTTTTTTTTTTCCCCCTCTTTCTCTGAGGGGAACAAACATTGCTGCTCTAATGCTGGGCTCACACTGTGCGATTTTTGGTCCATTTTGAGCCGATTTTTGAGTCGTGCGACCGATTTGGTGATCGGCCCGTTTTTGGCCTTCATCGTGCATCGTTTAGTATACGTGGGGTAACGAGAAGCGGCTGTGTCACCACACCCGCTCACACTGCTCACGCGCAAACGTCGGTGAAAAAGACGGAGCAGCACGGCAGTGCAGCGTGTGATCTGGACACAAGCGATGGAGGCACAACTTGTAGAACTTTGGAAAGCTCATCCGAGCCTTTTCCATGTGGCATCACAAAATTATCATAACCACAACAACCGTGAAAATAGTTGGATTTGTGACAGAGCGGAAAGGCTGATTATGTTTCCAAGATGGTTTGTGTTTTTTAAAAGGAAGGAAACCTTCCTCAAAGCGGGCAGAGCAGTGGAGCCGCCGAGGGAAAAGCACACGATACAAAAACTGTAGAATTAAAAATATAATTTATTATATTTAAATAGTTAAAAAGGTAAAATGAATTAAAACAACCTTGGCCAAGGGAAGACACAATAAAAATCAATAACACACAACATTAAAAGTCCAGTGGAATCCACCACGGCCTAAAAGTCACAGAAAAACTAAGAAATCCAGCGTAGTAATAAAAGAGGGAAACCCAGCAGAGTCCTCGCCTTCCTCCTCGCATTCCACGTCCTGGTGCACTGAAGAAAGGGAGGGAGCGGCAGTCACTATTCCTTTGGCAGTTTACTTTATAAAAAAAGGATAAGTCAAAGACTTACCTGGGAGGGCAGAGCTCTCAACTCCGCCCGCCGCTTCCTTAAACTGCAATCGGCACCGCGGTCTCACTGCTTCTGTTCTCCCGCAGTGCACGAGCTGGCTCTTGTCGTTATTGCCACTTGACTGCCGCTACGCGTCCCTAGTCACTGGTAATCTCTTTTCCTCCCCAGTCGCTGGTCATCTCTCACTCTCCAGTCGCTGGTCATCTGCTTCATCTGATCATCACTACTCTCTGATCGTCTCTCGCTCTCCCCTCTGATCGTCTGTGTCTTTCCTCTGTCTGTCTCGCATTCTTTGTGTTGCATCCTCTGTTGAACACCGGCTCCAACCCTTTTATGTGTCATTGAGCACTCTGTAAATTACCTTTCCTTTCCTCTTCAGGTGTGTCCAATTAGTAAAAACGGGGGAAAAGGCGGAGTCTCTCCAGGACAATTTGCCGGCAACTAAAACATGCAAACTAAATAAAACACTGCACAAAAATATAACCAATGCATGCAATATAAAAAATAAATATGTACACTTCACATTAAAATACAGCACAGCAAAACAACGTCCGTCCTTCCCTGGATGACAGATTTACATTGCTGCTCAATCACAGCTGCCTGATCATGTTTTTCATTAGCAATTTAGCAAAGTTGATGGTGTTGGTGTGTGTGTGTGAGTGAAAGACAGAGAGAGCGACAGATTTTCTGTTACAAGCTTCATGTTATGGAGGCACAGTGTGAGCTCTCAGGTCGCATCAGAGCATCGGGCGGTATAGTGTGAGACTCTGCATCGTGACCTACCAACTTCTAACCCCTGCGAGTCAATCGTGCAGTTTGAGCAGGAGCTGAATAACGTGACTGAAAAAATCGCACAGTGTCTGCCCAGCTTTAGGTGTACTGTCGTCCGAGACTTGCACCGCAGTGTCGGCGTTTGTTTCCCTGTTGGCCATGCTTCTTGTTATGGTCATCTGTTGTCTTCCGGTATTTTCTCCGCAAGCGACCTTTCCTCGACCAATGAGATGAGCGGTAATCTGAATTGTCATACTCGAATTGTCATAAGTGTGCTGTCAGCTCATTGGTCACAAAGCAGGAGAGGGGCTGGGAATTATGTTTTCAAACAAAGCGTTAATTCCATTAACATTTATAGACTACTTTTGATTCTCACTGTATTACGGGACAAAGTGCGTCCCTTATTAGCTCAATACGGGACGTGTACTTTTGTTTCGAAATACGGGACGATTCCGTTTTTTAAGGGACGGTTGGCAACCCTAGTGACACACAAGGTATCGGTTTTCATTGAGATTACTTTTTCATATAGGACCGTGTATGTTTGGATAGCTTTTTGCCCTTGAAAACTGCCGTTTAATATTAGACATTGTTGTCTAATGTTATAAATGGATTGATCTGAAACGTGTAAGTGTGACAAATATGGAATAAGATACGAAATCAGAAAGGAGGCAAATACTTTTTCACAGCTCTATAGTCTGTAAATGGCCTTCTTTTGGCTATAGTAGATCTTTTACTTGTTCTTTTTTTAATTGTTTGTTAAAATTGTTTTTTCGATCATATTGAGTATAGACGAATGCAACTGTGAGCTTTAGCGATTAGCCCGTTTCAACAGGACCATGATCCTGATGTGTGAGACAGCAGGGTGCTGCCATTGGTGTTGTAATGTGTGATTTAGTTCCTCCTAACATTTCAGTTTGCTTCCAGTATCTATCCTCTGTGATTACTGGCTCTACAGACAGATTTAATAGAAGTGTGTGAGCTATTGGCTCAGTATAAAGGGTCAGTAGTGTTTTCATGTCACCTATCCATCCTCCATTTAGTCACCCAAAGCATGAAGTAAATACTCCTCACTTTTATTCATCTTCTCTTAAATTCAGACAAATTCCCAGTTGTTAACGTTGAGCTGTGTGTGTGTGTCAGTTGCAGCCACCAAGTTGAACACCAACACCAAATCCAACCTGGGTCAGTGTGTGTCAGCAAGTACGACCTGCTGGTCTGGTTTGAGATCAGCGAGCTGGAGCCCACTGGAGAGTGACTATCCACCTGGAGTGTTATATTCACGCACAAGCTTTAAAGGAACCATAAAAATTATCTCCAGGAAGAACATTATAAGTTGTGTCACCTCCTCCCTCCATGCACAGGTACATCCCAGCCATCGTGGATCACAGTGGAGGCCTGCCCTGTCATGGTACCTACCTGCTGCACCAGGTACAGGATTGGTGCACATGTTGTTTCCTTATTACTCACACAGTGGTAACTGCTTCCTTTGTACACAGTTGAATATCTTATTTTAAAGCGTAATGTTTCTCTAGCTGTGCTCACTGTGATCCTGAGCTCCTGTTATGTTTGCTGCAGGGGATCTAGCGGAGGATGACAGTGACCCTCATCCACGAGAAGGGCAGCGAGCTCCATTGGAAAGATGTTCATGAGCTCGTTGTAGGTGAGCAGCCTACCTTTAGGGTCTAGTCGTACTATACCTCTGTGTAGAAAACAAAAACCCAAAGCACAGAAACAATGTTTTATAGTGTTTGTGTGCTTTTGATAGAGGAAGACAGGACAGAACATCATTAAAGGGACTTGACTTTGTGAGATCACACTGAAAACGCAACACTCGGTTCACTCTGAGATTTTTTCAGTCTGGAAAGATGAATCTGTCGGGCTTTAGGCTGCTTCTCACTTTAAGCAGTTCATGCTGTAGCTGATGGACCAAAAAATGACATTTGATATTTTAGACATTCAGCTGCTGACTCTGAAGCCAACAGGCTCTTGAGTGTGGATGATTGTGTTGGTACTGGATGCTGTGATCAAACAGCTGTTCTGATCTGTCTTCATTCATGCCTGTTGTTATTAAGCCTCCTAAGCTCCAAACCAGTAAAAGCAATCTTTGGAGGCAACACCCTTTTTAGTACTTTGCTGTATTTGTTTGTGATTGTGTGACACTGAACCACAGTGCTATGTATATCCTCTGTAACACTCAGACGTCTCCAGATCAGCATTTTCCCCCTAAGCTGTTTCTCACTATAGAGTCTTTCCTCTGTAGAAATGAGGCCAATGAGGCACCAGCAGAGCGTGTCTGGCTCTCAGTCTGTGGTTGATAGTGCCCCCTGCTGTTAATAACAGGAACAGTGTAACTAGGGCTGGGTATCGTCACTGATTTCTAGAATCGATTCAGATTCACAAGGTCCCGAATCAATTCGATCCACGTTTTGATTCAATTAGATTCGATTTAAATCGGGGAAATTTTGCCTCAGACAGTCAGAAATATTATAATTCAGATCAGTACATTTACATATTTTTGTATCTATAAAAAGGAAGCTGACACTCGCAAGACTTTGTCAAAGGTGTGAGCATCACAGCAGATGCCTTTGTGTCGAAGTAGCTGAAGATAAAACACAGAAGGTGATTTTCCTGGCCTGGGATTTTATAAAAATATTCTGCAGTACATCAAAAACGAAAGAAAACCATTAATCAACACATGAACATTACCTCTGAAGTTACAACGGTTTTATTACAGACACAGCATTTTGCATAATTTTAAAAAGTTTACATTTGTTCAGAAGCCTATTGAACAGCAGAAATTAGGTTTTCTTTTCGGAAGTAAGTAAAAGGAAAAAAAACATCAGCCGACAGCCTGTAAACAACGGTAGACTTGTGCGTAACAAGCAAGCGAATAATGTAGAAAACAGATTTTTGGACTGGAAACTGTTCTTGAAGTGTACTGTGTGTGTGTGAGAGAGAGAGAGAGAGAGAGAGCTGTGCATGAAGTGTGGTGGAAGCAAAACAGCAAAAGTCAGAGTGAATTCATGACGATGTTTTTGTGAAGCTTAGTTTGGATCTTCTTTTGCTGCTGGTTCAAGGTTCAAGGTTCAAGGTTCTTTATTTGTCACATGCATAGTTATACAAGTATAACACACAGTGAAATGTAGCCTGACATGCTCCTCGACATGTGCAAAAATTGGGGGGGGGTGTAGAGGAAGAACATTATATATATATATGTACATACATATAGTATATACACTGGGTGAATGTGCAGTAGTAGCAGCAAGCAGGTGAATTCTGTACATTAATATGAATAGACATCTGACTATTTTACAGGATAGACAATATAAACATATTTAAAATTAAAGGAATTTGAAATGTACATTGTGCCTTGGTTTAGTGTCTGGAAGAGTCCTGTCTCAGTCAATTATAGATGATGTGAGAGGGCGGGTGTGTGTGTTTAGGGCACGGATGGCTTGGGGATAGAAGCTCCTCTTGAGTCTCTCTGTCCTTGCCCGGAAGATGCGGAACCTTCTACCAGATTTCAGAAGTTGGAACAGTTTGTTGCCAGGATGGGACGGGTCCTTCAGTATCTGCGCTGCTCTAGTCCGGCATCTCCTGGTGTAGGTGTCCTGAAGCGGGGGGAGAGCAATCCTGCAGCAGCGTTCTGCTGTACGGATCACTCTCTGGAGAGCTTTTTGGTCCTTCACACAGCTGTTCCCAAACCACGATGTCATGTTCTGTGTGAGGATGCTCTCCACAGTGCCTGTATAGAAAATCCTGAGGATCTTTGGAGAGACCCTGAACTTCCTCAGTTGTCGTAGGTGATACAGGCGCTGCCTAGCCTTTTTGGTCTGGACCTGAATGTGGGCAGCCCATGTCAGGTCTGAGGAGATGTGGACACCAAGATACTTGAAGGACTGCACCCTCTCCACTGGAGCTCCATTGATGATGATGGGCTTGTAGTCTCTGTGCTGACCCCTTCTGAAGTCCACCACCAGCTCCTTGGTCTTGCTGACGTTCAGCTGGAGGTGGTTCGGTCAATATTGTTTGGAGAGAGATCAAACTAACAGCTTTAGAATCAGCGCAAAAAGGGTGTAAACACAAAGCGCGGAGCCGCCGAAACATCGGAATCAGGAGCTGTTGCCTTTCAGCCCCGACCGTGTCCGTGCCGTCGGGTGAGAAAGGCGACATCTCACTGATTCTGATCCGTGGGTCCGCGCTGTGTGTTTACGTCTTTGTGTAGAATCCGTGTACCTGCTCTCATTTACTGTTTTAGCTGTTTGGTGGTTCTTGAAATTTTGTGAGGTTTAACCTGAGATTCTGGCGTTTTGGGCAAAATAAATTAATATTAAAAAATCGATTCAGGATTTTAATGAATCGATATCACGTTATCCAAGCCAGAATCAATTTTTATCGATAAATCGACAAATCATGAGCTCAGACCATTTTATTTCTTTCTGCATAAAATACAAATCTGCATCATTTTTTAAAAAAGTGCTTTAAGCTGAACTAATTGTCCCTTTTTTCTAGAACCTGGTGAATCACCCTCTCTTCACTGTGCAGAGACTGAGGTTGTCAGCTGTACAGAGCTCAATGATATTTTACAGAAAAAAATCCCCCGAGGTCCACCGAGTCAAGAGCTATCAACACTGGTTCTGTGGACAAAGTCCTGGGAAAGATATACAGTAAATCCCAAAACACGCTGTGCCAAAAAGAATTGGTCCACCCCAAGGATCGGGTCCCCCGACACAAACAGATTAACATAGTGTACGCTGTTAAGTGCCAGGAGGATTGCAAGGATTTATACATCGGGGAAACCAAACAACCTCTGGCGAACACGGAAGAGCTACCTCGTCAGGCCAGGACTCTGCAGTCTATTTACACCTACAGGCCAGTGGACACTCTTTCAATGATGAGGATGTAACATCCTGGACAGGGAGGAACACTGGTTTGAGCGCGGAGTCAAGGAGGACATTTACATGAAAAGGAAAAGACCATCTCTGAATCGAGGAGGGGGCCTAAGGGTTCATCTGTCAGCATCTTACAATGCTGTGATTGCAGCCATTCCCCAAATCTCTGTGAATGGTATTCATGGCCATTGATCAGTGGGTTTTGGTCAGTGGTTGTTGATGAATGGTCATGAGAGTTTGCATAATTAAGATTAAAGAACTGACCTCCCAGCCCATTGTTCCTTGAGTGGGCTGGTTTCAGTCATTATGCAAATGTACTGTTTATAAGGTTGGGGAAACCTGCAGTCAGCTGAGACTGAAGAAGTCACTTGGATGAGTGACGAAACATTTCTCCCACAAAACGCTACGTCCAGATGAACAGAATCAACTTTTAGAGGTCTCATTTCAGTTGTCTCAATGCACTTTATACTGTAAATTAAAAAGCCTACAATAAACAGTGGCAGCAGTTGGCTATTGTCTCTGAAAACAGGGTTAACTGGGCGCGCCCCTTATTCCACTGAAAACTGTAGCACATCTTAATTTCATAGCCTCGTCTGCATTCGATTAAAAATCACTTCAAGCTGAGTGGCCTGCAGCTTTATCTGGCTGGGTGCACATGGGCATTATGGATAAATCCCTGGTTTTTAACAGGAGGTTAAAATGTCACTGGCTCTGCTTTCAGTATTCTGAGATCAGTTACAATCTGCTTTTTGCATGGAAACAGGACTAGCATTAGCAATAAACATGGTTCTTGTCATCGTGATAGATAAGTTACAATGTTGATTCTTAGGACTCTTTAGCACATGAATAAGGAAAGCCTTGACAGCAGACAGTGGGACTCCTGCCATATTCTGTTTAACCACACAGGCAAGTTGAACAGTTACAGGTGCAGCCAGTATTTTATTTTTAATATATTTAAATTATCTTTGTAAATCAAGTTGCAGGCCTGGTTTTCTGAACTCATTAATGATTATTTTGAGATATTTGGCCCTCACAGGACAGACACCATACAAACATATGCTTTTAAAGATGATGATGGATTAGTGTAGATTCAAAAGAGCAACGTATTTAAAATCAGCTCTGGTTTAATTATCTGTAGCAACACTATGAGTCCATACAACACTGAAGGGGAAACGTTTTGGCAAAATAAATACTTGTACATGTGTACATTTAGGTAGTAATACAGTTCTATCTGTGCTGAGGTATTTTGAAGGTGATCTGTTATTATAAATTCTAGTGCCATCCAATAATTAGCCATAGTGCATGAATGTAGATTGTGCCTGACTTTTTAACTGCACTCCTTTCTGAGTGTATCCAGTATGTAAATATAAATGATTACCTGGCACAATGGTCTGCTGTAAGGTGGAGTTATGACGTCCCAGCTTGTTCTGGGCTTCACAGTAATAATGCCCACTGTGTTCAGGTCTGAACTTGGTGACGGTGAAGTTCTGTCCAAATGCTTTCGGTAAATTTCCATCCTCCTTGTACAAGGTGTAGTTAGCTGCTGGGTTAGCATCACTGCTACAGGTCAGAGTGACTGAACTGCCCTCCACTATCTCAGCAGAGGGGCTCACTGACACAGTGGGAAGCCTTGGACCATCTAGGAAACATGTAAAAAAGTCAAATCAAAATCACTCCTATAACCCTAAAAAGTATTACTTTGAAAGTTTTGGACAAAAAAAAATACATGCATTTTGTATCGATGGATAGATACTGTTAACTCTCATAGATACTCTTAACTCATTACTCTTAAAGAACTTCATTTGTGTTCTTTATATTAAGATGCCTCACTCACATTTCGCATCTCTCCAGCTGACACTGGAGACTGAGCTGAGTGTGTTTGGTTTCAGGTTAGTTCTTTAGTTTCCCTCAGTTTAGGTTTGTTTGCTCCCTGCTCTGCTCTTCCTGTGTTTTTGCCTCTTTATCACTTGTTTGTTTCTTTGTTTCACTCGCACCCCAGCCAGTACCTGCATTTTGGATCCTTTTCTCGATACACAACACGACTGCTGCCCCAGCCATGACACTTTTTGGGATTTCCTTACCTGGATGATTGAGAAGTCTGATCAATACGTCAACAGAGAAATGAAGTCTAAATAGTGAATATGTCTGTTGTAATGTCAAGATTTTTTTTTGTATGTAGACATGATGGAACATGTCTGCACACACAAAAAACTGTGTCACCAATCTATTATCATCTTGACATGATTGTGAATGAGAAGAATCGTGTGTAATGGCTAAACCCAGAATTATGATTTATATGTGATTTTACCTTTAGTTAATTATGCTCGTGTGTGTGTGTGTGTGTGTGTGTGTGTGTGTGTGTGTGTGTGTGTGTGTGTGTGTGTGTGTGTGTGTGTGTGTGTGTGTAAGAAAAGGAATGAGAGCAGACACAGGGTACTTTGATCTCTGAACGTCTGACTTTAAAACTATATCCATCCATTCTCTTCCAACATATCCCTTTTGTCATAGGATGAGAGGCGGGGTTTGACACTATATGATTTAGCAAAAAGCAAAAAGAAAGTACTGAGTAAACTGTGATTGAGAAACACAGAACTTTAATAGGAAAGTGTATTTGGATTAAAAGGGATTATGCTAAAGTGAGTGTGCTAATGAATCTGAATTTAATGAAATGTGAAGTGAAACCCTTTCATATGTGACTGAATGTTAAAATGTAATGGAATTATTAGTGTTAAAAGAAATAGAGAGATGGTGATATGGTGGTTAGACTGGTTTTAACATGGAACACTGAGATAAAACACAGGCTCATCTCCAACCTCAAGCTAATCGTTATTATTATTGTTGTTGTTGTTGTTGTTGTTGATTCTGCTTTTGCTTTTCTCCTCCAAAACTGCTTTAAAATAATCTCCTGCAATTAAAGTCGAAATTGTGGACATTCACTTTTTTAACCCACTGTTAAACAGTAAAAGGATAACTCTGAGTATTCAGTTAGTTTAGTGCAAATAGCACCTACAGGTTACTCCCGTCTTTTAAATTAACAGTCCCTTGGGGTTAACTGTCCAGACCTCTAAAAACTAGCCCTGATTAAAAAGCATGACATAGAGGGGAGCTGCCACGACAGGTGAATATCGAATTAACAGAGATATGAGTGGTTAAACATATGCACAGGACATGACAGAGCCTCACAAGGTGAGACAGGCAAGAAATCATGAACCAGAAATATAAATAAACTCAGAGTCAGAAAAGGAACTAAACTCAAAGACCCATAAACGCTGTAACCAGAAGTGACACCTAGAAGGATGGCTTTCTAAGAAGAGGCGATGTTGCAAGAGATTCTGATTACTCTCAAGCAAGCAGTGCCATTGATGTTCAAATAATTTGATTATTAAAAATTATCAATACAAATTAATTGCTTCAATGCTTATCTGTAATCTTCTTAATGTGTTAAAAGAAGTCAACGCGAGACCGGAAATGTAGGCTTCAGGATCATATATTAAAGCTGATGGAACAATAACATTGTTGGAAAACCATGCCATGGTCCCTGGGCTTTGAGAGGATTAATTTCTAGTTCTCTATTTGTCATTGTCCGTATGTCCTCGCCGATCCGACCTGCTATTTCTACCAGTCAACACCGGATTGTTGTATGACAAACACTGGTGAAACCCTGTTTCACAAGTTAAAGACCGTTTTGTTCTTTGGAAGATGTTCTCCTTTCTGTCCAGGAAACCTGTGAAGCAGTTTTGAAGACAGCACAGACACCTCTTTGTAAATATTTGGGGGTAAAGTTGCAGAGAGAGTTTAATAATAATGATAATAATAATAATGGGGGCAGGGATAGCTCAGTAGGTAAAGTGGTCGCCCCATGATCGGAAGGTCGGCGGTTCGAATCCACTTAACGGCTACCCTGAGGTACCCCTGAGCAAGGTACCGTCCCTACACACTGCTCCCCGGGCGCCTGCTTAGTGGGCTGCCCACTGCTTCACTGAGTGAATGGGTCAAATGCAGAGAAAAACAAGTAATTTCCCCATGGGGATCAATAAAGTATCCATTATTATTATTATTATAATGGATTGCATTTATATAGTGCTTTTTGGAGACCCTCAAAGCACTTTACAATTCCACTATTCATTCACTCTCACATTCACACACTGGTGGAGGCAGCTACAGTTGTAGCCACAGCTGCCCTTTGGCAGACTGACAGAAGCCAGGCTGCCATATCGCACCATCGGCCCCTCTGGCCATCACCAGTAGGCGGTAGGTGAAGTGTCTTGTCCAAGGACACAACGACCGAGACTGTCCGAGCCGGTGTGGGCGTTAGAGTGGGATTAACACAAATGTGGATGTCACATTATGAAACTGTTTTTATTGCACCTTGTAAATAATCTCACTGTCTTTGATTTGATTAAGAAGTCCTGCAGTTGAGTCCTGCTTTTCCTGACAGCATTTATGGACTTTTGTTTATCAGTGTCTTTTCTTTAGTCTCTCTTATTTTAAATGCTAGTTATTTGCTTAGTCATTAGGTTTGTGTTTGTGTCTCTGTGTTTGTCATTTCCTGTTTTATTTCAATGGTCTCTTGTCTCTGTTGCTTTGTATTTTGTGCCACTTCCTTCCCTCATTACCAGGTGTTTGTTTATTATCCGAGTCGCTGCTTGACATTTGTCACATCCACTCTCAATGCTGTGTGCTCCTTTGTTCTGTTTCCCTAGATTGCTAGCCTTCCTGTCATGTTTGGGTCAAATCTGAATGATTTACAACTTAAAACACTCATAAATATTGTGTTTTACATGTGATTGCCTCAAGGTATTATGATATCCTGGGCTCCGATGCTTTGGAACAACCTTCCTCTTCATATTAGACCAGCGTCTTCAGTGCAGGTCTTTAAGTCCAGATTGGCTTTTACCTCGGCGGGAAACTGACATCCTTCCTTATTATTTTATACTCTGTTTTGCTTTTCTTTGTTTCTGTATTGTTCAGCACTTTGGTCTGCCTGGCGCATTTTTTAAAGTGCTATATCAATAAACGATGATGATGATGATGATGATGATGATATCCTGGACACTATGCACTTGAACATATAAACGTGATGATCACCGCTTTCATTGAATTTTGTATGTTTTAATCAACCTTGTTACATCTGTGGTGTTCCCGGTCAAAAGGACCACCATAGAAAATGAATGGGAATCCACTGATGAATGGATAATAAAGTGAGCACTGGGAATGAAAATCTGTAGCTGCAACACCAGAGGCCACAAGAGCACACTCAAACCTCATGATACTGACTCAAGACCACAAAGAAAATTCAATTTGTTTTATCTATTAAATCCATTACTTTTATCTTAAAATTCGCTTTCACTTAAAGTAGTCATACAGATGGCAGTAGTGGTTTTCGGTACATTTTCAATCAAAATTTAAATTACAAGTTAATAATAATAATAAGAATTTTCCAAGACCTACGACCTAAAATTTGGAAGTGAACTCTTTTAGCCAGTTATTGGAGATTATGTATCGGAATTTCAGGAGCAGGACCACGCCTCCAACAGTGACTCCCACCTGTTCCTAAAGTTGAAAGAATATTTGTCCAGAAGGTGATTGTGTGGCGCCAGCAAGCGGGTACGACATGGGCATTGTAAAACTGCCACAGCATCTGCAAAAATGCAGCGAGTGAAATGGTGATTATGTAGAAAAATAAATAATTCTTCAACCTTTAAAATGATGTAAATATTTCTAAAACGATAGGTGACCTTACTTTTGAGATTGCCCTCGTAGGAAAAAACCCCAAACCTTAAATACCCTGAATTAGTTTAGTTACTTAAAGTAGTCCTGAGTTTCTCTTTGGAGAGAAAAAAAAAGCTGTGTCCATGTTCTTCCAGTGTTCTTTGTTTCTTGCACATGTTGCTCCTTCTATCATCTCCACTTATTTATTTTTTTATTCTCTTTTCTCTGGTTTCCTGTTAATCTTTCTCCTCATTTGTTCTCTCCTTCAGTGGTGGAATCTCTGCTGACCTGCAAGACAAGAGGAAAAAGTTCCAGAACAAGAGAAAGAACCAGATCACAGACTCTTCTCAGCTCAAGACCTTCCCCTGCAAGAAGTTCAAACAGGTCAGATTTACTAAACACAACCTAAATACACCATTTTTTTTAACATTAAAAACTCTTAAATAGCGCTTTTACCTGCATCCCACTCAACTGAAGGTGAAGATGGTGACTAGCTGGTGAACATAGCATAACATTTTGGTAATGACTTGGTGGAGACCAAAATGATGCTGTTCTTGTGGCTGCTGGGCATTTAAAGCTAAGAGGCCATCTGTGCAAAAGGCTGCCCACCCCAGGCATGGTTCTGCTCAGAGGGGTTTTCTCTGTATTGCTGTAGGATCTTTACCTTGCCATGTAAAACGTCATGAGGTGACTGTTGTTTAAAAGAAACAAAAAACATAAATAAATTATTTTCTCACAAACTAGGAGTACGTGAAAAGGGTTTCTGCCTGCTTAACATTTAGAACTATGTTTGTGCACAGCACAGTAAAGTGAGAGGAAGAGCAGAAAGCATCGTTACTGTTGCAGCAGCTGACGGAGTTGCTGCAGGTGAGGATCGCTTCAGCACGTCGGGTTCTTTATCATACTGTTGGCACACACAAGTCCCTCTGAATTAAAGGCAGGCAATTACCTAAATACTAATTAGTCCCGTAAAGTCTCGATGTCCTGGGCGGAAAATGAAACGGCAGACTCGTGCTGACGAATTAGTCTTCTCCATAGGTTGCTTTGGCAGGTCGCCACACACTGCTGGTTTCCTGCCAGAGAGAAGCTGAGCGCTGCCTCGGCAGCCACAGCCAAAACATACTGCTGGCTGTTCAGACGTTACTACATCAGAATCAAACAGCTTTCATGAGTATTTCTTTATTTTTGTCTTTCAGGGAAAAAACCGTTTTTGATCATCCGAGGCTTCACATCGCTGCGTGGTTGAAGACACGCTGGAGACAGCAGGCACAGATAACTGTCACTGGAAAAGGTCTGCAGCAGCAACAGCACAACATCTGTTCTAATGTCAGATTATCAGAAGTTAAATGCTGCTTCACTGATTATACACAAGATTTGTGGCACAAACACGAGGGCAGGACAGTAAGGAGGATTGATTTTTATTATTAGCTGCTTCTTGGTAAGTAGAAAAATCTAAGTATACACAACATGGCAGAAATGCAAAGATTATACTTTATTGCACATATCACTTTGTGGGAGACGATATTCTGTTACTGCAACAGCACAAAAAACCCCCACAAATATAAATGTTCTCAAAAATGTTAAAGGCAGCTTTAACAAATTCAATCTTATTCAGACATTCTGTATCAAAGACTGAAGGCATCCTGAAATGACTTTTGCCCAGGTCAGTCCGGGCTACAGCTGTGATCCGATTTTAAGTCGTAGGCAGCGTGAATACAACTTCTCATTCATCTTTTTTCCCCCTAAAAATCCTCACTTTATTAAACCAGCAACGTAAACAAGCCACAGGAATGTCAATATACGATAATTCATCCTATAAAATCTCATGTGTGATTGGCTATCTAAGGTTGACTTTGAGAAGGAACGTTCGGATCTCCATTGGCCTTAAGGTCACTCCCACGTGGACGGGTCTTGAAATGTCTTCAGCAGCGGCTTTTCTCCTGGAAAACAGACACATTATGTGAGCACAACCACAAACGACGCAAAGTGTTTTTGGTTGGTTAATCTTTAAACACACCAGCAGTGACACAGGTCAGTGACCAGCAACCAAGTCTCCTCACAAGGAACAAAATAACATGTTGAGCTCCAGAAACACCTTGTAGTATACATTACATTATGAAGCATATCAATCTGTTTATGACTCTTTATGGCTCCCTGCTGGCTTAATTAGCACCTGCAGGGAAACTGTTAAGTCGATGACTACAATCAGAGATTTAAAAGGCATCAGCAGATTTCTATCAGCCCAGCGCTCCTTCAGTACATGGTCACCTGCCAGATGTTGAAAAATCCAGATGTTGCCAGTCTTTATATTACTATATAAAATATTATAAATAATGTAATGAAATTGTGACAACAGTAAACAAAGGCCAAAATCTGCAAATATCAGGGAATCCTCACTATGGAAGTGTGATTGAAGAGCAGTGTACTACAAAGCCAGAATAACGGATTACTGAATTATGTTAAGTGCCGTATATGTTTGCAAATAAGTTTCGTATTGAAGCCATACATTAAAAAAAAAAAAAAAAAAACACTGACTGAAGCGCAGACTGTGCACTTCATTGTCACTGGATTATAAATGTATTCAGTTGGTGATGCAGAAAATGTGTAAATGTTTATATACTTTATTTTGCTGCTGCTACATTTCTTTCACACAGCTGGAACTGCAGCTACGAGCGCACAGAACACGCATCATTTAATCTATTAAATTATTTTCACTTTGATCTGACAACGAACCAAAGTGATTTCCACAGAAGTTCATACCTGGTCTCTGAGATTTTACCACCGACCTCCAAAATGCACAAAGCTCAAAGCAGCTGAGTTGGAATCCATATTAAAAAACGCCCGAGGAGACGACATTCATTGAAATTTAGCCAAGTTTAAATCGAGTCAGACTGGAGAACACATCCAGCTTTGAATCTAGGGTGACGTTCAAAACTGCAGTGGTGAACTAACTGACACAACACTGGTGTCCTGTACCTTTCTCAGGAGTCCAGTCAAAACGTTTCATTTCATCTTTCCACTGATTGGCCGACAGGTTCAACTCAGCCACACCCAGAACCTCCAGAGTTGAAAACAGCTTCTGCACAGACAGGAAAGACGATGGGATTAGTTACAGCAAAACGACATTCCACTGCATTGCAAACGAGAAACGACTGAATGACAGATGACCGTACGGTCGCTTTGAGTGTAACAAGGTTTAAATTGTTTCTGAATGTCTGACCTGCAGGTTGACTGTGACTGCCTGAGAGCTCACTTTGCTCTCTGAGCTCTGGTACTGATGCTCCAGTCTCAGCAGCACTGAGTCTTCATCCCACTGACTGAGTGTCAGCAGGTGGACAGCAGGGGGCAGTGCAGCCAGGAGCCCTGAGAACTAAAAGACAAAGACCCCTCACTCACAGAAACCATGCCTTTAAAAAAAAAAAAAAAAAGATTATTTAATGTATTCCAACCACATTTTCTATAAAATTACTACATAAAGTTGATATGAATTTCGACCAATTACTGGCTCTGAAAACATGTCAGCAGCAGTTGCCACTAAAGGCAACACAGCTTAGCTCAGTTCCCCTGAGAGCGAGTGAAACCATGTCTAAAAAATGCAAATATGTACACAGCAGGACAGAAATGGGTTATAACCAGCAGCATAGACAGTTGGAGACAATGACTCAAAACAAGCAGCAGACTCTCACAGGAACAGCCTGCAGTTTGTACAGTGCAGGTCACAGCACTGTACAAAGCTTTTCTTAAGCTTACATACAGGAGTTTAAGGTGTTTGAACAGGAACCTGCAAGATGGAGGCCAGCTGGTTCTTGCACTGCTAATATTTCAAACACAGATCACATCACCGTGACTTCTGAAACCCGATTAGTGAAGTGTGTTAATAACATGTCTTTAAAATACATGCAGTATTTGTACAAGTACTGTACGAATGTGCATGTGATTGGGTGAATGAGTAGAAAGGCACTATACAAGTACCAGTCCGTTTATCATTTACATACCTCCAGCTGAGTGTTTGGCTTCAGATCTCCATCAGTAAACGTAAGCAGCGGCTGCAACACCATCCCCTCTGCGAGGGGGCGGTGCATGTCGGCAGCAGTCGGCAGGGGATCGAGGGTGAGCAGGAGGCGGCCACGGACCACCAGCCCGTCTGGGAAGATGCCAGAGATCTCGTTGAGAGGTTCACCAACACCACGGAAATCATAGTGGAGCAGCCGGTGGTGGAGCTGAGGGTGAGGAGGTTGGATAGAGAGACTTTAATAAGAACTCCTTGTGTGCACTTAGATGGGGTCAACATGCTAATGGTGATGAGCTACGACTTTTTGCCTCACCATGATCTCCAGTGAACCATTCTGGATGCTGCCTCCACCCTGAGAGCGATCCGTTACCACAGTGAGTTGGTCCACATCATCCTGAAGACACACAAGTGAAAGGAAAACATCACTTGTGATAATTCAATGAACTGACAGTGAATGCTCTTTGTTGCTTGTCTCTCCAAATGGAAGCTAACAAACACACAAACCTTGATATAAGCACGAGAGTTGATTGGGTAGTAGTTTCCAGCAATGGGCTCTGACTGTTTCAGGTTCCAGGTGGGCCAGAAGTCTTTCCTGTTTGGGGGGGACGGGACACACACACACTAAGTGTACAGAATTGGATTCTTTTAATGTAAAACTATCACATAACTGTACAGCTGTCTTACTTTGTATATAATCTGTAAAATACCATCCAAAACAACTGCAACAACTTTAAAAGGTTAAAATGCATTTTCCATCATCAAAAAACAAAAAGCAAACTCTTACTTCCTCTGCAGAACTTCTCTGCCGTTGGAATCAGTGTAGAAATATTCAGAGGTTTTGATGCTGGTGTCCAGACGAGTGATCACCTCCTTCCCCAGGCTGTCACTGAAAGGTCAAGACAGCAAGTGTGACGTGGGTTAAAGGTGGGTGGTGTGGGGAGCATTTTGGCAAAGATTCCTCACTTTTCCTTGAATTTATTTCTCTCGCTCACAAATAAAAAAATAAATAAATGGCTAAAATAGACCTGAAATTATGAGCTAAATCTATTCCCCAGTGGGTGTGCATGGAATCTTATGGTCTAAAATTCCCTCTTTCCATGAATTTATAATCTGACATGGGGAAAAAGATAACGGCGATCTAAGCCAATCACTTGCTATGATATGAGGAAATATTTAGAAGGGCAAAGCTCTGCTACAATATTGCCCCATATGAGGTTTTTCTCCCCTGAAAGATCAGTTGACATTAAGGCACTGAGCTTTTAGAAAGGTTGAAGAGAACAGAAATTTCAACAACCACTTATCTCTAAAAACATCTCCATTACATATGTAGTGTGCACGTGTTAAACTCACTCTATCGGCACAGGTCCCACAGTCCACTCGAGCTCCAGAGCTCTGCTGTCAGCATAGAGACGAACCACCTGAGACACCCAGGGAGCAAACCACTGCCTCACCTCCTGCACCACTGACGTCTGAGGATGAGAGCATTGCAGTACAAAATTAGACGCTGCATATTAGCCTCTAAACAGGGAGGTAAAACATGTTGGCATGTTCATTCTGACACCCACACATATAAAATGACAGCAGCCTATAATTTAGAAGTAAACTGAATAACAGTGTAAAAACAAAGCTTTGCTATGAGGAATCTACGTCTGGATACGAGCAAACATCTCTACCTTAATGATCTCCGTCTTGGCCGTCCGGCTGATGACGAAAGGTGTGGAAGAGTTGGGTCTGAAGATGTAGGCTCCAGAAGGCTGCCTGCTCTCTCATACTTGCTGCTGGCACACATACTGACCTGGCAGTCCACCGCTTTGCCACTAGCATCTGACACGCTGTACGCTGTTCCATTGACCGGCAGCCTGACGGGCCAAGTGACGGGCCGAGCGAGAGGGTTGTACACATTGAGAACTGAATGACAGACAAAAAGACAAGCGAGAGAAAGGCAGCGTCAGCATTCAGTCTTATCTGTAATTACACAGAATGTATTTACAATAACTGTAGCCCAGGTTTTTTAGGCTGTACACCTTGAATACACTGTTTGTTCCGAGGATAAATCTCAGAGGGTCAGAGTGTTCAGAATTACATTTAAGATGACATATTGTGGGTTTTTTTATTATGTTACCGGTGGATGGTTGTTAAACATGGTTTAAATGACAGGATCAGTACATGTACAAGTAAGACTTATGAGCCAAACCTTCAGATTTTAAATGCTCACTTTCAGACAGGATAGTGACTCGGGCACGCAGCTGTGACTCTACCCACTTGCTGTTCAAATGTCTTGATGTATCGTCAGTCATCCAGGTAAGGAACTTTTAAAAATTAATTCTGTTCATCTGGACGTAGAGTTTTCAGTGGGAGAAACATTTCGTCACTCATCCAAGTGACTTCTTCCGTTTCAGCTGACCGCAGGTTTCACTGATCACATTAACTGGGTGGACCATCACATTAGGTTCACCTGGGAGGTTATGGCAGGTTAGCCTTCTTAGACTGTGAGATTTACACCAGTAAAGGGGGACATTTAAAGTTGATGTGTACTGTAAACAAATGCTCACGGGTGAGTATTTAAGGTTTGACTCTCATCATCCACTGGAGCACAAACTGAGTGTCATCAGGACGCTACAACAGACACAGCGGCCAGGGAAGTAGAAGAACATCACATCATGAAGGCCGTTGAGGTTATCACAGTAGATTCGCTCAGCAGACAAGCCGCTGAGAGCAGCCAGACTGTTACTGACTAAAACCTGAAAGAGAGACAACAGTTAGACAAGAAACCTGTGCAAGAAAGTTTGGACTGAAGAACACTTTCTGCTAAAGACATGATAATATATTTTCCTGTACAGAAAATGACAAATTTAGCACAAGTAACTTCTGTTGGGTAAGATAATGTACTGTGAAGCCTGGAGTACCCGACAGTGTTGCCAGCCGTTAGCAAGCTTCCTGGCGTAGTCATTTGCTACGTGTTGCTTTTCTGTGCCCGACACAGCGTCATGGTGCTGAGCCACAGCCATGGCTTTCTCTACCAATGAAAGCAGCCGTCACTCAATCTCTTGTCTGACATCCAATTGGTCTTAGTAACACAAATACAACTTTTAAAGGGTATCCATATTCTCTACCGGTTCACCAATTCACTGTTGTGGGGAGGCTGGAGCCCATCCCAGCTCTCCTACATCCTGGACAGGTCCATCACAGGAGTAGCACTTGAAGACAGTCAACCATTTATGGTCATGCTATTACATGTTAACCTAATACGTAAATCTTTAGACTGTGGCAGGAAGCCAGAGTACCTACAGTATGCCTATGCAGAACCCACTAAGGAGACACAAAAAAGATTCAATCAAATCTTACTCATGGTCTGGCTTTCACCTTCCCCAAAGGGTCCTTTTCCTGGAAGCTGGACCACCAAATACCTCCAGCTGGTTACAAGTCTATTAAGAGGGAAAAAAATGTAAACACAATTTAAAAAGTCACACAGGTATAAATTTTCCACCATTAAACCTATATTTCCACATCTTAAGGTAGTTCTATAGACGCAGGATACCAGTGATAGCTTTATTAAGTGCCAGCTAACAGTGTGCTTCATGCTATATATTAGCATTTATTTGCTTACAGTTCATGTTAAGAGTTAGATAAACTTTGTTTTCACAGAACAAAATTTAAAGCTTGTTAGTGTAATGTGACAATGTTATACTTATCTAGCATATGTCATGCTAACATTCTTAAAGTTTGAATGTTAGCATGCTAACTACCATCTACACTAAAACAATTAAATTTTTCTGAAAGCTCTAAAGTAGTGGGACAGGACTTACAGTTACAGAGGTAATTCTAGAAAAGCAGAAGTTTGAATGTTGTGATGTCGTCGACACAAAGTGTAATGCCGAGCACACTGTAAAATCGCCCCGCACAAAGTAAATCTCAGAGTACCTGCAGGTTGCTGTTGCTGATCCTCTCATATCGCTTCAGCGCTGGTCTGCTTGTAAAGTAGCCAGTCCAGAAATCATGAGCGTCGTCTGCATAGGGGAAGAAATCATCTGTCTTCAATGGCCTGGATAGAAAACCAATGGATTTAGCTGACATTAAAATGCACAAGACGACACTTTTTACAATAGAGTTTAACACCAACAGTGCTGCTAGAACAAGAAAACATTATCCTGCCCCTTTAAAGTTCACAGTACCAGGTGAGGTTTGCTCGGTGCAGCTCCTGCAGGTAACAGGACGGTGTAGAGTAGAGCACGTTGACTTTGCTGCCATTTGCCTGCCGGGCATTTACATAGTGGATCAGCTTGTCCAGGTTCTTGTACCACAGGTTGGCATTCTCATATTGAAAGTCTGAGCCCATGGTCATGATGATGTGGTTGGTCTTATAGACCGTAGACTAAAAAAGGAAGAGGAAATAATGCTTAACAGATTAAACTAAACAAAAAGGAAGAAAAGGGAAGAGTGAAATTAAACAATTCACACATCTCTTCAATCACACACACCTCACACTATTCAAAGCACATTTATATGATGGCTAAAGTGGTGAATGTGGATTATTAAAGGAGGACATTGCATTACACTATCTGTAGATGTCTTTATTATTATGATCATGACAGGTTCATAAAATAAAACCAGACAGGTTGAGAAAAGATTTATGGGGACCTGCATGAAGATATGCTGACATTACTTGAAACAAGAGGTTCCTACTGAAATTTTACATGTCATGTTAGCTAGTCACAGCTGTATATGGGCTGGGATAAAAAGCACAGCATCCCTTCTGCTTCCTCTTTTTCTAAATCAGAAAGCGTTGTTTGATGTCTTTTGATTTAACATGAGCATTTTTTTCATAGTGTTAGTTAAACATGCGGTGTTAAGAACACCACGTGACTGATAAATCAGTGTCTCTGTGCGCCAGTGTGGAGTTGTGTCCAACCTGACTGTTGGCGATGACGAGGAAGCATCCCACCACATCATCAACATTATAGTCTTCAAGATCAGGATCGTCTCTGATAGGCGGGTCACTGCAGAGCTGGTCCCAACAGAAGCCCTCAGGAGGGTTGTAGCCATTAGGAAGGATCCCTGTTGGTTAACGGGGGCAAACGGTTAAAAAATAATGTGACACCGTCCTGTTGCTGAGTCCAGAAGTCATTAACATAAAGGGATGAAGAAAGAAACTTTGCATACCAGTAAAGAGGTCAGCCATTGGAGGAGTGAGGCTGTCGGAGGCTCTCCATAGAAGCTCCTGCTCCTTATTCCTCATCCTGCGAGCCCGGTCTTGATAGTCTAGACGACCAAAGAAGAAGCCATCGAATCCCATCTGCAGCAAAAGACAGAAAGTTAATGGTTAAAGGAAATTCAAATGGAAAGCCAGTGAACTAAATTGTGCCTTCATGTAATAATGCAGCATTCTGGAAATAAGCCCATTTGATTCATTGCAGAGCAGCAAATCTGATAATGACGATACAGCCAAAAATTTGTAATGAGAAAACGGAGAGTCTTTCTCGACGTGAGTGCAACCTTCTAACTCTAATTAGCCTCAACTCTCTTCTTTAACTGATAAATTCTCCCATTTTAAGTCTCACTAGAAATCAGGCCTTCCTTAAGGTGACCAATTATGCTCATCCTTCTATTCTGCCCTATACTGCTGATATTAAACATGGCCAACGTTTGAAAGTGTGACAGTGAATGAGCTGAGCAATTCTGAAGTGTGACTCGTGCAAAACTCGAAGAATAAACATAAAGAGCTATGCTACCTGTGCAAACATGGAGGCGTGTTCCCGGGCGTGGCCAAAGGGGTCGATGTGCCAGGTGACGCGGGGACGGCCAAAGGCTCCAAAAGTCTCATTAAGGAACCTCAGACCAATGGTCATCTGGTCAATGACGGCGCTGTAGTGTGTGGCAGCCTCGTCGCTCATACACCAACCACCATTCACAAATTCCAGACGGCCTGCGGGAGGAGCAGCTTTTGGTAAGGATGCACTGAAACACTTAACGCAGCTGTATAGTACTGAATGGGTATTTACCTTCATTAACCAGCTGTTTGACTGTCTGCTGCACGCTGGAGCTCTGACTCTTCCACCAGCGGTAGAAAAAGGCCGTCTCCACATAGATGAACCTCCTGTCTTGATTCTTCAACAACTGATCCACAACTGAGTCCAGGATGTACTGACCAGCGTGCTGGATGTCATTACGATCTACGTACACAAATGTGCACAGATTTAGGACAAAAGAGACGTTATTTTGTAACACAGTCAATGCTTCAAGAAGTGGTCAGAATTTAGTTGCTGTGTGTCACAGTTTGAAAAATATTTATTTGCACTAACGTATCTTAACAGCAAGAAAGTATATGTGCTCATCTGCATTCATGCATATGCCCAAACAAACCACCCTCAGTGCAGATGAGTTCTGCTTACATATTAACCCAGACTGGAAATCAATATCAGATGGTAAATAATGGTAAATGGCCTGCATTTGTATAGCGCTTTTCTAGTCCCTAAGGACCCCAAAGCGCTTCACACTACATTCAGTCATTCACCCATTCACACACACATTCACACACTGGCGATGGCAAGCTACATTGTAGCCACAGCTGCCCTGGGGCACACTGACAGAGGCGAGGCTGCCGGACACTGGCGCCACCGGGCCCTCTGACCACCACCAGATGATGGTCACCTGCACAACACCTGGCCTTACAACTTACTATAAACAACATGTGACATTAAAATAAGCAAGCTCGACAATCAATTGCACTAAAAGCATAAAACTCTAAAGCAATGAAGAAGTAAACTGTTGCAGTAAACAGTACATTATGAGGCAGCGTGAAATACACGACAGAGTATAAAATGAAACAAAGGTGTTTTAATATCGTCTTCTGATACATTTCAACAGTAGCTCGGGCCACTTCGGGGGTGGGGTGCCCTCGGCCTCTCAGCCTGGGGCTCGGTCACTCTGGCGCAGCTGGCTGCCGGCGGAGCTCCCGGGCGCGTCACTGCAACTCCCCCTGGCTTCTGCTCCGCAGCTGCTGAGTGAGCCCTCATCTGGGACTCTCCTCAGCTCTTTCTGGGACAGTGGCACAGCTGCCCCTCTGTTGTCTTCCTTGGTCTCTTGTGCGAGTGTGAGAGTAAACACAGAGCAGGAGGTTGGCTAATAGCTTCACAGTGTTTTTTCTGTATGTGTCACACTGACCTCCATAGTAGTACTGGTCCACAGTCTTGAGCCAGCCAACGTCATCATGTGTGTGCGGGACCAGGTGGACATTCAACATGCCCGGCTTGGTGGCATGACATGACTGCACACAGACACACACTCTATGAATACAGCTGTACTGCTCTGTCGGAAGAGTCATAATGTCGACAAATATTCACTCCAAAAAGTGATCGTCTGCCAAAAACTGATTTCTGGTATTTACCAAAAAAGGATTGCTCGCATTTAAACTGCTATACATAACTTGTTAGTCTATAATATGTGAAACCTATATCAAATGTATCCCTCATGAATGATACAAGTCATCTTGAGCCACAAACAACATTCCTGTAACAAAGTAGAAGCTGCAATCAGTTTTTGGCAGTGACTTTTATATATCCTTTATTTATGCAGTTAAAAGAAGCTTGTTGACATTAAAAACGTGTTTTAAAGAAGAATCTGGCCAAGAGGACAGCAGATATTGAAAGACATCTAACAATAGTTCTGTAAACATATTTTAAGTGGAAAAAAATGATGGAATTGGTTGTAATGTAAGTGCAATAAGACAGAGTTGAAAAAGATGTAACTTTAAAATGTTATATCTAGCCCCTTTGTAAAGCCTGTTGACCGAAGTCTATTTGCCAACATAGGTAAAGATATTACACATAAAAACACAGGTAGACATTGGAAATCAGTTTTTGGCAGGCGGGCACTTTTTTGGCACAACACCAGCACTTCAATGTATGTGAGCACAGTCATGTGAGTGAAACAGAAAGTAGCGCTAACAGCTCCACTGAGCTTTTTGACATGTACCTTAACCCTAACACATGTAAATAAAATACAAAAGCGCGACATAAAGTAGCTAACCTCGTATCCGCAGGTTGGAACGTCTGTTTTCTTCTCGCCGAGAGGAAAACTTAAAACCACGCTGAGGATAAACAGGAGAGCTGCCCGCCATGTTGGAAAACAACCCGAAAATCATGTGACATCTGTTTATGTTGAGGTGGGTCACGTGACCGTCACCCTGTCTACCGCATCTGACTTGAAGGCACTGGGGAAAAGTAAGCGACAAACCGCGGAATGAGAGGACTCAGCGAAAATAAACATAAGTTAACATGACAAACACTGACATTACATTACAGTGATATATAAAACACCCAGCTCGCCCCTGCGGGCGGTTTATCCTTCAAGCTCGGGTCCTCTACCAGAGGCCTGGGAGCTTGAGGGTCCTGCGCAGTATCTTAGACTGCGCTCTTCTGGACACACACACACACACATATATAGAATCATATATATATATATATATATATATATATATATATATATATATATATATATATATATATATATATCACTGTATATAATGTATGTAATCACTGTACTGTTTATATGATAATAAACAGAACAGTGATAATAAACAAAGAAAGGTAAAAATTAAGTTAGTTAAATATATATCAATTAATTTGTACCCTTCCTGACACTAAGCAAGAGTTCTAGCATTTGCAGCCCAATAATAAAACTAAAAACATGGCAGACCAAATCCACCCTCAAGTTTAGACTTAGATAGATGAACTTTTGATATCCTATGATTTTTATAGCCCCAAACAAATGGTAATACTACTGACTCGATCATTTGAAAAATTGCTTATTCAAAAAGATAGGTACGTTTAAAAACAGACATAAGAATTTAGGGAGAGAAACCATTTTGATTGCATTTATGCGACTCATCATGCAAACAGGGAGAGCCCTCCATTTCTCAATGTCCTTTTACAGTTTTTTCAACTTGTTCAAGATAATTCAACTTAAAGATCAATTTAGGATCATTGGGCAAAAGAACACCAAGGTATTTAAGTCTGTCTGTAATTTTCTTTCTTTCTTTCTTTTTAAATTATAAATATGTATTTATTTGATTTGATTTCCGGTTGTAACAGACAGGACAGACATGACTGGGTGATAAGACAGGGAGAAAGAATGAAAGAAAGAGAGGGGGAGAAAGAAAAATAGAGGGGAGAAGAAAGGTACGCAAGATCGACAGCGCACAATGTGCTTTGAGGTAGCAGCCAAGAAAGGTTTGTGTCTGTGAAAACCCGTGTGTCCGCCTGTGTGCACACCTGTGTGGATCAGCATGCTTGTATTCAAAAGGTTTCTCCATGTAACGATCTGCTAGGGAGTGTGGGGAGCCATAGCCCCGTCCCCCAGGGCATGAAGCATGTATGGAGGAGATCCAGGCCCCAGACATCCAGAGGCCCCAGAATACGAGGACCCAAGGAGGACCACCAGGGGGGCAACCGTGCCACCCTCCTGGGAAGAGCTGAGGAGAGCCCTAAATGAGAGATCACCCAGCAGCCACAGAGCAGAGGCCAGAGGGAGTTGCAGTGGCGTGCCTGCGGGATCTGCCCAATTGCCAGAGAGAATTAGGCCTCAGGCCCAGAGGCTAGAGGCCTGAGTGCACCCCACCTCCTGGAAGGGGCCCAGCCGGGCCACGGGCGCCAGGCCCTGCCAATCGGCCACCAGGAGTGAGTCGGCACATACATGGGCGCTCAGCACCAGACACCAAGAACCACCAACACACCAATGTCTGAGGGCATCAGCCACTGGCAGGGAGTGCAGTGAGGGAAGATAGGCCTCCAAACCTCAGAGAGCCTGAGATGTTCCCAGAGAGGTGGAGTCTAAGACCCAAGCTGACATATAGACACAGACGGTGCATTCCCACCCCCATATACACAAACTCACCCGACGTGGAGACAGACACAAAGAGTCTAACTCTATATCTCAGGTCCAGGTACCTCCGCCCTCAGAGGGGCAAACCGGACCCAGGAGATGTAACCCTTCTCTCTGGGATGGAGGAAAGCAAACCGCAAAAAGCAGGGAGGCCCCGCATCTCAGACCCCAATCTGACGGCCAGCACCTCCTCCCAGTCCCCCTGCCCAGACGGTTAACAGAATGGGGGTGAGTGAAGACCCCAAACCTCCCTCCACCCGCTCATATGTAGTGTTGCTGCGTCCTGTTCTTAAGTGCATTTAATTATTATTGTCTGTAATTTTAAAAAGCAAAGTTTTCAAGAAATCAACATCCAGGTTTGCAGTTAAAACCACAAACTCACTCTTCTACCAGTTAATTGTATAACAAACAACCTCACCAGATCTAATAGTACAGGAACAGATCGCTCAGGATTTGACAGGACCAAAACAACATCATCTGCATATATATTCCACAATCACATAGGGATGGGGGTGGGGGGTGGGGTGGGGCTCGTGTTTAGAATTAGAATTAGAATTCAACTTTATTGTCATTGCACATGCACAGGGCAACGAAATGCAGTTTGCATCCATCCAGAAGTGCTTTAGTGATATAGATATATTACAATATATAATAGCAATAATATAGATATGTAAGTATATTACAGAAATTGGTCTATTATGGTATGTTATAATGTACACGGTATGAAGTATGTTGTGAATATTCTATAACTATAAGTATGTACAGGCTGTAGTGAGTACAAGCTATGTACAGGCTATGAACAGGATATAAATATGAAAAACTATACAGAATATGAAATAATGATACTGATGTTTGTTGCATTTGAAATTATCTGACAGTTAAAATGTTTTATTATTTGTACTGCTCAAAATGACACTGTGTAATCTGTTACCAGATTCAACTGGCTTCTCTCAAAAAGTAAAATAACCCCCCCACCACTTTAATCACACTCTAGATCTTGTTTTAACATACGACATAGAAACTGAACATTTAACAGATAACTCGTAAGCTGGAGATGAAATGGTGTGCAAAAATGTAGTAGATCATCATTTAGCCTGCTTTATTAAAAAAGCCCTCCATAAAGCTAGAACATCTTACTATTCATTACTATTGATTAGCTATGTGCAATATCTCAGTCTTTCCTGGACCTCCTGTGTTGTACCAGTGCCAAAGACTTCACGCCCCAAGGACCTCAACAGCTACAGGCCGGTGGCTCTGACATCCCACCTGATGAAGACCCTGGAGCGGTTGGTCCTGGCTCAGCTTCGGCGCCTAATAAGCTCATCACTGGACCCACTTCAGTTTGCCTACCAGCCTGGCATTGGAGCGGATGATGCCGTCATTCACCTCCTACATCGTTCCCTCGCTCACCTGGAGACCGCTGGAAGCACTGTGAGAATCATGTTCTTTGATTTCTCCAGTGCCTTCAACACCATTCTTCCCTCGGTTCTAAAGGACAAGCTGGTGAACTCTGGAGTGGACCATCACCTCACTACCTGGATCCTGGACTACCTCACCGACCGACCACAGTATGTGAGGACTCAGGGCTGTGTGTCGGACAGGGTCGTCTGCAGTACGGGGGCCCCACAGGGAACGGTTCTGGCTCCGTTCCTCTTCACCATCTACACTGCAGACTTCTCCCACAATTCCACCCAGTGCTTCCTGCAGAAGTTCTCTGATGACTCTGCAATAGTCGGCCTCATCACTGATGGGGACGACAAGGAGTACAGAGGTCTGACCCAAGACTTTGTGGACTGGTGCCAGCTGAACTACCTCCAGATCAACGCCAGTAAAACCAAGGAACTGGTGGTAGACTTCCGCAGGCACAAGCATTCTCCACTGCAACCACTGAACATCCAAGGTATGGACATTGAGGCTGTGGACAGCTACAGGTACCTTGGTGTTCATCTGAACAATAGACTGGACTGGACTCATAACTCAGACGCCCTCTACAGGAAAGGGCAGAGCAGGCTGTACCTGCTGCGGAGACTCAGGTCGTTTGGAGTGGAGGGCCCACTCCTGAAGAAATTCTATGACTCTGTTGTGGCTTCTGCTATCTTTTATGGCGTGGTCTGCTGGGGCGGCAGCATCTCTGCTGGGGACAGGAAGAGACTGAACAGGGTGATCCGAAGGGCCAGCTCTGTTCTAGGATGCCCTCTGGACCCAGTGGAGGTGGTGAGTGACAGGAGAACGGCGGCTAAGCTGTCATCCCTGATGGACAACATCTCCCACCCCATGCAGCAGACTGTGACAGCACTGAGCAGCTCCTTCAGTGGGAGACTGCGGCACCCACGGTGTGGGACGGAGAGATTTCGCAGGTCTTTCCTCCCCACTGCTGTCAGACTCCATAATAAAGACTTTAACTGATCAAGCACACACATCCATACATATGCAATAATACTAAGTGCAATAATCCTTTCTGTCATCGTTGTATTTTTACTCAGTTGTATATAGTATTTGTATTTGTATTCTATTTTTATCTTATTGTATATTTATTTTATTTTATTCTACTGTATATAGTATTTTATTTTATTCTATTCTGTACAGTTGTGTACTGTATTTATTCTTATTGTATTCTAATTTTTGCCTCATAACTTTTGCACTGTCCACTTCCTGCTGTGACAAAACAAATTTCCCACGTGTGGGACTAATAAAGGTTATCTTATCTTATCTTATCTTATCTTTCCATGTTTTGTGCAATATTTTTGGCTCATGTGCCATATCTTTAGTGTGTGCAATATTTATGGTCCTGTGCAATATTTTGGTCTCAGTGGTATCTCAGTGGCATTACCACCCTAAACGACCATAGCCACTCCATCCAGCCAACGATCGTGGCTCAAGAGTTGGGAGGTCGCCTTGTAATCGGAAGTTTGCTGGTTCGAGCCCTGGCTTGGACAGGTGCGGTCGTTGTGTCCTTGGGCGAGACACTTCATCTGTTGCCTACTGGTGGTGGTCAGAAGGCCCGGTGGCGCCAGTGTCCGGCAGCCTCGCCTCTGTCAGTGCGCCCCAGGGTGGCTGTGGCTACAATGTAGCTTGCCATCACCAGTGTGTGAATGGGTGGATGACTGGATGTGTAAAGCGCTTTGGGGTCCTTAGGGACTAGAAAAGCGCTATACAAATACAGGCCATTTACCATTTCACCCCTATTTATTTTATTATATAACTGTCCTTGTATACACCCACAATGTTTCTGTTTCAATGTTTCTTACGCATACACCATGTATATAGTTGGTTATTTTTTTCCCTCGTTGTACATTGTTTTCTCTTCTTTACTTTCATTGCATCTCCAGCCACTGTACTTAAGGGAAGTTGGGACAATGTAAAAGACTTTCTTTAGGCAATTGCATTTGAATTACCTAAATTCATGACAGGCATTCAAGCAGTAATGCCTGGACTGAGAAACAAACACACCAAGCTTCTGTGTTGTTTGAGCCAGAGACTGGACTTGTGGATGAACAATACAAACATTTTATGTTTATTATGTCAGTAATGTAACTTGCAATAAAAAGTTATGGGAAGCTTAGACTTAGTTTCAGAATAATTACATCTGATACTTTGTTTTATTGAAAAGGTTATTAATGTTTTAAATTGTATGACAAATAAAATAATAAATTACTAAAAAACACCAGCTACAATATTGGTAATATGTGTGTTGTTCAGCAGAACAGTGTCCAGTATGTTAGTTGATATACTTTATTTATATTTGAAAACAAAAGTTGGCATTACAAGGAGTGTTTTTAATTCTTAATTTTCAAATAAACATACAGTGTTTATATTAAGTGTTGAATTAGAAAAAGATTCAAGGATATTATGTCAGACAATGGCAGTAAGAAACATAGTGTTAAAATAGCTGTATATAGCATTATCTCTTTGACCTGAAGATTAATCTTGAGAAGAGGTCAAAGGTCAGTTATCGTTATGGGGTCTTGCTATATGCTATGACACAAACATAGCACAGTTGTAAGTATCATAGTTTCTAGGCTCTATCCTGTGTTCACACCGAACGCGATGGACGCGAATAGAGCGTCAGGTTTACATGTAAAGTCAATGGAAAGGCGCGATGACGCGCGATTGCGGGTCCCGCGAAAATTCGGAAGCAGATTTGCGTCGCGAAAACGCCAAAACGCGTGAAACGCGCGTCAGTGTAGCGCGTCTGGCGCGTTTGACTCGCGAATAAAACCACGCGCGTGAGTTTTTGTGTTGCATTTTGTGCATACGCGCGTTTCGCGTCTACCGCTCGAGTTGGAAAAATCTGAACTCCAGCGTCAAATCGCGCCGCGACAACCAATCAGGAGCCTGGTGACGTGGCTGTTACCTAGGTCAAAGGGGCAGATCCAGCCAAAGCCTTTCATACTTCAATGGAGGGGAAGGCTAATCAATGCGGTAGCAAACAACTCGGAGCTGTACAACACCAGCTGCTTTCAGTACCGAGACAGGAATAAAAAGGACCGAGCTTGGAGGAAGATATGTGAAGAGATCGGGCAACCTGGTAAGTTCATTCATTTCTCTTTTGAAAGTTTTCACTGACCCGGGGAAGCCGCACAAAAGCTAGCAAGCCACCGCTATTTTCCCACTGACGTACAAATACCGTTCTGCTTTTATGCATGTTGTCATTTAGGAATATATTTTATTGTTTATTAATAAACAGCACACAGTGGTCCCGCTGTTCATCCGTCACTGCTTTGCTTTTTCGCTGATTTTTTATTGCACAGTACAGCATTGCATTCTGCAGCCTGATTGACAAATCTCCTGCGCTTGCCAAATTTATCACGTTTGGTTTTGATAACCATCGCGTCCAATAGAAAAAACAGCACAAAAACACCCATAACTATGAGCCTCATTCGGAAATACACACCTGCACCGTGAGGGAAAAAGGCGCACGAAAGTGGCGGGCAGATGAAGACAAACCGCGGCATAATAATACTTTTACGTTTTGCAATCTACAAAGGTTTGCACTTTGAGAATCAATTGTGAGAACTGTGACCAGGGGCTAGTTATTCTGAGAACCCCTGCAATAAATGAGGGACCACTGTCTACTCTACGATTATTATATCCAACCTGTTAACATTTAATACTGTATTGATAGAACCAACTGATTCTGCAGCAGAGCATCCCCTGTTGCTTCTCCTGGCTCCCCAGTCCCTGAGCTCCTGCTGCTGCACCCACAGATATGTACAGCAAGCACTGATACCTTTTTAGTCGGTGGGATTCCCTTGTGATCACCTTTACTAAATATCTACAACCAATCTGATTATATCCTGTTATTGTTTTTGTTTTTTTTTTCAATGTTGAAATTAAAATCTAGTAGCAGCCTTCTCATTTCTTTGTGTTTTGTGCTGTTTTACAGGCCCACAGAGGAGGACGGCTCCGAGGCAGATGAGGGACGGGTCCCAGGACGGTCCATCGGCGGTGGAGCTGGCCATCCTGGAGTCCCTGAAGAGGCCACACCAGTCTCCAATGGAGCATTTCCTCCTCAGCCTTGTTCCTGCTCTGGAGAGCAGCTGGTCCTTTTTATTCCTGTCTCTCTGTAAATTCTTATATTTTATATATTTATGTTTAATGTTTTTCTGTTTGAGACTTTTAATATTATTTCAAATAAATGTTTATAATGACTAATGTCTCAGTTCTACTACACAGCAAATGTTGGCACACAACTTGACACATGTAGAATTTATTTCATATTATACTAATGACAAAATATACTGATACAGTGGGATGCAGAAGTTTGGGCAACCTTGTTAATAGACATTATTTTCCTGTATAAATCGTTGGTTGTTACAATAAAAAATGTCAGTTAAATATCATACAGGAGACACACACAGTGATATTTGAGAAGTGAAAAGAAGTTTACTGGATTTACAGAAAGTGTGCAATAATTGTTTAAACAAAATCAAGCAGGTGCATCAATTTGGGCACCACAAAAAAGAAATGAAATGAATATTTAGTGTATATCAATGTGTGTGTCTCCTATATGATATATGGGGTGCCTTTGTCTGGATGTGCTTCCCATCCAGAGCTGCACAGCACAGAGGAAAGTTCCAGCGCTCCTGGAATCCCTCTGTGATGGACCGCCAGTCTCCAGGTGAAGGCACAGCCATGAAGTCGTCCACTAGACAGTCCCAGATGGACGTCGCTGCCTGGGGGGTGATCTGGCTCACCGTGGACACACCGACTCTGAAACTGAACGCGATGGTCCTGAAGGAGTCCCCGGTGACAAGGAACCTGGACAAAATTGTTCAAAATCAGTATTATGTGTACTGCAGTTACAAAATACATCATTCAAATTCCAAAATACTTTTGTGATGTCAGATATAAATCACAAAACTTAAATCTTACATAAAACATTTTGTAATTATAAGGATAATTACAAAATGTATATTAGATAATATCTAAAACAGTTGTGTTTTGTTTTAACTTTAACATATCATAATTTGATTGGTAGCAACTTTTGCCACTACAGTGAGCCAATCACTCATAATTCCTAAACATGTCAATCAGGTAGGAATGAAGTAAGACATTAATAGAAATAAAGAGTTGTGTGTTGACATGTAGCCCTTTCCTTGCTTAAATCATTAATATTTTTGAAAAATTAATCTGTGATAAGACAGCTTATCAAGATAGAACCATGTAACTAGAGATGAACCAAACTGTTCACAGTTTTATCTAACTCTGTTTTAATAAAGGCTGTGACCCCTGCTATAGAGTCTGACAGCTGCAGGGATTATATACAAATATTCAACTATCCCAGAATTAAACCAGGTCTAAATAAAAAGGAGTGAGTATCACTACAAAGGTTAACTCAGTGGTCCTAATGCTACAGTTTGATATCAGCAAACACCGAGCGCATACATTGATGTGACACCACAGCCATGCTATCATGCAAACACTGATAACAGCATAAATCGAATTAAATCGGGACTTGATGAGACCTTCTGAGTATCACTAGAAATATTATAAAGAGTCGTCTCTGTACCACAGTTTGCTTTCAGTAAACACCGACAGCATTCACTGTTAGCATAGCACATCCATGTTAGCAGTGTATAACTGGATGGATTAGCATATTAGCACAGATATCAATAAAGGACTACCGTATTAAATAGTTTTACTAACCTCAGGCAGACGGACAGGCGCTCTGCAGGTGGGATTGAGCGTCTGTAGTTGGTGTTTAAGCGGGCGATGCTGGGACCGACGAGGGAAAGCAGGTCCTCAAACTGGCCGACGGTGATAGCGCTGGAATCGGCCGTCATCCAGGCGCAGCTCCTGGAGCAAGTGGTGAAACTCACCAAACTGCTCATGCCTCTGGAGGACCTGATGGACCCAGGTATGGCGAGGACGTCTTTTACGCCGCTGCTCTGCTCTCCACAGTACATAGAGAAGGGAGACTCTCTCTTCAAGCGCTAGCTCGATAGCTGCCATCTTGCAAAGATACCAGTCTGGCACAACTCCCTCCCACATTCCTCCCACATTTCCGGTTCACGCGCGTCAAAATATCATATTTTGAGGCGCGATGGATTTTTCTTGGACACGCGTTGAGACGCGAATGTACACGCGTCAAATTAGGGGCGTTTGGGGCGTTTTATTCGCGTCCATCGCGTTCGGTGTGAACACAATTGGCGCGGCTAGCATTTTAATATCTGTTAAATGGTGTCATTGCTAACATATACCTGTTTTACAGCATGGTGAGTAGCGAGAACGCTAAGTTATTGTTAGCTTCGATAAGAAAAATGTGAAGATGTAATATTACCATGAGCTATATGCTAATGTTATTCACTCAAGCAAACATCTGTTACTGATTTGCTGCTTTCTAATATCTATGTTTATTTCTGGATATACCTATACCTACGTGCTTATATTACATCCCATATAAAGGGTGACAACGGCAGTAACTATAAATGACCATAAATTAACTGTAAATTACATTGCAGTGAGCTCCATTCTTATAGTTTTATTACGTGCACACGCAGTTGGCAACCGTAACCAAGGCGAGTGTTTAAATGCACTTCCACAACGTTCCATTCGTTCTTTTGTGCTCGCTCGTGAACTTGTCTTGACCTGCTCCAAACTCAGCTTGTGGAAAGATAACTTTTGGAGAATATTTCTACAGAAAGCGGAATTTACTAGAAAGCGACAGTACAAACGACTCGAAGAAGTCGTTTGTACTGTCGCTTTATGACGTGTTTCGTCATAACAGCAAAGCTGGCTGGCTCGTCATGGATCCGGACTCATTGAAAGTCACCTGGCTGGTACGTTTCAAAGATTCTTCAATTATTTTAAGAGTCACTAGACAACTATAATAATTTAACAAGTTCCAGTGTGAATATCAAATTTTAATGTGATCAAAATATGTGTATTCCAAGATTTTTCCCGGTAAATTGCTTGTATGCTTTAAATTTTGTGGGACAGCTGTAGAATTTATTAACGAGTGGCGTATGAATGTGAAAAAAGATGTTACTTTGATTGAAGGCTTCAAATTTGACACTGCCCCCCAATAAAATGGTTAAACTAGCTTAACGGACAAAGATTAGTAAAATACTCCCCAAAAAAAGAATAAAAATAAAATCAGTTTCTATGGTAACAGCATTTCGTCACAATGATAGAACATAAAGGTGAACACACCAGATCCCCTGTAGCTCCTAACATCATTTTCTTCTCTGGATCAAAAGCTTCATTAGGTAAACTATAACGTTTTTTCCCAGCTACATAACGCAGTGATAAAAAAAAAAAAATCAAAATAAAATAATATAAAAATAATATTGAAAACATTAAGCATAGTCAAAATAATCATGAAGTCAAACCTTTATGTGTGTGTTTTATTTTGTGTTTTATTTTAAAAATATGTGCTTGGAGTTCCACTGCCTTTGTTTGTATTGGGAACATTTAGGACATGAAATTGGTACATTAAACCTCTGATGCTGTTTCAAAATGTGTTACATTGTTAATGAAAGAATTGTAATAAATAAATAAGAGAATGAGCTGCCTAGTTAGTTATACATTTCCTGTAGTATATTTATGTAACAAGCTATTTATGTCCAGTTATTTAAAAATGAGTACCTATTATCCATTACCTACTCCAACGTAGTGTTTGCATAAAGGTTTAAAAAGGACAAATAAAACAAAATGAATGTATACAAAATAAAATAGTGTTACCATAAAAGTGTAGTGTGCACAGAGTGAGTTGCCTTGGTGGAGGTTTGGTGCTCTTCTATTAAAAATGGATGTTTCACTTAATGATGTGAACTTAGTTGACATCTTTTGATCTCACATGAAAAAGTCGAAGTGTCACTCAGTCTGACATAAATGTAGCCTAAAATGCTCTTCTGTCATCATCTGCTCAAACTAACAGATGTAGGTCTGTTGCTTTAGCACTGGCTGTTTATTACATTCCTAATGTTATTTTAAACTTGTTTCCTTACAGACTGTCTTGACTATGTGGTTGAGCGTCCTGCAGAAGAAGGCCTTCCTCAAGTCATCAGGATCCTGGATGATAGTCTCCTGAACGCCATCTCTTCTGATGAAGCACAGGACACTGATGCCCAGCGTGTCGGTGACGGTGAGTATATCCCTCCCTCAGTCTTCCCCTTTTCTCATAAAGAACTGGATGCTGATGCGTGTCAGCGAAGTGCAAGATGAAAAAACCCTCCCTGAAAATAAGGAATCAATGCTGGAAAGTCATTTTATTACACTGAGGTCTGTTTGTTGCAAATATCTTTCACTTGTCTTTATGTCTTGTAATATTTAAGTGTGTATTTATGTCTTCTAGTGCTGGTAAGTAACTTTCTTGCACTGAGGTCTGTTTATTGCAAATATCTTTGACTTGTTTTTATGTCTTATAATGTTTATGTGTGTATTTATGTCTTGTAATGTTTATATGTGTATTTATGTCTTGTATTGCTGGTAAGTAACGTTCTTGCACTGAGATCTGTTTATTGCAAATATCTTTGACTTGTTTTTATGTCATATAATGTTTATCTCTGTATTTATGTCTTGTATTGCTGGTAAGTAACTTTCTTGCACTGAGGTCTGTTTGTTGCAAGTATTTTTCACATGCTTTTATGTCCTGTAATGTTTATATGTGTATTTATGTCTTGGATTGCTGGTAAGTAACTTTCTTGCAATGAGGTCTGTTTATTGCAAATATCTTTCACTTGTTTTTATGTCTTATAATGTTTATGTGTGTATTTATGTCTTGTAATGTTTATATGTGTATTTATGTCTTGTATTGCTGGTAAGTGACTTTCTTGCACTGAGATCTGTTTATTGCAAATATCTTTGACTTGTTTTTATGTCATATAATGTTTATGTGTGTATTTATGTCCTGTAATGTTTATAAGTGTATTTATGTCTTGTATTGCTGGTAAGTAACGTTCTTGCACTAAGATCTGTTTATTGCAAATATCTTTGACTTGTTTTTATATCTCATAATGTTTATCTCTGTATTTATGTCTTATATTGCTGGTAAGTAACTTTCTTGCACTGAGGCCTGTTTATTGGAAATATCTCTCACTTGTTTTTATGTCTTATAATGTTTATGTGTGTTTTTATGTCTTGTATTGCTGGTAAGAAACTTTCTTGCACTGAGGTCTGTTTGTTGCAAATATATTTGACTTGTTTTTATGTCTTGTAATGTTTATGTGTGTATGTATGTCTTGTAATGTTTATGTGTGTATTTATGTCTTGTAATGTTTATGTGTGTATGTATGTCTTGTAATGTTTATGTGTGTATTTATGTCTTGTATTGCTGGTAAGTAACTTTCTTGCACTGAGGTCTGTTTATCGCAAATATCTTTGACTTGTTTTTATGTCTTGTATTGCTGGTAAGTAACTTTCTTGCACTGAGGTCTGTTCATTGCAAATTTCTTTGACCTGTTTTTATGTCTTATAATGTTTATATTTGTATTTATGTCTTATAATGTTTATGTGTGTATTTATGTCTTATATTGCTGGTAAGTAACGTTCTTGCACTGAGGTCTGTTCATTGCAAATATCTTTGACCTGTTTTTATGTCTTATAATGTTTATATTTTATTTATGTCTTATATTGCTGGTAAATAACTTTCTTGCACTGAGGTCTGTTTGTTGCAAATATCTTTGACCTGTTTTTATGTCTTATAATGTTTATATGTGTATTTATGTCTTATAATGTTTATGTGTGTATTTATGTCTTATAATGTTTATGTGTGTATTTATGTCTTATAATGTTTATGTGTGTATTTATGCCCTTTATTGCTGGTAAGTAAAGTTCTTGCACTGAGGTCTGTTTGTTGCAAATATCTTTGACTTGTTTTTATGTCTTGTAATGTTTATGGGTGTGTATATGTTTTGTATTGCTGGTAAGTAACTTTCTTGCACTGAGGTCTGTTTATTGCAAATATCTTTGACTTGTTTTTATGTCTTATAATGTTTATGTGTGTATTTATGTCTTATATTGCTGGTAAGTAACTTTCTTGCACTGAGGTCTGTTCATTGCAAATTTCTTTGACCTGTTTTTATGTCTTGTAATGTTTATGTGTGTATTTATGTCTTGTATTGCTGGTAAGTAACTTTCTTGCACTGAGGTCTGTTTGTTGCAAAATTCTTTGACTTGTTTTTATGTCTTGTAATGTTTATGTGTGTATTTATGTCTTGTATTGCTTGTAAGTAACGTTCTTTTCCTGAGGTCTGTTTGTTGCAAATATCTTTGACTTGTTTTTATGTCTTGTAATGTTTATATTTGTATTTATGTCTTTTAATGTTTATGTGTGTATTTATGTCTTGTATTGCTGGTAAGTAACGTTCTTGCACTCAGGTCTGTTTATTGCAAATATCTTTGACTTGTTTTTATGTCTTGTAATGTTTATGTGTGTATTTATGTCTTGTATTGCTGGTAAGTAACGTTCTTTTACTGAGGTCTGTTTGTTGCAAATATCTTTGACTTGTTTTTATGTCTTATAATGTTTATGTGTGTATTTATGTCTTGTATTGCTGGTAAGTAACGTTCTTTTACTGAGGTCTGTTTGTTGCAAATATCTTTGACTTGTTTTTATGTCTTGTAATGTTTATGTGTGTATTTATGTCTTGTATTGCTGGTAAGTAACGTTCTTTTACTGAGGTCTGTTTGTTGCAAATATCTTTGACTTGTTTTTATGTCTTGTAATGTTTATATTTGTATTTATGTCTTTTAATGTTTATGTGTGTATTTATGTCTTGTATTGCTGGTAAGTAACTTTCTTGCACTGAGGTCTGTTTGTTGCAAAATTCTTTGACTTGTTTTTATGTCTTGTAATGTTTATGTGTGTATTTATGTCTTGTATTGCTTGTAAGTAACGTTCTTGCACTGAGGTCTGTTTATTGCAAATATCTTTGACTTGTTTTTATGTCTTATAATGTTTATATGTGTATTTATGTCTTGTATTGCTGGTAAGTAACTTTCTTGCACTGAGGTCTGTTTATTGCAAATATCTTTGACTTGTTTTTATGTCTTATAATGTTTATGTGTGTATTTATGTCTTGTATTGCTGGTAAGTAACTTTCTTGCACTGAGGTCTGTTCATTGCAAATATCTTTGACGTGTTTTTATGTCTTATAATGTTTATATTTGTATTTATGTCTTATATTGCTGTTAAGTAACGTTCTTGCACTGAGGTCTGTTTGTTGCAAATATCTTTGACTTGTTTTTATGTCTTATAATGTTTATATGTGTATTTATGTCTTGTATTGCTGGTAAGTAACTTTCTTGCACTGAGGTCTGTTTGTTGCAAAATTCTTTGACTTGTTTTTATGTCTTGTAATGTTTATGTGTGTATTTATGTCTTGTATTGCTTGTAAGTAACGTTCTTGCACTGAGGTCTGTTTATTGCAAATATCTTTGACTTGTTTTTATGTCTTATAATGTTTATATGTGTATTTATGTCTTGTATTGCTGGTAAGTAACTTTCTTGCACTGAGGTCTGTTTATTGCAAATATCTTTGACTTGTTTTTATGTCTTATAATGTTTATGTGTGTATTTATGTCTTGTATTGCTGGTAAGTAACTTTCTTGCACTGAGGTCTGTTCATTGCAAATATCTTTGACGTGTTTTTATGTCTTATAATGTTTATATTTGTATTTATGTCTTATATTGCTGTTAAGTAACGTTCTTGCACTGAGGTCTGTTTGTTGCAAATATCTTTGACTTGTTTTTATGTCTTATAATGTTTATATGTGTATTTATGTCTTGTATTGCTGGTAAGTAACTTTCTTGCACTGAGGTCTGTTTATTGCAAATATCTTTGACTTGTTTTTATGTCTTATAATGTTTATGTGTGTATTTATGTCTTATATTGCTGGTAAGTAACGTTCTTCCACTGAGGTCTGTTTATTGCAAATATCTTTGACTTGTTTTTATGTCGTATAATGTTTATGTGTGTATTTATGTCTTGTATTGCTGGTAAGTAACGTTCTTGCACTGAGGTCTGTTTGTTGCAAATATCTTTGACTTGTTTTTTTGTCTTATAATGTTTATGTGTGTATTTATGTCTTATATTGCTGGTAAGTAACTTTCTTGCACTGAGGTCTGTTCATTGCAAATTTCTTTGACCTGTTTTTATGTCTTATAATGTTTATATTTGTATTTATGTCTTATAATGTTTATGTGTGTATTTATGTCTTATATTGCTGGTAAGTAACGTTCTTGCACTGAGGTCTGTTCATTGCAAATTTCTTTGACCTGTTTTTATGTCTTATAATGTTTATATTTGTATTTATGTCTTATAATGTTTATGTGTGTATTTATGTCTTATATTGCTGGTAAATAACTTTCTTGCACTGAGGTCTGTTTGTTGCAAATATGTTTGACCTGTTTTTATGTCTTATAATGTTTATATGTGTATTTATGTCTTATAATGTTTATGTGTGTATTTATGCCCTTTATTGCTGGTAAGTAAAGTTCTTGCACTGAGGTCTGTTTGTTGCAAATATCTTTGACTTGTTTTTTTGTCTTATAATGTTTATATTTGTATTTATGTCTTATAATGTTTATGTGTGTATTTATGTCTTATATTGCTGGTAAGTAACTTTCTTGCACTGAGGTCTGTTCATTGCAAATTTCTTTGACCTGTTTTTATGCCTTATAATGTTTATATTTGTATTTATGTCTTATAATGTTTATGTGTGTATTTATGTCTTATATTGCTGGTAAGTAACGTTCTTGCACTGAGGTCTGTTTGTTGCAAATATCTTTGACTTGTTTTTTTGTCTTATAATGTTTATGTGTGTATTTATGTCTTATATTGCTGGTAAGTAACTTTCTTGCACTGAGGTCTGTTCATTGCAAATTTCTTTGACCTGTTTTTATGTCTTATAATGTTTATATTTGTATTTATGTCTTATAATGTTTATGTGTGCATTTATGTCTTATATTGCTGGTAAGTAACGTTCTTGCACTGAGGTCTGTTCATTGCAAATTTCTTTGACCTGTTTTTATGTCTTATAATGTTTATATTTGTATTTATGTCTTATAATGTTTATGTGTGTATTTATGTCTTATATTGCTGGTAAGTAAAGTTCTTGCACTGAGGTCTGTTTGTTGCAAATATCTTTGACCTGTTTTTATGTCTTATAATGTTTATATGTGTATTTATGTCTTATAATGTTTATGTGTGTATTTATGTCTTATAATGTTTATGTGTGTATTTATGTCTTATAATGTTTATGTGTGTATTTATTCCCTTTATTGCTGGTAAGTAAAGTTCTTGCACTGAGGTCTGCTTGTTGCAAATATCTTTGACTTGTTTTTATGTCTTGTAATGTTTATGGGTGTGTATATGTTTTGTATTGCTGGTAAGTAACTTTCTTGCACTGAGGTCTGTTTATTGCAAATATCTTTGACTTGTTTTTATGTCTTATAATGTTTATGTGTGTATTTATGTCTTATATTGCTGGTAAGTAACGTTCTTCCACTGAGGTCTGTTCATTGCAAATATCTTTGACTTGTTTTTATGTCGTATAATGTTTATGTGTGTATTTATGTCTTGTATTGCTGGTAAGTAACTTTCTTGCACTGAGGTCTGTTTGTTGCAAATTTCTTTGACTTGTTTTTATGTCTTGTAATGTTTATGTGTGTATTTATGTCTTGTATTGCTTGTAAGTAACGTTCTTTTCCTGAGGTCTGTTTGTTGCAAATATCTTTGACCTGTTTTTATGTCTTGTAATGTTTATATTTGTATTTATGTCTTTTAATGTTTATGTGTGTATTTATGTCTTGTATTGCTGGTAAGTAACGTTCTTGCACTCAGGTCTGTTTATTGCAAATATCTTTGACTTGTTTTTATGTCTTGTAATATTTATGTGTGTATTTATGTCTTGTATTGCTGGTAAGTAACTGTCATGCACTGAGGTCTGTTTGTTGCAAATTTCTTTGACTTGTTTTTATGTCTTGTAATGTTTATGTGTGTATTTATGTCTTGTATTGCTGGTAAGTAACGTTCTTTTACTGAGGTCTGTTTTTTGCAAATATCTTTGACTTGTTTTTATGTCTTGTAATGTTTATATTTGTATTTATGTCTTTTAATGTTTATGTGTGTATTTATGTCTTGTATTGCTGGTAAGTAACTTTCTTGCACTGAGGTCTGTTTATTGCAAATATCTTTGACTTGTTTTTATGTCTTATAATGTTTATGTGTGTATTTATGTCTTGTATTGCTGGTAAGTAACTTTCTTGCACTGAGGTCTGTTCATTGCAAATATCTTTGACGTGTTTTTATGTCTTATAATGTTTATATTTGTATTTATGTCTTATATTGCTGTTAAGTAACGTTCTTGCACTGAGGTCTGTTTGTTGCAAATTTCTTTGACTTGTTTTTATGTCTTATAATGTTTATATGTGTATTTATGTCTTGTATTGCTGGTAAGTAACTTTCTTGCACTGAGGTCTGTTTATTGCAAATATCTTTGACTTGTTTTTATGTCTTATAATGTTTATGTGTGTATTTATGTCTTGTATTGCTGGTAAGTAACTTTCTTGCACTGAGGTCTGTTTATTGCAAATATCTTTGACTTGTTTTTTTGTCTTATAATGTTTATGTGTGTATTTATGTCTTATATTGCTGGTAAGTAACTTTCTTGCACTGAGGTCTGTTCATTGCAAATTTCTTTGACCTGTTTTTATGTCTTATAATGTTTATATTTGTATTTATGTCTTATAATGTTTATGTGTGCATTTATGTCTTATATTGCTGGTAAGTAACGTTCTTGCACTGAGGTCTGTTCATTGCAAATTTCTTTGACCTGTTTTTATGTCTTATAATGTTTATATTTGTATTTATGTCTTATAATGTTTATGTGTGTATTTATGTCTTATATTGCTGGTAAGTAAAGTTCTTGCACTGAGGTCTGTTTGTTGCAAATATCTTTGACCTGTTTTTATGTCTTATAATGTTTATATGTGTATTTATGTCTTATAATGTTTATGTGTGTATTTATGTCTTATAATGTTTATGTGTGTATTTATGTCTTATAATGTTTATGTGTGTATTTATTCCCTTTATTGCTGGTAAGTAAAGTTCTTGCACTGAGGTCTGCTTGTTGCAAATATCTTTGACTTGTTTTTATGTCTTGTAATGTTTATGGGTGTGTATATGTTTTGTATTGCTGGTAAGTAACTTTCTTGCACTGAGGTCTGTTTATTGCAAATATCTTTGACTTGTTTTTATGTCTTATAATGTTTATGTGTGTATTTATGTCTTATATTGCTGGTAAGTAACGTTCTTCCACTGAGGTCTGTTCATTGCAAATATCTTTGACTTGTTTTTATGTCGTATAATGTTTATGTGTGTATTTATGTCTTGTATTGCTGGTAAGTAACTTTCTTGCACTGAGGTCTGTTTGTTGCAAATTTCTTTGACTTGTTTTTATGTCTTGTAATGTTTATGTGTGTATTTATGTCTTGTATTGCTTGTAAGTAACGTTCTTTTCCTGAGGTCTGTTTGTTGCAAATATCTTTGACCTGTTTTTATGTCTTGTAATGTTTATATTTGTATTTATGTCTTTTAATGTTTATGTGTGTATTTATGTCTTGTATTGCTGGTAAGTAACGTTCTTGCACTCAGGTCTGTTTATTGCAAATATCTTTGACTTGTTTTTATGTCTTGTAATATTTATGTGTGTATTTATGTCTTGTATTGCTGGTAAGTAACTGTCATGCACTGAGGTCTGTTTGTTGCAAATTTCTTTGACTTGTTTTTATGTCTTGTAATGTTTATGTGTGTATTTATGTCTTGTATTGCTGGTAAGTAACGTTCTTTTACTGAGGTCTGTTTTTTGCAAATATCTTTGACTTGTTTTTATGTCTTGTAATGTTTATATTTGTATTTATGTCTTTTAATGTTTATGTGTGTATTTATGTCTTGTATTGCTGGTAAGTAACTTTCTTGCACTGAGGTCTGTTTATTGCAAATATCTTTGACTTGTTTTTATGTCTTATAATGTTTATGTGTGTATTTATGTCTTGTATTGCTGGTAAGTAACTTTCTTGCACTGAGGTCTGTTCATTGCAAATATCTTTGACGTGTTTTTATGTCTTATAATGTTTATATTTGTATTTATGTCTTATATTGCTGTTAAGTAACGTTCTTGCACTGAGGTCTGTTTGTTGCAAATTTCTTTGACTTGTTTTTATGTCTTATAATGTTTATATGTGTATTTATGTCTTGTATTGCTGGTAAGTAACTTTCTTGCACTGAGGTCTGTTTATTGCAAATATCTTTGACTTGTTTTTATGTCTTATAATGTTTATGTGTGTATTTATGTCTTGTATTGCTGGTAAGTAACTTTCTTGCACTGAGGTCTGTTCATTGCAAATATCTTTGACGTGTTTTTATGTCTTATAATGTTTATATTTGTATTTATGTCTTATATTGCTGTTAAGTAACGTTCTTGCACTGAGGTCTGTTTGTTGCAAATATCTTTGACTTGTTTTTATGTCTTATAATGTTTATATGTGTATTTATGTCTTGTATTGCTGGTAAGTAACTTTCTTGCACTGAGGTCTGTTCATTGCAAATATCTTTGACTTGTTTTTATGTCGTATAATGTTTATGTGTGTATTTATGTCTTATATTGCTGGTAAGTAACGTTCTTGCACTGAGGTCTGTTTGTTGCAAATATCTTTGACTTGTTTTTTTGTCTTATAATGTTTATGTGTGTATTTATGTCTTATATTGCTGGTAAGTAACGTTCTTGCACTGAGGTCTGTTCATTGCAAATTTCTTTGACCTGTTTTTATGTCTTATAATGTTTATATTTGTATTTATGTCTTATAATGTTTATGTGTGTATTTATGTCTTATATTGCTGGTAAGTAACGTTCTTGCACTGAGGTCTGTTCATTGCAAATTTCTTTGACCTGTTTTTATGTCTTATAATGTTTATATGTGTATTTATGTCTTATAATGTTTATGTGTGTATTTATGCCCTTTATTGCTGGTAAGTAAAGTTCTTGCACTGAGGTCTGTTTGTTGCAAATATCTTTGACTTGTTTTTTTGTCTTATAATGTTTATGTGTGTATTTATGTCTTATATTGCTGGTAAGTAAAGTTCTTGCACTGAGGTCTGTTTGTTGCAAATATCTTTGACTTGTTTTTTTGTCTTATAATGTTTATATTTGTATTTATGTCTTATAATGTTTATGTGTGTATTTATGTCTTATATTGCTGGTAAGTAACTTTCTTGCACTGAGGTCTGTTCATTGCAAATTTCTTTGACCTGTTTTTATGCCTTATAATGTTTATATTTGTATTTATGTCTTATAATGTTTATGTGTGTATTTATGTCTTATATTGCTGGTAAGTAACGTTCTTGCACTGAGGTCTGTTTGTTGCAAATATCTTTGACTTGTTTTTTTGTCTTATAATGTTTATGTGTGTATTTATGTCTTATATTGCTGGTAAGTAACTTTCTTGCACTGAGGTCTGTTCATTGCAAATTTCTTTGACCTGTTTTTATGTCTTATAATGTTTATATTTGTATTTATGTCTTATAATGTTTATGTGTGTATTTATGTCTTATATTGCTGGTAAGTAACGTTCTTGCACTGAGGTCTGTTCATTGCAAATTTCTTTGACCTGTTTTTATGTCTTATAATGTTTATATTTGTATTTATGTCTTATAATGTTTATGTGTGTATTTATGTCTTATATTGCTGGTAAGTAAAGTTCTTGCACTGAGGTCTGTTTGTTGCAAATATCTTTGACCTGTTTTTATGTCTTATAATGTTTATATGTGTATTTATGTCTTATAATGTTTATGTGTGTATTTATGTCTTATAATGTTTATGTGTGTATTTATGTCTTATAATATTTATGTGTGTATTTATGCCCTTTATTGCTGGTAAGTAAAGTTCTTGCACTGAGGTCTGTTTGTTGCAAATATCTTTGACTTGTTTTTATGTCTTGTAATGTTTATGGGTGTGTATATGTTTTGTATTGCTGGTAAGTAACTTTCTTGCACTGAGGTCTGTTCATTGCAAATATCTTTGACTTGTTTTTATGTCGTATAATGTTTATGTGTGTATTTATGTCTTATATTGCTGGTAAGTAACGTTCTTCCACTGAGGTCTGTTCATTGCAAATATCTTTGACTTGTTTTTATGTCGTATAATGTTTATGTGTGTATTTATGTCTTATATTGCTGGTAAGTAACTTTCTTGCACTGAGGTCTGTTCATTGCAAATTTCTTTGACCTGTTTTTATGTCTTATAATGTTTATATGTGTATTTATGTCTTATAATGTTTATGTGTGTATTTATGCCCTTTATTGCTGGTAAGTAAAGTTCTTGCACTGAGGTCTGTTTGTTGCAAATATCTTTGACTTGTTTTTTTGTCTTATAATGTTTATATTTGTATTTATGTCTTATAATGTTTATGTGTGTATTTATGTCTTATATTGCTGGTAAGTAACTTTCTTGCACTGAGGTCTGTTCATTGCAAATTTCTTTGACCTGTTTTTATGCCTTATAATGTTTATATTTGTATTTATGTCTTATAATGTTTATGTGTGTATTTATGTCTTATATTGCTGGTAAGTAACGTTCTTGCACTGAGGTCTGTTTGTTGCAAATATCTTTGACTTGTTTTTTTGTCTTATAATGTTTATGTGTGTATTTATGTCTTATATTGCTGGTAAGTAACTTTCTTGCACTGAGGTCTGTTCATTGCAAATTTCTTTGACCTGTTTTTATGTCTTATAATGTTTATATTTGTATTTATGTCTTATAATGTTTATGTGTGCATTTATGTCTTATATTGCTGGTAAGTAACGTTCTTGCACTGAGGTCTGTTCATTGCAAATTTCTTTGACCTGTTTTTATGTCTTATAATGTTTATATTTGTATTTATGTCTTATAATGTTTATGTGTGTATTTATGTCTTATATTGCTGGTAAGTAAAGTTCTTGCACTGAGGTCTGTTTGTTGCAAATATCTTTGACCTGTTTTTATGTCTTATAATGTTTATATGTGTATTTATGTCTTATAATGTTTATGTGTGTATTTATGTCTTATAATGTTTATGTGTGTATTTATGTCTTATAATGTTTATGTGTGTATTTATGCCCTTTATTGCTGGTAAGTAAAGTTCTTGCACTGAGGTCTGTTTGTTGCAAATATCTTTGACTTGTTTTTATGTCTTGTAATGTTTATGGGTGTGTATATGTTTTGTATTGCTGGTAAGTAACTTTCTTGCACTGAGGTCTGTTTATTGCAAATATCTTTGACTTGTTTTTATGTCTTATAATGTTTATGTGTGTATTTATGTCTTATATTGCTGGTAAGTAACGTTCTTCCACTGAGGTCTGTTCATTGCAAATATCTTTGACTTGTTTTTATGTCGTATAATGTTTATGTGTGTATTTATGTCTTATATTGCTGGTAAGTAACTTTCTTGCACTGAGGTCTGTTCATTGCAAATTTCTTTGACCTGTTTTTATGTCTTATAATGTTTATATTTGTATTTATGTCTTATAATGTTTATGTGTGTATTTATGTCTTATATTGCTGGTAAGTAACGTTCTTGCACTGAGGTCTGTTTGTTGCAAATATCTTTGACTTGTTTTTTTGTCTTATAATGTTTATGTGTGTATTTATGTCTTTTATTGCTGGTAAGTAACTTTCTTGCACTGAGGTCTGTTTATTGCAAATTTCTTTCACCTGTTTTTATGTCTTGTAATGTTTATGTGTGTATTTATGCCCTTTATTGCTGGTAAGTAAAGTTCTTGCACTGAGGTCTGTTTGTTGCAAATATCTTTGACTTGTTTTTATGTCTTGTAATGTTTATGGGTGTGTATATGTTTTGTATTGCTGGTAAGTAACTTTCTTGCACTGAGGTCTGTTTATTGCAAATATCTTTGACTTGTTTTTATGTCTTATAATGTTTATGTGTGTATTTATGTCTTATATTGCTGGTAAGTAACGTTCTTCCACTGAGGTCTGTTCATTGCAAATATCTTTGACTTGTTTTTATGTCGTATAATGTTTATGTGTGTATTTATGTCTTATATTGCTGGTAAGTAACTTTCTTGCACTGAGGTCTGTTCATTGCAAATTTCTTTGACTTGTTTTTATGCCTTATAATGTTTATATTTGTATTTATGTCTTATAATGTTTATGTGTGTATTTATGTCTTATATTGCTGGTAAGTAACGTTCTTGCACTGAGGTCTGTTTGTTGCAAATATCTTTGACTTGTTTTTTTGTCTTATAATGTTTATGTGTGTATTTATGTCTTATATTGCTGGTAAGTAACGTTCTTGCACTGAGGTCTGTTCATTGCAAATTTCTTTGACCTGTTTTTATGTCTTATAATGTTTATATTTGTATTTATGTCTTATAATGTTTATGTGTGTATTTATGTCTTATATTGCTGGTAAGTAAAGTTCTTGCACTGAGGTCTGTTTGTTGCAAATATCTTTGACCTGTTTTTATGTCTTATAATGTTTATATGTGTATTTATGTCTTATAATGTTTATGTGTGTATTTATGTCTTATAATGTTTATGTGTGTATTTATGTCTTATAATATTTATGTGTGTATTTATGCCCTTTATTGCTGGTAAGTAAAGTTCTTGCACTGAGGTCTGTTTGTTGCAAATATCTTTGACTTGTTTTTATGTCTTGTAATGTTTATGGGTGTGTATATGTTTTGTATTGCTGGTAAGTAACTTTCTTGCACTGAGGTCTGTTCATTGCAAATATCTTTGACTTGTTTTTATGTCGTATAATGTTTATGTGTGTATTTATGTCTTATATTGCTGGTAAGTAACGTTCTTCCACTGAGGTCTGTTCATTGCAAATATCTTTGACTTGTTTTTATGTCGTATAATGTTTATGTGTGTATTTATGTCTTATATTGCTGGTAAGTAACTTTCTTGCACTGAGGTCTGTTCATTGCAAATTTCTTTGACCTGTTTTTATGTCTTATAATGTTTATATGTGTATTTATGTCTTATAATGTTTATGTGTGTATTTATGCCCTTTATTGCTGGTAAGTAAAGTTCTTGCACTGAGGTCTGTTTGTTGCAAATATCTTTGACTTGTTTTTTTGTCTTATAATGTTTATGTGTGTATTTATGTCTTATATTGCTGGTAAGTAACTTTCTTGCACTGAGGTCTGTTCATTGCAAATTTCTTTGACCTGTTTTTATGCCTTATAATGTTTATATGTGTATTTATGTCTTATAATGTTTATGTGTGTATTTATGCCCTTTATTGCTGGTAAGTAACGTTCTTGCACTGAGGTCTGTTTGTTGCAAATATCTTTGACTTGTTTTTTTGTCTTATAATGTTTATATTTGTATTTATGTCTTATAATGTTTATGTGTGTATTTATGTCTTATATTGCTGGTAAGTAACTTTCTTGCACTGAGGTCTGTTCATTGCAAATTTCTTTGACCTGTTTTTATGCCTTATAATGTTTATATTTGTATTTATGTCTTATAATGTTTATGTGTGTATTTATGTCTTATATTGCTGGTAAGTAACGTTCTTGCACTGAGGTCTGTTTGTTGCAAATATCTTTGACTTGTTTTTTTGTCTTATAATGTTTATGTGTGTATTTATGTCTTATATTGCTGGTAAGTAACTTTCTTGCACTGAGGTCTGTTCATTGCAAATTTCTTTGACCTGTTTTTATGTCTTATAATGTTTATATTTGTATTTATGTCTTATAATGTTTATGTGTGCATTTATGTCTTATATTGCTGGTAAGTAACGTTCTTGCACTGAGGTCTGTTCATTGCAAATTTCTTTGACCTGTTTTTATGTCTTATAATGTTTATATTTGTATTTATGTCTTATAATGTTTATGTGTGTATTTATGTCTTATATTGCTGGTAAGTAAAGTTCTTGCACTGAGGTCTGTTTGTTGCAAATATCTTTGACCTGTTTTTATGTCTTATAATGTTTATATGTGTATTTATGTCTTATAATGTTTATGTGTGTATTTATGTCTTATAATGTTTATGTGTGTATTTATGCCCTTTATTGCTGGTAAGTAAAGTTCTTGCACTGAGGTCTGTTTGTTGCAAATATCTTTGACTTGTTTTTATGTCTTGTAATGTTTATGGGTGTGTATATGTTTTGTATTGCTGGTAAGTAACTTTCTTGCACTGAGGTCTGTTTATTGCAAATATCTTTGACTTGTTTTTATGTCTTATAATGTTTATGTGTGTATTTATGTCTTATATTGCTGGTAAGTAACGTTCTTCCACTGAGGTCTGTTCATTGCAAATATCTTTGACTTGTTTTTATGTCGTATAATGTTTATGTGTGTATTTATGTCTTATATTGCTGGTAAGTAACTTTCTTGCACTGAGGTCTGTTCATTGCAAATTTCTTTGACCTGTTTTTATGTCTTATAATGTTTATATTTGTATTTATGTCTTATAATGTTTATGTGTGTATTTATGTCTTATATTGCTGGTAAGTAACGTTCTTGCACTGAGGTCTGTTTGTTGCAAATATCTTTGACTTGTTTTTTTGTCTTATAATGTTTATGTGTGTATTTATGTCTTTTATTGCTGGTAAGTAACTTTCTTGCACTGAGGTCTGTTTATTGCAAATTTCTTTGACCTGTTTTTATGTCTTGTAATGTTTATGTGTGTATTTATGCCCTTTATTGCTGGTAAGTAAAGTTCTTGCACTGAGGTCTGTTTGTTGCAAATATCTTTGACTTGTTTTTATGTCTTGTAATGTTTATGGGTGTGTATATGTTTTGTATTGCTGGTAAGTAACTTTCTTGCACTGAGGTCTGTTTATTGCAAATATCTTTGACTTGTTTTTATGTCTTATAATGTTTATGTGTGTATTTATGTCTTATATTGCTGGTAAGTAACGTTCTTCCACTGAGGTCTGTTCATTGCAAATATCTTTGACTTGTTTTTATGTCGTATAATGTTTATGTGTGTATTTATGTCTTATATTGCTGGTAAGTAACTTTCTTGCACTGAGGTCTGTTCATTGCAAATTTCTTTGACCTGTTTTTATGTCTTATAATGTTTATATGTGTATTTATGTCTTATAATGTTTATGTGTGTATTTATGCCCTTTATTGCTGGTAAGTAAAGTTCTTGCACTGAGGTCTGTTTGTTGCAAATATCTTTGACTTGTTTTTTTGTCTTATAATGTTTATGTGTGTATTTATGTCTTATATTGCTGGTAAGTAAAGTTCTTGCACTGAGGTCTGTTTGTTGCAAATATCTTTGACTTGTTTTTTTGTCTTATAATGTTTATATTTGTATTTATGTCTTATAATGTTTATGTGTGTATTTATGTCTTATATTGCTGGTAAGTAACTTTCTTGCACTGAGGTCTGTTTGTTGCAAATATCTTTGACCTGTTTTTATGCCTTATAATGTTTATATTTGTATTTATGTCTTATAATGTTTATGTGTGTATTTATGTCTTATATTGCTGGTAAGTAACTTTCTTGCACTGAGGTCTGTTCATTGCAAATTTCTTTGACCTGTTTTTATGTCTTATAATGTTTATATTTGTATTTATGTCTTATAATGTTTATGTGTGTATTTATGTCTTATATTGCTGGTAAGTAACGTTCTTGCACTGAGGTCTGTTTGTTGCAAATATCTTTGACTTGTTTTTTTGTCTTATAATGTTTATGTGTGTATTTATGTCTTATATTGCTGGTAAGTAACTTTCTTGCACTGAGGTCTGTTCATTGCAAATTTCTTTGACCTGTTTTTATGTCTTATAATGTTTATATTTGTATTTATGTCTTATAATGTTTATGTGTGCATTTATGTCTTATATTGCTGGTAAGTAACGTTCTTGCACTGAGGTCTGTTCATTGCAAATTTCTTTGACCTGTTTTTATGTCTTATAATGTTTATATTTGTATTTATGTCTTATAATGTTTATGTGTGTATTTATGTCTTATATTGCTGGTAAGTAAAGTTCTTGCACTGAGGTCTGTTTGTTGCAAATATCTTTGACCTGTTTTTATGTCTTATAATGTTTATATGTGTATTTATGTCTTATAATGTTTATGTGTGTATTTATGTCTTATAATGTTTATGTGTGTATTTATGTCTTATAATGTTTATGTGTGTATTTATGCCCTTTATTGCTGGTAAGTAAAGTTCTTGCACTGAGGTCTGTTTGTTGCAAATATCTTTGACTTGTTTTTATGTCTTGTAATGTTTATGGGTGTGTATATGTTTTGTATTGCTGGTAAGTAACTTTCTTGCACTGAGGTCTGTTTATTGCAAATATCTTTGACTTGTTTTTATGTCTTATAATGTTTATGTGTGTATTTATGTCTTATATTGCTGGTAAGTAACGTTCTTCCACTGAGGTCTGTTCATTGCAAATATCTTTGACTTGTTTTTATGTCGTATAATGTTTATGTGTGTATTTATGTCTTATATTGCTGGTAAGTAACTTTCTTGCACTGAGGTCTGTTCATTGCAAATTTCTTTGACCTGTTTTTATGTCTTATAATGTTTATATTTGTATTTATGTCTTATAATGTTTATGTGTGTATTTATGTCTTATATTGCTGGTAAGTAACGTTCTTGCACTGAGGTCTGTTTGTTGCAAATATCTTTGACTTGTTTTTTTGTCTTATAATGTTTATGTGTGTATTTATGTCTTATATTGCTGGTAAGTAACTTTCTTGCACTGAGGTCTGTTTATTGCAAATTTCTTTGACCTGTTTTTATGTCTTGTAATGTTTATGTGTGTATTTATGTCTTGTATTGCTGGTAAGTAACTTTCTTGCACTGAGGTCTGTTTGTTGCAAAATTCTTTGACTTGTTTTTATGTCTTGTAATGTTTATGTGTGTATTTATGTCTTGTATTGCTTGTAAGTAACGTTCTTTTCCTGAGGTCTGTTTGTTGCAAATATCTTTGACTTGTTTTTATGTCTTATAATGTTTATATGTGTATTTATGTCTTGTATTGCTGGTAAGTAACTTTCTTGCACTGAGGTCTGTTTATTGCAAATATCTTTGACTTGTTTTTATGTCTTATAATGTTTATGTGTGTATTTATGTCTTGTATTGCTGGTAAGTAACTTTCTTGCACTGAGGTCTGTTCATTGCAAATATCTTTGACGTGTTTTTATGTCTTATAATGTTTATATTTGTATTTATGTCTTATATTGCTGTTAAGTAACGTTCTTGCACTGAGGTCTGTTTGTTGCAAATATCTTTGACTTGTTTTTATGTCTTGTAATGTTTATGGGTGTGTATATGTTTTGTATTGCTGGTAAGTAACGTTCTTGCACTGAGGTCTGTTTGTTGCAAATATCTTTGACTTGTTTTTATGTCTTGTAATGTTTATGGGTGTGTATATGTCTTGTATTGCTGGTAAGTAACGTTCTTGCACTGAGGTCTGTTCACTGCAAATATCTTTGACTTGTTTTCATGTCGTATAATGTTTATGTGTGTATTTATGTCTTATATTGCTGGTAAGTAACTTTCTTGCACTGAGGTCTGTTCATTGCAAATTTCTTTGACCTGTTTTTATGCCTTATAATGTTTATATTTGTATTTATGTCTTATAATGTTTATGTGTGTATTTATGTCTTATATTGCTGGTAAGTAACGTTCTTGCACTGAGGTCTGTTTGTTGCAAATATCTTTGACTTGTTTTTTTGTCTTATAATGTTTATGTGTGTATTTATGTCTTATATTGCTGGTAAGTAACTTTCTTGCACTGAGGTCTGTTCATTGCAAATTTCTTTGACCTGTTTTTATGTCTTATAATGTTTATATTTGTATTTATGTCTTATAATGTTTATGTGTGTATTTATGTCTTATATTGCTGGTAAGTAACGTTCTTGCACTGAGGTCTGTTCATTGCAAATATCTTTGACCTGTTTTTATGTCTTATAATGTTTATATTTTATTTATGTCTTATATTGCTGGTAAATAACTTTCTTGCACTGAGGTCTGTTTGTTGCAAATATCTTTGACCTGTTTTTATGTCTTATAATGTTTATGTGTGTATTTATGTCTTATAATGTTTATGTGTGTATTTATGTCTTATAATGTTTATGTGTGTATTTATGCCCTTTATTGCTGGTAAGTAAAGTTCTTGCACTGAGGTCTGTTTGTTGCAAATATCTTTGACTTGTTTTTATGTCTTGTAATGTTTATGGGTGTGTATATGTTTTGTATTGCTGGTAAGTAACTTTCTTGCACTGAGGTCTGTTTATTGCAAATATCTTTGACTTGTTTTTATGTCTTATAATGTTTATGTGTGTATTTATGTCTTATATTGCTGGTAAGTAACGTTCTTCCACTGAGGTCTGTTCATTGCAAATATCTTTGACTTGTTTTTATGTCGTATAATGTTTATGTGTGTATTTATGTCTTATATTGCTGGTAAGTAACTTTCTTGCACTGAGGTCTGTTCATTGCAAATTTCTTTGACCTGTTTTTTTGTCTTATAATGTTTATATTTGTATTTATGTCTTATAATGTTTATGTGTGTATTTATGTCTTATATTGCTGGTAAGTAACTTTCTTGCACTGAGGTCTGTTCATTGCAAATTTCTTTGACCTGTTTTTATGCCTTATAATGTTTATATTTGTATTTATGTCTTATAATGTTTATGTGTGTATTTATGTCTTATATTGCTGGTAAGTAACGTTCTTGCACTGAGGTCTGTTTGTTGCAAATATCTTTGACTTGTTTTTTTGTCTTATAATGTTTATGTGTGTATTTATGTCTTATATTGCTGGTAAGTAACTTTCTTGCACTGAGGTCTGTTCATTGCAAATTTCTTTGACCTGTTTTTATGTCTTATAATGTTTATATTTGTATTTATGTCTTATAATGTTTATGGGTGTATTTATGTCTTATATTGCTGGTAAGTAACGTTCTTGCACTGAGGTCTGTTCATTGCAAATATCTTTGACCTGTTTTTATGTCTTATAATGTTTATATTTTATTTATGTCTTATATTGCTGGTAAATAACTTTCTTGCACTGAGGTCTGTTTGTTGCAAATATCTTTGACCTGTTTTTATGTCTTATAATGTTTATGTGTGTATTTATGTCTTATAATGTTTATGTGTGTATTTATGTCTTATAATGTTTATGTGTGTATTTATGCCCTTTATTGCTGGTAAGTAAAGTTCTTGCACTGAGGTCTGTTTGTTGCAAATATCTTTGACTTGTTTTTATGTCTTGTAATGTTTATGGGTGTGTATATGTTTTGTATTGCTGGTAAGTAACTTTCTTGCACTGAGGTCTGTTTATTGCAAATATCTTTGACTTGTTTTTATGTCTTATAATGTTTATGTGTGTATTTATGTCTTATATTGCTGGTAAGTAACGTTCTTCCACTGAGGTCTGTTCATTGCAAATATCTTTGACTTGTTTTTATGTCGTATAATGTTTATGTGTGTATTTATGTCTTATATTGCTGGTAAGTAACTTTCTTGCACTGAGGTCTGTTCATTGCAAATTTCTTTGACCTGTTTTTTTGTCTTATAATGTTTATATTTGTATTTATGTCTTATAATGTTTATGTGTGTATTTATGTCTTATATTGCTGGTAAGTAACTTTCTTGCACTGAGGTCTGTTCATTGCAAATTTCTTTGACTTGTTTTTATGTCTTGTAATGTTTATGGGTGTGTATATGTTTTGTATTGCTGGTAAGTAACTTTCTTGCACTGAGGTCTGTTTATTGCAAATATCTTTGACTTGTTTTTATGTCTTATAATGTTTATGTGTGTATTTATGTCTTATATTGCTGGTAAGTAACGTTCTTCCACTGAGGTCTGTTCATTGCAAATATCTTTGACTTGTTTTTATGTCGTATAATGTTTATGTGTGTATTTATGTCTTATATTGCTGGTAAGTAACTTTCTTGCACTGAGGTCTGTTCATTGCAAATTTCTTTGACCTGTTTTTATGTCTTATAATGTTTATATTTGTATTTATGTCTTATAATGTTTATGTGTGTATTTATGTCTTATATTGCTGGTAAGTAACGTTCTTGCACTGAGGTCTGTTTGTTGCAAATATCTTTGACTTGTTTTTTTGTCTTATAATGTTTATGTGTGTATTTATGTCTTTTATTGCTGGTAAGTAACTTTCTTGCACTGAGGTCTGTTTATTGCAAATTTCTTTGACCTGTTTTTATGTCTTGTAATGTTTATGTGTGTATTTATGCCCTTTATTGCTGGTAAGTAAAGTTCTTGCACTGAGGTCTGTTTGTTGCAAATATCTTTGACTTGTTTTTATGTCTTGTAATGTTTATGTGTGTATTTATGTCTTATATTGCTGGTAAGTAACGTTCTTCCACTGAGGTCTGTTCATTGCAAATATCTTTGACTTGTTTTTATGTCGTATAATGTTTATGTGTGTATTTATGTCTTATATTGCTGGTAAGTAACTTTCTTGCACTGAGGTCTGTTCATTGCAAATTTCTTTGACCTGTTTTTATGTCTTATAATGTTTATATGTGTATTTATGTCTTATAATGTTTATGTGTGTATTTATGCCCTTTATTGCTGGTAAGTAAAGTTCTTGCACTGAGGTCTGTTTGTTGCAAATATCTTTGACTTGTTTTTTTGTCTTATAATGTTTATGTGTGTATTTATGTCTTATATTGCTGGTAAGTAAAGTTCTTGCACTGAGGTCTGTTTGTTGCAAATATCTTTGACTTGTTTTTTTGTCTTATAATGTTTATGTGTGTATTTATGTCTTATATTGCTGGTAAGTAACGTTCTTCCACTGAGGTCTGTTCATTGCAAATATCTTTGACTTGTTTTTATGTCGTATAATGTTTATGTGTGTATTTATGTCTTATATTGCTGGTAAGTAACTTTCTTGCACTGAGGTCTGTTCATTGCAAATTTCTTTGACCTGTTTTTATGTCTTATAATGTTTATATGTGTATTTATGTCTTATAATGTTTATGTGTGTATTTATGCCCTTTATTGCTGGTAAGTAAAGTTCTTGCACTGAGGTCTGTTTGTTGCAAATATCTTTGACTTGTTTTTTTGTCTTATAATGTTTATGTGTGTATTTATGTCTTATATTGCTGGTAAGTAAAGTTCTTGCACTGAGGTCTGTTTGTTGCAAATATCTTTGACTTGTTTTTTTGTCTTATAATGTTTATATTTGTATTTATGTCTTATAATGTTTATGTGTGTATTTATGTCTTATATTGCTGGTAAGTAACTTTCTTGCACTGAGGTCTGTTTATTGCAAATATCTTTGACTTGTTTTTATGTCTTATAATGTTTATGTGTGTATTTATGTCTTATATTGCTGGTAAGTAACGTTCTTCCACTGAGGTCTGTTCATTGCAAATATCTTTGACTTGTTTTTATGTCGTATAATGTTTATGTGTGTATTTATGTCTTATATTGCTGGTAAGTAACTTTCTTGCACTGAGGTCTGTTCATTGCAAATTTCTTTGACCTGTTTTTATGTCTTATAATGTTTATATGTGTATTTATGTCTTATAATGTTTATGTGTGTATTTATGCCCTTTATTGCTGGTAAGTAAAGTTCTTGCACTGAGGTCTGTTTGTTGCAAATATCTTTGACTTGTTTTTTTGTCTTATAATGTTTATGTGTGTATTTATGTCTTATATTGCTGGTAAGTAAAGTTCTTGCACTGAGGTCTGTTTGTTGCAAATATCTTTGACTTGTTTTTTTGTCTTATAATGTTTATATTTGTATTTATGTCTTATAATGTTTATGTGTGTATTTATGTCTTATATTGCTGGTAAGTAACTTTCTTGCACTGAGGTCTGTTCATTGCAAATTTCTTTGACCTGTTTTTATGCCTTATAATGTTTATATTTGTATTTATGTCTTATAATGTTTATGTGTGTATTTATGTCTTATATTGCTGGTAAGTAACGTTCTTGCACTGAGGTCTGTTTGTTGCAAATATCTTTGACTTGTTTTTTTGTCTTATAATGTTTATGTGTGTATTTATGTCTTATATTGCTGGTAAGTAACTTTCTTGCACTGAGGTCTGTTCATTGCAAATTTCTTTGACCTGTTTTTATGTCTTATAATGTTTATATTTGTATTTATGTCTTATAATGTTTATGTGTGCATTTATGTCTTATATTGCTGGTAAGTAACGTTCTTGCACTGAGGTCTGTTCATTGCAAATTTCTTTGACCTGTTTTTATGTCTTATAATGTTTATATTTGTATTTATGTCTTATAATGTTTATGTGTGTATTTATGTCTTATATTGCTGGTAAGTAAAGTTCTTGCACTGAGGTCTGTTTGTTGCAAATATCTTTGACCTGTTTTTATGTCTTATAATGTTTATATGTGTATTTATGTCTTATAATGTTTATGTGTGTATTTATGTCTTATAATGTTTATGTGTGTATTTATGCCCTTTATTGCTGGTAAGTAAAGTTCTTGCACTGAGGTCTGTTTGTTGCAAATATCTTTGACTTGTTTTTATGTCTTGTAATGTTTATGGGTGTGTATATGTTTTGTATTGCTGGTAAGTAACTTTCTTGCACTGAGGTCTGTTTATTGCAAATATCTTTGACTTGTTTTTATGTCTTATAATGTTTATGTGTGTATTTATGTCTTATATTGCTGGTAAGTAACGTTCTTCCACTGAGGTCTGTTCATTGCAAATATCTTTGACTTGTTTTTATGTCGTATAATGTTTATGTGTGTATTTATGTCTTATATTGCTGGTAAGTAACTTTCTTGCACTGAGGTCTGTTCATTGCAAATTTCTTTGACCTGTTTTTATGTCTTATAATGTTTATATTTGTATTTATGTCTTATAATGTTTATGTGTGTATTTATGTCTTATATTGCTGGTAAGTAACGTTCTTGCACTGAGGTCTGTTTGTTGCAAATATCTTTGACTTGTTTTTTTGTCTTATAATGTTTATGTGTGTATTTATGTCTTATATTGCTGGTAAGTAACTTTCTTGCACTGAGGTCTGTTTATTGCAAATTTCTTTGACCTGTTTTTATGTCTTGTAATGTTTATGTGTGTATTTATGTTTTGTATTGCTGGTAAGTAACTTTCTTGCACTGAGGTCTGTTTGTTGCAAAATTCTTTGACTTGTTTTTATGTCTTGTAATGTTTATGTGTGTATTTATGTCTTGTATTGCTTGTAAGTAACGTTCTTTTCCTGAGGTCTGTTTGTTGCAAATATCTTTGACTTCTTTTTATGTCTTATAATGTTTATATGTGTATTTATGTCTTGTATTGCTGGTAAGTAACTTTCTTGCACTGAGGTCTGTTTATTGCAAATATCTTTGACTTGTTTTTATGTCTTATAATGTTTATGTGTGTATTTATGTCTTGTATTGCTGGTAAGTAACTTTCTTGCACTGAGGTCTGTTCATTGCAAATATCTTTGACGTGTTTTTATGTCTTATAATGTTTATATTTGTATTTATGTCTTATATTGCTGTTAAGTAACGTTCTTGCACTGAGGTCTGTTTGTTGCAAATATCTTTGACTTGTTTTTATGTCTTGTAATGTTTATGGGTGTGTATATGTTTTGTATTGCTGGTAAGTAACGTTCTTGCACTGAGGTCTGTTTGTTGCAAATATCTTTGACTTGTTTTTATGTCTTGTAATGTTTATGGGTGTGTATATGTCTTGTATTGCTGGTAAGTAACGTTCTTGCACTGAGGTCTGTTCACTGCAAATATCTTTGACTTGTTTTCATGTCGTATAATGTTTATGTGTGTATTTATGTCTTATATTGCTGGTAAGTAACTTTCTTGCACTGAGGTCTGTTCATTGCAAATTTCTTTGACCTGTTTTTATGCCTTATAATGTTTATATTTGTATTTATGTCTTATAATGTTTATGTGTGTATTTATGTCTTATATTGCTGGTAAGTAACGTTCTTGCACTGAGGTCTGTTTGTTGCAAATATCTTTGACTTGTTTTTTTGTCTTATAATGTTTATGTGTGTATTTATGTCTTATATTGCTGGTAAGTAACTTTCTTGCACTGAGGTCTGTTCATTGCAAATTTCTTTGACCTGTTTTTATGTCTTATAATGTTTATATTTGTATTTATGTCTTATAATGTTTATGGGTGTATTTATGTCTTATATTGCTGGTAAGTAACGTTCTTGCACTGAGGTCTGTTCATTGCAAATATCTTTGACCTGTTTTTATGTCTTATAATGTTTATATTTTATTTATGTCTTATATTGCTGGTAAATAACTTTCTTGCACTGAGGTCTGTTTGTTGCAAATATCTTTGACCTGTTTTTATGTCTTATAATGTTTATGTGTGTATTTATGTCTTATAATGTTTATGTGTGTATTTATGTCTTATAATGTTTATGTGTGTATTTATGCCCTTTATTGCTGGTAAGTAAAGTTCTTGCACTGAGGTCTGTTTGTTGCAAATATCTTTGACTTGTTTTTATGTCTTGTAATGTTTATGTGTGTGTATATGTTTTGTATTGCTGGTAAGTAACTTTCTTGCACTGAGGTCTGTTTGTTGCAAAATTCTTTGACTTGTTTTTATGTCTTGTAATGTTTATGTGTGTATTTATGTCTTGTATTGCTGGTAAGTAACGTTCTTTTCCTGAGGTCTGTTTGTTGCAAATATCTTTGACTTGTTTTTATGTCTTGTAATGTTTATATTTGTATTTATGTCTTTTAATGTTTATGTGTGTATTTATGTCTTGTATTGCTGGTAAGTAACGTTCTTTTACTGAGGTCTGTTTGTTGCAAATATCTTTGACTTGTTTTTATGTCTTGTAATGTTTATATTTGTATTTATGTCTTTTAATGTTTATGTGTGTATTTATGTCTTGTATTGCTGGTAAGTAACTTTCTTGCACTGAGGTCTGTTTGTTGCAAAATTCTTTGACTTGTTTTTATGTCTTGTAATGTTTATGTGTGTATTTATGTCTTGTATTGCTTGTAAGTAACGTTCTTGCACTGAGGTCTGTTTATTGCAAATATCTTTGACTTGTTTTTATGTCTTATAATGTTTATATGTGTATTTATGTCTTGTATTGCTGGTAAGTAACTTTCTTGCACTGAGGTCTGTTTATTGCAAATATCTTTGACTTGTTTTTATGTCTTATAATGTTTATGTGTGTATTTATGTCTTGTATTGCTGGTAAGTAACTTTCTTGCACTGAGGTCTGTTCATTGCAAATATCTTTGACGTGTTTTTATGTCTTATAATGTTTATATTTGTTTTTATGTCTTATATTGCTGTTAAGTAACGTTCTTGCACTGAGGTCTGTTTGTTGCAAATATCTTTGACTTGTTTTTATGTCTTATAATGTTTATATTTGTATTTATGTCTTATATTGCTGTTAAGTAACGTTCTTGCACTGAGGTCTGTTTATTGCAAATATCTTTGACTTGTTTTTATGTCTTATAATGTTTATGTGTGTATTTATGTCTTATATTGCTGGTAAGTAACGTTCTTGCACTGAGGTCTGTTTGTTGCAAATATCTTTGACTTGTTTTTATGTCTTGTAATGTTTATGGGTGTGTATATGTCTTGTATTGCTGGTAAGTAACGTTCTTGCACTGAGGTCTGTTTATTGCAAATATCTTTGACTTGTTTTTATGTCTTGTAATGTTTATGGGTGTGTATATGTTTTGTATTGCTGGTAAGTAACTTTCTTGCACTGAGGTCTGTTTATTGCAAATATCTTTGACTTGTTTTTATGTCTTATAATGTTTATGTGTGTATTTATGTCTTATATTGCTGGTAAGTAACGTTCTTCCACTGAGGTCTGTTCATTGCAAATATCTTTGACTTGTTTTTATGTCTTATAATGTTTATGTGTGTATTTATGTCTTATATTGCTGGTAAGTAACGTTCTTCCACTGAGGTCTGTTCATTGCAAATATCTTTGACTTGTTTTTATGTCTTATAATGTTTATGTGTGTATTTATGTCTTATATTGCTGGTAAGTAACTTTTTTGCACTGAGGTCTGTTCATTGCAAATTTCTTTGACCTGTTTTTATGTCTTATAATGTTTATATTTGTATTTATGTCTTATAATGTTTATGTGTGTATTTATGTCTTATATTGCTGGTAAGTAACGTTCTTGCACTGAGGTCTGTTTGTTGCAAATATCTTTGACTTGTTTTTTTGTCTTATAATGTTTATGTGTGTATTTATGTCTTATATTGCTGGTAAGTAACTTTCTTGCACTGAGGTCTGTTCATTGCAAATTTCTTTGACCTGTTTTTATGTCTTGTAATGTTTATGTGTGTATTTATGTCTTGTATTGCTGGTAAGTAACTTTCTTGCACTGAGGTCTGTTTGTTGCAAAATTCTTTGACTTGTTTTTATGTCTTGTAATGTTTATGTGTGTATTTATGTCTTGTATTGCTTGTAAGTAACGTTCTTTTCCTGAGGTCTGTTTGTTGCAAATATCTTTGACTTGTTTTTATGTCTTGTAATGTTTATATTTGTATTTATGTCTTTTAATGTTTATGTGTGTATTTATGTCTTGTATTGCTGGTAAGTAACGTTCTTGCACTCAGGTCTGTTTATTGCAAATATCTTTGACTTGTTTTTATGTCTTGTAATGTTTATGTGTGTATTTATGTCTTGTATTGCTGGTAAGTAACGTTCTTTTACTGAGGTCTGTTTGTTGCAAATATCTTTGACTTGTTTTTATGTCTTGTAATGTTTATATTTGTATTTATGTCTTTTAATGTTTATGTGTGTATTTATGTCTTGTATTGCTGGTAAGTAACTTTCTTGCACTGAGGTCTGTTTATTGCAAATATCTTTGACTTGTTTTTATGTCTTATAATGTTTATGTGTGTATTTATGTCTTGTATTGCTGGTAAGTAACTTTCTTGCACTGAGGTCTGTTCATTGCAAATATCTTTGACGTGTTTTTATGTCTTATAATGTTTATATTTGTATTTATGTCTTATATTGCTGTTAAGTAACGTTCTTGCACTGAGGTCTGTTTGTTGCAAATTTCTTTGACTTGTTTTTATGTCTTATAATGTTTATATGTGTATTCATGTCTTGTATTGTCATGGTCCCTGTGCCCTGCTGGTCAATCCTCTATTGGGCAATATGTTTGTGGTTTGTTTGCTCTCTCGCCCTCTCTCTCTCACTCTCTCTCTCTCTCTCGCCACGGCGATGCTCACTGCGGGCTCCCGCTGCTGGCCCACACACCTGCTCATCACCACACCGGCCGCTGATCCCAGCTGATTACTGCACTACTTAGATGGCGAGTCTGCACTAGTCTTCGCTGGATCGTTGAACTATCAGCGTCAGTCAAACTTGTGTATCTGCCAACCTGTATCTTGAAAGCCCTTTGTTATTATCCCGCTAACCCCACCTTTTGTGTTTAGATCGTTTTTGGAACCGGATTCTGAGAGGAGTGACTGAGGAGGAGCTTTTGTACAGAAAGTGTGGAGCACCTTTTCCCCTAACCCTGTTTCCCACGGACCCTGGCGACCCGGACCCTTTTCCCCTGCACGTTGTACATAGCCACTTGGTGATTGTGTTCACTGTGAATAAACGCACTGTTCTTCGCTTAAAGGGAAACCCTGGCCTGCGCCTGAGTCTCTTTCGGAACCCTTAACATGTATTGCTGGTAAGTAACTTTCTTGCACTGAGGTCTGTTTATTGCAAATATCTTTGACTTGTTTTTATGTCTTATAATGTTTATGTGTGTATTTATGTCTTGTATTGCTGGTAAGTAACTTTCTTGCACTGAGGTCTGTTCATTGCAAATATCTTTGACGTGTTTTTATGTCTTATAATGTTTATATTTGTATTTATGTCTTATATTGCTGTTAAGTAACGTTCTTGCACTGAGGTCTGTTTGTTGCAAATATCTTTGACTTGTTTTTATGTCTTATAATGTTTATATGTGTATTTATGTCTTGTATTGCTGGTAAGTAACGTTCTTTTCCTGAGGTCTGTTTGTTGCAAATATCTTTGACTTGTTTTTATGTCTTGTAATGTTTATATTTGTATTTATGTCTTTTAATGTTTATGTGTGTATTTATGTCTTGTATTGCTGGTAATTATCGTTCTTGCACTCAGGTCTGTTTATTGCAAATATCTTTGACTTGTTTTTATGTCTTGTAATGTTTATGTGTGTATTTATGTCTTGTATTGCTGGTAAGTAACGTTCTTTTACTGAGGTCTGTTTGTTGCAAATATCTTTGACTTGTTTTTATGTCTTGTAATGTTTATATTTGTATTTATGTCTTTTAATGTTTATGTGTGTATTTATGTCTTGTATTGCTGGTAAGTAACTTTCTTGCACTGAGGTCTGTTTGTTGCAAAATTCTTTGACTTGTTTTTATGTCTTGTAATGTTTATGTGTGTATTTATGTCTTGTATTGCTTGTAAGTAACGTTCTTGCACTGAGGTCTGTTTATTGCAAATATCTTTGACTTGTTTTTATGTCTTATAATGTTTATATGTGTATTTATGTCTTGTATTGCTGGTAAGTAACTTTCTTGCACTGAGGTCTGTTTATTGCAAATATCTTTGACTTGTTTTTATGTCTTATAATGTTTATGTGTGTATTTATGTCTTGTATTGCTGGTAAGTAACTTTCTTGCACTGAGGTCTGTTCATTGCAAATATCTTTGACGTGTTTTTATGTCTTATAATGTTTATATTTGTATTTATGTCTTATATTGCTGTTAAGTAACGTTCTTGCACTGAGGTCTGTTTATTGCAAATATCTTTGACTTGTTTTTATGTCTTGTAATGTTTATGGGTGTGTATATGTCTTGTATTGCTGGTAAGTAACGTTCTTGCACTGAGGTCTGTTTGTTGCAAATATCTTTGACTTGTTTTTTTGTCTTATAATGTTTATGTGTGTATTTATGTCTTATATTGCTGGTAAGTAACTTTCTTGCACTGAGGTCTGTTTATTGCAAATTTCTTTGACCTGTTTTTATGTCTTATAATGTTTATATTTGTATTTATGTCTTATAATGTTTATGTGTGTATTTATGTCTTATATTGCTGGTAAGTAACGTTCTTGCACTGAGGTCTGTTCATTGCAAATTTCTTTGACCTGTTTTTATGTCTTATAATGTTTATATTTGTATTTATGTCTTATAATGTTTATGTGTGTATTTATGTCTTATATTGCTGGTAAATAACTTTCTTGCACTGAGGTCTGTTTGTTGCAAATATGTTTGACCTGTTTTTATGTCTTATAATGTTTATATGTGTATTTATGTCTTATAATGTTTATGTGTGTATTTATGCCCTTTATTGCTGGTAAGTAAAGTTCTTGCACTGAGGTCTGTTTGTTGCAAATATCTTTGACTTGTTTTTTTGTCTTATAATGTTTATGTGTGTATTTATGTCTTATATTGCTGGTAAGTAAAGTTCTTGCACTGAGTTCTGTTTGTTGCAAATATCTTTGACTTGTTTTTTTGTCTTATAATGTTTATATTTGTATTTATGTCTTATAATGTTTATGTGTGTATTTATGTCTTATATTGCTGGTAAGTAACTTTCTTGCACTGAGGTCTGTTCATTGCAAATTTCTTTGACCTGTTTTTATGCCTTATAATGTTTATATTTGTATTTATGTCTTATAATGTTTATGTGTGTATTTATGTCTTATATTGCTGGTAAGTAACGTTCTTGCACTGAGGTCTGTTTGTTGCAAATATCTTTGACTTGTTTTTTTGTCTTATAATGTTTATGTGTGTATTTATGTCTTATATTGCTGGTAAGTAACTTTCTTGCACTGAGGTCTGTTCATTGCAAATTTCTTTGACCTGTTTTTATGGCTTATAATGTTTATATTTGTATTTATGTCTTATAATGTTTATGTGTGTATTTATGTCTTATATTGCTGGTAAGTAAAGTTCTTGCACTGAGGTCTGTTTGTTGCAAATATCTTTGACCTGTTTTTATGTCTTATAATGTTTATATGTGTATTTATGTCTTATAATGTTTATGTGTGTATTTATGTCTTATAATGTTTATGTGTGTATTTATGTCTTATAATGTTTATGTGTGTATTTATGCCCTTTATTGCTGGTAAGTAAAGTTCTTGCACTGAGGTCTGCTTGTTGCAAATATCTTTGACTTGTTTTTATGTCTTGTAATGTTTATGGGTGTGTATATGTTTTGTATTGCTGGTAAGTAACTTTCTTGCACTGAGGTCTGTTTATTGCAAATATCTTTGACTTGTTTTTATGTCTTATAATGTTTATGTGTGTATTTATGTCTTATATTGCTGGTAAGTAACGTTCTTCCACTGAGGTCTGTTCATTGCAAATATCTTTGACTTGTTTTTATGTCTTATAATGTTTATGTGTGTATTTATGTCTTATATTGCTGGTAAGTAACGTTCTTCCACTGAGGTCTGTTCATTGCAAATATCTTTGACTTGTTTTTATGTCTTATAATGTTTATGTGTGTATTTATGTCTTATATTGCTGGTAAGTAACGTTCTTGCACTGAGGTCTGTTTGTTGCAAATATCTTTGACTTGTTTTTTTGTCTTATAATGTTTATGTGTGTATTTATGTCTTATATTGCTGGTAAGTAACTTTCTTGCACTGAGGTCTGTTCATTGCAAATTTCTTTGACCTGTTTTTATGTCTTGTAATGTTTATGTGTGTATTTATGTCTTGTATTGCTGGTAAGTAACTTTCTTGCACTGAGGTCTGTTTGTTGCAAAATTCTTTGACTTGTTTTTATGTCTTGTAATGTTTATGTGTGTATTTATGTCTTGTATTGCTTGTAAGTAACGTTCTTTTCCTGAGGTCTGTTTGTTGCAAATATCTTTGACTTGTTTTTATGTCTTGTAATGTTTATATTTGTATTTATGTCTTTTAATGTTTATGTGTGTATTTATGTCTTGTATTGCTGGTAAGTAACGTTCTTGCACTCAGGTCTGTTTATTGCAAATATCTTTGACTTGTTTTTATGTCTTGTAATGTTTATGTGTGTATTTATGTCTTGTATTGCTGGTAAGTAACGTTCTTTTACTGAGGTCTGTTTGTTGCAAATATCTTTGACTTGTTTTTATGTCTTGTAATGTTTATATTTGTATTTATGTCTTTTAATGTTTATGTGTGTATTTATGTCTTGTATTGCTGGTAAGTAACTTTCTTGCACTGAGGTCTGTTTATTGCAAATATCTTTGACTTGTTTTTATGTCTTATAATGTTTATGTGTGTATTTATGTCTTGTATTGCTGGTAAGTAACTTTCTTGCACTGAGGTCTGTTCATTGCAAATATCTTTGACGTGTTTTTATGTCTTATAATGTTTATATTTGTATTTATGTCTTATATTGCTGTTAAGTAACGTTCTTGCACTGAGGTCTGTTTGTTGCAAATTTCTTTGACTTGTTTTTATGTCTTATAATGTTTATATGTGTATTCATGTCTTGTATTGTCATGGTCCCTGTGCCCTGCTGGTCAATCCTCTATTGGGCAATATGTTTGTGGTTTGTTTGCTCTCTCGCCCTCTCTCTCTCACTCTCTCTCTCTCTCTCGCCACGGCGATGCTCACTGCGGGCTCCCGCTGCTGGCCCACACACCTGCTCATCACCACACCGGCCGCTGATCCCAGCTGATTACTGCACTACTTAGATGGCGAGTCTGCACTAGTCTTCGCTGGATCGTTGAACTATCAGCGTCAGTCAAACTTGTGTATCTGCCAACCTGTATCTTGAAAGCCCTTTGTTATTATCCCGCTAACCCCACCTTTTGTGTTTAGATCGTTTTTGGAACCGGATTCTGAGAGGAGTGACTGAGGAGGAGCTTTTGTACAGAAAGTGTGGAGCACCTTTTCCCCTAACCCTGTTTCCCACGGACCCTGGCGACCCGGACCCTTTTCCCCTGCACGTTGTACATAGCCACTTGGTGATTGTGTTCACTGTGAATAAACGCACTGTTCTTCGCTTAAAGGGAAACCCTGGCCTGCGCCTGAGTCTCTTTCGGAACCCTTAACATGTATTGCTGGTAAGTAACTTTCTTGCACTGAGGTCTGTTTATTGCAAATATCTTTGACTTGTTTTTATGTCTTATAATGTTTATGTGTGTATTTATGTCTTATATTGCTGGTAAGTAACTTTCTTGCACTGAGGTCTGTTCATTGCAAATTTCTTTGACCTGTTTTTATGTCTTGTAATGTTTATGTGTGTATTTATGTCTTGTATTGCTGGTAAGTAACTTTCTTGCACTGAGGTCTGTTTGTTGCAAATATCTTTGACTTGTTTTTATGTCTTGTAATGTTTATGTGTGTATTTATGTCTTGTATTGCTGGTAAGTAACGTTCTTTTACTGAGGTCTGTTTGTTGCAAATATCTTTGACTTGTTTTTATGTCTTGTAATGTTTATATTTGTATTTATGTCTTTTAATGTTTATGTGTGTATTTATGTCTTGTATTGCTGGTAAGTAACTTTCTTGCACTGAGGTCTGTTTGTTGCAAAATTCTTTGACTTGTTTTTATGTCTTGTAATGTTTATGTGTGTATTTATGTCTTGTATTGCTGGTAAGTAACGTTCTTTTACTGAGGTCTGTTTGTTGCAAATATCTTTGACTTGTTTTTATGTCTTGTAATGTTTATATTTGTATTTATGTCTTTTAATGTTTATGTGTGTATTTATGTCTTGTATTGCTGGTAAGTAACTTTCTTGCACTGAGGTCTGTTTGTTGCAAAATTCTTTGACTTGTTTTTATGTCTTGTAATGTTTATGTGTGTATTTATGTCTTGTATTGCTTGTAAGTAACGTTCTTGCACTGAGGTCTGTTTATTGCAAATATCTTTGACTTGTTTTTATGTCTTATAATGTTTATATGTGTATTTATGTCTTGTATTGCTGGTAAGTAACTTTCTTGCACTGAGGTCTGTTTATTGCAAATATCTTTGACTTGTTTTTATGTCTTATAATGTTTATGTGTGTATTTATGTCTTGTATTGCTGGTAAGTAACTTTCTTGCACTGAGGTCTGTTCATTGCAAATATCTTTGACGTGTTTTTATGTCTTATAATGTTTATATTTGTATTTATGTCTTATATTGCTGTTAAGTAACGTTCTTGCACTGAGGTCTGTTTGTTGCAAATATCTTTGACTTGTTTTTATGTCTTATAATGTTTATATGTGTATTTATGTCTTGTATTGCTGGTAAGTAACTTTCTTGCACTGAGGTCTGTTTGTTGCAAAATTCTTTGACTTGTTTTTATGTCTTGTAATGTTTATGTGTGTATTTATGTCTTGTATTGCTTGTAAGTAACGTTCTTGCACTGAGGTCTGTTTATTGCAAATATCTTTGACTTGTTTTTATGTCTTATAATGTTTATATGTGTATTTATGTCTTGTATTGCTGGTAAGTAACTTTCTTGCACTGAGGTCTGTTTATTGCAAATATCTTTGACTTGTTTTTATGTCTTATAATGTTTATGTGTGTATTTATGTCTTGTATTGCTGGTAAGTAACTTTCTTGCACTGAGGTCTGTTCATTGCAAATATCTTTGACGTGTTTTTATGTCTTATAATGTTTATATTTGTATTTATGTCTTATATTGCTGTTAAGTAACGTTCTTGCACTGAGGTCTGTTTGTTGCAAATATCTTTGACTTGTTTTTATGTCTTATAATGTTTATATGTGTATTTATGTCTTGTATTGCTGGTAAGTAACTTTCTTGCACTGAGGTCTGTTTATTGCAAATATCTTTGACTTGTTTTTATGTCTTATAATGTTTATGTGTGTATTTATGTCTTATATTGCTGGTAAGTAACGTTCTTCCACTGAGGTCTGTTTATTGCAAATATCTTTGACTTGTTTTTATGTCGTATAATGTTTATGTGTGTATTTATGTCTTGTATTGCTGGTAAGTAACGTTCTTGCACTGAGGTCTGTTTGTTGCAAATATCTTTGACTTGTTTTTATGTCTTGTAATGTTTATGGGTGTGTATATGTCTTGTATTGCTGGTAAGTAACGTTCTTGCACTGAGGTCTGTTTGTTGCAAATATCTTTGACTTGTTTTTTTGTCTTATAATGTTTATGTGTGTATTTATGTCTTATATTGCTGGTAAGTAACTTTCTTGCACTGAGGTCTGTTCATTGCAAATTTCTTTGACCTGTTTTTATGTCTTATAATGTTTATATTTGTATTTATGTCTTATAATGTTTATGTGTGTATTTATGTCTTATATTGCTGGTAAGTAACGTTCTTGCACTGAGGTCTGTTCATTGCAAATTTCTTTGACCTGTTTTTATGTCTTATAATGTTTATATTTGTATTTATGTCTTATAATGTTTATGTGTGTATTTATGTCTTATATTGCTGGTAAATAACTTTCTTGCACTGAGGTCTGTTTGTTGCAAATATGTTTGACCTGTTTTTATGTCTTATAATGTTTATATGTGTATTTATGTCTTATAATGTTTATGTGTGTATTTATGCCCTTTATTGCTGGTAAGTAAAGTTCTTGCACTGAGGTCTGTTTGTTGCAAATATCTTTGACTTGTTTTTTTGTCTTATAATGTTTATATTTGTATTTATGTCTTATAATGTTTATGTGTGTATTTATGTCTTATATTGCTGGTAAGTAACTTTCTTGCACTGAGGTCTGTTCATTGCAAATTTCTTTGACCTGTTTTTATGCCTTATAATGTTTATATTTGTATTTATGTCTTATAATGTTTATGTGTGTATTTATGTCTTATATTGCTGGTAAGTAACGTTCTTGCACTGAGGTCTGTTTGTTGCAAATATCTTTGACTTGTTTTTTTGTCTTATAATGTTTATGTGTGTATTTATGTCTTATATTGCTGGTAAGTAACTTTCTTGCACTGAGGTCTGTTCATTGCAAATTTCTTTGACCTGTTTTTATGTCTTATAATGTTTATATTTGTATTTATGTCTTATAATGTTTATGTGTGCATTTATGTCTTATATTGCTGGTAAGTAACGTTCTTGCACTGAGGTCTGTTCATTGCAAATTTCTTTGACCTGTTTTTATGTCTTATAATGTTTATATTTGTATTTATGTCTTATAATGTTTATGTGTGTATTTATGTCTTATATTGCTGGTAAGTAAAGTTCTTGCACTGAGGTCTGTTTGTTGCAAATATCTTTGACCTGTTTTTATGTCTTATAATGTTTATATGTGTATTTATGTCTTATAATGTTTATGTGTGTATTTATGTCTTATAATGTTTATGTGTGTATTTATGTCTTATAATGTTTATGTGTGTATTTATTCCCTTTATTGCTGGTAAGTAAAGTTCTTGCACTGAGGTCTGCTTGTTGCAAATATCTTTGACTTGTTTTTATGTCTTGTAATGTTTATGGGTGTGTATATGTTTTGTATTGCTGGTAAGTAACTTTCTTGCACTGAGGTCTGTTTATTGCAAATATCTTTGACTTGTTTTTATGTCTTATAATGTTTATGTGTGTATTTATGTCTTATATTGCTGGTAAGTAACGTTCTTCCACTGAGGTCTGTTCATTGCAAATATCTTTGACTTGTTTTTATGTCGTATAATGTTTATGTGTGTATTTATGTCTTATATTGCTGGTAAGTAACTTTCTTGCACTGAGGTCTGTTCATTGCAAATTTCTTTGACCTGTTTTTATGTCTTATAATGTTTATATTTGTATTTATGTCTTATAATGTTTATGTGTGTATTTATGTCTTGTATTGCTGGTAAGTAACTTTCTTGCACTGAGGTCTGTTTGTTGCAAAATTCTTTGACTTGTTTTTATGTCTTGTAATGTTTATGTGTGTATTTATGTCTTGTATTGCTTGTAAGTAACGTTCTTTTCCTGAGGTCTGTTTGTTGCAAATATCTTTGACCTGTTTTTATGTCTTGTAATGTTTATATTTGTATTTATGTCTTTTAATGTTTATGTGTGTATTTATGTCTTGTATTGCTGGTAAGTAACGTTCTTGCACTCAGGTCTGTTTATTGCAAATATCTTTGACTTGTTTTTATGTCTTGTAATATTTATGTGTGTATTTATGTCTTGTATTGCTGGTAAGTAACTGTCATGCACTGAGGTCTGTTTGTTGCAAATTTCTTTGACTTGTTTTTATGTCTTGTAATGTTTATGTGTGTATTTATGTCTTGTATTGCTGGTAAGTAACGTTCTTTTACTGAGGTCTGTTTTTTGCAAATATCTTTGACTTGTTTTTATGTCTTGTAATGTTTATATTTGTATTTATGTCTTTTAATGTTTATGTGTGTATTTATGTCTTGTATTGCTGGTAAGTAACTTTCTTGCACTGAGGTCTGTTTATTGCAAATATCTTTGACTTGTTTTTATGTCTTATAATGTTTATGTGTGTATTTATGTCTTGTATTGCTGGTAAGTAACTTTCTTGCACTGAGGTCTGTTCATTGCAAATATCTTTGACGTGTTTTTATGTCTTATAATGTTTATATTTGTATTTATGTCTTATATTGCTGTTAAGTAACGTTCTTGCACTGAGGTCTGTTTGTTGCAAATTTCTTTGACTTGTTTTTATGTCTTATAATGTTTATATGTGTATTTATGTCTTGTATTGCTGGTAAGTAACTTTCTTGCACTGAGGTCTGTTTATTGCAAATATCTTTGACTTGTTTTTATGTCTTATAATGTTTATGTGTGTATTTATGTCTTGTATTGCTGGTAAGTAACTTTCTTGCACTGAGGTCTGTTCATTGCAAATATCTTTGACGTGTTTTTATGTCTTATAATGTTTATATTTGTATTTATGTCTTATATTGCTGTTAAGTAACGTTCTTGCACTGAGGTCTGTTTGTTGCAAATATCTTTGACTTGTTTTTATGTCTTATAATGTTTATATGTGTATTTATGTCTTGTATTGCTGGTAAGTAACTTTCTTGCACTGAGGTCTGTTCATTGCAAATATCTTTGACTTGTTTTTATGTCGTATAATGTTTATGTGTGTATTTATGTCTTATATTGCTGGTAAGTAACGTTCTTGCACTGAGGTCTGTTTGTTGCAAATATCTTTGACTTGTTTTTTTGTCTTATAATGTTTATGTGTGTATTTATGTCTTATATTGCTGGTAAGTAACGTTCTTGCACTGAGGTCTGTTCATTGCAAATTTCTTTGACCTGTTTTTATGTCTTATAATGTTTATATTTGTATTTATGTCTTATAATGTTTATGTGTGTATTTATGTCTTATATTGCTGGTAAGTAACGTTCTTGCACTGAGGTCTGTTCATTGCAAATTTCTTTGACCTGTTTTTATGTCTTATAATGTTTATATGTGTATTTATGTCTTATAATGTTTATGTGTGTATTTATGCCCTTTATTGCTGGTAAGTAAAGTTCTTGCACTGAGGTCTGTTTGTTGCAAATATCTTTGACTTGTTTTTTTGTCTTATAATGTTTATGTGTGTATTTATGTCTTATATTGCTGGTAAGTAAAGTTCTTGCACTGAGGTCTGTTTGTTGCAAATATCTTTGACTTGTTTTTTTGTCTTATAATGTTTATATTTGTATTTATGTCTTATAATGTTTATGTGTGTATTTATGTCTTATATTGCTGGTAAGTAACTTTCTTGCACTGAGGTCTGTTCATTGCAAATTTCTTTGACCTGTTTTTATGCCTTATAATGTTTATATTTGTATTTATGTCTTATAATGTTTATGTGTGTATTTATGTCTTATATTGCTGGTAAGTAACGTTCTTGCACTGAGGTCTGTTTGTTGCAAATATCTTTGACTTGTTTTTTTGTCTTATAATGTTTATGTGTGTATTTATGTCTTATATTGCTGGTAAGTAACTTTCTTGCACTGAGGTCTGTTCATTGCAAATTTCTTTGACCTGTTTTTATGTCTTATAATGTTTATATTTGTATTTATGTCTTATAATGTTTATGTGTGTATTTATGTCTTATATTGCTGGTAAGTAACGTTCTTGCACTGAGGTCTGTTCATTGCAAATTTCTTTGACCTGTTTTTATGTCTTATAATGTTTATATTTGTATTTATGTCTTATAATGTTTATGTGTGTATTTATGTCTTATATTGCTGGTAAGTAAAGTTCTTGCACTGAGGTCTGTTTGTTGCAAATATCTTTGACCTGTTTTTATGTCTTATAATGTTTATATGTGTATTTATGTCTTATAATGTTTATGTGTGTATTTATGTCTTATAATGTTTATGTGTGTATTTATGTCTTATAATATTTATGTGTGTATTTATGCCCTTTATTGCTGGTAAGTAAAGTTCTTGCACTGAGGTCTGTTTGTTGCAAATATCTTTGACTTGTTTTTATGTCTTGTAATGTTTATGGGTGTGTATATGTTTTGTATTGCTGGTAAGTAACTTTCTTGCACTGAGGTCTGTTCATTGCAAATATCTTTGACTTGTTTTTATGTCGTATAATGTTTATGTGTGTATTTATGTCTTATATTGCTGGTAAGTAACGTTCTTCCACTGAGGTCTGTTCATTGCAAATATCTTTGACTTGTTTTTATGTCGTATAATGTTTATGTGTGTATTTATGTCTTATATTGCTGGTAAGTAACTTTCTTGCACTGAGGTCTGTTCATTGCAAATTTCTTTGACCTGTTTTTATGTCTTATAATGTTTATATGTGTATTTATGTCTTATAATGTTTATGTGTGTATTTATGCCCTTTATTGCTGGTAAGTAAAGTTCTTGCACTGAGGTCTGTTTGTTGCAAATATCTTTGACTTGTTTTTTTGTCTTATAATGTTTATATTTGTATTTATGTCTTATAATGTTTATGTGTGTATTTATGTCTTATATTGCTGGTAAGTAACTTTCTTGCACTGAGGTCTGTTCATTGCAAATTTCTTTGACCTGTTTTTATGCCTTATAATGTTTATATTTGTATTTATGTCTTATAATGTTTATGTGTGTATTTATGTCTTATATTGCTGGTAAGTAACGTTCTTGCACTGAGGTCTGTTTGTTGCAAATATCTTTGACTTGTTTTTTTGTCTTATAATGTTTATGTGTGTATTTATGTCTTATATTGCTGGTAAGTAACTTTCTTGCACTGAGGTCTGTTCATTGCAAATTTCTTTGACCTGTTTTTATGTCTTATAATGTTTATATTTGTATTTATGTCTTATAATGTTTATGTGTGCATTTATGTCTTATATTGCTGGTAAGTAACGTTCTTGCACTGAGGTCTGTTCATTGCAAATTTCTTTGACCTGTTTTTATGTCTTATAATGTTTATATTTGTATTTATGTCTTATAATGTTTATGTGTGTATTTATGTCTTATATTGCTGGTAAGTAAAGTTCTTGCACTGAGGTCTGTTTGTTGCAAATATCTTTGACCTGTTTTTATGTCTTATAATATTTATATGTGTATTTATGTCTTATAATGTTTATGTGTGTATTTATGTCTTATAATGTTTATGTGTGTATTTATGTCTTATAATGTTTATGTGTGTATTTATGCCCTTTATTGCTGGTAAGTAAAGTTCTTGCACTGAGGTCTGTTTGTTGCAAATATCTTTGACTTGTTTTTATGTCTTGTAATGTTTATGGGTGTGTATATGTTTTGTATTGCTGGTAAGTAACTTTCTTGCACTGAGGTCTGTTTATTGCAAATATCTTTGACTTGTTTTTATGTCTTATAATGTTTATGTGTGTATTTATGTCTTATATTGCTGGTAAGTAACGTTCTTCCACTGAGGTCTGTTCATTGCAAATATCTTTGACTTGTTTTTATGTCGTATAATGTTTATGTGTGTATTTATGTCTTATATTGCTGGTAAGTAACTTTCTTGCACTGAGGTCTGTTCATTGCAAATTTCTTTGACCTGTTTTTATGTCTTATAATGTTTATATTTGTATTTATGTCTTATAATGTTTATGTGTGTATTTATGTCTTATATTGCTGGTAAGTAACGTTCTTGCACTGAGGTCTGTTTGTTGCAAATATCTTTGACTTGTTTTTTTGTCTTATAATGTTTATGTGTGTATTTATGTCTTTTATTGCTGGTAAGTAACTTTCTTGCACTGAGGTCTGTTTATTGCAAATTTCTTTGACCTGTTTTTATGTCTTGTAATGTTTATGTGTGTATTTATGCCCTTTATTGCTGGTAAGTAAAGTTCTTGCACTGAGGTCTGTTTGTTGCAAATATCTTTGACTTGTTTTTATGTCTTGTAATGTTTATGGGTGTGTATATGTTTTGTATTGCTGGTAAGTAACTTTCTTGCACTGAGGTCTGTTTATTGCAAATATCTTTGACTTGTTTTTATGTCTTATAATGTTTATGTGTGTATTTATGTCTTATATTGCTGGTAAGTAACGTTCTTCCACTGAGGTCTGTTCATTGCAAATATCTTTGACTTGTTTTTATGTCGTATAATGTTTATGTGTGTATTTATGTCTTATATTGCTGGTAAGTAACTTTCTTGCACTGAGGTCTGTTCATTGCAAATTTCTTTGACTTGTTTTTATGCCTTATAATGTTTATATTTGTATTTATGTCTTATAATGTTTATGTGTGTATTTATGTCTTATATTGCTGGTAAGTAACGTTCTTGCACTGAGGTCTGTTTGTTGCAAATATCTTTGACTTGTTTTTTTGTCTTATAATGTTTATGTGTGTATTTATGTCTTATATTGCTGGTAAGTAACGTTCTTGCACTGAGGTCTGTTCATTGCAAATTTCTTTGACCTGTTTTTATGTCTTATAATGTTTATATTTGTTTTTATGTCTTGTAATGTTTATGGGTGTGTATATGTTTTGTATTGCTGGTAAGTAACTTTCTTGCACTGAGGTCTGTTCATTGCAAATATCTTTGACTTGTTTTTATGTCGTATAATGTTTATGTGTGTATTTATGTCTTATATTGCTGGTAAGTAACGTTCTTCCACTGAGGTCTGTTCATTGCAAATATCTTTGACTTGTTTTTATGTCGTATAATGTTTATGTGTGTATTTATGTCTTATATTGCTGGTAAGTAACTTTCTTGCACTGAGGTCTGTTCATTGCAAATTTCTTTGACCTGTTTTTATGTCTTATAATGTTTATATGTGTATTTATGTCTTATAATGTTTATGTGTGTATTTATGCCCTTTATTGCTGGTAAGTAAAGTTCTTGCACTGAGGTCTGTTTGTTGCAAATATCTTTGACTTGTTTTTTTGTCTTATAATGTTTATGTGTGTATTTATGTCTTATATTGCTGGTAAGTAAAGTTCTTGCACTGAGGTCTGTTTGTTGCAAATATCTTTGACTTGTTTTTTTGTCTTATAATGTTTATATTTGTATTTATGTCTTATAATGTTTATGTGTGTATTTATGTCTTATATTGCTGGTAAGTAACTTTCTTGCACTGAGGTCTGTTCATTGCAAATTTCTTTGACCTGTTTTTATGCCTTATAATGTTTATATTTGTATTTATGTCTTATAATGTTTATGTGTGTATTTATGTCTTATATTGCTGGTAAGTAACGTTCTTGCACTGAGGTCTGTTTGTTGCAAATATCTTTGACTTGTTTTTTTGTCTTATAATGTTTATGTGTGTATTTATGTCTTATATTGCTGGTAAGTAACTTTCTTGCACTGAGGTCTGTTCATTGCAAATTTCTTTGACCTGTTTTTATGTCTTATAATGTTTATATTTGTATTTATGTCTTATAATGTTTATGTGTGCATTTATGTCTTATATTGCTGGTAAGTAACGTTCTTGCACTGAGGTCTGTTCATTGCAAATTTCTTTGACCTGTTTTTATGTCTTATAATGTTTATATTTGTATTTATGTCTTATAATGTTTATGTGTGTATTTATGTCTTATATTGCTGGTAAGTAAAGTTCTTGCACTGAGGTCTGTTTGTTGCAAATATCTTTGACCTGTTTTTATGTCTTATAATGTTTATATGTGTATTTATGTCTTATAATGTTTATGTGTGTATTTATGTCTTATAATGTTTATGTGTGTATTTATGTCTTATAATGTTTATGTGTGTATTTATGCCCTTTATTGCTGGTAAGTAAAGTTCTTGCACTGAGGTCTGTTTGTTGCAAATATCTTTGACTTGTTTTTATGTCTTGTAATGTTTATGGGTGTGTATATGTTTTGTATTGCTGGTAAGTAACTTTCTTGCACTGAGGTCTGTTTATTGCAAATTTCTTTGACCTGTTTTTATGTCTTGTAATGTTTATGTGTGTATTTATGCCCTTTATTGCTGGTAAGTAACTTTCTTGCACTGAGGTCTGTTTGTTGCAAATATCTTTGACTTGTTTTTATGTCTTGTAATGTTTATGGGTGTGTATATGTTTTGTATTGCTGGTAAGTAACTTTCTTGCACTGAGGTCTGTTTATTGCAAATATCTTTGACTTGTTTTTATGTCTTATAATGTTTATGTGTGTATTTATGTCTTATATTGCTGGTAAGTAACGTTCTTCCACTGAGGTCTGTTCATTGCAAATATCTTTGACTTGTTTTTATGTCGTATAATGTTTATGTGTGTATTTATGTCTTATATTGCTGGTAAGTAACTTTCTTGCACTGAGGTCTGTTCATTGCAAATTTCTTTGACTTGTTTTTATGCCTTATAATGTTTATATTTGTATTTATGTCTTATAATGTTTATGTGTGTATTTATGTCTTATATTGCTGGTAAGTAACGTTCTTGCACTGAGGTCTGTTTGTTGCAAATATCTTTGACTTGTTTTTTTGTCTTATAATGTTTATGTGTGTATTTATGTCTTATATTGCTGGTAAGTAACGTTCTTGCACTGAGGTCTGTTCATTGCAAATTTCTTTGACCTGTTTTTATGTCTTATAATGTTTATATTTGTATTTATGTCTTATAATGTTTATGTGTGTATTTATGTCTTATATTGCTGGTAAGTAAAGTTCTTGCACTGAGGTCTGTTTGTTGCAAATATCTTTGACCTGTTTTTATGTCTTATAATGTTTATATGTGTATTTATGTCTTATAATGTTTATGTGTGTATTTATGTCTTATAATGTTTATGTGTGTATTTATGTCTTATAATATTTATGTGTGTATTTATGCCCTTTATTGCTGGTAAGTAAAGTTCTTGCACTGAGGTCTGTTTGTTGCAAATATCTTTGACTTGTTTTTATGTCTTGTAATGTTTATGGGTGTGTATATGTTTTGTATTGCTGGTAAGTAACTTTCTTGCACTGAGGTCTGTTCATTGCAAATATCTTTGACTTGTTTTTATGTCGTATAATGTTTATGTGTGTATTTATGTCTTATATTGCTGGTAAGTAACGTTCTTCCACTGAGGTCTGTTCATTGCAAATATCTTTGACTTGTTTTTATGTCGTATAATGTTTATGTGTGTATTTATGTCTTATATTGCTGGTAAGTAACTTTCTTGCACTGAGGTCTGTTCATTGCAAATTTCTTTGACCTGTTTTTATGTCTTATAATGTTTATATGTGTATTTATGTCTTATAATGTTTATGTGTGTATTTATGCCCTTTATTGCTGGTAAGTAAAGTTCTTGCACTGAGGTCTGTTTGTTGCAAATATCTTTGACTTGTTTTTTTGTCTTATAATGTTTATGTGTGTATTTATGTCTTATATTGCTGGTAAGTAACTTTCTTGCACTGAGGTCTGTTCATTGCAAATTTCTTTGACCTGTTTTTATGCCTTATAATGTTTATATGTGTATTTATGTCTTATAATGTTTATGTGTGTATTTATGCCCTTTATTGCTGGTAAGTAACGTTCTTGCACTGAGGTCTGTTTGTTGCAAATATCTTTGACTTGTTTTTTTGTCTTATAATGTTTATATTTGTATTTATGTCTTATAATGTTTATGTGTGTATTTATGTCTTATATTGCTGGTAAGTAACTTTCTTGCACTGAGGTCTGTTCATTGCAAATTTCTTTGACCTGTTTTTATGCCTTATAATGTTTATATTTGTATTTATGTCTTATAATGTTTATGTGTGTATTTATGTCTTATATTGCTGGTAAGTAACGTTCTTGCACTGAGGTCTGTTTGTTGCAAATATCTTTGACTTGTTTTTTTGTCTTATAATGTTTATGTGTGTATTTATGTCTTATATTGCTGGTAAGTAACTTTCTTGCACTGAGGTCTGTTCATTGCAAATTTCTTTGACCTGTTTTTATGTCTTATAATGTTTATATTTGTATTTATGTCTTATAATGTTTATGTGTGCATTTATGTCTTATATTGCTGGTAAGTAACGTTCTTGCACTGAGGTCTGTTCATTGCAAATTTCTTTGACCTGTTTTTATGTCTTATAATGTTTATATTTGTATTTATGTCTTATAATGTTTATGTGTGTATTTATGTCTTATATTGCTGGTAAGTAAAGTTCTTGCACTGAGGTCTGTTTGTTGCAAATATCTTTGACCTGTTTTTATGTCTTATAATGTTTATATGTGTATTTATGTCTTATAATGTTTATGTGTGTATTTATGTCTTATAATGTTTATGTGTGTATTTATGTCTTATAATGTTTATGTGTGTATTTATGCCCTTTATTGCTGGTAAGTAAAGTTCTTGCACTGAGGTCTGTTTGTTGCAAATATCTTTGACTTGTTTTTATGTCTTGTAATGTTTATGGGTGTGTATATGTTTTGTATTGCTGGTAAGTAACTTTCTTGCACTGAGGTCTGTTTATTGCAAATATCTTTGACTTGTTTTTATGTCTTATAATGTTTATGTGTGTATTTATGTCTTATATTGCTGGTAAGTAACGTTCTTCCACTGAGGTCTGTTCATTGCAAATATCTTTGACTTGTTTTTATGTCGTATAATGTTTATGTGTGTATTTATGTCTTATATTGCTGGTAAGTAACTTTCTTGCACTGAGGTCTGTTCATTGCAAATTTCTTTGACCTGTTTTTATGTCTTATAATGTTTATATTTGTATTTATGTCTTATAATGTTTATGTGTGTATTTATGTCTTATATTGCTGGTAAGTAACGTTCTTGCACTGAGGTCTGTTTGTTGCAAATATCTTTGACTTGTTTTTTTGTCTTATAATGTTTATGTGTGTATTTATGTCTTTTATTGCTGGTAAGTAACTTTCTTGCACTGAGGTCTGTTTATTGCAAATTTCTTTGACCTGTTTTTATGTCTTGTAATGTTTATGTGTGTATTTATGCCCTTTATTGCTGGTAAGTAAAGTTCTTGCACTGAGGTCTGTTTGTTGCAAATATCTTTGACTTGTTTTTATGTCTTGTAATGTTTATGGGTGTGTATATGTTTTGTATTGCTGGTAAGTAACTTTCTTGCACTGAGGTCTGTTTATTGCAAATATCTTTGACTTGTTTTTATGTCTTATAATGTTTATGTGTGTATTTATGTCTTATATTGCTGGTAAGTAACGTTCTTCCACTGAGGTCTGTTCATTGCAAATATCTTTGACTTGTTTTTATGTCGTATAATGTTTATGTGTGTATTTATGTCTTATATTGCTGGTAAGTAACTTTCTTGCACTGAGGTCTGTTCATTGCAAATTTCTTTGACCTGTTTTTATGTCTTATAATGTTTATATGTGTATTTATGTCTTATAATGTTTATGTGTGTATTTATGCCCTTTATTGCTGGTAAGTAAAGTTCTTGCACTGAGGTCTGTTTGTTGCAAATATCTTTGACTTGTTTTTTTGTCTTATAATGTTTATGTGTGTATTTATGTCTTATATTGCTGGTAAGTAAAGTTCTTGCACTGAGGTCTGTTTGTTGCAAATATCTTTGACTTGTTTTTTTGTCTTATAATGTTTATATTTGTATTTATGTCTTATAATGTTTATGTGTGTATTTATGTCTTATATTGCTGGTAAGTAACTTTCTTGCACTGAGGTCTGTTCATTGCAAATTTCTTTGACCTGTTTTTATGCCTTATAATGTTTATATTTGTATTTATGTCTTATAATGTTTATGTGTGTATTTATGTCTTATATTGCTGGTAAGTAACGTTCTTGCACTGAGGTCTGTTTGTTGCAAATATCTTTGACTTGTTTTTTTGTCTTATAATGTTTATGTGTGTATTTATGTCTTATATTGCTGGTAAGTAACTTTCTTGCACTGAGGTCTGTTCATTGCAAATTTCTTTGACCTGTTTTTATGTCTTATAATGTTTATATTTGTATTTATGTCTTATAATGTTTATGTGTGCATTTATGTCTTATATTGCTGGTAAGTAACGTTCTTCCACTGAGGTCTGTTCATTGCAAATTTCTTTGACCTGTTTTTATGTCTTGTAATGTTTATGGGTGTGTATATGTTTTGTATTGCTGGTAAGTAACTTTCTTGCACTGAGGTCTGTTTATTGCAAATATCTTTGACTTGTTTTTATGTCTTATAATGTTTATGTGTGTATTTATGTCTTATATTGCTGGTAAGTAACGTTCTTCCCCTGAGGTCTGTTCATTGCAAATATCTTTGACTTGTTTTTATGTCGTATAATGTTTATGTGTGTATTTATGTCTTATATTGCTGGTAAGTAACTTTCTTGCACTGAGGTCTGTTCATTGCAAATTTCTTTGACCTGTTTTTATGTCTTATAATGTTTATATGTGTATTTATGTCTTATAATGTTTATGTGTGTATTTATGCCCTTTATTGCTGGTAAGTAAAGTTCTTGCACTGAGGTCTGTTTGTTGCAAATATCTTTGACTTGTTTTTTTGTCTTATAATGTTTATGTGTGTATTTATGTCTTATATTGCTGGTAAGTAAAGTTCTTGCACTGAGGTCTGTTTGTTGCAAATATCTTTGACTTGTTTTTTTGTCTTATAATGTTTATGTGTGTATTTATGTCTTATATTGCTGGTAAGTAACGTTCTTCCACTGAGGTCTGTTCATTGCAAATATCTTTGACTTGTTTTTATGTCGTATAATGTTTATGTGTGTATTTATGTCTTATATTGCTGGTAAGTAACTTTCTTGCACTGAGGTCTGTTCATTGCAAATTTCTTTGACCTGTTTTTATGTCTTATAATGTTTATATGTGTATTTATGTCTTATAATGTTTATGTGTGTATTTATGCCCTTTATTGCTGGTAAGTAAAGTTCTTGCACTGAGGTCTGTTTGTTGCAAATATCTTTGACTTGTTTTTTTGTCTTATAATGTTTATGTGTGTATTTATGTCTTATATTGCTGGTAAGTAAAGTTCTTGCACTGAGGTCTGTTTGTTGCAAATATCTTTGACTTGTTTTTTTGTCTTATAATGTTTATATTTGTATTTATGTCTTATAATGTTTATGTGTGTATTTATGTCTTATATTGCTGGTAAGTAACTTTCTTGCACTGAGGTCTGTTTATTGCAAATATCTTTGACTTGTTTTTATGTCTTATAATGTTTATGTGTGTATTTATGTCTTATATTGCTGGTAAGTAACGTTCTTCCACTGAGGTCTGTTCATTGCAAATATCTTTGACTTGTTTTTATGTCGTATAATGTTTATGTGTGTATTTATGTCTTATATTGCTGGTAAGTAACTTTCTTGCACTGAGGTCTGTTCATTGCAAATTTCTTTGACCTGTTTTTATGTCTTATAATGTTTATATGTGTATTTATGTCTTATAATGTTTATGTGTGTATTTATGCCCTTTATTGCTGGTAAGTAAAGTTCTTGCACTGAGGTCTGTTTGTTGCAAATATCTTTGACTTGTTTTTTTGTCTTATAATGTTTATGTGTGTATTTATGTCTTATATTGCTGGTAAGTAAAGTTCTTGCACTGAGGTCTGTTTGTTGCAAATATCTTTGACTTGTTTTTTTGTCTTATAATGTTTATATTTGTATTTATGTCTTATAATGTTTATGTGTGTATTTATGTCTTATATTGCTGGTAAGTAACTTTCTTGCACTGAGGTCTGTTCATTGCAAATTTCTTTGACCTGTTTTTATGCCTTATAATGTTTATATTTGTATTTATGTCTTATAATGTTTATGTGTGTATTTATGTCTTATATTGCTGGTAAGTAACGTTCTTGCACTGAGGTCTGTTTGTTGCAAATATCTTTGACTTGTTTTTTTGTCTTATAATGTTTATGTGTGTATTTATGTCTTATATTGCTGGTAAGTAACTTTCTTGCACTGAGGTCTGTTCATTGCAAATTTCTTTGACCTGTTTTTATGTCTTATAATGTTTATATTTGTATTTATGTCTTATAATGTTTATGTGTGCATTTATGTCTTATATTGCTGGTAAGTAACGTTCTTGCACTGAGGTCTGTTCATTGCAAATTTCTTTGACCTGTTTTTATGTCTTATAATGTTTATATTTGTATTTATGTCTTATAATGTTTATGTGTGTATTTATGTCTTATATTGCTGGTAAGTAAAGTTCTTGCACTGAGGTCTGTTTGTTGCAAATATCTTTGACTTGTTTTTATGTCTTATAATGTTTATATGTGTATTTATGTCTTATAATGTTTATGTGTGTATTTATGTCTTATAATGTTTATGTGTGTATTTATGCCCTTTATTGCTGGTAAGTAAAGTTCTTGCACTGAGGTCTGTTTGTTGCAAATATCTTTGACTTGTTTTTATGTCTTGTAATGTTTATGGGTGTGTATATGTTTTGTATTGCTGGTAAGTAACTTTCTTGCACTGAGGTCTGTTTATTGCAAATATCTTTGACTTGTTTTTATGTCTTATAATGTTTATGTGTGTATTTATGTCTTATATTGCTGGTAAGTAACGTTCTTCCACTGAGGTCTGTTCATTGCAAATATCTTTGACTTGTTTTTATGTCGTATAATGTTTATGTGTGTATTTATGTCTTATATTGCTGGTAAGTAACTTTCTTGCACTGAGGTCTGTTCATTGCAAATTTCTTTGACCTGTTTTTATGTCTTATAATGTTTATATTTGTATTTATGTCTTATAATGTTTATGTGTGTATTTATGTCTTATATTGCTGGTAAGTAACGTTCTTGCACTGAGGTCTGTTTGTTGCAAATATCTTTGACTTGTTTTTTTGTCTTATAATGTTTATGTGTGTATTTATGTCTTATATTGCTGGTAAGTAACTTTCTTGCACTGAGGTCTGTTTATTGCAAATTTCTTTGACCTGTTTTTATGTCTTGTAATGTTTATGTGTGTATTTATGTCTTGTATTGCTGGTAAGTAACTTTCTTGCACTGAGGTCTGTTTGTTGCAAAATTCTTTGACTTGTTTTTATGTCTTGTAATGTTTATGTGTGTATTTATGTCTTGTATTGCTTGTAAGTAACGTTCTTTTCCTGAGGTCTGTTTGTTGCAAATATCTTTGACTTCTTTTTATGTCTTATAATGTTTATATGTGTATTTATGTCTTGTATTGCTGGTAAGTAACTTTCTTGCACTGAGGTCTGTTTGTTGCAAATATCTTTGACTTGTTTTTATGTCTTGTAATGTTTATGTGTGTATTTATGTCTTATATTGCTGTTAAGTAACGTTCTTGCACTGAGGTCTGTTTGTTGCAAATATCTTTGACTTGTTTTTATGTCTTATAATGTTTATATTTGTATTTATGTCTTATATTGCTGTTAAGTAACGTTCTTGCACTGAGGTCTGTTTGTTGCAAATATCTTTGACTTGTTTTTATGTCTTGTAATGTTTATGGGTGTGTATATGTCTTGTATTGCTGGTAAGTAACGTTCTTGCACTGAGGTCTGTTCACTGCAAATATCTTTGACTTGTTTTCATGTCGTATAATGTTTATGTGTGTATTTATGTCTTATATTGCTGGTAAGTAACTTTCTTGCACTGAGGTCTGTTCATTGCAAATTTCTTTGACCTGTTTTTATGCCTTATAATGTTTATATTTGTATTTATGTCTTATAATGTTTATGTGTGTATTTATGTCTTATATTGCTGGTAAGTAACGTTCTTGCACTGAGGTCTGTTTGTTGCAAATATCTTTGACTTGTTTTTTTGTCTTATAATGTTTATGTGTGTATTTATGTCTTATATTGCTGGTAAGTAACTTTCTTGCACTGAGGTCTGTTCATTGCAAATTTCTTTGACCTGTTTTTATGTCTTATAATGTTTATATTTGTATTTATGTCTTATAATGTTTATGTGTGTATTTATGTCTTATATTGCTGGTAAGTAACGTTCTTGCACTGAGGTCTGTTCATTGCAAATATCTTTGACCTGTTTTTATGTCTTATAATGTTTATATTTTATTTATGTCTTATATTGCTGGTAAATAACTTTCTTGCACTGAGGTCTGTTTGTTGCAAATATCTTTGACCTGTTTTTATGTCTTATAATGTTTATGTGTGTATGTATGTCTTATAATGTTTATGTGTGTATTTATGTCTTATAATGTTTATGTGTGTATTTATGCCCTTTATTGCTGGTAAGTAAAGTTCTTGCACTGAGGTCTGTTTGTTGCAAATATCTTTGACTTGTTTTTATGTCTTGTAATGTTTATGGGTGTGTATATGTTTTGTATTGCTGGTAAGTAACTTTCTTGCACTGAGGTCTGTTTATTGCAAATATCTTTGACTTGTTTTTATGTCTTATAATGTTTATGTGTGTATTTATGTCTTATATTGCTGGTAAGTAACGTTCTTCCACTGAGGTCTGTTCATTGCAAATATCTTTGACTTGTTTTTATGTCGTATAATGTTTATGTGTGTATTTATGTCTTATATTGCTGGTAAGTAACTTTCTTGCACTGAGGTCTGTTCATTGCAAATTTCTTTGACCTGTTTTTTTGTCTTATAATGTTTATATTTGTATTTATGTCTTATAATGTTTATGTGTGTATTTATGTCTTATATTGCTGGTAAGTAACTTTCTTGCACTGAGGTCTGTTCATTGCAAATTTCTTTGACCTGTTTTTATGCCTTATAATGTTTATATTTGTATTTATGTCTTATAATGTTTATGTGTGTATTTATGTCTTATATTGCTGGTAAGTAACGTTCTTGCACTGAGGTCTGTTTGTTGCAAATATCTTTGACTTGTTTTTTTGTCTTATAATGTTTATGTGTGTATTTATGTCTTATATTGCTGGTAAGTAACTTTCTTGCACTGAGGTCTGTTCATTGCAAATTTCTTTGACCTGTTTTTATGTCTTATAATGTTTATATTTGTATTTATGTCTTATAATGTTTATGGGTGTATTTATGTCTTATATTGCTGGTAAGTAACGTTCTTGCACTGAGGTCTGTTCATTGCAAATATCTTTGACCTGTTTTTATGTCTTATAATGTTTATATTTTATTTATGTCTTATAATGTTTATGGGTGTATTTATGTCTTATATTGCTGGTAAGTAACTTTCTTGCACTGAGGTCTGTTCATTGCAAATTTCTTTGACCTGTTTTTATGTCTTATAATGTTTATATTTGTATTTATGTCTTATAATGTTTATGGGTGTATTTATGTCTTATATTGCTGGTAAGTAACTTTCTTGCACTGAGGTCTGTTCATTGCAAATTTCTTTGACCTGTTTTTATGTCTTATAATGTTTATATTTGTATTTATGTCTTATAATGTTTATGTGTGTATTTATGTCTTGTATTGCTTGTAAGTAACGTTCTTGCACTGAGGTCTGTTCATTGCAAATATCTTTGACCTGTTTTTATGTCTTATAATGTTTATGTGTGTATTTATGTCTTATAATGTTTATGTGTGTATTTATGTCTTATAATGTTTATGTGTGTATTTATGTCTTATATTGCTGGTAAGTAACGTTCTTCCACTGAGGTCTGTTCATTGCAAATATCTTTGACTTGTTTTTATGTCGTATAATGTTTATGTGTGTATTTATGTCTTATATTGCTGGTAAGTAACTTTCTTGCACTGAGGTCTGTTCATTGCAAATTTCTTTGACCTGTTTTTTTGTCTTATAATGTTTATATTTGTATTTATGTCTTATAATGTTTATGTGTGTATTTATGTCTTATATTGCTGGTAAGTAACTTTCTTGCACTGAGGTCTGTTCATTGCAAATTTCTTTGACTTGTTTTTATGTCTTGTAATGTTTATGGGTGTGTATATGTTTTGTATTGCTGGTAAGTAACTTTCTTGCACTGAGGTCTGTTTATTGCAAATATCTTTGACTTGTTTTTATGTCTTATAATGTTTATGTGTGTATTTATGTCTTATATTGCTGGTAAGTAACGTTCTTCCACTGAGGTCTGTTCATTGCAAATATCTTTGACTTGTTTTTATGTCGTATAATGTTTATGTGTGTATTTATGTCTTATATTGCTGGTAAGTAACTTTCTTGCACTGAGGTCTGTTCATTGCAAATTTCTTTGACCTGTTTTTATGTCTTATAATGTTTATATTTGTATTTATGTCTTATAATGTTTATGTGTGTATTTATGTCTTATATTGCTGGTAAGTAACGTTCTTGCACTGAGGTCTGTTTGTTGCAAATATCTTTGACTTGTTTTTTTGTCTTATAATGTTTATGTGTGTATTTATGTCTTTTATTGCTGGTAAGTAACTTTCTTGCACTGAGGTCTGTTTGTTGCAAATATCTTTGACTTGTTTTTATGTCTTGTAATGTTTATGTGTGTATTTATGTCTTATATTGCTGGTAAGTAACGTTCTTCCCCTGAGGTCTGTTCATTGCAAATATCTTTGACTTGTTTTTATGTCGTATAATGTTTATGTGTGTATTTATGTCTTATATTGCTGGTAAGTAACTTTCTTGCACTGAGGTCTGTTCATTGCAAATTTCTTTGACCTGTTTTTATGTCTTATAATGTTTATATGTGTATTTATGTCTTATAATGTTTATGTGTGTATTTATGCCCTTTATTGCTGGTAAGTAAAGTTCTTGCACTGAGGTCTGTTTGTTGCAAATATCTTTGACTTGTTTTTTTGTCTTATAATGTTTATGTGTGTATTTATGTCTTATATTGCTGGTAAGTAAAGTTCTTGCACTGAGGTCTGTTTGTTGCAAATATCTTTGACTTGTTTTTTTGTCTTATAATGTTTATGTGTGTATTTATGTCTTATATTGCTGGTAAGTAACGTTCTTCCACTGAGGTCTGTTCATTGCAAATATCTTTGACTTGTTTTTATGTCGTATAATGTTTATGTGTGTATTTATGTCTTATATTGCTGGTAAGTAACTTTCTTGCACTGAGGTCTGTTCATTGCAAATTTCTTTGACCTGTTTTTATGTCTTATAATGTTTATATGTGTATTTATGTCTTATAATGTTTATGTGTGTATTTATGCCCTTTATTGCTGGTAAGTAAAGTTCTTGCACTGAGGTCTGTTTGTTGCAAATATCTTTGACTTGTTTTTTTGTCTTATAATGTTTATGTGTGTATTTATGTCTTATATTGCTGGTAAGTAAAGTTCTTGCACTGAGGTCTGTTTGTTGCAAATATCTTTGACTTGTTTTTTTGTCTTATAATGTTTATATTTGTATTTATGTCTTATAATGTTTATGTGTGTATTTATGTCTTATATTGCTGGTAAGTAACTTTCTTGCACTGAGGTCTGTTTATTGCAAATATCTTTGACTTGTTTTTATGTCTTATAATGTTTATGTGTGTATTTATGTCTTATATTGCTGGTAAGTAACGTTCTTCCACTGAGGTCTGTTCATTGCAAATATCTTTGACTTGTTTTTATGTCGTATAATGTTTATGTGTGTATTTATGTCTTATATTGCTGGTAAGTAACTTTCTTGCACTGAGGTCTGTTCATTGCAAATTTCTTTGACCTGTTTTTATGTCTTATAATGTTTATATGTGTATTTATGTCTTATAATGTTTATGTGTGTATTTATGCCCTTTATTGCTGGTAAGTAAAGTTCTTGCACTGAGGTCTGTTTGTTGCAAATATCTTTGACTTGTTTTTTTGTCTTATAATGTTTATGTGTGTATTTATGTCTTATATTGCTGGTAAGTAAAGTTCTTGCACTGAGGTCTGTTTGTTGCAAATATCTTTGACTTGTTTTTTTGTCTTATAATGTTTATATTTGTATTTATGTCTTATAATGTTTATGTGTGTATTTATGTCTTATATTGCTGGTAAGTAACTTTCTTGCACTGAGGTCTGTTCATTGCAAATTTCTTTGACCTGTTTTTATGCCTTATAATGTTTATATTTGTATTTATGTCTTATAATGTTTATGTGTGTATTTATGTCTTATATTGCTGGTAAGTAACGTTCTTGCACTGAGGTCTGTTTGTTGCAAATATCTTTGACTTGTTTTTTTGTCTTATAATGTTTATGTGTGTATTTATGTCTTATATTGCTGGTAAGTAACTTTCTTGCACTGAGGTCTGTTCATTGCAAATTTCTTTGACCTGTTTTTATGTCTTATAATGTTTATATTTGTATTTATGTCTTATAATGTTTATGTGTGCATTTATGTCTTATATTGCTGGTAAGTAACGTTCTTGCACTGAGGTCTGTTCATTGCAAATTTCTTTGACCTGTTTTTATGTCTTATAATGTTTATATTTGTATTTATGTCTTATAATGTTTATGTGTGTATTTATGTCTTATATTGCTGGTAAGTAAAGTTCTTGCACTGAGGTCTGTTTGTTGCAAATATCTTTGACCTGTTTTTATGTCTTATAATGTTTATATGTGTATTTATGTCTTATAATGTTTATGTGTGTATTTATGTCTTATAATGTTTATGTGTGTATTTATGCCCTTTATTGCTGGTAAGTAAAGTTCTTGCACTGAGGTCTGTTTGTTGCAAATATCTTTGACTTGTTTTTATGTCTTGTAATGTTTATGGGTGTGTATATGTTTTGTATTGCTGGTAAGTAACTTTCTTGCACTGAGGTCTGTTTATTGCAAATATCTTTGACTTGTTTTTATGTCTTATAATGTTTATGTGTGTATTTATGTCTTATATTGCTGGTAAGTAACGTTCTTCCACTGAGGTCTGTTCATTGCAAATATCTTTGACTTGTTTTTATGTCGTATAATGTTTATGTGTGTATTTATGTCTTATATTGCTGGTAAGTAACTTTCTTGCACTGAGGTCTGTTCATTGCAAATTTCTTTGACCTGTTTTTATGTCTTATAATGTTTATATTTGTATTTATGTCTTATAATGTTTATGTGTGTATTTATGTCTTATATTGCTGGTAAGTAACGTTCTTGCACTGAGGTCTGTTTGTTGCAAATATCTTTGACTTGTTTTTTTGTCTTATAATGTTTATGTGTGTATTTATGTCTTATATTGCTGGTAAGTAACTTTCTTGCACTGAGGTCTGTTTATTGCAAATTTCTTTGACCTGTTTTTATGTCTTGTAATGTTTATGTGTGTATTTATGTCTTGTATTGCTGGTAAGTAACTTTCTTGCACTGAGGTCTGTTTGTTGCAAAATTCTTTGACTTGTTTTTATGTCTTGTAATGTTTATGTGTGTATTTATGTCTTGTATTGCTTGTAAGTAACGTTCTTTTCCTGAGGTCTGTTTGTTGCAAATATCTTTGACTTCTTTTTATGTCTTATAATGTTTATATGTGTATTTATGTCTTGTATTGCTGGTAAGTAACTTTCTTGCACTGAGGTCTGTTTATTGCAAATATCTTTGACTTGTTTTTATGTCTTATAATGTTTATGTGTGTATTTATGTCTTGTATTGCTGGTAAGTAACTTTCTTGCACTGAGGTCTGTTCATTGCAAATATCTTTGACGTGTTTTTATGTCTTATAATGTTTATATTTGTATTTATGTCTTATATTGCTGTTAAGTAACGTTCTTGCACTGAGGTCTGTTTGTTGCAAATATCTTTGACTTGTTTTTATGTCTTGTAATGTTTATGGGTGTGTATATGTTTTGTATTGCTGGTAAGTAACGTTCTTGCACTGAGGTCTGTTTGTTGCAAATATCTTTGACTTGTTTTTATGTCTTGTAATGTTTATGGGTGTGTATATGTCTTGTATTGCTGGTAAGTAACGTTCTTGCACTGAGGTCTGTTCACTGCAAATATCTTTGACTTGTTTTCATGTCGTATAATGTTTATGTGTGTATTTATGTCTTATATTGCTGGTAAGTAACTTTCTTGCACTGAGGTCTGTTCATTGCAAATTTCTTTGACCTGTTTTTATGCCTTATAATGTTTATATTTGTATTTATGTCTTATAATGTTTATGTGTGTATTTATGTCTTATATTGCTGGTAAGTAACGTTCTTGCACTGAGGTCTGTTTGTTGCAAATATCTTTGACTTGTTTTTTTGTCTTATAATGTTTATGTGTGTATTTATGTCTTATATTGCTGGTAAGTAACTTTCTTGCACTGAGGTCTGTTCATTGCAAATTTCTTTGACCTGTTTTTATGTCTTATAATGTTTATATTTGTATTTATGTCTTATAATGTTTATGGGTGTATTTATGTCTTATATTGCTGGTAAGTAACGTTCTTGCACTGAGGTCTGTTCATTGCAAATATCTTTGACCTGTTTTTATGTCTTATAATGTTTATATTTTATTTATGTCTTATATTGCTGGTAAATAACTTTCTTGCACTGAGGTCTGTTTGTTGCAAATATCTTTGACCTGTTTTTATGTCTTATAATGTTTATGTGTGTATTTATGTCTTATAATGTTTATGTGTGTATTTATGTCTTATAATGTTTATGTGTGTATTTATGCCCTTTATTGCTGGTAAGTAAAGTTCTTGCACTGAGGTCTGTTTGTTGCAAATATCTTTGACTTGTTTTTATGTCTTGTAATGTTTATGGGTGTGTATATGTTTTGTATTGCTGGTAAGTAACTTTCTTGCACTGAGGTCTGTTTGTTGCAAAATTCTTTGACTTGTTTTTATGTCTTGTAATGTTTATGTGTGTATTTATGTCTTGTATTGCTGGTAAGTAACGTTCTTTTCCTGAGGTCTGTTTGTTGCAAATATCTTTGACTTGTTTTTATGTCTTGTAATGTTTATATTTGTATTTATGTCTTTTAATGTTTATGTGTGTATTTATGTCTTGTATTGCTGGTAAGTAACGTTCTTTTACTGAGGTCTGTTTGTTGCAAATATCTTTGACTTGTTTTTATGTCTTGTAATGTTTATATTTGTATTTATGTCTTTTAATGTTTATGTGTGTATTTATGTCTTGTATTGCTGGTAAGTAACTTTCTTGCACTGAGGTCTGTTTGTTGCAAAATTCTTTGACTTGTTTTTATGTCTTGTAATGTTTATGTGTGTATTTATGTCTTGTATTGCTTGTAAGTAACGTTCTTGCACTGAGGTCTGTTTATTGCAAATATCTTTGACTTGTTTTTATGTCTTATAATGTTTATATGTGTATTTATGTCTTGTATTGCTGGTAAGTAACTTTCTTGCACTGAGGTCTGTTTATTGCAAATATCTTTGACTTGTTTTTATGTCTTATAATGTTTATGTGTGTATTTATGTCTTGTATTGCTGGTAAGTAACTTTCTTGCACTGAGGTCTGTTCATTGCAAATATCTTTGACGTGTTTTTATGTCTTATAATGTTTATATTTGTTTTTATGTCTTATATTGCTGTTAAGTAACGTTCTTGCACTGAGGTCTGTTTGTTGCAAATATCTTTGACTTGTTTTTATGTCTTATAATGTTTATATTTGTATTTATGTCTTATATTGCTGTTAAGTAACGTTCTTGCACTGAGGTCTGTTTATTGCAAATATCTTTGACTTGTTTTTATGTCTTATAATGTTTATGTGTGTATTTATGTCTTATATTGCTGGTAAGTAACGTTCTTGCACTGAGGTCTGTTTGTTGCAAATATCTTTGACTTGTTTTTATGTCTTGTAATGTTTATGGGTGTGTATATGTCTTGTATTGCTGGTAAGTAACGTTCTTGCACTGAGGTCTGTTTATTGCAAATATCTTTGACTTGTTTTTATGTCTTGTAATGTTTATGGGTGTGTATATGTTTTGTATTGCTGGTAAGTAACTTTCTTGCACTGAGGTCTGTTTATTGCAAATATCTTTGACTTGTTTTTATGTCTTATAATGTTTATGTGTGTATTTATGTCTTATATTGCTGGTAAGTAACGTTCTTCCACTGAGGTCTGTTCATTGCAAATATCTTTGACTTGTTTTTATGTCTTATAATGTTTATGTGTGTATTTATGTCTTATATTGCTGGTAAGTAACGTTCTTCCACTGAGGTCTGTTCATTGCAAATATCTTTGACTTGTTTTTATGTCTTATAATGTTTATGTGTGTATTTATGTCTTATATTGCTGGTAAGTAACGTTCTTCCACTGAGGTCTGTTCATTGCAAATATCTTTGACTTGTTTTTATGTCGTATAATGTTTATGTGTGTATTTATGTCTTATATTGCTGGTAAGTAACTTTTTTGCACTGAGGTCTGTTCATTGCAAATTTCTTTGACCTGTTTTTATGTCTTATAATGTTTATATTTGTATTTATGTCTTATAATGTTTATGTGTGTATTTATGTCTTATATTGCTGGTAAGTAACGTTCTTGCACTGAGGTCTGTTTGTTGCAAATATCTTTGACTTGTTTTTTTGTCTTATAATGTTTATGTGTGTATTTATGTCTTATATTGCTGGTAAGTAACTTTCTTGCACTGAGGTCTGTTCATTGCAAATTTCTTTGACCTGTTTTTATGTCTTGTAATGTTTATGTGTGTATTTATGTCTTGTATTGCTGGTAAGTAACTTTCTTGCACTGAGGTCTGTTTGTTGCAAAATTCTTTGACTTGTTTTTATGTCTTGTAATGTTTATGTGTGTATTTATGTCTTGTATTGCTTGTAAGTAACGTTCTTTTCCTGAGGTCTGTTTGTTGCAAATATCTTTGACTTGTTTTTATGTCTTGTAATGTTTATATTTGTATTTATGTCTTTTAATGTTTATGTGTGTATTTATGTCTTGTATTGCTGGTAAGTAACGTTCTTGCACTCAGGTCTGTTTATTGCAAATATCTTTGACTTGTTTTTATGTCTTGTAATGTTTATGTGTGTATTTATGTCTTGTATTGCTGGTAAGTAACGTTCTTTTACTGAGGTCTGTTTGTTGCAAATATCTTTGACTTGTTTTTATGTCTTGTAATGTTTATATTTGTATTTATGTCTTTTAATGTTTATGTGTGTATTTATGTCTTGTATTGCTGGTAAGTAACTTTCTTGCACTGAGGTCTGTTTATTGCAAATATCTTTGACTTGTTTTTATGTCTTATAATGTTTATGTGTGTATTTATGTCTTGTATTGCTGGTAAGTAACTTTCTTGCACTGAGGTCTGTTCATTGCAAATATCTTTGACGTGTTTTTATGTCTTATAATGTTTATATTTGTATTTATGTCTTATATTGCTGTTAAGTAACGTTCTTGCACTGAGGTCTGTTTGTTGCAAATTTCTTTGACTTGTTTTTATGTCTTATAATGTTTATATGTGTATTCATGTCTTGTATTGTCATGGTCCCTGTGCCCTGCTGGTCAATCCTCTATTGGGCAATATGTTTGTGGTTTGTTTGCTCTCTCGCCCTCTCTCTCTCACTCTCTCTCTCTCTCTCGCCACGGCGATGCTCACTGCGGGCTCCCGCTGCTGGCCCACACACCTGCTCATCACCACACCGGCCGCTGATCCCAGCTGATTACTGCACTACTTAGATGGCGAGTCTGCACTAGTCTTCGCTGGATCGTTGAACTATCAGCGTCAGTCAAACTTGTGTATCTGCCAACCTGTATCTTGAAAGCCCTTTGTTATTATCCCGCTAACCCCACCTTTTGTGTTTAGATCGTTTTTGGAACCGGATTCTGAGAGGAGTGACTGAGGAGGAGCTTTTGTACAGAAAGTGTGGAGCACCTTTTCCCCTAACCCTGTTTCCCACGGACCCTGGCGACCCGGACCCTTTTCCCCTGCACGTTGTACATAGCCACTTGGTGATTGTGTTCACTGTGAATAAACGCACTGTTCTTCGCTTAAAGGGAAACCCTGGCCTGCGCCTGAGTCTCTTTCGGAACCCTTAACATGTATTGCTGGTAAGTAACTTTCTTGCACTGAGGTCTGTTTATTGCAAATATCTTTGACTTGTTTTTATGTCTTATAATGTTTATGTGTGTATTTATGTCTTGTATTGCTGGTAAGTAACTTTCTTGCACTGAGGTCTGTTCATTGCAAATATCTTTGACGTGTTTTTATGTCTTATAATGTTTATATTTGTATTTATGTCTTATATTGCTGTTAAGTAACGTTCTTGCACTGAGGTCTGTTTGTTGCAAATATCTTTGACTTGTTTTTATGTCTTATAATGTTTATATGTGTATTTATGTCTTGTATTGCTGGTAAGTAACGTTCTTTTCCTGAGGTCTGTTTGTTGCAAATATCTTTGACTTGTTTTTATGTCTTGTAATGTTTATATTTGTATTTATGTCTTTTAATGTTTATGTGTGTATTTATGTCTTGTATTGCTGGTAAGTAACTTTCTTGCACTGAGGTCTGTTTGTTGCAAAATTCTTTGACTTGTTTTTATGTCTTGTAATGTTTATGTGTGTATTTATGTCTTGTATTGCTTGTAAGTAACGTTCTTGCACTGAGGTCTGTTTATTGCAAATATCTTTGACTTGTTTTTATGTCTTATAATGTTTATATGTGTATTTATGTCTTGTATTGCTGGTAAGTAACTTTCTTGCACTGAGGTCTGTTTATTGCAAATATCTTTGACTTGTTTTTATGTCTTATAATGTTTATGTGTGTATTTATGTCTTGTATTGCTGGTAAGTAACTTTCTTGCACTGAGGTCTGTTCATTGCAAATATCTTTGACGTGTTTTTATGTCTTATAATGTTTATATTTGTATTTATGTCTTATATTGCTGTTAAGTAACGTTCTTGCACTGAGGTCTGTTTGTTGCAAATATCTTTGACTTGTTTTTATGTCTTATAATGTTTATATTTGTATTTATGTCTTATATTGCTGTTAAGTAACGTTCTTGCACTGAGGTCTGTTTATTGCAAATATCTTTGACTTGTTTTTATGTCTTATAATGTTTATGTGTGTATTTATGTCTTATATTGCTGGTAAGTAACGTTCTTGCACTGAGGTCTGTTTGTTGCAAATATCTTTGACTTGTTTTTATGTCTTGTAATGTTTATGGGTGTGTATATGTCTTGTATTGCTGGTAAGTAACGTTCTTGCACTGAGGTCTGTTTGTTGCAAATATCTTTGACTTGTTTTTTTGTCTTATAATGTTTATGTGTGTATTTATGTCTTATATTGCTGGTAAGTAACTTTCTTGCACTGAGGTCTGTTCATTGCAAATTTCTTTGACCTGTTTTTATGTCTTATAATGTTTATATTTGTATTTATGTCTTATAATGTTTATGTGTGTATTTATGTCTTATATTGCTGGTAAGTAACGTTCTTGCACTGAGGTCTGTTCATTGCAAATTTCTTTGACCTGTTTTTATGTCTTATAATGTTTATATTTGTATTTATGTCTTATAATGTTTATGTGTGTATTTATGTCTTATATTGCTGGTAAATAACTTTCTTGCACTGAGGTCTGTTTGTTGCAAATATGTTTGACCTGTTTTTATGTCTTATAATGTTTATATGTGTATTTATGTCTTATAATGTTTATGTGTGTATTTATGCCCTTTATTGCTGGTAAGTAAAGTTCTTGCACTGAGGTCTGTTTGTTGCAAATATCTTTGACTTGTTTTTTTGTCTTATAATGTTTATGTGTGTATTTATGTCTTATATTGCTGGTAAGTAACGTTCTTGCACTGAGGTCTGTTTGTTGCAAATATCTTTGACTTGTTTTTTTGTCTTATAATGTTTATGTGTGTATTTATGTCTTATATTGCTGGTAAGTAAAGTTCTTGCACTGAGTTCTGTTTGTTGCAAATATCTTTGACTTGTTTTTTTGTCTTATAATGTTTATATTTGTATTTATGTCTTATAATGTTTATGTGTGTATTTATGTCTTATATTGCTGGTAAGTAACTTTCTTGCACTGAGGTCTGTTCATTGCAAATTTCTTTGACCTGTTTTTATGCCTTATAATGTTTATATTTGTATTTATGTCTTATAATGTTTATGTGTGTATTTATGTCTTATATTGCTGGTAAGTAACGTTCTTGCACTGAGGTCTGTTTGTTGCAAATATCTTTGACTTGTTTTTTTGTCTTATAATGTTTATGTGTGTATTTATGTCTTATATTGCTGGTAAGTAACTTTCTTGCACTGAGGTCTGTTCATTGCAAATTTCTTTGACCTGTTTTTATGGCTTATAATGTTTATATTTGTATTTATGTCTTATAATGTTTATGTGTGTATTTATGTCTTATATTGCTGGTAAGTAAAGTTCTTGCACTGAGGTCTGTTTGTTGCAAATATCTTTGACCTGTTTTTATGTCTTATAATGTTTATATGTGTATTTATGTCTTATAATGTTTATGTGTGTATTTATGTCTTATAATGTTTATGTGTGTATTTATGTCTTATAATGTTTATGTGTGTATTTATGCCCTTTATTGCTGGTAAGTAAAGTTCTTGCACTGAGGTCTGCTTGTTGCAAATATCTTTGACTTGTTTTTATGTCTTGTAATGTTTATGGGTGTGTATATGTTTTGTATTGCTGGTAAGTAACTTTCTTGCACTGAGGTCTGTTTATTGCAAATATCTTTGACTTGTTTTTATGTCTTATAATGTTTATGTGTGTATTTATGTCTTATATTGCTGGTAAGTAACGTTCTTCCACTGAGGTCTGTTCATTGCAAATATCTTTGACTTGTTTTTATGTCTTATAATGTTTATGTGTGTATTTATGTCTTATATTGCTGGTAAGTAACGTTCTTCCACTGAGGTCTGTTCATTGCAAATATCTTTGACTTGTTTTTATGTCTTATAATGTTTATGTGTGTATTTATGTCTTATATTGCTGGTAAGTAACGTTCTTCCACTGAGGTCTGTTCATTGCAAATATCTTTGACTTGTTTTTATGTCGTATAATGTTTATGTGTGTATTTATGTCTTATATTGCTGGTAAGTAACTTTTTTGCACTGAGGTCTGTTCATTGCAAATTTCTTTGACCTGTTTTTATGTCTTATAATGTTTATATTTGTATTTATGTCTTATAATGTTTATGTGTGTATTTATGTCTTATATTGCTGGTAAGTAACGTTCTTGCACTGAGGTCTGTTTGTTGCAAATATCTTTGACTTGTTTTTTTGTCTTATAATGTTTATGTGTGTATTTATGTCTTATATTGCTGGTAAGTAACTTTCTTGCACTGAGGTCTGTTCATTGCAAATTTCTTTGACCTGTTTTTATGTCTTGTAATGTTTATGTGTGTATTTATGTCTTGTATTGCTGGTAAGTAACTTTCTTGCACTGAGGTCTGTTTGTTGCAAAATTCTTTGACTTGTTTTTATGTCTTGTAATGTTTATGTGTGTATTTATGTCTTGTATTGCTTGTAAGTAACGTTCTTTTCCTGAGGTCTGTTTGTTGCAAATATCTTTGACTTGTTTTTATGTCTTGTAATGTTTATATTTGTATTTATGTCTTTTAATGTTTATGTGTGTATTTATGTCTTGTATTGCTGGTAAGTAACGTTCTTGCACTCAGGTCTGTTTATTGCAAATATCTTTGACTTGTTTTTATGTCTTGTAATGTTTATGTGTGTATTTATGTCTTGTATTGCTGGTAAGTAACGTTCTTTTACTGAGGTCTGTTTGTTGCAAATATCTTTGACTTGTTTTTATGTCTTGTAATGTTTATATTTGTATTTATGTCTTTTAATGTTTATGTGTGTATTTATGTCTTGTATTGCTGGTAAGTAACTTTCTTGCACTGAGGTCTGTTTATTGCAAATATCTTTGACTTGTTTTTATGTCTTATAATGTTTATGTGTGTATTTATGTCTTGTATTGCTGGTAAGTAACTTTCTTGCACTGAGGTCTGTTCATTGCAAATATCTTTGACGTGTTTTTATGTCTTATAATGTTTATATTTGTATTTATGTCTTATATTGCTGTTAAGTAACGTTCTTGCACTGAGGTCTGTTTGTTGCAAATTTCTTTGACTTGTTTTTATGTCTTATAATGTTTATATGTGTATTCATGTCTTGTATTGTCATGGTCCCTGTGCCCTGCTGGTCAATCCTCTATTGGGCAATATGTTTGTGGTTTGTTTGCTCTCTCGCCCTCTCTCTCTCACTCTCTCTCTCTCTCTCGCCACGGCGATGCTCACTGCGGGCTCCCGCTGCTGGCCCACACACCTGCTCATCACCACACCGGCCGCTGATCCCAGCTGATTACTGCACTACTTAGATGGCGAGTCTGCACTAGTCTTCGCTGGATCGTTGAACTATCAGCGTCAGTCAAACTTGTGTATCTGCCAACCTGTATCTTGAAAGCCCTTTGTTATTATCCCGCTAACCCCACCTTTTGTGTTTAGATCGTTTTTGGAACCGGATTCTGAGAGGAGTGACTGAGGAGGAGCTTTTGTACAGAAAGTGTGGAGCACCTTTTCCCCTAACCCTGTTTCCCACGGACCCTGGCGACCCGGACCCTTTTCCCCTGCACGTTGTACATAGCCACTTGGTGATTGTGTTCACTGTGAATAAACGCACTGTTCTTCGCTTAAAGGGAAACCCTGGCCTGCGCCTGAGTCTCTTTCGGAACCCTTAACATGTATTGCTGGTAAGTAACTTTCTTGCACTGAGGTCTGTTTATTGCAAATATCTTTGACTTGTTTTTATGTCTTATAATGTTTATGTGTGTATTTATGTCTTGTATTGCTGGTAAGTAACTTTCTTGCACTGAGGTCTGTTCATTGCAAATATCTTTGACGTGTTTTTATGTCTTATAATGTTTATATTTGTATTTATGTCTTATATTGCTGTTAAGTAACGTTCTTGCACTGAGGTCTGTTTGTTGCAAATATCTTTGACTTGTTTTTATGTCTTATAATGTTTATATGTGTATTTATGTCTTGTATTGCTGGTAAGTAACTTTCTTGCACTGAGGTCTGTTCATTGCAAATATCTTTGACTTGTTTTTATGTCGTATAATGTTTATGTGTGTATTTATGTCTTATATTGCTGGTAAGTAACGTTCTTGCACTGAGGTCTGTTTGTTGCAAATATCTTTGACTTGTTTTTTTGTCTTATAATGTTTATGTGTGTATTTATGTCTTATATTGCTGGTAAGTAACTTTCTTGCACTGAGGTCTGTTCATTGCAAATTTCTTTGACCTGTTTTTATGTCTTATAATGTTTATATTTGTATTTATGTCTTATAATGTTTATGTGTGTATTTATGTCTTATATTGCTGGTAAGTAACGTTCTTGCACTGAGGTCTGTTCATTGCAAATTTCTTTGACCTGTTTTTATGTCTTATAATGTTTATATGTGTATTTATGTCTTATAATGTTTATGTGTGTATTTATGCCCTTTATTGCTGGTAAGTAAAGTTCTTGCACTGAGGTCTGTTTGTTGCAAATATCTTTGACTTGTTTTTTTGTCTTATAATGTTTATATTTGTATTTATGTCTTATAATGTTTATGTGTGTATTTATGTCTTATATTGCTGGTAAGTAACTTTCTTGCACTGAGGTCTGTTTGTTGCAAATATCTTTGACTTGTTTTTTTGTCTTATAATGTTTATGTGTGTATTTATGTCTTATATTGCTGGTAAGTAACGTTCTTGCACTGAGGTCTGTTTGTTGCAAATATCTTTGACTTGTTTTTTTGTCTTATAATGTTTATGTGTGTATTTATGTCTTATATTGCTGGTAAGTAACTTTCTTGCACTGAGGTCTGTTCATTGCAAATTTCTTTGACCTGTTTTTATGTCTTGTAATGTTTATGTGTGTATTTATGTCTTGTATTGCTGGTAAGTAACTTTCTTGCACTGAGGTCTGTTTGTTGCAAAATTCTTTGACTTGTTTTTATGTCTTGTAATGTTTATGTGTGTATTTATGTCTTGTATTGCTTGTAAGTAACGTTCTTGCACTGAGGTCTGTTTATTGCAAATATCTTTGACTTGTTTTTATGTCTTATAATGTTTATATGTGTATTTATGTCTTGTATTGCTGGTAAGTAACTTTCTTGCACTGAGGTCTGTTTATTGCAAATATCTTTGACCTGTTTTTATGTCTTATAATGTTTATATTTGTATTTATGTCTTATAATGTTTATGTGTGTATTTATGTCTTATATTGCTGGTAAGTAACGTTCTTGCACTGAGGTCTGTTTGTTGCAAATATCTTTGACTTGTTTTTTTGTCTTATAATGTTTATGTGTGTATTTATGTCTTATATTGCTGGTAAGTAACTTTCTTGCACTGAGGTCTGTTTGTTGCAAAATTCTTTGACTTGTTTTTATGTCTTGTAATGTTTATGTGTGTATTTATGTCTTGTATTGCTTGTAAGTAACGTTCTTTTCCTGAGGTCTGTTTGTTGCAAATATCTTTGACTTGTTTTTATGTCTTGTAATGTTTATATTTGTATTTATGTCTTTTAATGTTTATGTGTGTATTTATGTCTTGTATTGCTGGTAAGTAACGTTCTTGCACTCAGGTCTGTTTATTGCAAATATCTTTGACTTGTTTTTATGTCTTGTAATGTTTATGTGTGTATTTATGTCTTGTATTGCTGGTAAGTAACTGTCATGCACTGAGGTCTGTTTGTTGCAAATTTCTTTGACTTGTTTTTATGTCTTGTAATGTTTATGTGTGTATTTATGTCTTGTATTGCTGGTAAGTAACGTTCTTTTACTGAGGTCTGTTTGTTGCAAATATCTTTGACTTGTTTTTATGTCTTGTAATGTTTATGTGTGTATTTATGTCTTGTATTGCTGGTAAGTAACTGTCATGCACTGAGGTCTGTTTGTTGCAAATTTCTTTGACTTGTTTTTATGTCTTGTAATGTTTATGTGTGTATTTATGTCTTGTATTGCTGGTAAGTAACGTTCTTTTACTGAGGTCTGTTTGTTGCAAATATCTTTGACTTGTTTTTATGTCTTGTAATGTTTATATTTGTATTTATGTCTTTTAATGTTTATGTGTGTATTTATGTGTTGTATTGCTGGTAAGTAACTTTCTTGCACTGAGGTCTGTTTGTTGCAAAATTCTTTGACTTGTTTTTATGTCTTGTAATGTTTATGTGTGTATTTATGTCTTGTATTGCTTGTAAGTAACGTTCTTGCACTGAGGTCTGTTTATTGCAAATATCTTTGACTTGTTTTTATGTCTTATAATGTTTATATGTGTATTTATGTCTTGTATTGCTGGTAAGTAACTTTCTTGCACTGAGGTCTGTTTATTGCAAATATCTTTGACTTGTTTTTATGTCTTGTAATGTTTATGTGTGTATTTATGTCTTGTATTGCTTGTAAGTAACGTTCTTGCACTGAGGTCTGTTTGTTGCAAATATCTTTGACTTGTTTTTATGTCTTATAATGTTTATATGTGTATTTATGTCTTGTATTGCTGGTAAGTAACTTTCTTGCACTGAGGTCTGTTTATTGCAAATATCTTTGACTTGTTTTTATGTCTTATAATGTTTATGTGTGTATTTATGTCTTGTATTGCTGGTAAGTAACGTTCTTGCACTGAGGTCTGTTTGTTGCAAATATCTTTGACTTGTTTTTATGTCTTGTAATGTTTATGGGTGTGTATATGTCTTGTATTGCTGGTAAGTAACGTTCTTGCACTGAGGTCTGTTCATTGCAAATATCTTTGACTTGTTTTTATGTCGTATAATGTTTATGTGTGTATTTATGTCTTATATTGCTGGTAAGTAACGTTCTTGCACTGAGGTCTGTTTGTTGCAAATATCTTTGACTTGTTTTTTTGTCTTATAATGTTTATGTGTGTATTTATGTCTTATATTGCTGGTAAGTAACTTTCTTGCACTGAGGTCTGTTCATTGCAAATTTCTTTGACCTGTTTTTATGTCTTATAATGTTTATATTTGTATTTATGTCTTATAATGTTTATGTGTGTATTTATGTCTTATATTGCTGGTAAGTAACGTTCTTGCACTGAGGTCTGTTCATTGCAAATTTCTTTGACCTGTTTTTATGTCTTATAATGTTTATATGTGTATTTATGTCTTATAATGTTTATGTGTGTATTTATGCCCTTTATTGCTGGTAAGTAAAGTTCTTGCACTGAGGTCTGTTTGTTGCAAATATCTTTGACTTGTTTTTTTGTCTTATAATGTTTATGTGTGTATTTATGTCTTATATTGCTGGTAAGTAAAGTTCTTGCACTGAGGTCTGTTTGTTGCAAATATCTTTGACTTGTTTTTTTGTCTTATAATGTTTATATTTGTATTTATGTCTTATAATGTTTATGTGTGTATTTATGTCTTATATTGCTGGTAAGTAACTTTCTTGCACTGAGGTCTGTTTGTTGCAAATATCTTTGACTTGTTTTTTTGTCTTATAATGTTTATGTGTGTATTTATGTCTTATATTGCTGGTAAGTAACGTTCTTGCACTGAGGTCTGTTTGTTGCAAATATCTTTGACTTGTTTTTTTGTCTTATAATGTTTATGTGTGTATTTATGTCTTATATTGCTGGTAAGTAACTTTCTTGCACTGAGGTCTGTTCATTGCAAATTTCTTTGACCTGTTTTTATGTCTTGTAATGTTTATGTGTGTATTTATGTCTTGTATTGCTGGTAAGTAACTTTCTTGCACTGAGGTCTGTTTGTTGCAAAATTCTTTGACTTGTTTTTATGTCTTATATTGCTGGTAAGTAACGTTCTTGCACTGAGGTCTGTTCATTGCAAATTTCTTTGACCTGTTTTTATGTCTTGTAATGTTTATGTGTGTATTTATGTCTTATATTGCTGGTAAGTAACGTTCTTGCACTGAGGTCTGTTTGTTGCAAATATCTTTGACTTGTTTTTTTGTCTTATAATGTTTATGTGTGTATTTATGTCTTATATTGCTGGTAAGTAACTTTCTTGCACTGAGGTCTGTTCATTGCAAATTTCTTTGACCTGTTTTTATGTCTTGTAATGTTTATGTGTGTATTTATGTCTTGTATTGCTGGTAAGTAACTTTCTTGCACTGAGGTCTGTTTATTGCAAATATCTTTGACCTGTTTTTATGTCTTATAATGTTTATATTTGTATTTATGTCTTATAATGTTTATGTGTGTATTTATGTCTTATATTGCTGGTAAGTAACGTTCTTGCACTGAGGTCTGTTTGTTGCAAATATCTTTGACTTGTTTTTTTGTCTTATAATGTTTATGTGTGTATTTATGTCTTATATTGCTGGTAAGTAACTTTCTTGCACTGAGGTCTGTTTGTTGCAAAATTCTTTGACTTGTTTTTATGTCTTGTAATGTTTATGTGTGTATTTATGTCTTGTATTGCTTGTAAGTAACGTTCTTTTCCTGAGGTCTGTTTGTTGCAAATATCTTTGACTTGTTTTTATGTCTTGTAATGTTTATATTTGTATTTATGTCTTGTAATGTTTATGTGTGTATTTATGTCTTGTATTGCTGGTAAGTAACGTTCTTGCACTCAGGTCTGTTTATTGCAAATATCTTTGACTTGTTTTTATGTCTTGTAATGTTTATGTGTGTATTTATGTCTTGTATTGCTGGTAAGTAACTGTCATGCACTGAGGTCTGTTTGTTGCAAATTTCTTTGACTTGTTTTTATGTCTTGTAATGTTTATGTGTGTATTTATGTCTTGTATTGCTGGTAAGTAACGTTCTTTTACTGAGGTCTGTTTGTTGCAAATATCTTTGACTTGTTTTTATGTCTTGTAATGTTTATGTGTGTATTTATGTCTTGTATTGCTGGTAAGTAACTGTCATGCACTGAGGTCTGTTTGTTGCAAATTTCTTTGACCTGTTTTTATGTCTTGTAATGTTTATATTTGTATTTATGTCTTTTAATGTTTATGTGTGTATTTATGTGTTGTATTGCTGGTAAGTAACTTTCTTGCACTGAGGTCTGTTTGTTGCAAAATTCTTTGACTTGTTTTTATGTCTTGTAATGTTTATGTGTGTATTTATGTCTTGTATTGCTTGTAAGTAACGTTCTTGCACTGAGGTCTGTTTATTGCAAATATCTTTGACTTGTTTTTATGTCTTATAATGTTTATATGTGTATTTATGTCTTGTATTGCTTGTAAGTAACTTTCTTGCACTGAGGTCTGTTTGTTGCAAAATTCTTTGACTTGTTTTTATGTCTTATAATGTTTATATGTGTATTTATGTCTTGTATTGCTGGTAAGTAACTTTCTTGCACTGAGGTCTGTTTATTGCAAATATCTTTGACTTGTTTTTATGTCTTGTAATGTTTATGTGTGTATTTATGTCTTGTATTGCTGGTAAGTAACTTTCTTGCACTGAGGTCTGTTCATTGCAAATATCTTTGACGTGTTTTTATGTCTTATAATGTTTATATTTGTATTTATGTCTTATATTGCTGTTAAGTAACGTTCTTGCACTGAGGTCTGTTTGTTGCAAATATCTTTGACTTGTTTTTATGTCTTATAATGTTTATATGTGTATTTATGTCTTGTATTGCTGGTAAGTAACTTTCTTGCACTGAGGTCTGTTTATTGCAAATATCTTTGACTTGTTTTTATGTCTTATAATGTTTATGTGTGTATTTATGTCTTGTATTGCTGGTAAGTAACTTTCTTGCACTGAGGTCTGTTTATTGCAAATATCTTTGACTTGTTTTTATGTCTTGTAATGTTTATGGGTGTATTTATGTCTTATATTGCTGGTAAGTAACGTTCTTGCACTGAGGTCTGTTTGTTGCAAATATCTTTGACTTGTTTTTTTGTCTTATAATGTTTATGTGTGTATTTATGTCTTATATTGCTGGTAAGTAACGTTCTTGCACTGAGGTCTGTTCATTGCAAATTTCTTTGACCTGTTTTTATGTCTTATAATGTTTATATTTGTATTTATGTCTTATAATGTTTATGTGTGTATTTATGTCTTATATTGCTGGTAAGTAACGTTCTTGCACTGAGGTCTGTTTGTTGCAAATATCTTTCACCTGTTTTTATGTCTTATAATGTTTATATGTGTATTTATGTCTTATAATGTTTATGTGTGTATTTATGCCCTTTATTGCTGGTAAGTAAAGTTCTTGCACTGAGGTCTGTTTGTTGCAAATATCTTTGACTTGTTTTTTTGTCTTGTAATGTTTATGTGTGTATTTATGTCTTATATTGCTGGTAAGTAACGTTCTTGCACTGAGGTCTGTTTGTTGCAAATATCTTTGACTTGTTTTTATGTCTTGTAATGTTTATGGGTGTGTATATGTCTTGTATTGCTGGTAAGTAACGTTCTTGCACTGAGGTCTGTTCATTGCAAATATCTTTGACTTGTTTTTATGTCGTATAATGTTTATGTGTGTATTTATGTCTTATATTGCTGGTAAGTAACGTTCTTGCACTGAGGTCTGTTTGTTGCAAATATCTTTGACTTGTTTTTTTGTCTTATAATGTTTATGTGTGTATTTATGTCTTATATTGCTGGTAAGTAACTTTCTTGCACTGAGGTCTGTTCATTGCAAATTTCTTTGACCTGTTTTTATGTCTTATAATGTTTATATTTGTATTTATGTCTTATAATGTTTATGTGTGTATTTATGTCTTATATTGCTGGTAAATAACTTTCTTGCACTGAGGTCTGTTTGTTGCAAATATCTTTGACCTGTTTTTATGTCTTATAATGTTTATATGTGTATTTATGTCTTATAATGTTTATGTGTGTATTTATGCCCTTTATTGCTGGTAAGTAAAGTTCTTGCACTGAGGTCTGTTTGTTGCAAATATCTTTGACTTGTTTTTTTGTCTTGTAATGTTTATGTGTGTATTTATGTCTTATATTGCTGGTAAGTAACTTTCTTGCACTGAGGTCTGTTCATTGCAAATATCTTTGACTTGTTTTTATGTCTTGTAATGTTTATATGTGTATTTATGTCTTTTAATGTTTATGTGTGTATTTATGTCTTATATTGCTGGTAAGTAACGTTCTTGCACTGAGGTCTGTTTATTGCAAATATCTTTGACCTGTTTTTATGTCTTATAATGTTTATGTGTGTATTTATGTCTTATATTGCTGGTAAGTAACTTTCTTGCACTGAGGTCTGTTCATTGCAAATATCTTTGACTTGTTTTTATGTCTTGTAATGTTTATATTTGTATTTATGTCTTTTAATGTTTATGTGTGTATTTATGTCTTGTATTGCTGGTAAGTAACTTTCTTTCACTGAGGTCTGTTTATTGCAAATATCTTTGACTTGTTTTTATGTCTTGTAATGTTTATATTTGTATTTATGTCTTTTAATGTTTATGTGTGTATTTATGTCTTGTATTGCTGGTAAGTAACTTTCTTTCACTGAGGTCTGTTTGTTGCAAATATCTTTGACTTGTTTTTATGTCTTGTAATGTTTATGTGTGTTTTTATGTCTTATATTGCTGGTAAATAACGTTCTTGCACTGAGGTCTGTTTGTTGCAAATATCTTTGACTTGTTTTTTTGTCTTATAATGTTTATGTGTGTATGTATGTCTTGTAATGTTTATGTGTGTATTTATGTCTAATATTGCAGGTAAATAACGTTCTTGCACTGAGGTCTGTTTATTGCAAATATCTTTGACTTGTTTTTATGTCTTGTAATGTTTATGTGTGTTTTTATGTCTTGTAATGTTTATGTGTGTTTTTATGTCTTGTAATGTTTATGTGTGTATTTATGTCTTATATTGCTGGTAAATAACGTTCTTGCACTGAGGTCTGTTTATTGCAAATATCTTTGACTTGTTTTTATGTCTTATAATGTTTATGTGTGTATTTATGTCTTATATTGCTTGTAAGTAACGTTCTTGCACTGAGGTCTGTTTATTGCAAATATCTTTGACTTGTTTTTATGTCTTATAATGTTTATATGTGTATTTATGTCTTATATTGCTGGTAAATAACGTTCTTGCACTGAGGTCTGTTTGTTGCAAATATCTTTGACTTGTTTTTATGTCTTGTAATGTTTATGTGTGTTTTTATGTCTTGTAATGTTTATGTGTGTATTTATGTCTTATATTGCTGGTAAATAACGTTCTTGCACTGAGGTCTGTTTATTGCAAATATCTTTGACTTGTTTTTATGTCTTATAATGTTTATATGTGTATAGTAATGTTTATGTGTGTATATATGTCTTGTATTGCTGATAAGTAACTTTCTTGCACTTTATTTTGCTGTGGAAAATTTAACAATAACCAGCAACACAACCAGTGAGCTTGATTTGAATTGAGTTTAATAAACACATTCCAATGTTGAGAGAGCATCCCAGTGAAACACCAGGGCCCTGTTTCAGGAAGCCGGTTTAGTGGAAAAACTGAGTAAGTATACCCTGAGTTAACGAAAACTCTGGGTTTTCGGTTTCACAAAGCGAGTTCAGCTGCAGCCTGAGTGAGTCACTATGACGACACACGCCGTGAAGCTAACCTGCCCCCTAGCAGGTTTACCACAACTAACCCTGACTGTCTCCGCCCCTTTGTCGGAAACCTGACAGTAGGAAGTCTCAGACATGGCGTGTCCCTTCCTTGAAGAGCCGGTAGATATCGAAGCCCAAATTCTCCGCAGAGCTCTCCGCCGGGAGAGAGTGATTCGAGCGCGTCTGGACATCTTATCATTACCTGATGATTTCCTGTGCGAACGTTACCGTTTCTCAGCACAATCAATAAGTTATTTGGATAACATCCTCAGGCCATATATTACGCATGTGACACATCGCGGACATGCGCTCAGTCCATTACATATTCTTTGTACCGCACTCCGTTTCTTTGCAAACGGGAGCTTCCTGTACAATATCGGTGACGCTGAGCACGTTTCCAAGGCTACCGTCTGTCGGGCAGTCAGGAATGTCACAGTAGCACTGAAACGTCTCCTGCACTCGTTTGTGGTGTTCCCCGGTCACAGACCCACAAGATTCATCAAAGAGGGATTCCACAAAATTGCAGGTATCAGGAGGACCTAAACGTAATGTATGATGTGGTGATACTTGAACTACTACTCAAATGGTACATAAATTTACAGGGTTCCCAGGCGTGATTGGCTGTATAGATGGCACCCACATCCCAATCATTGCACCCTCAGCAAATGAAGGAGACTTTGTGAACAGGAAGTCTTTCCACAGCATCAATGTACAGGTACATAATTCCCTGTAGCATTTCACACCAACAAGTGATGGCATCATGGTAACGGATGCTAATATGTGTACTCTGCACTGTGTAGATCATATGTGATGCTGCCAACATCATCACAAATGTGGAAGCCAAGTGGCCAGGCTCTGTCCATGACTCACGGATCTTCCGAGAATGTACACTGAGCAACAGATTTGGACATGGTGGGTCGAAGTAACTGTGAAATATACAGAGACCAATTGCCACAGGGACGTTTGCACTGACATGTATTCTTCTGTCCTAGGAGAGTTCACTGGCCACCTGCTCGGTGATAGGGGGTACCCATGTCTACCCTATTTGCTCACCCCTTACCCTGACCCTGAACCGGGCCCACAGCAGCGTTATAATCTGGCCCATTGCAGGACACGGGCCAGAGTTGAGATGACCATCGGAATGCTCAAGGCCCGGTTCCAGTGCCTTCGTGGACTCAGAGTCACCCCAGAAAGGGCATGTGACATCATTGTGGCATGTGTGATCCTACACAACATTGCCACGATTAGAGGTGAACAGTGTCCAGCTGAACCAGACGACAGCAGTGATCCACATGATGAACATCCTGACCCACCCACGAACGTACAGGATGGGCGAGCAGTCAGAGACACCATATGCCACAACCATTTCCTGTGACCCGGCAACCCAACATGTCACGAGACAAATACACAGATACTGTGGTCAACTTGTTTTATTGCTCACCCTGTATGTCCTGTGCACAATGAATAAATGCGAATATTAGTATGTTGTACGAACACTGACATGATTCGTCCATCTATGATCACTCCACCCACCCTTAACTGTTGTTCCAGCAGTACAATCTCCAGCTTCGACTTCTGGATCTGCAGCTGGAGGTGCACCATTTCCATATCACACTTCCTTATCCTCCTGGCCAGATATGTTCTATACAGCTGCTTCACAGGGAGCTATTGCAACAAAGGACATAGCATTGGCATCCATAGTACATGCCTACTTAGGTTGGTTGTGAATGTGTGCTGGACAACCCACTGCGGAAAGCTTCGTTGTAGGAGTGGCTGGACCCTCTTCCTCCTCATTTGCAGCATCACTCTGCCGGGGACATAGTAGGTCCATGGTGTCATCATAGTGCCACATTGTAGTCAGTTGTTATATTTTCCACTGTACACTGTATACCTCATAGTGTGGCACTGATGCGGCCTCCTCTGTAGCAGCTGTCACTGTGTCGTCATCATGTGCCTGTGGTGGAGACATTTAACAACATTGCTGTTCCACTGTTGACACATGTAGTCTGTGGAGTATTACGAGTACTCACAACTGCATGTCGGTCTGGCTCAACAGGGGGCTGCACCAGATGCAGTACACCATCACCGTCAACTGGGGGAATATGGGGTTCATACAGGTCACTCATGACTTATGTGGGCGCAAATGGCAATTACCAGACATACCAATCACCATACACCTCATTGTCAGTATGCTCTCGGAGACAACCGACACTGAGGGAAGGCAAAATCAGTAGGTGTCAGGGTGGGAACGCCTTTATGAGCTCTATGTTGCATTGAGGTATATGTTCATATGTTACACTCATTGGGGAGGGTACGGAATGTACTACTCGCTCTGTCTCTGGGAACAGGGAGCTCACCCTGTGGGGGGTTAACACACACACACGTATGCAAAATTAACGGACACCGCTATGCACATAATAAAGACGTACCACTGCAGCTCGGTGTGTGTGAGTCTCTCCCTGGGCCCTCACCCGTGCAGCACGTTAACAGTTCCCAAGTGTCTCAGTGTTGTCTATTCACCTAACTGTTTGATGACTGTCATTCTCTGTCAGTAGGACAGTAACTGCACTGCGACATAGTTCATTTTGGTCATGGTGACTGTGCAGAATGGATGTGTGCACGCCATGTATTGTTTTGGATTTACCCCTTATGTAGGCACTTGTGTCTTGCGGGGTTATTGACTCAGAGGATGTCCCCGCAGAGATGCCTTCAGCCACAGGGCGCCCACTGTTTTGGCTGAGGGCCAACTGCTCAGCCTCTGTGAGTGGTGGTGGTGGAGGACCCCCACCTGTTTTCCGGGCCTCCGCTTTTTTTCTGTTGGCTGTGACAGCACACATTTGAGCATACAGAGTAAGCAAGTATGTACTTGTAATGTGCTCAGATAGTTTCAATAAGTGCTCACAGAGGGGAAATTACTGTGGCCTCTAACTGCAATTGATCTACATAGGACACACAGACCAAGCACTATGGCTCATGATACAATTACACCTCACCTGTTTGGACTATGTTCTTGTATTTCATTTTTACTTGCTGCCAGGTACGTTTGGGGCCTGTTGGGTTGCACCTGCGCTCACATCACATCACATATTAATATGTAGCACAGGACAAATGGGGTAACATATAATGAAATAACGTGTTAAATGGGTGGGAATCCCTAGATCAATGTTTACATTACCACTCACGCATTGACTCTGTCGGCTATGTTTTGCCATGCATGCTCCCTTTCCTTTGCAGCTGCGGCTGTGTTGCTTTTTTTCTGCATGATGTGCATGCTGTCGGCATATGCTGCCATCAGAATTTCCACCTCGAGCGCTGTGAAATACGTCGCCCGCGCCTTCTTTCCCTCCGTCTCCATGGTGACTCGCTTAATCTGTGCTCCGCTTATCAGGGCTTTATGTATCCTCGTCCGCGCGCTTCACTTGGGGTTAAAGCAACTCCGCCTTGATTGAACTAATTGTTATCAGCCTTTCTGGAACGGAATATTCCGAGTTGGACAGTTCGGGGTTACTCAACCGTGAGTGTCGTTTTTCACTCTGAGTTTTCCAAACCGGCTTCCTGAAACAGGGCCCAGGACCGTCTCTGAATTGTGGCCACCGCTCTTACATCTTATATACAGACACATAGACAAAGAACCTTCCACAAACTCACATGTTGGCCCCTCTCACAGGGGGGCTATACCTTCTCCCTCACAGAGAGAATTATGACCTTGTTTTCTGCTTGGCCGTCACGTAAGGATTTACATCCCTGATAAGCAGAAGGAGTCCCACTATCTGTTTAACATCTCCCATTACAATGGCCTCACTGTGTTAACATTCCACATGCATGTAAACTAGTGACAGGAGTGCTCTTACTATAGTAAAGTGAGATAGTGATATTACTATAACTAATGTGATATGATTCAATATGTGATTAATACATGAGAAAAGAAATCTGCCACCACAATTTCAAATATTTGTTCAATCTGTAAAGGTGGTCTCTTGTTTTTACATAAGGTATAGCCTGTGGCTAAGGGATCAGAGGTAAGGTAAAAACACATAACAGATGAAAAGTAAATTGAACAACTCTGTGATCTGTGAATTCATGCTTTTCTCTTTGTCTTTTTGTCTTCGGGTGCTTTAGACTTGTCCTCTCCCAGCATTCAGCACTTCAGACACTCAACGTCCAAGACTGAGCTAACACAGAGAGATACTCCACCCAGAAGACAGCCTTACCCCAACCCGATGAGAAGGATGGATGACCAAATGACAAACTGGAGAGTGGTGCTGTGTTCCAGCTATGTAAGTTATCCCCTCACATTGGCTACAAACTGTCTTGAAGACTAAATCCTTCCAATAGCTGGTGTAAATCATCGTCCTACAGTACTGTAGGTTTAAGTTTATTTATAGTTATTGTGTGTATATGTTGGGTTTAAAATTGCATTTTAACAACATGCTGCAGCTGCCAACAATGAAAATGCTGTATTGTGTTAAAATGACGTCTTTCTCGTGTTATTGCTTTGCAGAGCAGCTGAGAGTGGACAGAGCTGCACAGAGGACCAAAGATCCACTCTCAGCACTTCATACCTGACTGGCCACAGCACCACCCCTCCTCAGGGGTGGTGATTTGCCCCAGCTGTGTTTCCCTCCTGTTATTCATTCCCTGATTGCTCCTTCTGTGTATTTAAGCCCTGTGTTTCTCTGTGTCCGTGTCGCGATCTACCGTTTATTTTGCTGTGTGTTTTGTCAATCCGCTGGTGTTAGTTTATTTTTTGACCTTTTTTCCCAGTTATGTTATGTTTGAGTTCAGCATTAAAGCTGTTTTGGTTTAAGTTCTGTCTCCGGAGTCTGCACCTTGGGTCCTATTCCTGTCTGCACACAGCCACACCTAACAATGGGACAAAAGGGTAATGTGACAGCCACATTAGTTCCCTTCCCTTGTTTAACAATGTGTAAGCAGACTGCTTTAACCTGCAATTTACTGCATGTTGTTAGGCTGCATGGTACAACCACAGTCTGTGGTGGTCTGTAAGTGAATAAAATACTGAAAAAAACATCTAGACACTAAATACAGTCACTGTCCACTTCATTAGTTACACCTGCCAGTACTGTTTCACCTTCAGAACCGCCTTAATTCTTTGTGGCACAGATTCAACAAAGACCTGGAAACATTCCTCACAGATTTAGTTTCATATTGACATGATAGCATAATCTGCTGGACTGACATCCATTATAAGATGAGTATACTGTGGTCATAAAACGATGGACATGGGTCATTGTCACGACCGCGCTGGCAGACGTGTGGAATTGGAGAAAGGACCCAAAATGCGGCAGCTCTGGTGCAGATGAGTATTTATTTAACAAAAGAAAATACAAACAGCAAAGGTGTGGGTGAAGGTGAAACAGGAAAACCTAAACTGGGTAAAACTAACAAAACAAACCAGAAACGAGGATGCAGGGAGGTCCGGAGAAATACATGCAGGGAGGTCCGGAGAAATACATACGGGGAGACCAAGGGGAAACAACACAGACGAACCAGCAATTACTAAGACAGAAAATACAACTTAAATACACTCAGAGAACACAGGGAGATTACACACAGGTGGGAAACACAGCTGGGAGTGATTAACATGACGAGACTAGGGAGGCAACTGAAAACACTCACATAAGACGCAGACCTTCACAATAAAACAGGAACTTACACATGAAAGGACACAAACTAAGAAACGCGGACTAGATACAGGAACACACGGGGGGAACAGGGTAAACACTAATCAGAGGAAGAGCAGAACCAAAATCGTGAAGAGAAAAACACAAAACGCTGGGTCAAAAGGACCCAGGATCATGACAGTCATGGGCCTTTGAAATCATCAACTTGCCTCAAAGCAGAGGCTATAAGGGCTGCGCTTTGTACAATGGCGGCTGCTCTTAAGGCTCAGGAGGAGCAAATTAGGCAAAAAAGGAAACTGAATCAAATTGCTGCCCAAACTGCAAGAGTGACTGTGCTCCAGTACAAGCATTTATGTACAGAGTTTATGAATTCATTCATCACGAAATGCAAAATACAAACCTCTTCCTAGCTTCAATACCACTGAGTTTGTTCCATAAAGCTCAAGGCAACAGTTTAATTGTCCACCTATAAGAGGAAACAACGCTGCTGTTCCAGGGGAAACACATCACAAAGAAATTGGCGTAAAAGAAGTTGGACCAAAAACTCATGATCATTAAGTATTCTTCTGTCACGGCTGCCGAAGCGAGCCATGTGGTGTTGGAGGGAGGTAGGACCCAGAATACAAGCAGTGGATGAGAATACTAGTGAAGCTTATTTACAAAGAGGGGTGGTGGCAAAACAGGCAAAGAGGGAGGACAATAAACTAAAGAAACCTAAACTGGGAAAACATATATATATATATATATATATATATATATATATATATATATATATATATATATATAAACACCCAGCACACCCCTGCGGGCGGTTTATCCTTCAAGCTCGGGTCCTCTACCAGAGGCCTGGGAGCTTGAGGGTCCTGCGCAGTATCTTAGCTGTTCCCAGGACTGCGCTCTTCTGGACAGAGATCTCCGATGTTATTCCCGGGATCTGCTGGAGCCACTCGCCTAGCTTGGGAGTCACCGCACCTAGTGCTCCAATTACCACGGGGACCACCGTTACCTTCACCCTCCACATCTTCTCGAGCTCTCCTCTGAGCCCTTGGTATTTCTCCAGCTTCTCGTGTTCCTTCTTCCTGATATTGCTGTCATTCGGAACCGCTACATCGATCACTACGGCCGTCTTCTTCTGTTTGTCTACCACCACTATGTCCGGTTGGTTAGCCACCACCATTTTGTCCGTCTGTATCTGGAAGTCCCACAGGATCTTAGCTCGGTCATTCTCCACCACCCTTGGGGGCATCTCCCATTTTGACCTCGGAACTTCCAGACAGATGTTCCTGTACACTATGCCGGCCACTTGGTTATGGCGTTCCATGTATGCCCTGCCTGCCAGCATCTTGCACCCTGCTGTTATGTGCTGGATTGTCTCTGAGGCATCTTTACACAGCCTGCACCTGGGGTCTTGCCTGGTGTGATAGACCCCAGCCTCTATGGATCTTGTACTCAGAGCTTGTTCTTGTGCTGCCATGATTAGTGCCTCTGTGCTGTCTTTCAGTCCAGCTTTGTCCAGCCACTGGTAGGATTTCTGGATATCAGCCACCTCCTCTATCTGCCGGTGGTACATACCGTGCAGGGGCCTGTCCTTCCATGATGGTTCCTTGTCTCCCTCCTCTTTCTTGGGTTTCTGCTGCCTGAGGTATTCACTGAGCACTCGGTCAGTTGGGGCCATCTTCCCAATGTGTTCTTGGATGTTCGTTGTCTCATCCTGGACTGTGGTGCTGACACTCACCAGTCCCCGGCCCCCTTCCTTCCGCTTAGCTTGGGGTGGACTTGGGGTGAAACCCTCCATGCATGGTAAGGAGCTTTCTTGTCTTTATGTCAGTGGCTTCTATCTCCTCCTTTGGCCAACTTATTATACCATCTGGATACCTGATCACGGTCAGGGCGTAGGTGTTGATAGCCTGGATCTTGTTCTTACCGTTCAGCTGACTCCTCAGGACTTGCCTGACCCTCTGCAGGTATTTGGTGGTTGCAGCTTTCCTAGCGGCCTCTTCATGGTTCCCATTCGCCTGCGGGATCTCCAGGTACTTGTAACTGTCCTCTACGTCTGCAATGTTGCCTTCTGGTAGTTTGATCCCCTCCGTTCTGACTACCTTCCCTCTCTTTGTTACCATCCGACTACACTTCTGAAGCCCGAACGACATTCCAATGTCATTGCTGTATAGCCTGGTGGTGTGGATCAGTGAATCGATGTCTCGTTCACTCTTGGCATACAGCTTGATGTCATCCATGTACAGGAGGTGGCTGACAACTGCTCCGTTCCGTAGTCGGTATCCGTAGCCAGTCTTGTTAATGATCTCACTGAGGGGGTTCAGGCTTCTCCAGAGCATCTCCTTGGTAGATCCCGCACTTGATGGTGACTTGTGCTATGGGCTTGGAGTTGGTCTCTAGTGTTGTACGCCACATCCCCATTGAGTTCCTGATGAAGGCTCTCAGGGTCCTGTTGATCTTATATAGTTCTAGGCATTCCAGTATCCAGCTGTGGGGCATTGCGTCATTGGCCTTCTTGTAATCAATCCAGGCAGTGCACAGGTTGGTCAGCCTGGTCTTGCAGTCTCGGCTGACTGTTCTGTCTACCAGTAGCTGGTGTTTGGAGGTATATTGATATAAGGCCCTGCTGATGAGGCATCACCTGGTGTGGATGTTGAACATCTTTTCTCGTGTAGCAAAAGGATTCATGGGCCAGACTTTCCCTTTTGTGTAAACCAGGAGGAACCCAAGCCTGATTTTCGGCTAAGCAAGGAGTCTCTGGCAGTGTTGCTAAATCTCCTGAACCAGGATCAGCGGCATGGTTGGGGTGCCACAATTGAGACCCTGGTGTGTGGTTTGGTAAGTGGAGCATCCTACAGGGTGGTCTCAAGAGTGTTTGGGAAGCCTTGTTCTACAGCCCACTGTACAGACACTCAGTCTACCCTCCTCCAGGGCATTTGATTCTCGCAGATGGATGGTACCCATGCCTCCAACGTCCACTCCCCAGGGCTTTAACAGCCATCATTCTAGAGCACGCTCCATTATAGAGCGTGCCCTAGAATGTGTCCGATTCCAGCGTCTCATTCCAAAAGAGCCTGATGATGTTGAAGGGCCACAGAACATGTCTGTGACCATGCTGGAGATCAGCACTGGGGTCGAGGCTGAGGAAGTCAATTGAACTGAATTCCGCGGGGCATGTTTCTCCACAGAATCTCTCTTCCAAAATACTGACCGGCTCACTAATTTTCACAGAAATATGCACTGGTGAAGACAAAGGTAAGTTTTCTCAAAGGAGCAGGCAGAGCAATCACACGAGTGAAGGAGCTGGGGCTTCACTAACTGTCAGTTGTTCAACACTCCAGCAAAGACTGAAGATTACTGACAACTGCTCGTAGACCAAGGGCAGGAATCTGGCATGAGTCCTGGCCATGCGCTAAAAAACAAAACAAAAACCCCACACACAAACACACAGAGTAAAGATAGAGTGCTTAAGGAAGAGAGAGAAAGAGAAAAAGTGGTAAGCCATCCCAGAGAGGACTCATGGACCATGGCCCTAGCCCTCCCTTAATAAGTGTTTCCTACGACCCACTAACCCATAGGTGTCAAACTCTGGCCCGCGGGCCCAATTTGGCCCGCAGCCTAATTACATTTGGCCCGCGAAGCCATACCAAATTCCTATTAGAGCTGGACGACTGGTATTATACAGCTAATATATATATTGTTTAGTATTAAGCTTTGCTTGTTCCATATTCAGTTTTCCAGCAAAACTTATTTGAGTCCATAAGAAAAGATTCATTCTTATATCTGGAGGAAGATTTTTTTTTCAATAAATATTAATGTTAGTGTTAGATTTGTATTGTTGATTGTCATTTATGCTTAGAAATATTTACTCACATATGCTTAGAGGTGTATAATCATTTGTAGATTGAAAGAATGTCTCATCCTAGGAGGTCTGTAACGGCTCTGAGTAGCATGAAGGGGGAGTGCATTCACTCCCTCTACAGAGTGTTCTGGCATAGATCACACACCTCCTAGGAGAAGTCGTATCTTCTCTTGCTGATATATGGTATAGCAAACACACGTATATCTGTTTAAGTATAAGAGCCTTTTGTTCAGATGGACCCGCTCCTGGCACCAGCGTTTGGGGAGTCTCCACAGGGTCACACCTTGACCCCACACACACACACACACACACACACACACACACACACACACACACACACACACACACACACACACACACACACACATACACCCACATACACAGGCAAGGTACTCTTTGTGTGTATGTAGACGTCATGTGTTAATGAACCGATGCATATTCATGTAACCTCAATAAAAGAACAGTGGTACGGGAGAACGGACGAGAGCGACTGGGGTCAAGCGAAGGAACGGCGCTTTGTCCGGTCATTTCTCCCGTGCACGAGAAACATGAAGTCTTTGCCTACTTGTGTCTTGCTTTGCAGTATAATTATATTGTCTTCAACGTTCCAGCGCATGGGTTCAAGCTACAAACCTATCAGGTAGCCCGCGACTTTGTTCCAGTTTTGAATTTTGGCCCACTGCGTATTTGAGTTTGACACCCCTGCACTAACCTTTTTAGGATTCCTCCAGTGGAATTCTGTGATCATTACCTTGTCCACAATGTTGAACCGGAGCAGGAGCATTCATCCAGGCCATAACCTTCTCAGTCTACTAATACTGGAAGATCGTCCCGCAATAGCTGGCATGCATAATTCGTATTATGGAGTAGGCCGGCTGGTAGTCAGTGACATGGGCAGGTGGAAGTAGCCTAGAAGATGGGACTTGATGGATTAAACTGGATCGGTTTCAACTGGGAGGCATGGGAAACATTATCAATCCTCATAATTCAACGTTTCACATTTCAAGGCAATTTAGGTGAGCAGAGTTGATTGTGGATTTAATTCGAAACGCACTAATGTAGTTGAAAGAAAGTTTCTTTGTCTCAGAATTTAATGGGACATTTTTAGCTAATAACCAGACCTTCTGATACGGATGATATGCGAGTGCTGAAATCTGATAGTGTTTGTAATGTTCCTTTGTTCTCAGGAACGTGGCTTGGGTGGACTTGCATACACACTGAAAATGGTTTCAAGTTTTATTGTCATGTACAGATAAACAGTGTAGCCCATAATGAAATTCTTTGGCTTGTGCTCCTCTGCTTTACATGAGCATATAGAAAGTGTTAAATTAAGACATTTTAAATGTGTGTTTCCTTGCAGCCATTGTTGCATTATGCTGGTGCGGACAGCCCGGCTGTTCCCCTTCATCATCTCCCATCACCTGCATCCCTCTCGCACACATTCAGCCGGACAGGGATTTCGGTGGAGTGCAGCTGCTGCTAGCAGGGGAGTGAGAGTCATGGAAACTGAAGTTCCTACCTCTAACCCTCCAGCTGCATCTGCTGAATCTTCAGCAGATGGCTCTGTACCCACTCCTGTAACCTGTGCGGTAGCGTGTGTGGTGTAAATAGAGCGTTTTGCTTAGCACAAGGATATTACTTCTGTAAAACAAATTACAGCAGGTGGTAATTGTGTCTAGCATGCCCATTATACTAATAAAATAGTATGTATTCCCCAAACATATGCACTGTGAACATATGCAGTTTCTTTATTTTCATGGCTCAGATGATCCATGCATTGACTGTCCTGAAGTCTCACTTCTTCCTGTGTTTCTGTTATAGTAACTCGTGTTTAATTAATTATCCAGAGCAACACAAACACAAACCAGTATGCAATCTCAAGTGCAAAAAGTTGGGACCCTGTGTAAAATGTAAATAAAAACACATTGTAGTGCATAAACTGAGACATTTTATTAAATTATTTGCTCATTTTGAATTTAATGGCAATTGCACGTCTTAAATGTTGGGCTGTGGGGAATAAAAGGCTGAAAAAGTAAGTGATACTATAAAGGGTCACTGGGACAAACATTTTTCAACTAATTAGGTTATTTGGCAACAGGTCAGTAACATGAAGGAGAATCAAAAAAGTATCTTAGAGAGACAGTTTGTCAGAAATAAAGTTGGCCACAGGTTCACCAATCTGAGAAAAATCAAAATCCAAAAAATCTGTAAAATTACAGAAATCTCTGTGCGGACTGGACAAGGCCATAAATCATTACTGGATGCCCTCAGGCAGCACTGCATTAGAAACAGGCATGTTTCTTTTATGGAAACCATTGCGTGGGGTCAGGAAGACTTCCAGAAATCAGTGTCAGCGGGCTAGCTGCTGGCGGTTAAATCATGGGATGAACATGCTCCAGAAACACTGTCGTTTTAGGGGCAAAAGCCCATTTAAAATGGGCTGAGCCAAAGTGGAAAACTGTTCATAATATGCAATTCTGTTTGGGAAAACATGAACACTGACTGCATCATTTAACATGGTAGTAGAAGAGTCCCGGTGCTGAAGTGGCCTGCCTCGGGGCAGGATTTCACTTTCATCAGACGGTGACGTCCCTGTGGCTTCATCCATCCTTTATGTACAGTAATAATCTGCTTTTCCTGTCATTTCATTAACAAAAGTGTGTTAATTAATAGAAAAAAGTCACAAAGTCACTGCTCATTCCCTGGAGGACGGGGCTGTGGCCCCCCCACACCCTCTAGCAGATCATTACATGAAGGAACCTTTTAAAAAAACAAGCGCGTCCATGCTCACAGGTGTACACACGGGTGATCACACCCACAAACTACACCCTTTTTGGCTCCTACCTCAAAGCACACTGTGTTCTGTTGATCTTATGTGCTGCACAATAATGTTTAACATTTAGTATTTACTGTCATATTCCCATATATCATTGTGATGTTGTTTATTCTATTACTCTTGTTCTCTTCTGCTTGTTTTCTTTTTTCTTTCTCAACAGGTGATCCAGGTGGTCGATATATGAATTTTTTTTTTCTTCTCTGCTTATTCTGTTGGTTTTTGTTTTTTGCCCTTCTCCCCCGTCCCTCTTCTCAGCTGTTTCTCTTTCCCTCTTTCTTTCTCCCCCTCATTCCCCCAGTCAAGTCTGTCCCGTATTCAGCAAGTGAAAATAAAATAAAGAATAAAAGGTGAATCAAATGGACCATTACGGCAAGGCTGGGATGGTCAGTTTGGTAAAGTAAATCCGTTGGGCATCTTTCTTTGCCTTTAGACAATAATTCTGATGGCAAAAGAGCCAAACGGGACAGGCAAAAAAAAAGTCACAAAAACCCCTGAAATGCTGGTGACTTTCCCTGGTCAGGGAGAAGATTGTTAAAAATCGCTTCTACAGTGGCCTCAAAAGTATTTGCAATGTTAAACAATCAGCAAACTTCCTGAGCTTTGTTGACCTTTCTTTTTTACAGGATGAATTTTTAAGAACTTGCCATTAAAACAAAAAACAAAACAAAAAAACATACCATAACGTATATTTTTTACTACTGGCCACAAAGTGGCACAATCGAGACCTGCTCTTTGTTCTCAAGAAACCATCTAGATTCATTAAATTTGTCTTTTTGCAAGGTAGTTTTGAGAGACGAACACTTCAGAGCAACACTCAAGACCGAAAACCTAAAACCTTCAGCAGGACATGGCTGCTCTCTTTACATAGAAAACTCATCACTCAGTTGCTGTTTGACAACCTTGTTTGAGCATCTTTGGAAAGATCGAGCCACAACTACAAGAAACTACAGAGCAGGATTTGTGATTTTTTTTCTCTCTCTAATTTTCTTATTGGTCTTTCATCTGTGTGGACACATCTCCCGTGTCACAGGAGATGTGTCTGAAGGAGAGAGAAAGTCCTGAGAGTTACTGCTCTGCCTGGACCCCGTTCTCATTTTTCTCTCACGTGTGCGTTTATAAGTAAACATTCCCTTTCTTCTTTCCAGATGTGCTGTGATCACAGAGTTTGCGAGAGAGCTGCTGGCTCAGCGAGGGGTGAAGGTGGTGTTGCCAGGCGAACAGGAGAGGGTGGTGGTCTCTCTGTCAGAGGAGACAAACGAGGCCGAGGCACAGACGGAGGAGAAAAACGGATCAGAGGAGCCAGCTGTAACGGCAGCTGCGGGGGAGAGATGTGAGGTATGTAAGAGTGATTTATTTATGTATTTTTTAGTGCAGTGGCACACCAACAGGCTTTTATTGCTATGTATGAATACAAATGCAGGATTTTAATGGTACATGTATCCAGCTTCTAGTTTAGAAGGTTTTGTTCATGCGTACGATCCAGAGCCTGATTTATTCACGTGTGGAAGTTAAATTAAATACCATCTGAAGACTTTAGGATGATAATGAACATGAACAAGGCAGAACAAGTGGTGTACTTGTATTTCTATGTGAATGGTTCTGTATCTAAAAGCCAGGTATTATTACTGCCCAGAGGGAGCTCCCATGCTAAAATCATATGCACTGGTTCCAGTGGAAAATCCTTCGATAGAGGCCAATTTCACACTTTGGGGGCCACAAGTAGTCGAGAGGCAATTGGATCATTTTCAAGAAACTTCAAAACATGTCATGAAGTTGATATAATCTCATTAGTGTCATTAGACTGAAGGTTTTTGTCTTTGTTTTGTTAATTAGAACAGTTGCTGGTGATCCCAGCTTTCCCTGAATACAGCTCTCACATTTTTTAATTAGTTTCAGTTTCACTTTGAGTTGATTAATTCTCAATAAGGAAGGAAAAACATGAGAGCAGCGACCAGCTTCAAAATGAAAATGTTTTTTTGAGGGAATATGTACACAGAGGGAGCAACGTTTTCACATTTTCTGTTCCAGCAGTTGTGAATTGACCTGAGAAAAATAAAGAGTTGTTCCACACAAGTAAACATAAAATCCTCCTCAGCACTGTTTCTGTGTCTTCCAGTCAGTCTTTGCATTCTTTTGCAGAGTCGATGATCAATCATGAGCTCAGTGAAGAATGTTGTTGTTAAAGAGTTGGATTCTTTTTTTTATTGTTATTATCGAGTTATTGGAGACCAAAATGAAGCGAAATGAGAGTAAATGTAGTTGTAACTGTAAACTTGCTCTCTTGTGGGAAAATCTTACTCAAGGTTTAGGAGTGTTTATGGGAATTTTTGAGCATTCTTGTAGAAGTGTATTGTGAGGTGAGACACAGATATTGGATGAGAAGCCCTGGCTAACAGTCTCCACTCTAATTCATCCCGAAGGTGTTCTGTCGAGTTGAGGTCAGGGTTCTGTGAAAGCCAGTCAAGTTATTCCAAACCAAACTCGCTCATCCGTGTCTTTATGGACTTTGCTTTGTGCACTGATGTGCAGTCATGCTGGAACAGGAAGGGGCCATCCCCAAACTGTTCCCACAAATTTGCTTGTTTTTATACACCTGTGGCCATGGAAGTGATAGGAACACCTGAATTATATCAGAGACTACTACACCATATATCTGGAAGATGTGGTGTATATTCAAAAACGTAAAGCAACTCTTTGATTAAAGAGCTCGTAATTTTTGGCCAGCAATGTGTAATTTTCGTTTTCAGGGCTTGTTTCTGTTGCTGCCAAGAGGCCAAAGAGTGCATGTGTGTGTCTTTGTGGAACGTTAAGTGTGTTTCCCCAAACCTTTTGTGTCAGCGTGGTCTGCGTGTCCTGGAGGGCCTAGCAGCATCTGGTTTGCGCTCGGTGCGTTTTGCTCTGGAGGTCCCAGGCCTGCAGAGCGTCACTGCCAACGACTTCCCTGCATGTGAGTGAAGTTGGCCCCCCCACCTTCTTCAAATCCAACAAAAGTGGTATCAAACGTTTGTGCTACGTTTGTGCTACTATCATTTTAAAGATATTAATAAAAATTTCTAGAGGTCATCAGAGGTCAACCAGCCCCCCCACATTAATTAAATCAAACAAAATGGGTGTCAATCAACTGTGCTACGTTTGTGCTGGTTTGTGCTGCTAAAATTTTCACTTGTGCTGCTTCTGTTTTAAAGATATTAATGAAAATGTAAAGGTCAAAAGGTCAACCAGCCCCCCCACATTACCCAAATCAAACAAAATTGATGTCAAACGTTTGTGCTACGTTTGTGCTGCAAAAACTTTCGTTTGTGCTGCTATCATTTTAAAGATATTAATAAAAATTTCTAGAGGTCATCAAAGGTCAACCAGCCCCCCCCCATATAAATGGAATCAAACAAAATTGGTGTCAATCAGTTGTGCTACGTTTGTGCTGGTTTGTGCTGCACAAATGTTTGTTTGTGCCGCTATTATTTTAAAGATATTAACAAAAATTTCTAGAGGTCAACCAGCCCCCCCCCATATTAATGGAATCAAACAAAATTGATGTCAAACGTTTGTGCTGGTTTGTGCTGCAAAAATGTTTGTTTGTGCTGCTAACATTTTAAAATTTTTAATAAAATAACATCTTGATGCGTGCTTAATCATCCAGGTAAGTCAATCCCAAAAGGTTGATTCTGTTCATCTGGACATTTTCAGTTGGAGAAATGTTTCGTCACTCATCCAAGTGACTTCTTCAGTCTCAGCTGACTGCAGGTTTCCCCAACCTTATAAACACACGTGAGTGAAGTTGGCCCCCCTACCTTCTTCAAATCGAACAAAATTGATGTCAACCATTTGTCCTGCAAATTATTTTGTTTGTGCAGGTTATGTTTCCCTAATTTTATAAACAGTACATGTACAGTGAGAGAGAGATGTTACATCTGTCTTCACTTGCATCCCAGTCATAGAGGCGTTGGAGGTCGTTCATAAGAGATTACAGGATCATCCCAACCTCAGCAACAGGACCACTCTCAGCACTGATCAGTTGTGTTTGCTTTTGGAACTGTGTCTTAATTCCACCTATTTTGCATAAGGGTCAGTACAGGCAGAAATCTAGGTGTGCCATGGGTTCCCACAGGCCCCTGGTCAAAGTCACCAAACCAGTTCGTAAGCAGGTACAGGTGTGGCCAGAAGGGTCCTCAGAGGCACTGCTTTTCCACCACAGGCTGCCACACACGACAACACCACAGACTTTCAGGAATATACAGAAACTGTCACTGCCTACATCCCAAAATGCATCGATGATGTCACAGAGACCAGGACTATCACTGTCCGGGCCAATCAGAAATGCAAGCCTTCAGAGCCAGGAATTAGGAGAGTCTAAGAACAGCAAGGGCAAACCTGTCACGTGGCATCAGCTACAGCAAAGCTTCAGCGACAGCAGAGATACTTGGAGGCAGTGGCAAGGAATACAAACCATTACAGACTACAAGCCCACTCTACAGACCGTGGTGACACAATCCCCAGACAGTGTGTGGAGATCCCTTGCCAAAATCAGTACACGCAAAGCTCCAGGTGCTGATAACATCCTTGGACGAGCACTGACGGACTATGCTGTGGAACTCACAAATGTCTTCACAGACATCTTTAACACATCACTAGGGTCAGGCCGTCGTTCCCACATGCCTCAAAGCCTCAACCATCATTAGTGTACCCAAGAAGTCATCTATCTCCTGCTTTAAGGACTACCGTCCTGTCAAACTCACCTCCATCATTATTAAGTTAAGTGCTTTGAACGGTTAGTCATGCATCAAATCAAATTATCGCTTTCCCCCAACCTGGATCCATTTCAGTTCGCATACTGGTCAAAACGCTCAACCGATGATGGAATTTCAACTGCCCCTCACTCAGCCCTCACACATCTGAACACTAGAGACTCATATGTCAGAGTGCTGTTCATAGACTTCAGTTCAGCATTCAACACCATCATTCCCCAGCAACTCATTCACAAACTGGATCTGCTGGGGATCAGCACCTTGCTGTATAACGGGCTGCTAGATTTCTTGACAGGAAGACAGCAGACAGTACGGGTCGACAGCAACACCTCCAGCCCAAGAACACTGAATACGAGGGCTCCCCAAGGATATGTGTGTTGAGCCCCCTTCTCTTCACTCTGCTGACCCACGATGAGATCTACTACAGGGGTGAAGTTAACCATCTGGTAGAGTGGTACAGCAACAACAATCTGTCCCTGAATGTGGAGAAGACCAACAGCGACTCTACTTCCTCTGCAAACTGAGAAGCACAAGAGATTCAACCCCCATTATGAGCACCTTTTACAGAGGCACAGTTAAGAGTATCCTCACCAGCTGCATCACTGTATGGTATGACTCCTGCACTGGGTTCTGCAGGAAAAAATGACAATCAGTAGATCTCCCCAGGAGATCTACTGCACCTGCCTCATCTGGAAGGTCCTCTCCATTACAGGTGACTCCACTCATCTCTTCAACAGCGTCTTCAGTTTGCTGCCATCAGGAAGGATACTGAAGAGCCTCCGGGCCAAAACCAGCAGACTGAGAGACAGCTTCGTCCATTGGGCCGTCAGGATGCTGACCATCTCTGAATCGAGAAGGGGGGCCCAAGGGTACATCTTTCGCCATCCTAAAATGCTGTGATTGTAGCCATTCCCCACTTTCTGTGAATGGTACTCATGGCCATTGATCAGTAGGCTTTGATTAGTTGTCATTGATCAATGGTCATAAGAATTTGCATACTAACAATCATGAAACTAACCCCCCAGCACATTGTTCATTCAGTGGCGCTAGTTTCCTTCACTATGCAAATGTACTGTTTATAAGGTTGGGGAAACCTGCAGTCAGCTGAGACTGAAGAAGTCACTTGGATGAGTGACGAAACGTTTCTCCAACTGAAAATGTCCAGATGAACAGAATCAACCTTTTGGGATTGACTTACCTGGATGATTAAGCACGCATCAAGACGTTATTTTATTAAAAATTTAACATGTTAGCAGCACAAACAAACATTTTTGCAGCACAAACCAGCACAAACGTTTGACATCAATTTTGTTTGATTCCATTAATATGGGGGGGCTGGTTGACCTCTAGAAATTTTTGTTAATATCTTTAAAATAATAGCGGCACAAACAAAAATTTGTGCAGCACAAACCAGCACAAACGTAGCACAAACGTTTAACATCAATTTTGTTTGATTTGGGTAATGTGGGGGGGGCTGGTTGACCTTTTGACCTTTACATTTTCATTAATATCTTTAAAACAGAGGCAGCACAAACGAAAATTTTTGCAGCACAAACCAGCACAAACGTTTGATACCACTTTTGTTGGATTTGAAGAAGGTGGGGGGGGCAACTTCACTCACATCTTCCCTGCTAAGGCGGCGGCTCTGATCGCCAGGAATGCCCAGTACAACGGAGTGAGCCACCTGCTCCACGCCAGCTGCAGAGATGCCAGGTATGACTAGTCAGCATGTTTCCTCTGCTTTACTTCCCACTTTTATCAGCTCCACTGTTCAGTACCATCTTCTTTCCCCCCATACTTCTTGTTTCATTGTTCTTCACTTTTGACCTTTGACCATTTAAAATAAATAAATAAAAATTTCTCTCCCGGGTTTTAAACACAGCATGCTGATGCATGGTAAATGGCCTGCATTTGTATAGCGCTTTTCTAGTCCATAGGACCCCAAAGCGCTTTACACTACAGTCAGTCATTCACCCATTCACACACTGGCGATAGCAAGCTACATTGTAGCCACAGCTGCCCTGGGGCGCACTGACAGAGGCGAGGCTGCCGGACACAGGCGCCACCGGGCCCTCTGACCACCACCAGTAGGCAAACATGGGGTTAGTATCTTACCCAAGGATATTTGGCATGCAGCCAGGATGCAGCCTGGGATCGAACCACCGACCTTCTGATTAGTGGCTGACCTGCTCTGCCACCTGAGCTACAGCCACCCCTGTGTATGACATGCGAGCGAAGAAGGATCGCTATGACGTCATTGATCTGGATCCCTACGGTAGCCCGGCCTCTTTCCTGGATGCTGCCGTTCAGTCTGTCAGTGAAGGAGGTGGGTAGTTCACCGTAGCAGCTCCTCTAGGTTTCATCACTGTCAGGGATGTGGAAAGTTTCAGATCACTGTTGTAACTGCAAGTATTCAACTAGTGCAGAGGCTGCTGACACATGCATGTATGCAGTCTTTTAAAAAGCCAACAGCATGGTGCATGTGTGTGATAGACTAAATGTTAACTGGCTGAAAGTTTCAATTAAATGTGATTTTTATAGCAACAAATCACAACAACAGCCACCTCTAGGTGCTTTATATTCTAAAGTAAAGATCGTACTCTAAGGAGCTCGGTCAAGTGCTCCTTGCCAGCTTAATGGCCTGTTGTATGTAGCCCAATAATGGAGGTAGAAGCTGACACCACACGGAGCTGTTTTCAACACTGCGTTTCATCTGAAGTGAATTCAGATTACTTTTCAAAATTCACCATAAAATCAGTTTGGCAGCTGATCAGAAGTGGGCGAGAGATTGTTAGTGAAATAATTCTTGTTTGGTTTGATCCACTTTAAGTGTCAAAATCACTTTGTTTGTCACAAAGCAGAGAATAGTGTGTGTGTGTGTGTGTGTGTGTGTGTGTGTGTGTGTGTGTGTGTGTGTCTCTTTTTGTGTATATGTATGATGTCTAATCTACACGGTTAAGCCGCCACTGCAGGTTTATAAATTTCAGTCTTTTAGATTTCTCGTCTTCTCTCCCCCCCCTCTCAGGTCTTTTATGTATAACCTGTACAGACATGGCGGTGATGGCAGGAAACAGTGGAGAAACTTGCTACAGCAAATACGGTTCAGTCTCCATCAAAGCCAAATATTGTCATGAAATGGTGAGTATACAGAGTATACACACAAACAAACACACTCTCCACACTCTGGCTCACTCTCAGAAATGTGAAAATGACACATTGCAGTACATGCACAGTCATGTTTGCATTAGTGTGTAAGCATGCAGAATGTATCTGAGTGAGACGGTGACGCTGTAAGTAATCGTACGTTCAATTTAGCCAAGTGAGTTTTCGTGACGTCAAAAACAAATGATATTTTATTCTTGTTGCGATTGTCTGAGGTTATAATCCTTCAGTGTGCACACTTTGGGAAAAGAAATAGCAGAGCAATGATTGGCTACCTCTCCAGAAGTTCCTCTTCTTGTGGATCATCTCCAGCTCCTCCATTTTGGACCGCAGATGGTGACTCTACTTTCTGTTCAACCTGAAGGCATCAAGCCTGCACTTGCTTCAGGTACAGTATAAGTTGGACCTCCGGCTAGTAACGGATCACCGGGACAGCCGTCACCAGCTGCAGTCCAAGATGTTGGAGTCAGTTTTGGGATGAGAGACTCAGAATTGACTGTTTTATTACATGTAATTAGAAAACTCCCTGAAAAGCCTTCAGTTGATCCAAAATGATGCAGCGAGAGTACTGACAGGGACTAGAAAGGAAGAGCATATTTCTCCTATTTTGGTTTCTTTTCACTGGCTCCCTGTTAAATCCAGGACATAAAAGATCTTTAATAATCATCCCCCATCTTATCTTAAAAACCTCAGAGTACTGTATCACCCCAGTAGATAACTTCACTCTCAGACTGCAGGCTTACTTGTGGCTCCCTTTCCTGTTGAGATTTGGGAGACAAACACTCTCTACCTTTAAGATTAGGCTTAAAACTTTCCTTTTTGATAAGGGATAAAGTTAGGGTTGGATCAGGTGACCCCGAATCCTCCCTTATATATGCAGCAATAGGCCTTGGCTGCTCGGTGCTTCCCCTGATCCACTGGGTGTTTCTTCTAAACTCATTATGTGTTTAATTATTAGTAATTGATTAATCTTTGGATCACGTTCACAGTATGCCTTTGTCTCGTCTCCCTCCCCTCATCCCAACGGGTCACAGCAGATGGCCCCGCCCCTCCCTGAGCCTGGTTCTGCTGGAGGTTTCTTCCTGTTAAAAGGGAGTTTTTCTTTCCCACCATCACTAAGTGCTTTCTCATGTTTTGTCAGATTTGTGAGTTTTCTCTGTATTATTGCAGGGTCTTTACCTTTATAATATAAGGACACTGTTGTTGTGATTTGGCACTATATAAATAAAAATGAATTGGATTGAAATTAAATATTAGTAAAATAACAAAATATATGCAAAAAATACAGAAAAAAGTAAAAGACATAAAATATCTCTATATACCACACAATTCTACATGTTTGAAAAGCAGAAGGATAAATTTTACACTTATTTGATGAGTGAAAGTCACGACTGTTACCTGCCTGTAGGGAAACATGAGACAGGAAGACTGTAGGTGGCTTTTTAAAATAAGGGTGAAGGGCTTATCGAGTCATCTAAGTCAAACATGCAGCTGTCTCAGTGGGATCCAGATGGATAACAATAAATTACACAGTATACTTGGGCAACCATCCAAAGAGTCATCGTGTAGACAACGCCGTTCGTGTTGAATATTTTCTTTGGCAGAAATACAAGAAAAGAGCAACTGGTGAATATGTTTGCACCACAGCCAGAACATGTGTGGTGTTCTCATAAAGGTCTTTTCTTCTTTTTCCCACCTTCTCATGTGCTATCATGATCTGATTTCATGCTGCATATAGCACAAGTAGTTTTCCACACAGTAGTGGAATTCACACCTTCTCTAGCTGTGAGTGGCAGTAATGGAACATAAATGCAAGGATCATTAAAAAAACCTCATAAATTCTATTTGATTTGATGAAAAAGAAACCCCTCTGCAGCCGAATAAAACTTCTTATCCAACATAATTTCCTCACATCCCTGTAAACAGATCCGAGATGTTTTCCAGATTTTCACAGCAAGAGAAAAAAAGTGCTGAATACGTACCTCTCTCCATCTTTGAACTCCAGGCTCTGCGTATCATCCTGCACAGTTTGGACCAGAGGGCAGGAGTGTACCAGCGATACATCCAGCCCCTGCTGTCCGTCAGCGTCGACTTTTACATTCGAGTCTTCATCCGTGTCTTCACAGGACAGGCTACAGTCAAAAACTCAGCCAGGTGCTCGCTCACACACACGCACGCACTGTCTGCTAACAAAGGCTGATCTATCCTGTGTGATGAAAGATGAATGATCCTGAAACTGGGTCATTGCAGGAACAAATGCACAAAGTAACAGCAGCAGGGGGATTTGTGAGGGTAAAAGTAAAGTGCTAATAGAATAATAGAAATCTGGGTACGTGACACTAAAAGATGATATTATGACTGATGTGCTCAGTATTGAAACACAATATGACACTGCAGTTGAGTCCCGTCTCTCTTTGTTGCAGTAAGCAGGCGCTGGTGTACAACTGTGTCGGCTGCGGGGCTTTCCACTTGCAGAGAATGGGCAGGAGAACAAGCAACGGAAAACAGTGAACACTAAACACTCTGCTGCTTCTTCTAATGAGGTTCTGTGTGTGATGGTTCAGTCGAGGTGTGCTCATCAGCGAACTGGCGGCTTGAAATAAAGTCCTCAGTTTATGGTGTTTCTGTAAAATAACATTCTTTTTGGATGTAAAAATCTTAGGTTGAACTCAATCAAAAGGTTGCGTTCAAGGAGCCATGGATGGAGACGTTAGGCTAAATGCTTTACTATTAAATGTGAGGTTTGCTGTTCAGAGTATGGAACGCCAGGACTGCCATAATGAATTAATTAAATACACCATTAAATAATTAATTAAATGTGGCAATAATTAATTAAAATTGGAATTAATTAATTAAATAAATAGTACTGACCTTACTTTAAGTTTGATTCCATAAAAAGTGACAAAAACATTAGCGTCCATTAGCATTGTGCGTGGGAAGAAAACATCTTTTTACAGCGAAAAAAACCCCTAAACTTCCAAGCAAGCTCCGAGTGCGCTACCACGTAATGGGAAATTCACAGAGAAACTGCCGTATCCTTCCACTGACCGCTGCGGCACACCTGCACCAAGGTAAACCTCCGCCTACCCAACTCCTGCTTTACAGGTGAAAATAGAGCAAAAGGATATATGGAACGCCAGGACTGCCATAACGAATTAATTAAATACACCATTAAATAATTAATTAAATGTGGCAACAATTAATTAAAATGTGAAATACATAAATAATTAATAAAATGTGTCAATAATTAATTACATGTGTCATACCTATTTATTTAATTAATTAATTCCAATTGTAATTAATTATTGACACATTTAATTAATTATTTAATGGTGTATTTAATTAATTCATTATGGCAGTCCTGGCGTTCCATAAAAGGACCGCTAGTCTTTGACTTTATTTATTTTCTGCTGTGCTTTACTTGCATCTATTTGAAAGACTGAGTGTAAACACAAAAAAATATATATTTTATGTGCTGGAATGTGCAGAAAATAGGTTTAAATATTAAACAAATTTCTTCCAGTCAGAGAATGTTGCATATAATTACATTTTTGCTTGATGCATAAAGTTAAAAGATTAAAATTAATAAAACTATAAAAGTTTTAAAAAGAGACTTTTCCATTTGATTACATTTTGTATGATGGATTATGCAGAAAAAGTAGAATTGGGCTGAAAGATCTATCGCTTTATCACCTATTCAGGTTGTAAATCGTGTTTTTAAAAAGTAACTAAGTAACTAAGTAATTAATTACTTTTGAAAATAAGTAATCAGTAAAGTAACGGGATTACTTTTGGGGGGAAGTAATCAGTAATTAGTTACTGATTACTTTTTTCAAGTAACTTGACCAACACTGGACATGACATTAAAATGTTAGCTTTAGATTTCCAAATTGCCTTAGTGGATTAACCACCACTAGAGGGAGACAGAAGACTGCATTTCATTTAGTAGTCTTTGAAATTTTCTCAAAATTTCACTGAATTATTTTCATGTAATTTTTTTCACATAGCAATTAACAAATGAAATGAAATATTTAAGTCAATGATCCATGACACTGTGTCCATGATGATGTGTTAATTGGTTTTTCCAGTACATATACTCCTGTAACATGTTGAAAAACTTGATCTTGATGAGATGGCACATTTTAAGCCTGAATTATTTTTCTTTTTCTTTTGTAAAGAACCACATATAACACAAGGTTCATTCAAAGCTCATCTGAATGTTGGTGTTTGTATACAGTGGGGCAAAAAAGTATTTAGTCAGCCACCGATTGTGCAAGTTCCTCCACTTAAAATGATGACAGAGGTCAGTAATTTGCACCAGAGGTACACTTCAACTGTGAGAGACAGAATGTGAAAAAAAAAATCCATGAATTCACATGGTAGGATTTGTAAAGAATTTATACGTAAATCAGGGTGGAAAATAAGTATTTGGTCACCTCAAACAAGGAAGATCTCTGGCTCTCACAGACCTGTAACGTCTTCTGTAAGAAGCTTTTCTGTCCCCCACTCGTTACCTGTATGAATGGCACCTGTTTGAACTCATCATCTGTATAAAAGACACCTGTCCACAGCCTCAAACAGTCAGACTCCAAACGCCGCCATGGTCAAGACCAAAGAGCTTTCGAAGGACACCAGGAAAAGTATTGTAGACCTGCACCTAGTGATGGCCAAATGAAGCTTTCCGAAGCACTGAAGCTTGTATTGAAAAACGGTTCATTACTCGAAGCTTTTCAACACAGTCCTCTCCGGTGACATCTGGTGGTGAAAATTTTGAAGAGCAGCTTGAATCTGCAAAATAAAACGGACTGCTCAATCATCGCTGCTCACTCAAGAGTGGAGTTCTCTCTGATATTGGGCCACCGTTCCGTTGCTTTGAACATGTAATTGGTTTTGTTTTCTCGATTGGGGGGCTGAAAAAAATGTAATGCGTATTTGCGTAATACATTTTGATCAATAAACTTTCCCTATTTAAACATGCACTATGGTGTGGCCTTTCTTTGCTCATAACTCCTTGATGTTGGTAAATACAATAAGTGAGCAATATATATAATATACATATGAGAATGCACAGCACATTATGGAGTATGCCCCTGCTGTGAAGTCCTGCCTCCATCTACTTGTCGTTTAATCACTGGACAGCTGGACAGGTTCATACAAAATATTAGATGAGGCCAATTCCTATACATATTTTTGACCTAGGGGTGGGATTGATTGTGAACTGGAAAGGGAAAATGCTTAGGGAGCTGAGTACGGCTGCATCGTCACTGATTTGTAGAATCATTTTTGATTCGATACAGGATCCGATTCAATTTGATTGGAATCTGGAAAGTTTTGCCTCAGTCAGAAATATTACAATTCTGATCATTTAACAGTATATATCCATAATTTCGTATCTATTAAAAGAAAGCTGACACATGTGAGACTTAATTAGAGATGTAAACAGAGAGTTATGAAACCTGCAGCTGCAGAAGCCAGCGGGAAAAAAAAGAGGCAAACACAGCGCGGACCCGACGACGCACCAAAATCTGACTCTGACGCGTCGGGTCCGCGCTCTGTGTTCACGTTTGTATGCAGAATCCGTAAACCTGCTCCCAGTTACTGTTTTAGCTGTATGGTGTTTGACGACATGTTGTGAGGTTTAACCTGAGATGCTGGCGTTTCAGGCATAATAACGTTAATTTACAAATCGACACGGGATTTTAATGAATCAATATCACTTTATTCAATTTAGCATGGATTGTAATCAGAAAAGCGATAATCAAAACCCATCCCTAATCAAGAACTTGCAAAGTAAAAACATGATCAATGTAAGGTAGCCCTTTTGTTATTTACATTTAAAAAGAGTGTTACTGTGCGCTGGCTGAGTCTGTTTCTTTTCTTAGAAATAGTTTCTCCTGCCCTGGAGAAAATCCACTTGCATGGAACAGAAGAGGCTGTGGAGTGCAGGAACTACACTGCAAGCTGGTAGATATGCAGGTATTCCTGGGTCCTGCAGACTATCACCTAAAAACAATAAACAAAATGATTTTCTAAACTGTGTAGCAATGTAATGTACGTATAGTGTCAAATACATTGTTGTAGTCTTCATTAGCTTTAATTCACATGGAAGTGTTCCTAAAGTCATATGCTGTAATGATATTTACATTATGAAAACATGATTTTGGACATTTCAAGTTTTTCACTTCGGCAGATAAAATGAATTGAGCAAAATCAACTCAAAATATTCCCACACGCCAGAACGTCCTCTCTTCCTCGCTGGCTCCATATCTGTCAGTGGAATGATCACCTCTTCGCTCTCTGTCACCATCAACACACTCCACGAATCCCGTGGATGATTCACTTCCTTATATCCGTTTGAATCAGGTACCGAAGCAGTTACGTGCGTAATGAAGCTTCGGACGTCACTGGTCACGTGACTTTTGCCAAACGAAGCAAGCCTCGACACAGTGCTTCTGAACCAGTGTGTTGTTTTTTTCGACACACGCTCCGGAGCGTCAGCTTCAAGCGGGCCATCACTACCTGCACCAGACTGGGAAGAGTGAATCTACAATGGGCAAGCAGCTTGGTGTGAAAAAATCAACTGTGGGAGCAATCATCAGAAAATGGAAGACATATAAGACCACTGATAATCTCCCTCGATCTGGGGCTCCACGCAAGATCTCATCCCGTGGGGTCAAAATGATCATGAGAACGGTGAGCAAAGATCCCAGAACCACACGGGGGGACCTGGTGAATGACCTGCAGAGAGCTGGGGCCAAAGTAACAAAGGACACCATCAGTAACACACTACAACGGCAGGGAATCAAATCCCGCAGTGCCAGACGTGTTCCGCTGCTGAAGCCAGTGCATGTCCAGGCCCGTCTGAAGTTTGCCAGAGAGCACATGGATGATACAGCAGAGGATTGGGAGAATGTCATGTGGTCAGATGAAACCAAAGTAGAACTTTTTGGTATAAACTCAACTCGTCGTGTTTGGAGGAAGAAGAATACTGAGTTGCATCCCAAGAACACCATACCTACTGTGAAGCGTGGGGGTGGAAACATCATGCTATGGGGCTGTTTTTCTGCCAAGGGGACAGGACGACTGATCCGTGTTAAGGACAGAATGAATGGGGCCATGTATCGTGAGATTTTGAGCCAAAACCTCCTTCCATCAGTGAGAACTTTGAAGATGAGACGAGGCTGGGTCTTCCAACATGACAATGATCCAAAACACACCGCCCGGGCAACAAAGGAGTGGCTCCGTAAGAAGCATTTGAAAGTCCTGGAGTGGCCTAGCCAGTCTCCAGACCTCAACCCCATAGAAAATCTGTGGCGGGAGTTGAAAGTCCGTGTTGCTCGGTGACAGCCCCAAAACATCACTGCTCTCGAGAAGATCTGCATGGAGGAATGGGCCAAAATACCAGCTACTGTGTGTGCAAACCTGGTAAAGACCTATAGTAAACGTTTGACCTCTGTTATTGCCAACAAAGGTTATGTTACAAAGTATTGAGTTGTATTTTTGTTATTGACCAAATACTTATTTTCCACCCTGATTTACGAATAAATTCTTTACAAATCCTACCATGTGGATTCATGGATTTTTTTTTTATTTTTATTTTTTTCACATTCTGTCTCTCACAGTTGAAGTGTACCTCTGGTGCAAATTACTGACCTCTGTCATCATTTTAGGTGGGGGAACTTGCACAATCGGTGGCTGACTAAATACTTTTTTGCCCCACTGTACATCTCAACAGATGAGCTGTTACTTAGAGAGTTCAGGGTCTTATGGTGGAAAAGTTTGTAATTATGCGAGCTGCTCTGGATAAATCCTCTGCTCCATCTGAGTCTCAGTCCACAGAACCTCACAGTATTCCCAGCAAACAGATGACTTCACCTTATAGAAACCTTTTAGAACTATTAATTTATCTTAACTGTTTTTTTTTTTTCAGTAGGTAAGTTTCTACCACAAACTTTGTCTTTATTAGCTTTATGACGTAGTCCCAAGGGAACAACAGAATTTCAACCACTTAAGCTGTAAATAATTTATTTCCTCTAAATAAATAAAATAAAGTAATGATAATAACGCTAATAACAGCAGCCATGTGTAGTCCTCTGGAACACAACTCTGTTTGCATTATTACAGGGGTGGTTGTAGCTTAGGTGGTAGAGCAAGAGCAGGTCATCTAACCGGAACGTTAGTGTTTTGATCCCAGTCTGCATGCCAAATATTCCTGGCCAAGATACTAACCCCATGTTGCTCGTATGCTTTAGACAAAAGGCGCATAGAAACAGCATATAAAAAAGTGCTTGGGTGAATGAGGTTGTGTAGTGCTCAGACTAGAAAAACGTCTGACGAACCTAATTTCTTTTTGCCAGTAAGAACTGAAGCGCTAATGTCAGGTGCACCTACACTCTAGCGCCTCATGAGGGCAGCATTTCGTCTTTGCGAACGTATTCGTGACGTCATCCCGTGTAACTTCCTGTAATCTCGGGTCCGTTCCTCAAATCGTCCGCTGTTGTGGTTCAGAAGGCCAAGTACCGACGTGTCGGTCATTTCAAAAACCTTAAAGGTAGAGAAACAATTTCCAAGTTGTTTTATGACAGTGAATTGTTGACTTGGCGTCATGCTCGGTTAATATAAGATGGGATATAGATACAGCAATTTAGCTAAAAGGAAATGTGCAAAAGTCCTTGACAATGTGCGCTACAAATCGGCTGCTATTCAGTGCTAGCTTAGTTTAAGAAACAGGTGAGCTTAGCAAGAATCGCTTACGTTCCGTTTGGAAGGCAAACCTAAACTCTGCTAGTATTTATTGTGTATTAAATGATGGGAAGTTGGTTGTCAATTTGTCATGACGTGTGTGTTTTAGTAGTCACTGTCACTATCGCGTTCTGCCGAAGTACTTTTATTTCCAAATGTTGGTATTGTTATGTAATCTAGAAAGGATATGTTGCATTGTACATTACATCTAATATTAGAAAGTAACAATACAGGATTAATAAACGTTTGCATGCATATTGTTTCATATGGCATAACTTACCTGTGCCCCCCCATAAAAAAAAAAAGAACTTTAATCTGTTAATGTTATCCACGTTGTGTTCTCTTTCAACTATTACACCTTAATGCATAAACTTTGATGTCTGGTTTCAGATTTAGGACGTGATGGCTGCAACACTGCGTGTACTTTACTCTGCATCAAGGCCAGGTATGACGGCCTTACATTCTTATTCACTCAACAGTTCAGAGAGCCTTGTTGCCACATATCCTTTCTTACTTCTCACCCCTGTCATGCATTTATGTATACCAGGGGTCCCCAACTCCAGGCCTCGAGGGCCGGTGTCCGCGATCCAACACAGCTGATTCAAATGGCTAAATTACCTCCTCAACATGTCTTGCCGTTCTCCAGAGGCCTGATAATGAACTAATCATTTGATTCAGGTGTGTAGACCCAGAGTGAAATCTAAAACCTGCAGGACACCGGCCCTCGAGGCCTGGAGTTGGGGACCCCTGATGTATACAGATGTCGGTAAAGTTGCAGCCTAGCCCTAGCACAGAATGAGAGTGAGCATTATCACGTTAAATGCTTTTTTAAGCTTTAGAAGTAGCAGGTAATGTCAAACACCTCAATAAGGAAACTGTAGTTTTGAAGTTTAACTCTAACACAATATTTCTGCTACCTAAAGGTAACGTTTCTGTTTTTACAAGGAAGTTATTGTGTGATAAAATCATTCTTACAAGTAGAGAGAGCCGTTGCCGCACAGCAAGAAGGTCCTGAGTTCAATTCCAACATCAGTCTTTCTGTGTGGAGTTTGCATGTTCTCCCCGTGTTTGCGTGGGTTCCCTCCGGGTACTCCGGCTTCCTCCCACCGTCCAAAGACATGCAGCTTGTGGGGATAGGTTAATTGGATAATCCAAATTGTCACTAGGTGTGAATGTGTGAATGAATGTGAGTGCGAATGTCTCTGTGTGTTGGCCCTGTGACAGACTGGCGACCTGTCCAGGGTGTACCCCGTCTCTCGCCCTATGACAGCTGGGATAGGCTCCAGCGCCCCCCGCGACCCTGAAAAGGATAAGCGGAAGCGAATGGATGGATGGATGGATGGAAGTAGAGAGAGATGTAAGAAAGAGGTGACAGGAGAGGAAACATTATTCTGTTGCTGATGTCATCTGGGTATTTACCATAAAGAGATGTCTTGAAAAGCAAAGTGATTTATAAACATTTCATTATTCAAAATCAGTGTTGTATGACAACAATAGGCTGTTCACTTTATTGGAATGTAGACTAAGTTGGTTTGTTTGTAGTCTTGTTGTATTATTTAATGTAAGGGATTATATTTGACTGGTGCAGATTAGGCTGTGATATCCATAACTATTGCTAGGTTCAGTGAAGAGACAATAAAAGCTAGTTAGTTGTTGTTTAATGCTGATAATTAAAGCAAACAGTACAAGCTTAAAGTGCTTTTAGTGCTCAGTAGTAAGGCAAGAATAGAAAACGGCAATATAATTAGCAATTCATTTACCATCACAAGAGTTTTAAATTTTTCTGGACAGAAGCTAAAAGTGAGAAAGATTTATACTCTGTGTTGATGGAAAATTCTATTGTATTACTCCACTCTAGACTGCTTCCTGTAGTGTCAAGTTGACTGCATTGTAGTAGGTTTACTGTTTATCTTTTCTGAAATGTTTTTACCTTCAGGTTTTTTTGTGGCCAGCCAGAATCTAGCAAGGTCCTTCAGTGTGTCGGCACAAAGGGACGGATTCAGTAAGTGCTGCTACAACACAACTCAATTCAAGGGCTTTCAGAGGCTGTACCACGATATTTTCATTCACACATGGACTTCAGACAGTTTTAGAATTTAGTTCAGGATGTTTTCCTTAGTTGGGCTTTCCTCACATTCTTACATCCTGAAGAAGGATGTACTCAGCTTCACTTGATGAAAAAACAAAAAAGATTTATGAATTACACTGATATTTTACAGTTTACACTCATGTAAATTGGGCGTATTACCATTATTTTGTTTTGGCTGTGTGTGTGTGTGTGTGTGTGTGTGTGTGTGTGTGTGTTCCTTTCTTTGTCTACATAAGAGTATGTGAATGCTCAGGAGATCCCTGTCGACATGAAGTCCATCACAGACAGAGCAGCACAAACACTGCTATGGACAGAGCTCTTCAGAGGTCAGTTGAATGTTTCTCTGTCCTGTACGAATAATTGGATCTTTGTGTTTTCCTTTACCAGTGGAAGTAGTTGGGGTACTGTCACTTCATGGAAAATGTTCTTTGTATTTGTTATCTTACAGATGAGGGTAACATTAGTCCCCCCATGATATTTTAACGTTTTTGTCCCAGTAGGTTGATTCTGTGCATCTGGATGTTACATTTCAATGGTAAATGGTTTGAAATAAAACCTCAAGCAGTTAGCAGCAAAACTGGGTCTGGAACGTCAATTTATCTTCCAATACGTCACCGACCACCAACACCTAATCCCTGCCCATGATCAGGTACCCTGCTGGGATAATAAGCTAGCCAAAGGAGGAGATGCAAACTGGACCGAAAGACAGCACAGTGTAAAGATGCCCCTGAGACAATCCAGCACATAAGTAGGGTGCAAGATGCTGGCAGGCAGGGCACACTTTGAACGCCATAACCAAGTGGCCGGCATAGTATACTGTGCCAAGTATGACCTGGAAGTCCCGAGGTCAAAATGGTGGTCCTGTAGGACTTCCAGATACAAACGGATAAACTGGTGATAGCTAACCAACCGGACGTAGTAGTGGTAGGGAAGCAGAGGAAGACAGCTGTACTGATAGATGTAGTGATACTAAATGACAGCAAATCAGAAGCTGGACAAATACCAAGGGCTCAGAAAAGAGCTCGAGAAGATGTGGAGGGTGAAGGTAACAGTGGTCCCAGTGGTAACTGGAGCACTCGGTGCAATGACCCCCAAACTAGGCAAGTTTCTCCAGCAGATCCCTGGAACAACATCTGAAATCTCTGTCCAGAAGAGCGCCGTCCTAGGAACAGCAAGGGTGCATGACCTTCAAGTTCCAAGGCCTCTGTCAGGGGACCTGAGCTTGAGAGATAAAAGATGGGGAATTTTTTTTTTGATAGATGGGGAATTTTTTTTGATACAGATGCATAAAATTTTCATGGAGGTGTTAATAATTGTAAGCGTTCTCATTTGAAAATGTGGTTTTATTGTAATGCCAGGTCTAGGCATGACAATGAGCTACCTGTTCAGAGAGCCTGCCACCATTAACTACCCGTTTGAAAAAGGACCACTGTCGCCACGCTTCAGAGGAGAACATGCGTTGCGCAGGTGAGGATGATTATTTGACAAACACCAGTCAGTGTAATATGATTGGTAGCAATGATAAGATGTCAGAATAATAAATTTGATAGTCATTGATTGGTGCTTTGATATATATATATATATATATATATATATATATATATATATATATATATATATACATACACACAATACAGTGTGTTTGTGTCTGTTTAACAAATCGACCAGTAACTTCTTATATAAGGAGGATCATATGCAATGCAAGAAAAACATTGTAACTTTTTAGATTTAACTTTTTTTCTAAACTATTAGCATCTTTGAATAGTATCTGAAAACACCTCCATACATCTGAGATTTTATAGGAGGCTCTGAGATGACACTGTATTAGTAATCAAACCTCACCAAGTTTTTGGAATGTGTCAAAACAGGTATCCCTCAGGAGAAGAGCGTTGCATTGCTTGCAAGCTGTGTGAAGCAATCTGTCCTGCCCAGGTATAAACAAATAGTCATACCTATGTGAACAAATATGAATGAGGTAAAAACAACTTTGGCTATAGATTAGGGCTGCCACGATTAGTCGACTAGTCACGATTACGTCGACTATCAAAAGCTGATTATCAGAACTGTGAGATGCTCGAGAATTTACTAAGATAAGATAAGATAACCTTTATTAGTCCCACACGTGGGAAATTTGTTTTGTCACAGCAGGAAGTGGACAGTGCAAAAGTTATGAGGCAAAAATTAGAATACAATAAGAATAAATACAGTACACAACTGTACAGAATAGAATAAAATAAAATACTATATACAGTAGAATAAAATAAAATAAATATACAATAAGATAAGAATAGAATACAAATACAAATACTATATACAACTGAGTAAAAATACAACAATGACAGATAGGATTATTGCACTTAGTATTATTGCATATGTATGGATGTGTGTGCTTGATCAGTTAAAGTCTTTATTATGGAGTCTGACAGCAGTGGGGAGGAAAGACCTGCGAAATCTCTCCGTCCCACACCGTGGGTGCCGCAGTCTCCCACTGAAGGAGCTGCTCAGTGCTGTCACAGTCTGCTGCATGGGGTGGGAGATGTTGTCCATCAGGGATGACAGCTTAGCCGCCGTTCTCCTGTCACTCACCACCTCCACTGGGTCCAGAGGGCATCCTAGAACAGAGCTGGCCCTTCGGATCACCCTGTTCAGTCTCTTCCTGTCCCCAGCAGAGATGCTGCCGCCCCAGCAGACCACGCCATAAAAGATAGCAGAAGCCACAACAGAGTCATAGAATTTCTTCAGGAGTGGGCCCTCCACTCCAAACGACCTGAGTCTCCGCAGCAGGTACAGCCTGCTCTGCCCTTTCCTGTAGAGGGCGTCTGAGTTATGAGTCCAGTCCAGTCTATTGTTCAGATGAACACCAAGGTACCTGTAGCTGTCCACAGCCTCAATGTCCATACCTTGGATGTTCAGTGGTTGCAGTGGAGAATGCTTGTGCCTGCGGAAGTCTACCACCAGTTCCTTGGTTTTACTGGCGTTGATCTGGAGGTAGTTCAGCTGGCACCAGTCCACAAAGTCTTGGGTCAGACCTCTGTACTCCTTGTCGTCCCCATCAGTGATGAGGCCGACTATTGCAGAGTCATCAGAGAACTTCTGCAGGAAGCACTGGGTGGAATTGTGGGAGAAGTCTGCAGTGTAGATGGTGAAGAGGAACGGAGCCAGAACCGTTCCCTGTGGGGCCCCCGTACTGCAGACGACCCTGTCCGACACAAAGCCCTGAGTCCTCACATACTGAAGTCGGTCGGTGAGGTAGTCCAGGATCCAGGTAGTGAGGTGATGGTCCACTCCAGAGTTCACCAGCTTGTCCTTTAGAACCGAGGGAAGAATAGTGTTGAAGGCACTGGAGAAATCAAAGAACATGATTCTCACAGTGCTTCCAGCGGTCTCCAGGTGAGCGAGGGAACGATGTAGGAGGTGAATGACGGCATCATCCGCTCCAATGCCAGGCTGGTAGGCAAACTGAAGTGGGTCCAGTGATGAGCTTATTAGGCGCCGAAGCTGAGCCAGGACCAACCGCTCCAGGGTCTTCATCAGGTGGGATGTCAGAGCCACCGGCCTGTAGCTGTTGAGGTCCTTGGGGCGTGAAGTCTTTGGCACTGGTACAACACAGGAGGTTTTCCAGAGCTGTGGGACTCTTCCCAACCTCAGGCTCAGGTTGAAGAGGTGCTCCATCACCCCACACAGTTGGTCCGCGCAGGACCTGACGACCCTCGAGCTGATGCCATCTGGACCCGCTGCCTTCTTGCCATTAAGTACTCTGGTGTCCTGTTATATCTTAGATAGCAAGGAGTTTATTAAACTTCACCGAAACAATCTGCAAATTTCATTAAAATTTAATAAACTATCATCTTGTCTTTATTTTTAGTTAGCTTAAACACTTAAAGCTGTAAGCTAATGATAGTTATATAAGAGCAGATGCTGCTGGTGCAATAAGCTGAACGTTTTACGTCCAATGGATGATGATCTGATTAGTCGACTAATCGCAAAAATAATCGGTGACTAGTCGACTATCAGAATAATCGTTTGTGGCAGCCCTACTATAGATACGTTTGCAGCATAACTGTCCTCACAGGACCTCAACTGTATAACTGAACATGTATATGATACAGTGCAAAAGTCTTGAGCCACCTATCATTTCTTTGTATTTTGCTGGGAAATTTGGAAATATGTGCAGAGATTTATTCAAACATGTTCGAGCATAAATGGAAATACAATAGATAAGTCAAAAACATAATTTGTACAATTCTAATGAGCTTGAAAATCAATATTTGGTAGGAGCAGCTTTGAATTCTCTTTGTGTAATTTCTTTAAGCAGTCTTCAGGAATGGTTCACCAGGCTTCTTGAAGGGCATTTAAAGCTCTTCTTTGGATGCCACCCTCCACTGCGAGCAATTCTGAGGCTTTGGCAAACAGTAGATGGTGAACCACGGGAGTCAGATGCATCTATCAGGTCATGTGTCAGGTCTATGCTGGATTTTTTTATGACTTTCAGATACCTGCCACTTTTTTTTTTTTTTTTGTCCCCTAATTGTCCAATTTCCTCAAAGCTTAGCCCACTTAGCTGAGATATGCCAGGTTCTTGGTTAGCAGTTCTTAGAACTAATCTTGTTGCTGTAAAAATCGTATTTCATGCTTCTCAAACTGTTGTCTTTGAAATATAGGACTAAATAATGGATTTATGTGACAGGCTGAAAGGATGCAATCTAAAATTGTTTTGTTGCTAAGTTGTCTGTTGTGTGTAGACACAACACTGGTTCCCAGGAGTTAGGTGCCTTTTTATTGCTTGAATGATTCAAAAGTCAGTGTTAAAAGTGTCTTAAAAAACTTTTGTCCTCTGAAAGTCATTTTCAGTCAAGGACTGGACTGAAAAAGCGCACCTGAATATTAGCCGCACAAGCTAAAATTAGGGGAAAATCCTGTTTTGTACATACATTAGCCGCACCTGACTAAAAGCCGCAGGTGTTTTAATGTTTACTTACCATATGTACGAGAATGCGCACAAAGGGGATTGTCAGGAAAGAGATGGCTGTTTGGGACCACATCCCTTTTATTAATATTTTGAAAAACAAGTTACCGGTACATATTTGCATAACTTTTTACGTATATGCACAAGTACCGGTAATTACAAGTACGAAACATGTGCTGTGCTTTATAAACGAGTAACAAATGTAGTACATAACAATAACCTACAGCACACCAGAAAAAGAGATTTGGCCTACCTTTTAGGCTCAGGTGCAGTAACACGGCTTTAACAAGAAGAAAAGTCAGTCATTCACCACCATCTTTCTCTTCTTCCTGCGCACTAAAACCCATAAAGTCCTCAGGCTCAGGATGGCTTCGTCATCCACTCTCCGCTACTCCCCTTCGTTGTCACTTTCAAAACCAAAGAAATCCTCGTCAGTGTCGGAGTCGAAAACCCTCTGAAGGGCAGTGGTGGTGTCCCCCTCTCCATCATGCAGCAGTCCAGCCCTTCGAAATCCTTTGGTGATCGTGGATGCTTTTACACTTCTCCACGCTGTCAGAATCCACTGGCAGACTTGGGCAAAACTTGCTCTTCGCATGCGACCAGTTTTGGTGAATGATTTATTACCGCTCGTCATCCAATCCTCCCACTGAACGCGTAGTGCTACTTTGAACGCACGATTCACACTGATGTCGAGTGGCTGCAGGTGCTTCGTTGTGCCTCCAGGAATCAAAGCTGGAATCGAGTTTGTGCTCTTAATGGCTGCTTTCACAGAATCTGTGATATGGGCCCTCATGCTGTCCAAAACAAGCAACGCTTTTTTTTTTTTTTTTTTTGGCGAAAGAATCCTCCAGGCTGCTTCCCATAGCACTCTTGCAGCCATTCCTTCATTACGCTTTCCACCATCCACCCATTCTTGTTGACCTTAACAGAGATGCCGCTCGGGATCTCTTCTCTTGGCATAGTCATCCGCTTAAAGATCACCATTGGCGGAAGTTGAAACCCTGATGCTGTGCAGCCCAGCGCACAAGTGAAATTCGTTCTCTCATGGCCAGTGGTTCTCACCGTGGTGGTTGATTCGCCTTGCTTGTTAACAGTCCTAGTGAGGGGGCAGGTCAAACGTCAATAGCACTTCATCCATGTTTATGATCTCGTCCGGTCCGATGGAATATTCGTTTATCTTTCTTAGTGTGAATTAGCGGAAGTTTGTTATTTTCCTCTGCGTAGTCGGGAGGGAGTTGCTGACACACAGTCGTCCGTGCCCTCATGGACAGTCCTTTTCGTTTCATAAATCTGTGACACCAGGATGGCCCACCTCTGAAATTTTCTATCTTCATTTCGTTGGTGACTGTTTTGGCTTTTAGTTGGATCTGCACAGTTTAAACACCTCGCCCGTTTGCTCTCTGCGTGTTCACCCAGTCTTCAATACAGTCTTCAAGTTTGGGCCATCTGCTCTTATTTCCTCTGAAAGCTTTTTTCGTCTTTTTGCACAGAGCCAGTTCGTCTCCAACGTCTCACCATTGATTCGTTTATACCAAGGGTACGTGCAGCAGCTCTATTTCCCTTGCTGAGTGCCAAATAGACTGCCTTTAATTTGAAAGCTGCATCATATGCATTTCTTTTGTTTGCCATACTGAGGGTTTTTGAATGATCACATGCCCTTCCACCAGGCAACGTAGTGCCGTACAACAGCGGAGCAACCAAAACAAATCCTCTTACGATATCACAAAAATCATGGACGATCCATAGAAAAGCCGCGGGGTTCAAAGCTTGTGCAAAAAGTAGTGGCTTATAGCCCGAAACTAACGGTAATGTCCAAAGAAACCCTGGAGAACTATTACTCAAGACCACTCATTAAGGATGCGATCAGAGTAGAGCCTTGATTTGAATGTATCGCTCCATGGAAGCAAAAAACACAAACAAAAGAAAAGATAGGAGGGTCAAGACGTTTGCACAGTACTGTATACTGGGGAATGAATGTTTGTATTCATTATTAGTACAAATACCAGATAGCGCTGTTGATATCATCACTAACAATTTTCCTTTCCAGGCCATCACCATAGAGGCAGAGACGCGTGCTGATGGCAGCAGGAGGACAACTCGCTACGACATTGACATGACCAAATGTATCTACTGCGGTTTCTGTCAGGAGGCATGTCCTGTGGATGCCATTGTAGAGGTGTGTCTTTTTCCACAACATAGACAGTCTTGGATAGTGTGGGTAGCCCCACTGCATGTTTGATTGATTGACTGATTGATTGATTGATTAATTGAATGATTGATTTATTTTGAACATGTTGAAAAAGTACAACAACATAGAAATAAAAAGAGATAAATAAACAAAGCAAAACAAAAGGAAAACGAGCAACCACAACTACAAATAACTTTGATGTTCAAAAAGGAGCAGGAAGAAGCATAAGCTTATTTAATCCCACCCCTTTTCCACTATCTAGTAATCAATAGACTACAGAAGTACCTCCTTGCAATTAGTCAAAGGAGCTTGCAAAGAAAAGCGTCTGGACTTCTTTAAGTTGCTTGAAGACGTTTCACCTCTCATCCGAGAAGCTTCTTCTGTTCTAAGGTCAATTACATTATATGTTACATGTATTTTTTTAAATATATATAAACCACCCAGCTCACCCCTGCGGGCAGTTTATCCTTCAAGCTCGGGTCCTCTACCAGAGGCCTGGGAGCTTGAGGGTCCTGCGCAGTATCTTAGCTGTTCCCAGGACTGCGCTCTTCTGGACAGAGATCTCCGATGTTGTTCCCGGCATCTGCTGGAGCCACTCGCCTAGCTTGGGAGTCACCGCACCTAGTGCTCCGATTACCACGGGGACCACCGTTACCTTCACCCTCCACATCCTCTCGAGCTCTTCAGGATCAGAATACTTTATTAATCCCGAAGGAAATTAGGGTTACAGCAGGCAGCACGCTAATGGCGCATGCGCACTTACAAAGGAACCTTCTGACCAACTTTACACAAACATCATGTCACAGACATGTCAGAAAGGCTGATAGGAAAAAAACAACGAAAATGAATAACATGAGGTAAGAGGAGGAGAAAAAAAACTCCACTCAGACTGAGCTCCTAGTGGGAGAACAGTTTGATAACAGAAAAAACATCTCAGCACAAAAAGCACATGACTATCAATACACCATAGAAACACAAGACAAGCAACAGGGGTGGGTAAAGGGTAAGAGAGAGCCGGTGTAGACAGGGCATCCGCTCCTGCAGCATGTCTGCGCTGGTCCAGTCGACTGCCATCTTCCCCAGTAGGGCACAAGCATCGAAGGTGTTTGGAAAGGGAGGGGTGATCTGTGTGTGTGTGTGTGTGTGTGTGTGTGTGTGTGTGTGTGTGTGTGTGTGTGTGTGTGTGTGTGTGTGTGTGTGTGTGTGTGTGTGTGTGTGTGTGTGTGTGTGTGTCCAGAGTTCAGCTGAGACAGTGTCCTTCGCCCCGCCAGGCTAGGTAAACAGTCTTCCAGCCAACCCAGGTGGCCTTGCATGGAATGGGGGGAACAGTCTAAACACAGTTGTTGTCAGGGTGTTTTGTTCAGCTCCAGCCTTGAGGCCGCAGCTGGCGCCGAAGGGGTCTCCGCATGAAGTGATGATGGTTTTTCCTTTAGTGCAAACAACTCATATGAATTTCAAAGCTGTTCTAACAGTCCAACACTGGTCTCTTAATCTCCCGTTGGAGAGCCGTGAGCTTTCTATGATGTTATCCAAACTTACGTTCCGTGATGTTGTCATTCTTTTTGCTCAAAGAGCAGGTTCTGAGAACTCACGACCGCAGTGCACTTCCCCAAGATGTGATCGAATTTGCGCTCAAAGGTGTTATTCGAGCTAGCCCCTCCAGATGTAATCGAGTTTTTCACTCAGATGTCTTGTTCTGAGTATTCGCGGCAGCCGTGCGTTCTCCAAGATCTTCTCCGTGCTGCACTCAATGAGCCCATGGTATTTCTCCAGCTTCTCGTGTTCCTTCTTTCTGATGTTGCTGTCATTCGTAACCGCTACATCGATCACTACGGCCGTCTTCTCATGTTTGTCTACCACCACTATGTCCGGTTGGTTAGCCACCACCATTTTGTCCGTCTGTATCTGGAAGTCCCACAGGATCTTAGCTCCACCACCCTTGGGGGCATCTCCCATTTTGACCTCGGGACTTCCAGGTTATACTCGGCACAGATGTTCCTGTACACTATGCCGGCCACTTGGTTATGGCGTTCCATGTATGCCTTGCCTGCTAGCATCTTGCACCCTGCTGTTATGTGCTGGATTGTCTCTGGGGCATCTTTACACAGCCTGCACCTGGGGTCTTGCCTGGTGTGATAGACCCCAGCCTCTATGGATCTTGTGCTCAGAGCTTGTTCTTGTGCTGCCATGATTAGTGCCTCTGTGCTGTCTTTCAGTCCAGCTTTGTCCAGCCACTGGTAGGATTAGATGTTCTTGTACACTATGCCGGCCACTTGGTTATGGTGTTCCACGTATGCCTTGCCTACTAGCATCTTGCACCCTGCTGTTATGTGCTGGTAGGATATATATATATACACATGTACATGTTTTGGCTGTTTTGGCTTCCCTTCATTGGCTTCCTGTTAAATCCAGAAGTTAATTCCAAATCCTGCTCCTCACATACAAGGTCTTAAATAATCAGGCCCCATCTTATCTTAATGACCTTGTAGTACCATATCACCCTATTAGAGCACTTCGCTCTCGCTCTGCAGGCCTACTTGTTGTTCCTAGAGTATTTAAAAGTAGAATGGGAGGCAGAGCCTTCAGTTTTCAGGCCCCTCTTCTGTGGAACCAGCTTCCAGTTTGGATTCAGGAGACAGACACTATCTCTACTTTTAAGATTAGGCTTAAAACTTTCCTTTTTGCTAAAGCATATAGTTAGGGCTGGACCAGGTGACCCTGAATCCTCCCTTAGTTATGCTGCAATAGACGTAGGCTGCTGGGGATTCCCATGATGCATTGAGTTTTTCCTTTCCAGTCACCTTTCTCACTCACTATGTGTTAACAGACCTCTCTGCACTCAATCACACTTGTTATTAATCTCTGTCTCTTTTCCACAGCATGTATTTATCCTGTTTTCCTTCTCTCACCCCAACCGGTCGCAGCAGATGGCCCCGCCCCTCCCTGAGCCTGGTTCTGGACGTTTCTTCCTGTTAAAAGGGAGTTTTTCCTTCTCACTGTCGCCAAAGTACTTGCTAATAGGGGGTTATATGATTGTTGGGTTTTTCTCTGTATCTATTATTGTACGATCTACTGTGCAATATAAAGCGCCTTGAGGCGACTGTTGTTGTGATTTGGCACTATATAAATAAAATTGAATTGAATCGAATGGCCCAGCCAATCACATGACCTAAATCAAACTAAAAGTCTATGGAAAGAAGAGTTCATAGAATGGGCCCACAGAACCGTCAGGATATAAAAAAAAATGGGCCAAAATCACCTTTGCAATGCCTGCGACTAGTTTCTCCATACAGAAGGAGCCTTGAAGCTGTTTTACCAACAAAGGCTTTTGCACAAAGTGTTAAAACAAATTTCAGTAAAGCATGTTTAATACTTTTTTCATTATTACACGTAATATATGAACATCTGTGGTTTGAGTTTTTTGCGTTTGTAGATTGGATGGGTTGTTACTGATTTCTAATGAGTATTTCATGTCAGTATCACCTTTAGAAATATATTCTGGGAGCGGCCGGCCCAGGTCTTCCCTTCTCTCTACCCCTGCTTTCCTGTCCTCTCATCACTGTCTATCGACTAAAGTCCCCCCCAAAAAAGAATATTTAATTAGTTACACTTTGTGAAAAGGGCTGAAATACGGGCAGAGTCATAATAAAAGTTGGCAGTAATTTTTATTGCAAAGATCTTTATCTTTTTGTTTGTGCTTTCATTATTCTTATTCTTTGCGGTCTCTTTTCTCCACGTTTTGTTTCTGTTATTTTCTTCGGTTCCTCTCCTCGTGTTTGCAGACCTGTTGTAATCCATTTTTCCTTTTTTTTCAGGGTCCTAACTTTGAATTTTCTACTGAAACTCATGAAGAACTGCTCTACAATAAGGAAAAGCTCCTCAACAATGGAGACAAGTGGGAAGCAGAGATTGCTGCCAACATACAAGCTGATTACCTATATCGATAGACATCACACACAGACATGCAGGTGTACAAATGTACAGTATACACAAACCATCTTTTGCGCCCCACACACATTTTGACTCAAACCCAGAGGAAATGGATGGTCAGTTTAGATTTAGTTTTGTTGTCCATTCTTATTTTAAACATAACATAAATATCCTCAGTATCATATTATTCGATATTTATTGTAGAACAATCAATACCCCACTGGCTATTTGTGTAAGGAGTCTAAAGCTGTCACAGCCTGGTCTAGTATATTATCATTCAATGAAGACTATACTTTGTGTGGAAATTGAATTTAATAACATGTAGACTGAGTCAAGCTATGTCAGTCTGAGCATGTACCCCGAGGGTAGACTGCAATCTGGATTTCATCTTCACTGTCAGTGTAAGGGTGCATGGATTATCATCTAGTGAGTTGTATGTTCGTCATGCTGCTTCCACTTTCAAGCAAATAAAGAACCATCTGGGAGAAATTTGTTTCAAGTGTTGAAAAACGATGTACAGAAAATGTTTCAATGCAATTTTTATTTATATAATGCCAAATACAACAACAGCCGCCTCAAGGTGCTTTATATTGTAAGGTAAAGACCCTACAATATTGCAGAGAAAACCCCAGCAATCAGACGACCTCCTATGAGCAAGCACTTGGTGACAAGCTTTATGTTAAAAGCTTCCTTTTAGGCTACGTTCACACTGCAGGCGAAAGCGCATCAAATCCTATTTGCGACCCATATCCGATCATGGTATGACAGTGTGAACGGCACAAATCCGATATTTTCAAATCCGATCTGGGTCACTTTCGTATGTGGTACTGAATCCGATACATATCCGATGTCTCAGAAAGCGACTGCTGTGTGATCGGTCAGGTCGCATTAAATCCGTCTTTTACGTCACTGACACAAGACAGACGCCAATTATCAGCTCCGGAGAAGACATCGTGAACGCTTCCTGGCCATCCAGTGTAGATGTCAGTGAAACTGTTGGGAAGACAACGTGAACATTTTATTTGTACTGTATAATCTGCAGATTCTGACAGAAATCTGCAACTATCCTTTGAAGCACCGCTTCTCTAAAACAGCAATAAGGATAATTATTAGGTTATCTACATTATTATGTAAATAACAAAATAACTTAAAGCAAAAATTGGGAAACGTAAAGTCCGAAGTCTTTATATTAAGGGCCATCAGTCAAACAATACTGTTTGGTCTGGGTCTAAACAGAGCGCGTTGTGTGTGACGTCTTCTTTTGCGCATGCGGGCTGCTTTGAGCGTTCACACTAGAGCGCGTTTGCTGTCGCATTTTATTTGTAGTGTGAACGAGGAGACAAAAAAATCGGATTTGATCAAAAAATCGGAATTGAGCATTAAGACCTGCAGTGTGAACGTAGCCTTAGAAGGAAAACTGGCAAAACCAGGCTCAGTGGAGGCCAGTCATCTGCTGCGATCAACTAGGAATGAGGGCAGGGGAGATGGGACAAAAAACCACTGTGGAAAACAGCCAGAGATTAAAAATAACTGATTAAATGAACAGTAGTGTATACACACAGTGTGAAAAAAAAAAAAAAAAGGTGAGTGAAGAAGAAGTAGTCCATTCCCTGGGAATCCCCCAGCAGCCTTGATCTACTGCAGCATAAATAATCACCTGATTGAGCCCAGATTAGAAGCATTAACAAAACTGGCTGTGGTTACCAACTGCAGAACGGATGACATCAAGCATTATGCCACGAGTGAATGAGATATATATTGACTGACACGACTAGGATCTACAACAATGACACTGGAATGTCATTCAGATTGGAGAAGTGTATTTGGATGGTAACAAAGAGAGGAAAGGTAGTCACAACTGAGGGGACTGCACTAGCAGAAGGCAACATTGCAAACATTGAGGATAGTCCTAAACAGTCAGGTAAATCTGAAGAACAAGATCTGGGAAATGAACACTGTCTTGGAATTTCCTGTTAGTAAAGTCTGCAACGCGGTCAGCTGTGGCCAAAGCTTTTTAATTACAGGATGCAAGAGAGAAAACAGACTGCAAACATCACAGTTATGCAGTCAGGATAGCTCTGCCCTTGAGACGTCGCGCCGCCTCTTTTATACCTTCACACACAACTCCTGGTGCATCACTACAGTTACAACAGCTTCTTGTCTCAACCCTCGCTGGGCAGGGAGCAACTCCTGCTATCCATATTCCAGGAAGCACCTGGAATATGGTTTCCCTGGGAATTTCATCCTTCTATGCCCTAACAGTAAGCAGATAACATAGTGAAACATAGTTAAGCATAGTTACACCAGGTCATATTGACACACAGACTCACCTAAGAAATACAAAAAGTTCCAAGCACCTACTAATACATATAAGAATGAACTAGAAACTTTCCATCACAACACCTACCCTCTGATGGCTGTTGGATGCCCTGCTGGGAGAATAAGGGACAACTGAATCTTTCTAATTATGTGCAGTACTACTTTAATTAACCCTTGTGTTCGTTTTATATTAAACTATTTTGTGTTCACAGTTAAAAAATGACTGTTTCATTACGACTCATCATAAAAGCTATAATAATAGATATATTTCCTTTCTTGTCATGTTAGATTGTTTTATCAACTAAAGTTTTTGAACTTCTGTTATTTATGATGTATGTATGTCTCATTAATATGACTTTATATGCCTTATATTTGAGTCAAAACACATCATTTCTATTTTGACTATAATAACCAGATCAAACATAGTATACTGTTTATCACAGCTGTCAAAGTGACCAGGAATATTTTAGCTGTGTATGGACCAAATGATTCCAACATTATACTAAAATGACCTCTTTTCAGGAACACCATCTATGGGTGCCTGAAAGATGGGATATAGATGAGTGGCTGGCGCTCCACAAACCTGTCAACATGTAAAATTTATAGAGTAACATGGTGGCCCAAAAAATTGTCCGACTGAACTCTACATCCATAAACTGTTGGTAGATTCATTCTCGGATCTCCACTGAAAATAAAAAAAACCCCTCATGTATGCTTTGATGTCTTTCTGTCTTACCTCCATGTTTACCACTATAGTTTACCATTATTTTCAAATTAGGGTTTCAGCTGAAAGCCCAAGTTGATTCTCAGGTGGGGATAAGTTCCCATTCTTTGACTGTTGACATGGCAACAGATGACAACAGTCGTCATGGCGATCCTCTTCCTCACTGAATTTGTCCTCATCAGTTTTTTCTTGGTCTCGGTTGCATGGATTATATTCCATGCCATCTTCAGCTTCTGACACTTCCTCTCTAATCCATGCTCACCGTGAGTTTCCTGGTCTCTCTCTAGTCATGGGGCAGGCTGTGTGGTGGGCAGTGTAGGACCAAAATACAATACTTGGCACACAGACATTAGACTCAAAATGCAGCTGTATTGCTGGAAAAAACGAAATAACTAAAGATATCAGGAAAAGACTCACTGGCAAAGGAGCATGGATATGGATAACGTAATCGGACAACATGACAAAGAATGAAGGAAAACTGAGGGCTTAAATACACATGGAGTAGCTTCAGGAAAAACTGAACAGGATGGAGGTGGACCCCTGCCTGGTGGCTTGGATCTCCGACTACCTCACCGACAGACCACAGTACGTCAGGCTGAAGGACATCACGTCTGACACAGTGGTCAGCAGCACAGGAGCACCACAGGGAACTGTGCTGTCCCCTCTTCTCTTCACCCTGTACACCTCTGACTTCTGCTACAACTCTGAATTATGCCATATTCAAAAGTTTGCAGATGACACGGCCATCATGGGGTGTATCTGGGATGATCAGGAAGAGGAGTACAGAAGTCTGGTGAGGAACTTTGTCGCATGGAGTCACACAAACCACCTGCAACTCAACACCTCAAAGACTAAGGAACTGGTTGTGGACTTCGGGAGGTCCAGAGAAGGTCCACTGCCAGTTCAGATAGAGGGGGAGGAGATGGAGGTGGTCAACAAGTACAAGTACCTCGGGCTGTGGGTGGACAACAAACTGGACTGGTCATGCAACACAGAGCACCTGTATAAAAAAGCCCAAAGCCGACTGTACTTCCTCAGGAGGCTGAGGTCTTTTAACATCTGCAGGAAGCTCCTGAGGATGTTTTACCAGTCAGTGGTTGCTGGAGTACTTTTCTATGCTGTGGTGTGCTGGGGGAGCAGCACAGCAAAGAGGGACTCATCCAGGCTGGAGAAACTGATCAGGAGGGCTAGCTCTGTGGTCGGCATGAAGCTGGACACTCTGGTGACAGTGGCAGAGAAAAGGACATTAAAGAAACTGATGGACATTATGGACAATGCTGGGCATCCTCTGCACACGGCCATAAACAACCAGAAGAGTCTGTTCAGTGACAGGTTGCTTCTCCCCAAGACAAGAACTAACAGACTTAAAAACTCCTTTGTCCCACACGCCATCAGACTGTTTAACTCCTCTCTGGAGGGGAGAGGGAGGGGAAACAGGAGGACAAAGGAGGGGGGAACAACTAAGCTGTAGTGCCTCTGCACCTCACTGTACAATACCTTGTGCAATACTTTTTGTAAATAGTCAACAGTGCAATAGACTCAATACTTGAAATGTGCAATTCACTTGTATTTTTATTTTTTATTCCTATTTATTCTATTTATCCCCTTTGTATATTTTATTTATATTTGTCTCTGTATTTATATATGTGTGTGTGTGTGTGTGTGTGTGTATATATATATATATATAACAGTTCTGTAACTGTAACTTCGGTCGTTGCTGTGCTTTTTTTGGAAGTCGAATTTCCCAGAGGAACCCACCCGAGGGATTAATAAAGTTCTATCTTATCTTATCTTATCTTATCTTATCTCTCTTTCCCTGGTGACAGTACTGGGTGTTAAAACTCAAGCAGCTTGACAACATAAGAACAGTGTTGGTCAAGTTACTTGAAAAAAGTAATCAGTAACTAATTACTGATTACTTCCCCCAAAAAGTAATCCCGTTACTTTACTGATTACTTATTTTCAAAAGTAATTAATTACTTAGTTACTTAGTTACTTTTAAAAAACACGATTTACAACCTGAATAGGTGATAAAGCGATAGATCTTTCAGCCCAATTCTACTTTTTCTACATAATCCATCATACAAAATGTAATCAGATGGAAAAGTCTGTTTTTAAAACTTGTTTTATTAGTTTTAATCTTTTAACTTTATGCATCAAGCAAAAATTTAATTATATGCAACATTCTCTGAGTGGAAGAAATTTGTTTAATATTTAAACCTATTTTCTGCACATTCCAGCGCATAAAATATATATTTTTTTGTGTTTACACTCACTCTTTCAAATAGATGCAAGTAAAACACAGCAGAAAATAAATAAAGTCAAAGACTAGCGGTCCTTTTGCTCTATTTTCACCTGTAAAGCAGGAGTGGGGTAGGCGGAGGTTTTCCCTGGTGCACAGTAGCGTTTTTTGATACGGGCGACACGGGCGGTTGCCCGGGGCGGCATCGTGGTGGGGGGCGGCATCACGGGCATCGGCAAAAAAAATTTGCTCATACTCATGCTGCCCGACATCAGCCGGCGCATATCGGGAATGGCATAGGCACCGATCGGTTTTCTATCGCCCATTTGCTGGGAGTAAGGGCGCCCTCCGTTTGCCAGGTGCGCCTGCTGCTTGCGGCACAGGGAGGAGAGGGCGGGGCGGCGGGGGATTCTCTGACTGGCTGGAGCAGCATCTAATAACCAACTTGCAAAATAAAACAAAATAAAAACAAAACAACAAACACGAAAACACCAGACATCATGATACAGACTTATAATGTGCACTGATGTTTTTTGGAAACGTCAAAAGTGAGCGCGAGAGCCCTCGGTGCGCCTGCTCGCTGCTGAAGTCAAAGTAAACTTTGTCATCTCCGCTACAGTCCAGTACATAGAGAAGAGACGAGACGAGGTTCCAGTTACAGCAGTGCAAGTAAACAAACAATATATATAAGAAGAGTAAGAAAATAAATATAAACGTTAGGACTCGGGCTAAAGGGATCAATAACAATTTAAAATGTATATTTTACAGTTTGATGATTTAAAGTCTCACACACAACCCGTCGAAAGGGGAGGGGGGGCGGCTGCTTCCAAATAGAACACATTTCATTCATAATATTGTAAATCCAATTCCATTATGTATTCATGATCTGAATCCTGGGTTGTGTGAAATCCCAGAAATACACCTTAGACAAAGTGAATCTGTGAACTAAGGTGTAGGTCTATTAGGTTATGTTTTGGCGATCCTCGAGTTTGTGGATTTGTGTTCATACTGGAGTGCAAAATTAAAACCAATGTAAGATGGACAAGAAAAGTTCAAAGCCATCAGGTGCTCAATTTAGAAAAAAGAGAAAAGAAGAGGAGGAGAAACGAGCAAAAGATGCAGGTAAGCAGATGTGTCATTGGATAATGGCAGGTCATCCTGAAACAATCAGAATCAGAATACTTTATTACTCCCTAAGGAAGTTATGTGGGTTACAGTTGCTCCAAAAAAAAGGGTAAAAATAGTAACAGACTAAACTCCAAAAAATACATTGGGTTACAGATTTTAATATTAGTTAGTCATTGTCAATTGTTGATTTGTCCTGTTCTCATTGTATGACGAATTATGATGGCTGTTTGGTAGCCGTTTGCATGTAATGCATACCCTCTCTCTCTCTTATGCGTGTGTGTTTCTCTGGTGAAATTCAGTATGGTTCCGACAACAGTTTTATGTTCATGTACAATCCTTAATATGTTTTATGTATGTGTGTGTGTGTGTGGGAGGGGCGGCACCAGAGGGAGTGTTCGCCCGGGGCGCCAAACAGGCTAGGACCGCCACTGCTGGTGCAGGTGTGCTGCAGTGGTCAGTGGAAGGATCCGCGAGTTTCTCTGAATTTCCCATTACGTCGTAGCGCACTTGGTGCTTGCTTGGAAGTTTAGGGGGTTTTTTTTCGCTGTAAAAAGAAGTTTTCTTCCCACGCACAACGGACGCTAATGTTTTTGTCACTTTTTATGGAATCAACAAGTAAGGTCAGTACTTCCACGCTTTAAACGCTGCACGTTCACACTCTCTCCCGCACTCCATATATGAGCCATTGTTGATCTGCATACAGCTGTTGTCACCAACGTCGCACTCGCTTACGTCACTGTCATGAGACATTTTCGCAAAAAAAATCACGGTTTTAGTAACGCAGTAATGCAGTGTTCCTACGGCAATGTAACAGTAATCTAATTACAGTTTTTGCAATAGTAATCCCTTACTTTACTCGTTACTTGAAAAAAGTAATCGGCTTACGCGTTACTGCCCATCTCTGCATAAGAAGTGCAAGCGGTGTGTTTGTGGTCAGATATGTGGGCGGGGTTTGTTGCAGCAACTCCACCCCAAATCACTACTACACATACTGTGGCAGTAAAAATGCAAGATGGCAGTTTTCTTCACATTAGTACAGAGGGAGGAAGTGGAGCCAGGCCATCCCTCTTTTATATAAGCATAGGCAGAAATGCAGGACCCAAACCAAGCATCCAAAACGTTTTGGCTGTAGACAGTGACTGTTGTTCCTTGCTGACAACCTCCTCCATTCATAATCCATATATATTGCCAACAATCTGAACCAAAATTTTCACATTTGGATTCATCACGGCATCAAACATTTTGATAAAGTTTTTTGTTGTTGTTGTGTTTACCTTAACCTTTTCACCCTATGTCTTTCCTTAAAAATAATTTCTTGACAACCACGCTCCCATCTGACTGTCCAGATGCATCTCTCAGGTGCTGTGTCAGGTCTTTGCTGGGTTTTCTTTCTGTTTTTAGGGATATAACTTTCAAATACTGTTAATCTGTTGTAGATAGATTTTAGACTTCTTGCTTCCTCTTTTCTTCTCCATTTGTTAAATATGTTTTAAAAAAGGGAATAAATAAATAAGCAATTAGCACACAAGTAATGTAATATGTATAAAATTCCCTACTCATGAGCTGTTAATCAGTGACATTACTGTGCTACTTCCTCTAGCCAGACAGACAGGAACTTGGAATAGACGACAAGAGCAGTGCAGATAAAGGAACATGCACCAGAGAGTGCAGCAGAGAAGGAGAGGGAGAGAGGATGTAGCCTAGCTCTAGCCAGAGCAGCATCACCCTGACTAACCGCTGAATCTCAGTAATGCAGCAGAATCAATGGCCCAACTAAAGAAAGGTAAGAATCAAAGGAATGCTGAATATCTCTGACTGTTTTCTGTGGCTGCAGTTGTAGGGCAGATTGCATGCGCATAGTCGAGACAGAAAAAGAGAAGAGAGAACATAACAGATAGTTGTAAATCATATTATACCAAAAGGCTTTAGTATTGTCCTGTCCTTGTGACGCTGTACATTTTGTACCTGTGATGTATGAGTTTTTGCTACACTTGCAGTTTTCTTGCACCAGAGAGCAATTCCTATGTAAAACTACAGCAGCATCAGTGAGCTGTGTCATTGCATCTCGACAGTGTGATCTAACGCCGCAGTACCCACCCCCCACCTCCCCTACATGCTATGCTTCTCTCTGTCACTTCCCCTTTCTCTGTTCCACTAGTTTCTCTGAATGATTATTCTTCTAACTTAATCTTCTCAAGGTAAAACTTGTCAGATGCAGAGGGCTGGGTCACCAATAGATATAGTTCTGCTGTAAATAAATAATATATTACTTTGCTATGTATAGATGGAAAGGGCATCTATTCAATCTAGATGGGCAAACAGATGACAAAAGGGGAGGGGGTGATATATTTTACCATGAACCTATTTACTGTTTTTGCTATATTTGCTGATGAACAAGGTGTTTGTCACCTTCAGTGTCAGTCTTGCAATATAACCAGAAAAATCTCTTTCCAAAAGTTCTTGAAGAAAATAACTTTTCTTAAAACAATAAAAGAATAGGAGTCACATTGCTAAATAAAAATGATCCAACCAAGCCCTGAAAAATTTGAGACAAAGTCTGATATCACCACCGGGGGTGGGAGTTGTCACCATAGTAACAGTGGATGAAAAAGCTTTTTGCAGATTGAATGGCAAGGCAAGGCAAGGCAAGTTTATTTGTATAGCACAATTCAACAACAAGGTGATTCAAAGTGCTTTACAGAGACATTAGAAACAAAAGCAAATAAAAAGCATGATTTAAAATTGATTAAAACAAGCAAACAAACAAACTAATTAACAAACAAACAAAACAGTATATAAAATCAAAACAGATAAAATCAGAACAGTAGATAAAATCAGTAGGTAAATGTAAGTTTTGAAATTTAAGCTTAAAAGTGTGGATTTGTTGCTTTATTCAAATGCAGCTGAGAACAGGTGAGTCTTCAACCTGGATTTGAATAAACTGAGTGTTTCAGCTGATCTGAGGCTTTCTGGGAGTTTGTTCCAGGTATAAGGAGCATAAAAGCTGAATGCAGCTTCTCCGTGTCTGGTTCTGACTCTGGGAACTGATAAAAGACCGGATCCAGATGACCTGAGGGATCTGGAAGGTTCATACTGTGTCAGGAGGTCACTGATGTATTTTGGTCCTAAACCATTCAGAGCTTTATAGACCAGCATCAGAACTTTAAAGTCTATTCTCTGACGGACAGGCAGCCAGTGTAAAGACCTCAGAGCTGGACTGATGTGGTCCACTTTTTTGGTCTTAGTGAGGACTCGAGCAGCAGAGTTCTGAATGAGCTGTAGTTGTCTGACTGATTTTTTTTTTTTTAGGTAGACCTGTAAAGATGCTGTTACAGTAGTCAAGCCTACTAAAGATGAATGCATGGACTAGTTTTTCCAGGTCCTGTTGAGACATCAGATCTTTTATCCTTGAAATATTCTTGAGGTGATAGTAAGCTGACTTTGTAATTGTCTTAATGTGTTTTTCTAAGTTTAGGTCTGCATCCATCACTACACCCAAATTTCTCTGTTAAACAGAAGGGGTCCCAAGATGGAACCTTGGGGAACTCCACATGTGATACTTGTCTGCTCAGATGTGAAGTTACCTATTGATACAAAGTATTTCCTGTTTTCTAAGTATGTTTTGAACCAGTTTAGTACAGTTCCTGAAAGACTTGTCCAGTTCTCCAGTCGTTTGAGTAATATGTTGTGGTCAACTGTATCAAATGCTGCACTGAGATCCAGTAAAACTAAATGGAAGTAACATTTTAACTAACCAGCTCTAACTTTTAATACAAATCTATTGCTGTTTTGCTTTTATTCTGTACATGTACATTTGAAACATTTTACAATTCCATGAGCAATTTAGAATCACCGGTCATCTAACATGCATGTCTATGGACTGTGGGAGGAAACTAGAATGGCTAAAGGAAACCTATTACGTACAACCTCCACACAAAGGCCATGTGTGGTCTGAACAAGAAACCAACTTGCAGTAATTTTACCAATGTTAACTGCAGTTCCACTGTGCAGCCATTGTGTACTTTAGGTGCCAAATAGTTGTGTTGTTCAAACCTAATCAAACCATGAAAATTAAAGTCAGAATTTCTTGCCTAAACCTTATAAAACAGCTACAGAGAATAAAAGTCTTGTAGTTATAAAATAGGTCTAAAAGATCTGAAAAGATGTGACAGTTCAGATCCTGAGACTGACACAAAGTCAGAGCTCTATTACAGGGAGTGCAGAATTATTAGGCAAGTTGTATTTTTGAGGAATAATTTTATTATTGAACAACAACCATGTTCTCAATGAACCCAAAAAACTCATTAATATCAAAGCTGAATGTTTTTGGAAGTAGTTTTTAGTTTGTTTTTAGTTTTAGCTATTTTAGGGGGATATCTGTGTGTGCAGGTGACTATTACTGTGCATAATTATTAGGCAACTTAACAAAAAACAAATATATACCCATTTCAATTATTTATTTTTACCAGTGAAACCAATATAACATCTCCACATTCACAAATATACATTTCTGACATTCAAAAACAAAACAAAAACAAATCAGCGACCAATATAGCCACCTTTCTTTGCAAGGACACTCAAAAGCCTGCCATCCATGGATTCTGTCAGTGTTTTGATCTGTTCACCATCAACATTGCGTGCAGCAGCAACCACAGCCTCCCAGACACTGTTCAGAGAGGTGTACTGTTTTCCCTCCTTGTAAATCTCACATTTGATGATGGACCACAGGTTCTCAATGGGGTTCAGATCAGGTGAACAAGGTGGCCATGTCATTAGTTTTTCTTCTTTTATACCCTTTCTTGCCAGCCACGCTGTGTACTCCACAGCGTGGCTGGCGTGTGATGGAGCATTGTCCTGCATGAAAATCATGTTTTTCTTGAAGGATGCAGACTTCTTCCTGTACCACTGCTTGAAGAAGGTGTCTTCCAGAAACTGGCAGTAGGACTGGGAGTTGAGCTTGACTCCATCCTCAACCCGAAAAGGCCCCACAAGCTCATCTTTGATGATACCAGCCCAAACCAGTACTCCACCTCCACCTTGCTGGCGTCTGAGTCAGACTGGAGCTCTCTGCCCTTTACCAATCCAGCCACGGGCCCATCCATCTGGCCCATCAAGACTCACTCTCATTTCATCAGTCCATAAAACCTTAGAAAAACCAGTCTTGAGATATTTCTTGGCCCAGTCTTGACGTTTCAGCTTGTGTGTCTTGTTCAGTGGTGGTCGTCTTTCAGCCTTTCTTACCTTGGCCATGTCTCTGAGTATTGCACACCTTGTGCTTTTGGGCACTCCAGTGATGTTGCAGCTCTGAAATATGGCCAAACTGGTGGCAAGTGGCATCTTGGCAGCTGCACGCTTGACTTTTCTCAGTTCATGGGCAGTTATTTTGCGCCTTGGTTTTTCCACACGCTTCTTGCGACCCTGTTGACTATTTTGAATGAAACGCTTGATTGTTCGATGATCACGCTTCAGAAGCTTTGCAATTTTGAGACTGCTGCATCCCTCTGCAAGATATCTCACTATTTTTGACTTTTCTGAGCCTGTCAAGTCCTTCTTTTGACCCATTTTGCCAAAGGAAAGGACGTTGCCTAATAATTATGCACACCTGATATAGGGTGTTGATGTCATTAGACCACACCCCTTCTCATTACAGAGATGCACATCACCTAATATGCTTAATTGGTAGTAGGCTTTCGAGCCTATACAGCTTGGAGTAAGACAACATGCATGAAGAGGATGATGTGGACAAAATACTCATTTGCCTAATAATTCTGCACTCCCTGTAAGATAAGCATTTGTTTAACCTTAACTAATATTTACTTCATGAATTTCTTCACAAATAAAATTTTAACCATTGAAGAGGAAATAAAATACTCAGTTCAATTCAATTTTATTTATACTCACCATATCACAACAACAGTCGCCTCAAGGTGTTTTATACAGTATTTTAAGTTAAGTTTGGGAACCACTGCCTTAGGCAGTATCATAAGGGATAGAACGCATTGTCACTGCTATGCAGACGACTGTCAGGGTTTCTGGGTCTTTGACCCAGTATTCTTAGTTCATGTTCACTGTTTATATTCTGTCTGCTTCACCTCCTGTTTATTGTGTTAGCCTTGGTCCATGTGCATTATGTTCCGTCCTCTTCCCGTTTATCATTAGGTCATTATGTTCAGCTGTGTACTCACCAGGTTCTAATCTCTCATCACTCAGCCTGTGTATTTATGTCCCTCAGTTCAACCAGTCCAATGTCGTGTCATTGATGTTATTGTGATGTTGTTCTCGCCGCTGTTAGGTTGTCCTCTGTTCAGTTCCGTCAGGTCAGCCGGTCAGTTGTCAGTCAGTCTTTCATTCATCCATTCAGTCAGTCGTCCAGCCGGCCAGCCATTTCCTACTTCTGTTCTGTTTGTTCACTCCGTTGACAATAAAACACCAATCTTCACCTACCTGTGAGTCCAGCGTTTGGGTCCTCCTTCTTTCGTCCACGACCTCATCCTGACAGAATGACACGACCCGTGCCACGAAGACACGATGTGGACCCAGCGGACTCGGACCTCTTCGAGCGGCAGGACGCAGCGCTCTCCATTTGGGCGGAGAAGCTCAGGTGGAAACAGCGGCTCTTCTCAGAGAGGGAGCACGTCTTCGAGGGGACTCGTCTGGCTCTGGGCGGGCCTCGGAGACGCCGCGGTCCTCCACCTGCTGCCTCACCTGCAGCGGAGCATTCGCCGCGGAGAGTGGGCGTCACAGGCCAAGCTTCGGCCGCTCGCTCTCCCGCTGCTCCGCTCCTCGCTCGCCCGCCAGCCGTTCTACTCACCGGACCTTCAACCTCGCCATGGCACAGTGGCTCCGCCTACCACCTCGGCTCAATGGAGGCTCCCGTGCCAGAGGCTCATCTGTTTACCCCGCCCGCTTCCTCTACCCGGAGAAAGCGGCACACACGCCACCGTAACATGGACTATTTCCAGCCACTCCCGGCGGTGAGTCCCAGTGACTTTTTGCCACCTTCCTCAGTTGACTCTTCACATAAGATAAATAATAGACGCCTCTCCGATTCATGGGGAACGTCCCTCTTGGACGACAATGTGGACTGGGTAGACTTTTTCTGCTCTGTTTCCCCAAAGACAGCTCAGTTAAAGACTGTAAATAGCGGTGGCAGGAAGACCAGAACACTCCCCAATAAACCCGTCAGTATCACTCACCCAGTCGTTATTTCCACACCCATTATTCAGCCATTTCCCACCAGCATGGGGGCCCAGCCTACGCCCACACCAGTGCCAGCCCCCAGGAGGAGGGCAGCTGTGACCCGGTCTGCCTCCACACCTGCTTCTGTTTCTCAGGTGGGGGTGACTGGTGTCCAGCCACCTTCCGTGCCCGTCCCAGCGCCCAGGTTGAGGGCAACCAGAACCCAGCTTGACCCCCCTGGAGGCTTGGAAGAGCTAACCGGTCCACCTGCCACTTCACCTCTTCATCCACCTCCTGATCCAGCTTTTCATGCCCTCGCACTATCACTGGTTGGGCTAGCTGAGGTGTCCCCTGCTCAGGCCCCAGCTTTATTAGCCCAGGCTGCACTGTTGTCCCCTTCACTAGCTCACTCTTTAGCTCAGCCATTAGCCTCACCGGCCTCTGTTTATCCATCAGTCTCCTTAGTCCAATCAGTTCACTCACCTGCTGTTCAGCTTCCAGTCCAGTCAGTTCCCTCACCTGCTGTTCAGCTTTCACTCCAGTCAGTTCACTCACCTGCTGTCCAGTCTCCTGCTGCCCTCCAGTCAGTTCAGTCACCTGTAGCTCAGTCTCCACCTGTCCTCCAGTCACCTGTAGCTCAGTCTCCACCTGTCCTCCAGTCACCTGTAGCTCAGTCTGCCGCCCAGTGCCCTGTAGTCCAGTTGCCTCCTGTTTCCCAGTCGCCTGTCCACCATCCCGTCCAGTTCCCGGACCTGCAGCCACAGCACCCAGAGCCAGCTGTGAGCTCTCCTGCTCCTCAGCCAGGGGTCTCCGCACCCGCTGGCCCGGCCGCTCCTCAGCCAGGGGTCTCCGCACCCGCTGGCCCGGCCGCTCCTCAGCCAGGGGTCTCCGCGCCCGCTGGCCCGGCCGCTCCTCAGCCAGAGGCGTCCGCGCCTACTGGCCCTGCCTGTCTCCAGCCAGAGGCCTCAGCTGCACCCACGCCCGGCCCGGCCTCTGCCTCAGCTGCACCCACGCCCGGCCCGGCCTCTGCCTCAGCTGCACCCACGCCCGGTCTGGCGTCGGCCTCTGCTTCTGCTCCGCCTGGTCCGGCTCCAGCCTCAGAGCCTTCAGCCTCAGAGCCTTCAGCCTCAGAGCCTTCAGCCTCGCTGCCTTCAGCCTCGCTGCCTTCAGCCTCGCCTGGCCCAGCCTCCGTGCCTTCAGCCTCGCCTGGCCCAGCCTCCGTGCCTTCAGCCTCGCCTGGCCCAGCCTCGTTTGGGTCTGAAGCTAAACGGCCATTTTCTAGACCGCTGGCTAGGCCACTGGCCGGGCGCCATCGCCGTCGTGGGCGGCCCCCGGACCCTCTTCGCCTGAGTGGCCGCCGTCGCCTTCCGCACGGCCGGCCCCCGGACCCTCTTCGCCTGAGTGGCCGCCGTCGCCTTCCGCACGGCCGGCCCCCGGACCCTCTTCTCCTGAGTGGCCGCCGTTGCCTTCCGCACGGCCGGCCCCCGGACCCTCTTCGCCTGAGTGGCCGCCGTCGCCGCCGTCGCCTTCCGCACGGTCGGCCCCCGGACCAGCGCTGTCATCGTCGCCGTTGCCGTCCGCACGGTCGGCCTCCCGAACTGTGTCCACGTCGCCGCCGTTGCCGTCCGCACGGTCGGCCCCCTGAACTGTCTCATCTCGACCGCCGCAGCCGCCCACCAGACCGGCTCAGTGGTCACTGCTGCCTTCCACGTGGCCGCCCTCCTGAACTGTCTCTGTGTGGACTCCGTCCCTCCGTCCTGGGCCCCCTCCGCCCGCCCTGTTCTGGTTTTTCGTTCTTTTGGCCGTCGGGTGCCGGCCTTTGCGGGGGGGGGGTACTGTCAGGGTTTCTGGGTCTTTGACCCAGTATTCTTAGTTCATGTTCACTGTTTATATTCTGTCTGCTTCACCTCCTGTTTTATTGTGTTAGCCTTGGTCCATGTGCATTATGTTCCGTCCTCTTCCCGTTTATCATTAGGTCATTATGTTCAGCTGTGTACTCACCAGGTTCTAATCTCTCATCACTCAGCCTGTGTATTTATGTCCCTCAGTTCAACCAGTCCAATGTCGTGTCATTGATGTTATTGTGATGTTGTTCTCGCCGCTGTTAGGTTGTCCTCTGTTCAGTTCCGTCAGGTCAGCCGGTCAGTTGTCAGTCAGTCTTTCATTCATCCATTCAGTCAGTCGTCCAGCCGGCCAGCCGTTTCCTACTTCTGTTCTGTTTGTTCACTCCGTTGACAATAAAACACCAATCTTCACCTACCTGTGAGTCCAGCGTTTGGGTCCTCCTTCTTTCGTCCACGACCTCATCCTGACAACGACAACTTTATCTATTCATGAAGCCAGATAAAACACACCAATTAGTTAAACTGCAGGAATGTCTTAAAGACATAAAGACCTGGATGGCCTCTAACTTTCTGCTTCTTAATTCAGATAAAACTGAAGTTTTTGTACTCAGCCCAGAAAATCTTAGAAATATGGTATCTAACCAGATGCTTACTCTGAATGGCATTACCTTGGTCTCCAGTAACACTGTGGAGTCATTTTTGACTAGGATAAGTCCTTCAATGCACATATTAAACAAATATGTAGAACTACTTTCTTCCATTTTGCATATTATCTCTAAAATTATGTCTTGATGCATGCTCAATCATCCAGGTAAGGAAATCCCCAAAATTGATTCTGTTCACCATGGACGTAGTGTTCAGTGAGAGAAACTGTCATGTCTGTGTGTAGGCAGGCAGGAAGAGAGGACCCAAAATGCAGGACTCACTGAGGCAGAAGTAACTCAAAACACACAGCTTTATTGCTGGTAAGAAGCAGAACAGAAAAACACTAAGTAAACTGGAAGAACAGAATAACTAGGCAGGAAGGCTGGCTGGCAAACGGAACACACAGAGGAAGCGAGGGTGAACAGACGTTAACGACGCGACACCGAGTAGGGGAAGACACAGACACTAAATACAAGAGGTGAACGGAGCGAAGAGGAAACAGCTGGGAGACACGGCTGACGCTGATTACACTGACGAGACAGGGAGAGCACAAAGCTGAACGCACTGACATAGGACACAGACCTACAAAATAAAACAGGAAGCACACGACAGACAGAGACACAGACTCGTAAACAGGCATAATGACGTCATGGGCAAACAGCGGGACATACGGGCAGAAAAACCCAGATGGTCAAGTTCAGGGGGCCGACCCGGAGGCCGACAGCGCAGGAGGCCAAAACAGTTCAGTTCTGGGGGCCGACCGTGTGGACGGCAACGGCGGAGACGGGCAAACAGTTCTGGGGGCCGGCCACGCGGAAGGCAGTGGCGGCGACAGAGCAGATCCGGGGACCGGCCATGTGGAAGGCAGCGGCGGCGTTCAGGAGGTCATCACCGACGGCAATGACACCCAGCCGGTGGCCTGGAAAGTGGCCGGTGATGTTGAGGAGGCAGTTTGGGACCTGAAGACTGCTTGGCCCCCGCAGCACCAGGCGAGGCAGAGGCTGCAGGCGGCGTGGATGAAGACTCAGAGGCTGCAGGTGGCGTGGATGACAGAAACGTTTCGTCATTCATCCAAGTGACTTCTTCAGTGTCTGTTCACTGCAGGTTTCCCCAACCCTATAAACGGTACTGTTTATAGTCAAAGGAGCTTGCAAAGAACAGCGTCTGGACTTCTTTAAGTTGCTTGAAGACGTTTCACCTCTCATCCGAGAAGCTTCTTCAGTTCTAAGGTCAACTGGTGGGGAGTCCCAGATTTAAACCTAGTGGGAGTATCCCCCCCCCCCCTTGTGAGGGGATACTCCCACTAGGTTTAAATCTGGGACTCCCCACCATTTGACCTTAGAACTGAAGAAGCTTCTCGGATGAGAGGTGAAACATCTTCAAGCAACTTAAAGAAGTCCAGACGCTTTTCTTTGCAAGCTCCTTTGACTACAATGACCTGGATGACTGAGAACCTTCACAGACGGTACAGTTTATAAGGTCATTCAGCTCTTCAGGTAGGGAACCAGTCATCTCCACTGTGCTGTAGCTCTTCCCCTTGAAATGTGTTATGGTTTTTAGCCCACTCCACATGCGCCTGATGTTTGAGACAACGTCAACCACACTGATTCATTTGTGGATGTATCCAGTAAGCAGTTTGTGTGGTCATTTACGTTATTGTTGGCAGCAGTTTGAAAAACCTCCCAGTACATAGTGTGGAAGGAGTGATGCAGGACCATGTGTGATTAGTTGGTTCAGCATTGAACCCAATCATTTCATTGTCGCTGGTTGCTCGTGCTTCAGCCTCTGCCTATTGGCTGGTAGCAGCAGGACTGAGGAGTAATCTGATTTGCTGAAAGGTGGGCTTTATAGGCACATGTGAAAGGGGTCTAAAGGTGATCCAGGATGTTATAGCCACTGTAGAACCACTGTTGAAATCAGCCACATATCTCACTGATCTAAACTGCACTACTGTAAATGCTTTATAGGCAATCATTCTGTACAATACAATAATTATAGTTCTTCAACTGTTTATAACATATTTCATATTTCTGTATAGTTTCATATTTCATATCTCTGTATAGTTTTCATATTTATATCCTGTTCATAGCCTGTACATACCTTGTACACTCAGTACAGTATAGCATATTCATAACATACCTTCATACCATGTACATTGTAACATACCCATAATAGACCCATTTTTGTAGTATACCTATATATCAATTTTATTGCTAATATATATTTTGTAATATATCTATTGCTAAAGCACTTTCTGGATGGATGCAAACTGCATATCGTTGCCTTGTACTTGTGACATGTGCAATGACAATAAAGTTGAATTCTATTCTAATTCATGTTGGAAAGCTTACATGGCAGAACTTTCTTCAGGCTGGCTTTGTCGCTTTGGGGTGTAGTACTTCTTGCCAGTGGTTGACATCATATAGCTTGGGCAGCACCCACACAGTGTCAGCGTAGGGGGAAAAAATATAAACAGCGGTACAGAACACATTTGATCATGAGGTGTTCAACATCAGGGGAGCACCTTGATGAAACACGCCATTGCTTGTTAGTCATTATAGACACGCCACCTCTCCTCCACTTACCGGACTCCTTTGTCCAGTCCTGACGATGAATGGAGAAGGAAGAATAGCCGATTCAGGGATTGAGGCATCCAACCAAATAAAGACATTGCAGTCCATAATATGCTGTGGAAAGCAGTTCATCCATTTTTTTCCCCAAAATTTGGATGTTAGCTAGAAGAATCTTGGAAAAAGGGGAAACGTGTTGTCTGTTTCTCAGCCTGACCAGAACTCTGGCTCTTTTCTCCCTTTTCCTCCAGCGTTGTTTCTGCTCAGGTATCCAAGTTAAGCCACCAGTGTGGTCCCAGATTATGAATGTTGTAGGATGTCTAAAAGAGTCTGTCTGTCATAGGTGGTTAGTTGTTGCCAAAAAAACTAGAAAATAGCACTTACAACACAAGAAGAATGCAAAATTGAGGAGGACGCTGAGTGGTAGTAGTCATCCTCACTGGCATAATCTTAGTGAGGGTGAAGTCTTCTGACATGGCCCACCAGGAGGAAGCCGACCCAGGAGGTTAATTCTCTCGCTTGATCTGGGAATGCCTTGGTGTTCTCCCCGGATAAGCTATAGGAGGTGGCTGGGGAGAGGGAGGTCTAGGCTTCTATATTTAGGCTACCGCCCCGCGACCAGGCCCTGGAAGAAAATGGAGCACCTCTTCAACCTGAGCCTGAGGTTGGGAAGAGTCCCACAGCTCTGGAAAACCTCCTGTGTTGTACCAGTGCCAAAGACTTCACGCCCCAAGGACCTCAACAGCTACAGGCCGGTGGCTCTGACATCCCACCTGATGAAGACCCTGGAGCGGTTGGTCCTGGCTCAGCTTCGGCGCCTAATAAGCTCATCACTGGACCCACTTCAGTTTGCCTACCAGCCTGGCATTGGAGCGGATGATGCCGTCATTCACCTCCTACATCGTTCCCTCGCTCACCTGGAGACCGCTGGAAGCACTGTGAGAATCATGTTCTTTGATTTCTCCAGTGCCTTCAACACTATTCTTCCCTCGGTTCTAAAGGACAAGCTGGTGAACTCTGGAGTGGACCATCACCTCACTACCTGGATCCTGGACTACCTCACCGACCGACTTCAGTATGTGAGGACTCAGGGCTGTGTGTCGGACAGGGTCGTCTGCAGTACGGGGGCCCCACAGGGAACGGTTCTGGCTCCGTTCCTCTTCACCATCTACACTGCAGACTTCTCCCACAATTCCACCCAGTGCTTCCTGCAGAAGTTCTCTGATGACTCTGCAATAGTCGGCCTCATCACTGATGGGGACGACAAGGAGTACAGAGGTCTGACCCAAGACTTTGTGGACTGGTGCCAGCTGAACTACCTCCAGATCAACGCCAGTAAAACCAAGGAACTGGTGGTAGACTTCCGCAGGCACAAGCATTCTCCACTGCAACCACTGAACATCCAAGGTATGGACATTGAGGCTGTGGACAGCTACAGGTACCTTGGTGTTCATCTGAACAATAGACTGGACTGGACTCATAACTCAGACGCCCTCTACAGGAAAGGGCAGAGCAGGCTGTACCTGCTGCGGAGACTCAGGTCGTTTGGAGTGGAGGGCCCACTCCTGAAGAAATTCTATGACTCTGTTGTGGCTTCTGCTATCTTTTATGGCGTGGTCTGCTGGGGCGGCAGCATCTCTGCTGGGGACAGGAAGAGACTGAACAGGGTGATCCGAAGGGCCAGCTCTGTTCTAGGATGCCCTCTGGACCCAGTGGAGGTGGTGAGTGACAGGAGAACGGCGGCTAAGCTGTCATCCCTGATGGACAACATCTCCCACCCCATGCAGCAGACTGTGACAGCACTGAGCAGCTTCTTCAGTGGGAGACTGCGGCACCCACGGTGTGGGACGGAGAGATTTCGCAGGTCTTTCCTCCCCACTGCTGTCAGACTCCATAATAAAGACTTTAACTGATCAAGCACACACATCCATACATATGCAATAATACTAAGTGCAATAATCCTATCTGTCATTGTTGTATTTTTACTCAGTTGTATATAGTATTTGTATTTGTATTCTATTCTTATCTTATTGTATATTTATTTTATTTTATTCTACTGTATATAGTATTTTATTTTATTCTATTCTGTACAGTTGTGTACTGTATTTATTCTTATTGTATTCTAATTTTTGCATCATAACTTTTGCACCGTCCACTTCCTGCTGTGACAAAACAAATTTCCCACGTGTGGGACTAATAAAGGTTATCTTATCTTATCTTATCTTAAAAATGGATGAATGAATGAATGGATGGATGGATGGATGGATGGATGGATGGATGGATGGATGGATGCATGTTTAAAAAAATATGACACACAAACACACACGCTCCTATAAGCCACTATGACTAGGTAAATTAAGCCAGCATCCAGTTACTTAGCTTGTTATTGGCAGTGATAAGATTGGTGTAATAAAACAGTTATATAAGCCATCCGGTGATATTAAAATCACTCCACTGATAATAAATGCCAATGGTGAAACAAGCTTGGGTCTGCATGTTCGATGTATCAGAGGAGTTTGGAGAAATTTAAAATATTTCCTCAATTATCTGTCAGTCTATCATTATAAAAAAGAGGAGAATTTTGATGTACAGCATATAATGCTTTTGAATAGAAGAACCTTTCCTTTTGATTTGTGATTATTTATATATTTATTGTATTCATGTTTTTTATTAAAGACAAACATTCAAATTGCTGGTAGAAAGGGCAAGAGAATCTTCGATCCCAGTAACTGGTCAAAAGTAAACAACAACAACAGAGTGTTTAATTTGGGAATTTTGCTTGTGCTTGGATAGCTCTTTTAAAATGATGGGCAAGGAGTACAGAAATCTTGTTCATTTTATTGACTCATCATCTTCTGAATCTTAATAAGGCCAAAGACAAAGAAATGGTGATCAACTTCAGATGGAATGAGGAGGATGTATAAAGGCTATTATTAATTAAACAATTTTCCAAAAAGTTGCAAAATATTTTCCAAAAACCTTTGAATGAAAGTTGAACTTTAACCAAATATTAATTGTTTATATAGCAATAGCAAAAACATTCATAAACTTGAAATGTTGGAATTAGCATTACTATCCCAGAAAAAAACATTCTATGGACAGGCTCTATTTTCCGAGGAAGCTGAGGTCTTTCAACATGTGCCACAAAATTCTTCAGTTTATAGTGAAGAGGATGTTGTATTTTGATGTGGTCAGCTCGGGGAGCATCAGAGCCAGTGACACCTACAGATCAGGAAGGGCAATCACACTGAACTTTTTTGATTGGCTGCAAACTGTGCACCATTAAAACTGTGTCAGAAAGGTCACTGAACATGTCATTATTATTGTTACTCATAGACAATCAAGGCCATCCTACCAATATGTACCAATGCTGCATTACTGAGTATACAGACTTTTAGTACATATACTGTAAGCTACATGTATAAAACCAAAGAATGTAAAAAGTGATTTCTGTAGCTATGAATTTATTTCTTCTTAACATGATTTTTAGTCACATTAAATATCTTGATAAAATATAATGGTAAAATACTTCAAGTGAGGCATCTCAAAAACCTACATATACCATTTTCATGTAGAAAGTGGCATCCTGCTTTTAAAAAATGTCCTTGACCGTAGATATATGGATTAACACTTAATGAATTGAATAACTATATCCAATTAAGATGAGGCGAGTATAAATGGTGCTGCCACTCCTAGGTTTATAAGGGACACAGCAATAATAGATCATTACTATTATTTATTTTCATTATTATTTCTGTCTGGCTAGTTTGTCAGCTAAATACCTTTCTGTTTTATACTCCGTGAACATTTCTAGGACAAATTTCAGTGAAGTATTTTTCAAGCTTTAAGCTGAATGTGATAGCATAGACACAGATAAATACTGTAAAGAGTCTCAAACAAAGTGATGTATTTCCAAAACGTAATCACATCTATAATGATATGCATAAAAAAATAAATTCTAGTGGATTCCTACATGTGGTGAAATCTTGTGCTAAGTTTGCAACAATATTGTTCTTTTTTAAAGCTATATGTTGTATGTACTGAGGCCAGTATTAAACTCTGTTTCAGGCACCATGGCTGTTGGATTGAGGCCAGTGATTTTGCTGCTTTTGCTGCTCTGCTGTTGGCAACTTGCCTCAAGTAAAGAAGGAAAATCCACAAAGAAAGGAAAAAAAGGAAAGCAAGTTGTCTGTCCATCGTGAGTAACATACAGTTGTCATATATATATATATATATATATTTGGTGTCACGGTTCGATATTTTTTCGATACAAAAAAATGTTCATGCCTTTTTAATTTGTCATTTATTAAAATTATAAATATATATTTTAACTCAAAAGTACAGTTTTTAAATTTAATGTTGCTGAAACAACAAAGTAATAAAAAAAATAAATCTATCTGATCGAGAAATCACTGATCTTTGGAAAAGAGAGTTTATTACAGAGAAATGGCTCTTTCCAAAATAAAAGCTATACTATACGCTTCTTCAGGGCTATATTCTCAGCAGCATATTAAACATATCAGGTCCCCATAAGGAGAATCATGTGCTAACGGCTGTCTAAATTACTCTGTAAAGTTTGTAGCATGCATGCTTGTTGTTTTTGTCTGCTTCCACTTGTCTTTGCACTAGGATGATGTCAGAGTAAATGTGCAGTCATATTCGTTGTGTTCCCACTAGTGCTGTCAGCGTTAATCTGAAATGACGTTAACGCCACAACTAGGGTTGCCAACCGTCCCTTAAAAAACCGAATCGTCCCGTATTTAGAAACAAAAGTACACGTCCCGTATTGAGCTAATAAGGGACGCACTTTGTCCCGTAATACAGTGAGAATCAAAAGTAGTCTATAAATGTTTATGGAATTAACGCTTTGTTTGAAATCATAATTCCCAGCCCCTCTCCTGCTTTGTGACCAATGAGCTGACACCACACTTATGACAATTTGAGTATGACAATTCAGATTACCGCTCATCTCATTGGTCGAGGAAAGGTCGCTTACGGAGAAAATACCGGAAGACAACAGATGACCACAACAAGAAGCATGGCCAACAGGGAAACAAACGCCGACACTGCGGTGCAAGTCTCGGACGACAGTACACCTAAAGCTGAGCAGACACTGTGCGATTTTTTCAGTCACGTTATTCAGCTCCTGCTCAAACTGCACGATTGACTCGCAGAGGTTAGAAGTTGGTCGGTCACGATGCAGGGTCTCACACTATACCGCCTGATGCTCTGATGCGACCTGAGTGCTCACACTGTGCCTCCATAAAATGAAGGTTATAACAGAAATTATGTCGCTCGCTCGCGCTCTCTCTCTGTCTTTCACAGACACGCACACCACCACCATCAACTTTGCTAAATTGCTAATGAAAAACATTGATCAGGCAGCTGTGATTAAGCAGCAATGTAAATCCAACTATTTTCACGGTTGTTGTGGTCGTGATAATTTTGTGATGCCACATCGAAAAGGCTCGGATGAGCTTTCCAAAGTTCTACAAGTTGTGCCTCCATCGCTTGTGTCCAGATCACAGGCCGCACAGCCGTGCTGCTTCGTCTTTTTCACCGACGTTTACGTGTTTGCCCGTGAGCAGTGTGAGCGGCTGTGGTGACACCCTCACGAGCGATTGATGATCGGGAGCTGGTCGTGAGGTGTTAATCGCTTCTCGTTACCCCATGTATACTACAAGATGCACGATCAGTGGCATGTCTAGAAAATTTTTGTTGGGGGGGCCAGGTAGGGGCACAGATTTGGAGAAGGGTGGCAGATGTAATTGGCAGATAATGTTAAAAACAATTCTACCAACCGTTAACCATAATTCAATAACCCTGTAAACCTAATAACCGAATGCGCTTTTAACTCTTATTAGAATGAGATTTTAACCACTACGGTGCAAAGTTTTTAGATACTGCGTTGATAAAGTACAAGAGATACAATCAGTCAGTGTTTACTCAGCATTCAAGGACATCAATATTTGCATAGTATTTTTACTGACATGTAGTGCACATATGTTTTGGGCAAAAACATTTTTGAATATTAAAATATGAACATTTTTGACATACAATTGGCAAATTAGCCAATGCCTGTTAAAAAAAAAGAAGATAATCTTCTCACAAACTGGTGTTTGATTTTGAAACAGGAAAAAAGTGGGGAAACAAATGAAAAGACTAACATTTGAATAAAACCTGAAAGCAAGTAAATACTTTCTATGCTGCGTTATGGTAAACTTTGGTAATATTGATAAAGAACAACACTGGCTGATGATGAAATCCAGTCAGCTGGCATGGTGACACTGCCAGTATTAACCTGCAGGGCTGGACTGGGACAGAAAATTGGGCATTTTGACTACAGACCGGCCCACCAGGTATTAAAGCCATAAAGCCTTTGAATGAAAACAAACACTGTTGTGACAGTGATGTACACTGTCTTTTTGGTATATGTATGATTTCTATACATTTTATGTCAGATAAAAACTTTGGTTGTACGATTTAGATAATTATTTAATAAAAGCGAGATATTTTAAATGAGAATAAAAAAGAAAAGTATTTCTTTGTGCCCCCCTCTCCCTGTTAATGCCCTACCTGCCCCCCTGGCAACACTTTGCTAGACCCGCCCCTGCACAGTTACCAGCTGTCAGCTACTTAGAAAGGGATCCTGGTGTTATTTGTCTCTCAGAAACAGTTCATAACTTCCCTTCAACTCATTCATGTCACCTAAAAGGTAAACCTGTTTCTCCATCACCTGTTCAGCTCTGATGATTCAGTAAGGACATCGCCTGGTTTCATCTTCATGTTTCCCTCTCACCACATATCCAAACCGACATCATGACCAGCAGCTTTACAGCTGTGGCTCCAGCAAACATCAGCTGATACTAGAAAGTAATATTAAATAAATTCTAACAACAGCTGATCAAGCTTAAACGTGCTGCTGTTGTTTAGCGCGACATCCGCTGGTTTCCTCTTTCATGGCGCAAAGTGGGCGATAAACAAACAAGAGAGACGATCAGCTGATCATTGATCAGTTTCATGATTGAAGTAGCAATAGAAGAGGCAGCTGTAAAGACAGAATAACTCCAGCTTTGTGTCTTTTTCCATCCTAGCTGAAGTACGGGACAAACTGCGTCTCTTCTCAGCTCAATACGAAACGCGTAATATTTTCTCTGAATGAGGGACCATTCCATTTTTTAAGGAGCTGTTGGCAACTCTACTAACTAACCTTATGAATAAAATAAAGTTCACTATCAGTAACATCATAGCAACTGAACAGCTGTATAGAAACTCCTCATGCTAGCTCACGCAGTATGAGGTATTGTAACTGACTGTAAAAAGTCAGCACAATGAAAATAAACTGCACCTAAACTTGGTTTATATCTGACCCAGATAGACTGCAGGTCATAACTTCTTACCTGAAGTTCAGTTCACCTGACACTTGGACCGGCGGCTGCCTCGGGTCTCTCCTCCTGCCTCACCTTCCCTCATCCACCTGTTGCCTCTGTGGAAGCTCCGCCATAGCCACCACCAAACAACTGAGTTATTTTTACACATCGGCCAGCATGTGGCCAATCCACCACTTCTCATTGTTCATGCCGTTACAAAAAAAATAAATAAATGGTAAATGGCCTGTACTTGTATAGCGCTTTTCTAGTCCCTAAGGACCCCAAAGCGCTTTACACATCCAGTCATCCACCCATTCACACACTGGTGACGGCAAGCTACATTGTAGCCACAGCCACCCTGGGGCGCACTGACAGAGGCGAGGCTGCCGGACACTGGTGCCACCGGGCCCTCTGACCACCACCAGTAGGCAACGGGTGAAGTGTCTTGCCCAAGGACACAACGACCGAGACTGTCCGAGCCGGGGCTCGAACCGGCAACCTTCCGATTACAAGGCGAACTATTCAATTCAATTCAATTCAATTTTATTTATATAGCGCCAAATCACAACAAAAGTCGCCTCAAGGCGCTTCATAGATACAGAGAAAAACCCAACAATCATATGACCCCCTATGAGCAAGCACTTTGGCGACAGTGGGAAGGAAAAACTCCCTTTTAACAGGAAGAAACCTCCGGCAGAACCAGGCTCAGGGAGGGGCGGCCATCTGCTGCGACCGGTTGGGGTGAGAGAAGGAAGACAGGATAAAGACATGCTGTGGAAGAGAGACAGAGGTTAATAACAGATATGATTCAATGCAGAGAGGTCTATTAATACATAGTGAGTGAGAAAGGTGACTGGAAAGGAAAAACTCAATGCATCATGGGAATCCCCCGGCAGCCTACATCTATTGCAGCATAACAAAGGGAGGATTCAGGGTCACCTGGTCCAGCCCTAACTATATGCTTTAGAAAAAAGGAAAGTTTTAAGCCTAATCTTAAAAGTAGAGATAGTGTCTGTCTCCCGAATCCAAACTGGAAGCTGGTTCCACAGAAGAGGGGCCTGAAAACTGAAGGCTCTCCCTCCCATTCTACTTTTAAATACTCTAGGAACAACAAGTAGGCCTGCAGAGCGAGAGCGGAGCGCTCTAATAGGGTGATATGGTACTACAAGGTCATTAAGATAAGATGGGGCCTGATTATTTAAGACCTTGTATGTGAGGAGCAGGATTTTGAATTCAATTCTGGATTTAACAGGAAGCCAATGAAGGGAAGCCAAAACAGGAGAAATATGCTCTCTCTTTCTAGTCCCTGTCAGGACTCTTGCTGCAGCATTTTGGATTAGCTGAAGGCTTTTCAGTGAGTTTTTTGGACATCCTGATAATAATGAATTACAGTAGTCCAGCCTGGAAGTAATAAATGCATGAACTAGTTTTTCAGCATCACTCTGAGACAGGATATTTCTAATTTTAGAGATGTTGCGCAAATGGAAGAAAGCAGTCTTACATATTTGTTTAATATGTGCGTTGAAGGACATGTCCTGGTCAAAAATGACTCCAAGGTTCCTCACCGCGTTACTGGAGGCCAAGGTAATGCCATCCAGAGTAAGAATCTGATTAGATACCATATTTCTAAGATTTTCAGGGCCGAGTACAATAACCTCAGTTTTATCTGAATTAAGAAGCAGAAAGTTAGCGGCCATCCAGGTCTTTATGTCTTTAAGACATTCCTGCAGTTTAACTAATTGGTGTGTGTTATCTGGCTTCATGGACAGATAGAGCTGGGTGTCATCTGCATAGCAGTGAAAATGTATGCTATGTCTTCTAATGATACTGCCTAAGGGAAGCATGTATAATGTAAACAGAATTGGTCCTAGCACTGAACCCTGTGGAACTCCATAATTAACCTCAGTGTGTGAAGAGGACTCTCCATTTACATGCACGAATTGGAGTCTATTAGATAGATATGATACAAACCACTGCAGCGCAGTACTTGTAATACCTACAGCATGTTCTAATCGCTCTAATAGGATATTATGATCAACAGTATCGAACGCTGCACTGAGGTCTAGCAGGACAAGCACAGAGATGAGTCCACTGTCAGAGGCCATAAGAAGATCATTTGTAACCTTCACTAAAGCTGTTTCTGTGCTGTGCTGAGCTCTGAAACCTGACTGAAACTCTTCAAATAAACCATTCCTCTGCAGATGATCTGTTAGCTGTTTGACAACTACTCTTTCAAGGATTTTTGATATGAAAGGAAGGTTGGAGATTGGCCTATAATTAGCAATTATTAGAACTCCCAACTCTTGAGCCACGATCGCCCCTAATAAGTCATCAGCCCACCATGCAAACGTCCGATGGCTAGTCCAGCTATGTTAACTTGTTAATCTTTCGCCGAAAAAATGTTTTCTGCGGTGCCGTCTTTCGTGCTTGGCTCTCCTACCTTTGCTAACATGATGCGCATATTGCAGAAGCCGGTGCTGCATTCAGTTACCCTCGGATATCTGAGCTTCACTGTGAAACCATAATCGTACATTTGATAATTCATTAAATTTTATTGTTTTAGCTTCGGGGTGGCACCTGGGGTGGCCAGTCTGGTTGGGGGGGTGGCCTGTGCCCCCCCAGGCCACCCCGCTGGACACGCCACTGTGCACGATGAAGGCCAAAATTGGGCCAATCACCAAATCGGTCGCACGACTCAAAAATCATCTCAAAATGGGCCAGAATTAAGCCCAGTAAGCCCAGCATTAGAGCAGCAATGTTTGTTCCCCTCAGAGAAAGAAAAATAGGCTGCAAAAGTACAGGGAGGAATGGGAAAAGGAAAACACCTGGCTGGGAAAGTGCACGATAACACCTATAAAGCGCACTGCACTGTGTGCCGGCGCACTTTTTCCATAGGCATGCTTCTAGTGGTGGGCACATGAAGAACATGAGGGGCGTGAAAGCTCGGGGAACCCTTAACCAATTTTTTGTCCACCAGGCACAAACTCCGAAGCACATACAAACTCCAAAACACGTAAAAACTCAGAAGCACATAAAAACTCAAAACAGTACAATGACAACAGAAGTACTCCAGGATGCTAGGGGCAGTGTTGAGCTTTTGTTACCTAGTGGCTACACAAGCCAGCAAGTACCAACGACCGGATCTGGTAATAACAGGTAAATAAACTTTTTTGTTTTTTATTATTTGACTATATATGAATGCTTGTGTATAAATACACAAACAATACACATATGCTTTCATGCTTTCAATTGTGTAATTTAAGTCATCTAGGTAGCTCTGCTTTGGAAGTTTGGAAGTTCAGTTCATGCTAGAAATGTGTTTTGGAGTTTGTACGTGTTTTGTCTCTAGGGGCCACCGCATATATTTATATATAAACATATATAAATATAGCTGGATAAACCCCCATAATACAAAGTAACACAGTACGACATGAAAAACAGTACAACGTAATGGAACACAGGCAAACTAAGGTAATGAGTGAAGTGGAAACAAACAAAAAAAACCCCCCAGAAATTAAAAGTCCAAAAACACAAACACAGGGTCATAGGACGTGACAAGTCTACGTGTACAGTAACTTGTTTATCATAAACACCATATGGGGCAGGGATAGCTCAGTAGGTAAAGTGGTCGCCCCATGATCGGAAGGTCGGCGGTTCGAATCCACTTAATGGCTACCCTGAGGTACCCCTGAGCAAGGTACCGTCCGGGCGCCTGCTTAGTGGGCTGCCCACTGCTTCACAGAGTGAATGGGTCAAATGCAGAGAAAAACAAGTAATTTCCCCATGGGGATCAATAAAGTATCCATTATTATTATTACTGATTAACGTAAATATTTTTTTAAGATTTCTAAAATCCTATGTTTGTTATGTGATCTAAAATCTTACTTATAGCCACTTATAGCAACTAATAATATAATCACTTATTTGTCAGTATTGCCATTCATATATTTTAAGTTTGATGCTTTGTATATACCAGTGTCCTACATTTTGTTTCTGAACAGAGCCCATCAGTGACTTAACATTGCTAATCTGTAACAGTGAAAAAATGAAAGAAAATCTGTATGCCCATGCTAGGAGCAGAGACCATGCAATTCAATACGGCAAGTAATTCAGTATTTAGCTCAAATCAAGACTTTTTCATAAGAGAAACTGTAGAAATGAAATGTGTGTCTCTGGTTCTACCATGATGTATACAGTGACAACAGAAATCCAATAAAGCTGTAAAGCTCCATTAAGCAAAGTTTAGCATTCATTTAAAAAAATGAAATGTACGGATCCTAACACTCAACACTGAACTCAAAACCTTATAAAGATCTCTAAATTCATTGTTCTGACTTATAAGTCCAGCGTGTTAAATCCTAGTCCTTAGCAACTAGCAACTGTTGGCTAATACTCAAGTCCTGTTCCTTACATATAGTTTAAAACATTTTCAAGGCCCATATCCTCATTGGGATTTCTTTGTTCCAATTAGCCACAATCTAAACAAACAATAGGAGTGAAATTTTCCTTCAGTCTTCTATAACTAGATAGCAGAGGTGGTAAACGTACAGAAACGTAGTAGAAGTATGGATATACGAGTGTTAAAAATTACTACAGTAAACGTTGAAATACTCAGTTCAATTCAATTATATTTATACAGTGCTAAATCACAACAACAGTCACCTCAAAGCGCTTTATATTGTAAGGTAGACCCAACAATAATATATACCAGGGGTCAGCAACCTTTAACACTGAAAGAGCCATTTGGACCTGGTTTCCACGCAAAAGAAAACACTGGGAGCCGCAAATACTTTTTGACATCTAAAATGAAGATAACACTGTATATATTGTTTTTTACCTTTATGCTTTGTTTGAACAACTAACGTGTGTTGCTTATGAAATCCATGAAGTGCTACAGAGAAAATTAACATTTTATTTATGTAATTAACACATTTTGAACTCTTTAAGAAATATAACGAAAGGAAAGACACCAACATGAATTAAAATGATCCATGTAGCAAACAAAAACTGTATATGTATATATATATATACATATATATATACATATACACACACACGTGTATATGTATATATATATATATTTTTTTTATTTTTACACATATACATACATGCATATATATATATATATATATATATATATAAAAAACACCCAGCACGCCCCTGCGGGCGGTTTATCCTTCAAGCTCGGGTCCTCTACCAGAGGCCTGGGAGCTTGAGGGTCCTGCGCAGTATCTTAGCTGTTCCCAGGACTGCGCTCTTCTGGACAGAGATCTCCGATGTTGTTCCTGGGATCTGCTGGAGCCACTCGCCTAGCTTGGGAGTCACCGCACCTAGTGCTCCGATTACCACGGGGACCACCGTTACCTTCACCCTCCACATCCTCTCGAGCTCTTCTCTGAGCCCTTGGTATTTCTCCAGCTTCTCGTGTTCCTTCTTCCTGATATTGCTGTCATTCGGAACCGCTACATCGATCACTACGGCCATCTTCTTCTGTTTGTCTACCACCACTATGTCCGGTTGGTTAGCCACCACCATTTTGTCCGTCTGTATCTGGAAGTCCCACAGGATCTTAGCTCGGTCATTCTCCACCACCCTTATATATATATATATATAATACACACAAGCCTAAGCAGATGTTCATTGGAGGTCTTATGATTATTGGGTTTTTCTCTGTATGTATTATTGTAGCATCTACCTTACTATATAAGGCACCTCGAGCTGACTGTTGTTGTGATTTCATGCTCTATGAATAAAATTTAATTGAATTGAGGTGAATTGAACTGAGTGAGTAGATCTGAGCAGATTTACAACATTAGGAAATTGCTGCGGTACTTTGTGCGAGACATATGATAAGAGAAACATTTAAATAAAAATAAAAAGTGCTAAGCAGGTTGATATATACATGAATGCAGGTGATGATCAGTGCAAAAATGGAACAGGTACAGAGAACACAATACAGGGTCATGTGTTTGAGCAAGTGGTGGGAACAGTCTTATGGTTATTGTTCATGAGTCCAACAGCAGAGGGGAAGAGACTGTTCGTATGGCAGGCAGGAGTTGGACCCAAAATGCAGGCACTCAGGCACGAGGTTTAAACACAAAGAACTCAGGGTACACAGGGTTTAAATACACTGGGAAGTAACGAGGGGAATGAGACACAGAAGGAGGGCACAGCTGGGAGAAATCAGGACTGACGAGACAAGCAAAGCAGGACGCATTCACATAAGACACGGACCTACAAAGTAAAACGGAAGTATCAAACACAGACGCGAACTTGACACGGTGGAGACAGCAACTAAAAAACACAGAGACATAAACCATAAGGCAGAGGACTCTAAGAACCGAAAGACACAGAGGGAAACTCAAACATGCAGACACAGACTTACACAGAACAGAGGGGACACAGAGAAACATGAAGGGCAAGGGATCGAAACTAGAAACCATAGAATAACTCACACAAGTACAATAATACAAAAATCACAAAGAATTAAACATGCTGGGTCAGGATACCCAGGACCCTGACAGCCTCAGGACATACATCCTCTGCTGGGCCTTCTTTATGACGGAGGGAATGGTGGGCTCCCACTTGAGGTCCTGGGTGATGATGGTACCCACAAAGCAGAATGTGTCCATAGTGGTGATGAGGGTGTCAGTCAGGATGATGGGGAGGAGTCGGGATGTTTGCTTCCTGAAGTCCACAATAATCTCCACTGTCTTCTCGGCATTCAGCACCAGGTTGTTGCGGCCTCACCAGGACACCCGAGTTCAGCCTCCATCCTGTAGGCAGACTCATCCCCGTCCGAGATGAGTCTGATAACTGTGGTGTCATCTGCAAACTTAATTATCTTGACAGGCTGGTGGTTGGAGGTGCACTAGTTGGTCTACAGGGAGAAAAGCAGAGGAGAAAGAACACAGCTCTGAGGGGAGCCGGTGCTGATTGTCTGGGAATCCGGGACATTCTTCCCCAGCCTCACATGTTGCTTCCTGTCTGTCAGGAAGTCAGTGATCCACCGGCAGATGGGATCAGGCATATTCCCTCGGAGAAGGTCTGGAATGATGGTGTTGAAGGCAGAAGCATCATCTGCAGACCTGTTTGCTCTGTATGCAAACTGCAGAGGGTCCAGGAGGGGGGCCTTGAGTGTCTTGAGATAGGAGAGAACCAGGCGCTCAAAAGACTTTATGACCAGAGCCACAGGTCTGTAGTCATTTAGACCAGTGATCCTTGGCTTCTTGGGGACAGGGACTATGGTGGAGGACTTGAAGCAGGCAGGCACATGACATGTCTGCAGTGAGGATTTGAAAATGCCAGAAAACACTGGGGGCAGCTCGTTTGCACAGTGTCTGAGAGTGGCAGGAGACACACCATCTGGGCTGGGAGCTTTACGAGCATTCAGGCTCTTAAACTGTTTCCTCACAGATACAGACAGACAACCTGTTGATGGCTAACCAACCGGACATAGTAGTGGTGGACAAGCAGAGGAAGACAGCCATAGTGATAGATGAACCACATCCAAGATCTCTTTCCAGAACAGCGCAGTCCTAGGAACAGCAGCAATACTGCGTAGGACTCTCAAGCTCCCAAGCCTCTGATATATATGTGTGAGTGTGTGAACAAACAACATGCTTTGGTTAGCATCATGGATGTTATTTCAGTACAGATATTATGTGAGTATGGCCAGTAGAAAGAACAGAACAGATATCTGCTTGTCTGTCTGTATTGGCATACAGTGCTTCAACAGCACCTAGCATAGGAGAAAAATTGGAACAGTCAGTGACCAGGGTGTGATGGGTCTGCACTGTTGTCTTGTCGTTTCCTGACTTCAGATTTCTACAAATCCTGAATCGAGAGCAAGTACTAATGATGTTTTTTCTGCAAACCTATCTGGGCTTTTGAGAGTATTCAGGTCCATGTTGTTTTGACTGCATCACAGGACCAGTGCTTCAACTCCACATCTGTATTTAGATTCATCACAATACTTAATGAATCTGCATCCAGGATTACTATTTCATTTTGTTTTCTGTTCTGATTCTGGTTGTGATCCCTAGCCAGTGCATTGCTTGCAGATATATTTATATGCTCACACGCTCACCTCGCAGTTGTCTCTGAGGTTAATGGTAGGGCAACCAGGGCCCTGGATTTTAACCTGAGAACCCTGTGGCATTCACATCTGAGTTTGAGGAACCCACACAGTGTCGACCCTTGCAGATGGAGTTGCAGCCTCTGCCTGACTTAAAATACCTGGTGTGAAGACAATATGAATCACCCACTGTTTTGCACAGATGGTCCTCTCTATGTAGGAGAGGTTTGCTAACATGCACGACCAAGAACATTTCTCAGCCTGTCTCAGCAAAGCCACCTGCGGCAGCAGGAACTGCAAGGTTATAGATGGCTTTCTAACTAATGCTGAACTGCCAGTTAACCCTTCAGATATGTTGGCCCAGTAGGAGGCCAACTATTGCAGCAGACTTGGAAGACTTGACAGAGGAGATGCAAAGTAGCCTGTCCAGATGCACTAGGGGCTCAAGAAGGGTCAGGTCCAGGGGGGCCTAGGATCTCCCTTCTTCTGCAAGGTATCAACTGGGTTGTGGCAGTTGACTCACCCCCTCTTCCACTCACTCAGAGCAGTTCATGTGCCAGGGCCCTTGCATGTGGTGGCAGACATGTTGAGAGGGGGCCTGAGTCCTCGAGAGTGGAGACTCTGTCCTCAGGTAGTCACTTTGGAAGGGCAGAGGTCAGCCTTTTTTCATCCAGGGAGTTGACACACTGCCATCTATTCTTCTCCCTGCAGAAAAACAATGTTCCACTCAGGTGGGACAGAGTTCTCAGTTCCAAAGAGCCCCTTCAAGAGCAGAGGGACCCCCATTCTAACCCTGCATTCTGTCAAAGACTCTATCTGACTTCAATTTATCTCAGTTTATGGAGCTACAGTCACTTCCCACTGGTGGACCAGGAGGTAGCTCACTGCCAGGATGCAGTATGCTCTGTCTGGGTTTTCACAGTGTATATCACATGCACTCAGACCATTAGGACAGGGGTGGCTGTAGCTCAGATGGCAGAGCAGGTCATCCACTAATTGGAATGTTGGTGGTTTAACCCCTGACTGTTTTTTTGTCTGGTAAATACTAACCCCAAGTTGCGTCACAATGCATTAATCAGAGTATGAATGTTAGCTAGAAAGCACTTAACCCTTTAGAGCCGGTCGGAGCGGGCATGCTCTGTTTTGCGTAACTATTTTTAAATCCCGGTAGCTCTGCAGCCACGTAAGCTAGCGCAATAATTTTTTTTGCATATGAAACCGGAGGAGTTGTACTTACATCTTATGCCATCAGCTTGTCCTAGGTCACAGTTTCCTTCCACATATAGCTTTGCAAAAACAGCATAAAAAGCACTTGCAGCAACAAAAACATAATATTCCAGAAACACGCTTTGCCGATCCGATCAGCTGTTCATAACACTTCCTACGTTGGAATAGACGTCAGCGCGAACTTTTGCATGTCCGCCATTACCTGCCCATAATGGGAGGTGATGTAATTTTCGCGGAAATGTAGTTTTTTTTACCATCAGGGCCTCAGGGCCTATACTGGTGTTTTTAAAAGTTATCTTTGACTTTATGACTTTCTGTGTCTTTTCTGGGAAGCTTAGGACTCATATTGCACTGCTGGAAATAGTTTATTTTGATGCATATGCTGCTTTTTTGCAAATTTGCAGTATAATATTTATTTTCGTTTTTCCTGCAGTATATAAAAATTGGTGTATTTCAAAAATAAAACTATGAAGACACTCAAAATAAATTTCCTGTGGTAGGAAACTATTTTGTGCAACTTTTTTGTATTTACAGTTTTGAGGGATAAGCCTCTCAAATTTCTCTAACTAGAAATATATGTTAAAAAAGCAAAAATGATTTTAAATTTTTTTGTAGTTTATTGCACTTTTTTGCAATTTATGTAATTACTATGCACTTAATGAATACATATTATTAAAATCTGGGCTATAATTGTTGTATTGATGTATAGCAACTTGAAATGCTCCCAAAAATGGCACCACACCATGTAAAAATATAATATAAGCTCTGGCGGACTTGGTTCTGTGGTAGGTCTTAAAGGGTTAAGCACAGAAAAAGTACTTGTCTGAATCGATGAGTGAACGTGTTATATGTAACTTTAAAATACTGAACCTGGTGGTCCTCAGCTTACAGATTACAAGGACACTGAATTAGCCGGAGCACTATCAGCCGCTGCCTGCTTGTGGCACCCCCAGAAGTATGAAGTCATATGTATCCATCAAGAAACCATCATTTCTAACACTTTTAGTATTTTAGATTTAAATTATTTTATTTACATTACTTTTATCTGTCATCTGCTCAAATCATATTAATTATTGTCCAATATCATCCTCTTTAACAGGCAGTTGTCTCCAGAAGATTTGGCACAGGTTCCAGCTAACTCTACCTCCAACATTTTGAATCGTCTGATGGTCAGTTATGACCCAAGAATAAGACCTAACTTTCAAGGTAAAGTTCCAGTGTATACAACCACCATGCAGAATTACATTTGTCTTTTCATCAAGTCAAAACACATTTCCCAAAATACATGCAAAGTCTGCACTCATGACTTTTGTTTAAAGACAGACTTTGGTTTAAATATGTTGAAATGGTCATGACACTGACATTCCTGACATAAAACACATGCATAATACATACCATAAATCTTTTCAACATTCTATTGCAGATGTGCATGGTGACATTGGTCAAATCCTATCAATCCCACCTGTTAATGATAGCTCCTCTATTGATTGTGGCACGATTGTATAAGCCTCTATTATAGTAAATTTGAATCATGCTTTTCCTTCCATATATGAAAAGTGTAGGGATTTCAAACAGTTTGTCAGTACAGACAGTGTCCCATTGTTTAATACCATATATTGATTATAAAATGATTATTAAATGGGATACCTTTAGCTAAAGGACCCCATTTTTCAAACAGGTATCATGAAAAGAAAGCTGAATGCAGACTGGACAGAATCTGGAAAGTATGTTAAATATATGATAAGTAACACATACAAATCTATCGTTATAAATCTCTTTATGAAAGTTCAGGTAAATACTTTACATTTTTTGACTCTCTTATATCTGATAACTACCATTAGTGTGATTTATGTCTTATGATATGCCATAAAATAATCATGAATTTGAGTGAATTTTGTTTGTATATATTCTTCATTTATTTATTCACTGATATGACACATTGAGATTTAAAACTATTTTTTGAAGAGAAACGTGAGCAAGAGGGCAGCAGAGGTTACAACAGATTATAGCACCTAACAACATAACAAGTAAAAAACACAAATCCTAGCTTTCAAAATACAGGGTGGGCCATTTATATGGATACACCGTAATAACATGGGAATGGTTGGTGATATTAAAGTCCTGTTTGTGGCACATTAGTATATGTGAGGGGGCAAACTCCTCAAGATGGATGGTGACCATGGTGGCCATTTAGAAGTCGGCCATCTTGGATACAACTTTTGTTTTCTCAATAGGAACAGGGCCATGTGACACATCATAGTTATTGGTAATGTCACAAGAAAAACAATGGTGTGCTTGTTTTCAACATAACTTTATTCTTTCATGAGTTATTTACAAGTTTCTGACCACTTATAAAATGTGTTCAATGTGCTGCCCATTGTGTTGGATTGTCAATGCAACCCTCTTCTCCCACTCTTCACACACTGATAGCAACACCGCAGGAGAAATGCCAGCACAGGCACCCAATATCCGTAGTTTCAGGTGCTGCACATCTCGTATCTTCACACCATAGACAATTGCCTTCAGATGACCCCAAAGATAAAAGTCTAAGGGAGTCAGATCGGGAGACCTTGGGGGCTTTTCAACTGGCCCACGACGACCAATCCACTTTCCAGGAAACTGTTCATCTAGGAATGCTCGGACCTGGCACCCATAATGTGGTGGTGCACCATCTTGCTGGAAAAACTCAGGGAACGTGCCAGCTTCAGTGCATAAAGAGGGAAACACATCATCATGTAGCAATTTCAAATATCCAGTGGCCTTGAGGTTTCCATTGATGAAGAATGGACCCACTATCGTTGTACCCCATATACCACACCAAACCATCACTTTTGTTGTTCCAACAGTCTTGGAGGATCCATCCAATGTGGGTTAGTATCAGACCAATAGCGGTGGTTTTGTTTGTTAACTTCACCATTTACATAAAAGTTTGTCTCATCACTGAACAAAATCTTCTGCGTGAACTGAGGGTCCTGTGCCAATTTTTGTTTTGCCCATTCTGCAAATTCTGTGTGCCGATCTGGGTCATCCTCGTTGAGATGCTGCAGTAGCTGGAGTTTGTAAGGGTGCCATTTGTGAGTAGCCAATATCCGCCGAAGGGATGTTCGACTAATGCCACTCTCCAGTGACATGCGGCGAGTGCTACGCTGTGGGCTCTTGCTGAATGAAGCTAAGACAGCCACTGATGTTTCTTCATTAGTGATATTTTTCTTGCGTCCACATTTTGGCAAATTCAACACTGAACCAGTTTCACGAAACTTAGCAAGCAGTTTGCTAACTGTAGCATGGGAGATGGGTGGTCTCGTAGGGTGTCTTGCATTGAAATCTGCTGCAATGACCCGGTTACTGCGTTCACCAGATATCAACACAATTTAGATCCGCTCCTCACGTGTTAACCTCTTCGACATGTAAATGGCTGTGAACAAAGAGAAACTTGTAAATAACTCATGAAAGAATAAAGTTACGTTGAAAACAAGCACACCATTGTTTTTCTTGTGACATTACCAATAAGTTTGATGTGTCACATGGCCCTGTTCCTATTGAAAAAACAAAAGTTGTATCCAAGATGGCCGACTTCTAAATGGCCACCATGGTCACCACCAGAGATGGGCAGTAACGCGTTACTTGTAACGCGTTACTGTAATCTGATTACTTTTTTCAAGTAACGAGTAAAGTAAGGGATTACTATTGCAAAAACGGTAATTAGATTACCGTTACTTTCCCGTAGGAACGCTGCGTTACTGCGTTACTAAAACCGTGATTCTTTGCGAGAATGTCTCACAACAGTGATGTAAGCGAGTGCGCCGTTAGTGACAACAGCTGTGTGCAGATCAACAATGGATCACATATCGATTGTGGGAGAGAGTATGAGCATGCAGCGTTTAAAGCGTGGAAGTACTGACCTTACTTTGAGTTTGATTCCATAAAAAGTGACAAAAACATTAGCGTCCATCGTGCGTGGGATGAAAACTTCTTTTTACAGCGAAAAAAACCCCCCTAAACTTCCAAGCAAGCACCGAGTGCGCAACGACGTAATGGGAAATTCACAGAGAAACTCGCGGATTCTTCAACTGACCGCGGCACACCTGCACCAGGGTAAACCTCCGCCTACCGCAGTCCTGCTTTACAGGTGAAAATAGAGCAACAGGACCACTGAGTCTTTGACTTTATTTATTTTCTGCTGTGTTTTACTTGCATCTATTTGAAAGAGTGAGTGTAAACACAAAAAATATTTTATTTTATGTGCTGGAATGTGTAGAAAATAGGTTTAAATGTTAAACTAATTTATTCAAGTCAGAGAATGTTGCATATAATAAAATTTTTGCTTGATGCATAAAGTTAAAAGATTAAAACTGATAAAACAAGTTAAAAAAAGAGACTTTTCCATTTGATTACATTTTGTATGATGGATTATGTAGAAAAAGTAGAATTGGGCTGAAAGATCTATCGCTTTATCACCTATTCAGGTTGTAAATCGTGTTTTTAAAAAGTAACTAAGTAACTAAGTAATTAATTACTTTTGAAAATAAGTAATCAGTAAAGTAACGGGATTACTTTTGGGGGGAAGTAATAAGTAATTAGTTACTGATTACTTTTTTCAAGTAACTTGACCAACACTGGTCACCACCCATCTTGAGGAGTTTGCCCCCTCACATATACTAATGTGCCACAAACAGGACTTTAATATCACCAACCATTCCCATGTTATTACCGTGTATCCATATAAATGGCCCACCCTGTATATTAAAAAACAAAGCAGAAAAAAAGTTGGATATGAAATTTACCATTGAACTTAAATTGTTATGATGTCCAACAGTTCTGTGAAAAAAAGTTTTACTTTAATTTATAGGAAAAAGTCAATTTTTTTCCAGTCCATTTTTTTAAAATTATTATTTTATTTTATTCATTTTTTTCTTTATCTTTTTATGTTCTGTTTTGTTGATACTTTCTATCTCCCCTGTATAATGTTTTAAAAAACCATAAAAATAAAGTATCAAAAAAAAGAAAAAAGTTCAACACTTTCAACTATTCATAGTGCAAACATCTTTCAGCTTTTTCCTATAGGGGTCACCACTGCAGATCATCTTGCATTTTATCCTATCTCTGCATCTTCCTCTGTCACATCAGCCCTCTGTATGTATCCATGAGCCTCCTCTGAGGTCTCTTTCTTTTGTTCCTTCCTTCCATCCACTATCTCTTCTCTGTACATGCCCAAACCATGTCAGCCTTGTCTTGATGCATGCTCAATCAGGCATGGATTTTTCAGTGGGAGAAACGTTTCATCACTCATGCAACTGACTTCTTCAATCTCAGCTGACTGCAGGTTTCCAACCTTATAAACAGTACATTTGCACAATGACTGAAACTACCACCACTGGCAAACAATGGGCTTTGAGGTCAGTTTCTTCATTAATATGGAAATTGTCATGACCATTGATCAAAGACCACTGATCAATGGCCATGAGTACCATTCACAGAGAGTTGGGGAATGGCTGCATTCACAGCATTGTGAGATGGTGACAGATGTACCCTTTGACCCCCTCCTCGATTCAGAGATGGTGTAGCCACATTGCCACAGGTGTATAAAATCAACCACCAAACACCATTACTAGCAATAAGGAATGCATTTTCAGAGTGGGAGAAAATGAAATAGTGGCTAAAAAGAAAATCCTTGCTCGAGTGACAGCTTTCCTATCAGGCACTGTAATTCAAGCACTCACTGAAAAGGGGTGGGGGTAGGGAGAGCGAATGTCCTGTCACTGCTATGAGTAAGTCTACCCTTTGAAAGCCACTACTGATAAAGACACGAGCCAGTGAAGAATGCAGGATATGACTTTAACATTAGCAGCTCTGTTCGTGCAAGCAAATCATTAAATAGGGCCAGAAAAGGAGGGAGGCTAAAGACAAGCTTTGAAAGATGGATACAGAAAAGAAGAGATGCTATCAAACTACTTATACTTAAAGTACTCTAGAATATGTGTATGCATTGCTAGCTGTTCAACAGTATTTACAGCCTGGCAATTTCTGCTCTAGTTATCTAGATATGACATTGCTCACGAGATTGTTTTACTGTTTTTTTGGCAGTAAAATATTATACTGATAATGGATAGAGTTGGGCAGGTCAGTGGGAGGAATATACATGTTTCTTGCTGAGTTGTGTCTTTTGGTAGACAGCATGTAGAAAATGTTTTTTGTGATCTGGGTGGGGTGGGCAAGACAGTGAAACATAAGCAAAGAGAAGGAAGGCTTTAGCTGTTTTATAACTAGTTTCATAACTTCCTTGATCTTCTGTTGAATAAAGTCATATGTCAATATGGCACCGTCAGTGGAGTCCAATCAGCATTCTCTACACACCAACAACATCTTGACAAGTATCATCTAATGCAAATTTTATATAGATTTTTCAATCTAAATTTCATTAAATGTAAAGAAAGACTTTTGCCATGAAGATGAATTTCAAAGTCTTCAAAAGAAAAATCCCAAAACACAGCTTGCTCTGTCATTTTGATGTCGCCTGTCATCATTTACACAACACTAATACAATGATTAAGGCCAACTGAACAATCACAATTCTTCTATTGATATGCATCAAAACATCCCACCTTAAAAGTTGCTTCTGAGTGAATGCATACTTACTGAAATGTAAATTTTCTGCGGAGGAGTTCACATGGTCACAAAAAACAGGCAGTTGTGTTTGCATGGATCCTCATACTAATCGTCTTATGATGATAATTTACGTCACTGGAACTCAAGCGGACCTTAGTGGAGACAGAAAGTATAATCCCTAATTTAGTCTGACAGCAGGATGATATATTGAGATGATATAATACTATAAGACTTTTGAGTCCTCATTAATACAAGCGCTATATAGTAAGGAATCACAATAATTCAGTAAGAAACAAACGCATGAACTAATTTGTCAGCATCACGGAGTCAGGATATTTCTAAATTTAGTGATGATTAAGTGAAAGAAGGCAGTCAGGGCCATTTGTTTAACATGGTCCCATCAATGTTTCTTATGGCAGTCAAAGTCTATAGAGTGATTTCTAAATAATAACATAAAACACCACAGAATTCTTGCTTCTGATGGAAAGATCAGTAGGATTATTTTTGTTGTGTTGTTTCTTCCATTAAATTTTACTTGGTTTTTTGATATTTTAGATTGAACAGTATGAGTCAAATCAAGTAAAATAGTGTGGGTTTTTTTTTAAATTAATTTATTTATTTATCTATCAATGGGACAGTGGTGACCAGAGATGGGTAATCCGATTACTTTTTTCAAGTAAGGGATTATCATTGCAAAAAAGGTAATTAGATTACTGTTACTTTCCCGTAAGCACGCTGCGTTACTGTGTTACTAAAACCGTGATTTTTTTGCGAGAGTGTCTCATGTCAATGAGGTAAGCGAGTGCAACGTTCGTGGCAACAGCTGTGTGCAGATCAAAAATGGATAATATAACAAGAGCGGGAGAGAGTATGAGTGTGCAACATTTAAAGTGTGGAAGTACTGACCTTACTTTGAGTTTGATTCCGTAAAAAGTGACAAAAACATTAGCGTCCGCTGCTCACTGCGTGGGAAGAAAACTTCTTTTTACAGCGAAAAAAACCCCTAAACTTCCAAGCAAGCACCAAATATGCTGCCACTGGAATGTGAAATTCACAGAGAAACTGCCGTATCATTCCACTGACCGCTGCGGCCTCCGCCTGCCCCACTCCTGCTATACAGGTGAAAATAGAGCAACAGGACCGCTCAGTCTTTGATTTTATTTATTTTACATGCATCTATTTGAAAGAGTGAGGGTAAACACAAAAAATGATTTTATTTTATATGCTGGAATATGCAGAAAATAGGTTTAAATGTTAAACAAATTTCTTCCAGTCAGAGAATGTTGCTTATAATGTTTGCTTGATGCATAAAGTTAAAAGATTAAAACTAATAAAACAAGTTTTAAAATGAGATATTTTTATTTGATTACATTTTATATGAAGGATTATGCAGAAAAAGTAGAATTGGGCTGAAAGATCTATTGCTTTATCACCTATTTAGGGTGTCAATCATGTTTTAAAAAGTAACTAATTACTTTTGAAAATAAGTAATCAGTAAAGTAATGGGATTATTTTTTGGGGGAGGTAATCAGTAATTAGTTACTGATTACTCTTTTCAAGTAACTTGACCAACACTGGTGGTGACAGAGTTAATGGGAGGGAGCCTTGTTCAACATACACTTAAAAACCAGCCACAGGTTGCTCTGGAATGTTTTGCTCTGTTTCTTTAGTGGAAATGGTTAATCAGAATAACAGTGAGTTACTAAAGATTTGCAGATTAGGTTTTTGCAGGGATATTATTTGTGGTCTAATAACTGATGGGCTGACATATGCCAACTAATGCAATAATACTAAAAGTGATCATTATAACACTATAGTACTAAGTACTACATATACCGCTCACGTATTACTTACTGCACAGGGAGATGGGTGTTTTCAAACACAATTTTTAGTGAAAAAGTTTATTGGTTTATAATACAAATAGTTTTATATGAGTACATTAGTATGCACAAGTGTACATGTCCATCATAATTGCTATTGTTAAGTCTGCCAATTTCATTAAATACATGTGGGTTGTGTTTTGTTTGCTTCTCCCCCTGAGAATGATAACCTAATTTTTATTTTTTAAGTTAAAGAGGTAAAAGTGTGACTGAGATTGTGCAAGAGATTAGTACAAATTGCATGAACAAATAATACACACACACACACACACACACGCACACACACACACACACACACACACACACACACACACATATATATATATATATATATATATATATATATATATACATACATACATACATGCATACATACTAGGGCTGCACGATTAATCGTTAGAAAATCGCGATCTCGATTCATACTTATGTGCGATCTCATTTCCAAATGACAACGATTAAAAAAAAAAAAAAAAAAAGACGACGACGACGATTGTACCGCATTTTGATCCGGGACGTACTCTGCATGAAAACAAGCGCTCACTCTTCCTGCTCAACAAATGACAAGGACGGAGCCTTATACCACGTGACACAGAAGCTGTGCCGTGTGATGCTAAAATTAGCAGGAAAAAACAACGGAGAGCACGTCAGGGATGACGAGAAAGTGACAGGAGAAAATCCGTCCCGGTCAACCACCCAAACATCAATAACGGGAACCTTATACAGCGCTTCCCTATACCCGTCGAACTCCCGCAGGCACAAAGAAATTACGGAGGCTATCACTTATCACCTGACCAACGATATGGCTCCCATCAACACTGTGCAAAACGAGGGATTTAGGAAAATGATCAACACCCTAGACAACACCTCAGAGTCCTCTTCTTCTTGAGGACTCTGAGGAAGAACCACCTGTCCTCAGACATCCTGGTGAACTTCTATCGTTGCACCATCGAGAGCATCCTGACCAACTGTATAACAGTCTGGTACGGGAACTGCTCTGCCTCGGACCGGAAGGCGTTGCAGAGGGTCGTGAAAACTGCCCAGCGCATCGCCGGAGCACCACTTCATGCCATAAAAGACATCTACAGGAAGCGGTGTCTGAAAAGGGCTGGGAAAATCATCAAAGACACCAGTCACCCATCACATGGACTCTTCACCCTCCTGCCCTCTGGGAGGCGCTACAGGAGCCTCCGGACTAAGACCACCAGGTACCGGAACAGCTTCTTCCCCACAGCTGTCAGACTCCTGAACTCTGCCTCCTGACATCTGACCCACGTTAACACATGGACTGGACATACACACACCCACAATGGACAACTGTACCCTCAAACACACAATAATAACATGGACTGAACCACCACTCACAACCACTAGCACTTTATATAGCCTCTGTAGGAATTATATCTCACTTATCTTAACTGCACTACTGTATAGCTCTGTGTAAATAATCATTCTGTACATTCGATAATTTTTAACCCTACAACTGTTTACAACTTGCATAGTTCCCATTTCTGTATAACTGTATATCTCAGATTTCTGTAAAGTTATTTATTTCATATTCTGTATAGTTTTTCATATTTATATCCTGTTCATAGCCTGTACATAGCTTGTACTCACTACAGCCTGTACATACTTATAGTTATAAAATATTCACAACATACTTCATACCGTGTACATTATAACATACCATAATAGACCCATTTCTGTAATATATTTACATATCTATATTATTGCTAATATATATTGTAATATATCTATATCACTAAAGCACTTCTGGATGGATGCAAACTGCATTTCGTTGCCCTGTACCTGCAATGACAATAAAGATGAATTCTATTCTATTCTATTCTAAACGCTACACAGTGCCGTCCCGCAACTATTTTTCTATTGTTGCACTACCTGCTCTATACACGCAGTGTCGAGCAACGGTGGAGACGGAATTTCAAGCAGTACAAGATTTTGCGGCAACAACAAAATGTGAGACATTTGTTGTTTTTATGTTTATTTGTTGTTTTTATGTTCAGTCTCAACTGTTACGAAGTTGATGTGCAGTTAATAAGTGCAATAAATATTTATACTGGAAAAGAAAATCGTGATCTCAATTCTAAGCCAAAAAATCGTGATTCTCATTTTATGCAAAATCGTGCAGCCCTAATACATACATATATATACACAGACACTCATGCAGTGCAGAGAAATATTATAGAGAAATTATAGGTCACTTAAGACTTTATACACAATATAACAGTTTAAATAAATCTAGAGAATTAGTGAAAATATTAAGCTGCAACCTAACAGAAAAAATGAAGGACATGCTCATAAGTCTCATAATGCTAAATGAAAAAATTTGTTCTACCACTCTCAGAAACCAGATCCCAAACAACATCTGTTTGAGATACATGTGAAAGCTTGTGTACAAGAATATTATTTTTCTATGAATTGTATGCATTTATTGGATTGGATTGAAATGGCTACATGAAGAACTGTTTACTGGAAATAGTTTTGGTGTAGTTTAGCAGTATAAAATGTCTGAATTGTCAAACTGACTTCATTTATTTTTAAATTTTCATTTTTTAATGGGTGAAGAGGTTTACAATGAAAGCTTTCATATCAATGTGAAATTCAGTTCAGTTTTATTTATTTAGCACCAAATCAAAACAGTGGCCTCAATGGGCTTTATATTATAAGGCAAAGACTTCACAATAATACTGAGGCTTTTTTTTTTTTTTTAAAGTGTCACCACAATTGAGTGAAAGGGGTGTGCTTGTAGTAGAAAATAGATAAGCCCAAAGGGAAGGAGGAGGGACTGTTAGCTGACAGCTGGCTGGGTATTTATTGCTGTGCTGTGTCTTCTTATTTCAAAAAAGGCTGAATCTTATGTAAAATTCCAGTGTAGGTGTACTGTTTGGTACCAATGCAAAAGACAAAAAAATCATTTTTTAAAGTTATAAAAATGCACAGTTTTTTTGTTTTGTTTTGTGTTTACCTGTGTTTGCATGATCACATGGGGTAACTTGCTGACCAGTAAAAGCATGTTTACTAATTTATTCAGTATGCACTCCCTTCTTTTAGAATCATCTTACTTTATATTGCTTTGTGTCCTTGTGTCTATATCTCAGGTATCCCAGTTGAGTCCAGAGTGAACATCTTCATTAACAGCTTTGGGTCTATCCAGGAGACGACTATGGTAATACAGCTACAAACAATGCATATTAGATTAATGGAATTTGGCTCAAACTACTAAATGTTGGAGAGATGCAGATAAGATAAAGATGCAGATTGTATATTTTTACAAATACGCATTGCATTAATGATAGTCATTCACTGTATTCTGTTAAATGAATGAATCACCATAACTACATTAGTATTATTAATACTGAAGAATTGAGCAGACACTTGCTACATGTTACTGTTTTAGCCTGACTCAGGATACAGCTGTTTATTGGCGACATATGGAAAAAAATAGGATTGCACAAGTATGACCAGACTTAAGAAAAATAGCAGAATAAAAAAAAGAAAAGTTTCACAATATGTTTCATTTTAAATATTAGCCCTAACAAGTAGGAGTTGATGTAGTGCAAATTATTAATACAATATTTGTCTTTGCAGGACTACAGAATAAATATATTTCTTCGACAAAGATGGAATGACCCTCGTCTACAGCTTCCTACAGATTATAAGAGTGAAGCACTAACTGTTGATCCCAAAATGTTCCAGTGTTTATGGAAACCAGATCTTTTCTTTGCAAATGAAAAAAATGCAAACTTTCATGATGTCACACAAGACAATATACTGCTCTTCATCTTCAGGAATGGAGACGTCCTGATCAGCATGAGGTGTGCTTTTAAATCTGTTTTAATCAATCTATGGGACCCATAATCCATTTTTTGCCTCATTCTTTTTAAACAATGAATACCTTTTAATATTCTGAAGAAAATAACTTCTGAATGGATTGCCATGAATTGGACAATCACTGTGATTATCCTGTCATGACTTATGTTTAAGAAATCACATTTTGGTCTCTTAAAAAAAGTGAGTGATTCTCATGAGCCTCAGCCATACATATTTAGCCCTACAAAAAGTTAACATGTTAGTATGGTGCATGAAAAGGTGGCTTGTAGTGTGTAAATCAAGAGGGTGCAAACACTTAAGGGGAGCAAGAAAGCTTTGTTTCTCTTGAAAGCTCTCATGAGTACCCGTTCGTTGTACACCCAAAGTGACCTGGAACAGTGTCATAGAAGTCATTAATACATGCAGAACTAATCAGTTGTCTGGAAAATAAAGTTATAATTTTCAGAAAAGCCCACTGACCTCAGTTTGTAGCAGAGTCTGCAGACTTTAGAGACAGTTTAAAGTTTTTGTCTTTCTCTGAGGGTCATGGAGAAATTATTGATTCATAGAAGTGACTTTAATCTTGTCTTTTTTTCAGTGACTCTAAGCTGTTTTTAGAAAAAATTGGTTAACTTTTAGGTATTATATGGTGATATATCAACAAAGAAAAGGCCTATGTGCTCAGGGAGCACATAAGCCTTTTCTTTGTTGAGCTTATATGAAATGTTAGGCAGACCTAGTTTTGAATTCTGTTTTTACATTGGTTCTTAACTTGCTCTTGCTTTCATAAAGAATAAGATGTAAAAAAAATTTATGTAAAAAATCAGAACCATTTCTATTTTGAGGGATTAGAACAGTAACAGTGGCACTGTTGTAGCATTAAATAATTCACATGCATCACTATTAAGAACAGTGGTGGCAATATATGGTCTGGCATAGCCTATAAAATTGTCAAATGGTAGGTGACAAGTATTAGTAACTGACAGCTAGAGGCTTAAAATCAGAGGCATCTATCAATGTGACAGGTTTTTTGAATTTAAATTAGATCATGCAAAATATGAATATTTTATTTTTCTCACATTTGGGAAAAAGAGTGATTAGGCTTCATTGAATAGTATAGCACTACACACATGTTGTCAGTGTGCTGACAACATGTGTGTAACTGCAGGGTTATAGTATGTTTCTAATATAGGAGCACATGCTGTGGAGTATTGTCTCTGTAAATATAAATCACAGATGACAGGTCAGGGGGGAGATATCTTCACCCCCACCCGGGATTGAGTACAAAGCCCCAAGTGTGATGGAAGAAGGATCGTTGAGTGCGAGAGGAGCTCGCTACTGTAGCCGGTTACCAAGATTATGTGAGGTGCCCTCTGAAGGTCTACTAGATGATGTAAATGCAGCACTACTGACTATACCTACCGCCGCCATTACAGAGACTAACAAGTTGATCTACACTACGGCAGCAGTAATCAGTGAGATGCTTGGCTACAAGTTGAGCAGCCACAAGGAGCAGTACCCTCCATGGAGAAGATGACTAGAGGCTAAGATCAAGGTAGCATGGAGGGAAGTAAGCCAACTATCGGAGCTGCACAAATGGGCAGTGAAGAAGGTGCTTAAGAAGTACAGCAAGCTGTCCATATCTGAGGCCTTGGAAACTGTCAAGCAAAGACTCACAGCCTTGGTCAGCTGCTTGAAGAGGTACACTAGAGAGATAAGAGTTGGTCAGCAATAGGTCCTGACATGGTTCATGCCTACTGACTGAAGAAGCTGACTGCACTGCATGCGTGTCTTGCAGCATAAATGAACCAGCTGCTAGTAAATGAGAGACACCCAGAATGGCTAACTTAAGGCCAGACAGTTCTGATCCCCAGGGACCCCCAGGTCCCCTCCAGCTACGGACCAATAACCTGCCTCAGCACCATGTGGGGCCAGTCCCATCCACCCAGAACCCACAGAGGGTCAGGCACCAGGGACTGGTGAGTGTCAGTACCACGGTCCAGGATGAGACAATGCACATCCATGAGTACATCAGGAAGATGGCCCCAACCGACCGTGTGCTCAGTGAATACCTCAGGCAGCAGAAACCCGAGGAAGAGGAGGAACCATCATAAAAGAACAAGCCCCTGCACGGTATGTACCACCGGCAGATAGAGGAAGCGGCTGACATCCAGAAGTCCTACCGGTGACTGGATAAAGCTGGACTGAAAGATAGCATAGAGGCACTAATCATGGCAGCACAAAAACAAGCTCTGACCACAAGACCCATCTACCACACCAGGCAAGACCCCAAGTGCAAACTGTGTAAAGATGCCCCTGAGACAATCCAGCACATATGGTGCAAGATGCTGGCAGGCAGGGCATACATGGAACACCACAACCAAGTGGCCGGCATAGTATACAGAAACATCTGTGTCGACTATGACCTGGAAGTCCCGGGGTCAAAATGGGAGAGGTCAAGGGTGGTAGAGAATGACTGTGCTAAGATCCTGTGGGACTTCCAGATACAGACGGACAAAATGGGATGGCTATCCAACTAGTTATAGTAGTGGTGGACAAGCAGAGGAAGACGGCTGTAGTGATAGATGAAGTGATACCAAATGACAGCAACATCAGGAAGAAGAAACACGAGAAGCTGGAGAAATACCAAGGGCTCAGAGAAGAGCTCAACAAGATGTGGAGGATGAAGGTAACAGTAGTCCCAGTGGTAATTGCAGCACTCAATGACCCCCAAGCTAGGCGACTGGCTCCAGCAGATCCCAGGAATAAAATCTGAGATCTCTGTCCAGAAGAGTGGAGTCCGAGGAACAGCTAAGATACTGAGCAGGACCCTCAAGCTCCCAGGCATCTGGTAGAGGACCCGAGTTTGAAGGATGAATACTGTGAGAGAGGGGAATTTTTTACAAGCCACAAAATGTTTTAGCACTGATAAAAATCACAATGTAATTTCCTTTACAAAACGAATCTCTCCATAGAACATTTTTGTTCAAAAGTCAATTTTTGTATGTGTTTATTGATATTAATAGCTATTAATAAGCTATTAAGCTTTAATTTAATTTTAAGTTTTAAGTTTTAATTAAAACTCTAAGAACCTTTGTTTTTTTGTGAAATTTGTTTAGGCAGTATGGATGTTCGAACACGAAGTGGAGGGGAAAGAGGGGCAGAGCAACACATGAGGACATTTTTCTTCATACTTGAGAAAATTTCCACCTAACAACTTGTGTAAAATGTTATGTTTTATTTGTGTTATTATTAGATAACATATTAAATATTATTTTTCATAGAATTGTAATTTTGCTATCTCGCTCTACATATCTCTGGAATAAGTAAGAAAGAGTTTAGGATGTGTTGTTAACATAAAAAGCTGGTAAATTAACTTATTTTTAAAAAAGGATTATACAGTAATAGGGCAATTTTTTCTTTGTCCTGTTGAGCCTGTTGTGTGTTTTCCGTTTACACATGCAGGCTGTCGGTGACACTGTCTTGTCCCTTGGATCTTACGCTTTTCCCAATGGACACACAGCTATGCAAGATGCAGCTGGAGAGTTGTGAGTATATTCCTGATCTAGCTGCTCTCTCCGCCCTTGTTATTTCTTGAGCTTCTCGCCTTCCTTCCAGCTGATGTTGCTGACACTTGTTATAGCTACATCTATGGCTGTCTTCCTCTGCTTGTCCACCATTACTCCTCGAGTTCATTAACCATCTGAAGTTTGTCTGTCTGAATACAAAAAACTAAATATACTATAAGAGGAACTACACTGTAAAAACTGTGACAAGAGGTTACTTAAAAAACCTATGGCAACAAAGTGACACTTAATTTACTTAAGTAGATTTTAATTTCAAGTGATTTATGTAAAATTTAGATAAAATGTTAATTAAATTTCAACAAAAAACAATAATAGATATTATTGACATTGTCTTTTAAATATGTGTTGAATTTAGGGACAAAATCTCAAATTGAAGGTTAAAATTGCCTAATTGTAACAAAAAATTAGTTCATTTGAAATGAATCTCTGAGAAAAATTACTTTGAATTTACTAACGATCTGGCAAAGGTTTAGTAAAAATGACTAAAATATCCATTACAAAAAAATTTAAACTTTTTGTTTTTAATTAAAACTCTAATTGGATTCACTAATTTTCCAATTAAACATTATAATTAATGACTGAATAGTAAGAGAAAATCAAATTAATTTAACTTCTTTTCTGAGTAAAATGAATCAATTTCGCAAAGACAACATTCAAACAGTAATTGTTTTTATTGTGGAATTTAAAACATATACAAAATTTATAATATAATATTTTTCTGATTAATTTAGATTGTATGCACTGAAATTCTTCACTAGTGCTTGCCCCAAAATAATAGGAAGAATAGGCCATAATTGAAAATACAGTTTCAGCCAACTTCTCGAGAATGTCAGTCTTTACTTTGGAGGTGGGCAGAAGATTTCCATTCTTTTTATACTCCTCGGTGGCTCTTTCCAGTTACATTTCAGTTTCATGTGCAGACTGTGGAATGGGGAACAGCTTTGGCCAGGGCTCACAACGTTCTGTGAACTTCTGCCTTTTGAGAATAATGGTGTCCTGAGAAGATGTGGTTGCAGCAGAGTCTGCATTGGATACAACTGGATTGGATGATGAGTCATAGTCAGTTGATCAGAGGGGCTGCCGAAAACTGGCAGGATGACCAGGGTGATGCCAACAACCTTCACAGTGTCTTTGTCTTTTATCTGGTCACTTCTGCGAATAGTGAAGTAGTCCTGAAATTTTGGTTTAAAATACTGAAGACTTAAGTTGTTTGAAATCCCAAAGGTATCCTTCACAACACCTTGCAGCTCCTCTACTGTTGGTGGGATCCCTGATGGAAGAACCAACTTCTCCGTTTGGTCATCAGTGATTACATGGAGCTTTATCTCGTTCAACCTAGAATAAAATGTAAATGGACAGAGTTAAGTTAGATTAAGTAGGGTCAACTTTGTCATTTTCTGCTGCTTCAATTCCAAAACTGGTAGTTTAATTCAATACAATCATCCATCAAAACCTATTCAAAATGCATAGTCTACATACTGATCAGCTGAATTTAAGTTGAGGGATCTTCCAACAACTGAAAAGAACACAACATTAATAACAATCGCACTCTCCAAAGTAAAAATTTTACACACACAAATTGTTAAAGACAAATTTGAATTAATACTAAAATTTTTAAAGGTGAGATTCACATATAAAACAATGAAACTCTTTATTAGATTAAAAAGGGAATAGACTCTATTTTCTGTACCGATTTGGTGACAGATCATGACATGAAATAACACTATTTGTGTATTTATATACGTATATATCTTCCCATATTTGAAAAGATGTCCTTTTAATCTACACAAGGTCATCTCTGTATCCAAACACCATTGGGTGTTAAACATAGAAATTATGAAAGACTTATGTCAGATTAAACACGTATTACTATATTATTTCCTGAATGTACCTTTGTCTTGAAGATCGTTACATTGTGACTGAGCATGGGTCTCACTGATACACCGACCAAGTTTAACTGGAAACTTGCATTATCCCTCTATGTGAGCTGTGCCTGCACTAAATTCACAGGGCTCCGACAGCATGAAAATGAAAACCAGTTATTTTGCTGGACTGAGCCACTTTAGCTTAATTACCACAACTGAAAAACACTGCGTGGAGACAAAAGCTTTGAAAAACCGTGACTGACAAAATCCCGCACAAATGATTTTAATTACATCACTCACTGCTGAGTGCAAAACTTTTTCATAAAATTTTAAAAGTAAATGAGGGAGGTTACAGCCCATCGAAATACATAATTGATATATTTTTTTAATATGGTAAAACGTGGTTAGTCAAAGCTCTTAAGTAACACAGCTGCGAAAGCTTGGAAAGTGACCTTATGCTAGCAGTCCACTTCGTGCCATTTTGTGTAAAAATACAATACTGTCATTACAGTGGTCATTATTAATCTAATTTTGACGTATCATACTGTTTAGAACTTTTACTCAAAACTGCTATACGTTATTGTTTAAAACGTGTCGTATATTCGTACAAATTCAGATAATCTTACCTCGGACAAAATGGAGATCATCCACTGCTGAAGCGTGTGTGTCCTGCATGTGGCACAACAGACTACAGGCAGAAGTGTAGAATGATTGAAATGAAAATGCTTTCATTAGTTAAATCTATTAGATTTCTTCATTTTTCACGGTACTCATACATTTTTGTTAAATCTGCTCAACAAACTATTGCTTAATTTACCCCAAACAAAATTGTGTAAATTTAAATAACTGAACATCTCAAAAATGTTTAATTTTTCTTAGATTTAATTAAAACAACACATACATGTTTTTACTGATTAATAGTTACTATTACTTTCCTATTAGATACTAATTAACCCAAATCACAGTTTTTACAGTGTAGAGCTCCGATGCAGCCATAGGTATAGCTGCTTCTGACGGACTTGGTCAGCTTTGTTCACTTATTGGGGTGAGGAGTGGAAGGTAAGTGAGTAGAGCTATGCTGTAGAGATGAGACGAAAAATATATCAGCAGCGTTGAACACAGCGTGCTACTAAATTGCATTTTAATTACTAACTCTCTGCCAATTTACTCTTTGACAACTTAAAAGGTATTAAAAATAAGAATTAATGATACATTTCAAAACTTCAGCACTCCGTAGGAATGTGAAGAAGACCTGGAAAGTTTGCAATATTTTAAAATTAAAACTACAATTAAATGAAATAATTAATGAGAGAACAAAATTTCTGATGCAAAGGCTGTGATTGGGGAACTTTGAACATGGTTATAAATCTGGAACATTCCTTGTTAACCAGCTAACGCTAAATAGTAGGGGTGCAACGATAATCGTATCGATATTGAACCGTTCGATACAGTGCTTTCGGTTCGGTACGCATATGTATCGAACATTACAAATTTTTTTATTTATTTTATCAACTTTCCTTCTGACGATGCTGTCTGTGTTGAGCGCTCAGTGGATCTGCGCTCGACAGTGCAGCCTAGGCAGAGTAGTCGAACGCAGATTCACTGAGCGCAGGGCAAGCTAGCGAGACAGAAGTTAAGCTCTCCTTGCAACATGGCAAATTGAACCTCCCCCACCCTCATTCAGATCTGGCGTTTGGAACTATTTTGGTTTTCATGTGACGTATGACCCTGAAGGTAAGCGTGTCATGGACTAAAGTAAAACAGTATGTTGGATGTGCCACGCAATGCTCAATTACATGGGTGGGAACTAGTGCGTTAGTGCAGTTAGCTCATTAACGTGTTGGCCGTCCAGCCCCATGCACGGGCGATCCGCGGTAGCTCGTTAATGGAGATTTGCCGTGTTGTGGCGTTAACGTCATTTCAACAAGATTTACGCTGACAGCACTAGTGGGAACACAACGAATATGACTGCACATTTACGCCGACATCATCCTAGTGCAAAGACAAGTGGAAGCAGACAAAAACAACAAGCACGCATGCTACAAACTTGAGTCATTTAGACAGCCGTTAGCACATGATTCTCCTTATGGGGACCTGATATGTTTAATATGCTGCTGAGAATATAGCCCAGAAGAAGCGTATAGTATAGCTTTTATTTTGGAAAGAGCCATTTCTCTGTAATAAACTCTCTTTTCCAAAGATCAGTGATTCCTCAATCAGATACAGGGCTTGCAAAATTGCCTGCCCGACGTCCCGGGGCTAGCGATTTTTCCAGTCGGGCTACCAAAATCTATCTCTGCCCTGCCCGTCGGCCTATCGTAGGAAGGAAAAATATATGTCAATGCTTTTGCATTCTTTTGGAAATGTAGCTGGGTAATTATGTCATTGGCATCTGTGAGCCACTGTCAATATGTGACATATTGAAATCGCGTTTGAATTTGCACTTGTTTTTTGCTTTCACTTTGCAATCGCACAAACTGTGTATAGAGAGCGACAGCACTGATTGGTGAGTGACGATAATTTGCTCACCAATTCCTCTGACATCGTCTCATCAATCATTAGCTTACTATGCAAACATGACAAGTGAAATCTCCCGCAGCAAGCTTAAACATGTGAGAGGTTGATCGCGCAGAGAATCGCTGAGCTTATGTGAGTGCATCTGTAAAAGCAGCAGGATATATATTTTAGTTCTGCTGAGCCAAATAAGACAGGTCAGGGTGAAGAAGTGACAGCCAAAGAAAAGCTTACCACAAAACGGAAAAGTTATGACAAATCAGACTATAAGGCAAAAAGAAAGTGCAGCTTTATGGTTTCATGGACAACAGAATTTCTGTGGCTACAATATGACGAGCTAAATAACAAGGGCTGCAATTAAGTGGTCCGCAGGTGCGCATTCGCTGTCAAAATAAAAAACACGCACTAGATAAGAAGTTGCAACGCGTGTTTGCGTACATAAGATTTTCAGGAGGAGGACAGACATTTGTTTAGAACTCTTAAAGATGTCGAAGAAGCAAGCTCCTTTAAGCAATTACTGTGATGTTCCTCCACCTCCAAAGAAATGTCAGGAGTCCGAACCACAAAAGAAGCACGTATTCTCAGAAAAGTAGTTGCAGGAGGTGAGCTGGCTTCAAACAAATGATGAACGCACAGAGATGTGGTGCGGAATGTGCCGTGAAAATTTAATAAATGACAAATTAAAAAGGCATGAACATTTTTTTTTGTATCAAAAAAATATCAAACCGTGACACCAAAGTATCGAACCGAACCGAACCGTGAATTTTGTGTATCGTTGCACCCCTACTAAATAGCTAAAGCACTGTAAAACATATGCATATGGCGTTGTACTATATCATTATATTAATCCCTTTACTATAGTATTCTTTTGTTTTTATGTTTTAGTTTCACTCTGATTTAATGGTATGTGGCGGTGCAATGTAAAATAAAGCATCGGGAGCTGGGATGCTACATCCTGACTCCTGTATTCTTTGGCTTGCTACTGAATTGTGGACCTACGCACACATGCAGACACAAGGAGAGCAGTACAGTGAAAAGATGGATATGGAGCTGAATAAACTACAGGGTGGGCCATTTATATGGATACACCGTAATAACATGGGAATGGTTGGTGATATTAAAGTCCTGTTTGTGGCACATTAGTATATGTGAGGGGGCAAACTCCTCAAGATGGGTGGTGACCATGGTGGCCATTTAGAAGTCGGCCATCTTGGATACAACTTTTGTTTTTTCAATAGGAACAGGGCCATGTGACACATCAAACTTATTGGTAATGTCACAAGAAAAACAATGGTGTGCTTGTTTTCAACGTAACTTTATTCTTTCATGAGTTATTTACAAGTTTCTGACCACTTATAAAATGTGTTCAATGTGCTGCCCATTGTGTTGGATTGTCAATGCAACCCTCTTCTCCCACTCTTCACACACTGATAGCAACACCGCAGGAGAAATGCCAGCACAGGCACCCAATATCCGTAGTTTCAGGTGCTGCACATCTCGTATCTTCACACCATAGACAATTGCCTTCAGATGACCCCAAAGATAAAAGTCTAAGGGGGTCAGATCGGGAGGCCTTGGAGGCTTTTCAACTGGCCCACGACGACCAATCCACTTTCCAGGAAACCGTTCATTTAGGAATGCTCGGACCTTGCACCCATAATGTGGTGGTGCACCATCTTGCTGGAAGAACTCAGGGAACGTGCCAGCTTCAGTGCACAAAGAGGGAAGCACATCATCATGTAGCAATTTCAAATATCCAGTGGCCTTGAGGTTTCCATTGATGAAGAATGGACCCACTATCGTTGTACCCCATATACCACCAAACCATCACTTTTGTTGTTCCAACAGTCTTGGAGGATCCATCCAATGTGGGTTAGTATCAGACCAATAGCGGTGGTTTTGTTTGTTAACTTCACCATTTACATAAAAGTTTGTCTCATCACTGAACAAAATCTTCTGCGTGATCTGAGGGTCCTGTTCCAATTTTTGTTTTGCCCATTCTGCAAATTCTGTGTGCCGATCTGGGTCATCCTCGTTGAGATGCTGCAGTAGCTGGAGTTTGTAAGGGTGCCATTTGTGAGTAGCCAATATCCGCCGAAGGGATGTTCGACTAATGCCACTCTCCAGTGACATGCGGCGAGTGCTACGCTGTGGGCTCTTGCTGAATGAAGCTAAGACAGCCACTGATGTTTCTTCATTAGTGATATTTTTCTTGCGTCCACATTTTGGCAAATCCAACACTGAACCAGTTTCACGAAACTTAGCAAGCAGTTTGCTAACTGTAGCATGGGAGATGGGTGGTCTCGTAGGGTGTCTTGCATTGAAATCTGCTGCAATGACCCGGTTACTGCGTTCACCAGATATCAACACAATTTAGATCCGCTCCTCACGTGTTAACCTCTTCGACATGTAAATGGCTGTGAACAAAGAGAAACTTGTAAATAACTCATGAAAGAATAAAGTTACGTTGAAAACAAGCACACCATTGTTTTTCTTGTGACATTACCAATAAGTTTGATGTGTCACATGGCCCTGTTCCTATTGAAAAAACAAAAGTTGTATCCAAGATGGCCGACTTCTAAATGGCCACCATGGTCACCACCCATCTTGAGGAGTTTGCCCCCTCACATATACTAATGTGCCACAAACAGGACTTTAATATCACCAACCATTCCCATGTTATTACGGTGTATCCATATAAATGGCCCACCCTGTACATCGCAGTTTTTTGACGTGAACAGTAAACATGGACAAGACATGCTGGAGAAGCCCTTCACTGAAGAAATCACTGAGCATTAAAGATAAGGCATCAGCTCTAAACATTCTGGTTCTAAATGCTCATCAAAATCATCTGGGGGTATTGAAGCGGCATGAGCAAGAGCATTGGCAGAAGCTGCAAGAGCTTGTGAAACATTTGTAGAAAGGGAAAATGCCATCAAGGTTTCCAAAGCAAGATTGGAGGCTAATTTAGATGCCCTGCATTTTGAAAAGTAGGCAGCAGCTGCATTGCCCAGGTAGACACATTAAAGGCCGCAGGCTGCTGTGGCTCAGGAGGCAGAGCAGGTCATCTACTGGAAGGTTTGGAATCAAATGTTTGGTGGATCGATCCCTGGCTCCCCCAAGTCTGCATGCCAAATATTGCAAGATATTAACCAAAGCTGCTCTCTGATGCATCCATCAGAGTATGAATATGCGTAAGCACTTTAATCATAGAAGAAGATCAGTGAGGAAGAAAGTGCTCTTGTGAATGTTAAGTGCTTTGACTGCACCATGAACAAATGAAAACCAATATGCAGCTAGTCCCCTGATGAAGAGTATGCATCCAGTGCAGGTGTGATGGACATGGCAAAAACTTTGGCACATATAGAACTGGTCGGTCACAATTATCACAATTTGATGACTGTCCAGAAACCTACAGATCATGAACGTCATCTTTCCTTACCACAATAAAGGATTTAAACCTTACCACCAGTTAAGAGTTGGACTTGCTTGCAGCATTAGCCCCATTGTGCAGAAGCCGCCATGCAACTTGCAGGACAAATGGATTTCTCAAGGATCAAAGTATAAGGAAGAGTATCATATATCTTATCATCCCGTCTCTTTCCTTACTCAGTTTATCTGCCTGGTGGCAGATAAACTGCCTGGTGGCAGTTGGGATCATTCCTTGTCAAGACAAGGAATGATCCCAGCTTTGTACATCAAAGCAACTATTTTCCCAAGCTAGAGAGGCTTTTCTTAAAGCCTGTAAAATTCAGGAAACCAGTGTCGATGCAAAAGACTAATGTCTAGTCGGATGCAGATCAGAAGGTAACAGCTAACGATGAACCAGATAAATATTGTCCCATCCACTACAAGCCTCACCCACTGAGGAAATGCTGTGGCTTTAGATTGGAAACAACTGAAGATTAGAAGGCCTGCTTAAAAGAGCAACAAAATTGTTTCAGATGCTGCTCATCATCTGGACATCTTGCCCGCACCTGCAAAGCTGCATTAAAATGTGATGAGTCCAGCTATAGATGGAACATAACCCTGACAGACCCAGCAATGTTTGCATGCTTTTCAGCATTTACTTTTTTATTATTTCACAGTTGCTGTTACAACACTTCTCGGCTGCAGTGTCCCGGCTGCCAGCCACACATACACAACAACAACAATGCAACAGGGGCCAGACTCCAAACACTTTGGAGAATGTGAGAATGTGGATGAGGGTCTGGTTTCCAAATGAACCAACTAAAGAGGAAGCCATTTGCCTGATTAAGGGAACACAAACCTCTCTTGCAGAGTCTTATTTAAGCCTTAAAAATATCGTATCAAACAGCATGAATATTCTAAGAGCATTTCCAGCAGAAGACCACATGCAGGACATCAAGTGTCCAAGCCTCTCAGTTCACTAATACCACTTGGCTGACTGGACCAGCATTCTTAAATCAACCACACAAGAGCTCTGTTGAGCAGCAAAACATCTTCAGTCTTGTTGACCCAGAATCAGATAAAAAAGGTTCAGTCACACGTCACAGCTGTGCAGCTAGGGCTACGTTCACACTCCAGGTCTTAATGCTCAATTCTGATTTTTTTGATCAAATCCAATTTTTTTTGTCTGCTTGTTCACACTACAAATAAAATGTGACAGCAAACACACTAGTGTGAACCCTCAAAGCGGCCCGCATGCGCAAAAGAAGACATCACACACAACGCGCTCTGTTTAGACCCAGACCAAACAGTATTGTTTGACTGTTTCGGATTTTATGTTTTCCAATTTTGCTTTAAGTTATAAAGTTATTTTGTTATTTACATATGGCCTAATAATGATCCTTGTTGCTGTTTAAGAGAGGAGCGGTGCTTCAAAGGATAGTTGCAGATTTCTGTCAGAATCTGCAGATTATACAGTACAAATAAAATGTTCACATATCTCCAACATTGTCTTCCCAACAGTTTCACAGACATCTACACTGGATGGCCAGGAAGCGTTCACGATGTCTTATTGGGCGCTTCTCCGGCACTGGTAATTGGTGTCTGTCTCGTGTCAGTGATGTAAAAGACGGATTTAAAGGCGACATGAAACTGCCATGGTGCTGGGTCGTTGACCCAGCGTTTTGGGTTTTATATGATTATTTTCCTCTCTTCTAGTTATTCCGATTTTGGTATTCTGTGTCCTCCCCTTGTGCCCTGTTTGTGTTCTGGATTTCCTGTTTTATTTTGAAGGTCTGTGTGTGTTGTCATTGTGTTCAGCTTGTATCCTCCAGTCGTCTTTGTGTATTAGGATCAGCTGTTCTTTCCTCCTGTGCGTGATTACCTGATTACCTTGTGTGTGTGCATAGATAGTGGGTGTCGGTCTGTGCTCGTTGTCAGCTCGTCTGTGTTTCATGGTGTTCTGTTCCTTGTTTGCGTCTCTCTGCCCCTCACCCCGTTTTGTATGATCTCTGGTTTGTTATTTAGTTTTTCCAGTCTAGGTTTCTTCAGTTAATTGTCATGCCTCACTGCCTGTTCTGTCACTCCGTCACTTGGAAATAAACGTCACTAGCATCATCAATCTACTGCCTGCATTTTGGGTCCTCTTTCCCTCCAACACCACACGGCTCGCCTCGGCAACTGTGACACAAACAGCAGTCGCTTTCTAAAACATCAGATTTGTATCGGATTCAGTACCACATACGAAAGTGACCCAGGTCGGATTTAAAAATATCGGATTTGTGCTGTTCAAACTGTCATACCATGATCGGATATGGGTCGCATGCGGTCAAAAAAGTCGTGTTCGATGTGCTTTTGCCTGCAGTGTGAACGTAGCCTAAGAATGAGGAAAAGACAACAAGAAAATAAACACGCAAACAAGAAACACATTTTTTTTCCCATTCAGGGCAACTGTGTTGGTTCTTGGTATTAGTGCAGTTTGAAACATTTTTGATGCATTTTTCAAAAGTATATAATAACAACTGATAGTCGTTTTGCTAAATTTTCCATGTTTTTATTTACCTGACCAAGTATTGGAAATACTCAGCGAAATACTTAGGTCATATCTTTTTCAATTCAATTCAATTTTATTTATATAGCGCCAAATCACAGCAACAGTCGCCTCAAGGCGCTTTATATTGTAAGGTAGACCCTACAATAATACATACAGAGGAAAACCCAACAATCATATGACCCCCTATGAGCAAACACTTTGGGAAGGAAAAACTCCCTTTTAACAGGAAGAAACCTCCAGCAGAACCAGGCTCAGGGAGGGGCGGGGCCATCTGCTGCAACCGGTTGGGGTGAGAGAAGGAAAACAGGATAAATACATGCTGTGGAAGAGAGACAGAGATTAATAACAAGTGTGATTGAGTGCAGAGAGGTCTGTTAACACATAGTGAGTGAGAAAGGTGACTGGAAATGAAAAACTCAATGCATCATGGGAATCCCCGGCAGCCTAAGTCTATTGCAGCATAACTAAGGGAGGATTCAGGGTCACCTGGTCCAGCCCTAACTATATGCTTTAGCAAAAAGGAAAGTTTTAAGCCTAATCTTGAAAGTAGAGATAGTGTCTGTCTCCTGAATCCAAACTAGAAGCTGGTTCCACAGAAGAGGGGCCTGAAAACTGAAGGCTCTGCCTCCCATTCTACTTTTAAATACTCTAGGAACAACAAGTAGGCCTGCAGAGCGAGAGCGAAGTGCTCTAATAGGGTGATATGGTACTACAAGGTCATTAAGATAAGATGTGGCCTGATTATTTAAGACCTTGTGTGTGAGGAGCAGGATTTGGAATTAACTTCTGGATTAAACAGGAAGCCAATGAAGGCAAGCCAATACTGGAGAAATCTGCTCTCTCTTTCTAGTCCCTGTATCATGGATGGATAAAGCTGTGTGTTATCTGCATAGCAGTGAAAACCTATGAAGTCTATTAGATAGATATGACACAAACCACTGCAGTGTGGTACCTGTAATGCCGACAGCGTACTCTAATCGCTCTAATAGGATATTTTGGTCGACAGCATCGAACGCAGCACTGAGGTCTCGCAGGACAAGCACAGAGATGAGTCCACTGTCAGAGGCCATAAGAAGATCATTTGTAACCTTCACTAAAGCTGTTTCTGTGCTGTGATGAGCTCTGAAACCTGACTGAAGCCATTCCTTCAAATAAGCCATTCCTCTGCAGATGATCTGTTAGCTGTTTGACAACTACTCTTTCAAGGATGTTTGATATGAAAGGAAGGTTAGAGATTGGCCTACAATTAGCTAACACTGCTGGCTCTAGAGATGGCTTTTTAAGTTTAATTACTGCCAGCTTGAAAGCCTGTAGTACATAGCCGAATATTAGAGATAGATTGATTATATTTAAGATCGAAGCTTAAATTCATGGCAGGAGTTCTCTGAGCAGTCTTATAGGAATGGGGTCTAAAAGACATTAGATGGATTGGAGAAAGGAATTACTGAAGTTAACCCAGAAAGATCAATCAGAGAAAAAGAATCTAAATGAATATCAATGGTGCTGTAGATAATGTTACATCTGTGAGATGATTATGTCTTTTTTTTTCTCTAATGGTTAAAATTTTATTTGTGAAGAAGTTCATGAAGTCATTACTAGCTGTTAAAGGGATGGTTGGCTCAACAGTGCTCTGATTTTTTGTCAGCCTGGCTACAGTGCTGAAGAGAAACCAAAGCCCAATCAAGATGGTTTAGGAGCATAGAGTGAAGTCAAAGGGGCCAACAAGTGCTCAGTACTTTGTATGTTATATTTCATGAAAACTACCACATGTGCTGTAATATAAAGAGCTCTGTTCTTCTTCCAGTAGCTTCTGGAATCTTGATTTTAAATTACTTCCAGCAGATGTTGGGGCTGCTATCCCCATTTTAACATACTCATCTAATGGTATACTGCAGTGGGAGAAGGCAAAATTTGTTGAAACAAAGAAATTAAAAAATAAATTGAAGTCAAAATGTAAACTATTCATATTATGTATTATATTGTGTACTTTTTATGTCTATTATGCTGATGCTGTAAAATTTATGATTCTAATTTTTATGTTTTAGTTGGCTACACCACCAGTGATCTTGTGTTCATGTGGCAGTCTGACCCAGTTCAAATGGATGAGATTGCTCTCCCACAGTTTGACATCAAGCAAGAGGATATAAAATATGGAAACTGCACAAAGTACTACCAAGGAACAGGTTAGTAATCTGTAATTGAATTAAAAGACTATGTCCAATTTCTGTAAATTGAAATTTTATTATACTATGCAGGCAAAAACTAGTCTGTGCATGTATTACTTCTAGGCTAGGCTATAGTAACCCGTTATTATCAGGTCACTCTAAGAGCTTCTTGTAAAGCCTTCAGTTTGTTTAGAATGCTGCAGCAAGAGTACTGACAGGGACTAGAAAGAGAGATGATATTTTCTCCTAATTCCATCGCTTACTCTCAGGCTACCTGTTAAATATAGAATTTAAGATCCTTCTTAAATAAGGTCTTAAATAATCAAGTCCAATCTTATCTTAAATAAATAATAGTAGTATATTGTCACAGTAGGCCACTTCTCTCAGACTGCAGAATTACCCGAGTTTCTCAAAGCAGAATGGGAGGAAGAGCCTTCAGTTATCAGGCCCCTCTTCTGCAGAACCAGCTTCCCTCTCTACTTTCAACATTAGGCTTAAAATTTTCCTTTTTGACAACTCTGGATCAGGTGAGCCTGAATCCTCCCATAGTTACGCAGCAATAGGCTTAGGCTGCTTGGGGCTTCCCATGATTCATTGATTGTTTCTTCTTCGCTCACCTCATTTTCGTGTTCTGTGCATTTATCGACCATTATTATTTTTATTCATTAGCAGTGATTAAACATTATCGCTCTCTTCTAGTGTGTCTTTTGTCACTTCTACTCTCCCCTCCCCTAAATAGTTTCTTCCTGTTAAAGGCGAGTTTTTTTGTTCGCGTTGTCACCAAGTGATTGCTCATAGGAGTTGTCTGATTGTCGGGATTGTCTAAAAAGATAATTTGCCATTATTAACTACAATGAAAATAAGATAGTTTGTCTCAAAGTAATGCAGAAAATATTGAATATGAACAGCTTATCTTATCTATTTAAGATCTGTGTGTTTGAGTATTTAATCATTCTCTGTTTCCAGGATACTACACCTGTGTCGAGGTTATATTTACGTTGCGACGGCAGGTCGGTTTTTACTTGATGGGAGTTTACGCTCCAACACTGTTGATTGTTGTTTTGTCCTGGTTGTCATTCTGGATCAACCCTGATGCCTCAGCTGCAAGGGTGCCACTAGGTGAGTGCCACAAAAACACATTTTGCATTCTTTGTTTGAATCACTTTACATTTAAGTAAACTGTAACCAAATGTTTGCATTTCAGTGCTGGGTACCCTATACAGAGAAGTGTTTGGCCTAAGACTCCTCATGCTTAAATTTCAATACAGGCATTGATTATTTGTGTTTGCAGGTAACACAGCTGCTTCTTTATTCAAGACAGTTGGACACCTCAAAGGAAAAAAAACATACAAATCACTTAATAATTGTTAATTTCCACTTAGGTCTTGCATTGACCATGCTGGTTCATTGTCAATACATACTGGTGCAATTAATGGGACAATGAATTACGTTCTATTACTGTGCTTCCCTTTAAAATCTCAGCTTTGAAATAGGTTTCTTGAAAACAGCAGCTGAATTCATGAAAACACTAAATTTATGAAAAGCATTTGTCAAGAGTTTGTTAATTTTGACAGATGATTTTCGTTTAATATTGTCACCTAAATTCTTTTACTTTTAGTATAGTTTTAGTTAACCAAAAGTCATAAGATTATTGTTGATTAAATCTAAAGTTGATTCAGTTGACTAAAATATAAAGTGTAGAGGTCTCATGTCTTTCCAGTGAGAGTAGCTCCAAGGGTCAACCTTTTGCTGTGTTTTCATGAGAAACAAGGAGCATGGGAGAAAGCTGTACCATGTACTGAAAAGAAAGAAAAGCAGATGTAGATTAAATGTCTATGTCTAACCTTAATGCACAAGGATCATTTCTAAACTTGTCTCACCTGTCTCCCCAGCTTTATCGGTTCTGATTGAATCCAGTCTCCCCAGCAATGCCTGATCTCATGTTACTTTATATAAAATGGACCCCATTAAGTTCCATAAAGCTTGCCATCCAGATTTTAGAATAGAGAAATGGTATGGCATCTTTGTGTGTACATGAGCATATTCTTATTTGTTGTGGCTACGACTGTTACTGGAAGACAAACTGATAAATTTGTCATTTATCTGTGTAGAGCCATATATTTTGTTTCTTACATTTCACCTTCACAAAGCTACTGTAAAGCAATACTTATCAAACCTAGTTCAGTAATCAATTGCTATGAACATGTGGTTATTTCAGCATATATAGCATGTAATTCGGGCAAATATAAAGCAAATCTGACTATGCTGGCCTTTACAGAATTGTAATTGGATTAATAAGACATGACATCAACAAATTTAATAACAAGATGCATGTCTCAGAGGGGCTTTAACCAGGCCATTTTCTGAGAAACATCCTCTTCCTGATGTTAAATTTGTTTTCAAGTCCTATTGAGAGCATTATTATATGCATGCATGAGATTTTCATTATGAATCAGTACCTAATTTCAGTCAAGATTCCTCGTTGCTCTGTTCCCACAAAGACAGATTGAATATTGAATGATGAGAAAAAAAAGTGCTAGCTGTAACTGTAGACTGATCATTCACTTCTTAAAACTTTACCTCACTAAAACATATTTTAATACTACTGTTTCCCTCTGCTCAGATTGACATAATGATGCAGCCATACATTTAATACTGTGCTTGATAAAGGATCATAATGTTCAATTTACAGAACTCTTAAAGAAGGCATTCAGATGTAACTGAGTTGTAGCAAATGCGATGTTATATGTATATTCAATATGGTGTATTATAATGATCACTACTTTTAAAATTGAATCTCCTCTTTTTGATGTATCCAAGCAGAATTAAATGATCAGAAATCTCAATTACCTGGAAATGATTATTATAAAATGGTAAAATTAACATGTTAACGTCTGTGCTTTTCTAGGTATTTTGTCAGTGCTTTCGCTATCCAGTGAGAGCATGTCCTTGGCTTCAGAGCTACCAAAGGTTTCCTATGTAAAGGCTATTGATATTTGGCTCATTGCCTGTCTGCTCTTTGGTTTTTCATCCCTGGTGGAATATGCTGTAGTCCAGGTCAGTTCTTGCAAACAACCACTCACACTGTACTGTAAAATACATCTTGCTATATATAAAATATCTGTGTACACATAGCTTAGTTGGAAAACCTACTTGGGGAACAAGCCTTGGGACAAGATAACAATAACTGCATCAGCAATTCAACAAAATATTTGCATACTATTTTGCAGTGTAGAGGTTTCTGTCAGAGTTTAGGGTCCAGATGCAGATGTGCAGAGATGGAATTCTAAACAAAAAGCAAGCGTTTATTTTGGCTGCCGTTTGCTGTTTTTGCATATTTCTCCATCTCTGAGTGAAGTCCCCTCACAGTCTTTTGAGATGCAGCACCAGGCTTATAGCCTGGTTTATAGCTTGGTGCTGCAGCACACACACTGTCTATTAAACCGACCAGAATCTGTTTGTGCGTTTGCAGTTGGAGACTATCCCAGTTGCCATTGGTGAAGAGACAGGGTATACCTGGACAGATCACCAGTCTCTAGGCTATAATAAAAATGAAAGGTTTATTACTTAAATTCAAAAATAGTACCTAGAACTTTTCATTCATGTTTCCCATGGAAATAAGTTGACAGAACTTAAAAGGAATCCTAGTAATGGTCAACAGTGGCTAACACAGAGCACTGCAGTCAAGCGAGCCGACATCAATTTTCTTACACTGACTGCACTAAGCTTTACAGTAGCGCTTCTTCTTTGTTGCTGATTGAAAACACAGGCGCAAGCACACACACACACACACACACACACACACACACACACACACACACACACACACACACACACACACACACATACAAATGAACACATTCACTTTTTTTCTCTTCAGGAAATTAAGAGAAATTAAGCTCCTGCACCATTGTTTTCCTGATTGGGTGTTCATTTATTCTTCTTTTCAGTTTGGGTGGCAATGTTATTCTTCCTTCAGCTACTCTACATCTCTGTCAAGGTTGATTTCTATCGGCAGCAATATCCCACAGAAAATAAAGGACAATTATGCTCGACTTCAAATTCTCATCAGATTCCTCTTCTTGGACATCTCATCGCAATCCACTGCACAAACATAAGGACATTTCTGTTCAAATTCAATATAATATTACATAAAAATTTATCTGTGATTGTGGACATGAAATTGCCAGTTGACTCTTCCTCTGGGTTACCTTCTCTACATGTCTGCCAACAGGCTTATTTTAATAAATAAAAATGTACATAAACAATCATCTTCAATAGTTGACATGAAATTCAGTGGAAGAATGCTTGTAAATCCCTCCCTCTTTGGGATTTGCTGACCATAACCCATCTATTAGACTGTCTTTTAATCAATTTTAACTTTGGTTTTATCGTTCTTCTATTGAGTCTGTTTTATCTCTTTGTTTGGTGGCATGGTTTGGTCAGACCTCTGTCACAGAGAAAAACTCACTAAATCAGATTTTGCCTCTCTGTACTCTAAACAGGTACAGAGGGTGGCTTTATCAGTTCTTTATAATGGTTCCCATTCTCTACGGGGTGAATTTCAGTGTCTTCCCTCTGGACGGAGGTTTCTAGTTACAAGATGCAGGACAAAGCATTATAAAAACAGCTTTGTCCCTGCTGCTCTCACTAAACCTAATAAGAACTGTTTTTGGTTTGAGTCATCTTGTCTATTTACCAAATATGTGTCTCTCAGGATTAAATACGTGTGTGTGTTTTGTGAAGGGATGCCATATGCTATCTTTTTTTCTGTAAAACAAATTTACCTAAAGGTATAAATACAGTAACCTTGAACCTTGGAGGGGCTGAACTGCTGATCTTTAATAATAATATGATTAATAATAATAATAATAATAATACATTTTATTTGAATGTGCCTTTCAGAACATTACATACATTTTTAACACAATGTTATCACATTCCTTTGATGTGATGTGATCATATTGCGTTGACTGTATTGAGCAAAATTGTCCTTTAATTTTTGTGGAATATTGCAGCCAATAGAGATTAAACTTGGCACAGATTTACAGCAGTTGGATGACAGTAAGAATGTGTTGAAAGTTTCAGGTCAACTTTCAAGGATAATTTTTAATTTATTTTCGAATGTGCCTATGTGCTGTGTCTCAGTCCAGCTCTGTCCAGCGATTGATAAGATTTCAGCCACTTCTATCTGCCAGTGGTACATGCAGGGCCCGATCCTTCCATCATAATTCTTCTCCCTGCCTCCTCTTCTTTCTCAGGTTTCTGATGCCTGAGGTATTCACTAAGTACATGATCAGTTGTGGCTGTCTTTCTGATGTATTCATGGTTCTTTATTGTTTTTTCCTGAATTTTTTTTTTTGCTTTTATTTTTTGTGGCACTCGGGCCTCTACAGCCGAAGGTTTTGTTGTCTTGATGTCAGTGGCGTCACCTCCTTTGGCCAGCTGATTATACCAACCGGCAGGGTGTAGGCGGTGATTACCTGGATCTTTTTCTCCCCATTCAGCTGACTCCTCAGCACCTACCTTCTCTCTGCAGGTATTTGCTGGTTGCGGTTTTCCTAGTGGCTTCTTCATGGTTTCCATTTGCCTGTGGGATTCCAAAGTACTTGTAGCCGTCCTCAATGTCTGCCTTCTGCTAGTGCAATCCCCACAGTTCTGACTACCTTCCCTCTCTGCTTCTCCGAATGACATTTAGCTGTTGTTGCTTTATATCCTCGTGGTGTGGATGAGTGAATCGATGTCTCGTTCACCCCTGGCATACAACTTGATGTCATCCATTTAGAGGAATTGGCTAACAGTTGCTCCATTCCACTGTCAGTATCCATATTCAATCTTGTTAAAGGTATGGGTGATGGGTTTCATGCCTATGAAGAACAGCAGTTGGGACAGAGCATCTCCTTGGTACTTGATGGTGACTTGTTCAGTTGTCTTGAATTTGGCCTATAGGTTATAGCATTGTTGTTCAAATTACAAGGACATGGATGTGAACAGCTGTCTCCCTCAGGATAACCCTGGTTTGGGCCGTACAGTTTTATACTACAACAATAACAAGTACTATTATGGGTATCTTCTTCCGGAAGCAACGTGGCAGTCCTGTTGTCTCCTTATGAGTCTTCACTCTGTCCCCACCTCCTATCTGCTCCTTTTTCCTGGAATCACAAAGACAGACACAAAAACACCTCCCTGCCTAGCGCTGATCATTTTAATATTACTGATTCTACATGTCTAGTTCAGGACATTCTGTTCAGACTCCCTTCGGTCCAGAGAATATCCTTCTAACATTATCAAGTGTGATGTGTAAGCATGTTGCAAAACCCTCTGCGCTAAGTCAACTCTTCAATATTTCAGTCCAGACATGCCGCTGGATGAAGCTTTTGACCTTCAAACATGGAGCGCTAACTTGTTTATGAGCACACTGCATTGTGTATATAAAAACAATAAAACCAGCTTTGTTTAATCATTTTAAACCCTAACACTCTTTCTTTTTTACCAATTCCTTATGTGCCTGATCCTCTTAGCTGCTATGCGGCCTGACAGGAGCTTCCGTGTTGTGCTTTGGCAGGTTATCATTCCCTTCTGGGGATCCTTGGGGATCAGGACTGTCTGGCCTTCTGTCCTATTCTGGGTGTTTCTTATCTATTAGCAGCTAGTTCATTTGTACTGGAAGCTGCTTATGGAGTGCAGTTAGCTTCTTTAGCCAATAGGTGTGAATATATGACACGTGAAGGTCTGCCACTGTGACGGTTACTGGATCCTGTTCAAGGTGGTGCTGTGGTCCTAGCTTCCCTATCTACTGAGCATTGTTGTTATGAGCCCCATCCTTGATAATACTAATATTAATAATAATTAATAATAATCATTATTAATAAATTGATTTGTATAGCACTTTTTAAAAGATAGGCTTGCAAAGTGCTTCACATTTTGAATAAAAGTCACACACTGCAGATAAGTATGCATGTTAAAACATACTGTCACACCTTCATTTCAGCCTACAGGCAATTATGGTCTATCCTTCAAACTCCACCATTAACCACCGTTACCTTCACCCTCCACATCTTGTCGAGCTCTTCTCTGAGCCCTTGGTATTCCTCAAGCTTCTCGTGTTCCCTCTTTCTGATGTTGCTGTCATTGATGCCGCTACATCGATCACTACAGCCGTCTTCTTCTGTTTGTCTACCACCACTGTGTCTGGTTGGTTAGCCACCATCATTTTGTCCGTCTGTATCTGGAAGTCCCACAGGATCTTAGCTCGGTCATTCTCCACCACCCAGTCTCCCAGTTTGACCTTGGGACTTCCAGGCCATATTCGGCACAGATGTTTCTGTACACTATGCCGGCCACTTGGTTATGGCATTCCATGTATGCCCTGCCTGCTAGCATCTTGCACCCTGCTGTTATGTGCTGGATTGTCTCAGGGGCATCTTTACACAGCCTGCACCTGGGGTCTTGCCTGGTGTGATAGACCCCAGCCTCTATGGATCTTGTGCTCAAAGCTTGTTCCTGTGCTGCCATGATCAGTGCCTCTGTGCTGTCTTTCAGTCCAGCTTTGTCCAGCCTCTGATAGGATTTCTGGATGTCAGCCACCTCTGCTATCTGCCAGTGGTACATACCGTGCAGGGGCCTGTCCTTCCATGATGGTGCCTCCTCTTCCTCCTCATTCTTGGGTTTCTGCACTGAGCACACGGTCGGTTGGGGCCATCTTCCGGATGTATTCGTGGATGTTTGTTGTCTCATCCTGGACCATGGTGCTGACACTCACCAGTCCCTGGCCTCCTTCCTTAAACTTAGCGTACAGCCTCAGGGTGCTGGACTTGGGGTGAAACCCTCCATGCATGGTAAGGAGCTTCCTTGTCTTGATGTCAGTGGCTTCTATCTCCTCCTTTGGCCAGCTCATTATCCCAGCAGTGGAGCAGTGTGATATGACCAAAAATATTTATCACGAAATACATTTGAAAATTTGCGATAACGATATAACTGATGATATAATTGGCACTAGACAAAACACTTTACATCTCCACAACTTTATTAGTGCAAAAAAAAAAATCAATGTATTTTCACTTAAACAAGCAGCTGTTTTTTATGTGCATTAAAGTTATATAAAAATTTAACAGTGCAAATGCAAATTCCTTACTGACAGTTTAACCAAAAGGCATTTCCAGTGGAAATTGGCCGACATATCCTCAGCATAACCATTTATAATATCTACAAAACTTAAAAAGAGGTTATACACACACAATACGGTAATATTATGTTGAAGCACAGTACGCATCACTCCGCGAGGCTCCTGCCTATGATAGCTGTAATGCTCCGACAATCCATCAAGCGGTGTGGATTCATAGCTTAGCAAAGTTGCACTACAACATTTGACAGATTTTCGAGCGCCGTGTACCATATAAAATTGTCATGATCCTGGGTCCTTTTGACCCAGCGTTTTGTGTTTTCTCTTCGCGATTTTGGTTCTGTTCTCTAATTGGTGTTTACCCTGTTCCCCCCGTGTGTTCCTGTTTTATTGTGAAGGTCTGCGTCTTATGTGAGTGTTTTCAGTTTGCCTCCCTGGTCTCGTCATGTTAATCACTCCCAGCTGTGTCTCCCACCTGTGTGTAATCTCCCTGTGTTCTGAGTGTATTTAAGTTGTATTTTCTGTCTTAGTAATCGCTGGTTCGTCTGTGTTGTTTCCCCTCGGTCTCCCCGTATGTATTTCTCCGGACCTCCCTGCATCCTCATTCTGGTTTGTCTTATTAGTTTACCCAGTTTAGGTTTCCGGTTTCATGTTTTGTCGCCACCGCTGTTTGTACTTACACCCCTGTAAATAAACACTCACCTGCACCAGAGCTGCCGCCTTTTGGGTCCTTACTACAAATCCACACGGCTTGCCCCGCAAACCGTGACAGAACGAACCAGCCACCATGGACCCAGCGGCAGTCAATCCGTCCGAGGAGCTCCAGGATGACATCGGCTACAATGTGGAGATCCTCCTCGGGCTGTGGCTGGAGAATCCTCCGTACGAGCTTCGCCGCGCCGTGGAAGGTCGGCTACAATGTCTCTTTTCCGGCCTGCCATGGCTACTGAATTCACTTCCTCCGACCATACAGGCTTTTCTCCGGCACACACCTCACCTTCTCTCAGCCACTCCTGCCTCGCTGCCCGACTCGCCGGATGTGATCTTGCCCGGCCCGTCGGAGCCGTCTGCGGGGAGGAAACGCCGATCGCGCCGCAAGCGCGCCACCCCACAGCCGGACGTTCGGGCTTCTAAATCGCCGGCTGTGGTGAGTGAGGACTCTTTTTCATTTTCAGACTGCATGACTGTTCATTCAGGGGCTGCGTTTTGTGTGGCGGATGTCAACGCGAGCTGCTTATCGCCTGTGCAGCTACCGGCAGCTCGGTTAGCTCCCCCGCAGCCACTCTCAGCTCGGTTAGCTCCCCCGCAGCCACTCTCAGCTCGGTTAGCTCCCCCGCAGCCATTCTCAGCTCAGTTAGCTCCCCCGCAGCCAGTGCTACTCTCAGCTCAGTCTCCTGTGCCTCCTTCAGCTCAGTCTCCTGTGTCCCCTTCAGTTCAGTCTCCAGTGTCCCCTTCAGTTCAGTCTCCAGTGTCCCCCTCAGTTCAGTCTCCAGTGCCACCCTCAGTTCAGTCTCCAGTGCCACCCTCAGTTCAGTCTCCAGTGCCACCCTCAGTTCAGTCTCCAGTGCCGCCTGTAGCGCAGGCCCCAGTAGCTCCAGTGCCGCCTGTAGCGCAGGCCCCAGTAGCTCCAGTGCCCCCGCTACCCGTAGCTCTGGCTCCAGCAGTACCGGTTCCACTCATTCACTCCATGCAGGGAGAAAATTTAAGGTCCAGTCAGGGAGTTTCTCGCGCTTTAGCTGCTTCAGGCACCGTTCTGCACTCCAGGGCTTCCCCAGAGGCTAGGTCTCAGTCCCCAGCTGATTCTGGACCCCTGAAGATTAAGCAGCCCTCAGAGAACAACTCCGTGTCAGTGCTGTCTGAGCAGGGCCAGTGCTCAGCACAGCACCCATTGCCTTCATGTCTGCCAGAGGACTCCATGCCTGCTGGCTTTGTGATGGCTTCTGCTGGAGGGTCCAAGGGGCCCGTCCAGCCTTCATCTCGTGTCTCCGCTGGAGGGTCCGAGGGACCGCTCCGGCCTTTGTTTCCTGTTTCCGCTGGAGGGTCCGAGGGACCGCTCCGGCCGTTGTCTCCAGTCTCCGCTGGGGGGCCCGAGGAGCCCGTTCAGCCACCTGTCTCAGCTGGAGGGCCCGAGGAGCCCGTCCAGCCACCTGCTGCAGCTTCATCATCATCCTCGCCGGCTGCAGCATCATCATCATCCTCGCCGGCTGCAGCATCATCATCATCCTCGCCGGCTGCAGCATCATCATCAGCCTCGTCTGGTCCAGCCTCATCATCAGCCTCGTCTGGTCCAGCCTCAGAGCCTTCAGCCTCGTCTGGTCCCCCCGAACTGTTTGGACTCCTGTGCTGTCGGCCCCCTGGCCGGCCCCCTGAACTGTTTTGGACTCCTGTGCTGTCGGCCCCCTGGACTCTTCTGTTTTGGGCTCTGTTTTTTCCTGTGTTCTGGTGTGCTTCGTTTCTTTTGGTTTTGGGCTCGTTTTTTGTTTTAGTCTTTTGGCCTTCTGGTGCTCCGGTTTTGTTTTGCTTCGAGCCCTCCTTCCTGGGCCCCCGCCGCCCGCCCTGGTCGGGTTGTTTTCTGTTTTTTCTGGCTGTTTTGTTTCTTGTTGGGCTGTCTGGAGCCAGCCTTTGAGGGGGGGTACTGTCATGATCCTGGGTCCTTTTGACCCAGCGTTTTGTGTTTTCTCTTCGCGATTTTGGTTCTGTTCTCTAATTGGTGTTTACCCTGTTCCCCCCGTGTGTTCCTGTTTTATTGTGAAGGTCTGCGTCTTATGTGAGTGTTTTCAGTTTGCCTCCCTGGTCTCGTCATGTTAATCACTCCCAGCTGTGTCTCCCACCTGTGTGTAATCTCCCTGTGTTCTGAGTGTATTTAAGTTGTATTTTCTGTCTTAGTAATCGCTGGTTCGTCTGTGTTGTTTCCCCTCGGTCTCCCCGTATGTATTTCTCCGGACCTCCCTGCATCCTCATTCTGGTTTGTCTTATTAGTTTACCCAGTTTAGGTTTCCGGTTTCATGTTTTGTCGCCACCGCTGTTTGTACTTACACCCCTGTAAATAAACACTCACCTGCACCAGAGCTGCCGCCTTTTGGGTCCTGTTGGGGGAAAACTCTGTAAAAGACCCAGGAGAAATAAAGACACAATGAGACAAGATCACTTTTTATGCTTTAACGTGCACACGGGTAAGCTGTTCAGAACAACTCACAACGTGTACAGAGGCTGGGCACTTTTTATAGGAAAGACAGTGAGAACAGGATAAGAAAATACAAAACAGATAAAATAAACAACTCCATATGTGGCGCTAGTCTCGTCAGCAGAGAGCTGTGAGAGATAAAACAATCTAAAACAATATGTCCCAAAACAGTATGTCTTTGCTGAGAAAGTCTAAAAAGATAATTCTAAACTAATCTAACCATAGACAAAAGGGCATGCTTGCACATTTAAAAGAAGGTAAAGAAACATAGAATCATTTTTCCTGTAACATTCCCTCCTGTTTTAACTTATTTTAAATGTATACAACAATTGTCTGTGAAGGTTATTTATTAAGTATCTTAAGCAATTTTTTAATTTTCAAAATGTCAGCATAGCAGAAATGGAAATCATTTGGTCTAAAGAATAAAACAAAATAAAATAATAAAAAGAACAAAGAAAATCATAGTAAATGAAATAACAAGTGGAATAAACAAGAAAAAATAATAAAACTAAACTACAAAAAATAAAGGATAAAAACCTTATATTTAAAACGAAAACTACAAAAAATAAAAGGATGAAAACCTTATGTTTAAAATGATGAAAACCTTATATTTAAAATGAAAACTTCAAAAAATAAAAGGATGAAAACCTTATATTGTACCTGCATAAACTACTAATGTGTTAATCAGTGCATGATCACTTGACAAGTCATTTTTAATCACCACGTCATTCATTAGCAGTTATTACAAGTTCTCCTCTAACAGAATTGCAACGGGATGCTGTTCTTCTTGAGGCACGGCAACATAAGCAGTCATTGTAGTTGTTATCATCTTTGAAATCATTACTCTTAGACATGGCGGTGTAGCTGCTCCAGATGTGTGGTCAGTGACATATTTCTGCAGAATGGTCAAATTCTGCAAAGCTTCATAAATGTCTCCGCTTACAAACTCCTCCTTGTGATGCTGTTAGCAGGTCTAGAGTCAGTCTGTTCTGCAGCACCATCGTTCTGATGGCCTTCTGTTCTCCTGCTAAAGCCGGTCCCAGGGTCTTTGTCAAAGTTGATGCGTCGTAGCAGAGCATATCGGTTGATCTCCACATGATCCCGCACCTCGGCAGCTCCAATGCCGGGGATCAAGCTCTGTAAGAATTTCACTCCTCCTCAGATGCGAAACTCTGGTTCCTTTACTGCTTGGTGCCGTCCGTGCACATCCTGTCTGGTACTGAGTCTTTGTTTGTAGTGGCATCCGGTAGATAGGTGAGTAGGCAGCTCCCCCACTGCCCGCAATCCATTGTTCATCACACATACTGGCAGTTGCGCTGCGTTCAGCTTGTTCAGTAGAATTACATCAGGCAGTGGGTCTGAGACTTGGGGCCAGGTCAGTAGGTAGGTCTGTCCGGAACAGTTCACATTTGTGGGTGATGATGACCTCCAGGTTGCTTTTGCTGGGATGCTGTAGTTGGCCTTGGACCAAAGAGTACCGTAGCCTGGATGTGTTGCCAGGCCCAACAGACACCAACTGCGATCTTCAGGTATGCTGTACGGCCACAGGCCAGACGTCTGCGAGGATAGGGGCATATGGGTACATGCATAGCAGTCAGTTTTATTATTCCAGTGAGCTGTAGTGTTCATAAACTGCCACCAAAAGTTAGTGGCGTAGCCATGGGGAAACTTGGTGTACTGTCCTTTGTCATACAGTGTCTGCCTTTTCTTCATATTGCGTGACTTGTTGTCCCTCACGGAAGCAAAGATGAGGAGCCCGGCCATGGTCAGGGCCACTGCAGTTATTAAGAGCCACCACCTCATGACGACGGGACACACCCTCCTGTCGCGAGTAGACCCCCCGGCCAGGAAAGCTGACCCCTCCACCGGGCGAGATCACAACAAGTGGGCAAGCCTGCTGTCAGCTGTGTTTAGATGGCTTCACTGACTCGCCTGCAGTGACTCTGATGGATCCAGGATGGTCGTTCCGCAATTTTGCAAGCGGTCGGTGTAGTGAGGAGGACTTGGTATGGCCCCTCCCACCTGGGTGTGCTCCAGTTTTTCCTTTGGAGCACCTTGATCAGAACCCAGTCACCGGGCTTTAGTCTGCAAGACACTGGAGAAACATCATCAGGTTGTTGATTATGTACAATGATCTCTTTGTTTTCTAACAGCTTAGACATCCATTCTGCTAATGTGTTTTCTCTGATTGCTTTGTCTATTGGTTGACTGGTGATGGGCAGTGGGAACGGCCTGCCATGAATGATTTCAAATGGAGTTAGTTTATGGGAGCCTTGCGTTAAGCGCATCCACATTTTCACTAAACCCAAACATTCAGGCCACGGCCTTCCTGTTTCTGCCATGCATTTCCTGAGCCTTTGTTTTATAGTGCCGTTAGTTCTCTCTACAAGGCCTGCGCTCTGAAGGTGATAAGCACAGTGGTGTTTTATGCTGAAACCGAGTGCTTCAGAGACCTTAGTGATGACATCATTTACAAAATGAGTGCCGTTGTCTGATCGTATCAAACCTGGAATGCCATATGTGGGTATGAAGTGATTGCACAGGCATTTTGCTACTGAAATTGCATCTGCCTTTTTCACTGGATAGATTTCCGGCCACTTTGAGAACACATCTATAACCACTAGGGCGTATTTCGACCCTTGACATTCGCTTAGCTCAATAAAATCCATATGAATTGTGTGGAAAGGGTGAGGCGGAGTTGGAAAACGGCCTCTTTTTGGTCGCAGGTTACCCTGAGCATTATATTTTTGACACGTCATGCACGTTCTGACAATACAGGTCATTCCCCCCGATGACAAATGCGTACAGCCATGAGTCACTAATGCCGCCATCTTGTGGAGCGATTTTGGCAACACTGGCTTGCCATAACACATCATTAAATCGTTTGTCAGAACTGCACCGTGTTTTAGCCATTTTGCCTGCTCTGCTGTGCTTGCTGCTTTTTGTTCACTTTGCAACACATCCAGTGGAATCTGATGTGTGTTTACTGCCATCAATGTCATGTTTGTCTTTTGTGCCGCCTGTTTTGCTGCTCTGTCAGCAAAATTATTGCCTGTAGCAATGAAAGAGGCGTTGTAAGAGGTTGGCATGCTGAACTGGTTTTCCGGTTGGTGTAATCATTCCTCTGGTTTTCCAGATTTTTTGCAAAATGATGCACAGCAGAGAAAACATACTGGCTGTCTATATAAATGGTTATTTGTTTATCTTTGTGTATTTCACATGCGCAAATCACAGCTGACAGCTCAGCGCTCTGTGCAGAATATGAAGAAGAAAGTGGTTTTGCTTCTATTATTTTACTATCTGTGGTTACTGCGTAACCTACACAATTTCGGCCTGTGCTGTAAGGTCAAATGCTGTTCTCCTAGCTTCCACACTTGCTGATCATAAGGTGGATCTGGGCCTGGAGTTTGTTTAAATCTCAGAATGTTGTGATACTCGGTCGGTTTCTGGAAAGTGGATGTGGCGGGTGTCATTTAGCATGCACTCAGGTGTAATACCAGAAAAGAATGGCATGACTGCTATCTTAAGTTTTGTCAGAGCGTCTCTACCTAGCAAATTTACTGGACACGACGGGTCATATATGCATTTAATAAAGCACCTGCGGCCACTTGCTGTATGTACTAGTTCTAAAGGGGCAGTTAATTGTTGTACAGTTGTGTGGCCTGAAGCTGACTTTACAACTAATTTGTCCTTTGAAAACTGTCAGTTTAAGTGGCTGCCTCAAAACTGTTTTGCATTATTTCTCTGTGGCCTACTCCTACAATCTCGTGTGAAGTGACCTTCCTCTCCACGGTTCTAGCAGGCGTTGTCTCTATGTTATCTGCTGTTTCTGCGTGGCTGTCTGCAGCCTTGGTGTTTGTGACTTTGCTCGCCTCTCTGTTCCTGATAGCCACCTGCGAATTAGTGTTTTAGTCTGTTGTCAACACGTCAGCCTTATTTCTAAGTTACAGAATGCTTCTTCTTCTCCTTTTTTTTTTTTTTTTGGTTTGGGAGAATAGATGCAACTCTACATTTTCACTTAAGGCATTTTTAGATAATTTCTAGTTCTTCAAACAATTCATGGATCTCACACATTTCAAACTTTCAAGTTAGGGTTGTTTCCCATTTATACAAATATATATATATTTAACTTTGCATTGCTCACAGCTCATAGCTCACAGCTCTAAACCTAGGCATTTTTCAATCATATGCCTAATCACTATGTGTCACTGTGATTCTCAAGTATTGTCACAAGTTCGTTTAAATTCGTTTCCAAAACCAACAAAATAATCAAACAAAAACAAAAAACATAAACGTGTCAGGACACAAAAGAAAAAAGAAAAATGCTGCCACCCGAACAAGGCAGAAGTCTGCATATGTTGGCTTGTAATAGCATGCAGCTTGTAACATGGTAGACTAATGTGCCTGTGTTAATTCAGCTCCATATTATTGTGTGAAGTTGCACTGGGTTGGGAGTGGTTTTGTGTGTGTCACATTTTTGGTGAGCCAATGGCTGGAATGGGGTTGGACTAATTAGAGGCAGGTGTACTTGATTGCACTGATACACTGGTCTACTTATAGCCCACACTACAAACACTGCTGTGTTGTTTTGTCTCTCTGTGCAGGTATGTAATGTGATGAAATCAGATATGTTTGGGATGGATGGGTTTTGCCCTATGAATTTTATATTAAGTGTGTCGTTTTGTCTCTCTGTGCAGGCCAGGGCCTATTATATGCCACAGCCTAAAGGCAGCAGAGTTGCAGAGGCTTGAGTGACCACTGACTATATGCTTGCAGGGTGGTGGGTCTCCAAGGACAACTTCTAACCCTGTTAAAGGCAACATGTGGAGTGCAACTTGGCTGTGTGGCATAGCTGGCTCTGGCCTTGGGACTGTGTGTTTTTATACAATTCTTAAGTGGGACACTGGACTGTTTTATCTTTTATCTCTTGATATATTTTTTGTCAATAAATTATCTTTTAGAATTTTATTGACTGACATCTTTTTGCCCATGACTGAAACGGTTGGTCAGACCTAGAGTCTTTCTTTGGGTGTGTTACAGCAGCTTCTGCTCTAAAAGAAACAAATAAATAAAAAGAAAAGAAAATGTGTAACATGCTCATCAGCTTAGCAGTGTCTACATATTTAATTCAGCTTCTCAATCCTGTAGTTGTAGCTGTTGTCTACAGGGTTTTGCTTATTGGTTGTTATTATAGGTGTGCTCTATATCTCAGCAATGTGTCATTCTAGGATGATAAGTTTCAAGCTGGTCAAGTGCCTCTATGCACTTCATTAGTTTAGTTATTCTCTGTATTGTCTTCATCTCACATGTCATTACACTGAGTTTCAGCAAACCTTAAGCTTGATGCAGACTACTGCTTAACAATTATCCACCTCACATCATAACCGATTAAGGTGCCTCTTCATATTAATATTATGTCATTGTTAATATTATCCTCTTTGTCTTATATAACAGCAATAGCATATTATAATATTTTATCAGTGTGTACCACTATACTACTCCTGAGCCAATTTGTTAGTTAGGATCATCTTATTCAGCAAACAGATAATTTAGAATTCATCCAATCTGCGGTCACATTTGTTCTCTCTGTTGCATGGCGGACCAGGCAGTTCTATTATAATATATTATTTATATTTTATTTTGTATCCATCAAGGGCTTCAGATGACCTGCAGAATCATCCTTTTCCCAAGGTGGAGACAGTTACCTTTTCACACACTGTCCTTGGCTGAACAATGACACAGCCTTAATATACCTTATTTATTTTATTAAAATATTTTCGTGTGAATTATTTGCTTTATATTCATTTTATACATGCTGGGCATGGTCATCATGCCAACTGTGTTTCATTGTTAATATCACTTTACAGGTTGTTATCCTTGCTATTATTAATTTCAAATACTCTAAAGATAATTTCTACTGTAACTTTCCCTTTGTTCATCTTTATTTCGTACTTTTTATATTTATATCTACTCAGTGGGGTCTGTTTTCAACCCTTTTAAACTACTACAAAACTACTGTGATCTCTAGTTTTCACTTAATAAGGGATTATTATGTTCTTCCTGATATGGGTGTTGCTGCAGATGCGGCTGCAGGAGTGAGTGATGGTTTACTAAAAGGATTGTGGGAACTGCACAGTGTCTCATCTTCTGGTTTTACTAAACTGGCAGTTGAGTTCTGTTCTTCTGACTGTTTATATTTTGTTTTCTTAAATCTCTCAGTTTACAGACACTGTTTTTGTCCGGCGTCTGGACTTTTCTTTTCTCACCACTGCTCGTCAGCAGGAGTGAGTTTTAATTTCACTTGCTTGATTACCCATCTTATTTATGTATTTACTTATTTTTGTTTAAGTAATATATACACAATACAGCTGCTATCACCTTCGCTGGTATTAGAGACGAGAGTGGTTGCTCACACGCCCTTCTACTTTCGGACTATTTCCAAAAGCGGTGTGAACTTTACGAGACGGAACTCGACCGTTCTCTCAACTCACCAGCACGTCAGTGAATAGCAGTAAAAGAAAAACACAGTAGGAGCAGCTCAGTCTCTTATTGGACCGTGAAAATTCAGCTTGCTCCATTAATTAAAACAATACACACACACACACACACACACACACTCACATTCACAGCTTCGACGCGCGCGACCGGAACCCTTATAATAAGGGGAGCTCCCAGAGCTACTTACTCCCTAGACCCAGTCTAGACCCAGCTGGGGGAGCTACCCAGAGCTCCAAAGCTACCAGTCGACGAGCTTCCAAAGCTTCCAGTCGACGAGCTACGCTACCAGTCGACGAGCTTCCAAAGCTACCAGTCGACGAGCTACTTCCGCTATTTTAAATTCCCTGAATTCAAAATGCACTTTTACGCAAGATTGTGTCAGTGTGTCTGTATCTACCTGGTCAGTGTCGCCGGGTCTGGTCCACCTCGATCGGGTCCCACCACCGTGGGTCGCTTTCTAAGACGTTGGCCAAGACCCGAATTTAAACGCTCTTGGACTTTTATCACACACCTGGTGTGTGAGCTGTCGACAGACGAACAACGTGGACTGGTCACGGAGATGGGACACGATGGAGGCGCTCCGGCTGTCGAAGGACCAAGAAATGTTGGGGGAAAACTCTGTAAAAGACCCAGGAGAAATAAAGACACAATGAGACAAGATCACTTTTTATGCTTTAACGTGCACACGGGTAAGCTGTTCAGAACAACTCACAACGTGTACAGAGGCTGGGCACTTTTTATAGGAAAGACAGTGAGAACAGGATAAGAAAATACAAAACAGATAAAATAAACAACTCCATATGTGGCGCTAGTCTCGTCAGCAGAGAGCTGTGAGAGATAAAACAATCTAAAACAATATGTCCCAAAACAGTATGTCTTTGCTGAGAAAGTCTAAAAAGATAATTCTAAACTAATCTAACCATAGACAAAAGGGCATGCTTGCACATTTAAAAGAAGGTAAAGAAACATAGAATCATTTTTCCTGTAACAGGTCCTTACTACAAATCCACACGGCTTGCCCCGCAAACCGTGACAAAAATCATTTCAAGGTCAGTAAACACAACCAGAATTCATGCATACATTCATACATTCATACATAAGGCACATGGGATTATAAGGGGCACCAGTTCCACACCACTGAAGTTGCAGCATTTTTACAAACCAATTCTGGTTTATCCGTTTCAACCATCCGCCTTTGCCCTTCTCATTCTGTGTCGCCGCCACGCTTTTTCCACCATGTGCGTATGAAAACAAAGGCACTGCGCATGCACGTTTTACCCATATTCTATCGCGATATTTCATTTTCTTATCGTTGCCCAACATTATACCGGTATTACCGTGAACGGTATGATATGGCCCAGCCCTACCTAGCAGGGTACCTGATCACGGGCAGGGCGTAGGTGTTGATAGCCCGGATCTTGTTCTTACCATTCAGCTGACTTCTCAGGACTTGCCTGACCCTCTGCAGGTATTTGGTGGTTGCAGCTTTTCTAGCGACCTCTTCATGGTTCCCATTTACCTGTGGGATCCCCAGGTACTTGTAGCTGTCCTCTATGTCTGCAATGTTGCATTCTGGTAGTTTGATCCCCTCAGTTCTGACTACCTTCTCTCTCTTTGTTATCATCCAACTGTATTTCTCCAGTCTAGTCTTGCAGTCTCGGCTGACTACTTGGTCTACCAGTATCTGGTGTTTTGCACCTCTGGTATTCTTGCCAATCCCTTTCTGTGCCCCACTCATTGGGCTATTCATCTTAGCCGCTATGATGCCTGACAGGAGCTTCCACATGGTGCTGAGGCAGGTTATTGGTCCGTAGTTGGAGGGGACCTGGGGGTCCTTGAGGATCAGGACTGTCCGGCCTTTGGTTAGCCATTCTGGGTGTCTCTCGTCAACTAGTAGCTGGTTCATTTGTGCTGCCAGCCACTCGTGGACTGCAGTCAGCTTCTTTAGCCAGTAGGCGTGAACCATGTCAGTTCCTGGTGCTGTCCAGCTCTTCACACTGGAGACCCTTTCTTGGATGCCTGCCACGGTGATGATTATGGACCCTGTTGAGGGAGTTTACTGTGGTCTGCCCTCAGATCCACTTGCCACTGAGCATTACCGTTATGGGTTGCGTCCTTCTTCCATATGCTCTTCCAGTATTGTTCCCTCTCCAGCCTTGGTGGTGCTGTTCTCATAGGCTACGTTCACACTGCAGGTCTTAATGCTCAATTCAGATTTTTTGATCAAATCCAATTTTTTTGTCTGCTTGTTCACACTACAAATAAAATGTGACAGCAAACGCACTCTAGTGTGAACGCTCAAAGTGGCCCGCATGCGCAAAAGAAGATGTCACACACAACGCGCTCTGTTTAGACCCAGAGCAAACAGTATTGTTTGACTGATGGCCCTTAATATAAAGACTTCGGACTTTACGTTTCCCAATTTTTGCTTTAAGTTTTTTTCTTATTTACATAATAATGTAGATAACTTAATAATGATCCTTATTGCTGTTTTAGAGAGGAGCGGTGCTTCAAAGGATAGTTGCAGATTTCTGTCAGAATCTGCAGATTATACAGTACAAATAAAATGTTCACGTTTTCTTCCCAACAGTTTCACTAACATCTACACTGGATGGCCAGGAAGCGTTCACGATGTCTTCTCGGGCGCTTCTCCGGCGCTGATAATTGGCGTCTGTCTTGTGTCAGTGACGTAAAAGACAGATTCAATGCGACATGACCGTTCAAACAGCAGTCGCTTTCTAAAACATCGGATATGTATCGGATTCAGTACCACATACGAAAGTGACCCAGATCGGATTTGAAAATATCGGATTTGTGCTGTTCACACTGTCATACCATGATCAGATATGGGTCACATAGGGTCAAAAAAATTGGATTTGATGCGCTTTTGCCTGCAGTGTGAACGTAGCTATATTGTTCCCCTGCCACTGAGAGTACACCTTAGCTGGTTCTGTGGAGAACAGCTGGTTTATTCTCCTACCTTCGATCTCTCTAGTGTACCTCTTCAAGCGGCTGGCCAAGGCTGTGAGTTGTTTCCAAGGCCTCAGGTATGGACAGCTTGCTGTACTTCTTAGGCACCTTCTTTGTCTCATCTTTCTGCAGCTCTGATAGTTGGCTAACCTTCCGCCGTACATATATATATATATATATATATATATATATAGATAGATAGAATGACCGAGCTAAGATCCTGTGGGACTTCCAGATACAGACGGACAAAATGGTGGTGGCTAACCAACCGGACATAGTGGTGGTAGACAAACAGAAGAAGACGGCCGTAGTGATCGATGTAGCGGTTCCGAATGACAGCAATATCAGGAAGAAGGAACACGAGAAGCTGGAGAAATACCAAGGGCTCAGAGAAGAGCTGGAGAGGATGTGGAGGGTGAAGGTAACGGTGGTCCCCGTGGTAATCGGAGCACTAGGTGCGGTGACTCCCAAGCTAGGCGAGTGGCTCCAGCAGATCCCGGGAACAACATCGGAGATCTCTGTCCAGAAGAGCGCAGTCCTGGGAACAGCTAAGATACTGCGCAGGACCCTCAAGCTCCCAGGCCTCTGGTAGAGGACCCGAGCTTGAAGGATAAACCGCCCGCAGGGGCGTGCTGGGTGTTTTTGTTATATATATATTAGGGGTGCAACGATATTCGTATCGATATTGAACCGTTCGATACAGTGCTTTCGGTTCGGTACGCATATGTATCGAACAATACAACATTTGTAATTTATTTTATCAATTTTCCTTCTGACGATGCTGTCTGTGTGGAGCGCTCAGTGAATCTGTGTTCGACTACTCCGCCTAGGCTGCACTGTCGAGCGCAGATCCACTGAGCGCTCAACACAGACAGCATAGTCAGAAGGAAGAGCGCAGGGCAAGCTAGCGAGACAGAAGTTAAGCTCTCCTTGCAACAGGCATTGAACCTCATTCAGATCTGGCGTTTGGAATTATTTTGGTTTTCATGTGACGTATGACCCTGAAGGTAAGCGAGTCATGGACTAAAGTAAAACAGTATGTTGGATGTGCCATGCAATGCTCAATTACATTGGTGTGAACTAGTGTGTTAGAGCAGTTAGCTCGTTAACGTGTTGGCCGTCTAGCCCCATGCACGGAGCGATCGGCGGTAGCTCGTTAACGGAGATTTGCCGTGTTGTGGCGTTAAGGTCATTTCAACGAGATTAACCTGAAAGCACTAGTGGGAACACAACGAATATGACTGCACATTTACGCCGACATCATCCTAGTGCAAAGACAAAAACAACAAGCATGCTACTAACTTTAGCCGAGTCATTTAGACAGCTGTTAGCACATGATTTTGCATTCTTTTGGAAATGTAGCTGGGTAATTATGTCATTGGCGGTGAGCCACTGTCAATATGTGACATATTGAAGTCGCGTTTGAATTTGCGCTTGTTTTTTTGCTTTCACTTTGCAATCGTGCGAACTGTGTATAGAGAGCGACAGCACTGATATGTGAGTGATGATAATTTGTGCACCAATTCCTCTGACATCGTCTTATTAATCGTTAGCTTACTATGCAAACATGACAAGTGAAATCTCCCGCAGCAAGCTTAAACATGTGAGAGGTTGATCGCGCAGAGAATCGCTGAGCTTATGTGAGTGCGTGTGTAAAAGCATTTCAGTTCTGCTGAGCCAAATAAGACAGGTCGGGGTGAAGAAGTGACAGCCAAAGAAAAGCTTACCACAAAACGGAGAAGTTATGACAAATCAGACTATAAGGCAAAAAGAAAGTGCAGCTTTATGGTTTCATGGACAAAAGAATTTCTGTGGCTGCAATATGATGAGCTAAATAACCAGGGCTGCACATAAGTGGTCCGCAGGTGCGCATTCGCTGTCAAAATAAAAAACACGCACAAGGGTTAGGGTTAAATTTAAAAACTGTACTTTTGAGTTAAAATATATATTTATAATTTTAATAAATGACAAATTAAAAATGCATGAACATTTTTTTGTATCGAAAAAATATCGAACCGTGACACCAAAGTATCGAACCGAACCGAACCGTGAATTTTGTGTATCGTTGCACCCCTAATATATATATATAAACACCCAGCACGCCCCTGCGGGCGGTTTATCCTTCAAGCTCGGGTCCTCTACCAGAGGCCTGGGAGCTTGAGGGTCCTGCGCAGTATCTTAGCTGTTCCCAGGACTGTGCTCTTCTGGACAGAGATCTCCGATGTTGTTCCCGGGATCTGCTGGAGCCACTCGCCTAGCTTGGGAGTCACCGCACCTAGTGCTCCAATTACCACGGGGACCACCGTTACCTTCACCCTCCACATCCTCTCGAGCTCTTCTCTGAGCCCTTGGTATTTCTCCAGCTTCTCGTGTTCCTTCTTCCTGATATTGCTGTCATTCGGAACCGCTACATCGATCACTACGACCGTCTTCTTCTGTTTGTCTACCACCACTATGTCCGGTTGGTTAGCCACCACCATTTTATCCGTCTGTATCTGGAAGTCCCACAGGATCTTAGCTCGGTCATTCTCCACCACCCTTGGGGGCATCTCCCATTTTGACCTCGGGACTTCCAGATTATACTCGGCACAGATGTTCCTGTACACTATGCCGGCCACTTGGTTATGGCGTTCCATGTATGCCTTGCCTGCTAGCATCTTGCACCCTGCTGTTATGTGCTGGATTGTCTCTGGGGCATCTTTACACAGCCTGCACCTGGGGTCTTGCCTGGTGTGATAGACCCCAGCCTCTATGGATCTTGTGCTCAGAGCTTGTTCTTGTGCTGCCATGATTAGTGCCTCTGTGCTGTCTTTCAGTCCAGCTTTGTCCAGCCACTGGTAGGATTTCTGGATATCAGCCACCTCCTCTATCTGCCGGTGGTACATACCGTGCAGGGGCCTGTCCTTCCATGATGGTTCCTCGTCTCCCTCCTCTTTCTTGGGTTTCTGCTGCCTGAGGTATTCACTGAGCACTCGGTCAGTTGGGGCCATCTTCCCAATGTATTCTTGGATGTTCCTTGTCTCATCCTGGACTGTGGTGCTGACACTCACCAGTCCCCGGCCCCCTTCCTTGCGCTTAGCGTACAGCCTCAGGGTGCTGGACTTGGGGTGAAACCCTCCATGCATGGTAAGGAGCTTTCTTGTCTTTATGTCAGTGGCTTCTATCTCCTCCTTTGGCCAGCCTATTACCCCAGCAGGGTACCTGATCACGGGCAGGGCGTACGTGTTGATGGCCCAGATCTTGTTCTTACCATTCAGCTGACTCCTCAGGACTTGCCTGACCCTCTGCAGGTACTTGGTGGTTGCAGCTTTTCTAGCGGCCTCTTCATGGTTCCCATTCACCTGCGGGATCCCCAGGTACTTGTAGCTGTCCTCTATGTCTGTAATGTTGCCTTCTGGTAGTTCAATCCCCTCACTTCTGACTAACTTCCGTCTCTTTGTTACCATCCGACTACACTTCTCCAGTCCGAATGACATTCCAATGTCATTGCTGTATAGCCTGGTAGTGTGGATCAGTGAATCGATGTCTCGTTCACTCTTGGCATACAGCTTGATGTCATCCATGTACAGGAGGTGGCTGACAACTGCTCCGTTCCGTAGTCGGTATCCGTAGCCAGTCTTGTTAATGATCTCACTGAGGGGGTTCAGGCCTATGCAGAACAGCAGTGGGGACAGAGCATCTCCTTGGTAGATCCCGCACTTGATGGTGACTTGTGCTATGGGCTTGGAGTTGGCCTCTAGTGTTGTACGCCACATCCCCATTGAGTTCCTGATGAAGGCTCTTAGGGTCCCATTGATCTTGTACAATTCTAAGCATTCCAGTATCCAGCTGTGGGGCATTGAGTCATAGGCCTTCTTGTAATCAATCCAGGCAGTGCACAGGTTGGTCAGTCTGGTCTTGCAGTCTCGGCTGACTGTTCTGTCTACCAGTAGCTGGTGTTTTGCGCCTCTGGTATTCTTGCCAATCCCTTTCTGTGTCCCGCTCATGTATTGACCCATGTGCCTGTTCATCTTAGCCAATATGATGCCTGACAGGAGCTTCCATGTAGTACTGAGGCAGGTTATTGGTCGGTAGTTGGAGGGGACCGGTCCCTTCTTGGGGTCCTTGGGGATCAGGACCGTCCGACCTTCGGTTAGCCATTCCGGGTGTCTCTCGTTAACTAGCAGCTGGTTCATTTGTGCTGCCAGACGCTCGTGGAGTGCAGTCAGCTTCTTTAGTCAGTAGGCGTGAACTCCACCAACTCTTCATACTGGAGACCCTTTCTTGGATATCTGCCACTGTGATGGTTACTGGACCCTGTTCAGGGAGGTCGCTGTGGTCTGCCCTCAGATCCACTAGCCACTGAGCATTGCCGTTATGGGTTGCGTCCTTCTCCCATATGCTCTTCCAGTATTGCTCCGTCTCCAGCCTTGGTGGTGCTGTTCTCTTATTATTATTGTTCCCTTGCCACTGAGAGTACACCTTTGCTGTATATATATATATATATATATATATGTGCGGGATCTACCAAGGAGATGCTCTGTCCCCACTGCTGTTCTGCATAGGCCTGAACCCCCTCAGTGAGATCATTAACAAGACTGGCTACGGATACCGACTACGGAACGGAGCAGTTGTCAGCCACCTCCTGTACATGGATGACATCAAGCTGTATGCCAAGAGTGAACGAGACATCGATTCACTGATCCACACTACCAGGCTATACAGCAATGACATTGGAATGTCGTTCGGACTGGAGAAGTGTAGTCGGATGGTAACAAAGAGAGGGAAGGTAGTCAGAACTGAGGGGATTGAACTACCAGAAGGCAACATTGCAGACATAGAGGACAGTTACAAGTACCTGGGGATCCCGCAGGCAAATGGGAACCATGAAGAGGCCGCTAGAAAGGCTGCAACCACCAAGTACCTGCAGAGGGTCAGGCAAGTCCTGAGGAGTCAGCTGAATGGTAAGAACAAGATCCGGGCCATCAACACATACGCCCTGCCCGTGATCAGGTACCCTGCTGGGGTAATAGGCTGGCCAAAGGAGGAGATAGAAGCCACTGACATAAAGACAAGAAAGCTCCTGACCATGCATGGAGGGTTTCACCCCAAGTCCAGCACCCTGAGGCTGTACGCTAAGCGGAAGGAAGGGGGCCGGGGACTGGTGAGTGTCAGCACCACAGTCCAGGATGAGACAAGGAACATCCAAGAATACATTGGGAAGATGGCCCCAACTGACCGAGTGCTCAGTGAATACCTCAGGCAGCAGAAACCCAAGAAAGAGGAGGGAGACGAGGAACCATCATGGAAGGACAGGCCCCTGCACGGTATGTACCACCGGCAGATAGAGGAGGTGGCTGATATCCAGAAATCCTACCAGTGGCTGGACAAAGCTGGACTGAAAGACAGCACAGAGGCACTAATCATGGCAGCACAAGAACAAGCTCTGAGCACAAGATCCATAGAGGCTGGGGTCTATCACACCAGGCAAGACCCCAGGTGCAGGCTGTGTAAAGATGCCCCAGAGACAATCCAGCACATAACAGCAGGGTGCAAGATGCTAGCAGGCAAGGCATACATGGAACGCCATAACCAAGTGGCCGGCATAGTGTACAGGAACATCTGTGCCGAGTATAACCTGGAAGTCCCGAGGTCAAAATGGGAGATGCCCCCAAGGGTGGTGGAGAATGACCGAGCTAAGATCCTGTGGGACTTCCAGATACAGACGGACAAAATGGTGGTGGCTAACCAACCGGACATAGTGGTGGTAGACAAACAGAAGAAGACGGCCGTAGTGATCGATGTAGCGGTTCCGAATGACAGCAATATCAGGAAGAAGGAACACGAGAAGCTGGAGAAATACCAAGGGCTCAGAGAAGAGCTGGAGAGGATGTGGAGGGTGAAGGTAACGGTGGTCCCCGTGGTAATCGGAGCACTAGGTGCGGTGACTCCCAAGCTAGGCGAGTGGCTCCAGCAGATCCCGGGAATAACATCGGAGATCTCTGTCCAGAAGAGCGCAGTCCTGGGAACAGCTAAGATACTGCGCAGGACCCTCAAGCTCCCAGGCCTCTGGTAGAGGACCCGAGCTTGAAGGATAAAACCGCCCGCAGGGGCGTGCTGGGTGTTTTATATATATATATATATATGTATATGTGTGTGTGTGTGTATGTATATATGCACATTCAATTCAATTTTGTTATCTACAAATTTGTAGATATGATTTTCTCAAGTCAGACATTTGAGTTTGATTAGTTGGCATGATTTATATGTCAAGCGTTGAAATAAAAAGATTCCTTAATATATAGAGAACCCTAAAAACCTTTCAATTTTCTCTCCTTTCTTGTCTCTATTTCTCTTTTCTGTGCCTCACTCCTTTTTACTTTTGTTATAAAGGTGATGCTGAACAGTCCTAAACGGATCGAAGAGGAGAAAGCCAAAATGGCCACAAAAGAAAAAGCTTTGAAGGAGAAAGAAGGAAAGAAGCCTTTAACTAAACCTAACAACACCATCAATGGCACTGGTGGAACACCAATGCACGTCAACACTCTGCAGGTGATCACAACTTGGGTAACTGACTTCTAAAATCTGTAACTATAGTGTATTTTACATTGTTTGTCATAAGTGCACATCTATCCTTAAAAATCAATACAAGAAAAAAAGAAAATTTTTGAGTCTAATAAAGAAAAATATGTGCAGGTCAATACTTAAATTGTCTAATGCATATAAAGGAAATGGCAGGTCAAGATCACCTCAGGCTTCATGCATGCAGCAGTGAGTGAAAAGAATACTAAAAGTATGGATGTGCACAAAAAGCAAAAAATGATCCAGGAATTTTTTTGATTTATAAAGCAATACATGAGCATATATATATATATATATATATATATATATATATATATAGCGATTAGACATCATAGGATAACTGGATATACCACACTAATGAGAATGCATGGTTACTTTGTAACCCTGGGATTCAGAGTAAAAGACTACAGTGGCTTGCAAAAGTATTCGGCCCCCTTGAACTTCTCCACATTTTGTCACATTACAGCCACAAATATGAATCAATTTTACTGGAATTCCACATGAAAGACCAACACAAAGTGGTGCACACGTGAGAAGTGGAAGATTTTTTACAAATAAATAACTGAAAAGTGGGGTGTGCGTAATTATTCAGCCCCCTTTGGTCTGAGTGCAGTCAGTTGCCCATAGACATTGCCTGATGAGTGCTAATGACTAAATAGAGTGCACCTCTGTGTAATCTACTGTCAGTACAAATACAGCTGCTCTGTGACAGCCTCAGAGGTTGTCTAAGAAAATACTGGGAGCAACAACACTATGAAGTCCAAAGAACACACCAGACGGGTCAGGGATAAAGTTATTGAGAAATTTAAAGCAGGCTTAGGCTACAAAAAGATTTCCGAAGACTTGAACATCCCACGGAGCACTGTTCAAGCGATCATTCAGAAATGGAAGGAGTATGGCACAACTGTAAACCTACCAAGACAAGGCCGTCCACCTAAACTCACAGGCCGAACAAGGAGAGGGCTGATCAGAAATGCAGCCAAGAGGCCCATGGTGACTCTAGACGAGCTGCAGAGATCTACAGCTCAGGTGGGGGAATCTGTCCATAGGACAACTATTAGTCGTGCACTGCACAAAGTTGGCCTTTATGGAAGACTGGCAAGAACAAAGCCATTGTTAACAGAAAACCATAAGAAGTCCCATTTGCAGTTTGCCACAAGTCATGTGGAGGACACAGCAAACATGTGGAAGAAGGTGCTCTGGTCAGATGAGACCAAAATGGAACTTTTTGGCTAAAATGCAAAACGCTATGTGTGGCGGAAAACTAACACTGCACATCACTCTGAACGCATCATCCCCAGAGCACACCCTTGGCTAGGCAAGGGTCTGCCCAAGACCCCACGTTAAGCAAACAAGAGCTTTTCCATCTTCCTAATTGTCTGAATGCACCTGCTATACACTGTGAAGACCCAGGGAGCAGCCTAGCATAGAGCTACGTTATGGTCCGACCCAAGAGGGAAGTAACCACAGCCCGAGCTAAATGGGAATACGCTAAAGCCCACCAAGAACCAGGTTCCATGGGGGAACTGGGCATCCAGGTCTACAAGTTGAAAGTCACTGGGAACCGCTAAGAAACGTCAAGATTAGGATGGAGTCAGTCCCATAAGTGCTGGGGGACCAATACGAACTGCCTTGATTGCTGCCACCACACCTCCCATTGTAACTGTAACTGCAGACTTGCCCACATCCAGCTGGGATTGCAGGAACCGCAGAGTGGTGTAAAATATGGCCTCGTGGGGGTCCAACTGGTGGACTGCACACCAGGAGGCAACAGTCTTCAGTAGTAGGAGTAGGCAGCTCTAGTGGATGGTGCACAAAACTCCTGCAGAGTTTGCACCACTGGCTAAGGCAGCCCTAGGGCACAGAGCCTCTCTCTCTAAAGGGTCGGGCCATCTGCCTGAGCCCTGCAGGGAAGAGATGGATGGTCCTGCTCTTATGAGACTGGAGGTCCTTTTGGACAGGAAGCACCCATGCGGTCCAGTTCAGGAGCGGTGGGATTGCTGAAAACCATGGCATGTGAGGCCAAGAGGAGCCACCAGGATCCACTTCCTCTCTTCGTTCTGGACCTTTTTTCTGATATTTTTCTGAGTACATAAACCACTGACCGCAGACAATACCCCAGTAAGGTCCCCAATGCCACAGCAAGGTTTCACTGAGCGTGTCATGACCCCTTGACCAATGTGCCAATAAGCCTGGATGCCCTCCCAATATTGTGGCCCAACTCTGTTCTCTGGGAACTAGCTACTGGCTAAATACAAGACAAGTTGTATTTATCAGGGGAGAAGCACAGTCTCCAGTCAACGGCTCCCCTGGAGCTAGGGCTAGAGAGGAGCTGCTAAGAGGCTAATCTGAAATAAGCCACAATCAGGGGGAGGTAGAGACACCTACCTAGGCCCTGCTCCCCCCTCACACGTGAGGCAGCCACTTTCCCAACTGCCCTAGGCATATCAGAAAGTGGAGGGCCAGTGCACTTTTCCCCAAAAAACAAGAATGGGTCTCTCCAGTTTATGCAGGCAAGACAGAACAGTCTATGAATGACTGAGGACTTTCTCTGGCCAGCATAGCATGCTTGCTTATCGCTTAAAGGCAGCACATAATAGCAGAAATAGCACTTAATGTCTAACTTCACGGCACCATGAGGAATACACTGAGCTCTCTCTGCAGCCTGGAGACAAAACTCTCACTTGCTGGTCTGACAGTTTCAGACCTGAACCCGTGAGACCACAGGAAATACGCCAGAAGGATTACAGCAGGACACAGCGACACTGAGTGGGCAACTCATTAGACTGCGATAAATAGACTAGAGATAACTTCAGTCCAGCACTTGACCAGTATGCATTGCCAATTTCCATTTTGAAAATGTTCCTTTTGATGGATCAGATTTTCTGTAGTAGTGCACAAATTCTCCTCTTAAGTTTGTTGTAATAAATCCCAACTTACTTGGGAAGTGGTATATGCCTCTTCAGGTCTGGTTTTCTATGTCTATGTTTATTCATGAGACCCCTGGTCTTATTTCTCGAACGCTGTTTTTGAAAACTGTTTTCACACATGAATTATGGACACCTGGAGGAGAATCTGGACATGAACATTGTCTTAAGCCAAGTTTTGTCACTTGCTGCATATGCGTAACAGAGCATTCTATGCATTTAATGCATTCTCACTACTGCAAACGTTCTATTTGGTTTTAATAAAAGGTGGTGATTGCTCTATTTTCGCATTAGCTCATTCAGATATTATATGGACTCTATATATGGGAATTGATTAATTGTTGTCTAAGCCAACCAATTTGATTCTCATTCAAATGTTTAGAAAAGTTAAAGACTGTGCTACATGTGTGAAAATAGCTGAAAGGCTCCATGTAACACCCTAGAGGGAAATTTCATTTCAAATCATCAAATTTTTAGAACATTTTAATTCATTAATTCAAACAATGCCAGAGATTTCAGTGTGCAACAAAATGGCCTGAAACTGGCCATTTTTCAAAGAAAAAAAATATCTTGATAAGTATTTTGAAATATAAAGATAAAACCCCACCGCACTCATTATATATGTTATGTATGTGTCATAAATTTTTTATGCAAATGAGAGACTATTTAGCAAAAGGCCTGTCTCTGTTTGAGATGGAATGACTTAATAGCAATATCTGTTTTATAAGAGCAAAAAGAAATCTATTAATGTTGTTCAGTCAGCATGTGTCTTTTACCAGGTCGTTGAAACCCGCTGTAAGAAAGTTTGCACTTCGAAGTCTGACCTTCGCTCCAGTGACTTCAGCATCGTGGGATCTTTACCTCGAGACTTTGAACTTTCTAACTTTGACTGTTATGGTAAACCAGTTGAAGTTACAGGGGCCCTCAAATCCCAAAACAAAGCCAACAAGAAACCACCACCACCTAAACCTGTCATACCGGCAGCTGCTAAGCGCATTGATCTTTATGCAAGAGCCCTTTTTCCCTTCTCTTTCCTCTTCTTCAATGTTGTCTACTGGTCAATCTATCTGTAAGAGGAAGAAGAAGAAAGTGATTTGTATCTTGGGTACAGAGCGGACAGTGCTGACATTAAAAGTACACTTTTCTTTGATAAATCATATAGTAAATTTATATATAGGTCATTCCATTAAAAAAAAATCTGTTTAATCAGATAAAAGTTCCCACCTTACTCTGTCAGAAACAGCTTTCATGTACAATATTTTTAGTATTTTCAAGGAAGCAATGAATAATATTACCTTCATCCTGTCAATATTTTCCAAGGTACATGGATGCTTGAAATTTCATTTGTAAGTGTCAACTCAACCTATGGGTTAGATATCGGGTTAAAGCAAGTTATATCATGGAAGGTCTCCTTTTTACCTACATTTTCAACCTGTTCACATCTGCTATACAGGTATACAACACAAAAACTGGTGGGTTGTTTGTTTGTTTGGTTTTTTTAACAATGGATATGTGCCATAAAACAAGCTATTGCAGAAATCCACCATATGTGATGAAATTAGAAATGCCTGCAACTAGAACATGTTTCCAACAAACTAACAGTAATCTCTGAGCAGTCTTACTCGTTCAGCAGTGTTGATGCTCCAAGGAAACCATGCCTATCACAGCTTTATTCCAGTCGATCAAAACAGACTGGAAACTGTCAGTTTGTCTGGTGTCAAAAATACAACCATTATGAAGGCTGGATTTATTATTGCCAGAAGTTCCTACACAAGATTGCACGTCGTTGCTAACTAACAACTCTTTTTTTCTGTTTAGAGCCATGTTTGCAAAGCTGCAAAAACCAGTGTGGTTCCCGGGTATAACTGCAAATTTTCACAAATATAAAACTTAGCGTCCTATTGCTTGAGTTCCCTTAAAGCCTGTATATTAAGTAGGCACTGCATGTTTGTCTTTGTGTAATACAGGACATTGTGCTAGTTATAACCTAAATTATGCAGTTTAAAATATAACTGTATCCTGTGCATTAGAAATAAATGCTTTTTATTGAGGGTAACATTACTGGTCACACTTCATGCTAAAGGTATAGTATTCTAGAGTGGCCAATGTGGATGAGAATCGAGAAAAAGAAGGTTCTCTACAAGAACCGGTTCCTAGTAGTCCAATTCCTTGGAATTGTTAGTCTGCCTGCCTGTCAATCCCGCTTATCAGTTCTGGCATGTATTCTACAATTAGCTGATTTCAGTTATGGAGGAGCAAATTGTAGGGCAGTTTCCAGCGTGGATACGAACATAATTTTTATTTTTATTGCAAAAAAAGGAAGTGCAAACTGCATCCAGGACAGAACAGGTTGTTGCTAATATAACAGCATGCAAATGCTAAGCTATCCAAGATCCCAGAGCGATGCTAAGCTGAGTGAATGCTGATCCCAGCCCATGGCTGAGCCATCACTTGTGAGCTGCCGTGAAGCCAGCTGCCACTGAACTTCATCCAGTAACAAACAGATGAGCAGTTAGGCTGCAGGCTTCGTTTCTACCTGTTTTTATTTATATATTTATATTTATTTATATATTTATATAGCCCAAAATCACAACAATCTGTTCATGTTTCTGAAGTAGAATCAACATGGAGATCACTTAAAAGTCTCTTTGTGCTTGTTTTCATTTTTTTTGTGCTGTAGGCTTTGTGTTCATACCTAAATACTAAGAGAAATATTATATGTGTCCTCATTAGGGCAGGGATTTGTGTTGATGTGTGGGACTGTAAATTCAGGTTTATATTGGCAAATGGTAATTATGAGACAATATGTTTTCGTTCATTTGACCGAGAAATGCAGTTATAATGTAACAAATAGTGTAACAAAGTACTTCCTCCTCCTTTTGAGTAATGACCCCTGATCGTAACAAAGAGTGGAAATACCTCCAACATCCACAAATATTTGACCCACCGGATGTAATTAATTTGCATGAAAGTAATGTCTTTGACATGGTGCTTAGAGATGTTGGTGACTCTGAAAATGAGAATGGATACGGGAATCGAATCGATAAGTGAAATCAATCATGAAATCCCATCCCTAGTGGCGAATAATAAATAAAATAAATTCCATGATGAAAATATAATCCAAAGGGAATAAAAAATGTAAAAATATTCTTCTGCAATTTCCCTGTTGTTTCAAGTTTGACAGTAGAAGCATGATTAAATTTATTTATATTATAACAGTCTTAATTTAGACATTTTATTGGCACCATATTGAAAAAAAAGAAACATTTTAATGTTTTTAATTAGATGCCGTGTTTTCATATTAAGGTAAAAAAAATCCAAGTCATATTAGATTCACGGCCTTTTTTTCATCACTGCGTCAGCGCAACAGAGCCAGACTGGAAGGCTGACACTTGTTACTAAGACTAATCTTTTTAGTGGTTGTGATTGTGGAAGTCCTGTGATCCTTGTGCTTTTAGATCTTACTGCAGCGTTTGATACTCTTGACCACAATATTCTTACCTCTCGTTTGGAACACCTGGTTGGCACCAAAGGTGCAGCACTGGATTGGCTTCGTTCATATTTGAGTGGCAGAACGTTTAGTGTTAAAGTTGAAAATTTGGAGTCCACCTCAGCCCCCCTTCCTTGTAGGGTGCCTCAGGGCTCAATCCTTGGCCCTCTTCTTTTTTCATTATACCTGGTCCCTTTGGGGTCTATTTTTAGAAAACACAAAATATCCTTTCACTGCTAGGCAGGCAACAGCCAAATTTATTTGCCTTTAGCACCAAATGGCCCAGGCTCCATCCAAATCCTTTTGAACGGCCTTGAAGATGTCAAAGCTTGGATGGCTCTGAACTTTTTGAATTGCAATGAGAGTAAAACGGAGGTGATTGTATTTAGACCTAATAATATTTCATGCAACCCGCTTAGAAATTGTGGTTGGCTAGGGTCTTATATCAAACAGCATGTGACAAATTTGGGAGTCATTATGGACTCAGATTTTAAATTGAACAAACATATTAGTTCTGTGTTGCAACAAAGCTTTTTCCAGTTGAGGCAAATAGCAAAGCTGAAGCCAGTTTTGTCAAAATGTGACATGGAGAAGGTAATACATGCCTTTATTTCAACATGGCTTGACTACTGTAATGCACTTTATGTTGGAGTCAGCCAAGGGTCTCTTGCACGTCTTCAGCTCATTCAAAATGCTGCTGCCCGCCTCTTGACTGGTACCCACAGGCATGAACATGTAATACCTATCCTGTCCTCTCTTCATTGACTTCCTGTTCATGACAGATTACTTTCAAAGTCCTAACGCTGGTTTATAAATGCCTTAATGGTCTTGCTCCCCCATACCTTTCCAAGTTGCTTCAGCCTTATATTCCTTCGCAGACCCTTAGATCAGCTGACCAGCTGCTGTTGGTTGTCCCAAAATCTAGGCTAAAACATAGAGGAAAACGAGCCTTTTCAATTATGGTCCCCAAGCTTTGGAATACGCTCCCTTTAAATATTAGACAGGCATCTTCGTTTCCTGTTTTTAAGTTGCTTTTGAAAACACACCTTTTTTCGATATTATGTGTATTATTATGTTTTTATGTGAGTGTCAGTGGTTTTATCTTGTGTTTTACCCTTTTGTTTCTGTTCAGCACTTTGGGCAAACCTTTCGTTTTTAAATGTGCTATATAAACAAATTGGATTTGGATTAAAATACACTGCTCAAAAGAACACGTTTTAATCAGAGTATAGCATCAAGTCACTTAAACTTCTGGGAAATGGATCTGGTCATTTAAATAGCAGCAAGGGTTTTTAATCACTATCATCTGCTTTGGTATTTATGAAAGTGAACCTGTTACCTAAAATTCCATTACCTTACATAAAATTTAACTTGGTACTGGGTACAGGGGGTAATCTACTAGTCGGACGATTGGTGTTTCGATTCCTGGCTGCACCATGTGTATGCCAAAGTGAGGAAGAAGAAACACTTCTATCATGGGAAGCTCCCAGCAGCCCAGGGCTATTGCAGTAAAACTAAGTGAGGATCAGAGTCACCTGATTCAGCCTTAACTATATGCTATATGGTAGAGAGGGTGTCTTTCTCCCAAATCCGAACTGGAAGCTGGTTCCACAGAAAAGGGGCCTGGAAAGTGAAAGGCACTGTCTCCCATTTTACTACCCTAGTAGTCAAAGGTAAACTAGCAGTCTGAAAACAAATGCTCTATTGTGGAGCCTGGGTCCTCAAGACCTTGTATGTGAGGAGCAGGATTTTGAATTCAATTTGGGATTTAACAGGGAGCCAATGAAGAGAAGCCAATGTAGTCCCTGTCAGGACTCTTGCTGCAGCACTTTGGATTAACTGAAGGCTTTTCAGGGAGTTTTCAGGACATCCTGATAGTAATGAATTACAGTAGTCCAGCCTAGAAGTAATAAATGCATGAGCTAGCTTTTGAGCGTGACTCTAAGACAGAATCTTTCTAATTTCAGAGAGATTGCCCAATTCGAAGAAAGCAGTCCTACAAATGTTTTTAATATGTGCATTGAAGGACATATCCTGGTCAAAAACGACTCCAGTATTCCTCACAGTGTTAATGGTAGGTCCACTACTAGTGCCCTGTAATTTAATGCCATCCATAGCAAGAATCTGGTTAGATACCATATTTCTAACATTCTTTTAGGCCACAGTAGAGTAAAAGAAAATTAGAGGTCATCCAGGTCTTTACTTTTATAAGAAATTCCTGCAATCTAATTGGTGTGTGCTATCTAACTTACTACTACGGATACTGCCAAAGGCAAGCATGGATAATGTAAACAGAATTGGTGTTAGTACACAAAGTGTGGCATCCATAACTAACGACTCTCCATTTACATAAACAAATTGGAGTCTGTTAGATAGATATGATCCAAATCCCTGCAGTACAGAACTTTTAATATCTTTAGCATGCTCTAATTGCTGTAATAAAATATTATGGTGAACAGTATCAAACACTGCACTGAGGTCTAGCAGGACAAGCACTGAGATGAGTCCACTGTCAGAGGCCATAAGAAGATCATTTGTAACCTTCACTAAAGCTGTTTCTGTGCTGTGATGAGCTCTGAAACCTGACTGAAACTCTTCAAATAAACCATTCCTCTGCAGATGATCTTGTTAAATGTTTTACAACTACTCTTTGAAGAATCTCATTAGGAACTGTCAGGAATGACAAGCGTGTGGGGCCTATATTGACTACTGAGTACCATGTTGAGTGGAAGGAACTAAATTCTGTCAAAATGAACTAGCCAGCACCATAATTTTTTTACTTCGATTTTCAGGGTGCGTTTGAATCCATATTTAGATCTGATGCATTTTCAAAGTGGTCCTTTAATTTTTTGCACAGTGTAACTATTAACTATTTGTTCTAGTGTGATCTTTTTGATACCTACATCTCACTAGAGACTTGACATTTAGGCTTATTGTCCCGTGTGCAATCCTATTACAAAACAAGGAACAATTGCTGCTGCTGAATATTTCTCTGTTATTTTTAATACACACATACATATATTGTGTTCTTTTTTTTCTTAATTTGAAAAACCGTATGCAAAATGCAAGGAGTTAATGTTACATAGCATAACATTACAGAAAAACTACTCCAAAGTTTAATTTAACAATTATTAGTTCTTATGACACCTTGCTTTTTATGAATAACTTCATGCTATCTGTACTTTGTAACATAAAGTGTAATCAGCTCAGTCAGTAACATTCCAGTATGTAAAGATATAATCATACAAAAGGAAGAAACTCTTCACTTAAAATGCCAAATAGAAAACTGTGGAGATGTGATTTAAATGAATGGGCAAGAACAGGAAAAGAATCAGAAATATTTCCATGTGGCTCTGACTCTGAATCAAATACATATATAGTAGACTGATGGCATTATGCAATATGTCAAATTTCACTAAAGATCGATGATATATCTTTTTGCTGGAGTGTTCTAACTAACTGCTAGAGTACTTTGACGTTAGATTGCACAGTTTTAAGTACCAGCTAAGCTTGACTGCCAGTTGCTAAATTGTTTGCTATGCCCTTTCTTAAAATATATATTGCCATGATATATATTTCAGAAGTACTGTCTTCCCAGCACTGCAAAGAACTTGAATCATTTTTGTGGAAGTGAATAAAATTTTCTTTTCCCCAAGAAGAGATGTGCTGTATTTGTTTTTTGCTTGTTTTTTGTTTGTTTGTTTTATTTATTTTTAAACACAAACAAAATAAACACAACGTGAAGCAGTTCACATTCTCAAAGAAAATGTACCCATGGTAACAATGGCAATAAATTCAAGAAGACAGCAAAACCATTTAGGTCCCCTAAGCCTTTTCAGCATCTTTTGTTTGTCCTTCAGTATTTTTAGTATAAGATCTGAAATTGAGCTCTCTTTACCTTATTTCTCTTTAATCTGTAGCATTTGGACTTTAGAGTGTTTTTGGCATTAGAAAACTGAGGTTAAGTAATATTTTTATTGTTAAAACAAAGCCAAATCCAAAACACTTCAGGCAGTGTGTAAAATGTAAACTACAGAATGCAGTTTAAACTGAGGAACTGGTCCATTTTAAGAAAAAATAGAGCTGCTAATCAGTCCTGGGTCTTCTTTGTCATGTTTTTTGGCTCATGATGGGCCAGATGTTTTCAGCTGCCAACAGGTCTGGAAGTAGGCAAACCAGTCCAACAACTTTTCTAATATGAAACCTTAGTGTTTTAGTGGATGCAGTATAGCGTTTAGCATTATCTTGCTGAATATCATGTATATGAATTATACATCTGAAAAAGGTGTAATCTGGATGGGCGCATATGTTATTCTAAAACTGTATATGGATTTTAGGATTGGTGGAGCCACCTACTCCCTTCTCTCAAAATAGATTACAATGTCATCTGCAAACACTATAATCCTATATTATATCCTATATTCCTGCCCAACCACATCTGTCAGGCTTTCCATCAGCAGTGCAAACATAAAGGAGCTCAGAGCAGATCACTGATGTTGTCCCACCCCCACATTGAACCCATCTGTAATTTCTCCCTCACACCTAAACACTGACTTTTTCTTTTCTTGGTACCCTAATATGTGCTTTCTCTAGACCCACAAAAATACAATGAAGCTCCTTCTGACCTTCTCTATACTTCTGCATCAACACTTTGACAGCAAACATTGCATCTGATCAGTGAGGAGCAATATAATGCCTACTGCAGCTCACTGATCATAACCTTTCTTCTTAACCCAGCTTTAACAGCTAGGTTTAAAAGTATGCTTCTTCTCCATTCTACATCCCAAATGTGTTCTGTTGGTCTGAGGTCAGGACTTCGTGCCAGTCAAATTCATTCACACCAAATCTGCTCATCCATGTCTTTATGGACCTTGCAGGTCCATGTTTGAACAGGAAGGGGCTATCTTCAAACATTTTCTGCAAAGTTGGGAGAATGAAGTTGTCCAAAATGTCTTGGTTAGAGATACTGGCCTAAATTACTGGATTGGATATCGGAGAGAAATAAAAAATGTAATCTGATCCATTAAATGTCACGAAAGCACCTCACAAAACTTGTGACATGGCGTAACTCGGCTCATAACCTTAGCACGTCGGAGCAGTATGGATCACGTGATAGAGCGGCTGTGGCGTGTGAGACCTGTCAGCGGTCTGGTTGAGCATTTGGAGCCTCGCTACCAACCCGGCATTTCATCTCCGACAAAGTTATCCCCGAGAGAAGTAAAGCAAGTGTGTAAGTTCATCTCTGAATGTTTGTAAAGTATTCCCACGTCAAGCTTAACAACCGATATATGGAGCGACTGCTTCTTCTCTCTCCCTCCCTTTCCTGCTGCTACTTCAATCATGAAACTGCTTAATGATCAGCTGATCTGCTTTTCTGTCGCGACTCCGTCTCTCTTGTTTGTTTATCGCCCACTTTGCACCAGAAAGAGGAAACCAGCGGATAAACAACAGCAGCATCTTTAACCTTGATAAGCTGTTGTTAGAATTTATTTAATATTACTTTCTACAGGGAGTGCAGAATTATTTGGCAAATGAGTATTTTGTCCACATCAACCTCTTCATGCATGTTGTCTTACTCCAAGCTGTATAGGCTCGAAAGCCTACTACCAATTAAGCATATTAGGTGATGTGCATCTCTGTAATGAGAAGGGGTGTGGTCTAATGACATCAACACCCTATATCAGGTGTGCATAATTATTAGGCAACGTCCTTTCCTTTGGCAAAATGGGTCAAAAGAAGGACTTGACAGGCTCAGAAAAGTCAAAAATAGTGAGATATCTTGCAGAGGGATGCAGCAGTCTCAAAATTGAAAAGCTTCTGAAGCGTGATCATCGAACAATCAAGCGTTTCTTTCAAAATAGTCAACAGGGTCGCAAGAAGCGTGTGGAAAAACCAAGGCGCAAAATAACTGCCCATGAACTGAGAAAAGTCAAGCGTGCAGCTGCCAAGATGCCACTTGCCACCAGTTTGGCCATATTTCAAAGCTGCAACATCACTGGAGTGCCCAAAAGCACAAGGTGTGCAATACTCAGAGACATGGCCAAGGTAAGAAAGGCTGAAAGACGACCACCACTGAACAAGACACACAAGCTGAAACGTCAAGACTGGGCCAAGAAATATCTCAAGACTGGTTTTTCTAAGGTTTTATGGACTGATGACATGAGAGTGAGTCTTGATGGGCCAGATGGATGGGCCCGTGGCTGGATTGGTAAAGGGCAGAGAGCTCCAGTCCGACTCAGACGCCAGCAAGGTGGAGGTGGAGTACTGGTTTGGGCTGGTATCATCAAAGATGAGCTTGTGGGGCCTTTTCGGGTTGAGGATGGAGTCAAGCTCAACTCCCAGTCCTACTGCCAGTTTCTGGAAGACACCTTCTTCAAGCAGTGGTACAGGAAGAAGTCTGCATCCTTCAAGAAAAACATGATTTTCATGCAGGACAATGCTCCATCACACGCGTCCAAGTACTCCACAGCGTGGCTGGCAAGAAAGGGTATAAAAGAAGAAAAACTAGTGACATGGCCACCTTGTTCACCTGATCTGAACCCCATTGAGAACCTGTGGTCCATCATCAAATGTCAGATTTACAAGGAGGGAAAACAGTACACCTCTCTGAACAGTGTCTGGGAGGCTGTGGTTGCTGCTGCACGCAATGTTGATGGTGAACAGATCAAAACACTGACAGAATCCATGGATGGCAGGCTTTTGAGTGTCCTTGCAAAGAAAGGTGGCTATATTGGTCGCTGATTGGTTTTTGTTTTGTTTTTGAATGTCAGAAATGTATATTTGTGAATGTGGAGATGTTATATTGGTTTCACTGGTAAAAATAAATAATTGTAATGGGTATATATTTGTTTTTTGTTAAGTTGCCTAATAATTCTGCACAGTAATAGTCACCTGCACACACAGATATCCCCCTAAAATAGCTAAAACTAAAAACAAACTAAAAACTACTTCCAAAAACATTCAGCTTTGATATTAATGAGTTTTTTGGGTTCATTGAGAACATGGTTATTGTTCAATAATAAAAATTATTCCTCCACCCTAGAGCTCCTCACTCAGCCCTTGTTATTTCACAAGCATCTCGTGTTCCTTTTCCTCATGTTGCCATCACTACATGTTGCTACACTATAGCCTTCTTCCTCTGGTCATCCACCATCACCATTTGTCCATTTGTAAAAGTCCCACAGGATGTTAGCTCGATCATTCTCAACTGCCCTAGGGAACGGGACTTCCGGGCCATGTTCTGTACAGATAATCCTGTGCCGAATGTGTTTCACTAAAGGATAATAAGTGAATGTCCACAATTTAAACTTTAATTGCAGGGGATTATACTAAAGCAATTTAGCAAATAGTAATAATGACAAAACAATAACCAAATCACTTAATCTATACTTATATAACTTACCTACTCTGAGCTAATGCTGATTTTGTTCTTATCTTTGGTGAAGAGAGGTTGGAGAGAGAATGAGCACAACCAGACCTAAAGTTGCACTTATCCCTTTGTTTCCAAGTAGATGATCATCTCCAAACAGCTGGCCATCCAGTGGAAGTATAATGTAAACCAAAATCCTTGTGAATTAACCACATAACATGGAAAAAATGAGATGCGATGGAAAGACAAAAATTACAAGATCAATTCACAGGTTCACAGATTGTGCTGCTGTTTTCACACTCGCATCCCTGCTGGAATTTTAACTTGAACCTCTTAGATCTAATCTTCTGAACTGCTCATCTCACAGAAGACAAAAAGGAAAGAACCCAAATCTCTATTACAGCCCACTTTTCTCCCCCCTCTCATGCTAGCCATCACATCTTCATATTTTGGTCATTCAGTCAAGCTGTTTACGTCTAATCATCCAGTGTCCACCCACACCCTATCTATCAGTCTCTGTTTATCCAACTTTAACACAAAGTTTAACCTTTAAAACCACTTTATTACATATTCTTTGTTATTTCTAGTATAGAGAGTTCACATCACATTTAAATATTCAGTCACACATGGATATAATTTATTCTGTTTCATTCAGTTTATGTAATTCAGATTTGTTTTTAGCACATTTTCACATGAACATTTATTGTAACATAATTCCTTTATAATTCAAATACAGAAGATAACACTTTCTTTTCATAATGTTTGTCAATCAACGTTTATTTATTTTTAAAATTTATTTTAGTCAACTTCTTTTATAAAATCATACATTTTGTGAGTCAGACATTCACTGAAATTAGTGGCTCCAGTGTGTCATGTTGACCCATCCTGCACCAAACACACATACATACACACACACACACACACACACACACACACACACACACACACACACACACACACACACACACACACACACACACACACCAAGGTCAGACTCTGTACAGGCTCTCAGTGAGGCCAGTTATTAGAATCACATTTATTGATTTATTATACTAGTTAACTTAAACATTTTTATTTTTATTTATTTTATTTCGATTCAACATGCCAGTATTGACCAATTGAACATATTTACATTTGCTGTGTTACAGTTTGATCAGTTTTAAGCGATTGCAGTAGTAAAACCTCATATAAATCCTGGTTCTGTGTTTAACAATTATTGTTCTGATTCAGGATTTTGTGTGACAACACAGTTATTGTCTTCCTGCATTCCTGGCTCATGTGCACACACGCACAATCACAGACACAATACTGAGCCATTAGAACATTTTCACTACTCAAACAACATTTCACATTTATATATAGATCTAACTAATTTTGATTTATCTTTGAGTAAGAATCCAAATGCCTTATTATTAGGACATACAGAAAAGCTCTGTTTTTGCACTTGGATCATTTTCAGTCACATAAGGCTGGATTTAAGATCTATATCACAGCTAACGGAGGGTACTCCGTTAGCTGTGATATAGAGGTAGCCGGGCGTTGGGTGGGGATGGCTTCAGTCTCTTTTTGCCCTACGTAACACGGCAATATATATAGACACAGCTGCTATACAGCAATGTGAAAATACATAGTAACATATTTAAAGGCGCATGTAATGATTACGATAATAAAAAAAAGACAGAAGGAAATCATAATTATAATGTATATAATATAATTATTATAATAGTGTTTAGGCACTGCTTAATGCAATTAGAAATTAGTTATTGTAAAAATTCCCAGTGTGCATCTGTTATGTTAGAATTTGTGTCAGCCTCCTCGAGCGGAGGTTTATAATAACCTCATGTGCAGCAGTCGGCTGCTCTCGGTTCTCTCTCGTGCTTCATCGGCATTCCTGGGCAATTCAGTGCGCGCGCCCTCAAGTCCAGCTTCAGCAGCAGCACGCGCACCTCAGGCGACAGGATCGCGCATCTGCAGAGCCCGACACGTTTCTAAATAACACCGGAATAACGCCATGAGATTACATCGTCTTTGATGGAGGTGATGTTTTGGTAGGAACCTCTATCGTAAGATGCTGTGGTGTTGTGCGAGGATCCTGAACACCACAATGAAGCTGCTATTTTTGGTGGCACTCTTATGGCGCGGGGCATTGTGCGGATCTCCGAGCGTCCAGATTGGTAGGATTTTTATATCTGTCGTCGCCCGATCGTTGTCATCCTCACCTTTCCTGTTCCAGCGTGTATTAAAGCTCGTCTTTTACCCGTTCAAACCTTTCCTTTTCATTGTCTTTTCGTGTCTTCTTTATTGGCCCGTGGGCCTCTCTCATCTCCATCCTCTTTATACTGCTGTCAGTAACGCCAGGCCTCGTGATTGCACGGCTGCTGCTGCTGCTGCAGTGTTCTAATTGAGTTAATACGTTCATCATTTAAATAGTAAACTAAATAGATCAAAAAATAAAAGGAATTATATGCGTCCCAAACGTCTTGCTAACATTGCAGCATTCCGTCAATCTGCAATTGCTCCTGTGTGCACAGAAGTCTTAATGGTGCTGTCATAGGGACAAGTGAAGATCTAAGCTCACTGAAACGCAGCACATGAGACTTATTTCCTGAACTGCATTTCTTGTTGGACCTATATCCATCAAGCCCTTAGTGGAAGTGGGTGATTTTCAGCATTTCATTAAAATGTTAGAATAAGCTATAATGAACATTACTGGTTGTTTGTGTAAAGTTTTCCATTATTACACTTAGTTAGCTTTCAAATCTACAGTATTTTATGCTATTCAGAGTTTTTCCTCCTCAGTCACATTACACTGCTTTTACATTTGAACTATAAATCTCATACTTTACACTTTACATACTTTACATTTACTTTACATACATGATGCAGTGCTGGAAAATCTTTTTAAAAAAATGTTTTTTAAATATCACAGCAGCCCTTTCTCTGTGGAGTAGGTATGTTTTTCCATCTGAACTTAAAATTTTGGTTCAGCTGGATTGTTTGGCTCGTATTTAGTAAGACAAGGTTGGAGTAGACTAAAACATACATTTATATTTTGAACAAATTTTAAATTATATTTGAAACTTTTATAAGACATTGTTGTACCAATTCTGTCTTCTGAGGACTGCATAAGTCTAAAAATGTAGCTTTTCACAAAAAGCTACTTCCACACCTTGGTTAAGGTTTATTAAAATTTATTAATGTAACTAAAATTCAGAAGGCTCGAATAACACGTTGCAAACAATAATTTCACTATGAGAGTATTGAAAATGTTACTTAAATATTTCTGGAAAATATGCAAACATTAGAAAAATATCTCTGTAATTTTTAAATTTCTGGCATTTTACAATATTATTTTTGCAAACATGAGCCTTTGGGTTAAAGGCTCATTCTTGTATCACTCTCTTCCACCCTAAAGAGGACTATGGATCACTAAGCATCACTCCAGTTCTTTTTGCCCTCAGCCCATGTAGTATGCTTCTGATGATGTCTGATTTAGGAGTGACATGGCATTAATAATGTGATAGCTATAGCAGGAGCGTGTCTAAAGAGGGGTGTTGGGTGGCAAAGGTTTTGCCAAATAACTGATTTTGTGAGACACACTACTTAAAAAATGGTAAAACACTTAGGATCTATCAATATGTTAAACGTGTTAGCTCACCATTTCCGTTACTGGTAGTCCAGAAGTCCAGCTCCCAAAGACAACAACTAACTGTGGCCATCAAGAGGGATTATAGGATTAAGACTGGCACTTAATGACACTTAAAGACTATATGGAGGCAATGAAAGGTATTTTCCCCAAAGTTTTTCCATTTTACTATATGACGAATTAGTCCAGCATTTCAAAGTATAAATGCTTGCAAAGATATGAACTCAAACACTGCTGATTTTGTAGTCTGGCCATTTGACAATATTTACTCTAAACCTGCAAGGGGCTCTTAAATAGAAAAAAAATCAATTGTGAAATAAGACAAAATTATACATTTCTTAAGCAGAGGGTTTGCTGACCTATCTATAATGGGCAGCTTATCTGCCACATCAAGACAGTTCCACAAAGTCTCCAGATGCTACTGCTGATATGGGTCTGTGAATGCAATCAGGCAGAAGAGAAGTATCTTTGGGCTGATTAAGGAATGGGAGCTTTAGAAAAATGATTATATATTCTAACCTAACGGAGACAGAGAAGCAGACATTATATATGTATACTTCAAAGGATTTATATTTCATGTGCTATGATGAAAACACATGAAATATCAATAGTAATTTAAAAAAAATTATTAATTTAAAGGGGAAGGAAGAAGAAGAAGAAGTAGTAAAAAATACTTAAAAATCTACCAAACTGTGCTGGTGCTTCCCATAGACTAAATTGTGTTTATTCATAGGCATGAAGTCCATTTCCTTATTTAACATCAAGCAAGTAATTTATATACTTAGCAATGAATAACATGGCCCCTAGAATAATAATGTAGTCTTGCAAGACCCAGCTGCTGTGTCCACATGACAGAATTGGTAGTCTGATGCTAATAAGACACAAACCCTAAATACCTCAGCTTAACACCTAACCCCTTAACCCAACTCTAACCACAATGCCACGGCTGCCAGAGGTAAGGCGAGATCAGAGAAAGGGTATGATAACCGTCTGAATAAATGCTGAGCATAAAAGTTGAATGAAAATATAATTTTCTTAATTTTCATGTTTAAGAATTTCAGGTTATTACCTTATTACCTTCCCTGGATTTTTAAAATATTTTAACTAGTGAAATCTCAGATATTGTAATGTATTTCTTTCAAATTATAGATCGAAATTAAGAAAGGGAAATATAAATGTCATACTTTTATCTTTAATTGTTTTTAAGGTATATTCAAGAATGGCCTCAGATTCCAATGTGCCAAAATGGCCTGAAAACTATGATATATGAAGGTAAAAGCACATATGTTCAAACTTTGAACCAAAAGATTAACATTTTTAAGCAAATCACAGATAGTGAATCAGAAAATGTTCTAAAAATGTATATATTTGAAACATTAAAACAACACAGCTTTATACCAACTTTGAACCAACTTCCACAGGTTGGATATTACAACCTCAAAAGCAGTCTCTTTATTTTCTGTAATGTGACCAGAGGCACCACCTGCAAACTGAACCCCAAGATGCTCTCTGATGCTTTCATGAGAGTGGGAATGTGTTTGAATACTACATAGAAAGAACTTAGGCACAGGAAAAAGTGACTGCATGAATGTGTGAATGCACCATGTTGTATAAAGCTTGTTGAGTACTCAAGTACAGTAGAAAAGCACTATACAAGAACAGTGCATTTACCAATCCTACTTTATGACTAGCCTATGTAAAGACGTCACACATTACCTTATAGAGGACTCCGTGCAAATCCTTGAAGCAGCATTCTGGACAGTAATTGAGGTATGACAGCATGTATGAACATTTCCATTTCACCTGAAGTTCTGGAATGCATGACTTGATGCCAGAGACAATCGTTCTAGTAGACAAACTACACAAAGTGTAGTGGAAATATTTGTATAAAGCTACTTAAAGACGCGCCCTTATTCCCACATGATCACCACTGCAGGAACCTCTGCATGTTTGATTTGGCACATTTTTATGCCAGATGCCTGTGTTGATGCAACCCGAGGGATTTGTCACCTCCCGGGATATAACAGGGGATTGTTCACTTTGTAGGCAAATGTGTAAACAATTACACTGTGGAGCCATAATTTAAAACATAATATTTCAGAAATATAGTATATTCTATACAATTTGTAGATTATAGTGTAGAATATCAGGTATGTGTACACATACAAGTAATTTAGCTTGTGTCCTTAACAGAGTAGACAAACAGACAATAGCAACATGACACAGAAAATAAAGCATATTTATATTTATATGTGCAGAGTGCAGATTCATCCATTCATTCTCTTCTGCTTATCCTTATGAGGGCCAAAGCCTATCCCAGCAACCATTGGACGAGAGGCGGGGTACCACTCTGGACAGGTTGCCAGTCTGTTGCAGACCTAAGACATAGATACAGACAAAAATTCACACTGTCATTCACACCTATGTGCAATTTAGAATCACCAGTTTACCTAATACCTCTAACTGCATGCAGCATACCCGGACAGAACCCACACAAACACGGGTAAAACATGAAAACTCCACATAGAAAGGCCCCGGCCACATAGTGGAGATGAAATCCAAGCCTTCTTGCTGTAAAGCAACAGTGCTAATCACTGTGCCACAGGTATATAATGAAATAAAATCATGAAATAAATGAGGTATGGATAACTGTCAATTATGTATACAGTATGTATTTCCAGATTTGTGAATATCCAGCCCTACATTTACTGTCACATTTGCACATATTGCCAATTTACAATCACCTGTTAAAATAATCCTGCTAAGTGGGGACTGTGGCACAACAGCTGAGTAACCACAGAGAACACGCACAGACATCCAAACTCCATACAGACAGCTAGATGGGCATGAGCTAATCACCACCAACACTAACATATCCTCCTTTCTTGTGTCCAGTAGGCTAGTTTATGTGTGTTTATTCTTAGATGGAGTCAGTTATGTCTTAAGTTTAAAAAAAATTTCTAGCCTTTGTTGTCTGGCAGCTTTTGCAATCAGAATTATGATCTGAATGCAGCGTGGTAACAAACACATTTTCTTTTCCAAGATGAGCTCTATAAATTCTCTCTTGGCTACTCTTGTTCATGTGCTTCTTTTACATGTTAAGTTGTTAATTTCTATGAACATTATTTCTGTTATTACAGTACATGTGTAACATAACAGTGTCAAAGCTGAAAAGTAGGAGAGAGAGAAAAAAAGGGCAGAAAATATATAAAAAGATAAAGAGAACAGAGAAGCAATAAATCGCCAAAAGCTGCAAGTTTAAGAAAAAAAAACATACAAGAAAACAATCACAAACAGCACCCGGAAGAGAAAAACAAATCAACCGTCTTGTGTTGTGTGTGTGTGTGTGTGTGTGTGTATGTTTATGTGTATGCATAAGGTTCCTGGCTCCAGAATTGTCTGTGCAGTGGGTGCATATGTTTGAGTGTATAATGCCCACTTGGAACATGTATAGTGTGTTCTATGGCGAGGTTTGTGTAAGTTGTAAGTTGGGACTTGCAACATTTTGATCGTATTTAAGCATATGTGTGTCCAGGTAACCTTAATGGAGAGATCTCGCTCCCATTTGTCAGCTGGGCCCTATTTCAGGAAGCCGGTTTAGAAAACTCAGAGTGAAAAACGATACTCAGGGTTGAGTAACCCCGAACTGTCCAACTCGGAATATTCGGTTTCAGAAAGGCTGATAACAATTAGTTCAATCAACGCGGAGTTGCTTTAACCCCAAGTTAAGCGCACGCACGAGGATACATAAAGCCCTGATTAGTGGAGCACAGATTAAGCGAGTCACCATGGAGACGGAGGGAAAGAAGGCGCGGTCAATGTATTTTACAGGCCGAAATTCTGATGGCAGCATATGCCGATAACATGCAAATTTTGCGGGAAAAAAGTAACGCAGCCTCAGCTGCAAAAGAAAGAGAGCATGCATGGCAAAACAAAGCCGACAGAGTCAATGCGTGAGTGTTAATTTAAACATTGATCTAGGGATTTCCACCCATTTAACACGTTATTTTATTATATTTTATTTTATTTTTTATTTCATACATTTTATTTTGTGATGTGATGTGAGCGCAGGTGCAACCCAACAGGCCCCAAACGTTCCTGGCAGCAAGTAAAAATGAAATATAAAAATATAGTCCAAACAGGTGAGGTGTAATTGTATTATGAGCCATAGTGCTTGGTCTGTTTGTCCGATGTAAATCAATTGCAGTTAGAGGCTACATTAATTTTCTTTCTGTAAGCACTTATTGAAATTATCTGAGCACATTACAAGTACATATTTGCTTACTCTGTATGCTCAAATGTGACCCGTTATAGCCAACGGAAAAAAAAAGTGGAGGCCCGAAAAACAGGTGGGGGTCCTCCTCCACCACCACTCACAGAGGCTGAGCAGTTGGCTTCCACATTTGTGATAATGTTGGCAGCATCACATATGATCTTCACAGTGCAGAGAACACAAATTAGCATCCATTACTATAATGAAATAATTTGTTAGTTTGAAATGCTACAGGGAACTATGTACCTGTACATTAATGCTGTGGAAAGACGTCCTGTTCACATAGTCTCCTTCATTTACTGAAGGAGCAATGATTGGAATGTGAGTGCCATCTACAGTGGGGCAAAAAAGTATTTAGTCAGCCACCGATTGTGCAAGTTCCCCCACCTAAAATGATGACAGAGGTCAGTAATTTGCACCAGAGGTACACTTCAACTGTGAGAGACAGAATGTGAAAAAAAAATCCATGAATCCACATGGTAGGATTTGTAAAGAATTTATTCGTAAATCAGGGTGGAAAATAAGTATTTGGTCAATAACAAAAATACAACTCAATACTTTGTAACATAACCTTTGTTGGCAATAACAGAGGTCAAACGTTTACTATAGGTCTTTACCAGGTTTGCACACACAGTAGCTGGTATTTTGGCCCATTCCTCCATGCAGATCTTCTCGAGAGCAGTGATGTTTTGGGGCTGTCGCCGAGCAACACGGACTTTCAACTCCCGCCACAGATTTTCTATGGGGTTGAGGTCTGGAGACTGGCTAGGCCACTCCAGGACTTTCAAATGCTTCTTACGGAGCCACTCCTTTGTTGCCCGGGCGGTGTGTTTTGGATCATTGTCATGTTGGAAGACCCAGCCTCGTTTCATCTTCAAAGTTCTCACTGATGGAAGGAGGTTTTGGCTCAAAATCTCACGATACATGGCCCCATTCATTCTGTCCTTAACACGGATCAGTCGTCCTGTCCCCTTGGCAGAAAAACAGCCCCATAGCATGATGTTTCCACCCCCATGCTTCACAGTAGGTATGGTGTTCTTGGGATGCAACTCAGTATTCTTCTTCCTCCAAACACGACGAGTTGAGTTTATACCAAAAAGTTCTACTTTGGTTTCATCTGACCACATGACATTCTCCCAATCCTCTGCTGTATCATCCATGTGCTCTCTGGCAAACTTCAGACGGGCCTGGACATGCACTGGCTTCAGCAGCGGAACACGTCTGGCACTGCGGGATTTGATTCCCTGCCGTTGTAGTGTGTTACTGATGGTGACCTTTGTTACTTTGGTCCCAGCTCTCTGCAGGTCATTCACCAGGTCCCCCCGTGTGGTTCTGGGATCTTTGCTCACCGTTCTCATGATCATTTTGACCCCACGGGATGAGATCTTGCGTGGAGCCCCAGATCGAGGGAGATTATCAGTGGTCTTATATGTCTTCCATTTTCTGATGATTGCTCCCACAGTTGATTTTTTCACACCAAGCTGCTTGCCCATTGTAGATTCACTCTTCCCAGTCTGGTGCAGGTCTACAATACTTTTCCTGGTGTCCTTCGAAAGCTCTTTGGTCTTGGCCATGGCGGCGTTTGGAGTCTGACTGTTTGAGGCTGTGGACAGGTGTCTTTTATACAGATGATGAGTTCAAACAGGTGCCATTCATACAGGTAACGAGTGGGGGACAGAAAAGCTTCTTACAGAAGACGTTACAGGTCTGTGAGAGCCAGAGATTTTCCTTGTTTGAGGTGACCAAATACTTATTTTCCACCCTGATTTACGTATAAATTCTTTACAAATCCTACCATGTGAATTCATGGATTTTTTTTTTCACATTCTGTCTCTCACAGTTGAAGTGTACCTCTGGTGCAAATTACTGACCTCTGTCATCATTTTAAGTGGAGGAACTTGCACAATCGGTGGCTGACTAAATACTTTTTTGCCCCACTGTATACAGCCAATCACGCCTGGGAACCGTGAGAATAAATGTAAAATTTAAGTAGTAGTTCAAATATCACCACATCATACATTAAGTTTTGTTCATCCTGATACCTGCAATTTTGTGGCATCCCTCTTTGATAAATCTTGTGGGTCTATGACCGGGGAACACCACAAACGAGTACAGGAGACGTTTCAGTGCAACTGTAACATTCCTGACTGCCCGACAGACGGTAGCCTTGGAAACGTGCTCAGCGTCACCAATATTATACAGAAAGCTCCCGTTTGCAAAAAACCGAAGTGCAATACAAATAATATGTACAGAACTGAGAGGATGTCGGCGATGTGTCACATGAGCAATATTAGGCCTGAGGATGTTATTCAAATGAATTATAGATTGTGCTGAAAAACGGTAACGTTCACACAGAAAATCATCAGGAAATGATAAAATGTCCGAACGCACTCTAATCACTCTCTCCCGGCGGAGAGCTCTGCGGAGAATTTGGGCTTCAACATCTACTGGCTCTTCAAGGAAGGAGCACGCCATGTCTGACACTTCCTACAGTCAGGTTTCCGACAAAGAGGCGGAGAAAGTCAGGGTTAGTTGAAGTAAACCTGCTAGGGGGCAGGTTAGCTTCACGGAGTGTGTCGTCATAGTAACTCACTCAGAATTAATCTAAACTCGCTTTGTGAAACCGAAAACCCAGAGTTTTCGTTAACTCAGGGTATACTTACTCAGAGTTTGCACTAAACCGGCTTCCTGAAATAGGGCCCTGGAAGTAAAATTGAGTCATCGATTTTTAACAATAACATTTTTTGATAACAATTTAGGGATACAAAGATTTAAAAATGCTCTTGCCCATGTATGCATTTCTAAGTTCAGCTGACGGCTGTTTTCTGTACGATGGACTTGCTGATATTCAAGAAATTTACTGTTGCTGATTCCATGATTTGATAAAAGTTCTTTGAATGAAAATAAGTTTTCTCTTGAATAACATGTTCTGGACACACATTTGGATTGTTTCAAATGGTTGTCAGTTTACATGAGGTAAAGGAAGACTTTGTTTTTTTTAGAAATTCCCAGCAGGATGTCCAACTCGAAGTGTTTCTGCAAAGACTTTTAAGGCAGTTATGATTCTTAACTCTAGAGCTAATAAAAGGCAAATCAGAGATTTTTAATTTTCTACAGAATGCTTGTCCTAGGTCCAACCATGGGTTGTCTACTGAGCTTGATTTGATCCAATTTGAAGAACAGCAATCTACTGGCTAAGAAGTAGTGATAAAAGTTCCTCATCCAAGCTGTATATGATATCTTACCGAGTCCTTATACCGCTGCTTGCACCATGACCAGCTGCTGATGGTAGCTGGTGAAAGCATCTCCTCGGTGATAACAGCAAATAAGCAACAACCTAACGCTCACAATCCAGCACACATTGCAGAAACATCTTTGTGCCCAGATATTGTGATAATGTCAGAGGCCTCAAGACAGATAGCTCTGATAGAATTGATGGTTCCTTGGAGACCACATAGAGGGCATTTGGAAGGTAGCTGGCCAAATGCCAGGGTGTTCTGGAAGAGTGTTGGAGGGTTAGCAAGCATGCCCTGTGGAAGTAGGCTGCAGAGGCGTCACCGGCCAGTCTCAAGGGCATGATCAACCTCGGCTGGGTCACCTGGGCGAGGGTGTAAGATGTTGTAAGATCCTAACACCTAATGAACCCAGGATACATCACTAATGATCAGTGTTGGGACTAACGCGTTATTAAGTAACACGTTACAGTAACTACGTTATTATCCGGTTGTTCAGTCTGACGTCACTAGCCGTGTCTGGGTCTAAACTCCGCTGCAGGTCCATATATCAAACGATCACTATGGCATTACTGAGAGTTGAAAAACTGTCTAAATTCTTTCATCTTTAATAAAAATGATCAGCGTTCTGCTCTACCAGGTGTAACAATTGAGTTTAACATCCAGGCATCCATGAAAACGGAATTTATGACATTTAACGGAGTTAGAAGTTAGCAGGAAGTTAGCTCGCTAGCTTCTATCTAAATACAATATAGCATGTCCTGACTGCGGGGTTTTGGAAACAAATTAAAACGTACAGCTCTGTTATCACTTCCAGCATAAATGAAGACAGAAAACTAAACAGCAGTGAGGTTTGTAGGGTTACTGAAGTTGGGCTAGCTGGTATATAATGATGTGCTACGTGACCGCTGGCGACACAGCTATGTTAGCATAATATAAACAAGCTAACTTTTTTTCCACTTGATAAAAGTTACCGTGAGTGTTCTCGGTGGTCAGGAACAAATGTAATCGCATGGCAGGATGCTGTAAACGGACCAAACTTCAGCCAGGAGAACAACTGAGATAATCCATCCACAATACGAGGTTAGTCATTCATATACTGCTGCATGGGCTGGGCTGTAGTTACATCCTAAGGTTTTAAAAACTGAGCTTAAATAAATGATTAGCGGTAATAAAAGCCGAGGGAGGTCAACAGTGATCGCTGACTGTTTTAGGAGCTTTTTGAGATCAAATAGAAGAAAATACATAACATTAAACATGTTAACAACACAAATGCCATATTAAACGCAGACTACTTTAGACCCGGAAGTAGGATTCGTCGCGTCATCACTGAACAACCGGATTCTGGTAACGAGCACGGTAACTAGTTATTATGCCAAAACCGGGAACGCGTTACTCGTTACTGGGATTTAGATGGGCTCATTATTCGTTACTTCGTGTGGTGGCTATCGTGGAGCTTCCACAGATTCAATAACATTAGCAAGTGGTGGAGGCCAGCAGGTGACTGGTGTCAAGCCAGCCTCCAATTCGAGACTTGCAGTCAAGCCAGCCTCCAGTTTGTTTTACGTTCCCTGTGTATTCAAAGTATTACGGGAATGGATGTGGAAACCGGATTTCAAAATAAAAGCCAACTTCGAGAGAATTAACAGATATGTTAAGAACATAATAACATATAATTTAGGCTTTTTTTTTTTTACAAACTCTAATGTTAGCTCTATATGACACAGCCTTGTACCCTAATTGTGCCCTGTCACTATCAAGGCCATCTTATTTTGGATTTCAAAGTAAAAGCCCTGTGAATCTTCATTTTTGAACTACTCTTTCAATGACTTAATAATGCTCTTAAAAGCAAAAGTCGTATTTCCAAATACTATTTGAACTTTATATCAACACTTTCCAACCACAGTCTTTTTACAGTGATACCATATCAATATCAAGTCAGTCTGATTTTGCCTTTCATAGTAATGGCCCTTTGAAATTGTCCATAATTGACTTAATCTTCTAACGATTCAAAATGCTCTAAAATGAAAAATTCTTGTTTCCACAGGGTAATTCCACCTTAGATCAACAGTATACAGCCCCACAGTGATACCATATCAATATCAAGTCATTCTGATTATGCCTTCCAAAATAAAAGCCTTTTTAAATTGTCCATAATTGACCTAACTTTCAGTGATTTCAAAATGCTCTAAAATGGAAATTTCCTGTTTCCACAGGGTAATTCCACTTTAGATCAACAGTATACAGCCCCACAGTGATACCATATCAATATCAAGTCATTCTGATTTTGCTCTCAAAAATAAAAGCCTTTTCAAATTGTCCATAATTGACCTAACTTTCAGTGATTTCAAAATGCTCTAAAAAGGAAAATTCCTGTTTCCACAGGGTAATTCCACCTTAGATCAACAGTATACAGCCCCACAGTGATACCATATCAATATCAAGTCATTCTGATTATGCCTTCCAAAATAAAAGACTTTTTAAATTGTCCATAATTGACATAACTTTCAGTGATTTCAAAATGCTCTAAAATGGAAATTTCCTGTTTCCACAGGGTAATTCCACTTTAGATCAACAGTATACAGCCCCACAGTGATACCATATCAATGTCAAGTCATTCTGATTTTGCCTTCCAAAGTAAAAGCCTTTTCAAATTGTCCACAATTGACCTAACTTTCAGTGATTTCAAAATGCTCTAAAATGGAAATTTCCTGTTTCCACAGGGTAATTCCACCTTAGATCAACAGTATACAGCCCCACAGTGATACCATATCAATATCAAGTCACTCTGATTTTGCCTTCCAAAATAAAAGTATTTTCAAATTGCCCGTAGACGACCTACTCGTTTAACGATTTCAAAATGCTCTTAAATTGAAAGATGCTGTTTCCACAGGATAATTCCACTTTAGATCAACAGTATCCAACCCGACAGTAAAACCATGTAAATTTCATGTTGGTCTGATTTCGCCTTTCAAATTAATGGCCCGTCGAATTTGTCCATATGTGATATACTCTTTCAATTATTTCAGAATGTTTTAAAAATGAAAATTGCTGTTTCAACACATATTGGGTTTTCATTTTGAAAAGCAAAATCAGACTCAATTGATTATGACAGAATTGAATCATAAAGATGATGTAAAAGGAAGCTGAAATTGCCACTAGGTTGTAATTGATAGTACGTTTATATTTTAAGTCTGTGGAAAGATGTCATGGTTGGTTTGCAAGCTGTTTTGTAATTTCTTTATTTAGAATGACATCTTTCCACAGACTTAAAATATAAACGTACTATCAATTACAACCTAGTGGCAATTTCAGCTTCCTTTTACATCATCTTTATGATTCAATTCTGTCATAATCAATTGAGTCTGATTTTGCTTTTCAAAATGAAAACCCAATATGTGTTGAAACAGCAATTTTCATTTTTAAAACATTCTGAAATAATTGAAAGAGTATATCACATATGGACAAATTCGACGGGCCATTAATTTGAAAGGCGAAATCAGACCAACATGAAATTTACATGGTTTTACTGTCGGGTTGGATACTGTTGATCTAAAGTGGAATTATCCTGTGGAAACAGCATCTTTCAATTTAAGAGCATTTTGAAATCGTTAAACGAGTAGGTCGTCTACGGGCAATTTGAAAATACTTTTATTTTGGAAGGCATAATCAGAATGACTTGATATTGATATGGTATCACTGTGGGGCTGTATACTGTTGATCTAAGGTGGAATTACCCTGTGGAAACAGGAATTTTCCTTTTTAGAGCATTTTGAAATCACTGAAAGTTAGGTCAATTATGGACAATTTGAAAAGGCTTTTATTTTTGAGAGCAAAATCAGAATGACTTGATATTGATATGGTATCACTGTGGGGCTGTATACTGTTGATCTAAAGTGGAATTACCCTGTGGAAACAGGAAATTTCCATTTTAGAGCATTTTGAAATCACTGAAAGTTAGGTCAATTATGGACAATTTAAAAAGGCTTTTATTTTGGAAGGCATAATCAGAATGACTTGATATTGATATGGTATCACTGTGGGGCTGTATACTGTTGATCTAAGGTGGAATTACCCTGTGGAAACAAGAATTTTTCATTTTAGAGCATTTTGAATCGTTAGAAGATTAAGTCAATTATGGACAATTTCAAAGGGCCATTACTATGAAAGGCAAAATCAGACTGACTTGATATTGATATGGTATCACTGTAAAAAGACTGTGGTTGGAAAGTGTTGATATAAAGTTCAAATAGTATTTGGAAATACGACTTTTGCTTTTAAGAGCATTATTAAGTCATTGAAAGAGTAGTTCAAAAATGAAGATTCACAGGGCTTTTACTTTGAAATCCAAAATAAGATGGCCTTGATAGTGACAGGGCACAATTAGGGTACAAGGCTGTGTCATATAGAGCTAACATTAGAGTTTGTAAAAAAAAAAAAAAGCCTAAATTATATGTTATTATGTTCTTAACATATCTGTTAATTCACTCGAAGTTGGCTTTTATTTTGAAATCCGGTTTCCACATCCATTCCCGTAATACTTTGAATACACAGGGAACGTAAAACAAACTGGAGGCTGGCTTGACTGCAAGTCTCGAATTGGAGGCTGGCTTGACACCAGTCAGGTGGATGAGGGAAAGGGAGGCAAGAGGACAGACCCGAAGCGGCCGCTGGTCCGAGAGTGTCAGGTGAACTGAACTTCAGGTAAGAAGTTATAACCTGCAGTCCATCTGGGTCAGATATAAACCAAGTTTAGTTGGAGTTTATTTTCGTTATGCTGACTTTTTCATACTGCGTGCTAGCTAGCATGAGGGAGTTTCTATACAGCTGGGTGGTGCTATGTTACTGATGTTGAACTTTGTTTTGTTCATAAGGTTAATTATTAGAGTTGCCAGACGTCCCGTAAAAAACGGAATCGTCTCGTATTCAGAGAAAATATCATGCGTTTCGTATTGAGGTGAAAAGGAACAGTTTGTCCCGGACTTCAGCGACAATGAAAAAGACACAAAGCTGGAGTTACTCTGCGTCTTTACGCTGCACAGCTGCCTCTTCTTCTCTCATCCTCTCACCCTCCCTCTCCTGTTGCTACTTTAATCATGAAACTGATCAATGATCAGCTGATCGGCTTTTCTCTCTTGTTTATTTATCGCCCACTTTGCGCCATGAAAGAGGAAACCAGCGGATGTCGCGGTAAACAACAGCAGCACGTTTAAGCTTGATCAGCTGTTGTTAGAATTTATTTAATATTAATTTCTAGTATCAGCTGATGTTTGCTGGAGCCACAGCTGTAAAGCTGCTGGTCATGATGTCGGTTTGGTTATGTGGTGAGAGGGAAACATGAAGATGAAACCAGGAGATGTCCTTACTGAATCATCAGAGCTGTGATGGAGAAACAGGTTTACCTTTTAGTTAACATGAATGAGTTGAAGGGAAGTTATGAACTGTTTCTGAGAGACAAATAACACCAGGATCCTTTTCTAAGTAGCTGACAGCTGGTAACTGTGCAGGGGCGGGTCTAGCAAAGTGTTGCCAGGGGTCCATGTAGGGCATTAAAAGGGAAAGGGGGGCACAAGGAAATACTTTCTTATTCTCATTTAAAATGTCTCACTTTAAAAAAAATAATTATCTGAGTCTTGCAACAAACAATTGATAGATTGATACATATAAACCATCAGAACAGTGTACATCACTGTCACAACAGCGTTTGTTTTCATTCAAAGGCTTTATGATATTTGCTATAATGGTGGGCCGGTCTCTAGTCAAAATGCCCGGGACGATTTTTTTGTCCCAGTCCAGCTCTGTATGCAGCTCATCTGCAGTCTGGTGTTACCTACATCTTCCTATTCAGAAGGCAGAATTTCCGAGTTCTGAGTACAATCGAAAGCACCGCGACTGCAGTTTTTGTGTTGGATGTAAAAAGCAGGCTAGGATAGAATCAGGTGGAAATGTGCACATTATTTTTTCCTTTCTATTGGTAGGTGGCACAGTGCACTTGTGGCAAGTAAGCAAGCTAGAAGACTGGCAATCTTGCTGGGTATCCAGTTACGGAAGCAACAGATTAGCAAGAGAATTTTGAGTAAAACCAAAGTTACTTTCCCTAGTAACTAGTTACTCTGAAAGTAACGAGTAACTTGAAGTAACTCAGTTACTTTTGATAGAAGTAACTAGTAATGTAACTAAGTTACTCATTTAAAGTAACTTACCCAACACTGCTAATGATGCATCCCAGCACATCCATTGGATGTGCATACATTTCTGAAATTTCTGATTTATACTTGCATTTCAAATTATAAAAATGATTCATTAGAGACATCATAGTAAACAAAATCACATTTTACCCACTCCGATGTTATGTTCTTTGTGTGCTTTTAGACCAGTTGTGGTAATACAGTATGTGGAAATGAAAAAAATAACTTCAGACATGTGAGGTTGTGTTGAAAGGAATGTTAAATGGCCTGTATTTATATAGCCCTTTACTAGTCCCTAAGGACCCCAAAGCGCTTTACATATCCAGTCATCCACCCATTCACACACACATTCACACACTGGTGATGGCAAGCTACATTGTAGCCACAGCCACCCTGGGGCGCACTGACAGAGGCGAAAGAAGGCAAGGTAAACCATTGTTAAAGGTGAAATACCGCAGAGAGCTATGTGTTATAAATCTACCTTCCACTTCTGCTACAGTCTTACTAATGGTAATGTTTATGTTTCTTTTAATTAACATCACTCTGCCTTTTTGTTTTGAGTTGTAACAGGACAAACGTGAGTGAACTGTGGAGTGGTGAATGTATGTACCGATTTTTTGGACATATGTCCTTTAGAGAGACAATGTCTGCCTGAGATAGATATCTCTGTCTCAGGCAGACTCTAGCTCAGAATTACTGATTAGTATTTCTATTGCTGTTCCTAAACCCAGACAACCGGGGAGTTCTGGGTCAGGAAGGGTTCCCAATGTAAAATATTTACCAAATCAAACATGCTGATAAATAATAAGATTTCCATATGGGATTGGCCAGCGCTTGGCTTAATGCATAGGTTGTCAGACAAGAGAGAGAGAGAGAGAAGGATTCTGAAGTAAGCTAGCTGAAGTGGTAGAAAGTTTCCCCATGTGGAAAAGACTGGTGATTGGAGCAGACTTCAGTGGACATGTAGGTAAATGGAAGAAAGGTGATGAGGAGGTGTCAGGTAGGTATGAAGTTTATGAGAGAAATGCAGAACATTTGAACTAATATAGAACAAACAAACAAAAAAGTAAATAACTCAATAAATATGAAAAAGGAGAGCCTAAACTGCTGAGATTCCATATCACATTATAAAAACATTTTGACGAATATAAAATTTAGCAATTGTTAATGAAGGATTGCAATTTCTTTGTTGTTGTTTTTTAAGACATAAAGTGGTAAAAATGTCCCTATCTCAACATGTTTGTAGCTAGAAAACCTGTTTCTCCACTTAGTTTTGTTTTTCTTTATGATCACGACCTTTTCTGTCTCTGTTTTTCTCAGGTGGTTTATTTCCCAGAGGCGCAGATCAGGAGTACAGTGCATTCCGAGTTGGCATGGTTCAGTTTGGGATGGCAGATTTCAGGCTAACTCCACACATAGATAACCTGGAGGTGGCCAACAGCTTTGCTGTTACTAACTGCTGTAAGTATTGATCTCTTCATTTTTAAACAAAAAAAAAAAGAAAAGAATTATTTTTATTGGGTCATTATTTAAAAGTCTAGAATAATACTTGAAATTTAAAAAAATACAAACATGGCAATATGTAGCAATAGTTGTGCAGTGTGCTGTGGCTGTTCATCCTAACCCTAAACCCTTCAATTCAGTTTTATTTATATAGCACTAAATCACAACAGGGAAACAATACAGAGAAAACAGAGAAAACCCCAACAATCAGATGACTGACAATGAACAAGAGCTATGGTGATACTGGGAAGCAAAAAACCCTTGTTAACAGGAAGAAATCTCCTGGAAGCTGAAGGCTCTGCCTCTCATTCTACTTTTAAATATCCTAGGAACCACAGTATGCCCACAGTCTGAGAGCAAAGTGCTCTATTTGAGTGATACGGTACAGTAAGGTCTTTAAGACAGGATAGGGCCTGATTATTCAAGGCCTTCCATGTGAGAGGAATGATTTTACATTTGATTCTGGATTTAACAGGGAGACACTGAAGTGAAGCCAGTATTGGGAAAATATGCTCTGTCTTTCTAGTCCCTTTCAGTACAGTATGCAGCAGCATTTTGGATTAACTGAAGGCTTTTCAGGGAGTTTGTAGGACGTCCTGATAATAATGACTTACAGTAGTCCAACCTAGGATTAATAAATGCATGAACTGGTTTTTCAGCACTCTTACAGGATGTTTTGAATTTTAGAGATATTGTGCAAATGGGACAAAGCAGTGCTACATATTTGTTAATATGGACATTGAAGGACATGTCCATGATTCTGTAGTTTAACTTATTGGTGTGTGTTATCTGGTTTCATGGATAGAAAAAAATTGTGTCCTCTGCAAGGCAGTGGGAAATGTTTTCTATTCCTTCTAATGATTCTGCCTAATGCAAACATATTATGAAATACAATTGGTCCTAGCATGGAACCCTGTGGAACTCCATAATTAACTCTTCATTTACATAAAAATTGAAGTGTATTAGATAGATGCCATTTAAACCATTGCAGTGCAGTACCTCTAATACCTACAACATTCTCTAATGATAAAATATAAGAAGGAATATAAGAAGATTATTTCTATTCTTCACTAAAGCTGTTTCAGTACTGTGACATGCTCTGAAACCTCAAAGCTGATACACAGGAATTTGAAACTGCAATTCTCCCACGGCCCTCAGTGTACACTAAAACAATATAAACATAAAAATAAAATGCAAGTCTTATGTACAACACAATGCAATTTTACATAAACAACAGTGTCCAACACAATCAGAGTGCTTTTTGGCAAGAGTTTGTGTGCAAGTGGGGGTGGGGCAGTCAGTGAAAAGGCGTCGGTAGAAGTCTGGGGGGGTTCAGAGGGAAGAGGTGAATGCAGGTCTGGAGTTCGTGTGTGTGAGAGTTGCGAGGGACAGAGCAGGGAGTGAATTCAGCATCCTAACAGCCTGATGAACGAAGCTGTCTCTCAGTCTGCTGGTTCTGGCTCAGAAGCTCTTCAGTCTCTTTTACGATGGCAGCAAACTGAAGAAGCTGTTGGATGAATAAGTGGAGTCACCTGTAATGCAGAGGGCTTTCAGGTGAAGCGGGTGAAGTAGATGTCCTGGAGGGAGGGAAGAGAAGTGCCCACAATCCTCTCCGCTGCTCTCACTACTCGTTACTTTGCAGTGCAGGAGCCATACCACACAGTGATGCTGCTCTCAGTGGTGCCTCTGAAGAAGGTGCTCGCAATGGGAATGAGGCTCTTGCTCTCCAGTTTGCGGAGGAAGTAGAGTTGCTGTTGGACTTTACTGACAAGTGATGCTGTGTTTTTTGAACAAGAGAAATCTTCTGAGATGTGCACACCCAGGAACTTGGTGCTGCTTACCCTCTCCACAGCAGCACCATTGATGGTTAGTGGGGTGTGCAGGGTGTGATGATCTCCTTAGTCTTCTCCACATTCAGGGCATATTGTTGTCACTGCACCACTCAGCCAGATGGTTAACTTCACTCATGTAGTAGGGCTCATCATTGTTGCTGATGTGACCTACCACAGTTGTGTCATCTGCAAATTTGATGAAGATGTTGGAGCTGTGTGATGGCGTGCTGTCGTGGGTCAGCAGACTGAAGAGAAGGGGATTCAGCACATATCCTTGGGGAGCCCCCGTATTCAGTGTTCTTGTGTTGGAAGTGTTGCAGCCGACATGTACTGTCTGCGGTCTTCCTGTCAGGAAATCCAGCAGCCAGTTACAAAGCGAGTTCCTGATCCCCAGCAGATCCAGTTTGTGAATGAGTTGCTGGGGAATGATCGTGTTGAATGCTGAACTGAAGTCTATGAACAGCATTCTGACGCATGAGTCTCTAGTGTCCAGATGTGTGAGGGCTGAGTGAAGGGCATTTGAGAATGCATCATCCGTCAAGTGGTTTGACCGGTATATGAACTGAAATGGATCCAGTTTGGGGGCAAGAGATGTTTTAAATGGATGCATGACTAACTGTTCAAAGCACTTGAGGGTGAGTGTGATCCGATGGTAGTTCTTAAAGCAGGAGGGAGGAGACTTCCTTGGTGAAGGAATGATGGTGGAGGCTTTGAGGCATGTGGGAACGACAGCCTGGCTCAGTGATGTATTAAAGATGTCTGTGAAGACATCTGTGAGTTCTGCAGCACAGTCCCTCTGTGCTCGTCCAGCTTTGCGAAATCCTCCTGGAGTATTGCCTTTTCACTTCTCTGATGCAGGTTTGCCCTTGCTGTTCTTAGGCTCACCTAATCCCCAGCTTTGAAGACTGCATTTCTCTCCCTCAAAAGCCTGTAGACCTCACCTGTGAGCCATGGTTTCTGATTGGCCTGGATAGTGATAGTCCTGGTCTCTGGGAAATCATCGATGCACTCTGAGATATAGGAAATGACAGTTTCTGATTATTCCTGCAGGTCTGTGGTGTTGTCACGTGTGGCGGCCTGTTTAAAGACTTCCCAGTCTGTGGTGGAAAAACAGTCTTCCATTGTCTCTGAGACCACATATGTACCTGCTTACAAACTGGTTTGGTGACTTTGACCAGGGGCTTGTATGCTGGAATTAGCATAACAGTTATGCCAATTCCAGGTAGGCAATTCAATTCAGTTCAGTTTTATATATATATAGCACCAAATTGAGGCGACTGTGGTTCAGGGGGTTGGGAAGCTCATCTGTAACTGGAAGGTTGCCAGTTCGATCCCCCAGCTCTTGCTGTCCTGGTCATTGTGTTGTTGGGCAAGACACTTTACCCTACCACCTACTGGTGTTGGCCAGAGGGGCCAATGGCACGCTTCTGTCAGTCTGCCCCAGTTGTACAGCGAGTGTGTGAATGTGAGAGTGAATGAATAGTGGAATTGTAAAGCACTTTGGGTGCCCGGAACCGTGCTGTATAAATGCAATCCATTATCATTATTAAATCACAACAACAGTCGCCTCAAGGCGCTTTATATTGTAAGGTAGACCCTATAATAATGCATACAGAGAAAAACCCAATCATACGAACCCCCCCCCCCCCCCCCCCCCCACCCCCCCCACCCCCATGAGCAAGCACTTTGGTGACAGTGGGAAGGAAAAATTCCTCTTTAACAGGAAGAAACCTCCAGCAGAAGCAGGCTCAGGGAGGGGCGGGGCCATCTGCTGTGACCAGTTGGGGTGAGAGAAGGAAGTCAGAATAGAAGACAGGCACCAAGGTGGTGGAGGGGGAGGGCTTTGTAATCTCCTCTCTGAGTGGTGAAAACATTGTCCAAAATGGGGTTTTTTCTTGTAGAAACGGGATCTAAAAGACACATTAATGATTTGGTGGAAATAAATAATGAAGTTAATTCAAGATGGAGACCATGTGTATATTGGGTCCCTCAGTCCATGACCAATTCTAGATATCTATATGACTTCCAAACAAGTTTCACAATTTGGACACCTAAACATGACCCAACTTGGATGATAATATGTTGATCAACATTTGAACTTTGGATTGGGTAATATTTTTGGACATCATGTTGACGTCTATGACAATTGCAGGAAATTTGCATGATTAATAAATGTAATTTTTTAAATTTACAAATATTAACATTGATTTTGTCAACATGATACAAATGAATATGGATTATGTATAAACAAATATAATTTATTATGTGTTAGCCTATTGATTTCTTCACTACGCGTGGGTAATTCTTTTTGTTATTTTGCATTTTTCTGTTTTTCTTTAACTGGTTTATTTATTTTAGTATATCAACTTATTTGTTTGTAACAAGGTTAAAAATGTCATTTATTAAAATCTGTTGATATATTAAAAACGATGAAATCCATTTTAAAATGTAAAATAATAATGCTTAAGTATTTTTGAAATTGAAATTCCCTTTGCTCGTTTAAATTTGTGAAGCAATGTGTCAAAGTGCATTTGCATTATATATAGTTAATTTTTAAGGTTGAGAGAAGGTGGGAGAAGTTGTGATGGAAAGTAAGAGAGGTTTGTGGTTTTTCTGCTGGTTCTGCTGGTTTATAAAAATTATCTCTAAAGTGAGTCAAAGTTTGACTTTGAAAAGACATCCACAACAACCATATTTGGACTATAAATAGCCCGTACACCGTGGCCGTACCGCTGACAACAACATACTTTCAGCAGAGTTTGGAAAAAAAAGATGTTGCCTGGTGTTATAAAACAACCCCTTCAGTGGACCAAATTTGGAAAATGATTTATGAAAGACGTCACGCCGACGTCACTTTCCACAGTGGGATACTTAATACCAATTCTCTCATTCAGAATAATTCACCTTCCTGCAGCCACACAGCTGGATCATGTATGCTGACACAAAATACATACATTTTTTCTCAACAGATGATTGGAACTGGCATTTTAATTTTCTTCTCTTAAGTGTAACTGGTTATAGCTTATTACACCTGGCCTCTTATACTGTTTTATGCAGCTTATAGAAACTTAGCACTGTCTATATCAGATATAAAGCCCTCTAGCTTTTAATTGGACAGAAGCACTTCTTTTTTTAAATTTTTTGTGTTGCTTTGTTTTAGAAATATTTTATTTTACTTGTTATTGTGAACCACAGAATTCCCACTCCTATTGTAACTACTGTGCTTATTAATGTACCCCAATTTAAAAAACTGTTCTTCAATGTGATTAAATATAAGTGTGCGTTTAGTGTTTATTTGGGATAAAGGCACTGGGACACTTAATGAGTGCAAATATTCTTCCCAGGTCCTTTGAACTCACTGTTTAATTTGTACAATCTTTCTCTTCTTCTCTCTTTCCTAGTTTGTTCCCAGTTCTCTCGGGGTGTCTATGCCATTTTTGGCTTCTATGACAAGAAATCGGTCAACACCATCACATCCTTTTGTGAGACACTTCATGTCTCCTTCATTACACCTTCTTTCCCAGCAGAAGGAATGAATCAGTTTGTTCTCCAAATGAGGCCGGACATCAAGGGGCCACTAGTTTCATTAGTGGAATACTACAAATGGGAAAAGTTTGCCTATCTGTATGACAGTGATCGAGGTAAGGAAATTCTCATCATTTATCGCATAAATATTGCTAGTGCTTAATTTTGAAGATAAGACTGAAATAATTGTAAATACAGAAAATGTTAAGCAAATGCAGAAACTTGCTACAGTTATAGAAAGCACAGCAAGGCAGAGAAATATGCTTCATATAAATAGAAAAGAATGAGATAGAGATATGTTCTACAAATGTATAAGTTAATGAATTATTAATTATTAATAATGAGACTCTGTGTGTGTAGGTCTTTCGACTCTTCAGGTAATACTGGACACTGCAGCAGAGAAAAAATGGGTCGTCACTGCAATAAATGTAGGAAACCTGAAAGATGAGAGAAAGGATGAAGCCTACCGGTCCCTGTTTCAGGTACTGGTATTCTGCTCTTATATTGGAATGCAAGAGAGAGGCGGAGAAAATCAAATTTTAGACACAAATTTAAAGTTTTGGTCATAACAGCTTTTTCATCAGTTTAGGCTACTAACCAGCATTTTCAACAGTGTCTTCTGTTATGTTATTTATTCTTTGGCAAGTACATGCACTGCAGTTGGCCTGATGTGAAAATCCTGACTATGCCATAGTAATTTAGCAAATGACACAGTCCGAAATATTTAAGTTATTTTGGCTAGATTATAACAAACAAGCTTCTCTTTCCTTTTTTTTCTCTCTTCAAATGAGTTGGAGAATTGTTCCAAGAATTCAGTCTTTTTATTTTTTGTTCACAGTTCAGTGGATAAATGTTGAAATAACTCCATATGGTTTTTTCAGTTATTTTATTTAAACCATGTTCACAATTCTCAAAAAAGTGTTTTTACAAAACAAGTCTTTTTTTCACCAGCACTCAGTCCAACTATTTGACATGAAAATAAAATAGTCACATTAATCCAGCTATATGAAAACATTTTATCAATATCTAAAAAGCAAAATGTCCTCATATAGTGCTGAGCATCTGAGCATTTTATTTCCTAACTACTAACATTCACACTCCAGTGAATGCATCAGAAAGCAACTTGTAGTTAGTATGTCACCCAAGGATATTTGGCACGCAGACTGGAGTAGCCAGGGATCAGAACACCAACCTTCTTATTAGTTGATGGCCTGGGCATCCTTCTGAGCTACAGCCACCTCTTCCCCTTGGTGAAGGACCCTCCATTCATCATATACAACCCTCTTCTGGAATGATGATTTTTCCAGAAAAAAAAACATCTTTATTATGTACAATAAATAGTAGCGGAAGCAGTCCAAAAGGAATTCCATGAAGGAAAGGTAACAGAGTCTAGGAGTCCAGGGAACACATGAAAGTAGGTTAACAGAAGGTAACAGAATTTAAAATGGACTAAACACTCAGAGAAGCCAAACAGCACTGTTGCCTCACAGCAAGAAGCTCCTGAGTTCAATTCCACCATTAGGCTGGGGTTTTTCTGTGTGGAGTTTGAATGTTCTCCCCGTGTCTGCGTAGGTTCTCTCCGGGTATTCCGGCTTCCTCCCACAGTCCAGATACATGCAGTTAGTGAGGATAGGTTGATTGGAAACTCTAAATTGCCCAAAGGGGAGTTAATGTGAGTGTGAATGGTTGTCTGTCTCTGTGTGTTAGCCCTGCGACAGACTGGTGACCTGTCCAGGGTGTACCCTGCCTCTCACCCTAAGACAGCTGTGATGGGCTCCAGCCCCCACCCACGACCTGAAAAAAGCGGAAGCAGATGGATGGATGTTTTTTTGTCCTGCATCATGCCCTGGGGGGCAGAGCTATGGCTTCCAATACCCACTATTAGATGCTTACATGGAGAAATCCTATGAACATAAGCGCGCTCACACACACAGGTGTGCACACAGGTGTACAAACAGGTACTCACAGACACACACTATTTTGGTTGGCTGATGCCTCTAAACATTTCATGCATTATTAGTACTGTATGCTGCTCAGTAACATTCAATATTTATTATTTACCTGTGGTTTCCCTACTGTGTTATCTTCTTTTTGGTTGTCTTTTTTTTCTCTCAGCAGGTGATCAAGCAGATTTTCAGTGTCTTTTCTCTCACTATCCCTCTTTTCCTCTATTTTTCTTCCCCTCTCCTTCATTTAACTCTCTTCCCAACCTCTCTTTCTTTCTCTTTCCTGTCCCCGGTCCTGTCCATTCTGATTGTAATAACTCAAAATGAAAATTAAATAAAAACGTATAATAATAATAATAATAATAATAATAATAATAAAAACAAATATGACAATTAAGTGGACCGTATAGAAATAGCTGTAATGGTCTACTTGGGAAAACAAATCTGTTGGGCACTTTTCTTGGTGTTTAGACAATAATTCTGATCGCTGATTGAAAGGACATAAAAAAAACCTCAAAAAATAAAAACATGCTTTTATGCACTTATTCTAAAGTTAGCTCAGCACATTCCCACTCCCACCACATACTGACACAGTAGCTAGTGCCTTACAATTTGAAGCCTATGGGTCCTGACCAAAACTTGGTCTGTGATGTCTTGGGAAAAGGGCTTTGTCAGCTGTACAGTGTAGCAGCTGTACAGCATTGTAGAGTATACTTTGCTTTGATGTTATCTATTGTTTTTACATATGCTTGTTTTAAATACTAAAATAAGCTTAAGCTTTTAGTTTGTATTTTCCAGAAAGCTTTTCAGGGTTTTGTAGCTAGTTATAATAAATATCTTTGTCTAACCTATGGTGTCAAGCAGTATGTGGCAGCACTGCACCTCAGGAAGATGCAATTTGATCTTGTACTGTGAGCACACAAATCTTTAAAGACTGTGTAATAATGTTGGATGCTTGTTGTCTTATTTTTTTAGGACCTGGAGATCCGTAAGGAACGACGCATCATACTGGACTGCGAACAAGATAAAGTGAAAGACATCATGGAGCAGGTTGATTTTTATCTTGTTACTGCTGCTACCAGTATGAGCAATATTTTCTCTCCATCAAAAATGAAGCTGATTCTATAGATCCATTCTTTACTGGGCATTCCTTAAAAAACAGTGAATGTCTCTCATCCAACCAACTCAGAGTCAACTGATAATATTTCTATATGTGTGTGTCTGTGTAAAAGAAGTAATGAAACTATGCAAAACATACTATTGGAGACTTTTGTTCAGTGAAACCAACAGTATTGTGGTTATCCTGGATGTTTTTTAGGTGTGATACCAGACCAGACATGAACTAGTCATGATGGTGTCTGTGTCATTTAAATTTTCTTAAATAACAATTAAATGAAACTACTATACGTGTTTTGAAATCTTTCAAATTCTATTCTGGCAGAGTTAATTTCCTCTTCGGTAAGTACTGTTGGCCTGTTTCCATCATCAGATGGCAAACAATGGAAATGATGTGTGCTTAGTATCCAGTATTTGTCTTTTCTACATGGTTAGCAAAATGATATCGCGTAGAACTTTCACTGTTCACATGCAGATGGCTGCTACATAATTATTAGTGTTAACTTACACTTTAATGACGATAATCTAGAAAACAGTTGGATTTTCTTTTTCAGCTTGGTTTGATTGGCTGGATCAAAACTGTGATCAAAACTAAAATTAGACCCCTATCTGCTAACTGCTTTACGGTACCAGCTCATGATAATCATTTGGAAAACCCTATTTTGATAATGTCACAATTATCAGAACTGGGCATGTTGCTCATGACATCTGCAAATGCTGCAAGTTAAATCTGCAAAGCACAAGCTGTTAAACATTTTGAAAATATGACAAATGCTTAAAAAACAGTCAGTTAATTCTGGGGGAGGGGACTTGTTTTGACTGATTTTAAATATTTGTATGAACCCTATATGTTGCATCTCTGTCACAGAAGACAAAAAAAAATGACAAAGAAAAGTAGCTAAATAGAAGCTGCTATACGGATAGCATGGTGGTACAGTTGTTAGCACTGTTACTCTGTGGAGTAGGGTTACAATAGAAATCAATACTCTGATATGAATCAAAATAGCTATTGGATACACATTAGCAGTAGTATTGATACCAGACGTGCTATCTGAGTCTGAAAACTTTTTACAAACCAGAAAAGTTTATTAGGGTCATGAAGACTTTTGAAAGGTCACTAAAACTCGTGTTTCTAAAAAAAATGTATTAAACAGTTATCATAAACATTAACTTGGCTACTGCACACAACTGTTAAACTTGTAGCAGTTATTCAAGAGCCACATTACCCGTCTGTTAAGTTAGCATTAAAGTAGCGGCTATTTCCAATAATAAAATAATAATCTTAATGTGGGAGCTAGGCAGCAAGTATTATTAGTTCTGCAAAGTGTTGTAATCTGTAATGTTAATAGACAGTGATCATTCAACAATATAACACAACTATTTTTGCAACATGTTCCTCTTACAGTCCCAGATAGGTGGAGAGAAAAGTCTACTATCAACTAGACAGAAACAGTGGTGGTATATCTTACCAACTCTATTTGATCAGTGATGAAAAATTATGTGTCGAATCACCAGAAGCAAAGTGAGACTTCAGATAAATGTTTTTTGTTTATTCCAAAAGTTGATTCTGTTCATCTGGACGTAGCGTTTTGTGGGAGAAATGTTTCGTCACTCATCCAAGTGACTTCTTCAGTCTCAGCTGACTGCAGGTTTCCCCAATCTTATAAACAGTACATTTGCATAATGACTGAAACCAGCCCACTGAAGGAACAATGGGCTGGGAGGTCAGTTCCTTAATCATAATTATGCAAATTCTCATGACCATTGATCAACAACCACTGACCAAAACCCACTGATCAAAGCCCACTGATCAATGGCCATGAGTACCATTCACAGAGAGTTGGGGAATGGCTGCAATCACAGCATTGTAAGATGGCGAAAGATGTACCCTTAGGTCCCCTCCTCGATTCAGAGATGGTCTTTCCCTTTTCACGTAAATGTCCTCCTTGACTCCGCGCTCAAACCAGCATTCCTCCCTGTTCAGGATGTTACATCCTCATCATTGAAAGAGTGTCCACTGGCCTGTAGGTGTAAATAGACTGCAGAGTCCTGGCCTGACGAGGTAGCTCTTCTGTGTTGTGCCATCCGCTTCGCCAGAGGTTGTTTGGTTTCCCCGATGTATAAATCCTGGCAATCCTCCTGGCACTTAACAGCGTACACTATGTTACTCTGTTTGTGTCGGGGGACCTGATCCTTGGGGTGGACCAATTTTTGGCGCAGCATTTTTTGAGGTGTTTGAAACCCACAGAGACACGGTGTTTAGAAAAAATATGTCTCAACTGTTCCGATACTCCTGACACATATGGGATCACTACAGGTTTTCGCTTGGGCAGCGGTTGTCCTTCTCTCCTGGATTGGCGGAGCTTTCTTTAGGTGCCTTCCCAGCTTTGACAAAAGTCCAGCTGGGATAACCACATTTACTCAGGGCCTTCTTGATGTGATGTTCTTCTGCCTCCCTGGCCGCTGTGTCAGTGGAGATGGTGTTTGCTCTGTGTTGTAGTGTCCTGATGACACCCAGTTTGTGCTCCAGTGGATGATGAGAGACAAACCTTAGATACTGATCCGTATGTGTAGGTTTACGGTACACGTCAGCTTTTAGATGTCCCCCATTACAGATGGAAATCTCACAGTCTAATAAGGCTAACCTGCCACTTTTCATATCCTCCCTGGTGAATTTGATGTGTCGGTCCACCGAGTTAATGTGATCCGTGAAAAGTAGTACGTCCTGAGATTTGATCTTCACCCAGGTGTCATCCACATATCTGAACCAATGGCTTGGTGGTGTTCCAGGGTAGGATAGCAAAGCCCTCTTTTCCACTTCTTCCATGTACAAATTGGCCACGATGGGTGAAACTGGGGAACCCATGGCACACACATGTTTCTGCCTGTAGTACTGACCCTTGTATGTGAAGTAGGTGGAATGAAGACACGGTTGCAAATGCAAACACACTTGGTCGATGCTGAGAGTGGTCCTGTTGCTGAGGTTGGTGTCATCCTGTAATCTCTTACGGACTATCTCCAACGCTTCCGTGACTGGGATGCAAGTGAAGAGAGATGTAACGTTGTACAAGACCATGGTTTCATCTGCCTCCATAATTACATCTCTCACCTTCTCAACAAAATCCAGGGTGCTCTGGATGTGGAGTTCAGAGCTGCCCACCAGTGGGTTGAGGATCGAAGCCAGAAACTTAAAGATGTTATAGGTGACAGAGTTGATCATGCAGACAGTCGGTCTTAAAGGTGCACCCTGTTTATGTATTTTCGGTAAACCATACAGACTTGGTGTAGTCGATAGCCTTGTCTTGTTCTAACTGCTTCAGACAGTCTATTACCCTATTCCTGCAGCCACTCCCTGGATCTTGTTTCAGGGGCTCATAAGTATTTTCATCACTGAGTAGTGACAAGATCTTCTCATAATAGTCTTTCTGGTTTAGCAATACTCTGCACCTACCCTTGTCTGCCGGAAGGATGATAATGTTGTTGTCATCACTAAGTGATGTGAGTGCCTTCCTCTCTTTTTTAAATTTTTTTTTTTTTTAAATCTGCTGAACCATCTCCAATTTTAAATCTGCAGCAATGCTTGAACATGAAATGTAATTTGGCAGCTACACTAAAGACAGTTTAAGCATTGGGTAATTAAAATATTTAAAAAATTAAGTATTCCTTTAAAATCCATTATTTGAACACACATGAATTTAAAAAAAAAACTTCTCATTGCAAAATGCAACTTGTGGCAATTTCTGAATTGTTGATAGTTATATCTCACAATAATACAAAATAAAACATGGAGATTACGAAAATTATGAAAATTCTATTTTCATTCAACTTTGTACCAGAAAAATAAAATTATCAGCAGTTTAATCTGAAAAGAAACAAATTTTGGAGTATCCACATTTACTTGCATAATAACTGAGAAAAAAATTGTTAAATATGAGCATTTGTTTCATCTTCAATACCTTCCCGACCTACTGCCCCAGAGCTGTCTTATAATTCAGGTTAGGTTTAAAACACATACATGTTTGTGGCTAAGAATTTCATGTTAAAAATATTTTCTTTTTGCATTTTGGGGAAATATTCACCTGGTAAAATGTAATGTAAAATGTAATGAAGACAAAACCAATTTTTTAAATAGATATATTTCTAAACGTGCTATTGACATGACATGACATGACCAGATGTCTGTAACACTCTAATCCATACATGCAAAGAAATCAGATCATATATGTCCATAAATTATGTGTAATAATAAGAAATGACACAGATAGAAAGTCGTGACACCGGCTGAAATCACCAGCTAATGGCATTGGTTACAGAAAAATTTCTAAACAACTTAAGGTCCCAGTGAGCACTTTTGGAGAGTTGTCTAAGAGGCAGGACCAGTTGAAGAGAGCTACAGAAAGACTTGAAATCAGCAGGTACTATTTAAAAGAAAACAATAAGTAGTGCACTCAACCAACATGGCCAGTATGCACGCTCACCATTCAAGTATTCATTGCTGAAGAAAAAACATGTTGAAGCATGCTTAAAGGTTCTGAACAACATTTAGGCAAGCCTGTGAAATACTGAGAGTACAGTCTGGTCAGAAAGAGACCAAAATTAAACTCTTTGGATTGTAAGGTAGATCCTACAATAATACATACAGAGAAGAACCCAATCATATGACCCTCTACAAGTAAGCACTTTGGCAACAGTGGGAAAGAAAAACTCCTTTTTAACAGGAAGAAACCTCCAGCAGAAGCAGACTCAGGGAGGGGTGGACATCTGTCCTGACCGATTAGGTGAGAGAAGGAAGACAGGACAAAAGACATGCTGTGGAAGAGAGCCAGAGATTAATAACAAGTATGATTCCATGCAGAGAGGTCTATTGACATATAGTAAGGGAGAAAGGTGACAATACAATAAAGTGCTCCTTGAAAGCACAGGTTCAGAGGAAGGTCGCGCGCTGGACGGATCAATCGGTGGCCGCGTTACAGGACGCACTCGATGACGCAGACTGGGGCATGTTCAGAAACAGCTCCGACGATGACGTCAACGTGTTTACGGAAGCGGTTGTGGGATTCATCGGGAAACTAGCGGATGATACCGTGGAGACAAAGACTATCACAACGTTTCCCAACCAGAAGCCGTGGGTGGATAAAACCATCCGCGACGCTCTGAGATCCCGCACCGCTGCCTACAACACGGGACTCATGACGGGGGACATGGACCCATACAAAGCCGCGTCATATAACGTGCGGAGGGCGGTGAAAGAGGCGAAGCAGCGCTACGGGAGGAAACTAGAGTCACAACTCCAACAGAGTGACTCTAGGAGCCTGTGGCGGGGACTAAGGACAATAACGGACTATAAAGCACCAACAACCGGTATGACGAACGCGGCCGTGACTCTGGCAGACGAGCTGAACACTTTCTATGCTCACTTCGAGGCTGCAGCTAAGGTCTCCAACAATGCCAGTGTTAGCGGCGCTAACGGCTGCAGACAGGAAGATACTGCCAGCACCGGAAACGTGCTCGTCATCTCCGAGCATGAAGTAAGGAGAGCCTTCAAGAGAGTGAACACCAGGAAAGCAGCAGGACCAGACGGCATCCCAGGTCGTATCCTAAGAGACTGCGCATACCAGCTAGCTCCTGTGTTCACTGAGATATTCAACATCTCTTTATCTCACTCGGTGATCCCCACATGCTTCAAAGAGTCCATCATTGTTCCTGTCCCGAAGAAACCCCACCCTGCTTCTCTCAATGACTATCGCCCTGTAGCCCTCACCTCAGTAGTGATGAAGTGCTTTGAACGCCTGGTCAGAGACTTCATCATTTCTTCACTACCAGATACACTGGACCCACTACAGTTCGCTTACCGTCCAAATCGTTCCACAGACGATGCCATCTCTCATCTCCTCCACACATCACTCACTCACTTGGACACTAGAAGGGGGAATTATGTTAAAATGCTCTTCATAGACTACAGCTCTGCATTTAATACCATAATTCCCTCCACACTCACCACCAAGCTGGAGCATCTGGGACTCAGCTCATCTATGTGTCAGTGGATCTCCAACTTCCTAACTGGCAGACCACAGGCAGTAAGGATGGGCGGACATGTCTCAGCCTCCACCACTCTCAGCACTGGAGCCCCCCAGGGGTGTGTTCTGAGCCCCCTGCTGTACTCTTTGTACACATATGACTGTGTGGCCACTACCAGCTCCACCACCATCATCAAGTTTGCTGACGACACCGTCGTGGTGGGCCTGATCTCTGATAACAACGAGACGGCCTACGTGAAGGAGATTAGGAATCTGGAGAACTGGTGCCAGAGGAACAACCTCCTTCTAAACGTCAGTAAGACAAAGGAGCTGATAGTGGACTTCAGCACTAAGCAGGAGAGGAACTACCAGACCCCCGTCATCAACGAGTGCCCAGTGGAGAGAGTGGACAGCTTCAAATACCTCGGAGTTCACATCACGCAGGACCTGTCATGGTCCTGTCACATCAACACCGTGGTGAAAAAGGCCCGTCAGCGTCTCTACCACCTCAGACGCTTGAGAGACTTCCAACTGCCCTCCAAGGTGCTCAGGAACTTTTACTCGTGCACCATAGAGAGCATCCTGGCGGGAAACATCTTAACCTGGTTCGGGAACAGCACCATGCAGGACAGACGAGCTCTACAGAGGGTTGTGCGGTCAGCTGAGCGCACCATCCGCTCCGAGCTCCCTGACCTGCACTCAATCTACAGCAGGCGGTGCTGGACCAAGGCCAGGAAGATCGTGAAGGACCTCAGCCATCCCAACAACAGACTGTTCTCTCTGTTGAGGTCAGGAAAGCGATTCCGCTCCCTGAAGACCAACACAGAGAGACTGAGGAGGAGCTTCTTCCCGCAGGCGATACGGTCTCTCAATCACACCACCACACAGTACTGACCCACACATATGGTTCTTACACACACACTGGACTTTCTGGACTTTGTTTTTGCACAACACTGGTCACTATATTCTTCATTTCTAGTTAATACTTGTACAGCTGCTGTTATTGTGTATATATTTATTTATATTTAGATTTCTTCATACATTCTTATATAGTTCTATATTGTGTATTGTGTATTTTGTTGTACAGTTATTTTATTTTCAACTTTAATTTATATATTTTATCTTATTCTTCCCAGTTAAATTTACCCTTCATTCTAATTTGTGTTGTACAGTTATTTCATTTTTAACCTTAATTTATATTTTATTCCTTCCTAGTTAAATTTACCCTTTTTAATTTTTCATATTTATTTCCTATCTTATTCATAGCCTTTCCTTTTTTGTTTTCTTTAGGTCACGAGCAGTTGTCCAAGCATTTCACTACATATCGTACTGTGTATGACTGTGTACGTGACAAATAAAATTTGAATTTGAATTTGAATTTGAATTTGAAAATGTGATGTTCTATGACTGGTTAGTAAGAGTAGAAAAGTGTTATATAAATAAAATTACATACCATGTATCTCCAAAAATTATGATTTTTTTTTCCAGTGAATTGAAGCATCTAGTTTTTCTTTCTGGGTTAGGATAATTAACCTGTTAACCATTTAAAATTGTTGTTTATTGCTGACATAACCTCTTCCTCTTATTCACCAGGTGATCACTATAGGCAGGCACGTGAAAGGATATCACTATATCATCGCAAACTTGGTGAGTCATTTTCCAGTCTTTAAATGAGGCTGACAAAGTATATTTATGTATGTACTGCAGGCCATTTATGTATGACTGTTTAACAATAACGACGGTTTACATAACTCAGTTTAGATTAGGATCTAATAACAGGTTTACACTTAGTAACTGGGATCCTAAAGCAGGCAGTCACATTTAGACATGCTGTGAGAAGACTACCTTTTGCTTGCACTACTGCAATTTATATAATAGAGCAGTAGTTGCTGAGTATACTAGTCATAACTCATTCCATATCTCGTTTCTCTATTGGCATGCGGACTAGATTGCTTTTGTGACTATTCTCAGTGTCATTCAACAGTATTTTTAGATGTTGCTGATTCTGGCCTTATGTTTAACACCTTTGCTCTAAGTAAATCTCTGAAAAATAGCTGGAGGCACATCATTTGCTCTGCATGAGATCTTAGCAGAGAAGAAAATAGTGTTTGCATATTAGTATTAAATAAACTTTTTGTAAATTTCAGTAATTGTATATTTTGTTGATCTTGTTCCAGGGTTTTGTGGATGGTGACCTCTCTAAAATCCAGTATGGAGGTGCAAATGTGTCTGGCTTTCAGATTGTAGATTTTGATGATCCTGTGGTGGCAAAGTTTGATCAGCGATGGGAGGCTTTGGAAGAAAAGGAGTATCCTGGAGCTGATATAAGGATTAGAGTAAGATTTGGACATCCAACAATCTTTTTTTTGTTTAATTTAGTGGAGTTTTAGTTATTTCAGCAAAAGTTATATGCTATAAGAAATGGATTAAGATTGCCGGGAGATGGTCTAAGAATCAGGCCAGCAAAAATGTATTCTAATATCAAGTAATCTTTAGTATAATACATAAACAAGTATAATACATACAGCTTGAGTTAATCAAAGTGAGTTGTACATGACTTAGGTGTGCATTAAAATTAAAAGTCACACCTGTAGCACTTCTAGGGAATTCTAGAAGATTTCAGGCTAGACTGAGGCATATATGAAAATGATCAATGGGTTTGAGAGCTTCTTTGCCTTCTTTTTAGCTGGCAAATAAAATACTGCACCACATTCAACATAAAAAATGTCAGCTTGGAGGCTCGTTAGTTCATGCCATATGTAGTCTGTACTATGACAAGGGATGAAACCTTGTCATAGTTTCATCCCTTGAATTCTAACCTATGTTAGAAAGATCTGGCTGATGCTTGATGAGTGGTCCCTTGCTATATCATGGTTCACCATTTGCAGTCTCGCTGTTTCGCATATTTTTTTTTTTGTGTTTGCAATTTTGCATGCTTTTTTTTAATATCAGTCAATCTTGCGCCGTGTCTCCTGACAGTACAGAATGCGTTCAGCTTGTCAAATTTCCATAAATCTTCAATCGCTGTCAGTGTGACTCTGAAGTGCTGTACTGTATGTTTCTAAGTTTTCTCCCCAACAAACACAACAATGTCGACGATACGTCGTCACCTGCAGGTGCCTTTTGCCTTTCAAACTGATCCAATCACCTGAAATTTCGTGTTAATTCTATGAGATTCACAGTCAACATCAGACATTTTGACATAGGTTAGAATTCCTTAAGAGACAGCTCCCTGGTTGGACACCTGGCCAGTTGGTCCCTTGCAGCATTGCCTTTATTGCAACTGTTAAATGAAGTAAAATGTCCCCAAACTATATTTTTTGCCATTATTTTTGTCCTTCAGTATACTTCAGCCCTCACCTATGATGCAGTCCATGTGATGACTGAGGCATTCCGATTCCTGCACAAGCAAAGAATAGATATAAGTCGTCGTGGCAACAGTGGGGACTGTCTAGCTAATCCAGCAGTGCCCTGGGCGCAAGGGGTGGAAATTGAGCGTGCCCTCAAACAGGTAAAAAGGATTTGAATGTCTTTAGTTTGAATGCACAAAGAAGAAATCATAAAAGCTAGGTGTAAGAGTTTAGATCAGAGATGTTGTTGAAAAATCTTGCTGTCTTTTATTTGGTTACTTGTCAAAAGCTATTAAAATTTAATGTTTGAAAATATAATTGAAAATATAATCATTTGAAAATTGTTCTAGCAACACAATCAGTCATTTGTTTGAGTGGAAGTAGTGTGTGGTGAAGGTACCAGTGAAGATGACCAAAAGTAGGGTTTCCCTTTGTTAACTTATCCTACTATAGCCACCAGGTGTGCATGAGGTGTGGGTGTGCATGAGATCCAGAAAGTGCCTATTTTCATTTTAATTTTTGTAATTTAATTGACTGAATTTCATTCTTAAGCTGTGCCATTAATAATTCAAATAATGTGTATGCAGGTGCATGTAGATGGTTTAACAGGGAATATACAGTTTGACCAGTACGGGAAAAGGATCAACTATTCGGTGACAATCATGGAGCTTAGGAACAATGGACCTGTTAAGGTAACTAAAACATCAGGTTGCCATAATATGTATCATTAGAACACATTTTCTAGCTTGTATGTGCAAGATATTTGCATAACCTTACTTGTGTCTGTTCACAGATTGGGTATTGGAATGAGGTGGATAAGATGGTTCTGACAAAGTCAGACCTTTACCCAAATGACACAATGGGAATGGAAAATAAGACTGTCATCGTTACAACGATACTGGTAACCCATGAATAGAGTTACAATTGACCATGTCAGTCAATGTCAAACGTTTTCTGTCTTCTATTCTCTAATAGTGCAGTAGTAAAGATGATCCAAAATGTGAAAAAATAGCATGAAATTTTGAAGAGGCTGTCTGTCTCCTGATTCCAAACTGGGATCTTGTTCCACAGAAGAGGGGCATGAACGCTGTAGGCTCTGCCTTGCATTCTACTTTTAAATACGCTAGGAACCACAAGTACATCAGCAGTCTGAGAGTGAAGTGCTGTATTGGAATAGTATGGTACTATGAGGTCTTTAAGATAAAATGGGACCAGATTATTCAAGCCTTGTATGATACAGACATTACAGATGTACACATGGAAATCTGCCGAAAGCATTCAGCAGTGTTGGGACTAACGCGTTATTAAGTAACGCGTTTGTTACGAACTTGCATGTCCATGTGTTTGTTTGTGCAGGTGTTGCGTCTTACAGTAACTACGTTATTATTGTGGTAACGAGCTCGGTAACTAGTTATTATGCCAAAACCGGGAACGCGTTACTCGTTACTGGAATTTAGATAGGCTCGTTATTCGTTACTTTGTGTGGTGGCTATCGCGGAGCTTCCACAGATTCAATAACATTAGCAAGTGGTGGAAGCCAGCAGGTGGATGAAGGAAAAGGGAGGCAAGAGGAGAGACCCAAAGCGGCCGCTGGTCCGAGAGTGTCAGGTGAACTGAACTTCAGGTAAGAAGTTATAAATAAAATAAGATAAAACAAGTTCAACATCATTAACATCATAGCACCCGCCCAGCTGTATAGAAATTCCGTCATGCTAGCTAGTACGCAGTACGAGTTATTGTAACTGACTGTAAAAAGTCAGCATAATGAAAATAAACTCCACCTAAACTTGGTTTATATCTGACCCAGATAGACTGCAGCTCATAACTTCTTACCTGAAGTTCAATTCACCGCCTCGGGTCTCTGCTCCTCCTGCCTTTCCGTCATCCACCTGCCAGCGTGTTGCATCTGCTGGCCTCCACCACTTGCTAATGTTACTGAATCTGTGGAAGCTCCGCAATAACCACCACCAAACAACTGAGTTATTTTTACACATCTCCCAGCATCTGGCCAATCCACCACCTTTCAGTGTTTATACCGTTACGGGGAAAAAACGAAAAAAAACAAAACAAAAACCATCGGCCCATAAAAACGAAAAATCACCATCAGCCCACCAGAAATGCCCGGTATGCCCGATGGCCAGTCCAGCTATGGCTACACCCGCAGAAACACACATATACACACACACCCTGCCTACACATACAACATGTGGAACATAGACATGACAGCATCGTGCAGAAGACACACACATCAAATAATAGAAATAATAGTCCACACTGCTCACGGACCCTGAGTCCCCGGAGCCGGGTCCGTGACAGATCTTTTAATTTTTAAAGGGAGAATATTCTATAACAACCTCACAAAAGAGGGAGGTTCTCCCTCTTCTCTTTCTCCCCTCCCCTCCCCTCATTCTCTATAGCAAAAGTTATTTTATTACAATTGTCATGTTTATTCAACACTATACTTCAGTTTGCATAATACCAACATGATTTCTTATCATGTTAAAAAGAAATATGTGGTTTCCCTCTATCATTCTATGTATTTTTCATTTCTGATTACTTCTTTTTGTCCAAAAATCTGTTTTTCTTGTCTTCTCTTTTTAACACCTGTTAAGATCTGCAGTCACATTACATTTAAAACGACTTTTTCTGGTTGTTCATGATTAAAAAAAAAAAAAACCTTTCTATTTCTCTGTCTTTCTGCCTACTCTACTCACACCCAGACAATTGTTTAGTCTAACTCCTTACACACACACACACAGAGCTCAAGGTCACATCTGCACAGAAAACAAATTCTTAACATTAGAATTATTTCATTGTAATGATTATGTTCTTATTCACCTTAAATTAAATTATTCAGCTTGTTAATTCTTGATTATGTTTTGATCAGGTTTCTGATTTGATTGCAGCAGGAATAACTGCCCATTGAAAGTGCATACATAAAACTCTGTCGCTCTGTGTTACATTATAACACCCACAAAGGCTGGAGTTACTAAATTAATTTACTTAATTTCTGGTTGGAGCTGAGCTGAGGGATCTCAGTCTTCTTGATACAGTCGAATGAAATGTTGTATCTCTGTATATTGTGACCAAATGGTACCATAAATAATCGAAAAAAGGATAGGTCCCCTGGGGGACTCCACAGTTCAGTCCAGACTACACAGACCTGCGGTCACCAATGGAAACAAAAAACTTACAGTTTGTCTAAACCACCACAGAGATGTCCCAGACACCGTCCCAGTGCTGCAGCCAGAATTTGATGTCCTGTTGTATGAAATGCTGAACTTATGTGAGGTAGTGCAAGACTAGAACATTCACCATACAAGCAGTTTTTAAGATGTAATTTGTAACCTAATACACAGTCATAGTATTGTGATGCTGACTGAATTTCTTTCAAGGATGTTGTTTTTAAGAAGCTGAAGACAATCTTCTCTAAGAGTTTTGCTGTAAAATGTTACTTTGAGATTGGTCTGTACATTTTTTACACAGCATCAAGATTTTGCATGATCTCACAACAACAAAGTGAGATCTAATTTAAGAGATGGTCCACTGTGTTACAAACAGTGCCATGGGTTTAGATCCAGGGTTTTGAGTTTTGGAGATGTTTAGGGGATTCTAGTTAGCATTTTTAATAATCTTGCATTTTATTTCAGTATTCTGTATTATTTAGTGTTCTTTTCATCTACTAATTGGAAGACTGTTGGTTGATTCCTGGCTGCTGCATGCCAAACATCCTTGGGCAAGATACTACTCTGAGCACTCATTCACTCATTTACACAAGCACCTATTTTATGCCTTTAAGTGCTTTCTATCTATACTCACACACATTCATACTCCAGTCTACTGTATTGTTAACATTTCAATGTGTTTGTGTATATAGGAAGCACCGTATGTGATGCTAAAGAAGAATGCTGAATTGTTTCAAGACAATGACCGTTATGAAGGTACGTTACATCAGGTACTATATGTCTATATGATACTCATAAAAAATGTTTGAAAAGTTATTTACAGTACAGTAAAACGTTTTATTTGTTATTTAAACCAAAAAATCTAGACCAAAATTGTCATATCAGTATTCTGTATTGAGACTGACTGAAACTGGACGTTCAGTACAGAATCCCAAAAGGTTGATTCTGTCCATGTGGACGTAGTGTTTTCAGTGGGAGAAAGTGTCACTTGGATGAGTGATGAAGCATTTATCTAAATGACAACACTACGTCCACATGGACAGAATCAACCTTTGGGATTTCCTTGCCTGGATGATGGCGCATGCATTAAGACGTAAAGTAAAGTAGAGCCAAGTCCTACATCCAAGATGGCGCCGGAGTGCATGGCTCGCCGTCCATGGCTGTCGGATCCACTTTTGCTCTGCGTGTTTATATTGTTTTTGTCACTTTTATTGAACAACGCTGACTCTCTACTGATCTACAATCGTGAAACTCTCTTAAATATTCGACTTGCCACAGAGAAACTGGTAAGGACTAGCGCTGATGGACAGGACTTTTTCCCACCTCCGCTACTCTCTGGAGTACCGGCTCACCTAGGCTACACCCCTACCCCATCTCATAAGAAGCGCTTTAAACGTCGGAGAAAACGCAGCGGGCTGTTAGTGAAATTGAAATCATATTTAGGTTTTTCATCTGGCAGAGACAGAACAGTTTCCCAATGCACTCTGGCGGAAATCCGACCTTTGCACTGGCGTTTCATCCCCCGTTGCTTCCTGGAACCTATTGCCACCTAGCTGGTACCTGTTGTCGGCTCGGCTGAGGAGATCCTGCGTCCCCGCCTTCTCTTACCTCGTCTTCGCTGCGGTGGAGTAAATCCGCAGAATCCAGTGAAACAGGTTTCTTGGATGGCTGTCACCGCAATGATGGACCCTACCCGGATTGCTCTGGGTAACGCTAAGTTGTTAGCAAATAAAACGTTCATATTGAAGGATTTCTTCACTTCTCATAATCTGGATTTCCTCTGTGTGACAGAAACCTGGCTAAGTGACGGTGAGTTAAGCGCTTTCTCGGAACTATTACCGCCAGACTGTTCCTATTTTAACTCACCGAGGACTACGGCCGAGGTTGAGGAGTGGCAACAGTTTACAAAAACATTTTGATTTCTCACCTAGAACATCATGTTGGAATTAGAGGCACTGCCTTGGAGTGGTTCAAGTCATACCTGTCTGACAGAAGTTTCTCTGTCTCACTTGGTAAATTTTATTCATCTTCCGCCCCCCTCCCATGTGGTGTACCCCAAGGATCCATCCTTGGGCCCCTTCTTTTTAGCATGTATTTACTTCCCCTTGGCCATATTATTAAAAAACATAAAATTCCATATCATTTTTATGCAGACGACTGTCAAATTTATTTACCCCTGAAACACAATGACCCTAACCCCCTCAGGCCTATTTTAGAATGTCTTAAAGATATCAGAGCATGGCTGGCTCTGAATTTTTTTAATTTTAATGAAAAGAAGACAGAGGTCATTATATTTGGGCCGAGTGGCCCTGGTGTGCCTCCATCTGACTTGGGTCCTCTCACTTCCTGTGTGAAACCAATTGTTTCCAACCTTGGAGTAACAATTGACACAGCTCTTAAAATGGACAAACAAATAAATACAGTGGTGAGAAATAGCTTTTTTCAGTTGAGGCAGCTTTCTAAAGTCAAACCTTTTATTTCTTTTTATGACTTCGAGAGAGTTTTACACGCATTTGTGCCCACTCGCCTTGATTATTGTAATGCGCTTTATATTGGTATTGATCAGGCTTCACAATCACGCTTGCAAATGGTCCAGAATACTGCTGCTCACCTGCTGACAAGGACACGCAAACGTGAGCACATTACCCCAAGCTGATCTACAATACGGCAGCAGTGATCAGTGAGATGCTTGGCTACAAGTTGAACAGCCACAAGGGGCAGTACCCTCCATGGAGAAGGAGGCTAGAGGGCAAGATCAAAGTAGCACGGAGGGAGGTTAGCCAACTAACGGAGTTGCAGAAAGGTGCGACAAAGAAGGTGCATAAGAAATACAGCAAGCTGTCCATACCTGAGGCCTTGGAAACTGCCAAGCAAAGACTCACAGCCTTGGCCAGCCGCTTGAGGAGGTACACCAGAGAGACAGAAGGCAGGAGAATAAACCAGCTGTTCTCCACAGAACCAGCAAAGGTGTACTCTCAGTGGCAAGGGAACAATAATAAGAGAACAGCACCACCAAGGCTGGAGATGGAGCAATACTGGAAGAGCATATGGGAGAAGGATGCAACCCATAATGGCAATGCTCAGTGGCTAGTGGATCTGAGGGCAGACCACAGCGACCTCCCTGAACAGGGTCCAGTAACCATCACAGTGGCAGATATCCAAGAAAGGGTCTCCAGTATGAAGAGTTGGACAGCACCAGGGCCCGACATGGTTCACGCCTACTGGCTAAAGAAGCTGACTGCACTCCACGAGCGTCTGGCAGCACAAAAGAACCAGCTGCTAGTTAACGAGAGACACCCGGAATGGCTAACCGAAGGTCGGACGGTCCTGATCCCCAAGGACCCCAAGAAGGGACCGGTCCCCTCCAACTACCGACCAATAACCTGCCTCAGTACTACATGGAAGCTCCTGTCAGGCATCATATCGGCTAAGATGAACAGGCACATGGGTCAATACATGAGTGGGACACAGAAAGGAATTGGCAAGAATACCAGAGGCGCAAAACACCAGCTACTGGTAGACAGAACAGTCAGCCGAGACTGCAAGACCAGACTGACCAACCTGTGCACTGCCTGGATTGAGTACAAGAAGGCCTATGACTCGATGCCCCACAGCTGGATACTGGATGCCTAGAATTGTACAAGATCAATGGGACCCTAAGAGCCTTCATCAGGAACTCAATGGGGATGTGGCGTACAACACTAGAGGCCAACTCCAAGCCCATAGCACAAGTCACCATCAAGTGTGGGATCTACCAAGGAGATGCTCTGTCCCCACTGCTGTTCTGCATAGGCCTGAACCCCCTCAGTGAGATCATTAACAAGACTGGCTACGGATACCGACTACGGAACGGAGCAGTTGTCAGCCACCTCCTGTACATGGATGACATCAAGCTGTATGCCAAGAGTGAACGAGACATCGATTCACTGATCCACACTACCAGGCTATACAGCAATGACATTGGAATGTCGTTCGGACTGGAGAAGTGTAGTCGGATGGTAACAAAGAGAGGGAAGGTAGTCAGAACTGAGGGGATTGAACTACCAGAAGGCAACATTGCAGACATAGAGGACAGTTACAAGTACCTGGGGATCCCGCAGGCAAATGGGAACCATGAAGAGGCCGCTAGAAAGGCTGCAACCACCAAGTACCTGCAGAGGGTCAGGCAAGTCCTGAGGAGTCAGCTGAATGGTAAGAACAAGATCCGGGCCATCAACACGTACGCCCTGCCCGTGATCAGGTACCCTGCTGGGGTAATAGGCTGGCCAAAGGAGGAGATAGAAGCCACTGACATAAAGACAAGAAAGCTCCTTACCATGCATGGAGGGTTTCACCCCAAGTCCAGCACCCTGAGGCTGTATGCTAAGCGGAAGGAAGGGGGCCAGGGACTGGTGAGTGTCAGCACCACAGTCCAGGATGAGACAACGAACATCCAAGAATACATTGGGAAGATGGCCCCAACTGACCGAGTGCTCAGTGAATACCTCAGGCAGCAGAAACCCAAGAAAGAGGAGGGAGACGAGGAACCATCATGGAAGGACAGGCCCCTGCACGGTATGTACCACCGGCAGATAGAGGAGGTGGCTGATATCCAGAAATCCTACCAGTGGCTGGACAAAGCTGGACTGAAAGACAGCACAGAGGCACTAATCATGGCAGCACAAGAACAAGCTCTGAGTACAAGATCCATAGAGGCTGGGGTCTATCACACCAGGCAAGACCCCAGGTGCAGGCTGTGTAAAGATGCCCCAGAGACAATCCAGCACATAACAGCAGGGTGCAAGATGCTAGCAGGCAAGGCATACATGGAACGCCATAACCAAGTGGCCGGCATAGTGTACAGGAACATCTGTGCCGAGTATAATCTGGAAGTCCCGAGGTCAAAATGGGAGATGCCCCCAAGGGTGGTGGAGAATGACCGAGCTAAGATCCTGTGGGACTTCCAGATACAGACGGACAAAATGGTGGTGGCTAACCAACCGGACATAGTGGTGGTAGACAAACAGAAGAAGACGGTCGTAGTGATCGATGTAGCGGTTCCGAATGACAGCAATATCAGGAAGAAGGAACACGAGAAGCTGGAGAAATACCAAGGGCTCAGAGAAGAGCTCGAGAGGATGTGGAGGGTGAAGGTAATGGTGGTCCCCGTGGTAATCGGAGCACTAGGTGCGGTGACTCCCAAGCTAGGCGAGTGGCTCCAGCAGATCCCGGGAATAACATCGGAGATCTCTGTCCAGAAGAGCGCAGTCCTGGGAACAGCTAAGATACTGCGTAGGACCCTCAAGCTCCCAGGCCTCTGGTAGAGGACCCGAGCTTGAAGGATAAACCGCCCGCAGGGGCGTGCTGGGTGTTTTGTTTTTTTTGTTTATATATATTAAAATGCTATATAAATAAAGTTGGATTGGATTTATAGATTACATACAAATGCTACTGCCACCATTTAAAGTAGCACCATGTGAGTGGCAACCAGTGTGTATAGCATTCTGCATATAAAACCTTTCATTATTCATTCCTCTACTTGAAGTATTAATGAAAATAATTTGTTGTTTGAAGTATGTGCCATGAAGATAGCTCAATGATACCACAATAGCATATGTTTTTCCTTACTTTTAAAACTTTTTCAAGACACATAAGGTGCCGTTAATTTAGAGTAAATTTGATATTAAGATATGTGATATTCAATTACACACTACTCTTGTATCTCATATAAGCGACTTTGTTGTTTGGCTGTTTGTACTGATGCAAGGTTACTGTGTCGACCTGGCTGCGGAGATTGCAAAGCACTGTGGGATACGCTACCAGCTGAGGATTGTGGGAGATGGCAAATATGGAGCAAGAGATGCTGAAACCAAAATCTGGAATGGTATGGTTGGAGAGCTGGTATATGGGGTAAGACTTTACACAGGCACAATAAACAGCAGAATGTTTTATTTAACTTGAGCATGAGACAAATTAAATATTGGTGGTAGTGCAAAACAAAAATGGTGTGTGAAAACCATGTTCAAAGCAAAGTTTATAAATATTACTTAAGACATGGAATAGAAATTGTTAAGTACTAGATTTTATCTCTGCTGAGCCTCTCTCTTAGAATTGCATGAGCACATTTAACCAAATGCCTGGAAATTTGTGGACATCAACCAACTGCAGCTGCACGTCCTGCAGTGTGAATGACACTTTAAACTTGAAATTTTCTTTACTTTTAATTAGATTAAATTGGTATTAATAGTAATTAATAACATTCATTAAAGATCTGAGTAACTGACCAAACACTCCGATCATTTAAGTTAGAGGAGGCAGTCTGAAAAATCTGGAAAATTAAGCTTTATGTAGCACCAGTTCAGAAAATTCCCTCATATAAGATTAGCTGATTGTTGGGGTTTCATCTCTAACACTGTGTAATAACTTTAGTAATTTAGTGAGTTACAACGTATTTTTCAACAAATTCATTACATGAGATTCTTGGATGAGACTCAAATAACCATTTAATACCATCCAATCCCCCATTTTATAGATAAAATGGAGAGGATGGGGTGGATTCCAGCTTCATCGCCCAGATTTATTGTTTTGTTCCTGTTCACACTATATTCTTATCTTTTGTAACAAGAACCCAGACCAACAGACAGTTCCCTACTCTCCCCTCCATTCAAAATAGGCTATTGGGTCATGAAGTTGTCCCGAATTCTTTGATGTTGGGTTGAGAACAAACAACCAATACTCAGAGCAGGTCTAGTCAATCCACAATTATTTATTTAGCTTGCATGCAAGGGAGATGTACACAATACCACCTTCCGTGTAGTTCTCAAAGAGGAAGCACTTTGATACACAGTTTTATATGTCAGGGTTCACGCCCCTTCGTGCATAAGCAGATAACATAACATGCATCAGTTACAGTTAGTGACAGCTAGACACGATTCCTTTTTTGGTGATCTTCTACAATTACTCAGAAATCTATCTTAACTGCCTTTCACCCCCACCTGTTTCCTGTTGTTCTCGTTATGAGTCTTATAATAGTAAATGACACATCCTGAGTCCATCCTGTTCTGACTGTCGCTGTGCAAGCACGTATGCAATTACAATCAAAGCACTTCTGGTAATACCCTATGATCTAGCACATTTTATTAGCGGCTGGGTTAATATGGCCTTTGCTGAAATACTGCTTCATGATATATTTTCAACAATTCCCCCTTTTGACCTTCGAAAGAAGGTCACCATACTTCTGATGCTGCTACTCCCCTAGGCACCCCTATTGCATCCATATATGTTAAAAACCCCACAAATAAGTCAAACAAGTAAGTGTACGTCCAGAACAGCACCTTGCATCTACACTGGGCTGTGAGCTGCCTTGCCCTGTTTCCTGAGACCCTTACCCCCTTTTTACCCAGCATAATAGTACAAACCCGCTCTTGCCCACGGGCCAATTTATGTCATGTTTACCCCTGGAGGCATTCCCTTGGGCTGGATACACCACCGTACACCAGTCCGCTGGGATCTCTCCTACGTCATACTTCTGACTTCCCTTGCTGCTCACTGTAAAATCAAAACAGGTATAGTTAGCGTTTCTTCGGGTAAAAGGTCCCGGAGTAGTTTTATTATCAATTGGTGGAATTGCACTTCTGGTTATTATAAGCACACAACCAAATCCCCGCGTGTCATTTGAATAGACAGGGCCAGGTTCGGTGAACAGGTGTGGGCGGGTGGCTACGCACGCCACACAGTCTGACACCTTTTGTTCCTTTATATTTTGAATTAGCCAATCTAACCCCAGGTTGATATTTCTATACCCAGTATCTGTCAGTTCTCTTAGTTGTCGCGCTTTCCCTCTCTGGACAGTCTGTCCCCCTTTAACGGCTGGACCAAATGTGGGATGACCACTGTGTTCGGGCAATTAACATAACATAAAAATCACACAAACTATTAGTAAAGCTAATACTCTCAGACCTCCCATTACTTTTCAGCTTCCACCTTTGTGCTCAAACTAGAAACTCTGTCTAAAGGGCTTTTGACCTTCTTTACATTTAAACAACTAATCTTCTGGGACGGGCAATTCTCTGTGCTCTTCTCCTCTTCTTACTTTAACCTCATGGGTGGACCACCATGAGGTCTTTTTCCACAGACCGGGGGATTATTCTGCCCCCTTTTTGAGGTCTGGGTGTTTCTCTGACTCAGCCAAGTCAGGGCTTCTGGCCTTCTTAGTCTGGTCCTTCTGGATTTCCGCCAACCCCTTCGTGGTTATTGCTGTGGTTCTGGAATCCTCTCGAGGTGACCAGTAGGAGCCCAAACGGCATGACCCTTGACCTCAATCACTGACTGGGCCATCTGCTATGCCTGGAATGATGTGTGCTTCTCGCTGGTTCTCTAGGAAAAAATCTGGAGCTCTAGGAACTTATGGTCCATTATAATCTTAAATTTTACCTGTACTTGAATTGTTAATCACACAAATCACCATTAAGTCATAGGAAAAAAAATCATAGAAACTATTGTTTCAGGCATGTGGCCCCTGGTGCATGCCTCTAAAGTCTTCTTTGTGCATGTGGATGTAAAGTTAGGTGAACGTCCTTACAGTGTGTAGAATTAAACACTATATGATTGTATAGTTAAATGTGGCTTGTAGGCTAGAATCACTTATGTGATCACAACGACTGCCAAAGCGCTGTAGTAGCAGCAGCTCTTCCAAGTCCATGAAGCAATCACATTGTCCCTGTCACTGTGTCTCTACTTTCCAACAGAAAGCAGATATAGCTATTGCTCCCCTGACAATCACTCTTGTCCGTGAAGAGGTGATAGATTTCTCCAAACCCTTCATGTCTTTGGGAATCTCCATCATGATTAAAAAGCCGCAAAAATCCAAACCAGGTGTTTTCTCCTTTCTGGACCCACTGGCCTATGAAATCTGGATGTGCATTGTCTTTGCCTACATAGGAGTTAGTGTTGTTCTCTTTCTGGTAAGTAAGCCTGCTATTATGAATTTGCATGCTTTGTTGAAATCCTCCTTTAGGTGCTATCCTGTTTTCATAAGTATCAGTGCCTAATATGGTTATGTTAAAAGAAGGCATAAATACTATGTTTGAAATAAGTGACATAATACCTACTGACACTTATTGAGACTAATGTATTATGTCTCAAAAAGTGTAGTTCAAGTTTGAAGCCCAACCTTCCTTGCCTCAACTTTAGGGTTAATTTAATAGAAAACTAGAAACTTGCTTCGATTCAGAAAGATTTTATATTTATGATCAATTGATTACATGTAATCTGATTTAACAACGAGGAGGTACACTACAGAGGAGCAGTTTAGTTAAAAATGTGTCATTTCTTAAAGAGCAGTTGTGTCTTTTTATGGCAGTATAGTTAGACAAAAGCTCCTCTTCACAGCCTACACTCAAAAAAATGAATGAGGTGGATTGTTCAGTGTATATTAATTATTTATTTTCATTTTACTTAAAATATATGTTTTTGTTAAGTTAACATATGTTTTTCTAATCAAGTCTACGTAATTGTGTCTATTATTCAACGTGCATAATACTAATGTGTTACTTGATCGCATAACATTTAAGTTAAGTCAATTAGGATCGATATACCTTGTATATCCACAAGGTGGCAGTAATGCAAAAACAGTTGTAATGAAACCGCGCAGAACAAGAAGGTTTCACGGCTTGTGCCTGCTCATGCGCAAGACTTCAAATTTAACTGAAAAAGGCTGTTTTGGCGCCAAGCTGCTGTTTCTTTGAGAGGTAAGACCACTTTTTTCTTTGACTATGTTGTGTAGTATCTATATGTCCAGCATGGTTATATTTTGCGTTTGTCTTACAAGACATGTTATATCGTTTGCGTGTGCTTGTTTTACATTAGTTTTACTGGGTCCTGGACATGCTTATTTTGTGGACTGTGTAAGAAACATTTTTATTGTTTTTTGTTTTATTAAGGGATTAGCTACAGGGGTTCATGGGGTTATTCTTTCAAGGGGTTATTTTTCCATTTGCTTTCTTGGGATTCCTTTTCTGTAATCCGAGAGTCGGAAATATCGAATAGGATAGCAAGGATAGCATAAAGTGACATTTAAAATCCAAAAAGTCAAGGGCGAAAGCCACTGTGACACCATTGTTCTGCTCTATCAGTAATCTGTATTATGTAAAAATGGTCTGTAAATACAGCATGTTTCCTAGCGGAGTTATACATATCAATGTAGTTATAAATTACAGTTTGTGAAAGTACACACTTAATTTTTTTAATAAAATTATTCAAGACATATGAGTGGACAGACAATGGAGGTCGACAGACCTGGTGATAATTGACACTGCCATGTGCTAACTTTCTATAGAAGCAATCTCTTGCTTTTCTTCTGAGTAGTATTTTATTTAGTTGTAATTCAAACAATAATTTGCTTCTTGAAATTAAGGAATTAATTATTTTTTTTCTTTATAAATCTCAGATCCTGCCTTTACCTGCTCCCTCCTATACTGATGTGGTGTATGTGGTATTGCTGAGCTTGTATGTGGTATGTGAACTGTTATACTTTTAAAAACAAAACTGTTTTATAAGTTAAGTTTTCTTTTGTGACCCATCCCATGCCCCTGTTATTTCTTCTCCACATCTGAACCATGGTAAAGGTTGCAGTTCAAGGGCCTGAGGCATGAAATTCTTTTCAGATCAGCTGTGATCAATATTTTTTGGAACTTGATAAATAACAATAAAAGCTGTAATGGCTCCATTAGCATTTTGTGTAAATGTTTGTGTTAAAATTATAGCTTTAATGAGGTCTTACTACATTAGTTTTAGTTTGTATATGTGTACATATAGTATGTATATTTACAGTACAGTATGTTGTGTTTGTTGACATATTTTCAGGTGGAAGCAGAATATGTGAGGATTACTACTGCTGCACATGTTCCAAGGCTTTTTACACAACTTGACCAATACACTGACCAGCTCATAAAAGTCTTCAAGAAAAAAGGAGGCGTTGCAGGGAAGAAAATTAGACAAACCTTGGCCCCAGCCACACAGGTGCGTTATTCTGTTGGTAGCAAAATATTATGGCTAATAAGATCATTTTCAAATTTAAACAGCTAGTGTATGGTAGCTGCACAGTGCACTTACATTTATATTAAGCAAGACAAAGTTTGGTACTCAAAACGTTGGAAAATTTAAATTACCTAAACATATGTAAAATCTGATCCCTTGATTTAGGTTAAACCAGAAGTGAATGTTTTTATGTTATGTTTTGAATGCAAAAAAGATGATGTATTAGTTTGTCTTTACCTCCATTATGGACATATATAATGTGGTGGAAACCCTGCCCAACAGGTTAACTATTCATGTCCATGTGATGATTAGTTGGTCTTGTGTACATGTCTATCTGTGCAGTGGATATGTCATTCATTTTGCGTATAATGTGAGTTTCTGTCATCCTAAAGTATATCTGTTTTCTCTTCCTGTATCTCTGCCACTCTCTACAGAAGGAAACCATTGAAAAGGGGAGGGAGTGTGTCCTCAGGGCACTACCTTTTTACCTGAATGAAGACCCAAGCATCCTCTTCAAAGAATAATTGGTTGGTAATTTTAGTTTAGTTTTTTATCTGTATTAAACCAAATTTTGAATAACTAATGTTGTTGCATGTTGTAATGTTGTTGTTGTTGTAATTTGCATGGCACCTGTTTAAATGTTTTGGGAAATCTTCTTGTATACCCAAACTATTTATATTTATCGTTGAATCTGTAGTCTAAAATAGTGGCACACTGGGGTGCATGTTCCTAATATTGTGTTTACGTCATTAAAGGGTAGCTTTGGCCCTTTTTCTTTCTTTTTTTAAAACTGGATGCCATTTTTCTATGTTTTTGTGTCTAAGCTACAGCTGTTCAGAGGGAGCTGGAACAAATTACCCTTGCTATCTTTACCATCGAAAGAGCTGATGCCAGCACTCCTCCAGCCGATGTGGGTGTAAGCGCCAGACGTCTGCTTTATATTTTTATTTACGATTGAGTTCATGTTTGTTTTATAATTCATAGATTCATTACATAAGTCATCTTTTCAGGATTAATAAATGTGAAAATATATGTGTTTACATAAAGTAATTTTAAGTCACTGTTTTGGGATTGGAACCTAAAAGGGGGTACCTCTCACTTTAATTATGTAAGTGCAATAGTAGCATGAAACCCTGTGTGAGAGGGAAGGGGAGGAGCATGGACAGAGAGGTTAGGAGTCTCACGGTTTTCTGACCGTGTGCACAGCTAGTTCTGGATAACTGCTATTTTTTGGAACTTTCATGCTTTTTAGGAAGGAGTTCATTGTTACATCTTCCGTTTGTAATAAATAAACAGTCTTCAAATCATAATGCAACTGGAAGCATTTCTTTTGGAAACCAGGAACACGCGTCAGCCATAGACTCTTCTTTTTTGAACTTGGTTTATTGGAAATTACCCTACAGTGGGTATAACCATCTAGTGTGTCCTGCATGACCTGGAAGACCTGGCCTCTGCATGTGCACTCTTAATGGGTGGGATATATGCACTGAATCTCAGTTAACCTCAAGACTGAAAGCTAAGAGACAATCAAAAGTATTGAGATTTAAAGGATTTAATTGAGAGATGATACTGCACCAGAAATGTTGAAGGGTGGTGTGTATATTAGCGTTCAAGGCATATTGTTATGAGGTGGAAATATGTTCATATTCAGTTTGTGTTACATTGTGTGCATTGTAAAGGTAATTGCAATACATACTAAAATTAAGGGTAAGTTAGGAGGTTGATCTGATATCCTCGTGTTGGTGTTGTTCCCAGATCATCATACTAAATGTTGTTCCAGGATCAACATTGCAAGTGACCAATCAGAATGTTGTGACGTCATACTTTTGCGACTTCGGGAAAAACCGGCGTAAAACAAAAAACTGTACTTAAGCTGCGTGAAACCGCCTCTGTCCGCCGATCAACTGACCCTAACCCTAACCGTAACCCTTTAATAAACAGTAAGCAGAATTGATATTGTCCTTGCAACATTGGAATTTCATAAATGCACGAATGGCTTGGAATAGAATAACGTCACAACAATGTGATTGGTCACTTGCAATGTTGAACCTGGAACAACATTTTCATGATGGTCTGGGAACAACACCAACACGAGGATATCAGATCATCCAAGTTGGGAATGCAGGATGAATGTATATTTTGTGGACTTTTAAAGACGAACAATTGTTTCCATGTTAAAATGTTTACATCTGAAGTTTTTTGCCCAAACACTGGTAAAATAAATGTTGACAGTGGCGAGTGTTAAATGGTTACTGCTGTGCTGTTGCAAAAAAACTGAACGCTGACAAGCTGTTTTATTGTTAGACCATAATGTTGGCATGTTTTGTTAAAGTTTTATTTGGGATGGTGATGTAATTTTCTTTGATTGCTAATATCAGTGGACTATTTATTATTATTGTTGTTGTTGTTGTTGTTATTTTTTTTTATTTTTTTTTAAATTGTGGCTGTTGAGGTGGACACTTCACTTTACATTGTTAAAGGAAAGCACTTCATTGGCATTGTGTTACTGGACTGACCCTAAGCAATCATTGCAAATAGCAACTTTGCTATCCATTTTAGACACTAAAAGAAAAAAACACTCACAGACCTTACTAGAATCACATGTGCATAACTCAAGTGTCATCTTATCAATGTGTTATGTGATCTTCAATGCGTTTTTTTTTTCTTCTATTTCTGGTAGATACAGACATTTAATTTAAAGTCTTGATGTTGCATCTGTCTACATACTGTTAATTACTAACCCTAATGAGCTGTTGTGTTTTATTTTGGACTGGGTTTACACAAATGCTCACTGAATGTGTTGGCAATAAAATAAATTTAAAAAAATAAGTTGGATGTACTTAATTCATTTGTGTGGAACCTGTTGACAAAATAGATTTATGTAAAACTAATTAATAAAGCACAAGGTGGCTGAAAATATAATATTTGAATTAATCTAACTTAAATTTAACATTTTACTGCCACAAATAAGAAATGTGTTGAAGTAACTAATCTAAACTATCTAACCTGAAAATATATCATCTATGTTCATACAACATAACTTGATTTAGTTAGTCTTAAATATGTCTTGTTAATCTTAAGTAGTTTTTTTAAATTAGATGAACTAAAGATTTTTGCTTTAAACTAACATAATTCAATTTCGTGGAACCTGTTGACAAAATAATTTTAATTAAAGTCAACGTTTCATTTTTTTGAGTGTAGGCACCTACTTTGTGGCTGGGCTCTTTGAAACAGTGGAAAAAATGAAATGCCTTGTTTTTTGCAAACTTTTAGAAAACCCTGTTATAACAATCTATGTAATTTGTGTATTTCTGTTGACATTCTAATGCTTTGCTGCTGTAGGTATCCAGGTTCAGCCCTTATGAATGGACGCTTGAGGAGCCAGAAGATGGAGCCTTGCCATTAACCACTGAATCCACCAATGAGTTTGGGATCTTTAATTCTCTTTGGTTTTCTTTGGGTGCTTTCATGCGGCAGGGTTGTGACATCTCACCAAGGTTGGTATGCCCTTGACATTTCATAGTCATATACGGTATTAGCTCCCGATGTTGTAATCAGTATATTATATTAATATACATTCACTGCCTCGTTAATCAGGAACTGAATATTAATACTAATTAAGGGCTGTAAAACAGGCACAGTTCTTATCATAGACTGAATGAGATAAAAGTGCATTAGAAACTCTGTTCATGCTACAATTGTTCTGTTCTACTTCAACCCTAATATTTTTACACTGACTTGGTATAGCATCATGTTTGTAATGTTAACTATGGCCATGAAGAGATGTATGTGGTCATTGTTAAACTGTCCAGTTTGGGTGAGGCTGTTGCCACTATGGCATTGCTGCTGTAGCTAGCTGTGTTGGGCAAGTCACTGTAGTCTGTCAGCTGAAAATATTTTCTTTATCCACAATGACCAGTCAAAAGTTTGGACACACCTTCTCATTTAATGTTGTTTCTCTGCTCCATATATTTTGCTCCATCAAATATATGGAGCAAAATATATGGAATTATGTAGCAGTATTTTGGATTCCTGAAAGTAGCCACACTTTGCTTTGTTCACAGTGCTGAAAACTTTTGGCCTTTTCTCAATGAGCTTCATGATGTAGCCACCTGAAATGGTTTCACCTCACAGGTGTGCCTGTCAGGGTTCAGTGGTGGAATTCCTTGCCTTCTTAATGGAGTTGAGACCATCAGTTGTGTTGAGCAGATGTCAGGTTGGTACACAGCTGACAGCTCTATTTGACAGCTATTCAAATTCATATTATGGCAAGAACCAATCAGCTAAGTAGAAATGACAGCTAAGAGAATTATCAGTCCATCATTACTTTTAGAACTTTTAGAACCAAGAAGGAGACCTAAAACCCAAAGGAAATGGTTTCGGATGGAATGGACCGCCGAGTAAAGGTAAACAGGCCAACAAGTGCTCAGCATCTCTGGAAACTCCTTCAAGATGCTTGGAAAACCATTTCAAGTGACGACCTCATGAAACTCATCAAGAGAATGCCAACAGTGTGTAAAGCAGTAATCAAAGCAAAGGCTGTTACGAAGAATCTTAAATATGAAACATGGTTTGAGTTATTTCACACTTTTTATTACACAATTCCATGTGTGTTCATTTACAGTTTTGATGCCTTCAGTAAGAATCTACAATGTGTCAAATCATAACAACAAGTGCCTCAAGATGTAATTGAATGAATTTGCCATGAGTCCTAGAACAGTTTAATTTGATTCATGTGTTTATGTGGGCAGGTCTCTTTCAGGACGTATAGTTGGTGGGGTGTGGTGGTTTTTCACTCTGATCATTATCTCATCATACACTGCTAACCTGGCTGCCTTCCTCACGGTGGAGAGGATGGTGTCTCCCATTGAGAGTGCTGAAGATTTGGCTAAGCAGACGGAGATAGCATATGGAACACTGGACTCTGGATCCACCAAGGAGTTTTTCAGGGTAAGGACTTTTAGTATCAGCTGGACAATAGGAAGAGCCTGCTTCAGCACTTCCACGCACCTAGAGTGTTTATGAAATTTATTGTTTCAAATGGGAATCCTTAGATGACAAAATATGATGATTGTAGTCTCGCAACTTAATCCAAAATTTCCGATAGATCTTTCCTTGGAGTTCAACTGAATCATGTCCTGAAACCTGTCCTCTTTATAAGCTGAAAGATATATTTGTCCCCAAAACAAAATTTTGTCATTTAAAAGAAAACTTGAATTCAAGTCAGCATGGTTTCAGGCCCTTTGTATGTTAATTTTTTGTATGTCACATTCATTTAACTTAGTTTCACATAGTGGTTCAACGGCACACAACTGAGCTAGATGTGGGATGAAGTGAGCAGCTTTAGAGAATCTATCAACGACGGTGAGAATGACACTCTTTCCAGAGGAGCTGGGGAGACCAGTAACAAAATCAAGGGAGATGTGAGACCAAGGCCGGTGAGGTGTTGTGAGCGAGTGGAGCTGACCTAGGGGGTGCTTAGTGGATGGCTTGTTGTGAGCGCAAACGGCACAGGCTGACACATATTCCTTTACGTCCTTTATTAGAAATTTCCATCAGAAATGTCGTCTAAGGAGTTGTATTGTTCTACTCACGCCAGGGTGGCACGAAAATCGTGCAGTGTGAATCCAATGAATGACCGCCCCATGGGCGGTAGCGGGGACGAAGCGCCGCCCAGGTGGCCCGGTACCTGGGTTGGGGTCCCCTGCGAGGGCCTGGCAGATAGTCTCCTCAATGTCCCAGATGAGAGCGCCTAAAACGCAGGCAGGGGGCAGGACAGTGGCGGGAGAGGATGCTTCAGTGTCCAAGGAACACTGACAGAAGAGCGCGTCAGGCTTGACATTCTGTGACCCTGGGCGATAGGAGAGAGTGAAGTCAAAGTGAGTGAAGAATGGAGACCAGTGGGCTTGCCATGAGTTTAATCTTTTGGCCGTTCTGAGGTAAGTTAAATTTTTATGGTCTGTCCATATGAGGAAAGGCTGTTCCGCCCCCTCCAGCCAGTGGCGCCATTCTTCTAAGGCAAGTTTTATAGCCAGGAGCTCCCTGTCGCCAATGTCATAGTTTCTCTCCGTGGGGGTGAGTCGGCATGAGGAGTAGGCGCATGGCTGGAGCTTACCTTGTGGCCCGGACCGCTGGGAGAGAACTGCCCCAACTTCGGTGTCGGACGCATCAACATCCACGATAAACTGCTTTTTTTTGTGTGTGTGTGTGTCCTGTCTGGCACTGTAGCAATCAGAATTATTGTCTGAAGGCCAAGAAAAATGCCCAACAGATTTACTTTCCCAAGTGGGCCTTTTGCTATACTGGTCATCTTGATTGTCATAGTTTATTTGATCTTTATTAGTTATTTTTATATTTTTATTAGTTATTGTAATCAGGCCAGACTGGACCCGATGACGGGAAAGAAAAACAAGAAGAACAGTTGAGAAGAAAGTTAACAGAAGGAGAGGGAAAGAAAAAGGAGAAAAGAGATAGTGAGAAAAGACTGCTTCATCACCTTTGTCTTTTTTTTTCTCTTTTTCTTTTCCTGGATCACCTGTTGAGAAAGAAAAAAGAAAACAAGCAGAAGGAAACTAGAGCAATAGAATAAACAACATCATGATGATCTATGGCAATATAACAGTAAATACTAAATGTTAAACATTATTGTGTAAGATCGACAGCGCACAGTGCGCTTTAAGGTCGTAGCCAATAAGGGTATAGTTTTTTGTGTATGAGCACCCGTCTGTACACCTGTGAGCATGAATGCGCTTGTTTTTAAAAGGTTCCTACATGTTCCTACATATCTGTTAGAGGGTGTGGGGAGCCACAGCCCCGTCCACCAGGGCATGAAGCAGGTATAGAGGAGATCAAAACTCCAGACATCCGGAGGCTCTCAGAACACAAGAGACCAAGGAAGACCAAGAGAGGGGCAGCCGTGCCACTATCCCAGAAAGAGCTGAGGAGAGTCCCAGATGAGGGGTCACTCAGCAGCCGCGGAGCATAAGCAGTGACGTGCCCAGGGAGCGCCGGCAGCCAGCTGCGCCAGAGTGACCGAGGCCGAGGGCACCCCACCCCCGAAGTGGCCCGAGCGAGCCCCAGGCTCCAGGCCCCGATAAGCAGCCACCAAGGAGTGAGCCGGTGTGACGCCCATCCCCGGACACAAAGACCCACCAACGCACCGATGTCTGTGGGCGTCTGCCACTGGCAGGGGAAGTGGTGGTGGGAGATAGGCCTCCATACCTTGGAGGGCCTGAGATGTCCCTAGAGAGGTGGCGTCTGATACCCGACCTGACATATGGACACAGACATACAGGCACATATGTCAGGCACTCACCCAACGTGGAGACAGACATAAAGAGACACTGTACACACAATCACACTCCCCAAGCGTACTCTAAGCCCCAGGTCTAGGTACCCTTGCCGCTGGAGGGGGAAACTGCACCCAGACCCAGGTGGTGTTACCCTTTTCCCTGGGGTGGAGAGATGCAGACCGCCCCGACTCCGCAGCAGCAGGGAGGCCCCACATTCCAGACGCCAGTCGAACGGCCAAATCCTCCTCCTAGCACCCCCGCTCCATCAGGCCGCAGAGAACGGGGGTGTGAGAAGATTCCAGACCTCCGTCTGCCCGCTCATATGTATTGTTGATGCATGTGTGTTCTAAGGTGCATTTAAAACCCAGGAGGACATGGAGCGGCACCCTGCGCCAGGGCTGGGCCCCCATACACCCACCCGCCCACAACCCCGGCAACACACCAACCAGGGCCCCAGCCCGGAGACGGAGTACCCCCACAACCCCACGCCCGTCCCGGACCCACCCCGGGGCAGCCAGGCTACCAGGTCAGTAACCCACGTCCGTCAGCACAGACCCTCCCCTAGCCCCACTGCACGCAGCCACGAGGAAACCGTCACCTAAGAGCCAACAGAGCCCTTAATAGGCCATGACCGCTACCCCAGGTTGAGCCCTCCAAGGTAGATGCTCCTGGGGAACCCCCCGACGCCCTAAGCCTGTCCCTACCCCCACACCAATCACAACAGCGAAGGTGGGACCAAACTATGACCCCCCATCCCCGCTAGGTGATGGAGCTGATCAAAGGAGCCCAGAGCAATTGATCTGATGTGGTGGCAGAGGCTGTATCAAGACTAATGTAATCTAATAGATAATTTCTATATTGGTTAGAATTAAGATTATTTTTATTTTTCCAGTTCATGAGGACTGTTTTCTTGGCTATGCATAGGGCAGTGAAAACCATATGGGCTATATTCTTATCTGTAGTGACATTATCTAAGCTGCCCAACAAACACACTAAAGGGGAAGTTGGAATGTTACATTTCAGACACTTTGATAAGTCTTCACATATCTCGCGCCAAAACCTCTGAACTGGTGGACAGAACCAAAGAGCGTGTATATAATTGTCCGTTGAATTGGTTTGGCAGTGTGAGCAGTTGTTGGTAGACGTAAAGCCCATCTTGAACATCCGATGACCTGTATAGTGCACTCTATGTAATATTTTGTATTGAATTAATTGAAGACTGGGATTTCTAATTAGATGAAAGGTTTTTAAGCAAATCTGAGACCAGAAGTTTAGGTCTAAGTTAACTGATAAATCCGCTTCCCATTTTGCAATAGGAAGTGATATTGATTCATCTGTTTTAGAAAGCATTCTGTATATTTTAGATAGTAATTTGGGGATTTTAAGAGTAAGAAATTGAACCACACTTGGTGGTGTTTGTAGTTCAACTTGACCCGGTTTAAATTTATTTTTTACTATGGATTTAATTTGTTGATATTCTAAAAATCTTTTCTTGTTGATCCCATATTGTGTAACCAGTCTGTCAAATGGAATAAATTCTGTTCCTTCTAGTATATGTTCTAAGTATTTGATTCCTTTACCACTCCAATCTGAAAGGTTTATCATATTATTGTTTTATAATATGTCAGGGTTGTTCCAGATAGATGTACGTTTGCATGGGATTAAAAAGACTCCGTCAATTTTAGAAATTCCCACCATGCTGTCAGAGAAGAGCTGATGTTGACGCTTTTGAAGCATTCATGTCGTTGGATGTTTGAGCTGATAAGCTCTAGATTATTGCAAAGTGCTTGTTCTACATCTAGCCAAGGTTCATCTAAGAGGGTATGTTTTAGCCATCCTGAGATAAACCTTAGCCTGTTGACTAAGAAGTAGTGCTGAAAGTTAGGTAGTTCTAATCCTCCTTTATCCTTGGTCTTTTGTAGTGTTTTTAAGCTTATACGGGGAGGTTTATTTTTCCAAAGGAATTTGGACATACATGAATCTAGAGATTTGAACCAATCTTGTGGCGGTTTAGTTGGGATCATTGAGAATAAATAATTTATTTTTGGTAAGACCATCATTTTTATAGCGGCAACCCTTCCCATGAGTGATATGGGTAAACATTTCCACCTAGCCAGATCACCTTCTACTGTCTTTAAAAGTGGGATATGGTTTAATTTAGTTAGATCTGCAAGCTTGGGAGAAACATTAATACCTAAATACTTTATATTTCCCGATTGCAGTGGTGTAGAAAAGGAGTTATGGAAGGAGCAATTAATCAGAAGGACTGTAGATTTTGACCAGTTAATTGAGTAATCTGATATTCTTGCAAAAGAGTTTATCAATTCAATCACCCCAGAGATATTGGTTTGTGAGTTTTGGAGAAAAAGTAACACATCATCCGCATAAAGGCTGATTTTATGTTCCACGTTCTTGCATTTTATGCCCTTAATTACTGAATTCTGTCTAATTGCTGCTGCTAGTGGTTCAATAAAAATTGCAAACAGTGAAGGGGAGAGTGGGCATCCCTGCCTGGTGCCCCTCAGGAGACAGAAGCTGGAGGATGTCTGGTCATTTGTTCTGACACAAGCTGTTGGGGAATTATATAATATTTTTAACCAGTTTATGAAAGAGGATCCAAAACCAAATTTGTGTAAAGTTGCAAATAGAAATTTCCAGTTAACTCTGTCAAATGCTTTTTCTGCGTCTAAAGAGAATATTGTAGTTTCTAGGTTTTTACTGTATGAGTAGTCTATCAAATTAAGTAATCTACGTGTATTTGTTGATGAGTGCCTACCTTTTATGAAACCAGTTTGGTCAGGATGAATTAAGAGGGGGGTTATTTTCTCCAGTCTCTTTGAGAGAGCTTTGCAGATTATTTTAAGGTCTACATTTATAAGGGATATTGGACGATAGCTTGAGGGATATACAGGGTCTTTGCCTGGTTTTAGCAGGAGATTAATGTTTGCAGAATTCATATTTGATGGAAGTCTGCCCTTTTCTTTGATTTCCAACAACGTTCTGTAAAAAACTGGTGCTAGAAAATGTCCAGAATTCTTTGTAGAATTCTGCAGGAAAGCCGTCTGGACCTGGAGCCTTATTATTGGGCATACTTATCAGGGCTTCCTGGAGTTCACCTGATGTCAGTGGTGAATCCAGTGCCATTGCTTGAGTGTCTAATAATTTTGGAAGAGTTATGTTGTCCAAAAACTGATCAATTTCCTTTTTAGATGGGTTTATTTGTGGTGAATACAATCTTTTATAGAAATCCCTGAAAATGTTGTTTATTTGTATCGGTTCATATATTGTGTTCCCAGATGAATCTTGAACAGCACATATAGTTGTTTTTTCTTTCTTTATTTTTAGCTGGTTTGCTAGAAATTGACCGGATTTATTACCATGTTCATAATTTTGTAGGCGTAGTCTTTGTACTAAGAATTTTTTATTTTTTTTTATCAATTATCTCGTTCCAGGATCTCTTTGGTCGTTCACGCTGAAGTCCGTTCCTTTTAATTCCCTGCCGCGGCTTTTCACCTGTTCCTTTTGTTTGAAGTGGCCGAATTTGGCCACAATAGGACGTGTCTCAATTTTGGCCGGGGAAGATGCACTCTGAGCCTTCTTCATGACTAAATCTTGGAAACAGCGGTCGATGTAATCTTGGAGAGCGTCTAAATTCTCCCCGTTGTCCTCCAGGGTGTTAGGGTTAGGACAGATGTTGTTAGTTATATGACAATTTATTAGTATATTTGGTAATACTGAAGCTTAAAGAAACTTTGTTCAATTCTAAACTACCATTCGCTTTAATTTTCCGCCAAAATCTTCTGGGTCTGACGTCAGTTACAGCATGAGTCGCTTACCTTGTACGTCACTTCTGTCAATTACCTCCTCAGTCCGTCACTCCCCACGATAAACTGCTTAGAAGTATCAGGATGGATTAGAATGGGTGCGGATGTAAAAATGTGCTTCAACTTAGCGAAAGCTGAGTGGGCTTCTGGGGGCCAGGTGAAAGGTACCGTAGATGAGGTGAAACAGGTGAGAGGCGCAGCCACTTGGCTGTAGTTCCGAATGAAGTGGCGGTAAAAAGTCCGCGTCCCCAAGGAAGCTTTGAAGCTTTTTCCGTGACTCTGGGACCGGCCATTCCAGCACCGCCTTGACCTTTACTAGGTCGGTCTTCACCTGTCCTCCTGCCAAAATGTAGCCCAAAAAGGAAATAGATGAGGTGTGGAACTCAAAACTGTGGCTTCCTGGAGAGACTCGAAAACAGAGTTGATTAGTGGGAGAGGGTATTTATTTTTTACAGTAACATCGTTCAAACCTCGATAATCGATACACGGCCACAGCGACCCATCCTTCTTTCATACAAAGAAGAAGCCCGCAGCAACTGGGGAGAAAGAAGGTCTAATTATTCCTGCTGCCAGCGAGTTCTGGATGTAGTTCTCCATATATTCTCTCTCAGGACGGGACAGGTTATACAGTCTACTAGAGGGCAACGGGGCTTCCGGAAGTAAGTCAATAGTGCAATCGTATGGTCGGTGAGGCGGTAGAGAGCGAGCCTTGTCTTTATTGAACACTTCCTGTAAATCATGATACTCTGGAGGGAAGGTCTGGTGTTTGTGACAGGGGTGGAGCTCGATCTGCTGTTGCAGTGGGAATGGCTGACCTCAAACAGTTCGCCAAGCAAAACAGGCTCCAGCTGGTGATTTTTTTTACCTGGTCCAATCAATGTGAGCATTATGTCTCTGCAACCAGGGGGTGAGTAAAAATTTTTTTAGTACATCATGGACGAGGGCTTGGAATACTACCAGGGAAGTCGAGAGTTGGATCATGCCAGCCACTAGTGATTCCTGAATGTATTCCTCCATTGCCTCCCTCTCTGGCCTAGGAAGATTGTATAGTGGACTGGAGGGGAGAGCAGCACCAGAGAGGAGGTTAATAGCACAATCATAGGGATGATGTGGTGGCAGAGAAAGAGCCTTTTCCTTACTGAAGACCATTCTGAGGTCATGGTACTCCTCGAGGACCAGAAATAGATCTAAGATGGTTGTGTACAGCACCAGGAGCTGGAAACTGAGAGTAGAGCTGATTGCAAACAGAGAGAGTGACACGTTAAAATCCAGTTAAGTATTTGCTAGCAGTCCAGTCCAGGTGGGAGTTCTGATTTTTCAACCAGGGAAAACCAAAGATAAGGGATGGAAACATGAAGAGAGTTATTGTTTCCCAATGGTTGGCCGATGTGATTAGCTGCACGGGCTTGGTTTTATGAGTGATATAGGCAAAACCTTGAGTGGAGGCCGGAATGGGAGGCTTGAGAGGCACCAAGGGAAACCTTGCTGTCGGGCTAGATCCATGTCTATTAAATTTTTCTCACAACCGGACTCCACGAATGCTTGGAGAGAATGAGAGGTCTGATGGTATTTGAGCTTCACAGGGAGGGAGATGGAGTTTAGCTGCACCTGAAACGCCCACCAGTACCCCCAAATTTCAGGTGCCAATGAAATGCCCTGGCCGATCACAGTACAAACTCCCATGCAGGAAAACGCCTCTCTCTCTCCTACGGAGTGAGCCTGGATTGCCCGATTTGCATGGGCTCAGCAGGCTCCTTTGGTAACGGGAACAGGGTACTGGAGGGCGGACACACAACTCAAAGTACTTTGATGTGATGGTGAATTTATTTACAGGTGCACAGCGGGAGAATATGTGAGGTTTCAACTTATTTGCAAATGTGCGGAGAAAGTCTATGGGAGGTTTCCCACGGGGCAGCAAGTCTGAAATGAGGAAGAGGCAGAGAGAAGAACATGCGAGATGCGCTGCCCAGAGTGGGATGTGACAGTAGAGTCACATCCCAATGACCCTTTGTTGTCATTGTACATGCAATGAAATTATGGAGGCTCCACAGCATCAGTGCAGGACTAAAATATAAATAGTAAGACAGCAGGCATAAATAACAAATAGGAGAATAATAATAATGGATTGGATTTATATAGTGCTTTTCAAGGCACCCAAAGCGCTTTACAATGCCACTATTCATTCACTCTCACATTCACACACTGGTGGAAGCAGCTACAGTTGTAGCCACAGCTGCCCTGGGGCAGACTGACAGAAGCGAGGCTGCCATATCGCGCCATCGGCCCCTCTGGCCATCACCAGTAGGCGGTTAGGGTAAAGTGTCTTGCCCAAGGACACAACGACCAGGACAGAGAGCCCGGGGATCGAACCGGCGACCTTCCGGTTACAGATACGCTTCCCAACCCCCTGAGCCACGGTCACCCCAATAAATGTATACAAAGCAAGAGAAAAGCACATATTGAAGAACAAAGTGCTTGGAAGAGGTGCAAAGCACTTGCTCTGAGTTTAGAGTCCACATGTGAGTGTTCTGAGTGATCAGGGTACTCAGATTAGTGAGGTGAGTGGGCAGGGGTGGGTTGGGGGGGGAGTGTTTCTTAAAAGTCCGAATGGCCCAGGGGAATAAACTTTTAGTCTGTCTGTAGGTGTGGGACCCGATTGACCTGAGGTGCTGACCAAACGGGAGCGGGTCAGACAGGTGGTGGGCGGGGTGCAAGGGGTCACCTGTGATGACCTTGTTTTTCTTGAGACAGGAGGAGCTGGCAAAGGCCTCTAAGGGTGGCTGATGTCAGCCAACTTGACCAGTATTAATTACCCTCTGTGTTGCCTTCCTGTTGTCAGTAGTGGCCCCTGTGTACTAAAGACCCAGCCAGTAGAAGCGCATGCTCTCCACTGAGGAGTGGTAGAAGTCCAGCAGGAGCTTCTGGCCCAGGTTATTCTTCCTCAGGACATGAAGGGCCCCCATCAGGGCCTTGCGAGCCTGTACTGGTGTTTTTAAAAGTTATGTTTGACTTTATGACTTTCTGTGTCGTTTCTGGGATGCTTAGGACTCATATTGCACTGCTGGAAATAGTTTATTTTGATGCATATGCTGTTTTTTTGCAAATTTGCATTATAATATTTATTTTCGTTTTTCCTGCAGTATATAAAAATTGGTGTATTTCAAAAATAAAAGTATGAAGACACTTAAAATAAATTTCCTGTGGTGGGAAACTATTTTGTGCAACTTTTTTGTATTTACAGTTTTGAGGGATAAGCCTCTTAAATTTCTCTAACTAGAAATATATGTTAAAAAAACGATTTTCAATTTTTTTGTAGTTTATTGCACTTTTTTTAAATTTATGTAATTACTATGCACGTAATGCATACATATTATTAAAATTTGGGCTATAATAGTTGTATTGATGTATATTGTTAAGGGTTCAAATATTGAGGAGGGATACAGGAGGAAATCCAAATAACAACACTGATCCGGCCGGGTGGAGTCAAACGATGATTTTAATGAACACACGTGTATGCAATTCTTCCATAGCTCTAGGCCACTTTGCTCAATAGATCGCGCCGGACAAAGCTTCTGACCATCAATTAACTGACCGAGCTTCAACTCTTTAATAAGCACCAAAATGCAATGTGTATAAAATGATTACAGTTGCTCCTGCAATGAAAGAATATTCCATGATTATGATACCACCTGTAATACAGACTTTAATGTAATGTTAACAGCTTCAATAAATGCTTTAATGCAATGCTGATTAATGCAATGATAAAGATGATGGTTATGAACAGTAGCAGTAAAATAATTTCCCTGATCCCCACAGAACCTACAGTATTACTAGGTTTTAACAGTTTTACAATTTAGGCTTAACAACATTGCCCAGTGGAGCATTATGGAGCTAGTTTTAGAATATTGTCTTGTGGGATGATGCATCAACTCATTCAGGCTACAGTCATACTCTCTTTACCTTCAAAAGTGCTTTAGGTAAACGCCTTCTTTACATACATTACAGGTTATCTAAAGGTAAGTTATAAAAATTAAGTTATCGCATACTATCTGTGTCTGTTTCTCTTTTTTAGCGTTCTAAAATCGCCTTGTTTGACAAGATGTGGCAGTACATGAAAAACGCAGAACCTTCAGTTTTTGTCAAGAAAACATCAGAGGGTGTCCAGCGTGTCAGGAAATCCAAGGGAAAGTACGCTTACCTGCTGGAGTCCACCATGAATGAGTACATTGAGCAGAGGAAACCCTGTGACACAATGAAAGTTGGAGGAAACCTGGACTCAAAAGGCTATGGCATCGCCACACCAAAAGGATCCCCATTAAGGTGGGTGGATCAGTATAACAATGCTGGCCAACCTGCACTGCCATGTACCATTCACACTACTAACCTGCTGCCTAGCATACCATCCCTCTCCTAATTCCTACAGTTCTTCTCTCTGTATATGTAGATGAAAGAGAAAATCATGCTAAACTACTTTGAGCTTTAAAGAGATCCAGATTTTTCCTAAACTCAGTAACTTGAAGTCACAGTAATAACCCTGGCTGACAAACTGCTTGTTATCAGGTGGTAATTAGCCAGTGTTCAAGCTGTCCCTATACACATAACTCACTATGGAGAGCAGATAGATTCATCCCAAGGCTTACTGCCAGCTGGGTGTCGCAGTATGCGAGTGTGATGAATGGGACACGGCGGTTAACTCGTTGTTATAATAATCCACCTACCCTGATGACACCATCTCAGTGGTTTGTATTTATTACCATGGTTACCACCTCTGACCAATGGCTAGCGGTGGTTTCCATGACAAATGGGGGATAGGGTGTTTGATTTGCTTCCAGGTCTTAAAGAACCCCTTCAGATAGGCTCCTTTTATCTTGAAAATAAATGTGATGACATTTATAGTGTAAAACATTCTAAACAAACCTGTGAATGTCAAATTAAAGTGTCTTCATATTCTGTTTGATTTTTTTTTTTAAGTGTTAGTTATTATTTTTGGCTGCAGGCTTTTCTCCATTGATAACTTGGCTCTTTAAGACCTGGATCAAGGGAGTTTATGACCTAATGCTGCATTCCATTTGAAGTTGGAATTTGCAATTTGCATGTGTGTGTTTGCGTCTGAGTGTGTACACATGTGTGTGTGTGTATGTGTGTGTGTGTGTGTGTGTGTGTGTGTGTGTGTGTGTGTCTGTTGGGAGGGGGGAGGGCACTATATGTCACCATAAAATGTTTAAATTACATACGGACAGTTATACATAAATTAGCTTCCCCCTACATTCCCTCAGAGCTGTCTCTTATTTTTTTAATATGTGAAAGTAGTAGTAGTTTTATATTTTTCTTTTATCTCATGCAATTGCGCAAGAATTTACATACATGTTTACACATGCAGATTAATAGCCTTTTTTTTTTTTTTTAAATTGCTACAGAAAATACAACAAATTTACATTCATAAATAAACAACATTTAGCACTTTATATAGACCTATCTAAAGTGGCCCTTAAGAAATAGCTTAAATAAGAAGAATGGTATATAGCTCAACAATATTTGTGTCATATATATGAGAAAAAATATGTACACTTCAGAATCAACAAAGCAAAATCAGAACGGAACACTTTAATAAATGTAGCAAAAAAAAAAATCAGATGGTATTAAGTGGATTAGCAACAGTGTTGGGGAGTAACGGAATACATGTACCGCCGTTACGTATTTAAAATACAAAATATGAGTAACTGTATTGCGTTACAGTTACCGTTTTAAAAGGTGGTATTCAGAATACAGTTACTTTGTTGAAATGAATGGATTACATGGCTGTATTTTCCTGTTTCATTAGGCTATGAACTCTATATTTTTGGTGTCCACGCCGGTGGAAACCCAAACAAAACACGCATTAAGAGGCTCTCATGTCTGTGTCTCAATCTCACGGCCGATGTCACCTCTACTTGTAGCCCACATAATGACGTGAAGAAATATTTTAAAAAATTATTCACAAAAATGATTTAATATGAAGGCAATAGGCAGAGTGTTACAGGCATAGCCCTAAAGAATCTAGCCTCATGGGCAGTGTAGTCCGTGCTGCAGGGAGAATGGACTGCCATACCCGTTATGTGTCTGTGAACGAGGAAGGGAGAAAAAGAGTTGAAAAGTAAGAGATGTCACGGACCAAAAACGGGAGATGGAAGCATGTAAATATTTTTATATATATATGTAAGATGTATTATATTTTATAGGCAATAATTCACCCTGTTTGTTTACTAAACATAGTTTAGTTTAACTTACTGACAATGAAACTCTTACAAACACATATGCGGTAAGGCCAGCCATAAAAATACACCTGTCCACAACTGTCAAATTATTGTGATATCACAATTGCAGGGTGATCTACTAACAATGCACTGTATTGTACAGGGTGGGCCATTTATATGGATACACCGTAATAACATGGGAGTGGTTGGTGATGTTAAAGTCCTGTTTGTGGCACATTAGTATATGTGAGGGGGCAAACTCCTCAAGATGGGTGGTGACCATGGTGGCCATTTAGAAGTCGGCCATCTTGGATACAACTTTTGTTTTTTCAATAGGAACAGGGCCATGTGACACATCAAACAATGGTGTGCTTGTTTTCAACGTAACTTTATTCTTTCATGAGTTATTTACAAGTTTCTGACCACTTATAAAATGTGTTCAATGTGCTGCCCATTGTGTTGGATTGTCAATGCAACCCTCTTCTCCCACTCTTCACACACTGATAGCAACACCGCAGGAGAAATGCCAGCACAGGCACCCAATATCCGTAGTTTCAGGTGCTGCACATCTCGTATCTTCACACCATAGACAATTGCCTTCAGATGACCCCAAAGCTAAAAGTCTAAGGGGGTCAGATCGGGAGACCTTGGAGGCTTTTCAACTGGCCCATGACGACCAATCCACTTTCCAGGAAACTGTTCATCTAGGAATGCTCGGACCTGGCACCCATAATGTGTTGGTGCACCATCTTGCTGGAAAAACTCAGGGAACGTGCCAGCTTCAGTGCATAAAGAGGGAAGCACATCATCATGTAGCAATTTCAAATATCCAGTGGCCTTGAGGTTTCCATTGATGAAGAATGGACCCACTATCGTTGTACCCCATATACCACACCAAACCATCACTTTTGTTGTTCCAACAGTCTTGGAGGGATCCATCCAATGTGGGTTAGTGTCAGACCAATAGCGGTGGTTTTGTTTGTTAACTTCACCATTCACATAAAAGTTTGCCTCATCACTGAACAAAATCTTCTGCGTGATCTGAGGGTCCTGTTCCAATTTTTGTTTTGCCCATTCTGCAAATTCTGTGTGCCGATCTGGGTCATCCTCGCTGAGATGCTGCAGTAGCTGGAGTTTGTAAGGGTGCCATTTGTGAGTAGCCAATATCCGCCGAAGGGATGTTCGACTAATGCCACTCTCCAGTGACATGCGGCGAGTGCTACGCTGTGGGCTCTTTTTAGTATTTTAGTATTTATTTATTTATTGTCATTGTCAAGAACAATGAAATTGCGTTTGGGGCTTCCATACAACCCAAAAAAAAAGAAGAAAATAATAAATACCCCTTAAAACCCAAGTGTACATATTTAACCCAGTGTGACTCCAATGCAATAAGACAATCCTTAGCAATAATGTTCGTAGAAATTCAGACAAAGACCTGAGAAACATGACAAAATACAACAATGCAACCCATTCAATATTATTGTACTGTGAGATATGATATCAGATATGATAGTTATCTATTTAAGAAAGAGGGGGGGCAGGAGGGGGAAGAGAATAAAGATATGATGCACCAATGCAGACCAGTTCATTGCTATTAAGAAGTTGGATATGGTTATTGTCCGTGAGAGGGGGGCAGAGAGTTCAGGAGCCTCACAGCCTGTGGCTACAGGCTGTTGGCCAGTCTGGATGTTCTGGCCTGTATAGACCTGTACCTTCTCCCTGAGGGCAGCAGATGGAAAAGGTGGCGCGCAGGGTGATGTTGGTCCTGCAGGATACTGTGCACCCTCCTCAGACAGCGAGTGGGGAAGATATTACTGATCTCTGGCAGACTCTTGCTGAATGAAGCTGGGACAGCCACTGATGTTTCTTCATTAGTGACAGTTTTCTTGCGTCCACATTTTGGCAAATCCAACACTGAACCAGTTTCACGAAACTTAGCAAGCAGTTTGCTAACTGTAGCATGGGAGATGGGTGGTCTCGTAGGGTGTCTTGCATTGAAATCTGCTGCAATGACTGCGTTCACCAGATATCAACACAATTTCGATCCGCTCCTCACGTGTTAACCTCTTCGACATGTCAATGGCTGTGAACAAAGAGAAACTTGTAAATAACTCATGAAAGAATAAAGTTACGTTGAAACCAAGCACACCATTGTTTTTCTTGTGGCATTACCAATAAGTGAACTGAAACAAACATTTATTTTTAGGTCCATTCTGCTGCTGATACATACTTTAGGTTTCTGAATATTAAACTTGTTTCTGCCTTTCATAGTGTGTAACCTGAAGGCCCTGAGTACTTTCTCCCACACTGAAAACACTGGAATGATAAAATGATTTAAACATTACCTAATAAGACTGATTCAGGACAGACAATTCGTTATTTTAAACTTTTCTAGCAGTCCTTCACAAACAGGGAACAGTCTGTCTATTCTCTCCATCTGTCAGCTGCTGCTGGCTCTTCCTCCTCCTCTTCCTCACACACTGCTGAGTTTGTCCTGGTGGATCATCAGGGGTGCAAAGCCTCACAGATGATGTGCAGCAGTGGGTCCTTCAGTCTGTCCTCACTCCGGACACTTGCAGTTGTCACACATGGAAATCAAATGTGTGATAAGCTGCAGGATTCAAACACAAGTGTGACTTATAAATGAATGTTCATACTTTTATTACACAATCAGAGAGAAAGAAAAAGAGAGAGTGCAGGACAGACAGACAGGTGACAGTCTCAGGTGTATACACTGCTACAAAACAGCACAAGAGAAGGAGGATTTAGTGTTTGTGTCATTACGAGTGCTCAACAAGAAGAGTTCCCAGATGGTACAGTGATGGTCCTGTGATTAAAGCATCTTTCTTTCAGCTTAACGAGTGAACCGTCAGCTCGTTCAAAAACACGTTAAAGTCCGTTTGGCTCGACACCACCGAACAGAGGCAGCAATATAACATAGCTAACATTAACAGTGCAGTGAATCCTGCTTGTGCCGTGATGTTCAGGACTGCAAACCGAGCAGCATTCATTGACTTTCATCTTGTTGTATTTGTGGATATATGACTGACTTTAATTATCCATAAAATCATCACATTCTCTGTAAGATTAAGGTCAGCTATAGTACTAACATTGCTAATGTTTGCAACTTTGCCGACATGTGGTTAACAGTAATGTTTTAATGTTCTTCATTATTAAACATTTGCACATAAATAAGTGACATAATATTCAGTACTTACTTTTGAAAGTTTACTTTTTCGGCCGCTCTGCTTAACCCATCTGCCGCTTTTTTCGGCAAAATTATCCACACCCACCGCCGCACTATGAATTCTGCGATATATGGGACCACAAAGTCCACAGCGGACCAAACTTCATATTTGGGGAAAACGACGGCGTATTTGGAGACCGCATTTGGAGTACACTTCGGATTGGGACAGCCATGGTCACGTCGCTGTGACATAATAGGTCTCAAAATGCGTACTCCGAAGCGTACTGTAGTCAGCAAGTTTAGAAAATCCTCTTAAAATGTGAGATTCAGAGATTCAGTATAAAACTACTGTAATTCTTAAACTGTTCATGCAGTATTTTTGTTAACCTCCTTAAATCTTGTTTCATTTAAAAATCTGGTGGTGTATAGGGGCAAAATTGCAAACATTGGGTCCTTATCAAAATTATCTTTCCGGTTTCTAGGCTGTTACACCATTGTTGGCCTCGTATTCATATGACACCCAATGGCATTTTAATCCATAGCCTCATTTCCACAAAGAAAAAAGTTAACTATGTGAAATGTAAGTAAAAGCAATGCAGGGAGTAGTGATGGTAAATTTGATTGTTTTTACTGAATCGAGTTTGAATGAGTCACTCACAAAAATGAATCGGATTTTTTGAGTCATTTGAGTCACTGAGTCAGTTGCCCAGAGAGTGCAAAAAAATTACATTTTCACTCAAACTTAATGTGTTTCTCTTTTCATGTATATCCTACTGCTAAGATGATTGAAAAAGAATAACAACTATTTTTATAGAGCAAAAAAGAGCAAAAAAAATTACGATTTCTAAAGGGAAAATTTATTTTATTTATTTTTATTGTATTTTATTAGTTTTTTCCTCAAATGTCAAATATATATTTTCTCATCTAAATGTCCACTGAGCTGTGAGCCAGGGGGCGGTAATGTGCCTTAACAGTGGTTGCCAACCAAAAAGTAGAAGAAGAAGCTGTGAGCCAGGAAGGTTGGGGGGTTGGGTGGGGGTGAGTGAGTAGTCGTGTCCAAATTCATGGGCTGCATCCTCCTGAGGACCCGGCCTTCACGGTCTACGTGGGCCAGGTCCTCAGAAGGTCAGGTAGGCCGGAAGTAAACGGCTGTGAAATTGGACGGTCTAGGCTGTCTCGGTGGAGTTTAATAAACTCGGCCGTCTGCTCCTTGCTATCGAAAATATAACAGGACACTGGCGTAAATTCTCGACCATCTCAAACTTCTGTTTGATCAGTTTTCTGTTTGACGTTTATTGAGCTGTGTGAAAACCAAGGAGGAACCCACCCGGGGGATTAATAAAGTTTTATTTTATCTAATCTAATCTAATAACTTTAATCTCAGCCAAACTGATTTACTCACGAACAAATAAAACACTGAAAAAAGCCAAACAATAACATTTTTAGGTTGTCTAAGTGACTTATATATTATGTTTAACCTGAGTAGTGAAAGTCTGCGGTGATCTGAAATGATGTGCCGGGAGTTGTGCCGTTCTCAGTGGCTCTAGTGACCCTCGAGCTCTCGGCCAGCTATCGAGCTGGTGGGTAACAGACGTCTCCGAAAACGTCAAAGCACTTTTGCAAATATGCGATATCTTGATAAATCGAGCAGATATTTTTTCAGTTTACACACCCACATTCACACCCTGAAAATATGTTAAAAGTTTATTTTGTGACCCAGAAAGATTAATAAGAGTAATTTTAAAACATAGTAGCGGCTGCCATTGTTGGAAACAGGAGTTTGGCTGGGCCGCGCTATGAATTCTGGGATATGGTGGGCCACGAAGGACACACCGGCTGCATTCGGAGGAGTCTACAAATGCGTCCTCAGGAGGATGCAGACCATGAATTTGGACACGACCAGTGATTCATTGATGCTACAATTCAGCACAGGAAGGGAGGAGGTGAATGAGTGATTCGTTCATGCTACGATTCAGCACAGGAAGGGAGGGGGTGAGTAACTCAAATGTGCTGTTAGCAGAGCGATGCTACTGTGAACTGAGGAGCTATTATCTTGATGTGAGCTTTCTACTCAGGGTGTTTTCTTCCAGTTCAGAGCAGAAATGTTTCTGTTAAGAAACTTGCTGTTGTTTTTTTCCCCCCACAATTTTAATTATAAGCGAAATATATTTCTACTATTGAAATTAGTTTGCTAACAGCAACAGGGATGAGTCAGTGAAGGAGTCAGTTGGGCTTGTGAATCATGATTCACAAGTCAGTAAAGTGATTCTCGAGTATTTTATATCAACTGAAGCCCATGTCCAAAAGATTGTGACAGGGCGCACAGGTAGTAAGAGGTTTTACAGACCTGAGGAAATCACATGATAGGGTGGGGCTAGGTTTCACAATGAGCTCACCCGAAACCTTGGCTGATTGTGACCTACACCTGTTTTCACGCCTTGGCTCATGTGATTAGGTATAGGATCATCAGGGGGTCCTTTTGTCCCTCTTTGGGGGGATACTCCGACAGGGTTTAAATCTGGGACTCTCCACCATTTGACCCTAGAACTGAAGAAGCCTCAGTTGAGAGGTGAAACGTCTTCAAGCAACTTATAGAAGTCCAGACGCTTTTCTTTCCAAGCTCCTTAGACTTTATCCACATTACTGTAGAAGCTGCACCAAGCGGACCACAAATAGTTTTTTTAAACTATCTTTGTGACTTCAACTCTCCTTCAGTACAAAAGGTTTGTTGGTGAGGTCACAGAGATCCTCAGCATATTCAACCTAACTAGGTTCTCGGTTCAGATCAGTTTCAAGTTTTATTGTCATGTACAGATAAACAGTGTAGCCACATTTACCCATAATGAAATTCTTTGGCTTGTGCTCCTCAGCTTTACATGAGCATATAAAAGTGTGCAGTTAAATGAAGAAGAAAATAACAGAAATAACAGTAATAATAATGATAAAGAGAAAAAAGTATTAAATATTTAGAGAATTTGAGACTAGTTTTGGTATTTACAGTTTGTGCAAAACTTGTGCAATGAGCATTTAAGTGGGATTAGTTGAAGTGACAGTGTGTAGAGTCCTGTAATTGTAGTGAGTGTGTAATGGTGTGTATAGAATGTCAGCAGTTCAGAAAAGCCTAATGGCTTGTGGGTAAAAACCGTCTCTGTGTCCGGCAGGCGGGTCTGGATGCTCCTGAACCGCCTGCCGGACAGCAGGAGTGTGAAAAGTCTGTGGCTGGGATCAGAGAGGATCCGCTGCATCTTCCTCATCCTGCGTGACTGGCAGTTCAGTCCTGGTGATGCGCTGTGCTGATCTCACCACCCTCTGCAGATCAGCAGAACTTTATCACCAGATACCAGCTAATTTAACATCAGAAACAACAGTCACATCAAGGCGCTTTATATTTTAAGGTAGACCCTACAATAATACAACATGCTTCAGCTTCAGCTACTCCAAGAGCTGGGCTCTGCTTAGTACCTTTCTCCAGCATCCGACAAGCTAGCCAAGGTCAGCAGACTCCTTCAGCGTGTTGGCTCCCTTTTGGCTCCCTGGTGGCTACAGCCCCATACTTTCCTCAGCAATAGAGATGCACAACATGGTCCATTCAGACTCAGTTTCTCCAGAAATTAAAAGTCTCCTGCACTGGGGAGATCAGAATGAGGTTCCCAGCACACCCTCACTTTATATGTGGATACACCAGTCTTGTCTGGCATCCTCCCCTCCCACCTGATCTGTTCACCACCAGGTGAATGGATCTTTTCACCCAAATGTGCAAGATATGACAGCAGGTCTAATGATACAATTGCAAAATCAATCATCAACCTGCGACTGATGGCATCCTGGTTCCAACTCTTATCACAAACATGGTTTTACTTGATCATAATGTTCATCATGGACAATCTGTGAACCTAGAAGTTTTGTGAGAGAACACCACTCAGGTTCAGATCAATGTGTTGGCTTGGCTGTTCCTCCCAGTCACGCCATGACAGTTTATATGTCACTTTCCTGCCAGGACACTTGTCCGTTTTAGCCACATGCTCTACAAACGCACTCTTTCATAATCAATCGTCTACCAATTGAAAGGTTGGTGGCTCCTCCAGCCTGCATGTTAAAGTATCCTTGTCCAACATTCTGAACCACTGTGAGTTGCCTACAATGTATCTATCGGAATATAAGTGCATAAATGTTAGGTTCAAAAAGTACTTATATTACTATGTTTGTGAATAGGTGAATGAAGCTTGGAGTTAGAAAGCGCTTTGAGTGCTCAAATTATGTAGGAAAAGACTATATAACGTAGGTGGGAAGTAATGAAGTACAAATACTTTGTTACTGTACATACGTAGAATTTTTAATTATCTGCACTTTACATTATACCGCTTACATTTTCAAAGCGGGCTCATTACTTTTGATTAAACACATTTAATGGAAATTATTATTTCACGTCATTGTAGGCTATCAAACATCAAACCGATTTGAGTCTAAATAGCAAATACATGCAACACAATACTGTTCATGTATTAATCACCAGGGGATATCACATAAAAAGAGATGAAAGAGATAAAACCTTGTGCCATATTCAAGTGTTAATATGGGCTGGCGGCTTTTTGTTTGTTTGTTTTTTTTGTCTATAAATTGCGCTTGTGGTACTTCAGCATCTAGCTACCAGTACAGAAAAGGAGTAAGCATAAAGGATGTAAATGATTACTTTTTTTAAAGTAATCCATGTGATTTCAAATGCTACATTTCTATCAGCTTAACAGACATCAGGAAACACACAAACTGCTGCTATGAGTGCAGTTTGCAGCACAGTGCAAACTGCACCTGGACACTACTCCAACAGAGGTCGATCATCTTGTTAATAATTTTACCTCACTACATATGACTCTGGATACTATAGCTCCTGTGAAAAATAGAGCCTCAAATCAGAAATATTTGACTCTGTGGTATAATTTCCAAACACGTAGCTTAACCTCCTAGGACCTGGCGTCCACATATGTGGACATCACATTTTGGGTTATTTAGACCAAAATACTCAATTTTGCTCTACAAGGGCCTGATATCCACTTACAAGGACATTATACTGCTACTGTTCTATGCTACCTTATTTTTCTTAAAAACAAAAATAAGATTTAAAAAAAATCTGGCAATTCTTTGTTTTTACATTCACTGGGGCCCAATATGCCCAAATATCAAAGAGAAATTAAAAATGCATGCCGTGGAAGAGTTCGGGTCTTAGGAGGTTAAAGCAGATAACTCGTAAGCCGGAGAGGAAATGGCATGTCACAAATGTAGAAGATCATCATTTAGCCTGAAGAAATAGTTTAGTGCTTTATAAGAACATCTTATTATTCATCACTGATTGAGTAAATAAGAACAAACCTAGGTGTCTCATTAGTTACAGAATTGAATTCAAACTCCTGCTCCTCACATACAAGGTCTGTAATAATCAGGCCCCATCTTATCTTAATGACGTTATAGTACCATATCACCCCATTAGAGCACTTTACTCTCACCCTGCAGGCCTACTTGTTGTTCCCAGAGTATTTAAAAGTAGAATAGGAGGCAGAGCCTTCAGCTTTCAGGCCCCTCTCTTCTGTGGAACCAGCTTCCAGTTTGGATTTGGGAGACAGACACTAGCTCTACTTTTAAGATTAGACTTAAAACTTTCCTTTTTGCTTAAGAATATAGATGTTATGCTGCAATAGTTGTAGGCTGCTGGGGGATTCCCATGATGTACTGAGTTTCCTTTCTCACTCACTATGTGTTAATACACCACTCTGCATTGAATCATACTTGTTATTAATCTCTGTCTCTCTTCCACAGCATGTCCTTATCCTGTCTTCCTTCTCTCACTCCAACCAGTCGCAGCAGATGGCCCCGCCCCTCCCTGAGCTTGGTTCTGTCGGAGGTTTCTTCCTGTTAAAAGGGAGTTTTTCCTTCCCACTGTTGCCAAAGTGCTTGCTCATAGGGGGTCATATGATTGTTGGGTTTTTCCTCTGTATATATCAGGGGTCGGCAACCTGCGGCTCTTTAGTCCTTATAGTGCAGCTCCGCGTGGTTTGGGAAAATAAATTAGAAGTATTTAGCTGAAGTGTATTTTACTTATGTTAGTTCTTTTTTACCTTGTAGTTCTAAATTGGAAGATTATTGTGATATTGAAATATAAAAATAAAATTATATTCTTTTATTTTTTCATCGCTCAAAATAAGCTTCACACTCGCAGAAGCCGGTATGCCTGCCGAAACGCCGTGCATTTATCGAGACTTTCAACCCCAGGTAGGCCAATTATGGATCCACATTATGTCAGCAGCTATTCTCCACCATGAACTATGTTAAAAACAAACACAGCTTACGCCTCACAGAGGACAGCTTACAGTCCTGCGTAAAGATGAAAGTCACTTCGTACAGCCCCGATTTGCAGACGCTGTGCGCAGAGGTTCAGGAGCAGAAGTCCCATTGTAAACATATCACGGCAGACACGACGATGTTTGCATGAACATGCTTTTCAGCATCTCTTTAACGACCACTTTTCACACACGGTTGTTGACGCATACAGCCGGCTGTAGCTTTTCAGCTCACAGCCCGACACTAGTGATGGGATTTTCGGCTCTTTTTAGAGAACCGGCTCTTTCGTTTCGGCTCACTAAAAAGATCCGGATCTTTCGGCTCCGAACCGGCTCTTCAGGTTGTTTTGTTGCTTTAATTAATTTATTATTAACAACAATATAAAATTATGCACAAAAGGAATTACTAATGGTTCAAGGTTCAAGGTTCTTTATTATTCGTCACATGCATAGTTATACAAGTATAACACACAGTGAAATGTAGCCTGACACGCTCCTCGACATGTGCAAAAATTGGGGGGGGGGGGGGGGTGTAGAGGAAGAACATTATATATATATACATATATATATATATATACACATATAGTATATACACTGGGTGAATGTGCAGTAGTAGCAGCAAGCAGGTGAATTCTGTACATTAATATGAATAGACATCTGACTATTTTACAGGATAGACAATATAAACATATTTAAAATTAAAGGAATTGAAATGTACATTGTGCCTTGGTTTAGTGTCTGGAAGAGTCCTGTCTCAGTCAATTATAGATGATGTGAGAGGGCGGGTGTGTGTGTTTAGGGCACGGATGGCTTGGGGATAGAAGCTCCTCTTGAGTCTCTCTGTCCTTGCCCGGAAGATGCGGAACCTTCTACCAGATTGCAGAAGTTGGAACAGTTTGTTGCCAGGATGGGATGGGTCCTTCAGTATCTGCGCTGCTCTAGTCCGGCATCTCCTGGTGTAGGTGTCCTGAAGCGGGGGGAGAGCAATCCTGCAGCAGTGTTCTGCTGTACGGATCACTCTCTGGAGAGCTTTTTGGTCCTTCACACAGCTGTTCCCGAACCACGATGTCATGTTCTGTGTGAGGATGCTCTCCACAGCGCCTGTATAGAAAATCCTGAGGATCTTTGGAGAGACCCTGAACTTCCTCAGTTGTCGTAGGTGATACAGGCGCTGCCTAGCCTTTTTGGTCTGGACCTGAATGTGGGCAGCCCATGTCAGGTCTGAGGAGATGTGGACACCAAGATACTTGAAGGACTGCACCCTCTCCACTGGAGCTCCATTGATGATAATGGGCTTGTAGTCTCTGTGCTGACCCCTTCTGAAGTCCACCACCAGCTCCTTGGTCTTGCTGACGTTCAGCTGGAGGTGGTTGTCCTGGCACCACGATGCCAGATTCTTCACTTCATCCATGTAGGCCGCCTCATTGTTGTTGGAGATGGCACCCAACACCACTGTGTCGTCAGCAAACTTCACAATGGTGTTGGAGCCATGGGTGGCCACACAGTCTGAAGTGTAGAGGGAGTAGAGCAGTGGCGAGAGGACACATCCCTGAGGTGCTCCTGTGTTGATGGTGATGCTGTTGGAGAAGCACCTGCCCACCCTCACCACCTGAGTTCTGCCAGTGAGGAAGTCCAACACCCATGCACACAGACGGCTGTTAAGTCCCAGATCCCTCAGCTTTGTGAACAGTCTGCAGGGCACTATTGTGTTAAACGCTGAACTGTAATCAACAAACAGCATTCGCACATAGTTACCCTGTTTCTTGTCCACGTGGCTGAGAGTGGTGTGTAGGACGTGGGCGATGGCATCCTCTGTGGATCTGTTGGATCTGTAGGCGAACTGCAGCGGATCTGTGGTGTCTGGGATGGAGGAGGAGATGATGTTCTTCAGCAGCCTCTCAAACACCTTCATTACTACCGAGGTCAGTGCAACTGGCCGGTAATCGTTCAGGGATGAGGGTTTGCTGTTCTTGGGCACAGGGATGATGGTGGATCTTTTGAAGCATGTGGGGACCACAGACTTCGCCAGGGACTCGTTGAAGATGTAAGTGAACACACCTGCTAGCTGGTCAGCACAGCAGCGCAGCAGACGGCCGGTGATGCCGTCTGGCCCTGCCGCTTTCCTTGTGTTCACTCTCCTCAGTGCCGCTCGGACGTCATGCTCCGCGATGCTGGTCACCGGTCTCTCGCTGATGACGTCACTGTCCTCGGTAGTCAGGCGGTAGATAGCATTAGCCGCCTGGCTAACCTCGAAACGGGCGTAGAACCGATTCAGCTCGTTGGTGAATGCAGAGTCGGCGTTGATCGGCGCAGTGTCCCTGGCTTTGTAGTCCGTAATGGTGCGTAGTTCGTGCCACATACTCCGTGTGTCGCCCTGGTGGAAGCGGGACTCCACACGTTCCCGGTACCTGCGTTTGGCATCTCTCACCGCGCGCCGCACGCCGTATGAGGCCGCTTTGTAGGCGCTCATATCGCCAGTGGCGAGACCCGCGTTGTAGGAGGTGGTCCTGGCGTTTACTGCATGTAAATGTAAAAAAAAGGTGGTTTTATTTATATATGTTTATATATAAATATATGATGATGATGATGATGATGATTTTATTAAGCGCTTTTCGCAGACAGGCAATCACAAAGCGCTGTACACAAATATTAAAATATTAAAATAAACAATAAAATCAATAGACATTATATACAATGTAAAAGATCAAATGTAAATAATGTAAAAAAAATAAAATAAAATATGTAGATCAACAAAAGGCTTGTTTGAACAGAAGAGTTTTTAACAGTTTTTTAAAAGAATCCACAGAGTCAAGCAAACGTAATTGTAGTGGTAAACTGTTCCACAGCCTTGGTGCAACAGACTGAAAGGCTCTGTCCCCTTTTGTCTTCAATCGTGTACGGGGAAGAACTAAGAGACTCTGAGTCTGTGAGCGGAGATGACGAGCAGTAGTGTATTTTAAAAGAAGCTTGGATAAGTAATCTGGAGCCTGGCCATTTAGTGCTCTGTATGTTAAAACAAGAATTTTAAAGCGAATTCTAAACTCTATTGGGAGCCAATGTAAAGAATATAAGATGGGAGTGATGTGAACACGCTTGGTAGAGCGAGTTAGTAATCTGGCTGCTGCGTTTTGTATTGTCTGGAGGCGAGAGAGAGATGATTTATCCAAGCTAGTAAACAGGGAATTACAGTAATCTAAGCGTGATGACACAAATGCATGAATGAGTTTTTCCAGTTCAGCTGAGGAAACCATATGTCGCAGTTTAGATATGTTTCTTAAATGATAGAAACAGGAACGAGACAAAGATTTTACATGAGAGTCAAGGCCCAGAGAAGAGTCAAATATTACTCCAAGATTTCGAATATTTGACTTGACAGATGGACAGAAAGAGGCAAGAACCTGACTGATTTTAGAATGTAGCTCAGGAGGAGCTATGATCATGGTCTCGGTCTTGTTAGTATTTAGAACAAGGTAGTTGCTTGAAAGCCAATCAGAAACCTGGGTTAAGCACTGGACTAGGGTGGACAGCCTATCCAGCTGATGAGGCTTAAAGGACATATGGAGCTGAATGTCATCAGCATAAAAATGATAAGACAGGTTGCTAAAAGATTGAATGATACTAGCTAAAGGAAGCATATAAAAAGAAAATAGTAATGGACCTAAAACTGAGCCCTGTGGGACACCACAGGTCAGGGCAGCAGTGTTAGAGGAGAACCTATCAGTCCTAACAGAGAAGGTCCTGTCTGATAAGTAGGAAGAAAACCAGTCTAGGGCAGAGCCAGATACACCAGCCAAAACCGCATAAACCCCTGGTATATGCGGTGGCCCCTAGAGACAAAGCACATACAAACTCCAAAACACATTTCTAGCATGAACTGAACTTCCAAAACAGAGCTACCTAGATCACTTAAATTACACAATTGAAAGCATGAAAGCATATGTGTATTGTTTGTGTATTTATACACAAGCATTCATATATAGTCAAATAATAAAAAAAAAAAGTTCATTTACCTGTTATTACCACACACCAAATCCGGTCGTTGGTACTTGCTGGCTTGTGTAGCCACTAGGTAACAAAAGCTCAACACTGCCCCTAGCATCGTGGAGCACTTCTGTTGTGTTTTGTACGTGTTTTGAGTTTTTATGTGCTTCGGAGTTTGTACGTGTTTTGGAGTTTTTACGTGTTTTTACATGTTTTGGAGTTTGTATGTGCTTCAGGGTTTGTACGTGCTTCAGAGTTCGTACGTGATATGAAGTTTGTACGTGCTTTGTCTGTAGGGGCCACCGTAAACATACTTTTATTTATTCACTCCACATAAAATGTGATAAATAAATCATATAATACAAAAATCAATTATTCACATTTCAACTTTTAACTATTTAAATTTTCAGCTTTTTCCTTTTACAAATTTAAAGTGAAACAACACAAAACACTGCAAACCACAACACAATTAAATATAAATTATAATATGAAAACAAAAAGAACATGGACCTGCATGAATAAACTTTCTGAATCCTTTATCATCTGCAACTGAAAATAGCTGTGGATGATTACTATACCTTTCTAATGTGAGGTTGTTGTCCCTGGCTCTCTTTCTCTCTCTCTCCCTCCCGCTCTGTTCCTGTGCTACTCAGTGTAACTACCGCCCCTCCCCCCTCTTCCCAGCGTAAAGCACAAGGCTGGCATGCTGAGTGAAGTGAAAAAAAGTGCGAGAGAGAGAGGGTGAGAGAAAGAAAAAAAAAAACCCACGGCTTGCGATAAGGAGCCGGCTCGCATCGTTCACGTCAAAGAGCCGGCTCTAAGAGCCATTTTGTTCGCGACCGACCCATCACTACCCGACACACACCAACCCAACAGCATAGATAGCACAGACATAAATGCGTGATCGGATTGCAGGTGCCGCTCAAGTGAGTCCGCCTCCCCTGCAGCGGCGCTGCAGACCACCCCCGCCACACACATTAACCAGGTAAAATACATATTTAGACAGAATTTTGCAAATGTCTATTTTTCATTTTTTAGTGAAGTTTAGTTTTTTAGTGCTTTTTTTCCCAATTATTTTTTAAAAGTCAGGTCAAGGCTCCAAAAGCCCGAAGGCGATATAACAGTTTTTGTTTGCTACATGGATCATTTTAATTCATGTTGGTGTCTTTCCTTTCGTTATATTTCTTAAAGAGTTCAAAATGTGTTAATTACATAAATAAAATGTAATTTTCTCTGTAGCACTTCATGGATTTCATAAGCAACACACTTTAGTTGTTCAAACAAAGCATAAAGGTAAAAAACAATATATACAGTGTTATCTTCATTTTAGATGTCAAAAAGTATTTGCGGCTCCCAGTGTTTTCTTTTGCGTGGAAACCAGGTCCAAATGGCTCTTTCAGTGTTAAAGGTTGCTGACCCCTGGTATATATTATTGTTGGGTCTACCTTACAATATAAAGCGCTTTGAGGTGACTGTTGTTGTGATTTAGCACTGTATAAATATAATTGAATTGAACTGAGTATTTCAACGTTTACTGTAGTAATTTTTAACACTCGTATATCCGTACTTCTACTACGTTTCTGTACGTTTACCACCTCTGCTATCTAGTTATAGAAGACTGAAGGAAAATTTCACTGCTATTGTTTGTTTAGATTGTGGCTAATTGGAACAAAGAAATCCCAATGAGGATACGGGCCTTGAAAATGTTTTAAACAATATGTAAGGAACAGGACTTGAGTATTAGCCAACAGTTGCTAGTTGCTAAGGACTAGGATTTAACACGCTGGACTTATAAGTCAGAACAATGAATTTAGAGATCTTTATAAGGTTTTGAGTTCAGTGTTGAGTGTTAGGATCCGTACATTTCATTTTTTTAAATGAATGCTAAACTTTGCTTAATGGAGCTTTACAGCTTTATTGGATTTCTGTTGTCACTGTATACATCATGGTAGAACCAGAGACACACATTTCATTTCTACAGTTTCTCTTATGAAAAAGTCTTGATTTGAGCTAAATACTGAATTACTTGCCGTATTGAATTGCATGGTCTCTGCTCCTAGCATGGGCATACAGATTTTCTTTCATTTTTTCACTGTTACAGATTAGCAGTGTTAAGTCACTGATGGGCTCTGTTCAGAAACAAAATGTAGGACACTGGTATATACAAAGCATCAAACTTAAAATATATGAATGGCAATACTGACCAATAAGTGATTATATTATTAGTTGCTATAAGTGGCTATAAGTAAGATTTTAGATCACATAACAAACATAGGATTTTAGAAATCTTAAAAAAATATTTACGTTAATCAGTATATGGTGTTTATGATAAACAAGTTACTGTACACGTAGACTTGTCACGTCCTATGACCCTGTGTTTGTGTTTTTGGACTTTTAATTTCTCTTTTGTTTTTTGTTTTTTTTTTGTTTCCACTTCACTCATTACCTTAGTTTGCCTGTGTTCCATTATGTTGTACTGTTTTTCATGTCGTACTGTGTTACTTTGTATTATGGGGGTTTATCCAGCTATATTCAAATGGATTGCTTTGTTTTAAAACTCTGTCTTTGCATCCTGCATTTGAAGTCCTCATTCCTCACTATCACACTCCACATCATGACAGAAGGGGACTACAAGAAAAAAAGTCCAAAATACAACATAATATATACCTTGCAATACAGAATAGCACATGGGAAAACAGGCAGGCCGGGAAACTGTGGCTCAGGAGGTAGAGCCGGTCATCTACTAGTTGCAAGCTTTGTGGTTCAATCTCTGGCTGCTTCAGTCTGCATGCCAAATGTCCTTTGGCAAGACTATGCATAGATGCAGAGGTGAAAATCTAAACAATGCAAAAACTAAGAAATAAACAGAACTTGAAAGTCCAAGAGTCAGACTCAGCCAGCTGGAGGTTTCTTCCTGTTAAAAGAAAGTTTGTCGCTCTTTGGCGACAGTTGGAGGATAAAGTCTGATGGATCTTATGTCTTGCTTCAAGTTTCAAGCATGACTGTTAGTGTAGGTAGGGTTAGGAAAACAAATTATATTTACATTATATTTATATTGTAAAGTAATGTCTACTTTACAATATAAAGCACCTTGAGGTGACTGTTGTTGTTATTTGGCCCTGTATAAATAAAACTGAATTGTATAAATTGAAAACACAAACACTGGTCATAGGTCATTCCCATATTCTGCTTCCACGATGGAAGTTATATGTCAGTGGGATTTAGGAGATCCTCAAAGTATTACTTTCAGCACCAAACCATATCATCAGTGAAGTCAGCAGTGCTCCAGCTGCACTGTACACTATGTAAATATGTGTAGAGTGTGGCTTTCTCCTCCTAAGTTGCCTGACGTAACCAGAATCACTTCAAGGCTGACAGTCTCATTCTATGGCCTCAATGAATTCTTCCCACACCCAAGATTTTGTTTGAGCCCAAGTGCATTTTGGCTGCTGATACTTGTCAGCTGTTTTCAGTCACACAAACTAACCAAGCCCAATAACACTGCTTTTCAGGTAGATTGCTCCCTTCACAACCGCTTTCCACCATCTAGTTTGGGGATTGCCACTATGACAAGGTCAAGGTCAAGTTTTTTTTTATATAGGCACGAACCACATTGCAGCTACAGCTCTGCACAACAGTGGAAGTGCAGAACATAGTGTCCCCAGCCTTCATTGGAATGCTGTCAAAGCTCTGGGGGTTAAAGATCTCACAGGCCAGGGCTTCTGCCAGAAGCTCCCAGTCCACGCTCACTATACGTTTGGTCATGCCAGGCATGTCTACCATCCTCCCCTGCCACCTAATCCAACCTACCACTAGGTGGCAATTGATTGACAGTTCAGTTCCCCACTGCACCCACGTGTCCAGAGCCCATTGTTGCAGATATGATGATACAATTACAAAATCAATCATTGAGCGATCTAGGATGTACCCAAGTACCCAACCAGGTGGGGTACTGGCAGCTGCCCCACCTGGTTGGATAACTCCAAGACTTCTTTGCACTTTGAATATCATTCAGCACAGCTCAGATGAGACCTCCCTGTTGCCTCAGTCCCTGACTACCGCCTGACACCAGCTGCACCAAACCCCTATTATGCCTCGTGCAGATAGCGAGCACACAAGAGAACAGGCCAACGTTCCCACATAGCAAAATTGGTATGGCCCGGATCTGGCCCACACAATGTGCTTACACATGGCCCACATACTGCAAAGAATGATGGCCCTTTGGTGGCCCAGATCAGGTTTGCCAGAGGTGGCCCACACATGGGCCTGCACAAGGCCAGTTGCAGACACACACACCCCAGATGTCAGCCTGATGTGTACCTTAATCAAGCCATGTAATAACAACGTGTGCCGGAACATAATAGTGCAAAAGTAACATGACAAAACTCAGACAGTGAATGGACTGATTCTTATATAGCACTTTTCTACTCTCATGGATTACTCAAAGTGCTCTATACAACATGCCACATTCACCCAATCACACACTTTCTTTAAACGGAGTGATTCCTAACTACATTTATACTCCTGACATGCAGGCTGGAGAAGCCAGGGATTCAACCAATAACCCTTTGATTAGTAGGTGATCTGCTCTACCTCCTGAGCTACAACCACCCAGTAATAAGCATGAGTAAACCTCACTAGGTTTTGGCTAAAGTGTACACTCACAAACCTGTCAAACCTGCATTTGAAACATTGGCTACCATAGCAGTATAGTATTGTAACATGTCATTTGGGTCTTCTAACTAAAACAGGAAAATAGGAACATAAATAGTGCCATCATTGCCAGACCTTGCCCACATCTGGTTGACAGACACCCTGCCATGACACTAGTCAGTCAGAAGTGCCAGATCCGGGCCGGACCTGTTTTCTATGAGCCTGGGCCACATAAACCAAACCACAATTGGGACAGATGTGGCATGCCATCACATAAACAGTGCCATCTACGCCGGGCCTGGCCCATATCTGGATGACATACCACTTACCATGCCAGAAGTCAGCCAGCAGTGCTGGCTTGATACCAGATCCAGGCCAAACCTGTCTGCTATGTGGGTTATCTCTTTGGGTTGCCACGGCCACCAGGCATTCTCCTTTAAGTTCCCTCCCCAGGTCTACTGGCTTCTGTGAGACTGTGCGAAATAGCTTGTTTTTCCCTTAAAAATAATTCTAGGTTCCCTTAAGGTGGTTTTTCTGTAACATGCAATAGGATTGTAGCTCAAGCCCTAAATCATTAACACCTTGTCCAATGACGCTGTCACTTCCATTAGTACAAAAGATAAATTACAGATCAGGGAATGTTCTTTATAATAGACCTGGCAGGTTCATTGATTATTTGAGATATATTTTAATTAGTGTTTACTGGTTCAGTATCTTGCCAAAGGACATTTTGATATGCTGACTGGAAATGCCAGGGTGCAAACAACCTACCTCGGAATTACCAGATGACCTTTTCTTCCTGTTAGCCATAGCTGCTTATGCTATTGGCTTTAATCCTCTTCTGCCTCATCACTTGCACAAATGTATATATTAATAATTCCTTCTCTGTATCCTTTCAGACTCATTCCTCCCTTCACCGCAATAGTCACAGTTTAGATTCTCAACTTCATACTCCTACTTTATCAGCTGTCTTCAGACATTCTTTCCTCCTCTCCTTGACTGTTGCTTCATAGTTTCTACCAGTACCCTCTTTATTAACGGTGCTGCTGGTGGCAACCAGTGCCTTGAATGATCTGGTAATCTAATCCAAGATCTATATTTTTTTTTTTAAATGGGACTGTTTTTGTATCAGGATGGAAATATAGCATACATACAGGCTTAGAACCACCAAAACTGAACAAGCCTGTACAATTCCAGTTGGTAGAAAATATTTTAAAATGGCACTACCATTAAATGCAAATATGATTAAAAGGGACTCAAGACCAAGCATCAGTATGAGATGACACTGACAATGTGTGTGCAATCAGCTCCTAGTCTGGTTATGTGGAACATTATTATAGAGTAGGTACTAGTTTATTATAATAAAGGTATGCTGGTTTATAATGGATATTTATAATTGGAATTTGAGCAACTCACCATTCTAAATATATTTCATATCATTCTAAGGTATGCCATAATCAGTGTTGGGGAGTAACGGAATACATGTACCGCCGTTACGTATTTAGAATACAAAATATGAGTAACTGTATTCCGTTACAGTTACCATTTAAAAAGGTGGTATTCAGAATACAGTTACTTTGTTGAAATAAATGGAATACACTGGGGTACTTTCCTGTTTCATTTTGTCGCGGGTCAGGACTGTTTGGGTTTTGTTTGACAGCTACGTTCTTTTGTTCCAGGCGGCAGCATTACGGTTGCCATGGTTACAGGGCGACGCTCTCTCTCTCTCTGCGACTGTGTGTTTCCTGGGTGAGAGAGCGCCTTTTCGTTGTTGTTGTTGTTGTTGTGCTAAGCTAACAGGCAGAATGCTACAAGCATAGCTCTAAAGAATGTAGCATCATGTTCAGTGTAGTCCGTGCTGCAGGGAGAATGGACTGCCATACACGTTATGTGTCTGTGAGCGCTAGGAGGGAGAAAAAGGGGAGTGGAAAGGTACGAGCAGTCATCGAGCAAAAACGGGAGCTGGAAGCATGTAAATATAATAATAACCACTGCAGCCAAGAAGAGTGCCTGACGAGCCCAGTTGTAAGTAAGGTATTAAGACTCGACTGTACACTGTGTTCGTGTTTTCCTCCGAAAACAACAAGTTCCGTTGGAGCAGCCTTTCAACGCCTCTCTCTGTCTGTCGCAAGAAAAGTTGACCCACACAACAAAGTAGAGCTATTTTTCGGCTACCAGCCGACAGGGACCCCGCCGTATTATGCTGGGCTTACACTGTGCGATTTTTTCAGTCGCGCGATTGAGCTCCTGCTCAAACTGTACGATTGACTCGCAGGGGTTAGAAGTTCATAGGTCATGATGCAGGGTCTCACACTATACGGCCCGATGCTCTGATGCGACCTGAGTGCTCACACTGTGCGTCCATAAAAATGAAGGTTATAACAGAAATTCTGTCGCTCGCTCTCCCTCTCCGTCTTTCACTCACACAGACACACCACCACCATCAACTTTGCTAAATTGCTAATGAAAAACATTGGTCAGGCAGCTGTGATTGAGCAGCAGTGTCGATCCAACTATTTTCAAGGTTGTTGTGGTCGTGATAATTTTGTGAGGCCACATCGAAAGGGCTCGGATGGTTCTACAGGTTGTGCCTCCATCGCTTGTGTCCAGATCACACGCTGCACTGCCGTGCTACGCCGTCTTTTTCGCTGACATTTGTGTTTGCGCGTGCGCAGTGTGGCAAACTGCGGTGACACCCTCACGACCAAGCGATTGATGATCGGGAGCTGGTCGTGAGGTGTCAATCGCTTCTCGTTACCCCACGTATACTACACGATGCACGACGCACGATGAAGGCCAAAATCGGGCCGATCGCCAAAACGATCGCACGACTCAAAAATCGGCTCAAAATGGGCCAAAAATCGCACAGTGTGAGCCCAGCATTAGTCAGAGGTCCCTTTACTACAGTTCGGAGTCGCGGACCTTCAGTAATAGTAATAAATCACACAGCAATAGTACATTCACGTTGTTGTAAAAAGCATGATAATATTGTAGCGGGTCAGGGCTGTTCGGGGTTCTGCTTGTACAGTTATGTTTTGTGTATGTTGCCATGGTGACGGGTGACGCCCTCTCGCTGCGACGGTGTGTCCTTCCGGGGTCAGAGGGCGCCCTATGTGTGTTGTGGTTGCCGCGCTGAGCAGTTAGCTAGTGGCAGTGTGTTCTTCTGCAAATGTAATAAACGGCTGTGCTCCCTGGCTAGCTCACGGGAAGCAAGACCAAACGATACCTCCGTCTCCTCCTTGTCTGAACTCGCCACAATATATTAAGTAATCCAAAGTATTCAGAATACGTTACTGTCATTGAGTAACGTAACGGAATACGTTACAGAATACATTTTGGGGCATGTATTCTGTATTCTGTAATGGAATACATTTTAAAAGTAACCTTCCCAACACTGGCCATAATACCCATAAAGTATTACTGGTAATCTGCAAAGGCATTAACCTAGCCCTTGACATATGTCTTACCAAATTACAAAACCTCTCACTTTCACTTTTCCAGCTACTCCGAGTTTAATTATGCAATCATTTTTCATTGCTGTAACTTTTACAAAAAATCTAAAAAATGACCTAATCATTGCCATTTACTAGAATCACCCTGAAAGCTATCTCAAGTGTGAATGTTATGTTCAGATTCACACTTTTTACATAGGTGTAGATAGAGAAATCGAAAAAATTTGATGAATGATTGCAGTTGTATAAATGGGCAGGATTTGGCAGCAGTTTATTAAAAATAAAAGCTATTTAAAAAGTGCTAAATTCTACACTGGAGGTTTGAGTGACAGTCTATTTCATCCTCCGTAACACACTGCTAACACCTAATATACTGAGATATCAGGGGCACTCTACTTACTTTAATTACAGAGCAAGAACAACTGGGGGGTTTTTTTAGGGTGGAATAATTGTACGGCATATATCTTCAATTACTTAAAAAAACAAGAATTGGATGCACAAGTAAAAAAATTTATTTTTTATAATCCACATGGTCAAAGGTTTACATGCGGACTCAAAACTATACAAACACTATCTTAACCCTCTGAAGTCAATAGATGTGATTTAAGAGGACCTGGCAGGAAGACAAAGCACTGCTTACTCAACTTGTATCAAAAGTGGGGCTCAAGAGACTGGTACTTTTAAATCCTTACAGTGCAGTGATGTAGATTTTAAGCCCCACACTACAAAAACATATTGAAGCCAACAAATAACCTTGCACACATTCAGTGTTATCTTTTCAAGTAATCTTTATAGATATTTGAGATTCAGGTACTGTATCTAAAACTGTTTTAGTTTGATATATACATATATAAAAGTCCCAAATTACTATGGCATTCATCTCAGTGATGAATGTAAACTTTTGACAACTGTATGAGAACCAAAAATCCATCTCTGTGTATCTCTGTTTTATAACGACAAATATAAATTTGACATACCACACAACATTCTGATTTCCATGAGTGTAGCCACCAAAACACCATATTATATAAATATTACTTCAAGATAACTGTTATGAGAAAATCGATTTCCTTTTATCTCTATTGTGTTTACAGTAATTATTATTATTTACATCCTATTAACATGCATATCAGCAGGAGGACAGACACTGGCAAGAGTTGAACTGCTAACAGCCACTGTGTTCATGTAGAAATGCGGTGAACCTGGCGGTGTTAAAGTTGAACGAGCAGGGGCTGCTGGACAAACTGAAAAACAAGTGGTGGTATGACAAGGGAGAATGCGGCAGCGGAGGAGGGGAGAGCAAGGTTAATACACACACACACACATACACTACAGCACACAACACACAGGTGACACTGGGTTATTAAATGTAAAAAGTGTAAAGAAGAAACAGAGTTACAATGCCACATGTGACATCAAACACTAGTAGCTAGCTGTAACCCCCTACAGAAATTGAAGAACAAAGAAAAACAAATACGCTAGAACTACTAGATTTAGCAGATGCAATAAGGAACCAGAACATGTAGCATTGTAGTCTGTAATGCTTCTTTTGCTGATATGTTGCCCCTGTTTGGTTGAGGTCAGGTTCAGAGCACACTTGCAGGCAGATGAGGACTTACAGATCAGGGTCAGGTGACCTCACACCAGATGGTAGCAACAGTGCAGGAGAAGAGCTGTCGATAAAGAGTTTGTGCAACTGCCCAAACTCTATTTATCAATGGCTCTGCCCTGGAGGAGTACTGCTACTGAAAAAGCAGAAAGCCTTTTCGCTGAGCACATCTCATTCTCTGTCTCCAGGGCCAAGCAGAGAGGCCCTGACAACACAAGATTTTCTTTAAGCAGCTTTGCCAAATTAAACAAGATTATTCCACAGAGTCTTTACAGACTTCCTGTTCATGGTCATGTCTAAATACTTTTAGTATTTAATATTTGACAATCAACAGACAGTGAACTTGCTAAAAGGTGTCTCATACAAAATAAAGAAAGCCATTAGACGATCTTTACATTGAAAGTAATCTTTTCAAATACTGCAATGAAAGTTTTAATGATGAATAATTAGTAGCACATGAGGGACCTGTCTTGGTGGCTAGACCAGAGTTTGAGAACCGCTGCCTCATTAATAACATAAGATAACATTGATAATGATGTTATTTATGTTATTCCCATTGAAGAGTGCCAGTAAACCTTGCCGTATTGAAACTGAATGAGCAAGGGACCCTAGACAAGATGAAAAACAAGTGGTGGTACGATAAAGGAGAATGTGGCTTCAAGGACTCCACAAATAAGGTTAGTTTTATGTCTGTGGGTCAGTCAAACACACTGTCTGTTCACACATTCAATATACACGGTAAGACTCCACAGTAGTTAGTATGGATTACTTGCAGCTTTAGGTAATGTCAAGAACAGAGACAGTTCAACAATATTCACATGTATAATGCTAACCAAAAAGTGTATTAACAGACCTTTTCTGCCCATTGAGGAAGGAACTATCTTTGAAACAAAATTTATAGGTATCAAGGAAAAGATCTGTCACTGAGGCGCTACCAGTTTGTTGTTAATCTCCTACTCCACCCTTCCCTCACTTGCAAGACATCAAAATACTCCTCCACGCAGCAACTCATTCCTAACCCATAGTGGGCAGTCCATCTATTTCCAGATGAAAATCATGACATCAGACTTGGAGGTACATCCCGATGGACACTGTCAAATGCCTTTTCAAGTCCACAAAACACATTGTTGTGTCCTTGGGCAAGACACTTCACCCGTTGCCTACTGGTGGTGGTCAGAGGGCCCGGTGGCAGCCTCGCCTCTGTCAGTGCACCCCAGGGTTGCTGTGGCTACAATGTAGCTTGCCATCACCAGTGTGTGAATGTGTGTGTGAATGGGTGGATGACTGAATGTGTGAAGCGCTTTGGGGTCCTTAGGGACTAGTAAAGCGCTATACAAATACAGGCCATTTTATTTTCCCTTTTTATTGCCGTGACACACACAGTTTCTTTGTCGTTTTTCCCGGCTCAGCACCTATGCGTGCAGCTTTCCAGCTGGAAAAGAGAGCTCATTGACTAAAACACCACACACCTGTGCCACCCCTCCCCTGCAGCTGAGCCATGGACCACACCTCCGCCACACACCACCACCGCCCAACTGAGGCTGGGGAGCCATCCGGCTGAACCATCAGGCACTCCTTTTCCTTCCAGCTGATGTAGGGTACGGGCCGGTCGACCCTCCTTGCCTGCTGGGACAAAACGGCCCCCAGCGCTCTGTTTGAGGCATCAGTCTGCAGAAGAAAAGGGATAGAAAAGTTTGGAGTGTGGAGCAGTGGCTCCCCACAGAGATATTTTTTCACCTGCACAAACGCCTAGCACAGCCGTGTCCACTGGACCAGATCTTGAGCACCCTTTCGGGTGAGATTAGTCAAGAGGCTGGTCAGGTCAAAAAACCCGGGCACAAACCAGTGATAGTAACCTGTCAGCCCCAGGAACCGTCTCACTTCTTTTTTTGTCTTGGGGCGCAGGCAGGGTGCAGTAGCTGCTGTCTTTTCCGCCTGTGGACGCACCTGCCTGGCTCCCATGTGGTACCCCAGATACTGTACCTCCCTCTGTCCAACTGCACACTTCTTCGGGTTGGCTATGAGTCCCACCTGCCTCAGGGACTCCAGGACCACTGCCACCCACTGCACATGCTCCGCCCAGGTGTCACTGTAGATGATAACATCATCCAGGTAGGCGGCAGCATTGCAGCGTGCAGCCACAGCACCCAGTCCATGAGGTGCTGATATGTGGCCGGGGCCCAAACAAGCCAAAAAGAAGTGTACCGAACTGGCAAAAACCAGTTTGCCTCTTATCTGCAGATAAGAGAAACTGTGAGTAGCCCTTGGTTAAATTCAGTGTCATGAAAAAACGGGCCGTGCCCAACTGGTCCAGGGGCTCGTCAACCCAGGGGATGGGTTAAGGATCAAAGCATGACACTTTATTCATCTTTTGATAGTCAACACAGAACCATATAGACCCATCTTTCTTCACTACAAGAACTATGAGGCTACACCAGGTGCTGTTTGGCTTTTCTATTACTCCCATTTTTAGCATTTCAGCCAATTCCATCTGAACAATTTGTCTTTTATGTTCAGGAAGCCTGTAGGGTCATGAATGCACTGTCACGCCAGGTTGTGTTTCAAAATGATGCTTGATGAGAGACGTACAGCTGGTCAGGGGGGAGAACATGTCTGCAAAGCACTGGTGCAATGTGGCAACATCAGCTCTCTGGGCCTGTATGAGATGGTCGTTGCAATGGAGGGAGGTGGGAATGGTGCAATTTGGTACTTCCTGCCCCAACTTATCTCTCTCCTTGACCCGGCTCACCAGAGACGCAGTTTCAGTCTCTCTCCATGCTTTAAGGAGGTTGAGATGACAAATCTGTGTGGCCCCCTCTCTGTCCAACCGCGAGACCTCATAGTCAACGTTCCCCATTCGCTGTGTGACCACAAAGGGCCCTTACCACTTGGTGAGTAGTTTAGAGCTAGAAGAAGGTAGTAATACAAGCACTTTGTCTCCCTGGTGAAAATTGCCTGGCCACTCTGTTATACAGATGCTGCTGACGTTGCTGGACCTTCCTCCCAGCTTTCATTAATTAGGTTGAGCACCCCACACGGCTTCCTGGCAAACAGTAGTTCAAAGGGAGAAAATCCCATGGTGGCCTGGGGCACCTCCCGCACTGCAAATAGCAGAGGGTCTAACCAGTGATCCCAATTGTGTTCATCCTCATGTATGAACTTCAGAATCATGGACTTTAAAGTCTTATTCAGCCACTCCACCAGCCCATCAGTCTGAGGGTGGTAGATGCTTTTCTGAATAGATTTAATGCCCCATGATTTGTACAGTTTCTTCAGTGTGCAAGACATGAACCACATGCCTTGGTCAGTCAGTATTTCTTTCGGAATACGGACTCGGGAGATGACCTGAAACAGTGCCTGCACCACACTCTTTGCAGTGATGGTTTGCAACGACACTGTTTCTGGGTGTTTCTGGCATTGCATAATCAACTAGAACCAATACAAAGTGATAGCCACTTGCACTCCGGTGAAATGGCCCGATGAGGTCCATGCCAATACTTTCAAATGGGACCTCCAACAATGGTAGGGGTTCGCAAAGTCACTTTTGGTATGGCTGGCTGGTTAATGAGTTGGTATTCCGGACAAGATGCGCACCAGCGGTGCACATCCTCTCGGATACCTGGCCCATAAAATTGGGTCATAATTTGCTCCAGAGTCTTGTCAAATCCCATATGCCCTGTCTTAGGGTTATAGTGAGCTGCCTGGAAAATCATTTCTCGGCGGCTTTGTGGTACCAACAACTGGGTGTGTGTCTCCTCCGTGCGAGTGTCACGACTCACTCGATATAGCCTGTCTTCTAACAATAAACAATGTCCCGCCCTCCATGGCTAGGGTGCAGCGCCAGCCCCTTCCGGGCCCTGGGAAGGCAGAATGGAGAGAAAGAGGTTACTGGGGTGCAGTGTAGGGGGCCCTCCACTGGAGCAGTTGCTGGAACCCATCGCCTCAGCGCTGTCACAGGGGCCTGTGTCCCTGTTGGCTGTCTGGCCCCTCCGCTCTGGCTGCCAGCAAAAAGGACCACCACCCCCACACTCGCGGACTGGTGGCAATGCACCCACCGCTATGTGTCTGCAGACAGCCCTTTTCCATGGACTGCTCCTGCACAACTTTCCCTAGCATGTGGGCCTCCCCTTCTGGACTTCCCGGGCTGTAGCCACCTCGCCGACGCATCATGCAGGTTCCAGGCCCAGGCAAACGGTTGCTCCTCCTCCGTCATCCGGCAGGCCTGGAATCTGCAGTGGCTGCACAGGTGGCATGGCTTGCGGGTCCGACATGGCAACAGGGTTTTTGGCACCAGTGTGAAAATGGACCAAAAGTGGACACACTGTTTATTATTTTTATTTTCCCTTTTTATTGCTGTGACACACACTGCTGACAATTTCTTTGTTGTTATTCTGGCTCGGCACCCATGGGCGCAGCTTTACAGCTGCACTCTGACACACCTCTCCACTCTCTGCTCCGGCTTCACTAAATCACACAGGAAGAGAGAAAGAGCTCAATAACTAAAATAAAACACACCTGTGCCACCAACCTCCCTGTCACTGCCCCTTGAGCTCACTGCTCCACCCCTCCCCTGCAGCTGAGCCATGGACCACACTTCTGCATGTATTCTGTTTAATTGGGCAAATTCCCAGGTCTGCTGCAATTTCCACAAGAGGAGAACTGCTCTGATGTTCCACAACCAGAAAGCTGAGAAGTTGATACCCCTTGAGGTTTTACCACAACTACCAGTCCCTTTTCTTAAAAAGAGGAACCATCACTCTAGTTTGCCAATCCAGAGGTACCACCCCAGACCTTCACAGTGTTAAAGAGGCATATCAACCAACTCTGGGCCAAAATGGCAAGAGCCTTGAGGAACACAGAGTGAACAGATTGGTTGTGGTCTCTCTGGGTGCAGGGCCCAAGTGATGTGCAAGTTGTTCCCCTCATCCACCAATTACCTTATGACAATAGTTCCCGACAGCTGCTTTAGCCTTAGATGAATAATACTGTCCATTCAAACACTGTACCCAGCCTGCCTTGGAATGCTGCTGTGGGAGTTGAAGATCTCACAGATCTGGGTTGTAGCCAGCTCACTCAGTGTATTTTATTGTGCAGCTGATGTGTCTGGCTTCTTCCCCCGCTACGTGATCCAACTGACTACCAGATACTAAACAGTTACAGGTTCAGCTCCTCTCTTCATCCAAGTGTTCAATACATATAGCTGGTTTTAGAACCTAAGATGTACAAGTTATGTGATTAGGTGAGTCCAACTCAACCTCATGTCTCTCTCAACTTCATGGACAAGCTCAAGGTCCTTCCCCTTTAAAGAGGTCAGATTCCATGTCCCTGTAGCCAAATTTGAAAGCTAAATTTCAGAACATCAGGGCCTCTACTTTCCCAACACCCCAGCCATTACCATACATACCATACATTGCAGGCTCTTTGTTCTCAGGCTCTTGCCCTCGCTCCACTGTGGAGCTCAAGAAAGGTAACTTGGGCCCTTGGTTTTTCAATCATCATAAGACTGTTCTGAATTGCTCTTAGTCTAGCCTCTCACCCAGGATCCTACGAGGTGCCATCGGCCCTAGAAACATAGCTTCCAGGATCACTAGGGCATACAAACCTCTCCAACATGGTAACGTAAAAAAATCAAAGGAGGGGGTGACAGATAAAATTTATTTCTGTTATCATTTTGAAGCTTGTCCCAGTTCCTGACCTTTTTGACACCAAGGTTGCAATAATCACTTTGAAATATTCTAATAATCTGAGATCCTGACTTTTTGATTTTCATTAACTTGAGGCCATAATCATTGAAAATAAAACAAAAAAGGCTTGAAATGTTTCTTATATGCAGAGATACAGAATGATTAAGGTTGAAGACAGTGTTCTACATGTAAAGTTTTAATCTAGGTCATTTATAATATATTTAGCTTGACTGATTTAGGTTCAGTTTGAGTCTACTTTTGAGTAGACCTTCCCAGTAAATAAAGTTAGCTATTAATATAAGAGCATGCCGCTAGAACTTTCTCTGGGGTTTCTGATGATTTTTCTTCCTTGTGTGTGTGTGTGTGTGTGTGTGTGTGTGTGTGTGTGTGTGTGTGTGTGTGTGTGTGTGTGTGTGTGTGTGTGTGTGTGTGCATACTAGGAGAAGACCAGCGCACTCTCTCTTAGTAATGTAGCAGGAGTCTTCTACATCCTGGTTGGAGGTCTGGGATTAGCCATGATGGTGGCACTGGTCGAGTTTTGCTACAAGAGTCGTGCAGAAGCCAAAAAAATGAAGGTATATGATCTTTAGAAGTACAAGCTGAATTTGAATTTCAATCTTAAACAATAATATAAGATTATATATTAACAATGTTGAAATAAAGTTTATTGAGGATTCTCACTAAAAACATGATGTGAAACATGATGGAATTAATCCTCCACAAACAGAAAGGTCTTACGGTTAATGAATCGTGAAAGTGATAACAGTATACCAGTGGATTCCACTATCTGATACTAATTAGTACTAAAAATTAATGAATTTTAAATTAATAGTAAAAAAGGCTTCCCAGTGTTTTAAGTGTTCAAATTTCAAATCTTTTTATTTGTTTTAAAGATTGAAAAATAGCATGACTCACAGAACAATACAATCACAATAACAGGTGCTAAGAGCTATCAGGTTAAAGAAAAATTGGTGGAGAGTCCCTATGAGAGTGTCCCCAAAAGGGTCATGGACCCCCTATTGATCCTCTACTGAGTCACAGGAGCCAAGGTGTGAAACCTAGCCCAGTCCTATCATGGCCAGCCTGGGCCATTTGAGGTCAAATGGCCCAGGCTCTTAAAACATGTGGTAATCCCAATTGGTCTTTCAGCAAGTCAGCAAAGATGCACAAAAAGAAGACCAGACTCCAACTAGGGATGACCAGAAATGGGACTCTCTAACAATTGTGCTTAGAACTGAAGAAGCTTCTCAGATCAGAGGTGAAACGTTTTCAAGGAAACTTTAAAAAGTCCAGACGTTTTTTTTCCAAGCTCCGTAGACTACGATGACCTGGATGTCTGAGAACCTTCACAGACACATTATGCACTGTCACTTCTACTACTACTGATATCCATTTAGATTCTTTTCTCTAACTTAAGTACTTCATACAAACCTGTGTCTATTAGACCCCATTTCTATAAGACAGCTCTAAGAATGGAATGGAAGTAATTAATGCTTCAGTCTTATTACAATCTGTCTGACTCTATTAATGGGCTACATACCACAGGCTTTTAAGGGGGGGCAGTAGTTAAACTGTTACTTGAAAAACCATCACTTAACCAAACTGTCTTAGCTATAACAATACACCAAATTTCTTTTTATCTCTAAATTTCTTGAAGGAGTAGTTGTAAAACAGCTTACTGATTTGCAGAGCAGTGGTTTAAAGAGTTTCAGTCAGGTTTCAGAGCTTATCACAGCAAAGCAAAGCATTAATGAAATGATCTTGTGGGCTCTGACTGTTGACTCATCTCAGTCAGTGCGATGTTTGATCCTGTTAACCATATTTTATTACAGATTACAGCATGCTGTAGGTATTAAGCGTATGAGGTGGCTTCCATCTTATCTATCTAATAGACTTTATTCCTGGCCTGGCCCCAACCGATCACGGCAAATGGCTCCCCCTCCCCGAGCCTGGTTCTGCAGGTTTCTGGAAGTTTCTTCCTGTTAAAAGGGAGTTATTCTTTCCCACTGTCCCCAAAGTGTTTGCCCGTAGGGGGACACATAATTGTAGGGATTTTCTCTGTTTTCCTTGCATTAATTTTTTTATATTAGAAGACAAAGTACCTTGCGGCAACTGTTGTTGTGATTTGGCTCTATATAAATAAAATTGTATTGACTTGAAATGAAACTTGTTGAGAATAAGGGGAGGGAGACAGGGCAAAAAAACACAATGTGACTCTTGAACTTGGGCTTTAGACTTGAATAGGGAAAATTTCAACTGCTGTGCACATTTCAGCAGAGGTGACTTTTTACCAGGTCTACTGAATGGACGCAGCTACGGTGTAAATATTTAAAATCAACAAACCCACCCACCCCACTGATATTGCCGTGAAAATACTCAAAGCCTGACAAAGCAGACATCGGCATTACAAGAGAGCTTGCCAAACTTGGTGAGTCAACTCCAGCTCATATCAGGAAGTGTATAGGACGTAAGGAAATGCAAAAGCATTGTGACCCAGACATAAGAGCATGACTGCAGCAGTATCTGGTTTAGCAAAAATACTTGGCGTACTTGGAAATATAACTGGAACACTGAGTTTAAGCTTCACTCATCATGGATGACAAGGATTGGATGGACTGATAAGGAAGTGTCCTGGAGACCAGAGAGAAACCAGACATATAGGTCATGTATACCATACACTTTACATGATGCAAATGTAAGCATATTATACCTACATTTGTACATAATCACAGTTCTACAAGTAAAGTCAAGTTTGTCAGGATGTCATTTGGATGTTAGTTTATTTTAATGAATTGATTTCGGAATATGGCATTGGGAACACTTTTGAGTGTCAAATGGTAAAACAGCCAGCACAATGACCCTTTAAACAATTGCCACACATGTGTACGTTAAATGTAGGCCTACGGTGTTAGTCTGACAAACAGAGTCATTATAATGGAAACAGGCTTCGGTAACTGACGTGCTTCGGGTACAGATGTGGCCATGGTTGTAGCGCTGCTCTGGTGATGTGGTCAGGCTTTGAACCTGTGTCATAATCCATGAGTGTAAGGGGTAATTTCCATGAACACCTTGAACTAAGATGATCATCATAATGAAATCCTGATCATTGGAAAATAAAAAAGATACTCCTAAAAGCCAATCTTCTCTATACTCTCCGTCCTACAGTTTTTGAAAAAGTCTGCTCCCCTGGAAATCAGAGGCATCATAAACAGACCCTGGATACACCCCTGGATATCACACTTATTATAATGTTTATAGATTAGCAAAATACTTGCACAATAATTGAGAATGTGTACTTCCTATTATGGAACACATGGTCAGTTTCAGGGATTAACAATACATGTATTTGGTTAGTTTGAAACTCCTGTTTTACTTGCTGAAGGGCATCCTCGCTAGTTGGGAATGCGCTGGACCTCTACACTCTTTTCATTAGTAACGTCACCACCTGGAACAAAGCTAATAAAATCCCTGCCACAGAAGCTATAGTACATTGAAATGAACTCAACGCCAAAAGCTGAAGAGCTGAAAGAAGATTGGTTCCTGTGCTTGGTAATCTATATGTTTTAATCACATTTTTGTCTGACATTCCTAATAAACTGACACAATCAGAATCAGAATCGTGTTTATTGGCCAAGTATATGTGCAGACACATACAGGGAATTTGGTTCCGGTAGATGGTGGCTCTCAAGCACAGCAATGTAAATCTCACACACACACACACACACACACACACACACACACACACACACACGTGTCTATATATACACATTACACATACATACACAAAGCTGTGTAAACCAACTATAAATAACGAATCTAAACTTATATACATAAAATACAGAAATGAATGAGGTGGAATGAATACTACAAAATGTACATAAGGTGCAGCTGCAGTCTGGCAGTGGGAGCAGTGTGACAGGTCAACTGTTAAGAAGGGAGATGGCGAGGGGAAAGAAACTGTTCCTGTGTCGGGTGGTCCTGGTCTGCAGGCTTCTGTACCGTCTGCCAGAGGGCAGCAGATCAAAAAGTCTGTGTCCAGGGTGTGAGGGGTCTGTGATGATTTTCCCTGCCCGTTTCCTGGTTCTTGAGAGGTACAGATCCTGGATGGAGGGCAGGGGGGTGCCGATGATCCTTTCTGCTGCCCGTACAGTCTGCTGCAGTCTGCTCCTGTCCTGTTTAGTGGCTGCTCCATACCAGACTGTGATGGAGGAGCACAGGACAGACTCAATGACCGCAGTGTAGAACTGGATCAGCAGCTCCTGTGGAAGACTGTACTTCCCCAGTTGTCTCAGGAAGTACATCCTCTGCTGGGTCTTTTTGAGGATGGAGTTGATGTTGGTCTCCCACTTCAGGTCCTGGGAGATGGTTGTACCCAGGAACTTGAAGGTCTTCACAGTTGACACAGGGCTGCCTGATATGGTGAGGGGGAGCAGAGTTGAGGGATGTCTCCTGAAGTCCACTGTCATCTCTACAGTTTTAAGAGTGTTCAGCTCCAGATTGTGCTGACTACACCAGTGTACCAGCCGCTCAACTTCCTGCCGGTATGCAGACTCATCACCATCTTGAATGAGGCCAATGACAGTGGTGTCATCTGCAAACTTTAGGAGTTTGACAGCCGAGTTCTTGGAAGTGCAGTCGTTAGTGTAGAGGGAGAACAGTAGTGGTGAGAGGACACATCCTTGAGGGGCACCAATACTGAGGGACCGGGTTTCAGAGGTGATCTCCCCCAGCCTCACTTGTTGCTTTCTGTCTGTCAGGAAGCTGGTGATCCACTGACAGGTAGCTGGTGACACGCTGAGCTGGGAGAGTTTGGAGGAAAGAAGTTCAGGCACAATGGTGTTAAAAGCCGAACTAAAGTCCACAAATAGGACCCTGGCATAAGTTCCCGGGCGGTCAAGGTGTTGCAGGATGTAATGCAGCCCCATGTTCACTGCATCATCCACCGACCTGTTTGCCCGGTAGGCAAACTGCAGAGGGTCCAGCTGGTGGCCTGTAATGTCTTTCAGATGGGCTAACACCAGTCGTTCGAAGGATTTCATGACCACAGACGTCAAGGCGACAGGTCTGTAGTCATTCAGTCCTGTGATGGTGGGTTTCTTGGGAACAGGGATGATGGTGGAGCGTTTGAAACAGGAGGGAACTTCACACAGCTCCAGGGATCTGTTGAAGATGCGAGTAAAGATGGGAGCCAGCTGTTCAGCACAGGTTTTGAGGCAGGAGGGTGAGACGCCGTCTGGTCCGGGGGCTTTCCTGGGCTTCTGTTTCTGGAATAGTCGGCTCACATCCTCAGTGTGTATTCTGAGTTTCAGGGAGGAGGAAAGGGGGGTGAGAGGTGTGGTGGAGGTCGTTGAGTCTGGATTGGAGAGGGTGGTGGTGGTCGTTGAGTCTGGATTGGGGAGGATGGGGGTGGTCGTTGAGTCTTGATTGGGGAGGGTGGTGGTGTTCGTTAGGTCTGGATTGGGGAGGGTGGGGGTGGTCGTTGAGACTGGATTGGGGAGGGGGAGGGTGAAGGGCGGAGAGGTGGAAGGTGTGTTGGGGGTCAATGTCTGAAGCAATGTCCCTGGGGAGGGGAGGGTGGGGCGTGGGAGTCTGTCCGTCTCAAACCTGCAATAAAAAGTGTTTAACTCGTTGGCCAGGTCTTTGTTTGCTTCAATAGTGGGTGGGGGGCGTCTGTAGCTGGTGATTTCCTGCAGGCCCCTCCACACTGACGCAGGGTCGTTGGCTGAGAGCCGTTAAAGTGGAGTATTAGAGACCAAGCAGTCAAGAACATACAGGAACAGGTGTATTCTTCAAAATATGAGTTTTATTATAGCCCCATTTCAAAAATATACAGTCACAGAATAAGCTATTTTAAGAACTAATTGAGCCTATAAGAGAGGTCAACTAAACAGAATTCTGCTCAAAAAAATAATACTTAACTAAATATCATAACTCAACAAACTGACCTGCCCAAATGAGAGACAGCAGAGGGGACAATAACTAAACATAATACAGAAAAACTAACAGCAGCCAGGTAACTCAAAAAGAACAGAAAATTAATTATTAACCACTCAGCAATAATTGCTGCAATAGCAAAAGACAAATATTATAAGCAATAATAATAAGTTTCCCATAAGTCCCATAAGATAATACAATAACATGCTTTTTTTCAGTGTTAAATATTGCCGCAATTAGCAGTACTTTGCATGTTGCAAACATTAGTTAGTAGTTGGCACCATGTTTCACACCGTGAGAAAGGAACTCACAGAAATGCATATGCAAGAGGGTGAGTCACAAAAATATCAGGTCCCACTTCTTACACAAAATTTTGTCTTAGTAAATACTTTTTTTTTTTAAAACTTTAAATACTTACTTTTAATTTTTACACCAAAACACACTTTGCACTGGTGCAAAGGTTAGTAACTCTGGCCCTTGGGCTGTGGACAGGGCTGGACTGGGACAAAAATTTGGCCCTGGCAGGAAGCCCACCATGATCACTCAAAAATAAATTAAATAAATATGTCATGTATACACATATTATGTTGATTATAGATATTAATTGTTATTGGTACAGTTGTACTTTTGTTAGGACATCTTAGTTGCACTGCAGTGCAACATGTTACAATTAAAAGCCACACTTTAGCTATTAGGAGTGGTTTATGGTCAAAGTAGCCATTCATTTTACCTATATCCTTGAATCTTTCCTTTCCTAATTATGTTAATTTCACCTTACTCCATCTCTTCCTCACTTAGTTGTTGAGACTGCTGTCCCACCTCCTACTCTTCTCCACAGCTGGTGCTACCAACAGCAGCCTCCTGTGAACCAGGGCTTGTTACTAGTTGTTGCTGGTACTGCTGTTGACGGTGCAGCAGCAGGCCCGACAGCTAACGTGTTGGTTAACTGGACATATTTTACTGCATCTACTTTTAGTTTCTTTTTCTATTTAGCTTTACAGCTCCACCTTTTCACTACTTTTTCCACACTAAACTCTTCTTCAAGGTGCACATCGAAGGTATGATGAAGTGTAAGTAATGAAAGTTGTATGAATGTATGAGCTGTTGTACAGCTAGTGTGCAGCAGCCCTTCAATTGACCCACCGGCCCAAAAGTGCATTGGCCACCAGGAACATACCCAGTAGACCAGTCCAGAGAGAGAGAGAGAGAGAGAGAGAGAGAGAGAGAGAGAGAGATAGATAGATAGATAGATAGATAGAGTTCTAAATGGCTGTCATGTTTTTTTTTTTATTATTTTACCACATTCTTTGCATGGATGGACACGGAGACTATTTTCTTTCTTTTGACTTCTGCCATATTTCAATTATTATTGGTCTTATAGCTCAAACTACTATTGTCACTTTGTAACTTAAAGTAACAATAATAACAGTTATACTAATTTTTCTTAGAAAAATCACTGCAGCAATAACCATGACTTTATTTTTGTTATGAAGGTGGCAGCCAACACCTTGTCATCACCGCAGCACACAGGAAACTACACACACACTCTGCCTTCTCCTCAACATCCCCCCAACTACAACCTGCTGTCCCCCAGCCACCAGCCAAACTACGCCACCTATAAAGAAGGCTACAACGTTTACGGCATTGAGAGCGTCAAGATCTAACACGGGTAGGAGAGTGATGATTGATGGCTAAAAGTGTCCTTACCTTACAGCCATAGACAATGTTTGTGTCATAGACATTCAACTAATTGGTGTTAAATCATCTTTTCAAACATCCATTTAAATTCAATTTACAGCTGTATTCATATCAAACTGGTGCAAAGCAACCTCAGCGGCAAAAATAACGTAGAGTTGGAGTTAAACTTGTGCAGTCATTTTGTCTGTATTTACCAATGTAAAGAAAAACTTGTGAAGGGAAATAAGTAGTAAGTATATTAAATAGTTAATGCACAACTACTTGCATTTGTACTTTTCTGCACCCAGATCTAGTCATCTGCAAATCATTGTACAACTGAATTTGTGCCTTGTGTCATACTGTAGATGTTACCTAACATAGAGAATATGCAGGCAAATTTTCCAGATGCATAGTGTTTTGTTTCACAAACACTTGTGCAGATCTTGGGTTGTCCATATAATTTTTTTTTACCATTTCAGATATAAGTATACATTTCTACTTTTAATATAGTTGCAGTGTTGTCATTCGTTAGGCTAACTGATCACTCTAGTGGTGGTAAATTGGCAGATACACATGGTAAATTAAAAGAGGTGGTAGTTACTGAATGAATTAATACATTAAAAATAAAAAAAAATCATTATTATTATAGTAGTTATTTTTCTACAAAACATAATATATCTATATTATGATAACACTATAGTGTAGCAATTTATCTTTATGTACAGAAAGTTTACGACACCAGTGACCAGCAAACATTTTGTTTATAAACGAGCAAACTTTTTGTTTAAAATTTAAAAAGATGCTTGTTCTGAAATGAAAAACTAAAAATTAAGTGATATTTACTTTATAATTAATAAAGCATTGTTTAGTCATTGTTCACATACATGAACTGTTTTGACTGTGAACAACATAAATACAAAAGTTGCCATTGAGTCTCGCATTGCATTGTGATATGAGCCAGTGTGTGTTCAGAGTATGATGTGAATGCAGCAATTTTTCCTAACAAACAATACTAACACTGAGACAATAATAAAGTCTTTTTTTAAAACTTCAAAGTAAAAGATCAAAACTATGTATGGCTGTGGTACTCTTTTCCTTCGTTTACTTATTTCTCAACAGCTCGTTTGCCTCCTTCATCCCCCTTCCTTCTCTCTTCATTTTCTTTGGCTCCCATTTTTTCTCCACTCCTCTTCCAAACTTTCCTTTCTGTCCTTGCCCTCTCCTTTTCCTTCTCTCTGACTTCGTTGTTTGCCCTTTTACTTTTTGTTATGTTTGTCTGTACGTTATCCTTTTCTCCTACTCTTGTCTTAATAGCCAATCATCCTCTTTACTGAGTACTCCTATGTGACTTAATGTCAGTTTTTATTCGGTGGCCCTAATAATTTAGACTGGTAATAACACAAAATATGAGTTATTCTGTTAATTACCTAATTGGAAACAGCCCTATAATTGATTTAATGATAGATAACCTGTGATTATCCGAGTTCACAAGCCCTTAGAATATAAGAGAGAAAATTCCAATAATTCTCTTTTGAGCAAGCCCTTGGTAACAGAGGAGAATTAAAACCCCCTTTTAACAAAGAACTCTGACAGAATCAGCATTAGAGTGGCCATGGGAATTGGTTGGCAATTGAATTTAAGAGCAAATCCAAGATGGATAAAAAAAAAAACAGTCGCATCTATCTCAGTTTCTTCCTTCGTTTTGCCCCAGATTTTAGATTCAGGCTTGTGTGTGTTAAAAACTTTACCATTTAGCCTGTCGTATCAGTTCAAGACAACATTTTGCCCCAGAGTCTGTTTACCATAAAAATTTACATCCCTAATGTTAACACAATTGCTCATGGATTTCACGGTTTGGGAGAGAGACTTTGTTAGATAACAGTTGTTTTTTGGTTGCTGCTGTTTTGGTTGTTGTTTTTTGGCTTTAGACTAAAAAACAAAATTAAGCAAAGAAAGTTAGCAAGCTATGCTGTGCTTTAAGTCAGAATTTTCAGTGTCATGGTAACTTTTGTTGTGTACAAAGCCTGGTTCAGAGCAGGTCATGCTCACAGTTTTGGTTTAAAATCAACTGGAAGTGCCACTTTTCATCTATTAACCTACCTACCTGAACATATATGAAAACGTAATACAAACATCATTGCACAATATAAGAAAACAATTTACCTTCTCCACTGATGGCACCTTGCAGCTTCCTATGTCTTTAAGATCCCACCATCTGTGTAAGGTGAAGTCCACTTGTGCACACTTACCTACACTCTTATATGCCACTCTATGATCCTCCCTCTTCTTAAATAATAATAATAATAATAATAATACATTTTATTTATAGGGGCCTTTAAAGATCCTCAAGGTCACCTTACATTAGTACAACAAAATAAAAACATACAGTAAACACAAAAATTTAAAAAAAATAATGTAAGTAAGTATAAATGCTAAACAAGGAAAAATAGACTAAAAGTGATGAGTATGCAATTCTGAACAGATGGGTTTTAGACACGATTTAAAAGTAGAGAGAGTTTGTAGTCGATCATGTTCACAGTACATATTCACCACAGCTATTTCCATCTTTTTCACAAAATCCATCACCATGTGTTGTTCTGCATTTCTTTTCTTAACACCATACCTAGCCAATACGTTTATTTTTGGCAAATAGTAAAACAGTTTCCACAAGCACTTCATCAGCGTCCCCTTCTCCTATAGCCGTGAGGGTGAAACCTTTAGAGATAAAAGCAAAATCCTCCAAACCCACATAAAGGCTGACGCCAGCTAAGAAATGGGGTTTATTCCCACAAGAGTTTATCGGATGCTGAGTCCAGAGCAATAGCGAGCCATTAGGGAGGCCTGTGAGTCTAAGAAATAACAACTACAGAGCGTGAGTTTCCCTGAAATGCCTGCAGACATGATAGGTTATCTACAGATCAACGGGTGGAAATTCCTTATGGGACAAGATTGATGACCCACACGAGCCTCAAAAATGTGGGAGATGATTGTGTGTTTGGAAAAGAAAAAACAGAAAAGAATTGAGGCAGGTCAGCATAAGACTGGGCCATATTGAGGTCATTATATCTGCATGGAGAGGGACGTCGGCATGACCTGAAAGGTCAGAAAGTGACTCCCAGTAAATTAAAAAATAAAATGAAAAACCAGAAGCTGCTTAGCTGTAGACAACCCCAGGCTAGAGAGAACCAGGAGCTCATGAAGAATACCAGACCTACGGGGATGGGGGGAGTGTTTTTAACCCAATTCAGTTTATTATCATTGTGTACTCCGAGGTATTTATAGTCCTCCCCAATGTCTACATGGACCTCCTGGATCGAAACAGGGGTAACACATTTCCTGGTCCTCCTAAAGTCCACAATCAGTTCTTTGGTCTTTGCCACGTTGAGCTGCAGATGATTCTGCTCGCACTGCGTGACAAATGAGTCAACAACAGCCTGGTACTCTGTTTCATCACCGTCACTCATAAGATAAAAGAGATAAAATAAGATAAACCTTTATTAGTCGCACACATGGGACCCATGGGTCTCTGTGCAGTGGCTGAAGTGCGTGGTGTAGAGGGTGAACAGGAAAGAGGCTTGTCCCTTGTGGTGCCCCTGTTTTGCTGATCCCCTTGTCAGACACACAATGTTGAAGACCCACATATTGTGATCTTCCCGTCAGGTAATCAACAATCCATGACACAATCCGGTCTTTAAGTCTGACATCATTAGCCGTGTCTGGGCCCTAACTCCGTTGCATATCTATAAGTCAAACGAACACTGCGGCATCACTGAAAGTTGAAAAACTGTCTAAATTCTTTCATCTGTAATAGAATGATCAGTGTGCTCTACCTGCTCTACCAGGTGTAACAATTAAGTTTAACATCCAGGCATCCATGAAAACAGATTTTATGACATTTAACTGAGTTAGAAGTTAGCAGGGAGTTAGCTCGCTAGCTTCCATCTAAATACATATAGCATGTGCTGACTGAGGGATTTTGGAAACAAATGAAGGCGTACAGCTCTGCTATCACTTCCAACATAAATGAAGACAGAAACTAAACAGCAGTGATGTTTGTAGAGTTATTGAAGTTGGGCTAGCTGGTATATAATGATATGCTACGTGATCGCTAGCGACACAGCTATGTTAGCATACTAAACACAGTGAAGCTGGAGGATGAACACTTTTTTCCCCTCGATAAAAGTTAACGTGAGGATTCTCGGTGGTCAGGGACAAATGGAATCGCATGGCACGCTGCTGTAAACGGACCAAACTTCAGTCAGAACAACTGAGATAATCGATTCACAATACGAGGTTAGTCATTCAAATACTGATGAAAAACTAAAAATTAAGTGAGCTGGGCTGTAGTTACATGGTAAGGTTTTAAAAACTGAGCTTTAAAATGAATAGCGGTAAGAAAATCCGAGAGAGGCCGACAGTGATCACTGACTGTTTTAGGGGCTTTTTGAGATTAAATAGAACAAGATACAAAGCATTAAAACATGTTAAAAACACGAAAGCCTTAATAAACGCAGGGTAGTTTGGGCCCGGAAGCAGGATTCGTCACGTCATCACTTAACGACCGGATAGAACAGGAGTCGGCAATCTGCGGCTCTTTAGTCCTTATAGTGCAGCTCCGCGTGGTTTGGGAAAATAAATTAGAAGTATTTAGCTGAAGTGTATTTTATTTATGTTAGTTCTTTTTTACCTTGTAGTTCTAAATTGGAAGATTATTGTGATATTGAAATATAAAAATAAAATTATATTCTTTTATTTTTTCATCGCTCAAAATAAGCGTCACACTCGCGAAAGCCGGTATGCCTGCCGAAACGCCGCGCATTTATCGAGACTTTCAACCCCAGGTAGGCCAATTATAGATCCACATTATGTCAGCAGCTATTCTCCACCATGAACTATGTTAAAGACAAACACCGCTCACGCCTCACAGATGGCAGCTTACAGTCCTGCGTAAAGATGAAAGTCACTTCGTACAGCCCCGATTTGCAGACGCTGTGCGCAGAGGTTCAGGAGCAGAAGTCCCATTGTAAACATATCACGGCAGACACGACGATGTTTGCATGAACATGCTTTTCAGCATCTCTTTAACGACCACTTTTCACACACGGTTGTTGACGCATACAGCCGGCTGTAGCTTTTCAGCTCACAGCCCGACACTAGTGATGGGATTTTCGGCTCTTTTTAGAGAACCGGCTCTTTCGTTTCGGCTCACTAAAAAGATCCGGATCTTTCGGCTCCGAACCGGCTCTTCAGGTTGTTTTGTTGCTTTAATTAATTTATTATTAACAACAATATAAAATTATGCACAAAAGGAATTACTAATGGTTCAAGGTTCAAGGTTCTTTATTATTCGTCACATGCATAGTTATACAAGTATAACACACAGTGAAATGTAGCCTGACACGCTCCTCGACATGTGCAAAAATTGGGGGGGGGGGGGTGTAGAGGAAGAACATTATATATATATACATATATATATATACACATATAGTATATACACTGGGTGAATGTGCAGTAGTAGCAGCAAGCAGGTGAATTCTGTACATTAATATGAATAGACATCTGACTATTTTACAGGATAGACAATATAAACATATTTAAAATTAAAGGAATTGAAATGTACATTGTGCCTTGGTTTAGTGTCTGGAAGAGTCCTGTCTCAGTCAATTATAGATGATGTGAGAGGGCGGGTGTGTGTGTTTAGGGCACGGATGGCTTGGGGATAGAAGCTCCTCTTGAGTCTCTCTGTCCTTGCCCGGAAGATGCGGAACCTTCTACCAGATTGCAGAAGTTGGAACAGTTTGTTGCCAGGATGGGACGGGTCCTTCAGTATCTGCGCTGCTCTAGTCCGGCATCTCCTGGTGTAGGTGTCCTGAAGCGGGGGGAGAGCAATCCTGCAGCAGTGTTCTGCTGTACGGATCACTCTCTGGAGAGCTTTTTGGTCCTTCACACAGCTGTTCCCAAACCACGATGTCATGTTCTGTGTGAGGATGCTCTCCACAGCGCCTGTATAGAAAATCCTGAGGATCTTTGGAGAGACCCTGAACTTCCTCAGTTGTCGTAGGTGATACAGGCGCTGCCTAGCCTTTTTGGTCTGGACCTGAATGTGGGCAGCCCATGTCAGGTCTGAGGAGATGTGGACACCAAGATACTTGAAGGACTGCACCCTCTCCACTGGAGCTCCATTGATGATAATGGGCTTGTAGTCTCTGTGCTGACCCCTTCTGAAGTCCACCACCAGCTCCTTGGTCTTGCTGACGTTCAGCTGGAGGTGGTTGTCCTGGCACCACGATGCCAGATTCTTCACTTCATCCATGTAGGCCGCCTCATTGTTGTTGGAGATGGCACCCAACACCACTGTGTCGTCAGCAAACTTCACAATGGTGTTGGAGCCATGGGTGGCCACACAGTCTGAAGTGTAGAGGGAGTAGAGCAGTGGCGAGAGGACACATCCCTGAGGTGCTCCTGTGTTGATGGTGATGCTGTTGGAGAAGCACCTGCCCACCCTCACCACCTGAGTTCTGCCAGTGAGGAAGTCCAACACCCATGCACACAGACGGCTGTTAAGTCCCAGATCCCTCAGCTTTGTGAACAGTCTGCAGGGCACTATTGTGTCGATGTTTGCATGAACATGCTTTTCAGCATCTCTTTATTGACAACTTTTCCCACACGGTTGCTGACGCATACAGCCGGCTGTAGCTTTTCAGCTCACAGCCCGACACATACCAACACAACAGCATAGATAGCGCAGACATAAAGTGTTTTCTTTTGCGTGAAAACCAGGTCCAAATGGCTCTTTGGGTGTTAAAGGTTGCTGACCCCTGGGATAGAAGCATCCACCTCCATCTTTGTCAGCTTATCACCTGTGAGGCTTGGCCTGATGGTGTTGAATGCACTGGAAAAGTCGAAAAATATGACCCTCACAGTGCCCTCTGGTTGGTCCAGATAGGTGTAGACACAATTGAGCAGGTAGATCACGGCATCCTCAGCTCCAAGGTGGGGCTGGTGAGTGAACTGAAGGGGATCCCGATGTGGTCTGACATTTCAAACAGTTGTGAGATTCAGTCTTCTGAACTGCTCATCTCACAGGTTGCAGGGACTCCTCTAGGCACTCCAATTTATGCTTTGTCAAGTCCCGTTCTCTCCACCTCTCTCTCTGGTATCTAATCAACCAATCAGGTGTGTTTGCATGAGATCCACCGATCTTCAGTCAGATATTATCATTCTCATTCTCTCTCTATCTCTCTAACATGGAAAATTGCGTTAATTTATTCAGTCCAATATGAATAAGCTTCATTTCATGTTTCATTCAGTTTAGGTTTCATTTGCACATTCAATTTAGCACAATCCCTCTTAATCCAAATACTTTTTCTCTTTAAAACTCTCTCAATCACTGTCAAAGGAGCTTGCAAAAAAAGCATCTGGACTTCTTTAAGTTGCTTGAAAATGTTTCACCTCTCATCCGAGAAGCTTCTTCAGTTCTAAGTAGAGATGGCACGATACCACTTTTTTATGTCCGATACCGATATCATAAATTTGGATATCTGCCGATACCGATATGAATCCGATACAGTGTTTTTTAATCAACAAAACTGTTTTTTTAAATATCTTGCTGCATTTTGTACAAGTTCATACTCAAGTTTAAAACAACAACTACACTAAAGCTATTCTGCTATACCTGTATGCAAAAAATTTTTTTTTCATAGTTCAGCAATACTGATCAATCTAATAAACTTAAACCTACACCATCCTCCCTATTCTGGTATTTTAAAGAGTACTTAGCATAAATATTAAGCAACCTAACTAATAGGGTTCCAACAACAAAAATAAATAAATAAAAAATAGGGAACCACCCCTCACGCGCCACCTCATGATGCTTAATCGACGTAATCAACCTTAATTTGATGCAGTGTGAAAAAAAATGCACAGAAATCAATTATTTTTCAAGAAATATTAAATAGATTCAACATCTTTGTCACGGATTGCCAGGGCAAGCCGTGTGGAATGTAGGAAGGACCCAAAAGGCAGCAGCTCTGGTGCAGGTGAGTGTTTATTAACAGGGGTGGGTAAGTACAAACAGCGGTGGCGACAAAACATGAAACTGGAAACCTAAACTGGGTAAACTAATAAGACAAACCAGAACGAGGATGCAGGGAGGTCCGGAGAAATACATATGGGAAGACGCAGGGAGACCAAGGGGAAACAACACAGACGAACCAGCAATTACTAAGACAGAAAATACAACTTAAATACACTCAGAGAACACAGGGAGATTACACACAGGTGGGAAACACAGCTGGAGTGATTAACATAACGAGACTAGGGAGGCAAACTGAAAACACTCATATAAGACGCAGACCTTCACAATAAAACAGGAACACACGGGCAGAACAGAGTAAACACTAAACAAAGGAAGAACAGAACCAAAATCGAAGAGAAAACACAAAATGCTGGGTCAAAAGGACCCAGGATCATGACAGAACCCCCCCCCCTCAAGGGCTGGCTCCCGACAGCCCAAAAACAAAACAAAAAAAACAGAAAACAACCCGACCAGGGCGGGCGGAGGGGGTCCAGGACGGAGGGCTCGAGGCAAAATAAAACAGGAGCACCAGAAGGCCAGAAGACAAAAAGAAAAACAAAACACAAGTCCAAAACCAAAAGAAAAGCACACCAAAGCACAGGAAAACCGAGTCCAAAACAGAAAAGACCAGGGGGCCGGCCAGGGGGCCGACAGCACAGGAGTCCAAAACAGAAGAGTTCAGGGGGCCGGCCGTGCGGAAGGCAACGGCGGCCACTCAGGCGATGGCGGTCCGGGGGCCGGCCGCGCGGAAGGCAACGGCGGCCACTCAGGCGATGGTGGCCGGCCAGTAGCCCAGCCAGCGGTCTAGAAAACGGCCGCTTAGCTCCAGACCCAAACGAGGCTGAGGCCACAGCAGGCGGAGATGATGAAGCCGGGCCAGGCGGAGATGATGAAGCCGGGCCAGGCGAGGACGATGATGAAGCCGGGCCAGGCGAGGACGAAGCTGAAGCCGGGCCAGGCGAGGACGAAACTGGACCAGGCCAAGGTGAAGCTGGACCAGGCGAAGCACAGGCAGAAGCTGGGCCAGGCGAAGCACAGGCAGAAGCTGGGCCAGGCGAAGCACAGGCAGAAGCTGGACCAGGCGAGGATGACGAAGCTGGACCAGGCGAGGATGACGAAGCTGCAGCAGGGGGCTGGACGGGCTCCTCGGACCCTCCAGCGGAGACAGGAGGCTGAACGGGCCCCTCGGACCCTCCAGCCGACGAGGCATGAGGCTGGCGTGGTTCTCCGGAACCACCAGCTGACGAGGAAGGCTGCTGGACGGGCTCCTCGGGCCCCCCAGCTGATGAGGTAGGAAGCTGGACGGGCTCCTCGGGCCCTCCAGCGGAGACATGAGACGAAAACCGGAGCGGTCCTTCGGACCCTCCAGCGGAGACAGGAGACGAAGGCCGGAGCGGTCCCTCGGACCCTCCAGCGGAGACTAGAGACAAAGGCCGGAGCGGTCCCTCGGACCCTCCAGCAGAAGTCAACACTAAGCCAGCAGTCATGGAGTCTTCTGGCAAACACGAAGGCAACTGGCAATGCACTGAGCACTGGCTCTGCCCAGGCAACGCAGACATGGTGCAGTTCTCAGGTGGCTGTATAGACTTCAGGGGTCCAGAATCAGCTGGGGACTGAGACCTAGCCTCTGGGGAAGCCCTGGAGCGGCAAACTGTGCCAATGGCGGCTGAACCGCGAAAAGCCCCTTGAGGTGATATTAGACTTTCTCCCTGCATGGAGTGAATGAGTGAAACCGGGGATACTGGAGCCGGAGCTACTGGGACCTGCGCTACAGGCGGCACTGGAGCTACTGGGGCCTGCGCTACAGGCGGCACTGGAGCTACTGGGGCCTGCGCTACAGGCGGCACTGGAGCTACTGGGGCCTGCGCTACAGGCGGCACTGGAAGGGACACGGGTGGCTCTGGGGCCTGAACTGAAAGGGACACGGGAGACTGAACTGAAAGGGACACGGGAGACCGAGCTGAGGGGGACACTGGAAACCGAGCTGAGGGGGACACTGGAAACCGAGCTGAGGGGGACACTGGAAACTGAGCTGAGGGTGGCTGCGAGGGAGCTAACTGAGCTGAGGGTGGCTGCGAGGGAGCTAACTGAGCTGAGGGTGGCTGCGAGGGAGCTAACTGAACTGAGGGTGGCTGCGAGGGAGCTAACTGAACTGAGGGTGGCTGCGAGGGAGCTAACTGAGCTGGGAGTAGCTGCACAGGCGATACGCAGCTCGCGTTGACATCCGCCACACAAAACACAGCCCCTGAATGAACAGTCACGTTGTCTGGAAAAGACACAGAGTCCTCACTCACCACAGCCGGTAAATTAGAAGTCCGAACGTCCGGCTGTGGGGTGGCGCGTCGGCGGCGCGATCGGCGTTTCCTCCCCGCAGACGGCTCCGACGGGCCGGGCAAGATCACATCCGGCGAGTCGGGCAGCGAGGCAGGAGTGGCTGAGAGAAGGTGAGGTGTGTGCTGGAGAAAAGCCTGCATGGTCGGAGGAAGCGATTTTAGAAGCCATGGCAGGCCGGAAAAGAGCCGTTGTAGCCGGCTTTCGACGGTGCGGCGAAGCTCCTCTGGAGGGTTTTCAAGCCACAGCCCGAGGAGAATCTCCACGTTATATGTAACGTCGTCCTGGAGCTCCTCGGACGGATTTACTGCTGCTGGGTCCATGGTGGCTGGTTCGTACTGTCACGGATTGCCGGGGCAAGCCGTGTGGAATGTAGGAAGGACCCAAAAGGCAGCAGCTCTGGTGCAGGTGAGTGTTTATTAACAGGGGTGGGTAAGTACAAACAGCGGTGGCGACAAAACATGAAACTGGAAACCTAAACTGGGTAAACTAATAAGACAAACCAGAACGAGGATGCAGGGAGGTCCGGAGAAATACATATGGGAAGACGCAGGGAGACCAAGGGGAAACAACACAGACGAACCAGCAATTACTAAGACAGAAAATACAACTTAAATACACTCAGAGAACACAGGGAGATTACACACAGGTGGGAAACACAGCTGGGAGTGATTAACATAACGAGACTAGGGAGGCAAACTGAAAACACTCACATAAGACGCAGACCTTCACAATAAAACAGGAACACACGGGCAGAACAGAGTAAACACTAAACAAAGGAAGAACAGAACCAAAATCGAAGAGAAAACACAAAATGCTGGGTCAAAAGGACCCAGGATCATGACAATCTTTCTTCAACAAAATTGCAGACTGCACAGATGGTACCTTCCCAAAGGAAAAAGTACTATAGCTTACTAGGGTATATATATTAGACTTAATAGTTACTATATACAGTAATTGACTTCTATTCATTTTACATCAAATTAAAACTTTGGGTGTCAGATAATTATTTATTAAAAGCTAGACATTTTAAATGAGAATAAGAAAGAAAGGTATGTCTTTGTGCCCCCTTTTCCCTGTTAATGCCCTATCGGCCCCCCTGACTAAACTTTGCTAGATCCGCCCCTGCACAGTTACCAGCCGTCAGCTATGTAGAAAAAGATCCTCGAGTAGAAAGTAATATTAAATCAATTCTAACAACAGCTTATCAAGCTTAAATGTGCTGCTGTTGTTCAGCCGCTGGTTTCCTCTTTCTGGTGCAAAGTGGGCCAAAAACAAACCAGAGAGATGGACTCGCGACAGAAAAGCCGATTATCTGATCATTAAGCAGTTTCATGATTGAAGTAGCAGCAAGAAGAGGCAGTCGCTTGTTAAGCTTAACGCAGGAATGCTTTACAAACATTCAGAGATGGACTTACACACTTGCCTTACTTCTCTCGGGATAACTTTGTCGGAGATGAAATGCCGGGTTGCTAGCGAAGCTCCACATGCTATCCAGACCACCGACAGGTCCCGCATGCCACAGCCGCTCTATCACGTGACCACACTGCTCCGACGTGCTAACGTTCTGAGGAGAGTTACGGCGTGTTGCAAGTTTTGTGAGGTGCTTTCGTGATATTTAATGGATCGGATTACATTTTTTATTTTTCTCCGATATCCGATCCAGTAATTTAGGTCAGTATCGGACCGATGCCGATACGTAATCTCGGATCGGTCCATCTCTAGTTCTAAGGTCAAATGGTTGAGAGTCCCAGATTTAAACCCAGTGGGAGTACACCCCCAAAGAGGGACAAAAGGACCCCCTGATGATCCTCTAATCACATGAGCCAAGGTGTGAAAACGGGTGTGGGTCCCAATCAGCCAGGGCTTCGGGTGAGCTCATTGTGAAACCTTGTCCCACTTTATCATGCGATTTCCTGAGGTCAGATGGCCCAGGAAATGGGCCTTTTGTCCCTCTTTGGGGGGGATACTCCCACTGGGTTTAAATCTGGGACACTTTTCTTTGCAAGCTCCTTTGACTATGATGACCTGGATGACTGAGAACCTTCACAGACATCTCTCAATCACTATTTATTCAAGACTTTTTTTTCCCCAAATTGAATATATTTTATAGATTCTTTTGGGTGGGGGGCTTTTAGCCTTTATTTGATAGAGACATTGTAGACAGACAGGAAAGTAGGGAGAGAGGAAAGGGAAGACATGCAGCAAAGGGCTGCGGGTCAGACTAAAACCCAGGCCTACTGCTTTCTAGCCATATGGTGTATAGTGCCCTGCTCACCCACTGATCTACGCCATCACCCTTCAGTTGTGTATTTTTAAAGTCAGAAATTCAACGATCAGAGTGGCTCTTGCTTCATTCCCTCACACACACACCCTCATGTTTCTCAAGGCCTTACCTACCCAGCCTCTCAGTTCGACCTGAATTAGGCCTGTCTTTAGAATCATTATTATATTGCCTTACTCTCATCCTTTTGGCTAAACGTAAACAATATATATTTAACTGATTATATTCTGATCAGTAGTGAGCATAATTAATTACAACATTTAACATTATTTTTCTTGTTAAAAATTATAGTGGATCATGTCTACACACACAAAATGTGTAGATGTTAGAACAGACATCCTCAGACTACATTTCTCTGTTAACATACTGTTCAAACTCATATTTTAATTTATTTTTTTGATTAAGAATAAAGAAAAAGGATATTATTGGCAAAAAACACAAATAACAGAGTGCTTAAATCACATATAAGACCGGATGTTGAGCCTCTCAGTTAACTTCTGGCTGAAGTGGAGTCGTGAAATTTCAGCCTGCATGATACACCCTGTTGGCCAGTCTGGTCTTTAAGTGATCACGTATGAACCCTGCTTCCAGGTCCAAACCTCTCTGCATTTATTAAGGCTATTGTGTTTTTAACATGTTTTAATGCTTTGTATCGGTTCTATTTAATCTGAACAAGCCCCTATAAAAGTCAGTGATCACTGTCGGCCTCTCTCAGTTTTTATTACTACTGTTACCATCATTTTAAAGCTCAGTTTTTAAACCCTTACGATGCAACTACAGCCCAGCCCATGCAGCAGTATATGGATTATCTCAGTTGTTCTGACTGAAGTTTGGTCTGTTTACAGCATCCTGCCATGGGATTGCATTTGTCCCTAACCATCAGGAACTCTCACGTTAACTTTTATCGAGGGGGAAAAAGTTAGCGTTCATCCTCCAGCTTCACAGCGTTTATGTTAAGCTAACACAGCTGTGTCACTAGCGATCAGGTAGCACATCATTATATACCAACTAGCCCAACTTCAGTAACCCTACAAACGTCACTGCTGTTTAGTTTTCTGTCTTCATTTATGTTGGAAGTGATAGCAGAGCTGTACGTTTTAATTTTTTCCAAAATCCCTCAGTCAGAACATGCTATATCATGTTTAGGTGGAAGCTAGCGAGCTAACTTCCTGCTAACTTCTAACTCGATTAAATTTCATAAATTCTGTTTTCCTGGATGTTAAACTTAATTGTTACACCTGGTACAACTGATCACTGATTAAAGATGAAAGAATTTAGACAGTTTGTAACTTTAAGTGATGCCGCAGTGTTAGTTTGACTTTGGGACCTGAAGTGGAGTTTGGACCCGGAAACGGCTATGTCAGACTTAAAGACCGGATAGCACAGAAGGGAGTCGCTGTTAAGCCAGGCTCTGACTGTTCCTGTATGGAAATCTCATTCTTGATGATCCATATGTTTGATTTAGCAAAGATTTTACATTGCAGACCCTTCCTGCTGCAACCCTCCTCATTTATCTGGGTTTGGGACCAACACTAGGAGGACACTGGTTTGGCCTCACCTCGTCACATACACGTGCCCTGGTGGCTGGGTTAGTTGCTGCCACTAATTATTTTCTTTATAGTATACTTAAAGTTTGACATAGCTTCTTTCCTAATGGTAAGTGGACTTGTTCTTATATAGTGATTTTCTACTCTGCTTGAGCAATCAAAGTGCTTTATACAACATGCCTCATTTAGCCATTCATATATTCATTGGAGAGCAACTTAAGGTTTAGTGTCTTGTGCAAGAAGACTTAAGAGCAGCCAGGGATCAAACCACCAACCATAGAAGATAATTAGTAGTTGACTTACTGGCCTACAGCCACTATCCATTAATACAATGTATCAATGGAATTATATACAGTATATACAATATATAATATTAAGAAAAGCAAAACATTTCATATCATTTCATGCAGTCTTTTGAAAATCTTATATCAAGTGCTGTATTGAGTGTTATACAGCACTTATCAACCCCAGTGTCAAAGAAAAGCTGGAACACTATATGAAATATAAATAAAAACAGAATGCAGTTATTATTAAACCTCAACTTTATTCAATCACTCACTGAAAACACATCAAGTATTTAAAGTAGGAGGAACATTTTGCAGCTAATGTACGTTAATGAACAGGTCACATGATTGTGTATAAATAGTATCTTAGAGAGGCAGAGTTTCTCAGAAAGAAAGATATCAGAGGTTTGCAAAAATACAAATCAAAAACAAAAACTTGTAAAATTGTATGACAATTTTAGAATAATGTTCTTCAGTGTAAAATTGCAAAGAGCTTAAATATCTCATTATTTACAGTAAATTTAGTTAAAAGTTTCAAAAAAATATTGAGAAGCCTCTGTGCACAAGAACCTGAAATCAATATTGGATGATCATCATCCTCAGACTGACAGACATTTACAGAAATCACTATTAGTGAATACAGTTCACAGTACATTGCAAAAATGCAGGTTAAACCTCTATCATGAAGAAAAGAGACCACATGTGAATGTAAAAACAAAAAATCAGCCCACTGGGTGGCCAGTCCAGCTGTGCATCAGGCTAAGTTAGACTCATATTAGCAGTCAGTGGGCTGCATGCAGCACACCCCTATTTTGCTACACAAGGAAATAAGGTTACCTGGAGGTGAAGTGGAGAGAGTGGTAAATATGTAAGAAAGAAGCTGTTTAAAGCAAAAACGAAGTGAAAGAAACTTAAAATAGTGTCCGAGGTCCAAGGAGCAAGCCAGAAAAAAACTGCTGCTTTTCAGAATGTGTCCACAGGAGTAATGACCACTTAAAAATAAATAAATAAACCAAAAAGTGAGGCTCCAGCTCAAACAACAGGTTGCTGAATATTGTTTCCCCTGAGACACTCTGCCTCAAGTAAATGGACTGGTTCTCGTGTAATGCTTTTCTGCTGTATCTATATAAGCGCTCAAAGTGCTTATTAAAATGTTGATGCCGTAATAATTGTTATTGTAATTCTGAGGGTTTTGTGGCATACAATGTTTTGGGAAATCAATAATAACAATTAGCAGTTGTAGCAGAAGCACTCATTTCAGCCTTGTGATTAAATTCTAAAAGACAACCAGGTTATCATTTGTTCACATACATGGTCTGAAGGACTTCTGTACTTGTGTAAAAAACATTCAGACACACGAGTTACACACAGATTTGTTCATATGTGTACCAGCCAAGCGGGCAAATGGTAAAGGTAAGGTCAAGCTAAGTAGCAGATTATGCTGAAAAACAATGCCTCCTAGGTTTGAAAGAGCCTATAGGAGCCCAAAGACAGACATTGGGGCAAAGAAATTTTTCCCCACAAATAAAAACACAAGTATAAATTGGAAGTACCTCTGTACCTGAAATAGTAATAGGAACAAGAGTGATAACAATTGTTAAATATTACCATAAAAAAGACAAAAAAAGCAGATGAGGGGATATTCTAAAATCTCAATAAAACAGTCAAAAAGCAAGGCATTACCACACAATCTATGCTCTGTCCACGTCTAGTCCAGCAGCTGTTTCAAAGCCCAGCTCCTTCTTGTTTCGCAACAGCTGAATGCACAGCTGTCCAACAGTCTTTCCTTAACTTCAGCAGCTCCCTCCTAATGCTACATCCAGGTCTGGACCCCCTGGGGGGCTCTAGGACAAAGTCACTGGTTCAGTGACAGTCCGGCTGCCACAACTCTAAAGCCAATACAGCCAATAGCACACCCTGGTACCCCAACAATAGTTGTTATATAAGAAAGTGTAATAGGCTGTTCACAAGGTTGTTGTAATCAGTCATATCAGCCATATCAGCTAGTATTGGACCCTTGATCAACAATGTCCAGCAGGTAGTACCAGCGATAGCACAATTCTACATTCCTCAGTTAGTATGTTAAATATTAAAGTTTAAAGAAATAGGAGGCTTAAAAGGGTTTCCAGGAGAAAGCACGTTCTCTTAAAAAAGGCTATGTTAGCAGCTGTACAGTATTACCTGTGAATAAAGGATTGAAAAATGAAATTAGGTATATAAGTGGGGAACTTAAAGGGTTTGGTGAGTGCAACAAAAAAAAGATTCAAGTAGTCCAGTGCCTATGAAGTACAGTGGCAGATTCCTCTCAGTACTCTGGTTAACTGGTGATTCTAACCCTGTCTATGCAGCTTTAAGTTACGTGTCATTGATGAAAATGTGGTTAATGTGTTTTTGTCCTTATACAGATGAAATTCACGGATGCAATGCGCTCCAAAGCCCGTCTGTCTATCACAGGATCGACCAGCGAGAATGGTCGTGTTCCAGTGGCTTACCTCCGTCCTGGATTACCCATGAGTCTCAGCATGACTGATCTCTCCTGACTACATCCAAGCCAGTGCCTTACAGCTAGAAAGACTGGACAGATGTCTACCCACCACTTGGCTGTCAGGCTTCAGCAATGACCTGCCCATCAATGAAGAGAGTCACTTGACCATCAGTGAGAAGAATGGCTGTTCATATACAAATTCATGAAAAGCAATCAAGCACAGTGGACAGTTTTCTAATCAAACACACATCATTATTTAATGGATTTCCCCCCCTCTTGTACAGACAACAAGAAACAATGATGCTAACGCAATAACAATATTAATCAGGAATGTGATCAGGAGTTATAAAAGCAGACTGATGAAATGAAATATCACATCCATAAAATATTAGTAATTGTGGTAGCAGATAATGATATTGCTATTGTTCCTATTTTTTCTCCTTATTTTTCCCTGAAAATCCCTAATGAGTGGAAACTTTTACCAGATTAAGGGATGCATGGACTGGCAACCACGGGTACACAGTATAAACACTTCTACAACACAACACTACAAAAACATACAAATTTTATGCAGGAATGGGCTGAAATGGGTTAAAAAGTACCTGAGCAAGGTGTGATACCGAAAGCATCAACAAATGCAATCTGAGAAAGTGAATATCCCTGGCTCAAACTGACCACTCATCAGTATTACGATTAAAATGAAGCAATTACTAATGTTTATAATGCATTTCATGAAATGTTGTCCACTCCAAGATATGTTAAATAATTAAACAAAATTCCCCAAATATTTAGTGTTTAATCCAATTAAAATTTTTAATTGGATTCTTGGTAACATGAATATTTTATAGTCTTTGCAGAATTACTGTAAATATGTTTACACTTTCCTCTTGTTCATTGGGCAATAGCTTAACAGTGATTTATGTTTGACTGTGTGACACACAGCTCTAAACGTTTAATGATCAGCATATGAAATTATAAAATAGACATAATAAATCATGTTGAATCCGTTAAATATATTTTAACACCTTGTGTAAACAGCACATTGGCAGTTTTTACATTCCTTGTTTTTCATGCTGGACTGTTAACTACAGGATCATAGATTTAACCATTATTATATACACAAAATAGAGTTAGGAAAACTAGATGGAGATTCAACCCTGGTTATGGAAAAATCACACGGTGTGGTTAGTAAGGGAAGTTTTACTCGTTGGTGATAAGAAAGAAAAATGTATGTTAGCAGAAGCAAACTGCAATGCAAGGTGTCCCAGCCAGTTAAAGACTGAGATAGGTGGTATACACTCGGAGCTGGGTCAAATAAAGGGAAAACACACACAAACATAGGCTTGAATTAAAATCAGCTAAGTGAAGGTGAATTAAAACGATCAAAAACTGCAGGTCAGATTGAGTTTTAGAGCAAAGTTCTGTGAAGCATCAGCCCCAGGTTAGTTTTAGTGCTTATCTAAATATTATTGGTTTTATCTATAAATAAATACACAGAAAATAGCAACTTTAAGTTTGTGCAGTTATTTAATGTACTGGTATCCTTACTGAATATGGACACTAACAGGGACTAAAAAATACACAGACAAGTCGCATAAATTGTGTAGCTGTTTGGCAGCTATTGGCAGTCATTTGTCATGAAGACACTGAAGGGGTACTTTAATCATTTTTTGTTGCACTTCCACAAAGTGAAGATATTTACAATTCCTTAATAAGCTCTAAAAATAGAAACACACATTCATAAGGCATTCAACAGGGCTATTTCATGAATCCCAATTAATTGGTAACACCCTACACATGTCAGTATGCTTTGTTTGTAATATAATAATTTTTTTAAAACTGATCTGAAACCAGTTAAAAACCAGTTTTTATTCTTCTATTCTTGTAGAAACCACTCTTTTTTTTCATAGATCTTCCTTGGTAATTGGGTTTTGCATGGCATCTATGACTGTATATTCACAATTTGAACTTGCTGATACATAAAAATTGAAAGGCACAATAAAGTGCAACCCACTGGCAGCAAAATAGGCTAATGTTACTCATATCAGTGCCATATTATAAACAATCACTTTCTGTTGGCTGCTGTAGTGTAGTAAACGGTCTATTATCTAGATCTAGAATTTAAAAATTGCATTTAATTTTAAAGACACGCTCTATTTTCTTTCAAAAAAAAAAAAGACTATCAGACAAAAAAATAATTTATTCAAAAGAGAATAAGAACGTTTGCATTCAAAGATCTAAACAAAAAGTGTGTGTGTAAATTACATCTTGCTCTCACCCTATGGCAGTTGGGATAGGCTCCCCCCCGAACTGGAAAAGCGGAAGAAAACGGACGAGTGGATGAAAGCTTTTATTTAGAGCCCCAGATACTGTTTTCACAAACTGAGGTGGACTAAATTTGCTCCCTTTAATTATATGGTTCTGTAAATATTTAGAATATATGAGAAGTATATGTTCCCATCCCTCTTTCTAGGTCAGCACATCACAACTGCAGCATAAACACAAACACGCCTTGCTTATACATTGACATATATTTTCACATTTGCATGTGCACCTGCATAGTATTCTCATAAGAGTTCTGAAGTCAATTGGATGATGTGCCAAACAGACTGAGACCCAATCAGAGTTCTTTATGCTCAGTCAATGGCAGCTGCTGATACTGAAACCTGAGCCAGTAGGAGTTCTCACTGCTGTGAACTGGACAAAAAAAAGAAACTGTGAAGAAAAACTTTTTGTTTTAATAAATATACTGCACTAAAGGATGGCAACAAAGACGATGGAAGAGGATGGAGTGAAGAAAGTTTGCATGTCACTTTAAGTTTTTCCTTTGATGAAATTTTCAGTCTGAAGCTTTGTGACTGCTGCATTTAGTGTTTAATAATAATACTAATAAGAATACTATTAGCGATATTAATTGCAGTATTATTGTGATTCTTGTTATGTATAGTGTATGCTTTTAAGAACTCTGGTATGCTATTTTTTTCACAAGAGAGCTGATGTTTGTGCTGCTGGTTAGAAGCTAGCTGGTTAGCTTAAAATCTTCTTATACGATATGAAAAATGCCCAAACTGTGATAAACACAGGGTTGTTGAAGATATAAAGGCATCTGCTTCCATTTCTTCTTATGAACTCGTATCATTTTCACCTTAAGCACATGTTAATTTTCATTATATTCTCATGGTGTTACAGTCAAATGAACGAGTAACAGCAAAATAAAACGCATCCTTCACTGATGGAAATGTGAAAATGATCACTCTTAACGTTACCTCTGGTATAACTTAATTTTCTATTAAATGTAAGTAAGTTGCTTTTTAACAGAACAGATTATTGCCTGGGCTAATTTCATTCGAGGTGTAAATTATGTCCAACATAGTCCCTTCCGTTTTGTATACTGCTTATATTTCATATAAACATGTATTGAGTTCTTGAGGTCTTCATTATCTGACTATTTTCGATATATATTAAACATGCTTGCCCTTGAAATGTCATAATAAAAACAGACAAAGACATTAAGGACACACTTAACATAGCAGTTTCTTGAAGAAGTTTTGTCTCTGTTTTCATGATATTGACCTTTTGTGGCCATATAAATTATGACTTGACTTTGAAAATTAAATTAAAATGCTGTCTAAGGTGAGATAAACTGATGGGTGAGGAAAGGCTATAACTAAACCTAGACTTGAAGTAATGCTATTTAAGAAGTAATGCTATTATCCCAATGGTTGGTTACCATAATCATATCTATGTTTATGCCTAGCATTAAACAGACCTTACATAATTTTCACACAACCTTAATTATTGATGATTATTATAAAGAACTGCTCATAATGTTGGCAAAAGGCAATGCAGACAACTGCAGCACCTAACTACACCCAGCAACTGAATGCAAAAGTTAAAATATACTTTTCTAACTACACTAGACGTGATATTTTGTGACATTCTTTAGATTTTATTTTTTTTTTTGAAAAACCTGGTAAAACAGAGATTAAAGTTACAGAGTTGTGATAAACGATATTCATAAAACTATTCTTCCATCTTTCTCTACTGTCAAATGGTGGGCGACCGTGGCTCAGGGGGTTGGGAATCGCATCTGTAACCGGAAGGTCGCCGGTTCGATCCCTGGGCTCTCTGTCCTGGTCGTTGTGTCCCTGGGCAAGACACTTTACCCTACTTGCCTACTGGTGTTGGCCAGAGGGGCCGATGGCGCGATATGGCAGCCTCGCTTCTGTCAGTCTGCCCCAGGGCAGCTGTGGCTACAACTGTAGCTGCCTCCACCAGTGTGTGAATGTGAGAGTGAATGAATAGTGGTATTGTAAAGCGCTTTGGGTGCCTTGAAAAGCGCTATATAAATCCAGTCCATTATTATTATTAAATCATTGCTGCCATAAATAGTGTTCCCCAAAAACCCTTATTTATGTGATCATTTCTTAATAACATTTAACTTTACAGTAATGGATTACACAGCAGTGGGGAACACATTTCATTATAAGAAATGTCTTTCAGAAAGTGTTGTAACTAAATTTAAGGATATAATTCTTCTACTTCTACTTGCTTCAATACTATGTGCCAAAACAGTATAGAGCAGCTACCTAAACTCTACTCCCAGAGAAGTAGATTATTCTTTTAATATTCTTTTATATCCTCATGCGTGTGGATTCTGTATCACTTTAACCATAACTAGTAATGATGTCATGAATTTCTCCACAAATAAAAATTTAACAGTTAGAGAAAAATATTCATAATCATCTCACAGATATATAATTATGTACAGCAGTTTCTTATGTTATCTACTTCCAGCATACTGCAGTCAGGATTGTGGAGGACTGCATGTCTCATGTGGGTGAAAACCCCTCGCCCCCTCTCTTTCTGACGTGTACCCAGATGGACACATTTGCAGGACTATAAATCCCGCTGAGCAATTCTCCATATGAGACACATAGATGTCGTTGAACTCAAGCCCTGGGAGAAACATTGCCACTTTCAGGGATTTATTTTAATTAATTAATTTAATGGGGTGGCCGTAACTCAGAAGATAAAGCAAGTCATCTGCCACTTGGAGGGAGATGACTTGCTGGAGCAGAAAATAGTTCATCTTAATGTGTTTGTTTTTTTATCTGTGGATAGATAATCCAAGTAGTCTGGGCTTGAAAAAAGGTGGAAAACCCCCCAAAACCAGATACTAAATTTTTCATTCTCTCAGACTGAAACTTCTAACATCAACAATCACTTCCTCCAAACGATCAACGTGTCTAATAGATCCCATTCATTCAAGACTGCTCAAAGAAGTCCTAGTGTTCATGTTTTGATGTTAAACATGATTATTTCTATTAATGGGCTTAAGTATTACAGTTGGCAATAATTAAACCATTAATTAAAAAGTCAATACTTGACCCAGCTGTCTTTGTTGTCTTTGCTGTCTCTGACAGTGGACTCATCTCTGTGCTTGTGCTGCCAGACCTCAGTGCAGTTTTTGACACTGCCGACCATAATATTTCACTAAAGAGATTATGCATGGCATAGTAATTAAAGCTACTGTCTAATGTAACCCAGTATGTTCATATAAATGGGGAGTCTTCCTCACACATTGGAATGGAGAGGATTAAAAATGAGTACATCAGAGAAAGCTCAAAGTCTGACAGGCGAGGTTGTGACAGTTTGGACATGTGCAGAGGAGTGAAAGTGGGGATAACGAAGATAGTGCTGCCAGGCAGGAGGTAAAGACGTAGTGAAAGAGGAGATGCAGAGGGTTGGTGTCACAGAGGAGGATGCTGAGAGAGGGTGAGATGGAGGCAGATACCACAGGCCTGCAAAAAAAAAAATTTCAGCTGCATGGGATATTTGCATACATTTTTTTTTCTTTTTTTGCAAAACTTGAAGAGTTTTCATTTAAAAAGCACAGCAGCAATGAAAAAAAAATCAATACTTTATTACAATTTTTGGTTGCAGACCTGTGTAATGTGCTGTGGCAACCCCTGAAGGGAGCTGCAAAAAGATGATGAAGAATCCATCCATCCAAATCAGGGTCAGTTATTTGAAGTGCTAGCTAGCATTAGAAGGGGCAATGCACAAAGTCCAAAAAAACAAAAACAAAACAAAACTCAGATGTAGGGATTGTAGAAGTGATGTAGAAGAGGTAAAGAGAGTTTCTCAGTCAGAGAAGCTGAAACAGAAAGCAACCTCTTGTGAAGGACCTACCAAAATAAAGAAAGATGCTTTGGTTATGAGCAAGAAGGATTTTGTGTTAGTTGTGGTGGATGTAATAAACTGCACAACTCAAACTGAACAAATCCTAAATTGTGAAGGCTGCTGACAAATACCTGGGAATCATGAGTCCAGAATGGGAGAGAGTTGAGGAAATGATAAGTGGTACGAATCCTAGCTCAAACTCGTAGGGTAGTTCATTATAGTCATTTTATTTCTCAATTACAAAAAAATGACATGCAATATGTATCCAGGAAACATGGTTAAAACAGTGGAAAAGTGGAACTTACACATGGATATACGGTTATTAGGAATGGTAGTAAGGATGGTAAAGGGGAAGGAGTGGTCACTGTGTTGTCTTCGTATAGCTTTGAATAATTACACAGTATCCACTTGTGTTTTGCGAGCGTCTGCTCCAAACATTTTATTCTTTCATTCACAAGTCAGTCTTCTTTTATAGAGGCATTCATGAGCCCTCTCAAATACAGCGCCCCCTACTGGCAAAACCCCATTGGCACATGAACACCCACACATCACCACATCCCCTTTTCTCTGACAACATAGGTCCCACGAATCAACATATACACATATTTGTATTACAACAATAATTTTTTTTTCTCTCAACACCATCAGAATATAAGATAAAAACAAATCCAGTCATAGCTTTACAGATTAAGCCTAACTGGTCTCTTGACCTTACGCTCTGACCTCCTCAATACAGGTTCTGAAACAACTGCACTTTTCTCCACATGCTCATGTCCATCCAGTGGTTTTAAACCAGACACTGTCTCTGCATGTGACACATCAACATTTTCATCTTCCTCACCATATTGTTCCTCCTGAAATGTCTCTTTAGTCTTCAGCAAGTTACGACGGTTCCTTCTGAACACATGACCTTCTTCAGTTCTTACGTCATATGATCTCGGACCTGCTTCCTGAAGAACAATGGCTTTCCTGCTCCATGCATTCTGATCTTGGATTCTCACTACATCATCCTTTGCAAGCAATCCAAGTGCTCTTGTTCCCTTGTCGTATTGCAGTTTTTGCTTCCATTTCAGATGCTCTTGCTTTTTTATAATTTCTTCACTCTGCTTGCTTTCTGCATAGCAGGGCAAAGTTGTGTGTAGCTTACGATTCATCAGCAATTCTGCAGGGGATAAACCACAGTCAAGAGGAGCAGTCCTGTAGCTCAGCATAGCTAAATAAGGATCTGATCGACTGTCTGTAGCCTTCTTCAGAAGCCGCTTGATGATATGCACTCCTTTTTCAGCCTTGCCATTTGCCTGTGGATGTTGAGGACTTGATGTGACATGTTTAAAGCCGTATTCTCTTGCGAAATTCTGCCATTCTTTGCAATTATAGCAAGGACCATTGTCACTAATGACAGTTTCAGGTATTCCATGCCTGGAAAAGATAGACTTCACATGTGTGATCACATTATTAGCAGTTGTACTTGTAAGCAGAGCAATCTCAGGAAAGTTAGAGTAATAATCTATCACCAACAGATAGTCTTTCCCATTAAAATGAAATAAATCTGTTCCGACTTTCCTCCAAGGCGCTGTAGGAAGTTCAGGAATCATCATGGGTTCTCTTGCCTGTCTGCTCTGAAACTTGTTACATGTTTCACACTTTCCGACCATGGTCTCAATGTCTTTATTAATGCCAGGCCAGTACACAGTGTCTCTAGCTCTCCTTTTACACTTTTCTATTCCCAGATGTCCCTCATGTATTCTTTGAAGTATCAGCTGTCTCAGACTATGTGGTATCACAATCCTATTGCCTCTCAACAGCAGTCCATTTACCACATTGAGCTCCGATCTAACATGATAATACTTTGAACAAGACCCTTTGGGCCAGTCTCCTTGGATATTTTCCATCACCGTTTGCAGCTCCCTGTCTGCAGCTGTCTCCTCGCATATTTGTTTTATCTTTGCGTCAGACACTGGCAGAGACTCCACTATCATATTAACATGATCGTCTACTTCTTTCTCAGTGGAACTTGCGTGACACACCTCTGATGCTCGCGACAGTGCATCCGCTAAAGCTAAATGCTTTCCTGGTGTGTATATCAAGTCAAAGCTGTACCTTTGCAGTTTCATCATGAGACGTTGAATCCTCGGTGACATCTCGTTCAGATGTTTCTTAATGATTGACACCAAAGGACGATGATCTGTCTCAACTGTAAAGGTAGGAAGACCATAAACATAACAGTGAAAAATATCAAGTCCATATGCCAGTCCGAGACATTCTTTCTCAATCTGAGCATATCTGGTTTCAGACTTAGTCTTGGATCTAGAAGCATAAGCAACTGGTTTCCAACTCCCCTCTTCAGCTTGAAGTAAAACAGCTCCAAGCCCATCCTTTGAGGCATCTGTTGAGATTTTCAGACTCTTAGTTGGATCATAATATGCAAGCACTGGGCGCGTTGTCAGTGTGGTTTTTAAATCATTCCATTCTTGCTCATGCCTCGCTGACCATTTAAATTCTATGGAATCACGAAGTAACTCCCTTAGTGCTGATGTTCGCACTGACAAGTTAGGTATGAATTTTCCTACAAAGTTTATCATTCCCATCACTCTGAGCACACCTCTCTTATCTGTCGGGCGTGGCATTGTTGCGATGGCTTTTACTTTTCTTTCATCTGGCTCAATACCTCCAGCAGAGAATTTGTCTCCCAGAAATGTTATTTCCTTCACACCAAAATGACACTTGTCACGATTTAACTTTAATCCATTCTCCCTCATCTGCTGCAGCACCTTCACCAGTCTTTCATTATGTTCTTGTAGGGTGGAGCCCCATATAACCACATCATCAACATAACAGCGAACACCTTGTAAACCCTCTAACATGTTGTCCATGGCACGATGAAAAATCTCAGATGCTGAGATTATGCCAAATGGCATTCTGAGGAATCTATACCTGCCAAAAGGTGTATTGAAAGTACAGTATTTTGAACTTTTCTCATCCAGCTTTATTTGCCAAAAACCCTGTGCTGCATCTAGCTTTGAAAAGTATTTGGCGCCTGCCATTTCACTTGCAACCTCTTCACGCTTTGGTATCTGGTAGTGCTCACGTTTTATGGCTTGATTTAAATCGCCAGGGTCCATGCATATTCTCAAATCATTGTTTTTATTCCTTTTATCCACACACACCATTGAGTTTACCCACGCAGTCGGTTCTTCCACTTTTGTAATGACCTGCAACTGTAACATCCTGTTAAGTTCTTTCTTTAAACGGTCCTTCAGTGGAGCGGGGACTCTACGTGGTGCATGGATCACTGGCTTTGCATCCTCTTTCAGCTGGATACTGTAATTGCATGGTAGACATCCCAAACCTTTGAAGATATCCTCATAATGCTGTACAATGGAGTCAACTGCTCCTCGCTGTCCACTTTCTGTTTCTGGACAGCTGATGTGATACACTCTTTCTACTAGGTTCAATCTTTTGGATGTCACGCCACCCAGCAGTGATTCACGACCTTCTGGAACAACATTAAACAATACATCATAATCTTTATGTTTTATTGTCACTTTAAGCCTGCATTGACCACTGCTCTCAATATACTTTCCATTGTAGTCTTTTAGAGGTACTCTTTTCTTTATTATTTTGGGCTTTGGTTTCATGGCATGGATCTCTGTCATGCTGATTAGGTTCGCCTGCGCACCTGTATCAATCCTTAGTGCCACCAAAGCTCCTTGTATTGGGAGTGAAACAATCCACGTGTCTTCATAATCTGAGCATCGCTCAGTCCTCTGCTTCGTTATCCTCAAGTGACACTATGCCCACAAAGAAAGTCTCGCTTAAGTCAGTCTCTTCAACTACATGCACTGATTTGGGTTTGGCTTTCGACAGACATTGTTTGGCAAAATGATTTTTTCCATCGCATTTCAAACATCTTTTGCCATAAGCTGGACACTGTCTAGGTTCATGTCTGCTACCACATCGCTTACAGGAGTACACTGTATCCTCTTTGCTGGGCTTCTGCGACATATTCTTCCTCATTTTCTTTTTAACCACAGCTATTCTTGCACTATTGTGGAGACTGGAATAAATGGTAAATGGCCTGCATTTGTATAGTGCTTTTCTAGTCCATAGGACCCCAAAGCGCTTTACACTACATTCAGTCATTCACCCATTCACACACACATTCACACACTGGCGATAGCAAGCTACATTGTAGCCACAGCTGCCCTGGGGCGCACTGACAGAGGCGAGGCTGCCGGACACAGGCGCCACCGGGCCCTCTGACCACCACCAGTAGGCAAACATGGGGTTAGTATCTTGCCCAAGGATATTTGACATGCAGCCCGGAGGCAGCCTGGGATCGAACCACCGACCTTCTGATTAGTGGCTGACCTGCTCTGCCACCTGAGCTACAGCCAGGTACAGATTAGTCAGTCCAGTGCTAGTAGTCCAGTGCTAGTAGGATTTTATGGATAGGGTGGGGCTAGTGTGTATTAGTAATGGTAAAGGAACTTGATATAATAATCTGTATGTACCTTGGTGGCATGAGGAGTGTAAGTAAAGCGGTAAAGAACAGAAAAAGAGCATTTAGACAGCTGAAAAATTACCACTCAATAAAAGCATTGATTCACTACAAGAGCACAAGCGAAGAATTAAAAGGTCTACAAAGCATACATATTGGAGGCAATGTAATAGTACTGTAATAGTATAGGCAGAGAGACATGGTTAGTGGACATTTGGGGTGTGGTGAGGAGGACAAACAAGGTTCCAAACAGTAGGGACAGAGAACAGAATAGCGATTAATAATATAGACAAGGCAGAGCTCAATGTTCAAATGTTTGTAAAGATTCATAGTTCTGGTAATTTATCAGATATTCCTAAACAGTGCAGGAATGAGACACTGGCAAAGAACCTTAGATGCAGGGTAAATGTAAAAAGAAATGAATTCAGAGGCAGTTTGGACTTACTGCTCAGTATGAATTAAGAAAGCATTAACAAATGTTCGTCACACCTCTCCAGGTAAAGACAGTAAATGTTATACTGTGTTGGAGTACATGGATAATGACTGAGTTGTTGCTGTTTTGTGATTATTTATGCAGCTTGGGAAATGGGTATAATTTCATCTACATGGAAACAGCCTGCAATTGTTCCGATTTTAAAACCCAGAAAAGATCTATCAGATCCATCAAATTACAGACCAATTAACGTCTCAGTTAGGTAAAACTATAGAAAAGATGGTCACTGAAAGACTCACTTATTTTTTAGAAAGCAAGTGCCTGTTTTCATCATACCAAAATGGATTCAGTAGAGGTAAAAATGCAATGGATGCTCTGCTATGCCTACAGTCAGAGATCAGGAAGGCTCAGACTAACATGTTTAACAGGTTGGACTTGAGGGGGGGGGGGGATTTCTGGATGCAGAATAAGCCAAGCCCTCAGAATTTGCAGTGGTGCATTTAAATCTCCAGTAACAGCCATGCAGGTGGAAATGGGAGAAATGTCCTTCCAAAGTAGAAGAGATAAGCTCACGCAAGAGTGCTATGAGCACAGTAAAAGCAACTTATATAGCGACTTATACATTCAAAAGGCAATAACGGAAAGTCCAGTCATACACTTGTTCAGTATATAGCACAGATTTACTTGGAGAAACAATATACACATGAAGTCCTAATATTTACAGATGCTGCGGTCTTCATTCCTCAACTTAGAGTAATTATTAAAAAGAGACATTTAATCAATCTTAACACAGTAGAGCTGGAAGCCATAATGCTAGGTTTGCAGTGGGCATAAATATTCAGAAAGCTATAGTTATTGCATCTGACAGTTTATCAGCGCTAATGAAACTTGCAGACTGCAATAAGGACAGGTGAACAATGGTCAAGATTGTGCAATGGTGGCATAAATGTTGGATTTCTTTGGGTTCAAGCAGATGCTGGTCTGGAAAAATGAGGTAGATGTATTGGCTAAAAAGTCATTGAAATCTCTTGATTACAAATCCAAAGTTAAAAGTATTATAAACAGCTGAATCCTAAGAATATGACAGGTATGTAGGACTACAAGAGCCACACGGTTTGGAATAATCAATTCTGTGCTTAAATAATGAATGAATCAATCAATCAAATATGCATTAGTAAATTGCATTTTTATTATTTCATTTGTTCAAACATTACTAAAGTAATTTATTGTTTAATAATTAAATTTAAAATAAAAACACTATTTTTAAATCAATATTTTAAAAATGAATTGTCATTCCATTAATAAATACTTAAAGAAAAGAGTTTCACAAAAAAGAAATCCTCATTTGAAAAACCATTTTCGAATTCAAAATTGAAAAAAAAAAAAAGGTTTTCAACTTTAAAAAAAAAAAATAGATTTTGAAAAGATTTTGAAAACCAGGGGCCTGCACAAGGGGGCAGTAGCGCTGCTCTAATACGTCACAGCTCCCACAAACGGAGAGATGAAGAAGCTGACGTCACTGTTAAAGATGGTGGCAATTGCGTTTCGACGTTAGCAGACAGATGAGGGCCTGAAAGGATCTGCGTTATACCGAATGAACGGTGTGCTAGGCTAAATCTGGGCGATTACTGACTCCTAGTAGGGAGGGGATCTGCACAGTGATCTTCTGCGCGGAGCTCCGAGCGCTCTGAGCTCAGGTTGTCTCTGCAGGCCTCGGACTGCACCGGCAAGGAAAAATAGAGGTATGTGCAAAATTTGTTTTATTGGGTATTTATTTATCATCACCATATAGCATTACTGGAACACACCATGTCTGATTGGGTGACTGATCGTTCTTGTATTTCCCAGTGGAGAAGTTTTTCACTTGAATCGGGTCCTAATTTGTATGATTTTTTTAAGTCTCATTCCCACCAATCAGTAGTATTAGTTTATTCAAATAAAATGATTCATGGCTGTTTATATGTTTATGTTTATATTTTTTGAAAATATGTCTTCATTCAAACTTTTTTATGATGGATGACATAGTTCAAACCTGATGTGTTAAATGGTTTTAATCACTTAGGGTAGGGTATCCTTAGTGGTCATCTAGACATATACACAAATTTGTATATATTTTGTAAAAAAACAAACCAAAAAACAAATGCAAGTTTTGAAGTTTACATTTTGAACGTATTAAAGGTGTACAGTTATTGTAGTGGAGGTGGTGGAGAGTTATTCAGCTCCTTCCCTACAGCATAACCAGCCTTGTGGATGAGTTTGAGTCTGTTTATACCCGTGACCCCAGGGTCAGATTGTATGCATCCATAGCATTAGCATACTGTAGGTCAAAGTCAAATTTATGTCAAAGAATCAACTGACATAAAAACACAGGAAAAGATGACAGAATTTAAGAAAGGGCACATAAAATGAGAGAACCTGAGTAACAACACAAATAAGACTAAATTATATCGTGTATATTTGTGTTATAATAAAATAACACAAATAAAATCAGAATGAGTTCTGACCACTCATTCTGGTTTAAAGCCAGGTTCTGAAAATGTTTTGGGGAAGTCCAAGATAGATAAAATGATCTCCTGGATCAGACCATAAACTGTAAAGGTTGCAGTGTAGCGTCCAAGTTGAGACAGTTGAAATCAAAGCAATGAAGGCACTTAGGTGCTGAGTCCATAACCGGGCTGTGGCAAAGTGAATAATGTCACATGCGGCTGTGGGTGGCGCAGTGATTAGCACTGTTGATTCTATCAGCCAGCTGGGTCCTTTCTGTTTGCATGTTCTCCCTGTGTTTGTGTGGGTTCTTTCTGGGCACTCTCCGGTTGTCTGTCTCTATGTGTTGGTCCTATGACAGACTGACAACCTGTCCAGCCCCTACCCCCACTGTTGGGTAAATTCCAGCAGTGCACAGTTCAGTGTTAAAAAGAATAGCAAGCCCCCCTCCCTTCTGCCCACCACTCACAGAAAGCTTTCCCTGTTGGCCCAAACAACAGGGTGGAAGAGACGTATGCGTTGTCATCCATCTGCCTGTGGACTGCCGGCTCTGTGGTTCAGGCATTGCTCTCATTGATCATACCTGCATCTGATGAACACCAATTCAATTTCAAGCGTGTCCTCAGCAAATTTGAATCAAAATTTACAAAAATTTGAGTATTTTTGAAATGACAAAAAGGCTTTGATGAAATAGTGTCTCATCTCCACTAATAAAAGAATTGTTGAAAATAAGTAGCATGTGGAATGTGGCTAATTGCTTTAGAGCAATTTCAAGTTCAGCATAGTGGAATTAAATGTCTATTTTAATGTTATGTCATATGCCTGTGTTTGAGTGATAAATAATCTTCTTTTTGTGATTTTTAGATGCAGCACAGCTGAGAAGAAGCAGGAAAAGTTCGTAATCTTTTACCAGTGAGCAGGGAAAATGAGTTGTTCAGAAGAGGTGAGCTCAAAAAGAAACCAACATGTTTCAGGATACATGGGCAACAAAAATAAGAATGAGCATCACATAGTGCAGATTCGTGTGTATGGCTCATCATATCTGATGATTGTCTAACCCTGCTGTAGAGTTTTTCTTGGCATTGTACAATGTAATTAGTGTTTGCAATGTCTGTAGAACCATTCTGATGATGTTTTACTGCAATGATCAATTTTTAATGTTGACACGTCACATAGTGGATGTTTCAAAGAGACTTTCAATAGTGTGGGAGCATTTCACAAAAAACAAAGTTGAATGCAAACTGTGCAAAGCAGAGCGTTCCTTGCATGGTAGCGCGACTGCAGTGCATGAGCATTAAGCAACTCTGGAGCCGTCATGTCAACGCTAGAGTTTTAGAGAATTAAGTTTGTTTCAATTTAGCGTCAGTTTGACACCTTGTTAATTAGGGATGGGTATCGAAAACCGGTTCTTGTTGAGAGCCGGTTCCCACTGTTTCAATTCCTTGGAATTGTTTGCCATTTTTGCAAATGATTCCCTTATCGATTCCAGTTGCCCCGCATGACGTCACCACATTGCGGAGCGTCATTTACCTGGCAACGAACACGGCGCCTAAGCGGCTCAAACGCTCAAAAGTTTGGTCATACTTCACGAGAACGGATGACAACAGGTCAACTTGCAAAGTAGATATTTCATTTAAGGGAGGAAACACTACGAATATGCAAAAGCATTTGTTCACAAAACACGCGATGACCTTAAATGAATGTCGTGTTTTTAAATCCGCTCCGGACTCGTGAATCTCAACCCAGCAGCGGCGGTAACGTTTGCACGTCCTCTCCCGTTAATGCGGCAGGTAAATAATCAACTAACAATGCATATTATGTTAGCTGCCTTATTACAAAACCTGCCATTACTGTGCGCTGCATTTAGGTGACCATGATGAGAGAGACAGACAGAGTCTGGCTGGCGCTCGCTGGCAGTTCTCGCTGCAGTCTACAGGTAGCGTCTCCTTTCAGGCCAGGATAGACGAATGTCACCGAGCAGTGACTAAGTTTGGGGTAAAAGGCTTGCATCCATTTGCCACAGCAGATGATTTTCGGTAAGTGAATGTGTTTAATTGTAGGCAGGGACATTACTGGATATTCTTGTGTAATTGCTACAGAATAATTTATGTTATACTTTGTTATTGCTCCAGAAGAATATTTATTTTTTTAATAGTTTACATTTACAGTTTTTTTTTTTTTTGTTTTTTTTTTCCCCTGGGGACCCTGTGACACCCATTGAAGAGCCATAGGCTGGATCTCTTAAGATCTCACTGTTGGGTTTGTAAGGCCGTGTTACTCCTAAATTTCTATCTTGTTCAAAGAGAAGATATAAAACAAAGTTCTAAGCTAATCGACCTTAGTGTTCTCCTTTTTTAAAAAGAATCGATAACGGAATCGATAAAGAATCGAATCGTTTAACAGAATTGAAAATGGAATCGGAATCGTGAAAATCTTATCAATACCCATCCCTACTGTTAATGTATCTTCGTTTACCTGTTGGAAACAAGCTAATTGCTTGCCAAGTGAACACCAGTTCAGTTATGTTAACTAACAGGTGAACTGCGATAGTAAACCAGTGACCTGGAGTTGCTGTTTCCTTGATGTGGTTGTTGTTCTTGTTTTGGGGTTGTTTTTTTGTGTGTGTGTGTGTGGGGTTTGGCTTTTTTGGTTTGTTTTTTTGCATTAACTTTAACATTATTTGACATCAGTTTTTGATAACTAATTCAATTCCATTTTATTTAGATGGCACCATATCCCAACAACAGTTGCCTCAAGGCACTTAATTTAGTGCCTTACTAGATTAGTAACAGCTTTGTTGGTTTTTGTTTGTTTGTTTTCTGTTTTGATAGTAATAAGCGAAGGGTGTCTAGATGATTTTTGCGCTGAAGGACAGGCTCACGCAACCAGCAAATGGTTGACATCTTAACAGAGAGGATTCTCTGTCATGGCAACAACATGAGACCAATATCCATAGTTAAAAAATGATAATCGGCACATATCATTCAGGTTACAGCTTACACAGCTTTCCAGAATTTATTTTACAAGGCTAATGGAGGGGAAGTATGAAACTGCTCTTTGTAAGCTTAAAGGTGCTCTTGAATCAAACACTCTTAAATCAGTCACTAAGTGATAACATTAGCTTCTGCCTCATAAACATGCAACTTGATGAATTGCACACTGGGCCAAACATTGTTCCTTGGATTGAGCATACTGTAGACAAGTTTGAGATTCCACCAAGCAAAGTTGCGTCTGTGACAATGGCTCCAATGTAGTGCTGGCTGCAAACATCCTGCAGGACAAATATGGGTGGGTGTTTATCTGCTGTGCAGGGTACTCTTTACAGTAGGTGTTCAATAATGCACTGAAACGCCTTTTGATCAGTGATAATAATAGTAATAATACATTTTATTTAAAAGTGCCTTTGAAGACACCCAAGAATGCCTAGCAATAGAATAAAACGCATATTAAAAAATGACAAAACAAAGACCAATAAAAAAAGGAAGGAGGAGCAGGTTATGAAGGGCCCTGAAGATGAGCAGAAGAAGCTTGTACACTATTTGGAATTTCACATGTAGGCTGTGAAGTTCCTGAAGGATAGGGGTGATGTGCTGGTATGAGGGGATTCTGGTAATAATGTGGGCAGTGGAGTTTTGAACCAGTTGAAGCTTATGGAGGGATTTTTGGGGGGAGACCATGCAAGAGAGAATTACAATAGTCAATGTGGGAGGTAACATGACTATGAACAAGAATGGACGCAGACTAGGTGGAAAGAGATGGACGTAATCAGTAGGGATGGGTATCGTTTAGGTTTTATCCGATACCAGTACCAAACCGGTACTTTTGAAACGGTGCCGGTGCTTAAATGGTGCTCGAACCGGTGCTTAAAGAATGGAGAACACACACTTTGTCCAAAAACCTCTCATGTTTAGCTGGGGGTTTTTTTTGGTTTTTTTTTTTTGTAAAAATATAACAATGTGTGCCTTTTCTGCAGCTATAGGGGATTTATGGTATCACTGTTGGCTGGAAGCAGTGCTTAAACAATGGAAAAAACACAAACTTTGTCCTAAACCTCTCATGTTTAGCTGTTTTCCACTTTTTCTTTGGTCATTTTAGCCTTTTTGGCCAGGGTGAAAGGAGCGTCTTCCATCAAACAAGAGGACAGCCGCATGTAGCTATGATGATGTTTGCTAGTTCACCTTACATGCATTAATGTAATAACGTGGTTAGCCTACTCAACGTAAATTACACACGGACAACATTAAGCTACTCACGCAGAAAAGAACGGCTGCTGCTGCCATCATCATCCGTCATCATTTCTGCTACACTGGCAGGGCTAGGGGCCAGGACTCTCCTCTTTGGGTTTTTGGGGGATGTTGCTAACTCCGGGCCCGATAACAGACAACCCACCTGCAGTAGATGTGCTCGGTGTGAGGTCTCGCAGCAAGCTATGAAATACGGCGCATTTCTCGGCTTTTAACAAAATGTTATACGTCGCCAGGTGTTTCATCAGATTCGAGGAGTTACCTCCTATGCACAGTATCACCTTAAAGCGCTTGTTACAGGCTGCTGAGTTTGCATCTTTTGCTGTGAAGTACAGCCAGAATTTGACCGCTTCGCCTTGGGCATTTTTAATCTGTAGCTCTGCTCTAAAAGAACGTACGTAACTGGGCCCGCCTACTATCCTCGAAAAGGTAAAATGATTGGCTAGAATCCAAAGTGTGTGACATCTCAGGGAAAAAAAAGCACCGAAATGTGCGCTGCTTTTCGGTCTGGTTACTACCGTTTATGTCAGAACCGATACCGGTACCCATCCCTAGTAATCGGTTAACGTTCCGTAGATTGATATGAGATTTGTAGGATAGTGAGCTGTCTAGAATGACACCAAGGCTCTAATGGGAGAACTATGGAGTTATCAGTAGTGAGGGTGAAATGATTTGCCTTGAGTAGGTTGGATTTATTGCCTATAAGAAGGATTTCAGTTTTATCCTCATTGAGCTTAAGAAAATCAAAGCTGAACCAGGGTTCAGCTAGAAGGACTGAGTGAGAGATGGCGTTGAAGGTTGAACTCGGATCCAAAAGGATGAGAATGTTCAGAAGACCAGAGTCAGCTCTGAGTAAAATATTATCAGTAACTTTAAATAAAGCAGTTTGTGACATGAGCGAAAGCCAAATTGAATTCTGTCGTAGATGTTATTATTAACCAAGTGTGAATGAAGCTGAGCTATGACTATTTTTTTTTTTCCCAAGTATTTTAGAAATGATGGGTAGATTAGAAATTGGTCAGAGGATGTTAAAGTTGTCAGGCTCCAAAGAAGGTTTTTTTCAGTATATGAGTGACTGAAGCAATCTTGAATAAGGAGGGAACGATACCGGTGGTGAGTGAATGATAGCAGAGATGAGTGGGAGTAAGGAAGAGAGGCAGGATTTCATAAGTCCTGTAGGCATAGGATTAAGATGATATGTAGCCCGCTTTGATTTACATATAAACTCAGAAATATCACATATATCAGGAACATGAAAGGTGGAAAAAGGCTCAAAATGGAGAAAACCTTCTGAAGTGGGGGTAGACACAACATTTGAACTGAGTTGGTGGTGAATGTTGTTAATTTTCGTAGTGAAGAACAGCATCAAGGACTTACAGGTTTCAGATGAATAAAAGTGTGGTGGTAAAGCGTCAGAGGGGTTGAAGAAGTTTGTAGAAAAGCAAAAACAGGATCCTGGTGTTACCCTCATAAGAACTGCCTTATCCTCATGCCTTATCCTGTCTTCCTTCTGTCACCCCAGCAGATGGCCCCGCCCCTCCCTGAGCCTGGTTCTGCTGGAGGTTTCTTCCTGTTAAAAGGGAGTTTTTCCTTCCCACTGTCGCCAAAGTGCTTGCTCATAGGGGGTCATATGATTGTTGGGTTTTTCTCTGTATTTATTATTGTAGAATCTACTGTACAATATAAAGCACCTTGAGGCGACTGTTGTTGTGATTTGGTGCTATATAAATAAAATTGAATTGAATTGAACTGATAATACAATAAAAGGTTTGTTTGGCCTGGTTAATGGAATCTTTATACTGGAGTTCACAGATTTCTGCATTATGCTCTAGTTCCCGAGTTTTGGCCTTCAATGCTCAGAGGTCAGAGGTAAATCATGGAGCAGAGCGAAGGAAACAGAGTGGGATTTTACAGAGCCATAGAATCAAGGACCTTTTGGAGTGAGTGGGAAAGCTGATTAAAAACCCTCACGAGAGGGTTGACAAATCAGCTAATTATTTTTCTGATTGGTCCATTAGTCAGCATTATTTCAATCACTCCTATCTCCACTTCCTACGAGCACAGGTCCTGTTGCAGGCTCCAGTACATGCTTTACCTTATCTGCTCAAGTCTGCCCACCTGTGAATATCAACCTCATGATTCCAGGCCAAGCTTGTAGTTAATGATGAAATATAAATTACTTAAAGTTCTATATTGTTTTATAAATTATTAAGTGCTGTTAACAATTCTCAAATATGTTTTTAAGTTATTTATTAACTCTTAATAATTGCTATGGGCTCCTCAATGTAGGTTCTCTCTGGGTACTTCAGGTTCTTCTCGCATTCATGTATGTTGTTAGGTTAACTAGTGAGTCTAAACTGGCCAGAGGTGTGGCTAATTTCTCTCTGAGTGGATGGATGTATGGATTGATTGATTGTGTCCTGGCTCTTTGCTCTCCCCTCTTACCCCTCACCCCCATCTGGTCTGTTCTACCTGACTTTGGGTTAGAGGTGGCATGCACAATGGACAGGACAGAGGTTTTGTGTTTCCTCCATTTTAATAATTGTTTAAGCACTGCAATAGCAAATCTCATACTGTATCTCAGAATAAGCAGTAGCGTATTTAAGCACAAAAACCTATGTAACTTTCCCTAAAATTACAATCTGAGCTGTATCTAACAAACCTCAAAAAACTGCATCTTTTATATGTTAACACTCCATGATATACAGGGACTATTTGAGCAAGTTCTCAGCTGACCTTAATTTGTCTTTTTTCCCCACTTAGCTGAAACCGTCAGATCCAGACAGAAGCAGACCTCACCAGTGTCTGACTTGTGGGAAATGTTTCACTCGGATCTGTAGTCTAAGAAGACACGAACTGAGTCACACATCAGAGGAACTATACCACTGTGAACAGTGTGGCAGCAGTTTCAGCCAGTTAAATGCTTACAAGATACACCTGTATACTCACCCTGAAGACACCTCATACTGCTGCAACAAGTGTGGGAGAGATTTCAGTGACCAGAGTTCCTACAGAAAACACCTTCGCGATCACACTGGACCGTATCAGTGTGAGCAGTGTGAAAAGAGTTTCAGTTACTTAAGTATTTACAAAATACACATGCGTGTCCATACTAAAGAAAAGCCATACTGCTGTGACAAGTGTCCCAAGAGTTTTAGCTTTTTAAGCTCATACAAGCGGCACCAGCTGAGCCACAGTGGAGAGAAACCTTACCAGTGTGATTTTTGTGGAAAAAGTTTCACTCAGTCAGGCCATTTCAGTCTTCATCTGCGGAACCATACCGGAGAGAAACCATATGAGTGTGGCCAATGTGAAAAGAGCTTCAGTGACTTAAGTAGTTACAAGATACACCAGCGTGTCCACACAGGTGAGAAGCCATACTGCTGTGACCAGTGTGGCAGGAGTTTTTCTCAGCTGGGTAATTATAAATCACATTTACGCATACACACGGGAGAGAAACCATTCCAGTGTGAATTATGCAAGAAAAGCTTCTCTATTTCAAAAACATACAAGCAACATATTCACACTCATACGGGAGAGAAACCCTATAATTGTAAAGAATGCGGAAAGAGTTTTGGTCGTCTAAGCAATTATATTCGCCACCTCCGCATCCACACTGGAGAGCAGCCATTCAGCTGTGACCAGTGTGGGAAATGTTTCAATAGCTCATACAGTTACAACCGCCACTTACGTGTTCACACTGGAGAGAAACCATATTGGTGTTCACATTGCAAGAGACTGTTCACTCGGTCACAGTCCTTAAAGACTCATCGCTGCACTGTAATACATGACGATGACGAGAGAGAGAGTGAGGTGAGCTGCTCCTCGACCAATTCCAACCTACAGAAAGAGGTGACAAACTAATGTACGTGTCAAATGAACATGTCTGACATGATGAAAATACCTAGACAAAGCTGATAACTTGCAAGAACTTTTTTGATAAAGAGGATGTTTAAAGGGACAAGTGGATTGGGGGAAAAAAAATGTCCCCCACACTATAAGAGCTCTGGACACCTTGTTATTGGAGCTATCTTTGGGACTCTTTTGGGAATCTCGTGTGATACCTTTGTTCTTTTGTAGGTGATGACAGGGCCAATACTGGTTTATACTAGAATCTGATAATGGCCAGACTAATGGCCACATTTAAAGATTAATGCGAACAGCCAAAAAAATCTGATCTGACCACTAGGCCTGTTGGGTCCAATCAAGGGCCTGACCGTCTCTGCCTGAGGAGAGCTCTGTTGTCAGATGGAGGCAGTATATAAAGTATGTGTTGTTGGTTTGTGACTCACAACATAGAAAGAGCTGATGAGTGTTTAAAAACCATGGAAAATGGCCACTGTCTGTGCTTTTCATGTTTAGTTAGATTTTTTTTTCTTTTTTAAAATTCTATGAAGTTTTTTGTTTGTTTGTTTTTCATGGTTCTCTTATTATCGGTTAAACCCGCTATCCCTGCTCTATACCTGCCCACTTGTCAACCAAATAAGTTTTGGGAGTTGCTTACATCATCTGCTTCCAGCTGTGCACAGCCAGGATCTTGGAGACTGCCCAGGAGCTTCTAAAAACCCCTCTTCCTGCTCTGTCCAACTGAAAAATGTATGCAGTCGGACACATTTGCAGGACCATAAAACCAGCTTTTTATTTTGAATAAAAAAGAAGTGAAAAGATTCACTTCTTTGAATTTAGCAGACTTTTGATGTCACCTGCTTAATTGAATTGAATTGAATAGCCCTTTATTGGCATTGTATGAAATTGGGTGCTCCACAGTAACTTTGCCAGGATAAAACATAAATAGTAGACAGTAGGAATAAGCAGCAACCAGGGGCCCGTTCTTCGTACCTCGCTAAGTAGGTTAGCTGGATTTGATTGTTGACGATTTCGCCTGATCTTGGATCGTTCGGTTCCCCGAAGCTCATCCGGGACTTGCTGTCATAGCAACAGAGTAACTAAAGATAATGCAGCACCTGATCCATTTATTGATGTCACACAGACACATACAGGTCATTTCCCAAAAAAGGGAAATGTACTACTAACATTCTATCACATGTATGTGATTATTACAGATGTAATTCATATTTCAGAGTAGCAATTGCAAATTACTTTGTGTAATCAAGATGAGAGACCACGGCTATAAAAGCGAAGGTGGATTTGGGAAGCCTGTCGCAGCCATGTCCTGTCCGTATACGCGAGCCACCCATTGCGGAAGGTGCAAGATTGATAAGGAGAGTTTTCAGAATCCAGCGTATATTGCGGGACAGACAGGATCCTTTAGCTCAGCGCGACTGTGCTCATAGAGAGATATCGATTTTCCCGTGAGGGTATTATTTACTTAACCAACTTGTTGACGAGGGGGTGCAGGACCACCACCTGTCTTTTTTTTTGCTCTGCCCTTTTCTTGGTTGCTGTTATAAACAAACAGATTATTCCAGGGTCTCTTTCCAAGAGACGAAAAGCAATATAAGTGATAAATATTACCATTCTGTAGAATATTCTTATATTTCACTTTTACTTGTTCCCATGTTCTAGTGGGTCCTGTTGTGGCTCTAATGTGAAAGGGGATATAATATAACATATTATAATATAATGTAATATAATATTGGATAATATAGTGTAATATAATAAATCTACCCTACCGCCTACGGGCCGATGGCGCGATATGGCAGCCTGGCTTCTGTCAGTCTGCCCCAGGGCAGCTGTGGCGACAACTGTAGCTGCCTCCACCAGTGTGTGAATGTGAGAGTGACTGAATAGTGGTATTGTAAAGCGCTTTGGGTGCCTTGAAAAGCGCTATATCAATCCACTCCATTATTATTGTTATTATTAAATTATTTACAAGTTTAATTTGTCAGCAACTTCCTGCCAGCCCTCGCTCCTTGCTTTTGCAGCCTTTGCAGTGTTCCCTTGCGTTCTGATTAAACTCTGAAACTCCTGAAATCCCTCACTCAAGAGTTCTTGCTCTGCTGCCGAAAAATACCGAGCCGAGCGCACTCCGTCGACATTTTCGCCGACCAATCAGAGGGTTGCCGATCAATGTTTCTACTATCGATGCGTAGCCCCTTTTACAACACCCAGTGATGTCACATTACTGCGTCCAGCTGTACTAATCGTCAACAGCAGGTGTGTTCGGGGAACCGGATTAGCGAGCTCACGGTTAGGGCGATGGTTTGGTCTTGGATGTGTCATTTGATCTTGGATGTAGTGAGCGACGTACGAAGAACGGACCCCTGGAGAAATGTATGCAAAACAAGAGAAAAGCACACATTAAAGAACAAAAAGGACAAGGTCCCACCGAGATTTGTACCCTAATAGACTGGAATTGATAGAGCACTTATATACTTGCTCAAGCTGCATCAGCCCAACCACACACATTCATAAAGTGCTGTATCCTGTGCACTTCAAACACATCACTACAGCACAGCATCAGGGCTAACATGGGGTGCAGTTAGTTGACTGGAGGTGGCCTGCTGGTTACATGATAAGGGTAGTGAAATATCAGTACTTTAGCCGTGATAGTAGTAATATATAGTTAATCAGTATACTGTGATTACTTTTATAGAAATGTGATGGTGATCATGGGACGACTTGAGTGGCCCACATGGGTCTCATCAATCATAAAATATCTAACAGAAATAACTATTGAACATGCTCACCCTTTTTAAATTTCCTAAAATGCAGAAATTCTCCAGATTAACCCGTGTATGGTCTTCATTTTTGGGACCTTCTGGTATTCTTCTGAACATATTTGGGGTTTTAGTAACAAGTCTGAAATAAAATTTCCCTTCATAAACCATTAACATATTATGTCTGTATCTCATTTTTAAACAGAAAAAAGCATGTTTAATGATTGCAATCAGTCTTTACTGGAACACAATTAGCAACAGATGTATGGTTCGTGATTTGTCATAAGGTTATATTTTATTTTAAGCTTTCAGTATAGTGGATTTTTATCTTGGAGAAAAGGAATTGAGACAATGTCCTCATTAGCATTAATATGCGTTCCAACCATTGTCAGCTTTGTTTTGAGAAGCTACTATCCGAGGTTGTATGATGTGAAAAACTGTCCCCCTAGTTTCTTTCAGCAGCTCCTCCATCTGGCTTATGTGTATAAATGTTCTGTTCCATACATTAAAATACAGTAAGATCACATGCAGCCATATACTGCCTTGAAGGGTCAGGGGCGGAAAACTCGACTCCAGGTTCACTGCGAGATATATAAAGAGAGGCTGAATAAGTATCAACTAGCCCTGAAGGATGCAAGGGAGTCATTTTTCTCTGAGAGTATTCATAGAAACAACAATAATGCTAGGACATTATTTGCTACAGTGGAAAGATTAACTACTCCTCCAGTGGCAAAAGCCCCTGAACTAAGCTCCACCAGGGCCTGCAATGAATTTGCCAGCTTCTTTATTGAAAAGATCTTGAAAATCAGAAGATCAGTTGGAACATTAGTTTCAACCCCAATACCGACGTTAAGCCCAATTAGCACTTATGCAGAGAAAATGACTCCCTTTCAAACAATAAATCAATCAAGCCTCGATAAAATTATTGAGAATCTAAGCTCTGCCACCTGCTGCTTGGATATATTACTGACAGGTTTTCTTAAAAAGGTCCTCCCAGCCATCAGGGAGGATCTGATCCAAATAGTTAACGCATCCCTCCTATCAGGTGTCTTTCCCAAAGCCTTAAAATCAGCAGTTATCAAACCAATATTAAAGAAAAAGAACCTAGACAGCACATTAATGCAAAACTACAGACCAATCTCTAATCTTCCATTTATCGGTAAAATTATTGAAAAAGCTGTTTTCCAGCAGTTAAACAGCTTTCTCGCAATGAACAACCGCTTTGATATTTATCAGTCTGGTTTTCATAGGCACCACAGCACCGAGACAGCCTCAAAGTGTTTAATGACATCCGTATAAATAATGACCGTGGGAATTCCACAGTATTGGTACTACTGGACCTTAGTGCGGCGTTTGACACCGTTGATCATGATATATTACTGGAACATCTAGAGAGCTGGGCCGGACTCTCTGGTACAGCACTCGACTGGTTCAAGTCCTACCTTAAGAACAGGAACTTCTATGTGTCAATTAGCCAATTTTCATCACAAAATATAGAAATCACATGCGGGGTCCCCCAGGGTTCCATCCTAGGGCCCCTCTTATTTAGCATTTACATACTCCCATTAAGCCAGATTATAACCACCAATAATATTAACTACCACAATTATGCAGACGATACTCAACTTTATATCTCAATGTCACCAGGTGATGTTGAACCTATCCAAACTCTTAATAAATGCATTGAGCAAATTAATAACTGGATGTCTCATAATTTCCTTCAACTGAACAATAACAAAACTGAAGTACTTATCTTTGGACCCAAAAAAGATCGATTAAATATTAGTAATCAGCTCAAACTGGTCCAACTAGAAACTACCGACCAGGCCAGAAATTTCGGTGTAATAATGGACTCAGACCTGAACCTCCATGGCCACATAAAAGTTATAACAAAGTCAGCCTTCTATCACCTGAGGAACATTTCTAGGATTAAAGGACTGATGACACAAGGAGACCTAGAAAAACTCATCCATGCATTTATCTCTAGCCACCTTGATTACTGTAACAGTATCTTCACAGGTTTACCCAAAAAATCAATTAGACAACTGCAGCTGATTCAGAACGCTGCTGCTCGTGTTCTCACTAGAACCAAGAAAATAGAGCACATTACTCCAGTTCTAAAGTCATTACACTGGCTCCCTGTAGCTCAGAGAATAGACTTTAAAGTGCTTTTATTAGTTTATAAATCCTTGAACGGGTTGTACATTAGGGATCTGCTATCATGGTACAAACCATCCAGATCAGTTAGGTCCTCCAGCTCTCGTTTATTGACCGTCCCTAGAACCAGAACTAAACATGGAGAAGCAGCTTTTGGTTTCTATGCTCATCACATCTGGAACACATTATCGGGAGAATGCAAAGCTGCAGAGACACTGAACTCTTTTAAGTCTAAAATTAAAACTTACTTATTTAGACTTGCTTATGAGTAACTGATCATATTATGGCTCTCTACTTGTTTGTTTTAATTTTTCATATAAATTATTGTCTTGATTATTGTTTTATTGTAAATGCTTTCTTGTATTTTACTTTTATAGTGTTTTATTTTTAATCATGTAAAGCAGCGGTCCCCAACCTTTTTTGCGCCACGGACCGGTTTATGCCCGACATTATTTTCAGGAAAACCGAGTTAACGATAAAAACGATAACAAAATAACGCTGAAAACCGATAAAAACCCTGAAAACCATACATTTCACATCTGAGCCTCAACTCTCGCGGGCCGGTACCAAACGTCCGAGGCCCGGGGGTTGGGGACCGCTGATGTAAAGCACCTTGAATTGCCTTGTGCTGAAAGTGTGCTATACAAATAAAATTGCCTTGCCTTGCCTTTAAACCATTCGTGGGCCTAGTGTCATGAAGTTGTCCCACAGTGCAGATTATCCCTGCCTTATAACCGATCTTGATTCCCAGTCATCAAATCTAATGATCCTTGAGAATAAATAAAATCTCTTTAGAGACATTGCAGCTCTAAAAATTTCTCTCCCTGTCACATACATACAGTCAACTCCTCTCTTGACCTGTACATAAGGATGAGGATCCCCAAAGCAACCGTTCAGATGCATTACATCCACATCTTTCTATTAATCTCTAAAAATAAATCTTCCCGCAAGATCCAGTGTAATTTTCTTATTTGATTTAGGAATCAGCAGCAAAAAGGATGATTTGATATCTTGAACATGATTTGCAAATTGTGTGGGCTCTCGTGCGATCCATATTATGTTAGCAGTTGTGCAGAATCTCTGCACAGCTGCTAACATAAGCCCTCTGACACTTTAATCTTTTGGACATAGTGAGGGCAAAAGACTGCTGTGATGTAGAAGTATTTCTCTGTCTTGTTCTACTATTCAGTTGTATTTATATAGCCCTAAATCACAAAATAAAAAAAGGCACTTAGTCAGCAAAACCCCATCAGTCATATGATCTCTTAAACAGCAAGTGTCATTGTTTGACTAGCTGCACCCGTAGATGTAATGTTATGTATTTAATGTAATGTAATGAACCACCAACTGCCAAAGAGACAGACAGTGAAAGTAAACAGTATATCCTTAGTTTCTTAACATAAAACTCATTGTTGCAGTGAGGGGCAGTACGAAAGTGACTAATTTTTAGTTTTAGTCCCGTCAGTAGCTAGCTAATATAAACAAATGTAAGTCTATTAAATGCAACCAACTTTGCTTTCTTACAAATTTCACAAGTTGCAAGAAAGCAGATCAGCCTGAGAACATATGTGAGAGGCTGACACAATTGTAAAAGACTTTGTGTCTGATGCTTTTCATCTAACATTTGTTGTGTCAGATCATCAGTGTAACATTAAATGTTGGAGCTCGTTTGCATCATTGTGACCAGTGCTGTCATATTAATATGACCGTATTGTGTCATATGAAACATTAAAGTACATTAGCCAATCAGCATTTATCATTGAATAATTAATATATCGTGAAAAGGAACATAATGTTAAAGAATGTTTTACTTTACTTGCTATTTTGAATATATTTTCATATGAAATTAATGTAAGACTGTTTTGTAGGATTATAATTTATGTAAAGAGTCTAAATACTTATTCACTACTCTGAATAAAAGTGATCCATTACTAGTCAATGTTAACCTTTTTTCACATAATACAGGCACCAGGGCGCACACCAGTGCCCTGCACTGTATTTATTTGTATTTAGTGTGGGCCCATCTGTGCCTGTACGTCTCATACGTTCTGGAAAGCAGGAAGTGTGCACACTTTGTTTTGATATTTTAAATATGCAATTAAAATGAGGATTGTAGAAATCAGTTTTCTACCTTGATGTGTTGTTGAGTATGGAACGCCAGGACTGCCATAATGAATTAATTAAATACACCATTAAATAATTAATTAAATGTGGCAATAATTAATTAAAATTGGAATTAATTAATTAAATAAATAGTTATGACACATGTAATTAATTAATTATTGACACATTTAATTAATTATTTATGTATTTCACATTTTAATTAATTATTGACACATGTAATTAATTAATTATTGACACATTTAATTAATTATTTATGTATTTCACATTTTAATTAATTATTGACACATTTAATTAATTATTTAATGATATATTTATTTATTTCATTTTGGCAGTCCTGACGCCTGGCTCTCGTCATGAAATAATTTTATCTGTCAGCCTCACCCATCAAACTCAGGGGGCGGGGTTAACGCTGCCCATGCAGCTTCTCTAACATTTGATTGGTTGCCGTGCAAAGTAAGTCAAAACAGGTCGATCCTAGAAAATCGATTGCTTGTGTAGACTTGGGGCAGCCAGTTATCCCAGAATGCAGATCAAATCACAAGCAGCAATGGTGGTGGTGTAGTTTTAAAATACCCCGTTTTTCTGTCACCAGCTACACTTTTAACAGTGTTTTAGCCGCGAATGTCGCGACGTATGTCTGGTCAGGTTGTCAACATAGAACATGTTTGCAAAAGTGCTCAGATGTTTTCAGAGATTTCACTAGCTCTGCTAACAGTTAGCATGCAGAGTGCACCGAGGGGGTTACGTTAACCGGTTTGTTTACATATTCCACTCTCCGTGTTCCACATGTTGCATTCGCAGATTCTCATTTTCACCGAACGATCGTCTCTTTCCGCCTGGTCTTGTGTCTCTGTGCTTCTGTAACATAAAGAACGAGCTGACATTTTTCTCACGAAACCAGCGATCAGCTCAGCAGACCCTCAGTTTACCTGCATGCATCCTCCTCCTCATCTGTCAGCTGTTTAACACCTGCTGCTAATTCAAGAAACACGCCTAGTTACCTGGTGATAGTCACAGTTTAACTGGGCAGCCGGTGCTCGATATAACGCAATGTCAGCGCATTTTTCTGCACAAGATAAGTAAATATAGTGTTTTCCCCGAGCGCAGAGCTGCTGGAGCTCGTTTCCTTACAGAGCACTTTATAGGCGAACAGCTTTATCAGCGGCTGATGTCCAATCACCGGCACACAGCTTTCAAACCTCAGCTGAGTTTTAGCTCTCAGTGGTTAAACGCTGGACTTCATTCACTCAGGTTCTGTCTGTCGGGTCACGTTTACTTCGCTGTTTTATTTACAACTGAGCAAATCGGTTTGGCTGAGGTTAAAGTTACGTTTCATAACTGCATAGTTTCACAGACGTTTAATGGTTCACTGGCACATGTGTTAGACTGAACTATCATCTAAATATCATCTGTTTTTTAATAGTTATTCAACTGTATTCTAAGCACCAGCTGTCTGTTAGAATGTGATTTTTTTCTCTCTCTCTCTGTTGGCAGAGGTATAAAAATGCGCAGGAAAATCTGACATGCATGGCGAACTTCACCGACGATATTTAGGGAGGAATAAACACACATCAAACATAAATGAACCATTTGTCTGTCTCCATAATTGAGAGAATTTTCTCTTCTTATGTCAACACTCTCTCTCTTTTTTTTTTCTTTTTTTTTTGCTTTTTCGGTCATGTTATGTTTACCTGTCAAAGGCTTGTTACAAACTATGAAACACATTGTGCAGACTTCTGGATGTTAGAAGAAAACTAATACTGCTCATGAATGAGACTAAAGGCAGGAAGGTGTCCTTTAAAACTAAACATGTTAATAGGACCTCCCTGTTTATATCATAGTTTATGATATAGCACGTGTATTTCAGTAATAGCCTGCTGAGGCCACTATACGTGCTGGCCTCATATCAAATGTGAAGGCAGACTGAGTCTATGTTTGACGTTTGTTTATATCTAATCTTCCTTTTCAAACATTTAAACAGCAGCGAGTCTGCAGCTGAGGGAATACAAATTCAAATTGTCGGAACAGGTTTGCTCGTTTCTTGGATTCATTTGGTGATTTATTAAATCTATAACTGTTATTCTAATCTGCTGCTGAGTCTCTTACACTTTTCTTTATGCTGTATATTTTCACGTCTCTGGAATAGTTGGCAGTTAGATAGTCAGCTGGGAAACTTTGTGTTAACTCATGGAGCTGAGGATATCGTGGATATGCTGACCTCGCTGCGTGGTGTACAGAGCGAGGTCAGCATGATTAATATTCACAATAAAAATATTAGCCGAACATCATGAAGTCTGTATGTGTTTCATAGTGTCGAACAACCTTTGTACAGTTAAAGCCAGCAGTTACTACATGACGGAAACACCAACGTTATCTCTTTTATGTGTTTATACACAGGTCACGCTGATTACTGAACAAAAACCCAAAGATCAGATGTTAAACAGATTTATTTGCTCTCTCTCCTCCTTAAACATGTTTTTAATGTTAGTTATAATTCAGAATTGGCGACTGAAACACGTAGGACACATAAGAACATCAGGAAATAAAACATCGATAAATATAACCTCAGTAAAAGAAGTCAGCGGGGGTTACTACAGCTGTGTACCGGGGCCTGCGCTTTGTCGGTGGGATTGCTTGCGAGGCGAGCGGGTCTATCCCACGCTTTGCCGTGAGACTGGGCAGACATCTCCGAAATCATCGAAACACTTTTGCAAAGAGGCTGTATCTTGACAAACCGACCAGACACATGAAGATTAAACCACTACATTCTCGGCTAAAAAAATATTAAAACGGTATTTGGTAACACACAAACAGGGTTTTTCAAAGCTCAGTTCTGTTAGCTTCCACATGCCGGTTGTTGTGTGCTAGAAACAATGGCCACCAGGCCAAAGCAATGGTTTTGACTCGATCAGCGTTAACCCCGCCCCCTGAGTTTGATGGGTGAGGCTGACAGATAAAATTATTTCATGATGAGAGCCAGGCGCCAGGACTGCCAAAATGAAATAAATAAATATATCATTAAATAATTAATTAAATGTGTCAATAATTAATGAAATGTGTCAATAATTAATTAAAATGTGAAATACATAAATAATTAATTAAATGTGTCAATAATTAATTAATTAAATGTGTCAATAATTAATTAAAATGTGAAATACATAAATAATTAATTAAATGTGTCAATAATTAATTAATTACATGTGTCATAACTATTTATTTAATTAATTAATTCCAATTTTAATTAATTATTGACACATTTAATTAATTATTTAATGGTGTATTTAATTAATTCATTATGGCAGTCCTGGCGTTCCATAGTTGAGTGTGATCAGAAACATTTCTTAAATATCGACAGCTTTTCCTGTGAAGCTTTATAAAGGCACAACCAGGGCCTCACAAACAGCGGCTGGGGGGATGACAAGGGATTCCTTATCAAGTGACTAAGGCTGTTTGATATGACGATATGTATCAAAATAAGTATATCGATATGAAAACATTGATCATTTCATATTATATGTTAAGTTCTCTTTCTCTTATATTTAAAATAACCACACTACAGACGGACAATCAACTTCTTAGCCGTTGGTTCGTTAGCAACAGCGACGGTAAAACCATTGTGTGGCTCCGCCGTCCGCTCGTTTATTTTCCACATAAACCTTTCACAATAAAGCTCAAGATCCTGATGAGTTTTCAAAATAAACTGAAATGATATACATTATCCTCAAACATCAAATTTCAGAATGTGTATCAAACAAATTACCTCAAATAAAAACATGAAGTAACTATAAATGGCGCTTACACTCACAGAGAATACCAGCATGCCCCTCCCTTCCTTCCCTCCCCATCTCCAGCTGCCTCCCTCTTCCCGCTCCTCCACAACCACCCACACATGCAGGGCCTTGGAGTGGGGGTATGTCACCAGGGTGCAGAGGAGGCTACCCCCCCCGTCCCCCGTCCCCTTCTGGCTGCCTCTGCCTCAATTTTATCCCACAACTTAGACATTCACATTATTCACACTCTCATTACACATACATATAGGATCTTGGGGGTGGGCACAATCACGGAGTCCAAATCACCATCAGGGTGTATACCTCACCCCTGACGTCGTTGCCCACCTCTCAATTTTAAATACACTTAGTCATTGAGGGCTAGCAGGAGGGACTATGCGCTTACCTGCTGCTCTCTGGCAGGTAGCTCCATGCCCTCCTGGGTTTTAATTGCACCTTAGAACACATATGCATCAACACTACAATGAGCGGGTGGAGGGAGGTTTGGAGTCTTCTCCCACCCCCATTCTCTGCGGCCTGCTGGAGCGGGAGGGCTAGTAGGAGGAGTTGGCCGTCCGACTGCGGTCTGGGGTGTGGGGCCTCCCTGCTGCTGCGGAGTCGGGGTGGTCTGCCTCTCCCCACCGCAGGGAAAAGGGTAACACCACCTGGGTCTGGGTGCAATTCCCCCCTCCAGGGGCAAGGGTACCTAGACCCGGTTTGTAGAGTACGCTTGGGGAGTGTGATTGTGTGTACTCTTTATGTCTGTCTCCACGTTGGTTGAGTGTGGAGTAAGTGCATATGAGAGCATGAGGGTGGGAATGGATGTTTGTGTCTGTGTGTGCCTGTATGTCTGTGTCTATATGTCAGGTTGGGTATCAGACGCCACCTCTCTGGGGACACCTCAGGCCCTCCAAGGTTTGGAGGCCTATCTCCACCCACCACCACTTCCCCTGCCGGTGGCGGACTCCCTCAGGTGTCGGTGTGTTGGTGGTTCTTTGTGTCTGGGGGTGGGCGTCCGGGTACACACCGGCTCACTCCTTGGCGGCCGCTTGTCGGGGCCTGGGGCCTGGGGCTCGCTCGGGCCCCTTTGGAGGTGGGGTGCCCCCGGCCTCTCGGCCTGGGGCTCGGTCACTCAGGCGCAGCTGGGGGCCGGCGGAGCTCACGGGCGCGTCACTGCAACTCCCCCTGACTTCTGCTCCGCGGCTGCTGAGTGAGCCCTCATCTGGGACTCTCCTCAGCTCTTACTGGAACAGTGGCGCGGCTGCCCCTCTGTTGGTCTTCCATGGTCTCTTGTGTTCTGGGGGCCTCTGGATGTCTGGAGTTTTGATCTCCTCCATACCCGCTTCACACCCTGGAGGACGGGGCTGTGGCCCCCCCACACTCCCTAGCAGATCATTACATGGAGAAACCTTTGGAATGCAAGCATGCTGATCCACACAGGTATGCACACATGGGTATTCACAGACGCGGACTAAAGCTTTCTTGGCTGCTGCCTCAAAGCACACTGTGCGCTGTCTATCTTGCGTGCTGCACAATATCGTTTATTATTTAGTAAATATTGATATCTATGACTAGCTAGTTTATTGTGATGGTGCTTTGTTTTCTCTATTATTATGTTGCTCTTTGTTGTTTGCTGTCTCCTCTGTTTGTTTTTTTTGTTTGTTTGTTTTTTTTCTCCATACAGGTGACCCAGGAGTTCTTTTTTTTTTCTCTCTCTTCCCCCCCTTCTCACAGTCTCTTCTCCCCTTTGGTTTTCTTTCTTTCTCTCCCCCTCTTTCTCTCATTCATTCCCCCTGTCCTATTTATTTAAAAAAAAAAAAAAAAATGACAAAGGATGAACTGAAGCTCTGCCATCACGTAATGTCGCATACTGCTGTTTCTGATGTCATTTAGAAAAAAAAAAAAAAAAAAAAAAAAAGAAAACATTGATCATTTCATATTATATGTTAAGTTCTCTTTCTCTTATATTTAAAATAACCACACTACAGACGGACAATCAACTTCTTAGCCGTTGGTTCGTTAGCAACAGCGACGGTAAAACCATTGTGTGGCTCCGCCGTCCGCTCGTTTATTTTCCACAAACCTTTCACAATAAAGCTCAAGATCCTGATGAGTTTTCAAAATAAACTGAAATGATATACATTATCCTCAAACATCAAATTTCAGAATGTGCATCAAACAAATTACCTCAAATAAAAACATGAAGTAACTATAAATGGCGCTTACACTCACAGAGAATACCAGCATGGCCAGTGAAGATGAGGCAGAACCAGGCAGCTCCAAACCGAAGGACCAGTCAAAACCGATCGAGGACCTTATTCCTACAAGGGGACATGGTTTGGTTATGCAAAAGTCTGACACAGTCTGACCAGAAAACTGTACTGTGCAAATTATGCCGCAAACCAGTCCCCACCACAGACTCAAACACAACAAACCTCTTCTACCACCTATGCAAGAATCACGTGAAAGAGTATGGAGAGAGTTTATGGATGAGAAGCAAAAAAGAGCCGCCAGGTTTTCCCCCGCAACACACTATGTAATAAATACAAAGAAAATGATGGCCGTTACAACGTATATCTAAAAATATATAGTTTCATGCATCTGTCAAAACACTCGATGCCAGGTACACGACGCCTAGCTAAAAACAAGTCGAGTTGCCTGAGATTCACAGAATTTACACAAAAACCACTATTTTGTGATATATATCTTTATCAGGATGAGAAATGTTTTATATCGGGATATGAGATTTTGGTCATATCGCACAGCCCTAGTGCAAACTCATCCAGTGATGAGTTTGCACAGATGATTGAAAGGTGGATTTTCTCCATGAGTCTAAAGACTAAGGTTTTTTCTTAGCTGATGCACAAAGCCAGAGAGCAGCAGTACACACCATTTTATTAACCATTTTGTCAATTCTAATATTTCATTTACTGGAAGGGAAAAGGTGCATCAGCAGAGGAACACCGTAACAGATACAAACATTTGAGCAGAAGGTTGCAGTTAAAGAGTTCAAATATTTAACTTGCCTACAAAAAACCCCCAAATCTAGTAATTATCAATGAAACATTATTATTGTTTTAATAAAGCCCTACAAGCTTCTTATGCTGGACGTTAAAACTTTTAGGCTAAAATCCAAACCACACGCTGACAGAAACTACTGAACCACAGCAAGCTCTCCAAGAAACACACAACCGAGCAGTAACGTTTGGACGTCTCTGCTTGAAGAAATGATTACAGCCTGCAAGCAGCAAACAGATCAATGCACTTAGTCATATTCTGTCCACTGCAGAAAGTGTGGGTGTGTGTGTGTGTGTGTGTGTGTGTGGGGGGGGGGCTTCTATCTTCTTTTGGTTCCTCCAAAACCTAAAGAACAAAAAACAAACAGGAGTCAGTCAGTTGTAGCCATTTGCACTGAACACTTACTGGCATGCTCATTGAAAAAAGGGAGGAATTGTTCTTTTATTGTGGGTGCGGTGATCCTGCTTCTGTGCTTGGAGATATTAATGCTTATATCATTATAACATGTAATATAAAGTTGTTTGGGATTGTTTGTATGGATGTAACTGATGTGTTTTTCATTCACTTAAGAGCAGCTAAACCAGCAGCTTAATGGCTCAGACACACAGCCATGCAGCAAAATGTATCAACTGGTCTAACATCATTTATCAAACTAGCTAGCATCAGCTGTGGTACGCAGCTTGACATGAGCATGACATTAATTGCACTAATGGTTCTCTCAGTTAGTTTTTAAACCAAGAAAAAAAAAAATGTAATTCACGTAACTAAGCAGGTGAATCAGCAGATCAATGTGACCGTGTGCATGGAGGCACAGCTTTAAAAACCATTTAATATCCTGCTCTGATCAGCTAAGACTGGTATTCACACTCAGACGCTTTATTAGGTTCACATTAGGGCTGCTCGATTATGGAAAAAATGATAATCACGATTATTTTCACTGAAATTGAGATCTCGATTATTTGACGATATTTATTTAACCCTTTAAGACCTACCATAGAACCAAGTCCGCCAGAGCTTATATGTATTATTTTTTTACATGTTGTAGTGCCATTTGTGGGAGCATTTCAAGTTGCTATACAACTGTTATAGCCCATATTTTAATAATATCTATGTATCAAGTCCACAGTAACTACATTAATTGCAAAAAAGTGCAATAAACTACAAAAAAATGGAAAATCGCTTTTGTTTTGTTTACATATATTTCTACTTGGAGAAATTTAAGAGGTTTATCCCTCAAAACGTTAAATACAAAAAAGTTGCAAAAAATAGTTTACAACAACAAGAAATTTATTTTGAGTGTCTTCATAGTGTTATTTTGGAGATACAGCAGGAAAAACGAAAAAACAATCCTATGATGCAAATTTGCAAAGAAAACAGCAGGTGCATCAAAATAAACTATTTCCAGATGTGCAATTCGAGTTCTAAGCATCCCAGAAACTATTCAGAAAAGTCAAACATGACCAGTATAGGCTTTTAAGGCCTACAAGTAAAAAAAAAAAACTACATTTCCGCGAAAATGACGTCACTTCCGGTTTCGGCCAGGAAATGGCGGACATGTGATCGCGCTGACGTCTGTTACACTGTGGGAAGTGTTACGAACAGCTGATCGGATCGGCAAAGCGTGTTTCTGGAATATTATGTTTTTGTTCCTGCAAGCGCTTTTTATGCAATTTTTGCAAAGCTTTATGTGGAAGGAAACCGTGACCGAGGACAAGCTGATGGCATCAGATGTAAGTACATCTCCTCCGGTTTCATATGCAAAACAAATTATTGCGCTAGCTTACACGGTTCAGGTTCTACAGGGATTTAAAAATAGTTACACAAAACGGAGCGTGCTGCTCTGACCGGCTTTAAAGGGTTAACAATGACTTTAAAAAATAATATAAAATAGTGTGCAACACCACTGAAGTTTTTTTACCTCTCTTTTCAACCAACGGCAGTCACTCTCCTCTCCAAATAACTTCTGCTTAGCTTTCCGAGCTTCCCTCGGGTCCTCTTAATCAGCGGTCTCCAACCTTTTTTGCGCCACGGACCGGTTTATGCCCGACAATATTTTCACGGACCGGCCTTTAAGGTGTCGCGGATAAATGAGGGAGGGGCTAATAATCAGCTCAGTCATTTTTAATGATCGTTGAAAGCCCAGATCGTAATCGTGATTAAAATTCGATTAATTGAGCAGCCCTAGTTCACATGTTCAAACTGCTCGTTAAACCAGGTATCTAATCAGACAGTTACAGGCTGAAGTTCAAACCAGCAGAAGACCACTCCAAGTTTTACACTACAGCTCACGTGAAGACTGGAAAAACCTGCGTCTTGATTTCTGCTGAAACGTTCAGAAGGTAGAGTCAGAATTTGGCATGAAAGCATAAATCCACCCTTGCTTGCATTGAGGCTTCTGGCAGTGGCGGTATAATGGCGGGGGGTATTTTCTTGGCACACTTTGGGCTCCTTACTACCAACTATCAATATTTTTACGCCACATCTTACCCAAGTTTCTCTGTGGGTCTCATATTTCAAATGCATTAAAATTACATGAGCAGTAATTTTAAAGATAGAAATTCAACGCTCTAAATCAACGTCAGAATGGTCATGTCTGCTTCATTTGTCATGAAATAAGAAGGGACCAGGTCTCACCTGGCCCTGAAAGTACTCATCAATTCTTCCATTAATTTGGACTGTCTATAAAACTGTCTCTAATGCAAATCTTGGGAAAACCCTTGCAATTAAAGCTGAAAGTCTGCATTTCAATCATGAATTGATTTTTTTTTTTTAATTTACAATCCACTGTGGTGGTGTACAGAGACCAAAAAAAGTGTCTTTCTCCAAAACATTATGGCGTATGACCACAGAAAAGTTCTGATGGATAGGATTAACACACTATATCGGAAAGATAGGACAAATTGATTTCTTGGACAAACCGTGTCGAGCTGACCCGGATAGGTACTAATGGAAAAGGGCTATAAGAATCACAAAGGTAGGTAGGTAACATGTGCAAACTGTTTCTGTGTCCCTTCTAATAACATACAGTCTTGGTACCTGAAGTAATGCGTGTCCCGGAAGAGGGAGGTTCTCTGGCAGGTCTGTTAGTGTGAGTGGAGTAGTTAGAATTGTAGGGCTGGCTCCTGCAGAATACATGAGATGGAACACAGCATGAATATCCTGAAGACAGGAAGGTGAAACATAAGTCCATAGTCTCCGTTTTCCATTATTCTCTCTCCTTCCACCCCTTTACTAACCTCCGACCACCAAAAAGATATCCAAGCAACCCGCCTGTTCCCATTCCAGTCCAGAAACCACCTCCTGTGCCGGGAGCTGCCTGGCCTCCTGGGTACTGGTGTCTGTGAGTGTAATCACTGTGGAAACCATAACTGGGGTTGGCTCCAGGGTAGTCTGAGCAGAAAACAAGAACTGATCAAAACTTTTTTTTCATGCAATGCAGCCTAAATTACATAAAATAAGACTCGTCTCATTTCTTTAGCACCAAATCGCAACAGCAGTCACCTCAAGGTGCTTTATGTTGTTCAGTAAAGACCCTAAAATAATACAGAATACAAGGTCCGCTCTACCAAAAGGATGTGCTGCTTTGACAAATGTGCAGACCACACCGTCTACATCTCCGCACGTCGTCATTTTGCATCAACTACCTGTGTAGTCTGGTTTGAATCCTGGTGGGGGTGGTCCACCCATGGAGCCATGGTAATTGTGTCCAGAATGTGTAGCTGGTCCACCATCTTGCCCCCCAGTGGTGTTCCCACTTAGGAACAGTTTAAAGATGCCATAGGCTAAGAGCAGAAGCACAGCAACAACCAGCAGTCCTCCTGAGTCCTGAGTGCCTGCAGTGTAAGAGCTCTGACGGTCATGCTGCTGCCCATATTCTGATGAACCAGTAAAGAAACTGGAGGCAAATCCCCAGAGATCTGACAGACAAAACAACAAAGAACATTCTTAAACAACTAATCCTTGTGTAAAAATGAAAACCTGCATCACTAATCCTCCTACCTTTAAACCCATCACGGGAACCCCTACTACTGTGAGACCTCCTCTGGCCCTCTTCAGTCAGTTCCAGTGTGTACTCCAGCCCACAAGACCCTTTCAGTATGTAGGCATCAGCAGGGTGACTGTAGCCCTCACAGCTCACCTCAATGTGACCAAATCGATGTGTGTTGTCCATGTCAGTCCTACACTCCCACTGTGACACACAGCAGAACAAGAGACACCCCATCAGTCTAAAATGTATTTAAGCATAACAAGTTTGAGGGTTACTCATACACACGGTACAATACCTCATTTAAACTTCACTCTCACCACTTAGACATTCTTGCATTTGAACTTAGTTTAAAGAGACAAAATAAAAGGAAAATGTGAGGTCTTCTATTTTGCAGGTGTCCCATATCTGTCAAGGATGAGATTCCCCACACAAGTTTCTCAAATCTTGCTCAAGTTTCGAAGTGCAAAATTTCAGATTAGAAAAAGTCCCAATTTAATTTGTCAGATTTTGTTTTTTTCATGAGCAGTTGTGCTGACAAGATTAAACTGCCTGAATGTGACAGAATGTGCCCGTCAACACATACATATTACTGAAATTGAACATGCAGACCATCCTACAGCCAGTGGTGCCAAAAAAACATGGAAACAACAATAAAGATTAAGGCTCAAACCACCTCTCCTCGTTGTCGCCTGTAGAAATAATGTCCTTGTAGTTTGGGTTGGCCTACCACTGTCTGAGATGAACATTTTAATATGCACAGCACACACAGGAGTCATTTCTTCAAAAATTGAAATAAAGCAGCTGAATCAGTCCTACTGAGCTCATTTCACACAGTACAGCACCAGTAGGTCCCTCACCTGCACATCGACTCCATTCCAGCCTTTATTCACACACTGGACCACCTCTGGGACGAAGGCGTGGCAGCCCGCTGACCCTCCAACACACTTGAGCTGAGGGATCGGGCTAGAGCGCCTGGCTGTGGTGTACCGGTTCCTGTACAGAGTCAGTGCCTGGATGTCCCGCAGCAGTACACTGCCTGCAGGTGACAAAAGGCAAGGGCTGATTTCCACACTAGGATTACACAAATCACAGTCATGTCGCTTTAGACACACTAAAGCTCTTCTTCGGGAACAAACTTTGACTCGTTAGTCCTGAATCAACCAGCATTTTCTGTACGCTGTTCTTTATGACATCATGTAGTGCCATACTCATCATATAACCTACCATTGCTGACAAACATGCATGCACAGCGTGTTTGTCACTAGTTTGTGGTGTATTTCCTAAACAGGGGAGCATCTCGGTAACCAGTGTTGTGCCAAAAAGTGATTGTCTGCCAAAAATTGATTTCCAGTGTTTCCCTCTGTTTTTACGTGTAATATCTTTACATATGTTGGTAAATAGACTTTGGTGAACAGAGTTTACGAAGGGGTTATATATAATATCTAAAAATTACCTGTTTTTCAAGTATCTTTATAACGTCCTAGTATTGTACCTACATTATAACCAATCTGGTCCTTTTTGTCCACTTAAAATATGTTTATATTAGGGTTTTTTTGTTATATTTATTGCAATTTCTGCTGTCCTCTTTGTCAGATTACTCTTTAAAAAAGACATTTTTAATGTCAACGAGATTTTTTTTTTAACTGGATAAATAAAAATAAATAAAAGTCACGGCCAAAGACTGATTGCGGCTTCTAACTTGTGACAGGAGCGTTGTTTGTGACTTGATATCATTTATGGGGGATACATTTGACATGTTACAGATCAACAAGTTATTTATATCAGTTGAAATAGGAACAATCCGTTTTTGGCAAATACCGGAAATCTGTTTTGGCAGGCGATCGCTCAGTTCACCGGAACTGAAGAGCAGCGTAAAAGAAGCGGACACTAAACGCCAACCCACCGTCATCCCAGCTGTCGGTGTGCCGCGCACACAGGAGCAGCAGTACACCGGAAAAAAACACCTTCATGTCGCGTCGTTGTTTCTCCAAGAGCCTTCACACACACAGCCTCGATAAACACACCACAACCCGAAGACTCTGCTGCCGATACTTCCGTGTTGCGTCACCTGTTTTTCGCTTCCTGGGACCAATGAGGAACGTGCACGGCTGGACTGTGGCACGTCCGTGTGTTTGTGAGTGAGAAAGAGAGAAAAGGGCAGGGGCAGTTTGCTCGGGATAATGACGGCAAAGCTCCGGCACATGTGTCAAAACAATCAACACTGCTTCAGAAACTGTCGAGATTCAGGTCTTCTCAACAGAGTCACGTGATCAATGCCGTCCATCGTAATCAGAGACATGGAGCCAGACAAAAAGAGGATGCTCTGCCTATTCCTAAATAAAAAACAGTTCATAAGCATTTCTGCTCCCAGGTCTAAAGTCTAGATAAGAAATAATCATAGTTATAGAAGGTATAGTATATTTCAAGGGCGTAGATTTGGCATGGACGGAAGGGACATGTCCCCACCAATATCCAGCGATTATTGAATTGTCCCCACCAATAATTTGATCTCTTCGAGTAAAGAAAAACAAACCCGATAGAAAGAAAAAAAACATCTGTCGACGTCTCATTCACCCAGCGGTGCAGAAAGAGTTAAATTACGTTCTCTACTGGAGTCCTACGTCATGTGACAAATATGGCCAATGTGATTGGCTGTGCCTTTCAGGCAGCTCTGTTTAGTTTTAGCAGCGGCAAGCCTCCGCTGCGGGGAGGACGGCAGCAAAAAGGAAGAACCTGGATATAAGAAAGTATTTTTCAAAGAAACCTGTAAGTAGTGATGGGCAGATGAAGCTTCATGAAGCACTGAAGCTTTTCATCCAATTGGTTCACCCCAGCGCAAAGCGTCTTGAAGCTTCATTTGCTCTAGTAGGACACCTACTGGACGTAAAAATATTAGTTGGCATGAATTTGAAGAGTGTGGCCTTTTGCACACAGCCTGTAAATGTCAACAACAAAAGGAGTGTGTAAAGCAGGGCTGCCCAATCCCAGTCCTCGAGAGCTACTATCCTGCAGCTTTTAGATGCATCCCTACTCTAACACAGCTGAATCAAATGAATGGCTTGTTATCAGGCCTTTGCCAAACACGATGGCATGCTGACGAGGTAATGAAACCATTTGATTCAGCTGTGTTGCAGTAGGGATGCATCTAAAAGCTGCAGGATAGTAGCTCTCGAGGACTGGGATTGGGCAGCCCTGGTGTAAAGCATCTATATTGTAGTGATGGCAGTATACTGTGTATATTTATACTGGCAGTATGGAAAATGATCATTTGGAAATGCTTAAAATGGAAATGATCATTTACTGTGAGGTGTGGTTGGGGTGTGGACAGTGGTGGTGCTTTTGTAACGTTGAGGTATGGACAGCTACACACTGAGGCCTCAGTCCTGCCCACATTTTATTCTGTAAAAACTAAATTTTCACTGCTTCTATAACCTTTAGTGGGGAGAACATAGCTAGGATTTAATGATTTAACAAATCTTTTAAATCCTTTGTCCTCCACAATGCTAAATGGCTGGGAGTCCTCAATCACCATGCTAACCAGGTCTTCATCTATTGTCTTTATTGTCTTTCCTCAGCAGAACAAAGCACAAATATAAATATCACACACGTAACTTATTGCATTGTATAATATCGTTATCTCATTTAGTAACATTACTGCATGCTGTATTATCATGGCATTTGATGCTCACCTGGTCTTGCTCCACAATCGCTGTTCCCCCTATTCTCATGCAAAGCTCTGTAGTGCCTAAGCATGGATGAGGTGTTGTTGTTATATCCCAGCTCCCTGGCACATAGCAAACACTCCACCTTGTACAAAAGTAAAGCCGCTTAACATAAATTGTATTGCACCATCAGTATTATGAAAATACATCTTCTGTAGAAATTTACATACCTTGTTGGGAGATATAAGATCAAAATGTTCCCACACAGGGGAGGACATCCTCCTCTTCTTAGCTGGCTCCATTCTCTCCTGACTTTCTCTCCTCACTCTCATAAACCTCCAAACTGTCTCCAAACTCTCACTAACCGCAACTCTCCATCAAACACCCACATTTAGAATGAAGTCTGAGGGGTTTGTATCGCTGTCATAGCTCGCGGCAAATTCGAACCACTTCATGAACCAGTCACGTGGTACAGCCGGGCAGCGAGGCTTCGGACGTCATCATTTTCAGCTCCTCCCATAAACACATCACTACCTGTAAGTCACTTAAAGCAAAGTTCACTCATAAAATGTGTCCGTCACAATAACGTTACAGGCTATGCAGGCGGCACTATTAGTTACCTCAGTCTCCCACAGTAGCATTTCTAATTTTGATTGAAACTGTCAGAGAAAACAGCAGCCTCGAGCAGCCAGGATATTAGTTTACAGAGGCTGTTAAAATTATATATCTAACGTTAAATGTTGGTGACACAATAATTTCATCCTAATGGTGCTGACATATTCATAGGGTTAATTTTTGAGACAAAATATCATGGTAGCCATGATTTTGCAAATATTCCAACCAACAATGGTGACACAAGATCACAGGTGAAATTGGATGATGACTTGATGGTTCAATTACTGTATTTGAAGCACATGTGTGACTGCATGTATGTGGAATGTCTCACTGTTATTCATCAGGTGACAGGCAGCTCTGCCATGTTGTAGCTCAGACAGAGGTGAAGAGGCGAGGTCACAGGTGACTGACTGATGATTTGGTGCTGTAGATTAACTAGTATTTATTATCATGACAATTGTCAGCTGCTGATGTAAATTGATTCATTAGTGTTTATTTGACAAAGAATCTGAATTGACACGTCTCACTTTTTATATGGCATGAATCAGTGTGTTATTTTATCAGGTGGCAATATGTCCTAGTGCAGTCAGAGGGGAAGAGCCAGGGCCAAAGCTGAGGCACATCAAGCACATAATAATAATAATAATAATAATAATAATAATAATAATAATTTTAATCTGAGGAAAAAACGCATGTACTGAGGCTAAAAGAAGCTTCAGTGCTCTCAGAAGACTAAAAAGATGGGTAAGGTTAACTGTGAGGAGAAATTGTAGAAGGCAAAGGAACTCAGACTCAAGATATCTTTTACATGTGCACACATGGACGATAATCACAAAATTAAAAAATCTTTCATCATTAACAGTGACTCGAATGAGATTAAACAATGCTGCTGTATGCCATGTCCACCAGGAGAGACTGGACAGTATAGATGTAAAACAAATATGCCAGCAGTTTACCTCAGTTAACGAGAGGAGAAGGCATGTGTGTGGCCCCTTCACATAGTCCACATTGAGTTGTTGTGTGGGACACTAGTAGTCCATGTCTGTTGCTGTAACAGTAGTTCATGTTTAGAATAAAAAATCCCAGCTCACTGATTTGATCGGAGCAACAGTGCCTAAAATGTTGCATAATTTTGCTGAGAGATCTTAGATGAGTAGCTTTATGGACAAAAACCAGCAGGTCATTCAGTGTTCCCTTAGTGCTAATGTATAAGATATGTTGGTGTACTATAACTGAAGTAATGTTGTTAATTCCTTAAAGTCATATTCTTTTATTGTCATGACTGTATTTGAAGCTATTTTTATGTTTGTATGATGCCTGATTTATATGAAATATGGCTGAAGTAAACTAAAGCCTAAAATACTTAGTCAGTCATTTGTTTAATAGTAATTTAACATTATATAATTTCAAATGTAAAACTATGAATTGTAATTTTAAATGGTTTAAAAGCATGTAGAATAGCATATGTAGGCAAGTATATTTCTCCTTTTTATCAAGAAGCAAAGACAAAAAGGGGAAAAAAAGAAACAGGGCAGGGTTCGGTGGTTGAATCATCTGTCCCCACCAATGCCAAAACCAAATCTACGCCCTTGGTATATTTTATATAAACGAATCTGTCTGCTGGTAATTGCATAATCACGTGGCCTCACAGTACAAGCATACTCCCAAGCTATTATAATGTGTTGTACATTGTTATTTATTGTGTGGGTTTTTTTTTTTTTTAATTAGTAAAAAACCATCAAGAAGTCACAAGCAAAAGGAGAACACACCATGGCACATGTTTAAACAAGGAAAATGTATTCATCAATATTATTAAAATGGGTATAACATCATTTTTTCAACAAAAAATACACCTTCAAAACACCATATCAGCCCGATATCAGACAGAACTGTCACATGATATCAAACAGAGGCTGTCAATTCAGCTCTGTTAACTGGGCATAATGAAGCAGTTCATTACAAGTTGTAGGTTCAAGCTGCTCTTCATATTTTTGGCCACCAGATGTCACCAAGGGGAACTGTGTTGAAATAGTTTTTCAATACAAGCTTCAGTGCTTCAGAAAGCTTCATTTGCTCATCACTAGCTCAGGACCTGCAGTTCACAGACTGGAAACACATTGAAAAATAGTGGTGTGTGGATTGATACTGAAATTTTGATTCTTCCAATACCAGATATTTACGTTCTAGAATCGATTCAGTAGGCAACGGGTGAAGTGTCTTGCCCAAGGACACAACGACCGAGACTGTCCGAGCCGGGGCTCGAACCGGCAACCTTCCGATTACAAGACGAACTGCAAACTCTTGTGATGGTGATGAAAATTGAGCACCTCAGTTATGCGAAGAACAGTCAACTTATCTTGGAGAAATTGCCTCTGACATAGAAGTTACATAATTTATGTGAAGTTGTACCAAATGAAAAATTGATTAAAAAACTGGCTTGTCCAATTTCTCAAAAGTTACTTGAAGGTTTCATTTTTGCCTCTGCTACAGCACTGATATCACATAATACAACGGTTGAGATTTGTTTAAGTATAATCTTCAGGTTATAATTAAGGAACTCAGCCTTGCCATTTCTAGCAACAGTCCTTTGGTCCAAGCTAAATCTAAGGGACGTCCACTAGCATCAGATTTCAAACTTAAGCAATTCTGTGAGGAAAAGTTTAATGTTGTGGAACCTGTTGAGTATGTTCTAGAGGCAAGGTTCAACAAAACATTTCAATATGTTCCCATACTTAAGTCTCTTCAGCTACTTGGGCATAATGGTAAAAAAAAAAAAAAAAAAGGTAAATGGCCTGTATTTGTATAGCGCTTTTCTAGTCCCTAAGGACCCTAAAGCGCTTTACACAACCTGTCATCCACCCATTCACACACACATTCACACACTGGTGATGGCAAGCTACATTGTAGCCACAGCCACCCTGGGGCGCACTGACAGACAGACTACAATGATATAGTGGACAAGCTTGCTAGTAGTCATATAGCCTGTTCTGCAAATTTACACCAAATACAAGTTTTGATGGTCAAACAATCCTTTTTTTCATGTGAGGATTTAAAGATTTCATTGTGTTTGCATATTAATGACTTCCAGGTTTGCAATCTATTGTTTCATGCAAGAAACATAAATATTGTCTGATTTATTGGATTTTAGGTAACTTGCCTAAAGCAACATAGAATATTGCAATTGATTTGAAATTGAAAGGTTTATCTACTAGGAGGTGGAGAGGTACCACTGGCCAATGCCAATATTTTTGTCATTATTATGATATTGTTATTATTGGCTGTCATACAAACCTGTTTTTAAAGCAGAGGGGGAAATGCCAGAAATGAAAGTGAAGGGGGAAAAAAGAGGGAAGAGAGGAAAGATACAAGAAATAAAACAAATTTAGATCATATAGAAATGCAATGGTTTTCTCATTTCAAATTTAAACTCAATACAAAACTGGTGAAAATTAAAACAGTTTCCTTAAGAAATGTGTCCTTTTTTATCAGAGTGAACACAAGATGGCTGCAGTTCTGAGAGTTGTCCTTGGAGTTGACAATGCATCAAAGTTAATTCTGCCCACTGGAATACCTGATTCAGCTGAAGTCCTTAACAAAGAGATTAGAAGGAACTTTGCATTGTCTGGCAATTTCAGACTGAAGGATAGAGACAGTGAGTTTGACAATGAGTTTGTGAACTTGTCAGCAACTTCAGAGATCAAAGACAAGAGCACGGTTAAAGTTATTTACCTTCAGAATGAGTCAGACACACTGAAATAAAGGCCATGTTGGATTTACTTAATTCAGTAGTGGACATTGGTTGCACACAAATGTTTTGCTTTGGCAGAAATGTAAACAACTTAGTTAAATCAACACAATTTTTTCATATTCAATAAACCTGTGCATTTTGTGTTCAAAAACGCAATTGAAACATGTTTAGATGAAGTAAGTTGAGCTCTTGGAATATTTTAATCCTTCACAATTTTGTCATTTTATTTCACCACTATTCAATAACTTTTACTGCAGTACTACTTGGTCACCTAAATACTACATAATGTTCAACAAAGTCTAGAGTCTGGTTACCATGAAAGTTGAATGGATCTACAACAACTACCATCCTCCTATCTTTATCCTGGCTGGGAAATAACCCTGAAGTGATAGGTTATGAGGCAGGGTACACCCTGGACAGCTCACCAGTCTATCACATGACAAACAACCATTTGCATTTACAGGTAATTTAGAATCACCAATTAACTTAACTATAATAACTGCATGACTTTTAACTGTGGGAGGAAACCAGTAGACCCAGAGAGAAACCACTACAAACTAGCCATATTGCGGATTTGAATCCAGGACCTTCATACTGTGAAGCAACAGCATTAACCACGATGCCACCAATCCAGGCTTAACAAAAGTAGGAAAGCTATGATTTCGAGGCTTGATGCAGAATTTTTTTGTTTTGTGTGTGTATGGTTGTCTGCCTCTAACTCCAGTGATTTTCCTGTAGTTTGACATCGCATGCAATCTTATGAATTTCATGAGTTCAGCAACTAACCACTCTTACTAGATTGTATCATGTCATCGCAACAAGAACAAATTAAGTTGTTGAATTTCGTACAGATCCTTCATGATTTAATTACGTTCATAGAAACATGAAATTATTGTGTTCAAATTACAAGTTAGACTTTTTTAATGTAACAACCAGCCAATTTACTTTTTTCGGTATACCAAAAAAAGTAGAGGTGGCTGCTCGACTTGACTGAGACCACGATCCAAAGCGCGCAAGACTGAAATACCGTGCAGTGTCGCCGGATTTAACATTGCTATATTATTGACTTACTTCACTCGAACATGATATGAACAATTTAATCTAGCCTCTCTGCATATCATGTAGTTTCTACGCTATACAGTTACACTTAACTTTAAAGCATGAGGCACTTGTGTTAAATACATGATGCTCACGTAAATCCTAGAGCTGGCCAATCCCTTTTTTTCAGTGCAAGAGGAGGAGTTGGAGGAGACACAGCTCTACCCTTAGATCCCATCCATGGCCATCAAACTTCAAAATATCTCAGTTCAGTTATGAGATACAGATTTAGTTTAGAGAGAGCGAATCGAGCGTTCTACAGCACACTTCTAAGTCCAAGCTCCAAGCTTAAGGGAGACATACTACATGGGCTGGCATCAGAAATTGATTGTAGCTGTAATTCTTGTGAATACGATAAAAAGAGTAAATGGCCTGGTAAATAAATGGTAAATGGCCTGTATTTATATAGCGCTTTACTAGTCCCTAAGGACCCCAAAGCGCTTTACATATCCAGTCATCCACCCATTCACACACACATTCACACACTGGTGATTGGTGAGTGGGCATTATACGCTTGTTCTGCTTATATTACAATACTCATTCTGTATAACATACAACATACTAGTCAGTGACTCTGCACCTGAAAACTTCCAACCAAAACCAGATGTTCTTACCTAGAATATGTTATAGCTGATCAACATCAGTTTTAGCTTGCTCTGAGATACACTTGGCTAATATGTGTTTTCAGGTTAATGCAGAGTTCACCCGCATCACCACAGTCCTCTAGTCTAAATCTTTTTGGTCCAACTGGAGCATTACTCCAGCAAACTACTATGGGTGTTTAGAAAGAAGGGGGGACAGCAGGACACAATATCAGACAGATCATGGCAACCATGCACAAGGTGTGCATGTTGAATGAGTTTGTGATTGTTTAAGCTCTTGACACTGAGGTGTAAACCTCAGGAAGCAAGTTTGACATAACCAGGCTTTATATCTTTTAGTCTGCTTGATGAAATGTAAAATCCCAGAGGTAGCAGCTATCATGTCTGTGATTCTAAACTTTCTTATTCCAGGGTTTCTGCTTAAGGATCTGTGGACTTAAAAAGGAGCGTTTGATGCTTCATTTTTCTTCTGCACAGAATGTTGATTAAAAAAATAATAATAATGCAACAATGATCCTGGAAATAGGACAAGAGCTATACAGGTTGCATATATAAAATGTGTCTTGTGCAGAGAATTTATGTACATTTACAGGATAGTGTAAATAAAATAATTAGTTTAAAAACCGTCTTTCACACAATTGAAGTAAGGTGGGGCAACATACTGAAAGCATTGCGGCTCTAATTAAATGAAGATCCTGACAGCCGTATTACAGAGTTCTTGTAAGTTGCAACACCGTTGGAGCCCAACTGACAAAGAAAATCTGTAAAAAAAAAATTTACACAGCATTTTTTGATTTTAAAAACCTGTCCACATTGTTTATACAGAAAATGGGACTTTTGAGTTATGGTTGAGGTGGAACTATTATCAGTGTGCTATTAATACTGCCATTTTTCTCCACTAGTAAACCATGGAATTTTTTCTCCATGAACCACAATAAGACGAGATCTGTGGTGCAAACAAGTTATGAGTGTTAATATACACTAAATCTTACTTACTGTTTATTCATTGATGGTTCTGATCTTCTCTTAGGATTTACTGAAAATGGAAAATATAGATAATTACCAACCTTATATCATTTGTAAATTGTTTCATTAATACTGCCAATTTATATTATAGGTATAAGTGTTAATGTGTGTGCACTTTCTGCCATGCAGTACTGATTCTGGCGCTGTGAGACAAATTAAGAAAATAGTGTTGGGCACCTACATTGTGAGGCATGAGGCAGCAGATGAGATGGATCTCCCTGAAAATGCTGGTATCATCACTTGGCTTTGATTCATATTATTGTCTACACACACACACACTTGATCTACGGTTTAAACTTGAGATAGCCTAAGAGCCTGTGATACACATCTGAATTTCTTCAAAAAGTGATATTTGGATTAGATGGGGAAAAAAAGCTTTCCAATAAAGTGCAGGTTCTCAAAAACAAGTCCTCTACAGCAGACAAGACTGGACCTGGAGTTGGACTTCTCAAGACAATCTCAAGACAGGATTTAAGTTGACTGTTGTGTTTCAAGTTTTTGTGGACTACAGGATCACATTTCGTCCACTGACAGGGAGATGCCAAAAATGCCAAATATACATGTGAAATAGCCTGAAAAGAAGGAAGGAAGACTACTGGACCAGCTAACTGGGCAGAGTAAACTGAGGAATTCCCAAAAAGACAATCTAATCTAAAGACAAAATGTTGGTGGTTCTTTTTCTAACTTCGCTCGGTGCTTCACTATGGGAATCGCCTCGGCGTGACCAACTACGGAAGCTCCAATGTCTATGACAGACCTGTCGAGCCGTGCTCAGGGCTCCGCCCCCTCGTACTAACACGGCCGACCAGCTCCTCCTAACTCATTCTCGCTTTCTTCCCGTGAGAAACTACTTTGAGCTCCCTCAGCGCATCCAGGCTAACTTGATTAGCTGCTTAACAGTTCTCAGGTGTCCCGTGTAGGAGTACGTCGCCGAACGCAGTTTTTCTGGTTCCAGTTTGGATCGTGCTGAGTAAGTCCTTCGAAAGAAGTGTACTTAGAGTTGCACTGTGGAACAGCAACCGCGTCAGGCGAGCTGTCCCAGCGGTTCCTGGTTTTAGTTAGCGAGGTAGCCGACGTTGTGTGACTCGGGCTAATGCGTTACGGCGAGCTGTTCGTTCAGTGTCCGGCTAGCATTAACTTGTTAGCAGGCCACGAACCACATTAGCGTCTCACTAGCATTAGCTTGTTGGTCGACCTAGGGTTCGGTTAGCATTAAGTTGCTAACGATATTGGCTAGCGGAGTGCAGCTAACGTGTCACGACGAGCTGACTCCCGCCGCGACTAGATCGGATTTAACACCCGCTGCTAGTCCTAGCTACTTACGGGCTAACGTGTCGAGACGAGCCTGGTGTAGCCTAGTCTCACCCCTTTCCGCTAACCATGTCTACGGCTCCTACTCCCGCCAAAAGGTCGGAGCCGAAGGCTAAAGAGGCTGCATCCCGCCCGTGCCCCGCATCATGCGGTGCCACCATCTCGGGCAGGGACCCTCATCCAATGTGCATCGTCTGTATGGGTGCCAAGCATGCTCAGGCTTCACTGGCGGACCCTCAGGGATGCCCACACTGTGCTTTGATGCCAGAGAAAGTCCTGGAAATGAGGCTGAGAGTAGCAGTAATGAACAGTCACTGCTGCCTGTATGCTGCTACTGCTACGAGCGATATCCGTCATCCACGAGCCTCCACAAGCTGGGCGGACATGATGGAAGAAGAGTCCCCGCTCATGCCCCCATCATTCGAGGACCTCCTCGATCAAAACGTGGGCGAGCCGGGTGGCGAGGATGCGGAGGGCGATGCCGACTCCGACCTCCTCGACCTGGAGGACATGGATGAGGAACAGGAGGATGACTCTACCTTTCCTCCCCAGCAGTCCAGGCCACCGAGTGGGGCTGAAGTTGCACCCCTGGTGGACAGCAATTTGTACGAGGTCTCCAAACGGGCTGCTGCCAAGCTAGGCATCCCATGGCCAGCCGCCCAGGATGCCGAAGGGGCAGAACGCGACCTGTATGACGGCAAGAGGCTCCCACCAGCCTTGCCGCCATCAAAGCAGCTTCTGCCAGCAGTCCCAGCCTGCATGAAAGAAATGAGTCGCAATTGGTCAAGCCCTTTTAAAAGCAAGCTTCCGACCAAGGGCTGCTCTAAGCTTGAGATCCAGGGGATGGGTGAACTGGGGCTGACCGAACCCCCAGCAGTGGAGCCTTCAGTGGCGTATCACCTTCACCCTAACCGCAGGGCAATCTCAGCTTCTTCTAGCATTTCTTTGCCCAACAAGATAGATCGCCTCACGGCATCTATTTATCTAAGGACATACAAATATGCTGCACAGTCAGCATGCTCGCTTAATGCAGTCACACTGCTATCAGCATATCAGGCAGAAATTCTGGAAGACATGGGCCGTCAGCTTGACTCGGGTTCCCCGAACCCAGCCCTCTGGGATGAAATCTGTGTGGTTAATGATCTCATTCTTCGCTCCTCCAGGGGAGCAGTCCAAGGGTGTGGTCGCGTTATGGGCCTTGCAGTCTCGGGTGAGAGAGCCTTGTGGCTAAACCTGTCAGGCCTAGGTGATGCTCAGAAGGCTGAGGTCATGGATGCAACCTATGACCCAACCAAGGGTCTCTTTGGCCCAGCCCTGGAGAGAATGAGAGAAACAAGCACCCGCAGAAAGCAGGAGGGTGAAGCATTCAACCTCTGCTTACCCAGAAAACCTAACTCTCAGCCCCAGCAGGCGCCAAGAGCTGGCTTTGCAGCAACAGCAGCAGCTGTGAGAGGGAGACAGAGTGGGGTCAGAATGCAGAGAGGAGCAGGAGACCAGCAGGGTGCCCACCAGGCCAAGGTAGAGAACCGAAGACCTTGGGGCAAGCATTCCTTTGCAGCAGTTGCTGCAAAGAACAAGCCGTCACACCCCGGAGAGGGGAAAAAGAAGCGGTCAGCCTAGCACACCTGCAGCATTCTGTGTCACCCCTCTTTTCTTCCCCAAAGAGAAGGAAGGTGTTAGAAGGGGTAACCAAATCACTCCAAAGTTCAGGGTCTCCGGAAGTTTCCAGTTCACCAGGAGCACCCTCTCAGTCTCCTCCTCCAGTTCAGGGAGGACAGACTTGTGGACAAATGGCGCAGTGTCACCAAACACTTCTAAGCACTCTGTCTGTGTCACCAAGCACTGCCCAGAGTCATCAGACACTTCACTGTGGTTTGGGGGTAACAAAAGAAATAAAACGTGCATTTCTGCAGCCAGGCAGTTTGCCAAGGGCAGAATGTCCCCCCAGTTTCAAAATAAAAACAAAAGAAAATCACTTCAATTTGTCTTTGTTCCCAGCGGGGGGAGCTCACGCTCTTCCCGAGGGGGAGAGCCCCAACTCCTTCCGGGAGACAGGGGTGACGTCACGCTACCGCTTCTTCAGAGGCCCGCTCGCAGCGCAGCTGGAGCGGTGGCGCGCATGCGCAGTTCATCCCTGGGTCTTGTCAACCATTTCCCATGGTTACAGACTACAGTTTGCGGCAAAACCACCGAGATTCGGCGGAGTGTTAGCTTCTGTGGCCAGTCGCGATTCAGCGAATGTGCTGGAGGAGGAAATATCCTCCCTGTTACACAAACAGGCGATCGGAGCGGTTCCGAGCGAAGAAGCTCAGCAGGGCTTTTGCTCCCGGTATTTCCTCATCCCGAAAAAGGACGGAACGTCGCTCCGTCCTATTCTGGATCTGCGTGTGTTAAACAAGCATTTAAGAAAGTACACGTTCAGAATGCTCACACACAAGACGCTTTGTCGTTCAATTCACACAGGCGATTGGTTTGTTACAATCGACCTATCAGATGCATATTTTCACATCACCATTTATCCTCCACACAGGAAATATCTCAGGTTCGGTTATCAGAGCGTAGCGTACGAGTTTCAAACTATCCCATTCGGGCTATCCTTAGCTCCGAGGGTGTTCAGCAAATGTGTGGAGGCAGCGCTGTCTCCGTTAAGGAACAGCGGCATCAGAATATTTTCTTACATAGACGATTATCTAATATGCTCACGATCGCGCGAGCAGGCGATCAAAGACTCCGGGGTGGTGGTGAATCACCTCACGGAGCTTGGGTTCACTATCAACCTGGAAAAGAGCCACTTGGAACCCGCACAGTCTACAGAGTATCTGGGGCTCAGAATAGACTCCATCTCTTATCGTATCGCACGTTCAGAGCGGAGGATCGCATCCTTCACTCACTGTCTTTCCCGTTTTCAGCTGGGGAAAGTCGTGCGGTTCCGACTCTGTCTCCGCCTCCTCGGCCTCATGGCCTCGGTGATATCGGTGGTACACTTGGGGCTGCTTATGATGAGAGATTTTCAGTGGTGGGTCGCTTCTCTGCAGCTGTGCCCTCGCCGACATCTCAGTCGTGGTGTAAAAATAACGCAGCCGTGTATCGCGGCTCTCCGGCCCTGGAGGAGCCCGACAGCTCTCGCGGCGGGGGCACCGCTCGGGGCAGTATCATCCAGGGTGACGCTGACCACAGATGCATCCCTGTCAGGTTGGGGTGCAACTATGATGGGCAGAGCAGTGAATGGCGTTTGGTCACAGAGACTTACTCTGAATCACATAAATGTGCTGGAGCTCCGCGCGGTGCTCCTAGCCTTACGGCATTTTCTGCCGTATCTCCGGGGTCAACATGTTTTAGTGAAAACAGACAACTCCACTGTAGTTGCTTATATCAACCGCCAGGGCGGCACCCGTTCCCGGCAGCTACACAGGTTAGCCAGGGAAATAATTATGTGGAGCAGCACTCGGCTCCTCTCCCTTCGGGCAACTCACGTGCCAGGAATTCTGAACAGGGGGGCGGACCTCCTGTCCAGAGGAAATCCACTGTTCGGAGAATGGAGGCTTCACCCACAGGTGGTGGAGCAGATTTGGCAGAGATACGGCCGGGCTGCCGTAGATCTCTTCGCCTCGCGAGAAAACACACAGTGCCCCCTGTTTTTCTCCCTGTCAGACGCACACGCGCCACTGGGCGTGGATGCGCTGGCCCATCCATGGCCAAAAAACTCTGCTGTATGCTTTCCCTCCCCTCAGCCTGATCTCCCCAACACTGATCAGAGTGAGGGATCAGGGGCTGTCTCTGATTTTAATAGCTCCACGGTGGCCATCCAAACACTGGATAGCAGAAATCATCCAGCTTCTGGTGGACGAGCCATGGCCACTCCCCATCCGCAGGGACCTTCTGTCTCAGGCGCGGGGGGAGATATACCATCCCCATCCAGACCAGGTTGCTCTCTGGGCCTGGCCCGTGAAAGGTGGAATTTGAAGGCAGCAGGCATGCCTCCGAAGGTTATTGAAACCATTCAGAATGCCAGAGCCTCCTCCACTCGTTCCATTTACAGCAGTAAATTCCATGTTTTTGAAGAGTGGTGCCATGAAAAGCAGATTATCCCTTTTCAGTGTTCAGTGGTGGAGCTGTTGTGTTTTCTTCAAGACTTGCTGGACAAAAGGAAAGCTTTTTCCACTATAAAGGTTTATTTAGCAGCTATTTCAGCCTGCCACGTGGGGTTTGGTGATAAACCTGCTGGGCAGCACCCCCTTGTAAGTCGCTTCATGAGAGGGGCACGTCGAACGCTCCCAGTTTCTAGACCACTGGTCCCTTTTATGGGATCTGTCAGTCGTTTTAGACGCCCTCTCCCACCACCCCTTTGAGCCTATTGGGGCAGTGGGGTTGAAGTTTCTCTCTCTTAAAACCACTCTGCTGTTGGCTCTAACCACAGCCAAGCGAGTTAGTGAATTACAGTCTCTGTCTATTCACCCCTCTTGTCTACAGTTGGCCCCGGGACTCACTAAAACACTCCTGAGGCCTAACCCAGCCTTTGTCCCTAAAGTGTTGGAAACATCATACAGGTGCTCTACAGTAGAGCTCCTAGCTATTCACCCCCCTCCATTCTCTTCCGAGAGGGAGCAGAGGCTGAACACTTTGTGCCCTGTCTGGGCCTTGGGGACTTATGTTGACAGAACAGCTGGATTCAGGAAGTCGGATCAGCTGTTTGTTTCCTGGGCCTCCCCTCACAAGGGCAGGCCCGTATCACGCCAGAGGCTAGCTCATTGGATTGTAGAGGCCTTAGCTCTGGCTTATAGCTGTAAGGGCTTGCAGGCCCCCCCGGGACTCCGAGCACACTCCACTAGGGGTGTGGCCACATCCTGGGCGTTGTTCAGAGGTGTATCAGTCCAGGATATTTGTGCGGCAGCAAGCTGGGCTACACCGCACCCGTTTGTCCGGTTTTATCGGCTGGATGTTGCACAGTCATCCCTGGCTCAGACGGTGCTGGATTCTGGTGCCTCAGGTTCGACCTGAGATCCTGGAGTAGCACTGGAGAGTAGCTTCGGGAGCTGGCGCAATCCGGGAGTGGGCCATATCTCCCATAGTGAAACACCGAGCGAAGTTAGAAAAAAAACGTTGGGTTACTTAACGTAATCCCTGGTTCCTTGATAACAGAGTGAGGTGTTTCACCAACAGTTCCCTCCTTGCTTAGGCACGGAAAGAAATCTGCTTGGAATGAGTTAGGAGGAGCTGGTCGGCCGTGTTAGCACGAGGGGGCGGAGCCCTGAGCACGGCTCGACAGGTCTGTCATAGACAGACGTGGTGTCATTGGAGCTTCCGTAGTTGGTCACGCCGAGGCGATTCCCATAGTGAAACACCTCACTCTGTTATCAAAGAACCAGGTATTACGTTAAGTAACCCAAAGATTTGTAAATGTAGAATAGGAGGCAGAGTGTTCAGCTTTCAGGCCCCTCTTCTGTTCAACCAGCTTCCAATTTGAATTCAGCAGACAGACATTGACGGATGGACTTTTGAGATTAGGTTTAAAACTTTCCTTTTTGCTGAAGCATATCATTAGGGCTGAATCAGGTGACCCTGAGATGTTAGACCCACTCACTCACATCTCGCTAAGCTATGGTGCAATAGGGGGGAGGATGCTGGGAGATTCCCATGATGCAATAAGTATTTCTTCTTCAGTCACCTTTCTCATTCACTATGTGTTAATAGACCTCTCCGCACTGAATCATACTTGTTATTAATCTCTGTCTCTCTTCCACAGCATGTCTTTTGTCCCGTCTTCCTTCTCTCAGTCGCAGCAGATGGCCCCGCCCCTCCCTGAGCCTGGTTCTGCCGGAGGTTTCTTCCTGTTAAAAGGGAGTTTTTCCTTCCCACTGTCACCAAAGTGCTTGCTCACAGGGGTCATATGATTGCTGAGGTTCTCTCTGTATATGTATTATTGTAGGGTCTACCTTACAATATAAAGCGCCTTGAGGCAACTGTTGTGATTTGGCGCTGTATAAATAAAATTGAATTGAACTGAACTGAATTTATAAAATATTTAAGTAATCCAGGTAGAGGTTGAAGTCATTACCTTATTTATTTTGTAATCACTTGTCTTTCTGTATTCTGCTCAGTTTACTTTGCTGCCTTTACAAGTTTTTCCTTTTTTGTAATTGGTGGTAATTCAATAAATATACTCAGCTGTGATCCTTTGTTAATTTTTTGTTTTAATGTTTTTCAGTTTCAGTGTTCTTTTGTAATGAAGATCTGCACAAGTTCAACCCCCCCCTGTGTTTTTTTTTTTTTTTTTTTATTATTATTTTACCCAGTATCATTTAGGCCGCCTGGATTTATTTGATCAATTTGGTTGTAAAAGTGTCAGAAACTAAGAGTGAACCCTTTTGCCCCTTCTTTCAGAATAACCTCAGCTTTCAGTATCTCACAATTATTTTACACTACTGTATTGTTGTGACAATGTAACAGCAGCTTAAAGTGGAAAGAAAATTGACTGCGTTTTTTTAGATTTATAGTTAAGTGGAAACTGATATTCACCATGAACAAAATGTAACACAACATCAACTTTAAATATGAACCATACTAAATATGTACAAAAAATGTTTTTGAGCCTAGCTCACCCAGTTTTTTTTTAATATATTGTTCCTTTTATATAACAAATCTCCAGGCGTCTTTGGTCTTTGCCACTTCTCTACACCACATGTGTCATCAATTCATACCCGTGTTTAGACTGTCACTGCTTGTGCAATGGTGCACCATAGAGTTTTGTAAAGCTTGTCTTCTCATTGTTCAGTAACCATTTGAAATCTCTCTCTAGCCCAAATGGTTGAGGAGTTACGGTAGTGCAAAGCATCCATGGTAAAATCTAAGCGAGTTGATTTTTCTGTGTTCAGACAGCAGTAGCTTGTGAATGCTTAATGCTACTGCAATACACCAAATATCTATGTAAAGCTCAGCTTCTCTTCTTTTTGAAACACTTTGCATTTTCTCTCTAGCAAAAACAATGATGGAGTTACAGTCATTTTAACGAACAATTATAAAATGGTAATTTAAAGGATAAGGAAGAACTATAGTCTCACATGTGTCTGCTCCCAGGTGTTGCCGGCTAAATCTAAGCTTTACATTACTTCCACTTTCCCATGCTGTCAGGTTGTTTATGACATCATCGGTCTAGTCCAATGATCTTTCTCCCAGCCTTCTTCAGGCCTATCAGCATTCACACTATGTACTTTAACTCTCACTGCGCATCTGTCATTCTCCTTTGTGCAACCCACCTCCTCTCCATCACCGCCTCTCATCCCCCCATTTTCATCTCCACCACTAGCATCTAGACTCCGGGGGTCAATCACTGTTGGGGTTCTGTTCTGCTGAGGACCATCGAAGACTAACCGCCAAATACCAGTGAATCATGTTAATTTCTTTCCAATAATCTCTACTCATTGAACTACTATTTGATGACCCCTGTACACTGTTTAGTGGATTGGTTGTCTTTCTTTTTTAACCACTTTCTTTTTTAACCAATTAGTCAAAATCCAAATCTTTTGACTAAAGATTTGGATTTTTGTCTTTTACCCAGAAGCTTTGTCTTCTGCATTTGTGTCTCATCCACTGTGAATGTGTTGCAGATACAGGTGTTTTATGTTAATAACACAGCTTTCCAACAGCTGCAAAGTTGTCATATTTTCAACTGTTGTCAGGAGAACATTTTGAGAAATTCATATAAATACAGTGGCTTTATAGCCAGAATTATCCTTACAGTATTTAAAGGATGCCGTTTTTATCATTGAATTGTTACCTTTCATGAGGTCAGGTTATGTATTTTAAAGCGGGAGCTATGAACAATCGTCTTATTGACTGTAGCAATACGAGATTTGCACTTATTTCCAAAGTTATAATTATATTGCAAAATTGAAGAACAACACATCTACATTTAACACATGCACCCAGCAGGCTATTTTCAACACGGACATGCAGGGAAGCAGGGAGGTCTTCTTAACTCCTTTTCCTGCATCATGTCTGTTAGATTTGTATTGTTGATTGTCATTTATGCTTAGAAATATTTACTCATATATGCTTAGAAGTATATAATCATTGGTGGATTGAAAGAATGCTTCATCCTAAAGAGGTCTGTATTAACCTTGTGTAGCTGTAGAAGGGAGTGCATACATTCCCCAGAGTGTCCTGGCATAGATCACACTCCCTAGGAGAGTTTATCTTTTCTTGTTGATTTATGGTATAGCAAGCACACGCATATCTGTTTAAGTATAAGAGCCTTTTGTTAGATGGAGTTAGACGTCCTGGCACTAGCCTTGGGGAGTCTTCACAGGGTCACATCTTGACCTCACACAGATCACTCACACACACACACACACACACACACACACACACACACACACACACACACACACATACATACACACACACACACACAACAGGCAAGGTACTCTTTGTGTGTATGTAGACGTCACATGTTAGTGAACTTATGCATATTCATGTAACCTCAATAAAAGGGCAGTGTACGGGAGAACGGACGAGAGCAACTGGGGCCAAGCGAAGGAACGGCGTTTGTCCGGTTCTCTCCCGTGCACGAGTACCATGAAGAAGTTTGCCTACTTGCGTCTTGCTTGCAGTGTAATTATATTGTCTTAACGTTCCAGCGGATGGGTTCAGGATACAAACCCATCAATGTCTGTCATTGGGGCTCGCTGGTGATCTGGTGATGGGTTCAACGCGTCCTGGGATCACTCCGTCCTATAGGGGGGCACCTGTCTATCCACACTTCAGTGGGTGGGGTGGATGTGGATGGATTTGTGTCTCTGAAGTTTCTCTCTGTGTGTGTGTGTGTGTATAGACAATAATATGAATAATAAAATTGATAAACAAAAAAATAAAAACATTAACAAGATGAGCTTACAGAGACTACAGCAGGGGTCGGCAACCTTTCTGATCATGAGTGCCATCTAAAATTTAATCTAAAAGTCAATGTGCCATATGATTGCATTAGCAATAAATGTAATAACGCTCTATATGAACAGTTACACACTATATAGAACCACTTTATAGAATTATATTTGTTCGCAGATGTTGGCAGCTATCAGCGAATAGTTTTCAGCTATTTTGAAACAAAAAGACTTTTTATCCATAACAGCAAATGAACTGTACAACATTCAGTGTCCAGCATTCAGACGGCTACCCGTCTGAATGCTCTCATGTCATTGAGAGCATTCTCTCACTCTTCATGTGAGAGAAAATCTGCTCACACAGATATGTAGAACCAAATACTGTCAATAAGGCCTCTGCAATGTTCTGAAGACAGTTAAACTCGTCAGGTAGTGACGTTCAGCAGGTGAAAATGCAGCTCCATGAACACGCACAGCTGTGGATTCCAGCTGTGTTCGTAGTTCTGCAAACTTTGACCCCCACAGACTGGAGCTTTTCAGTTCAATCAGCTGCATTTTGATTTCCTCTGTGTCCAGCCAGTTAATGCAAGACAAATCCAGCTTTTCATTAAAGCTTTCTGGTTTGATTAAAAAAGAAAACATTGGTCCATACACCTGAAAGTCCCTAAAACACATTATGAATTTTGTCTCGAGTCTATGGATGTATCCGTGTATTTCCGCGGTGCTGATGCTGCACTGAGCGAACAGCTCCTGAAGCATTTGAAGTGTCGGAATGTGGAAATTTTAACATCGCTTGAAAAAACTGCCAGCTAGCAACGTCCCTCTCACCAGTAAGCAAAGTTATCTGTAGCCAAATACAAGTTGAATCTGGTAGTTGGGGTTGTTAGCTATAATATCATCATTAATCGGAAGGTTGCCGGTTCGAGCCCCGGCTTGGACAGTCTCGGTTGTTGTGTCCTTGGGCAAGACACCCGTTGCCTACTGGTGGTGGTCAGAGGGCCCGGTGGCGCCAGTGTCCGGCAGCCTCGCCTCTGTCAGTGCCCCAGGGTGGCTGTGGCTACATTGTAGCTTGCCATCACCAGTGTGTGAATGTGTGTGTGAATGGGTGGATGACAGGTTGTGTAAAGCGCTTTGGGGTCCTTAGGGACTAGAAAAGCGCTATACAAATACAGGCCATTTACCATTTACCATTAAGAAGCAGCACAACAAATGTGTCTATGCAAGCCAATTTGCGATGTGCACCGCTGGCCCAGCCATTTATTTTTTAATGCACCTTCGCAGAATTCCCTGCGTGTCGTGCCCAGGGCTGGACTGGGACAAAAAATCGGCCCAGGCATTTTGACTAGAGACCAGCCCACCGGGTATTATAGGAAAAGCCATAAAGCCTTTGAATGAAAACAAACGCTGTTGTGACAGTGATGTACTGTATTGTTTCTATACTTTCTATACATTTTATATCAGATAAAAACTTTGGTTGTAAGATTCAGATAACTATTTATTAAAAGCTAGAAATTTGAAATGAGAATAAGAAAGAAAAGTATTTCTTTGTTCCCCCCTTTCCCAGGCTACCTGGCCCCCTGGCAACACTTTGCTAGACCCGCCTCTGCTGCACAGTTACCAGCCGTCAGCTACAAAGGATCCTGGTATTATTATTGGCTACGTTCACACTGCAGGCGAAAGCACATCAAATCCGACTTTTTTGACCCTATGCGACCCATATCCGATCATGACAGTGTGAACAGCACAAATCCGATATTTTCAAATCCAATCTGGGTCACTTTGTATGTGGTACTGAATCCGATACATATCTGATGTTTTAGAAAGCGACTACTGTTTCAATGGTCATGTCGCATTAAATCCGTCTTTTACGTCACTGACACAAGACAGACGCCAATTATCAGCGCCCAAGTAGACATCGTGAACGCTTCCTGGCCATCCAGTGAAACTGTTGGGAAGACAACGTTGGAGGAACATGAACATTTTATTTGTACTGTATAATCTACAGATTCTGACAGAAATCTGCAACTATCCTTTGAAGCACCGCTCCTCTCTAAAACTGCAGTAAGGATCATTATTAGGCCAAATGTAAATAACAAAATAACTTTATAACTTAAAGCAAAATTGGGAAACGTAAAGTCCGAAACAAGTCTTTATATTAAGGCCATCAGTCAAACAATACTGTTCGGTCTGGGTCTAAACAGAGCGCGTTGTGTGTGACGTCTTCTTTTGCGCATGCGGGCGCTTTGAGGGTTCACGCCAGAGCGCGTTGGCTGTCACATTTTATTTGTAGTGTGAACAAGCAGACAAAAAAATTGGATTTGAGCAAAAAATCGGAATTGAGCATTAAGACCTGCAGTGTGAACGTAGCCATTGTCTCTCAGAAACAGTTCATAAGTATGGCGTTATTTGTGTGCCACTATACTGATATCAGCTGATGTTCTTTCTGGCGCAAAGTGGGCGATAAACAAATCGTCACTCTGCGTTTCTCCGCCACTGCATCGTTTGAGTTTTGAACAAAATGCATTCTGGGATATAGCATTTCGTCATTGCGAGCTGATTGGAGACCAAAACAGCCAATGAGATCAAGTCTCTGATTGGTTGGTTTTGTGGCACAAATATAACGGTGTACAGAAAGAAAAGGTCATACCGTCTTACCTGAAGTTTAGTTCACCTGATACTCGAAGCAGCGGCTGCCTGGGGTCTCTCCTCCTCCTGCCTCCCCTTTCCCTCATCCACCTGCTGGCCTCTGTGGAAGCTCCGCCATAGCCACCACCAAACAACTGAGTTACTTTTACACATCGGCCAGCATCTGGCCAATCCACCACCTTTCATTGTTTATACCGTTACAAAAACAATAAAAAAAAACCCAAAACAAACAAAAAAAAAAAACCATCGCCCCATAAAAACGAAAAATCACCATCGCTGTTGTGCCAAAAAGTGATTTCCAATGTTTCTGTGTATTTTTTATGTGTAATATCTTTACGTATGTTGGTAAATAGACTTCGGTGAACAGGGTTTACAAAGGGGTTATATATAGAATTAAAAATTATCTGTTTTTCAAGTATCTTTATAACTCTGTGTTATTGTACTCACATTATAACCAATCCGGTCCTTTATCCCCACTTAAAATATTTTTACTGAACTATTGTAATATTTGCTGCCATTTCTGCTGTCCTCTTGGCCAACTTACTCTTAAAAAAGACTATTTTAATATTAATGAGATTTTTTAATTTTTTTTTTTTTGCATAAATAAAGGTTATATAAAAGTCACGGCCAAAAACTGATTTTTTTGGCCGGCTTCTACCTTGTTACACGAATGTTGTTTGTGGCTCAAGATGACTTTATGTCATCCATGAGGGATGCATTTGACATATGTTTCACATATTATAGCCCAACGAGTTACGAGCAGTTTAAATATGAGCAATCAGTTTTTGGCAAATACCGGAAATCAGTTTTTGGCAGACAATCACTTTTTGGCACAACACCTGGCCAGTCCAGCTATGGTCGTGCCATCAGTTAACCCATCCCATCAGTCAGCAAGCCGACCCCTGGGCTACAGTGTTCCTCTTGTGAAAGCAAATATATTTGGCACAACAAAGTATTCAGACCATTATTATGCTTGTGGCAACTGCTGGACAGGACAAAACAAAAAAAAAGATTCCCTGACTAATACTGTCAGGGCCTACAGCTTCGCCTTGGTGTAGTCACTTGGTCAGTTGTCTCCTCACTTGGTCAGCCATCACAGTGAAGGGGAAACTTGAGAGGAAGGTGGGGGGTTCTGGGTACCCAAGCTCTGTGTGGAGGAGGGTTGAGGAGGTGTTAATATTGGCACTGTGTGAGGAGAGGCAACATGGGGGTCCACTACTGAACCTGTTGAAAAACAGCCGCTTGTCTGCGACTGTAAACTGATGGGAGATCAACATGCACGGCCAGCAACCACTGGTCTGCTTTCACTGCTCTGAGATTAGTCATTAGCCGCGACTGGTTGTGGAGAGCTAAGGAAGACAGGAAAAAAGACATGCTGTGGAAGAGATAACAAAGGAGTTTCCCCTTGCTAACCACCTTGGGCAACATATGTGATGTAGAGGAAATGTGTGGAAAAGTATAGTTTTAGTATATCAGCAAGGAAAACTTTAACGATGATGGAGACTAACCATTTCCAGTCTAATAAAAGATGCATGTTGAGCAGGTGCAGGTTGAGCAGCACTTTTAGATTTGCATCTTATAGAATATCTGAATGTAATACACTTAACTGTTTTGCCAAAATAATATCAGTTGAATTAAATGGCTTGACCATGATAAGTTTTCATTCATATTTGAATTCTCCCTTCAGGTATTAACAGTTAACTATGTCACATGATGATCAAGCCATTTAATGCAGCTGATATTTTTCTTACTAATCTTTTAATACACTTTTTTTTCAGAGGTCCTCACAGGAAGCATCAATATGCTTTAGTATGATGCTACTCAATTAAACAGTATTTCAAATGAGCTCAACCTTAAACTCTGCAAAAATAACATTAATCCGCTTAACACAGATGGGGAACATTTTTCTGCAGATGAACTACTTTTACTTTTGATAATTTATGCAAAAATCATCTCTGTTTGCCTTTCTGTTAAAGTCATTGCACGCCACTGTGATGGATATATGTCAGTTCTGAATGTTAGTTACAGATACCAGGGAGAAAAGAATGACAAGACCCTCTGCCACATGATCAAAACTTTACTTCACGCCTCAGTCCCAGAGATTCCATATACACAGTCCAGACTTGTATTGCCAACAGAATTAAAGCAGGTATAACATCTTCTCATGCTTAACCCTGTTTTTCTCATGCATAAAAACCAGGCATAATGCCAACAAATTGGAACCAAAGATTAAAGACTTCATTTACATTTTGCTTGCCAAGATAAAAATAAAGATGTCTTTATGGGAAATGATTCGATTATGTACAATTCAAAGCATAAACAAACTAAAACACCAATATATAATAGAATGATTAAAGCATGGCCATTATCACACCATAAGGAGTAGGCAAGCATTTGAGCGATATATGTTCACGTTCAGCTCTTCACTTTATCCGCAGTCATAATGAATATAGATTAGGAGTCTCACATTATCACAGTAAGGGTATTCAAACAAGTCCAATTTAATCTTTTTTTTTCTTTAGCCAATAGGCAAGGGGTACAGATTTTTGTACATGTTGTGTTTCCTCTACAGATTCAATGTTTCTCTGATATACTTTACCATGCAATGTGAACCAAATAGGATATTGTCAGTTCAAGAGTAATATACCCATGGAAAGCCAGGAGTAGTGTATTAGGTGTATCAGGTGAAAGTGTCTGAAACTGGACTTGTTGGAATAAGGATTCTCAGCTTCAGACAGCAGTTTCATTAGGGACTAACCAGGGAGCAGCAGACGTATCCATAGCACCATGGCAGTAATGCTCCTGTATGACAATAAGATAAATGGAAGCCCAGGTAGTCAGTTCAATAAGCTGTCCTTGGAAAAAAAAAATGTATGTATGTATATAGTAAATGAACTGAAAGAAGTCAATGTGGCATCACAGTCTAATATGGAATAAGGTGAAAACCTTTGAGGCATAGCTGGTCCAAAGACTGATTATTCACAAATACTTGGAGATAAGCGTCTTTGTATTATCTAGCAAGGGCCACCTTCTCTCTAGAATTTGCTTTCCCCTTAGCTGTACTAGCTGTTTTTGGCCTGGTCCTAGCGGGCATGGTGGTAGAAGAGGACTGAGTGGTGGCTTCTTGCGAGGCGCTGCGTCGCATGATGGTTGTAGTCCTGGGTGGCAGCATGGGGACAGTTGGGGCTCGTACCGAGAGGGGCTGCCTAGATGAACATACTCTCTGAGGGGAGGGACTGTCAGTCCTACAGTGGGATGAGCTAAGGCTGCGTCTGGTTCCAAACAAGACTCGTAGGGGCATTCGAGGGCTGCCAGATGGAGCAGGGACAGTTGAGGGACGGGGACATGTTAAGGAGGACCCAGGAGAAATAGGCCTAAATTTTGGGGGGGTAACTAGAGTGCTTAGTCCAATTTTCTGATTCCTGTGAAGAGAACATAAAAATGTGAAAAATTATTTTACTTTAAAAATATGTATCAAACTGCTTAAATTGTTGTGGGTACACTATAAGAAAGAAACTAAATCATACCCATTATTTAAGCGAGGAGTAGGAGCAGCACTACCAAGCCCGCCTGAAGACCGCTTTATGGGGGTAACTGGCCTGGGGATCTTGCTCCTGCACTCTTTGAAGCCTTGCTCTTCAGTTGTTTTAAGACGAGAGCTCCACCTGGACTCATCTGATGTATGCGTGTCTTCCTCTGAGCCTGCAGTGGACAGGGTTTCTGACGGTCTTCGACGCTCATCGTCCCCCGAAGACAGCGATGATGATGTACCAGAAAGCATTCTCCTCCTCATCCAGCGAGTGTGTTGCTTCTGGACTAGCAGGTGGGCCAAATCCAGCTGCCTGGCGCGATGCTGAAGCCGGACCCGAGCCGAGAGAGATAAGGACTGCTCTGAGCCTGAATCCTCCTCCATAGAAATGAGCACTGGAATTCGGCTTCGGATTCTGGGCTTGATGGCAGAGAGTACTTTTGATTCTGCTGTCTGAAGTTTGGCAGGGTCTTCACTTGGTGGTGGTTGTTTTGTAAGTTCCTGTGACCGATCTTTATGTATGTCAGTTGGTGACATTGCTTCTGGAACAGGCTCCAAAGACTGGGCCAGCTCAGTAGATGGACCATTCTCAGTTTTGGGGTATTTGTCTATTTGAGTTTGGTCTTCCACTGAGTCCTTTGGATACTCTTCTATCATTGGTGCTCCCTCCACCTTCTTATGGGTGTCAGCATCTATATCGGATTTATTCATGATGGGAAAGACTTCCCGGTCACCCTCCTTGGAAGACATAACATTGAGGTGTGATGTCTCGGCAATATGAATGAAAGTACGCTCAACTTTGGTGAAGGGGGGTGAACCAGGAGCAATGGGTGTGGAAGGCCTCAGGTCTGATCTGAGAGCTGGGGACAAACGGCCAGTCTCTGAAGGTTCAGGCTGTATTGCATCCCCAACTAGAAGGCGGTCATTACGGGATGTTAGAGCACATGGTGTAGCCAACTCACCATCCAGAACGTGATCGCCGCCAGAAGGAGACTTGCGAGTGTCTCCTGGGGAGAATAGAACAAGGGTTTTGGATGCATCCTCTAGGTCTGGGTCTGCATCAGCAGCGGAGGCATGCTCCTTCTGGCCCCTCTGGTCCTCAGCCATCAGTGTTGAAGGCGCAGCATCCTGGCTACGTTCAGTACTCTTCTGACTCACCTCACTGTTGGACTCACTCTTTGTAACGTCGTCATCCTTTGGCCCTGGGGTTTCTGGAACTTCTTCGTCTGGTGTGGCAAAACTCCACCGCTGAGGCAAAGTACCAGTCAGCATGACAGTTAGAAAGTCAGCCCTCTTGGCCTGCAGCTGAGGAAGGATGTGAAAATGCTCTTTCTCGTCACTCTGGCCTTTTGTCCGATAGTCTGGAGAGGGAGGCGACAAACCACTCTGCTCTGAAGGCGATAACACCTAGAAGCAATGCAATAACATTTTGTATTACCGATGAGTCAACTCAAAGACTTCACCCAGCTCTGTACAGAAATATCATAAAAGGCCTTTACTAGTGAAACATTTTTAGCAGTTTTAACAATGCATGAGCACAATGTCGAGCACTCATTAGAAGCTTATTTAATATTAACATACGTAGCCTTTAAAACAATATCAGAGTGGAATGGGAGAACAGTCACAATAAGTGTCTCAGCCTATAAATGAGAAAAAAGAAAATCTGATGGCAAAAACTTCCGGTGTGATGACACTAAAAACTCGTTCATTGACGATTTTTCTAGAGTTAAATACACAAATGAGTGGGGAAGGAATTACAGGAGGACAGAGTCCGTCTCTAAAGTAGCGCGCATGAAGCCAGCCTCAAGCTGCGCAGACGAGGCTTTAACACGGGGACACCAGCAGCGGCGTTGGAGGAAGACGCTGCAGTATTTCGCCTGCTCAAGATACTACGATGGCAATGGGTGGCCCGCCCCCAGCAACAGAACCGACCCTCGACAGCGCAGAGAGTAAAAGAAAGGCAGAGGGAGTTTCAAAGACGTGAAGATAATTGATATAGATGATATAAGGCCATTCTTATATCACGTGTGACGTCACAGTCTCTTCAACTCATTAGAACAGAGGAGCGGCACCAGCAGCAGGAGTAAAGATGTTGGACAGTTAGGATGGAGGCAGTTTTACAGCTTGCCAAACAGGCAAAAATTAACCAGAAGCAATTCTAAAAAGATGAGTTTTCAGTTGTTTTTTTAAAAGCCACTACAGTCCACAGTTTTTAGGCTCAGAGGGAGACAGTTCCACAGTCTAGGGGCCACAGTGGCAAAAGCTCTGTCACCCTTAGTTCTCATCTTAGTGTGATGCATAGCAAGTAAGCCCTGATCAGATGATCTCGGTGACCTGCTAGGGACATAGGGCTATAGAAGATCAGGAATGTAAGCTGGTGCCAGTCCATGCAAAGCTCTAAAAGTCAAAACCAGGATCTTAAAATGGAAGCCAGTGTAAATGACATAGCAACAATGTCGCATGTGAATATTTAGAGGACTTGGTCAGAAGCCTAGCTGCAGCGTTTTGCACAACCTGCAGATGTTCCACATGTGCAGACACATAAACAGTGAGTTACAATAGTGTATATTGTAGATCAATACAATAGATGCATACAACTGGGTGGCTGTAGCTCAGGAGGTAGAGCAGGTCACCTACTGATCAGAAGGTCGGTGGTTCGATCCCTGGCTCCTCCAGTCTGCATGCCAAGTATCCTTGGGCAAGATACTAACCCCAACTTGCTCTCTGATGCATCGGAGTATGAATGTGTGAATGTTGTTAGAAAGCACTAAGTGTAGATAAAGTGCTTGTGAGAATTTGGGTGAATGAGGCATGTTGTATAGAGTGCTTTGAGTACTCTGTGAGAGTAGGAAAGCGCTATAATCAGTCCATTTACAAGCAATGTGTCATAAGCCAGTGGCTAGAATTAAAATAAATGGAAACTTGACAGACAGCTTTGAGCTCACCTGAGCAGGGGTTTCAACCTTAAATGGCACAGCTGGCTCTGACATTTCATTGGAGGGCCACTTTACTGTTCAAGTAGTACAAAAAACCGAATAAACAAACAAACTAGAAAACACCCAAAAATGTAGTGGGTTTTTTTTGGTTTGTTTTTTTCAATTTCAAATATTGTATAACAAAATAAAACTGCAAATGTGAACACAATTTTTTTCTCACTCTTAACTAACTGAAGCATTTCATTGAACTACCAAATAAACAAATTACTATTCTCTTTCTGGCCAGACACAAGTGCACGCATTAGTTTTTGACTGCTAGTGAAAACTGTTTTCTTTACAAATAACTCTCTCAAATAACACAGCCAATCCCTCAACATGTTTCTACTCTCTGCTCATGTTACCTTCATATTAAATAAGTTTTTGCTTTTAAAATAACTTATTTTAACATTGCACTCAACAACGGACAAATCCTCCCTAACAAAAAACATAACTTCAAGGGCCAAATTGTGTAGTCCAAGTATGGGTTGGTGTTTGAGGACCCTGCTCCAGAGCAACACGTCAGGGGTGCTGTTTAAGCCCCTCCCTATTGACATTATTTATTGAGCCTCTGGCTCAATATATAACAAAGCGATGAGTTGAAAGGGGTTAGCAGTGGAAGAACAAAGTGTAGGTCTCTTCGTAGATGATGTAATAATATACCTCTAAAACCCAGATCATACATTCTTAAAGCTCTGGACTATTCTAGAAGAGTTTGGAGGAAAATGTAATATTTCTAAGACTCAAATATTGTGCATAAACTACAAACCCATTGAATTTATCAGACATAAATACAAACTTAAATGGGATTCAGAAAATTAAAAATATTAGGAATCTAACTAAACACAATATATGAGACCATTTATAGTAGGATTACGAAAGGATTTAACAAAATGGACACCCTTAGTTATGGATCTCAATTCAAGAATAGAGGTAATACCCAGATTGTTGTATTTATTCCTTTCACTACCAATTCATATCCCTGATGCTCAATTTGCCAAATGGAACAAACAAATGAGTAGATTTATTTAGAAGGGGTAAAAACCGAGGGTAAAACTGAAAACTCTCCAACTAGAAAAGGGAAGAGGAGGACTGACTATTCCAAGAGAGTATTATCAGATAGCCCAGCTGACATGCACTGGAAACATATTGAGCTCAATGATGGAGTGAGTTGCCCTCAGACAAAATGTACACACATTTCAGGGACCAAAATCCCATTGTTGCAACAACATTAAAGGTCTGGTGGGATCTGGTAATCAAATACAAAATCGAAGGAGATTGTAAAATGCTGATTTGGCCCTCACATTCTCCAGAATTCAGAACTGGTCAACTGGATAACACATTCACGAAATGGAGAGACGGTGAAATCACAGCAGTATGTACGTTAACAGACGGGAAAGTGTTTAAGTCCTTCAAAAAGAAGAGTTTGAGCTGGATAATTCTGACTTATTTAGGTATCTTCATTTGAGACACTGAGAGCAGAAACTCTGTCTCTCAAGAGGGCATTGAGCTAATAGAAATGGTTACTGTGGAAGAAGAAGTTACCGTCAAAGGTTGTGTCAAAAATGTAAAAATGCTTCCAAAAATGTAACAGAAATTATTCATTGTGGATAACACAAAAATGGGAATCAGAACTGAAGATTAACCTTTCAGGGGATAAGCTGCCTGTTACAACACACTTCTACTTGCTGTGGACAATGGAGAGAATCTGGCTGGAAAAATTTGACAAGATTTTTTTTAATCACACCTCACGTCACAAGTAAACAGTTGTGAATCCCACAGCAATGGTGGAGACTGCAGTCATATCAGTGCGAATCACTAACATTTTTTGGAAATGTGAAAAGGTTCAACTTTTCTGGGAATTGTCAAAATACCTGAGGATATCTTAAGTTATAAAATACCTAATGATCTACAGATTTTGTACTTAGGCCTACTACCCGCAGAAGTAATTCACGGTGAGGACCTTTACCTGTTCAAACTGATGCCTGTACAAACATTATTACAAGAAACTGGCTTTAAAGTGATCCTTTGCGATTGAAACAATGGCGAGACGTCATGGAGCAAATTTCCACAATGAAAAAAACAACTTATTGCTTAAGTAGTGCTGTCAGCGTTAATCTCGTTAAAATCTCATTAAAGTGACATTAACACCATAACACAGCAAATCTCTGTTAGCGAGTTGACACGGATCGCCTCGTGCGTCAATGCGTTATCGTGGTTAGCTCGTTAACACTGTGCAGCCCCACGTTAACTCGCTAACGGAGATTTGCCGCGTTAATGTGGTAATGGCGTTAACGTCATTTTAACGAGATTAACACTGACAGGTGATGTCTTTTTCAGGGAAGGCTTTACATATTACAGCAACACAATGTTAAGGTAAACAGTGCATCTATTACAACAGCTTTGTAGTAGAAGAGGCCAGCTGTTTAACTGACCTGCATGCAGTCCACGCCTTTCACCACCTAAAAACATTGGGATCATCACAAAACAAAAAAAAATACAAGGGGAAGCTAAAAGCTTGTAATGGGCTCTCCCTAAGAAGCAAAGACAGCATAAACTGGTACATTTTTCCCAAAACCCATTTTAATGTCATTTTGGTTGAACACAAGCTTTTCAAGATTGTCTAGATTACATAAATTGATATAAAAGGCACAAAAATGCATTGCAGAGTTCATCCTTAGATAGCACACAGTTTGATATTCAGGTGATTTTTCAAGTGTTTCCCTCGTTCAATCTTTAACATACAGCTTGGACATACATACTGAACCCCAGTTATTATCATGCTTATTAGAGGTTAAATGAAAATTGATTTCTCTTAATTGCTTTCTACATTTCTATATATATCTGTACAGGGTTATTTTTTGGATTTACAAAAGTTTAAAATACATGCTTTACCTGTAAATTATACAAGCAATGCTGTACAATCATATAGTGATAGAAAAAAATGCTTACATATATTGTACATGTGAAAGACACTCACGGATCATCACACTGAACAAATATTGTGAGCATTCAGTCATCTTTTCCTTATCTACAATCTGCTGAGACTACAAAACTGATGAAGGAGCATTCAGGTACAATTTAATATTCTTTTTTTTGCTCTGTTGCTGCTATAGTCAAATTAAAGATGGGTGCCTTGAAGCATAGTTCAGAGCAAAAACTAGAAGCAAAGGGTTACGTTTAAGCCTAGGAAAAGTTTCTGTCTCCTACAACAACAAAAATGTCCTAATTCAAATGCTGACTTAAATTAATTAGTTAATTAATTTTAGTAGCAATAGTTTATAGTATTCTATTGCATACTTTTTTCCCTCTGATCACTAGGTGGGAAAAAGCATATTCCACCAACCAGTTGGTGAATGTTTGCTGGCTATTACCAGCTGAAATTGGTCACAAAGAGCACCAATTTCTGCACCAAAAAACTCAGATTGCTGCAGTTACCCATAGTTTGCATGGAATATGCAGATTTGTCTTCAAACTCTTGCTAGCTAGCTACCAAGCAGTAGAACAGTTGCAGTGAAATTGGAAAAAGTGCAAAGCAAACGAAAAACTTAAACTGTTCAACTTCAAAGGAAAAGTTGTGGTTAAAAGTCCCAACTTTTAATTCAAAGCCAAACAGTTACTGTTTCGTGTTTGGTTGGAATTTCACAGTTTCACTAGCACTGAGCAAGCAGTTAACAAAATCCTCCCTTCCTTGCCAACTACGGCCAACTGCAACAGTCTGCTAGTGTTCAAGGCAATTGCACGATTGATTATCTTCAACTGGCAACAGCAAGCAATCTCCTGCAGCTACACACCAGCGTCACTTAGAATATAGATTTTTTCTAAACTATTAAGGTAGTTAGGAGACACATGCACGAACTTGTCTTGCAGTATCCCCGTGCTTCTAGCTTTTGTACCAAGCTAGGCTAATTGTATCAACAAATCTATGAAAGTGGCATAGTGCTGAAATATACCAACTGGACACCAGTATATACCTCTCTCTATGTATATTCACATTTTTTTTGTTAGTCCTTAAAGAATATCAGGAAGACATTAAATATGCAAACGTATGTATGTATATCTGGAAGGACATATCTCTTTATTTATTTTATAATTTTTTGTGAATCATGCCATATTTTCTATGGTAGACCTTAACAGTTTTAATATGTTTTACTCAATCAACTAATTGCTTTACAACTGCTGTAATTTTATGTAATGAAACAGTTATTCTTCCAGTTAATTATAACTTTAAAAATGTGGAGTTTTCAAAATAAAAAACTATAAACCTCATAATATACATATATGGTTAATCGCAGGTTGTTCCTCCACTAACTGGAGAACACCTAAAATATATTTTCACATAATCACTCAAAAACACTCAAATCAAAAAGACTTGATCCGTGAGTATCTCGTGTAGATGTGAATTATTTACAGAACAATCCCAGACTTCTTTTAGTCAGAGCTGTATACATAATTACTGTACAGTGCTGTTTTTTACAGTTGGCAATGCATGTTGTTCAGATAGCAGATCTCATGCAATGAATGGACACAGTTGGCAAACAGTTTTGGTACAAGATGACACCTGTTGCAGATCACTCTTTTAGACTTGAGGTGTTTTTAGTAGAATAAGCACACTGACATATTTCTACTCCCTGTTTGTAACCAAATGTAGCATTACCTTAATGGTGATACAGGATTGTACTAGTGACAATCCTGTGTGGTAGTTGAATCATTTTGCTTGCATGCAAAATAAAGTTCAAAGTTAGCAGCTAGTCCCGTTCATACATTCTCAAAGTGTTTATGTTGTAATGCTATGGTAATATAAAATATACAGGGTGTCCTGAACTCAGTGTGAAGCAGCATGAAAACAAACTCAGTCTTACCATCAGGCTGGATCTGAATAACTGTCGGCACAGAGATAATGCCTCAAATAGAAGCTAAATAAAAGCGCAAGTGGTGCGTATTTAGTTAATGTAGCCCTTTGTAGCCCTGACATTGCCCGAGCATGTCTTTCATTGCACAACATGGCCATCTTATCTAATGTTCTGTATATTTAAGACTAAAGAGAAAATTGTTCTTTAACAGCAGCATACAACAGACTATATTATATGAGCCATGACATGAATAAAGTGGAGGGTTTCAGAAGGAAAGACATATATACTGTATGTCTTTCCTCCTGAAACCCTCCATGTTTTTTCACATTGGCTCATGTGGTTGGTCAGTTAGCTTCTTAGGGTACCCCAAATAGGGTTTAAAATTCTTAGGACCCTAAACCGTTTTAATTTAGAACTCAAAAACCTTCTTGGATGAAAGGTGAAATATCTTCATGAAACTTTAAGACTTCCACTTGCTTTCTTTCCAAGCTCTTTAGACTACCATGACCCAGATGACTGAAAACCTACACAGACACATTGAGAAGACCAATATTTCTTCCGGTAAAAGCCAGCAGATATCTGGATAACTGATATTTGTGATGGTTAAAAAGCAAATAAAAAGTTACATTATTGTCAGATAAAAGCTGATGATAGTAACCATCACAGACTTATTGCTTGCAGACCTGGCTGAAACTGAATGCTACTCAAACTATAAACAGAAAACAAATAAAAATATTTTTGAAATATTCTATTTCAAAGATCTTTTCCACTGCTCACGAATTCTTTTGTTTATAGAGATAAGAGTTTTTCCAACAAGTTCTCCAAAATGAAAAACCATTTACTTTGTTCGTATTCTCTCTTTTTATCTCTGGTTATCTTTCCAGCGTTGAACCATTTCAATTTCCCAACAAAAAGCACCTCTTCGTCAATCATACCTGGCACTGACACCCTGGCACTGACCTTATAATGTAACTGAAATGTTACGTTTCATCATGTTTGTTTAGAAGATAAAGTGGACCTTTGCATTTTTAAAAAGAAAAATCCCTTATTCTGCTCTACTGGATCTATTATGTGATATTAGGTGCAAAGACAGAGATCTCTGATTCCGTTCCTGGGATCTGAACCACTCACCCAGTTTAGGGGTAAATGCCCTAAGCACTCCACATTTCCTCTTGCTCCTCTCTTAGCCACTGATATTTCTCACTTTGACTTGGTAAAGTTACATTTATCACTATGACCTTCTTCCTCTGTGTGTCCACTACTATGTCCGGATGGTTAGCCATAAGCAGTTTGGCCGTCTGTATCTGGAAGTCCCACAGGATCTTAGACTGGTCATTATACCCCTAGTTACGATATTCCACGTATGCCCTGCCTGCTAGCATTTTCCACCCTGCTGCAATGTGCCTGATTGCCTCAGGGGCATCCCTACACAGCCTGCACCTGAGATCTTGCCTAGTGTTGTAGACCTCAGCCTCTATCGATCTTAGAACTTGTTCCTGCACTGCCATGATTAGTGCCTATGCTCAGTCCAGCTTTGTCCAGCCATTGGATTTCTCAGTTGTGACCATCTTCCTGATGTACTCCTTGGTCTCCTTTCTTCTGCTTATTGTACAGTCTTGGCGTGCTGGACTTCTGGTGAAACCCTCAATGTATGGTTATGGCTTATTATCCCAGCAGGGTATTTTACAACTGGCAGAGTGGTGGTATTGATTGCTTGGATCTTGTTCTTCTCATTCAGCTTCTCTTAATCTCTGCAGGTATTTGGTGCCTGCAGCTTTCCTGGGGCCTCTTCGTGGTTCCTATTTGCAGGTGGGATTGCAAGGTACTTGCACCTATCCTCAATGTCTGCAATGCTGCCTGCCGTGTGAATGTTAGACAGAAAGCACTTAGAAATAGCAAGGAAAAAATTGCTTGTGTGAATGGGTGAATGAGGCAAGTTGTGTAAAGCGCATTGAGTGCACAGATAGAGTAGAAAAGCGCTATATAAGAACCAGTCCATTCACCATATACTCTTTCTCTCTTTGCTACCATTCGACTATGACATTCTGATGGTGGCGTGGATCAGCGAATCAAGGTCTAATTCACTCCTGGCATGTGGCTTGATGCCATCCATGTACAGGATTTGGCTGACATTGCTTGATTCTTTAGTAGGTATGCGAAGCCAGTCTTGTTAATGGTCTGGCTGATTTCATACCTATGCAGAATAACAGTGGGACAGAGCACCTCCTTGGTAAATACCACACTTAATAGTGGCTTGTGTAATTGGATTGAAGTTGTCCTCTAGTGTTGTTTGCCACATCCCCATTGAATTCCTGATAAAGGCTCTTAGGGTCCTGTTGACCTTATACATTTCTCGGCTTCCAGGATCCATGTGTCAGGTATTGTCATAGGCGGTGCACAGGTTGGTCAGTCTGGTCTTAAGTGACTTGAGTGGCTGCTCTATCAAGCAGAAGCTGGTGTTCTGCACCAGTGGTGTTTCTTCCAATTTCTTTCTGGGCCTCGCTCATATACTGAGCCATGTGTCTGTCCATCTTAGCTGCTATGATACCCGACAAGAGTTTCCGTAAGGCAGGTTATTGGTCGGTAGTTGGACGTACTTGGGCATCAGGACTGTCTGGCTAGCCATTCTGGGTATGTCTCATCCATAAACAGCAACTTAATTTGTGTTGCCAGGCGCTCGTGGCATGCAATTAGCTTCTTCAGCCAGTAAGTGTCAGGGCCGAGTACTGTCCAGCTCTTTGTGCCTGAGACTCTTTCTTGGATATCTGCCACTGTGATAGTTACTGGAAATTGTTCAAGGTTGCTGTGGCCTGCTCTTAGAACCACTAACGACTAAGGATTGTTATTATTTGTTGCATTCGTCTCCCATCTGATCTTCCTGTTTTGCTGTGTCTCCAGACTTGGTGGGGCTGCTCCCATATTGTTCCCCTGTCGCTAAGAGTATACCTTGGATGGTTCAGTAGAGAACATCCAGTTTATTCTCAGGGTTCTATCTCTCTGGTATACCCCTTCAGGCAGTTTGCCAAGTAACCTGTTGGTGTGCAAGTGTTGGTGTGATATCTATCTATGTGTCTATTTACATTAGTACTTCCAACAGAAACCCAACATACAATACATAAAATGTCGTTTTGAATATATTTTAAACTAACAATAAATATAACAGGATTGACTGCATCCTCTGGAAGACCTGGATTTAACTCAAACTCAAACAAGTTTACAAATTTAAATGTAGAATTTAAAACATTTAAGAATTTGAATGAATCTGTTTGAATGAATTCAAAAGGATCATGATGTTAGGAAAAATAGATGTTAAAATATTTCAGTAATGGGCTCACTGACTGGCACTGTTGTGAATGCCCAAAACTCATTCAAAGCACACAAATGCAAATAGCAAAGGACACACGGCAAACGGGCTCCTGACCACAAAACCTTTGAGAACCTTTTCTCATTCCATGGAAATCTGCTACCTCCGTGAATGTGCTTAAATTATAATAAACAGAAAAAGAAAAATGCTAAAAGAAAATCACAGATATGTTGTGTAAAACAAGATTCTGTACAACTAACGTGCACGATTCTTTTGATGGAATAATACATCCAAGCACATTCTGTTTAGCTCAATTTGTCAGCATTTGTGTGCTTGAATGGATCCCGATCACCTAAAAATATGTATCAAAGGAGAGTCAAACAAGAGCTCCAGCAAACACTTCACAAACTGACATGTACTTTTAAATGTTCCAAATGTAAGTTCACTTCTTTTACAGTCTTCTGATACTAATGAGAATTCATTAGAAAAAAGTGCAAAAGTTAAATTTAAAAATGTCATAAAACAGGCTTTAACTTTGTTAGGTCCTATCTGGCAGCCTTCTTCAGCCCTATACATTTTCCAGTTAAGAGGTGGCCCTTAATCTCAAAGAAAACAGTTCAGAAAATTATTTCTTTCAAATAAACTTTTTAGCGTATTAAAACTATAAATAAGACTATAAACTATAAATAATAAATCCATTCAAGAAAAAACAACCTTTTTTTGGTCTTTTTCATGATTTTTGCTTGTTTTGAAAAGGAATCTTTTTATTTTCTTAGGTAGAATATTGTCTTTATTGTAAATTTGTTTACTATGTAGTGGTAGTTGTTAATTTGTAATATAAATTAATGTAAATAAAAAGTGATTTTATACATTTGTAAATTTGTTATTGGTGTTAATTCATTTATGACATGCCAGTGTGTGTTGGTTTCTTTTACTAATTAGTTTCAATTTATTTAGTAACTATTATTTTTTGTGAAATATTTGTCTTTTAGGGACACCGTACTTCTTGGTGTCAGGTGTAGGTGTAATTAGAGGTTAATGCTGAATTCCCTTTCACACCTCGAGAAAGACTTTTATCACATACCCCTCTCTCTTCACACACAGAGTTTAATGAAGCAGAAGCAGAGTGAGATGTTTATATCACTGGTTGAGTAATGGCGAAGATTTGTGAAGTCTTGGTGCAAAACCTTGGTGGGATAACCTGCACTTGTTGATAATCACACTTTCGTTTTAGCAGAAAAGAATTGAAATAAATAAATGCACAGATATTGTAAAGCTTAACAGTCTGTTTGCAGCCCCACTCTGTTTCACGCTCCTCTTCTTCATAGAAGCAAGAAGGATGTATTCAGTTTCACATTATTCACATGAGTCTGCCAGATCTGTGGCATGTGCAACATCAGGTTTGTAGAAGCTTGTTAGAGTTTATTGCATGGAAAATATTCCCCATCTTGAGCATTTTTCTTCTTTTCTTCTGTTCCTCTTCTTACAATTGATAGAGCTACGTGACTGTGAATGTGTGTGTGATACTAAGTGTTTACCAGCTTAGCAGTGCTGCTGTCTGCCAGTAATATGGCTTGTTTTGTTTCATGACCATGCCTGGCTCTTAGTGTGCTGTTTTTATCACGTCTGATTTATCTATGTGTACATTCATTAGAATATTTGTATATGCAGAGCTGGCCAGAAATATCTAATGAACCAAATACAAAGGCAAAGCTGTGTTTTATTTTGGTATTAATAAGTATACTCCTTGTTTTGACACAAGTCAAATGTCTTCCCAGCTCACCAGTGATGCTTCGTAATTTAAGGGCCTTTTGAAGCATTCTACACATTTTATTTAGGGCCAATGAAATTTAAAGATTTATGGATAAATACTAATAAAATAATTAGTATTTTAATAGTTGGTGCTCTTAATCAGAGCAAATGCACCAGAGATGATCTTGACTGTGGAACACAAATGGTGGAAGAAAAGGAAGTGAGAGGCCAAACTGCACCGGGCCCCAAGTTGGTGTGACCAACCCTGCATACAGTATGTGTGTATTGTGTATGTGCCTACTTAACACATGTGTTAATTTAATGTGTTTGAGTCCATCTCTCAGCTGTTGTTCTTGTTCATGAGCTTAGCTAACACGTGCTGCAGCTGTGCCCTCGACATATTCAGAACAGAGTGTCTGCTCCGTGGGCTGCCAGGGGTCGGCAGAGTGCCAGCATGCCGCCGGCGGGTTGAAGTTGCAGTGGCGTTGACGTGTGCTGGGCTGCTCTCAGCTGAGCGGCTCCTCTGGATAAAGTTCCCTCCTCCATGAGGATACTGCTCTGTCTCAAGGGTGGAGGAAGAAAAGACATAGGAGGCCAGCCTCCTCAGTTGGTTGGGCCGTGGTTGGTGCCTGTCCTCCTCCAACTGCAAACAGATCAACCAGAAAGAGGGAAGTGAGGTTAAAAAAGTTTAAATTAATTATTTATTTTAAAAAAACAACAAGCAAACAATAAATTTCAGATTTTCTTACAGCTACAACCCAACATTGGTTTGACTTCCTGCCCTTTTCTCCTACCCCTCCATGACGTTAGACAGGTTAGACAGGAGAAAGCTGATTGATGCTCACTTCTGTCAAAAGCCCTCAGCTTAAATGTTGTGAGAAAAGGTGCTTGGGGAGAGAAGCTGGTGGAGTGCTGGTGTAAACCTGGCACTCTAAAGTTACAGTTATCAGAAACTATTTAGAAGCTATTAGAAACTTAACTGGACATTTACACCAATTGACTAGCTTTTTGGATCAGACTAGCATCCTGGATTAGACTGGGAAAATGACGATGAAGACACTTTCCCCGACAAAGCACTTAAAAGGACACAAAGGCACCAGCACAAGCGCTGCACATACTGTATCTCACTAGTCTGGTCAGTTTGAGCTTTTGTTTTCTGAATGAAAAATTACCATTGGAGGTACAAAAAGAAACAGGGAACACAAAAAAGAGATGAGTCATCAAGCACACAAAACACAAACACACAATGGAGGGAAAAAGGGAGGAAATATGTTTGAACAGAAGAAAAAGGAAGAGGAAGAACAGAAATTCAGTGAGAGAACAGAGGTAAAGGACTATTCCTAAACTGTGCTTACCCCGAAACATCACTTTATTTCTTCTTGTGTTGTCCCAATGGCACCCTCGCTCTTTTCTTTGTCTCCTCAGATGAGTCAAACTTGACATACTGTGTACTTTTAAAGCGATAGGTTGGGGGCAAAGGCGTCAGTAGTTATGTGGGAGCGGGAAAAAGAATTGACGCAGAAAAGACAATGGCAGTCCTCGATGGTTGGCAGCAGACAAGCTTGCTCTGAGTCTAGAGATGACAATCGTCGCGAAAACAAAGGAAAGTCAAAGAAGAGCTCACTAAAAAGCGCTAAAATTAATTTGTGCATACGAATTTTCCACTGACACGGGCTTAAAAGGTATCCTGTTTCACTGCAGATAAAGTGAAATTTCAGTGATGATGTTGCACGTCCAGCCTGTAAACAGCAGCCACCAAGTATGGAGGACCAAACCTGACCTATTTGTAAATAAATAATGGACAACTCAAATGGTCACAAAATTGTAATTCAACTAAAAAAATCAAACGTAGATTTAAATTAATAGAAAATCACATCCATGAAGAAAATCCTGCTAAGGAAAATGAAAATGATGTGAAAATACAAAGTGAGCTTAATGTGAAATTCAGTGATTCCACATTAGTTTTCCACATAACCGGCTCTTCATACGCAGAATTCAGTTCAGTTTTATCTCTAAGGAGAACCAAGCAATTGTTGTGCTCACCTCCCCACCGCCCAACCCCATCCCCCCACCTCTTCCTCTAGTTCTATAGTGCCATTTCCATAGAAATTATTCTTGAGAAATTCCCAAGCACACAAAAACAAACACACACACACAACTAAGAATCCTGTGTCATGAAAAGTTCTTGGTTTTCAGAGAATGAACCCATTAGATGATACCATGACATTTCTTCTAGCCCCATTCTCAAGACAAATGTACTAAAACGTATTTAATCTATTTATTTATTAAAATGAAGTTTCATTTCTTTTTGGTCCCTAGTTTGGTCCTCCATAACAAAGTGCTGTTTGTTTTTATGTTTTTATTTGTTTACTTTGACTTGGTCAAAACTTAGCATATATAAACTTAGCATAAAAAATAAGGAAATTTTTGTTTGCTCAAGTATTGCTTTATTGTAACAGCGCTTCCTGGCAATGAATATTATTCTGTTAGATAGCATTGGTTAAGCAGCAGAGTTTAGTATTTGGGTTGCACCCATAGAAAACTAGCCAAATCCCCTCTGCCAATGCCAAACAGCTTATTCTGTTATTGAGTCCTGTTTGGTGCTGTTTTATTGTATTGGGTGATTAAGGCTACGTCCACACGTACACGGGTATTTTTGAAAACTGAGATTTTCCGTTTTCGTTTTAAAAAATAATCCCGTCCACACGTAAACGCAGAAATGAAGGAAAACGCTGCTAGGAACATGCCAAAGCAACAGGTGGCGATATATTCCTAACCGTGTAGAAATGTTGGCCAATCAGAAGTCTAGAAGCCTCGGTGGGAAATAGTAAACAAGGATGGGGCATAGAAGCAGAACCGAGTCATATGTGTGGAGGGACAGTAACTGTGTGTGTATATGTAAGCATTTAAACACTGCAGAGAGTAGAATTAACAGTAACAGTATTGTAGAAATTCATTTCACCGAAACAATAACGTGGCGCACAGGTTGACGTAAAAAAAGGCGCACACCTTTGACGCTGCGTTTTCTCAGTTTTTCTCGTCCACACGTAAATGCAAAAACGGAGTTTTCAAAAATATCCACCCTGGCCGGAGTTTTTAAAAATCTCCGTTTTCAGTGACCACGCCGTTTACGTGTGGACGAATTCATTTAACAAACAGGGGCCTCAGCAGCATGTGGAAGAACCATACATAGCCACAACAGCATGGCACCACCTCTTCCTCATGCCGGTCACCAGCTTGGTTGTGGGATGGTATCCAATTCTTCAACCATCATTTGTTGCAAGTAAGCCAGTGTGGTTGTGTTGGTCATTCTGGCACAAACAGCACACCTAAGCATCAAGGTCAGCACTGCAGGTAGGCCATTCAATCCTCTCCACTCCCAAATTCAAGAAGAAGTCTCTGATAAACCCTGCACTGTAGGGACGAGGTGGACTGTGGAGACATGGGTTTGCTACTGGAATCTCATCTCAATAACACCCACCCACACCATCACATTGCCTCAAGCAAAAACTGTTACCCTATGGGTACAGTCATGGCAGGCCTCCTGGTTGACCTATGGGACTGAAGATTGGCTGTGTGCAGTTTGTTCCGGTATAGAACATATAGAAGACAGCCTACAGTTTGTAAGTGCTGACGGGGTAAGAAAACCGTATTCTTGTGGTATCATCTTCTTGGGACACATATTTTGCAGCCTGTCTCTGACGTCCCTTGATATATGAAACTTGCTCTTTCACTTGGAGATGCCAATAAGCCTCACTCCAAAAAGTGGTTGGTTTTGTGGAACACCAGCTTGAAGTTGCCTTATGACATGTGACCTGATCCAAGTAAATCAAACATGGCATGGTAGAGACAGCTGACAGCTTCACAGAGACAGCTGGTAGAAACCAATGACCGCTGCGGACCACTAGGTCCATGCTCACAGACACTGCTAATCAGGCACCAGATTCTTAGTTACTGGGGTACCAGAACCTCAAAACAAGAGTCAATAGCAGAATAAGCTCTTTGGAAGAGACAATTTAGCAAGTTTTTCATGGGTGTAGCCAACATACTTAGCTCTGCTAAACCCGAATTTCATTTTCCTCACGCACTTGGCACCATTTAAAGGGGAAATAAACAGGTAGAGGATTGATTACCAAGAAGCAGTATGATAAAGAAATACTAGAACAAACTCACATTTCCTTACTTTTTGTGCCAAGTTTATAATCATAATGTCGTTGGGATCTTAGGTTTCCATACACTCGTCATGTGCACGAATGTCATGGCAATTTTCTGCTTTTAAAAACATGAAATTCTTAGTAAGAAAAATGAAGAAAATTTAGACTTTTCATTCAAATTTCAAATTTCATGCTGGGTTAAGCAAATAGGACAAGCTGTACCACTAAAATAAAAAATATCAGTACCATTTGTATAAGAAGGTATTTTGATATTAAAAGGGTATTTGAGAAGGTATTGTATAGGCTAATCTAATTATAATTGAGAAAATAGTCTTATAATCAAATCAATCTGAGGCTAAACAGTAACACATGACAGCCAGTCCTGTTTGGGTATCACCAGGAAATGTCGCACAAAAAGATATCAAAGAGATTCAATCGTGTGTCATAGTCAGGGGTTAAAGTGGGTTGTGTTTTCTGTTTTATAAGTTGTTTTTTTTTTGGGGGGGGCACTCAAACGACTACAGGTGTCCATAAGTTGTGGTTGCTGTACTTTAGCATCTAGCTAGCACTACAAAAGAACATAAAGGGGAACAACATTTTTTAAGTGGCAGGTAATTTCAAATATGGCGCGTCTATCAGCTCAACAAAGATTAGCAAACACACAAATTGTTTGTGTGCAGTTTGATGCACAACATGTTGCTAGCTAAAGGTCCAGCTGGAGGCCGCATTTGTAGGCCGATTATATCACAGCCAGGCGACGAAGGCTGATCCCAATTCGAAGGCTGCTCCAAATGCAGCCGACAAATGCGTCCTTCATTTCCCCAGATATGAAGGATGGGTCGGGTGTATCCTTCATGTCCCAAACTATCCCAGAATTTATAGCGCTACTAAGTTTTAATATTACTCTTTCTAGGTCCCAAAATCAACTTTTAAGATATTTTCAGGCAAGAATGTAGCTGTGTAAACTTCAAATATCTGCTCGATTTATCAAGACATCACATATTTGCAAAAGTGCTCTGACGTTTTCGGAGATGCCTGTTACCCACCAGCTCGATAACTGACTGGGAGGTCAAGACTCACTAGAGCCAGCAAGAACACTGGACTCCTGGCACATTGTTTTCAGACCCCTGCGGTCTTTCGCTACTCAGGTTAAACATGATATATAAGTCACTTAGACAACTTAAAAATGTTATTGTAAGGCTTTTTTATTTGTTTCTGAGTAAATTGGTTTGACTGAGATTTAAGTTTTCACACAGCTGAATAAACGTCAAACAGAAAACTGCTTAAACAGAAGTGTGAGATGGCTGAGAATTTACTCCAACGTCCTGTTATACTTTAGATAACAAGGAGAAGATGGCTGAGTTTATTAAACTTCACCGAGACAGCTGGTGATGCAAATCTGAAGGCTAAACCATCCCATTTCACAGCCTCGCACTTCCAGCCTTATTGGTCTTCGAAGGACCCGGGCCTGCGTAGACGGCAAGGGCCAGGTCCTTCAAAGGATGCGGCTTAGGAATTGGGAAACAGCTATTGGGTCTGTACATACCCAATAGCTGTTTATGTTTTTTCATGTTTTTTCATATTGGACAACAATCTGCAAATTTAATTAAAATTTAATAAATTATCATCTTGTCTTTATTTTTAGTTAGCACAAACCTTAAACACTTCAAGCTGTAAGATAATGATAGTTATATAAGAGCAGATGCTGCTGGTGCAATAACCTGTACGTTTTACGTCCAATGGATGCATGATCTGATTAGTCGACTAATCGCAAAAATAATCGGTGACTAGTCGACTATCAAAATAATCGTTTGTGGCAGCCCTAACTATTATTGCAGAGAATGTAAGTTAGCCAGGACCACTCGTGAAACATCTTCTTACATCTGGTTGAATTCAAGTGTATAAATCTGCAAAGAGCAGTTCAGCAGATCACAGTCTCTTCATTAAGAAAATCTATTGGAGCTCTCAACAGAAATTATTGTGAGCTGTGCTTCTTTTCCCCACACTGAACCATCAAAACTGATTTTAGGGTTCCCCCACCCACTGAATCCCACTGTAACCCCTGACTGTACTCATTTCCTGAGTACAAAGAAAGAAAATAGAGCTTGTCTTTTTCTCTGCTCATGTTCTACATAAATAATTCAACCTGACTAAATTATTTGAATTCAAATTCAGACTGAAATAAAGTCTTTATTCCCTGATATAATTTTATTATTACATTAATACATTAATATAGCACAAGGTTCAGTTAGCTTTGCACAGTTGTCCTTCAAAGAGCTACTTTTTACTTCCTTACTTGGAGTACATTTCAGAGCCTGCACTTTTTCACTTTTACTTGAGTAAAGAATTTGAATCACTACTTCAAGAATCTGTACTTCTACTTAAGTACAGAATGTCTGTACTTTTGCCACCTCTGCAGGACACTCACACGACAAAGAAAGGCCTACATTGCCCATCAACAAAACAGTGAAGCAACGGGTTGCAATCAGCTATCAGCACACGCGGCTACAATTAGTGGCTTCTTAGCTAACTATTTTGGACTCAATCTATGAGACATTACAGTGAGCAGAGTGCAACATAAAAATGATCAGACTTTTGAAAAACTTCTCTAACATGACAAAATATATTTTGATTGTGCTTTACATTTGGAAAAGCCTTTTTTTGTTTCACAATTTTTTCTTTTTTTCCCTACACCAAACACGCAAAAATGAAATAATAATATTCAACATACTCAACCATTGCAACAACATTCATCTACATTACAGCTTTCATTCACAAATCTATTGCATTTCACCATGAAGAAAGCACAAGAAAGATGTGTTTTCTTTTTATCACCCTATAACCAGACAAGAACACCATTATTGGTTGCTTCTGCAAAACACACTTTTCAAACGTTATGTCACAAAGCCAGAATTCAGAGATTAGGAAAAGAGCTTGATCATGAAAAATAAACAATCAATTGAAATAATGATAGGGTTACGCAACTAAACATAAAGATTAGGCTATCATAACAGTAAATGCCACCCACACAACACTACAACAACCTTCACACCTTTACTTCCTCCAGTGGGGAATTTTGTCACTGGATGTACAGCTTCAGCTGAAAATGTATTCAATGAGATCAATCTCTGGAAAATCGGCCATTTTTATTCTGGAGTAAATTTCCATCTGTCTACATTCCCCAATCACAATATCACCAGACGTGAGTGTGTGTTTGTGTGAAAAGACATCAATCTGTCTCAAGGACTAGAAAGAGACAAGTCTCACAGCTACACAGTTAAATCTGTGTTTCACGAGTCATAGGCAGTTGTAAAAAACAAACCATCAGTAATATTCTGGGTCAGAATGAAGCTGATTGTGGCAACAGTAATTAGATATCTGAAACAAACTGCAGTTTGTTTAACCATAGTTACTTTACCGTAGTTTACCAATGAACAACAATGCAAAAATGCAAAGAATGACAGACTCCCAATGGAAGTCAGTCTCATAGATTGCGCACAAAATATGGACAAATCTACTGTGACTTTACACAACTCTGCATTTTGAATTTTTGATGTTAGAATTTCAGCTGCTGTCACAAGTGGCCATGTTTGGATAAGATGGTAAATTTTTCAGTTAGCAGCTAATGCTAACAAGGTTGATTTGCCTAGTACAGGTGCACCTCACAGGCAGATACTAATTAGTAAAAGACTAAATAAATACTAGAACTTCACTCAACAAACCTGAGAAAACAACACTCAAAGAAAGGTGGTGGTTTTGAGACTATAATATGATTATTAAACAGAATTTAGCCTACAGAAAAAAAGAGAGAGTATTTCAAATCTTGGCATTCGGTGGGAAGAAATGAACTAAGGCACTTGGTATAGACATCCCCTGTCTGTAAAGCATTTTAAAACGTAGCTGTCTTAATTTGACTCACTCTGTAGCTAAATCCTATCAAAATTACTATTGTTTTGATTTCCCAGGTCTGGTGATTTTTTTGATTTTTTCTGTACCAAGCAATGTATTTTCAGCATTGCTTACAAGTATTTAATTTTAAAAATTGGCTAATTAAAATTTGCTAAAAAAAACAATTAGCTATCTAGCCTAAAGACAAGCTGTGAGCAAGCTATCGGAGTTCAGCTTTACTTTAAGGTCAGCATTTAACCTGCCAGAGGATCTTTTGGATGCTGGTAATTGAACAGAACAACTACTGTACATGTGACTGGTGCTCAAGACAGAGCTGCCTCGAATCTGAAAACAAACTCAGGTGTCTGGTGTCTGTTCCCCTCTTATCACCGTGGTCTTTTTAGGACAAGTCCAGCATGACCCGAAATATTTTGCTCATTATCCAAAAAGTACGTGGACTGTCTGATTCTCTGCAATCTATAGACAGATTCCTGCATTATTGTTCTATTGCACTTGAAGTCTGTAGCAGTCCCATGATTACGATATGAAGGATATAGAGAAGAAGAAGGAAAGCACATATTCCTCGTCTTGATTACTTGTTGTTTGATTAGGCATTTCTTAATTTAACTAGTCTGTTTGTGTGTTAACTTTAGATCATATTTTAGTAAGGCGAACACTGATTGAATTAACTAATTGTGATAAAAAAAAATATATACTCATCAGTATAAGAATAAAGGTTTTGAGATAAGTTTGAAGAAGGTGGATGGATTGATGGATGGATGGACAGATGGACATAGAGATGGATGGGACAGCTGGATGTTCCAAAAATGGTCTGCCTCAACATGCTCTTTCATGTCTACAAACAGAAAATATTAGTGTCCAATTTCTAAATTCAAGTTTCTTGCTTAATTTATCCAGCAGTTTGTGTTTCTCAGCACCACCACAGTCTGACTTAGTGGCCATTGAATGCCTAAGGGCACCTTTACACTTGTAACAAGTGTTTCCATTCCAACACGTGTTTTTTTCCTGCACAACCAACTTATAAATTGGCACCACTTTAAAGACTCTTAAAGTAAATTGTAAATCATCATCACTGATAAAGAGGGAAGAATATAAATTTGCAAAACCTCTGATCATGCTGGATTTGTCTTTTAAGTTGTATGTTGGCAGGCAGATAAATGAGCCGGAGCGTGCACTATGCCTCGATATGTCAGTGTCTGAGCAGTCAGAATCACATACTGACATCAAAGAATAAACCTCTTTTGCAGTCGTCAAGCCCGCTCATTTGTCCGCAAACATGCCATCAAAGAACTAAACTTGTGTTATTGGCTGGCTGGGTCTCTTACCGGTCTCTGAGGTCCAGTGGGCTCAGACTCTCTCCGGCGAGGACGTCCTGATGGCAGAGAATGACAGGGCGACTGTGCTGGGCTACCACCACTTTTCCTTGATGCCTCCTCCTCTGTTAGCGTTAGCATCCCCCGGCTGCTCTCCCGCGTGTGAGTCTTTGGACGAACTACTGGCTCCGCTCCTGCAAAGGAAACCAAAGACAATTCTGCAGTCAAAACCTCCTTGTGTTTACTTTATGGTAAATGGTAAATGGTCTGTATTTGTGTAGCGCTTTAGTTGGTCCTAAGGACCCCAAAGCACTTTACACTACATTCAGTCATTCACCCATTCACACACACACAGGCAATGGCAAGCTACAGTGTAGCCACAGCCACCCTGGGGCACACTGACAGAGGCGAGGCTGCCGGACAGTGGCGCCACCGGGCCCTCTGACCACCACCAGTAGGCAAACATGGGGTGAAGTGTCTTGCCCAAGGACACAACGACCGAGACTGTCGGAGCCGGGGCTCGAACCAGCAACCTTCCGATTACAAGACGAACGCCCAACTCCCTGTTAGTCACTAACAGGCTGCCACAGTCACTTGCAGTTTGCAAGATGCCAACTTGTCTGCAAACATTCACTGAACCATTGAGCGGTAGTGAAAAAGTGTGATGCAAACCAGAAACAGAGAACATTCAATTTCAAAGTAAAAGTTGTGCCTTAAGTTTAAAACGTTTGCTTTGAAGGCAAATGGTCTCAGTTTCTAGTTTGCTTTTATATAATTATGCTTTAATGTATTTTTAAAAAATGAGTTAAAACATCTAGGTATTTAATTTAACTTGAGATTATTGTGCAACCACTGCAAAACTGTCCAGTGTCTTTAAAAAAAGATAACATTAGCGAGCAGTTGAGCAATTTAAGGGTAGCCAGTTAGTCGTAACTTTGTTACAGCGAATGATTCTTCGAGTTATTAATAATAATAATGGATTGCATTTATATAGCGCTTTTTTGGGACCCCTCAAAGCGCTTGGCCCTGGAAGAAGAGGAGCAGGCCAACGAGGAAGAGGAGTTCAAATGAGAGGAGGAAGACGAGCAGGCCAACGAGGAAGAGGAGTTCAAATGAGAGGAGGAAGACGAGCAGGCTAACGAGGAAGAGGAGTTCAAATGAGAGGAGGAAGACGAGCAGGCCAACGAGGAAGAGGAGTTCAAATGAGAGGAGGAAGACGAGCAGGCCAACGAGGAAGAGGAGTTCAAATGAGAGGAGGAAGAGGAGCAGGCTAACGAGGAAGAGGAGTTCAAATGAGAGGAGGAAGAGGAGCAGGCCAACGAGGAAGAGGAGTTCAAATGAGAGGAGGAAGACGAGCAGGCCAACGAGGAAGAGGAGTTCAAATGAGAGGAGGAAGACGAGCAGGCCAACGAGGAAGAGGAGGAGGCCAACATGGGAGAGGAGAAGGTCCAGGAGGGAGAGCAAGACAACCTCGCACCATCATTACGGACTAGATGCGAGCAACAGTCATTGACCATGGCATGACAATGTCTGAAGCAGAACTAAGAGTCCGTCCAAACCTGAGTAGGTTCACCGTGGCCACCATTATCAGGGCATTCAGACAACACAACAGGTATTGTACTCGATTGCTTTCTTTGTCACAATACAGTTTTACAAACCTGTGAAAGTAGTCTAGTGGTTTCAAATCAGTTGTGACTGTATTGTAACACATGTCAATTGACAACACATGTTTCTTTCTTTAGAGTTGAAAGAATGCCACATAGAGGTGGGAGGGTTGCCATATTTGCAGCGGAACAAGAAACCCTCATTGTGGATATGGTTCGTGGGAACAACCTCATCAGACTCCGGGAGATCAGAGACAAAGTCATTGCCGATAATGTCAACTTTGAGAGCATTGACGAGACAATGTTCGGAGGGGCTTGCTGTCCTTGGGTCTTACAACACCCAACGTCTCCTCACCTTCCTAGAGGAGCTAAAAGACATCCTCCTGGACCGCCAACAACACCATCCTGGGCCCGCACATCACATTTATGTGATCATTTGGGACAATGTCCGCTTCCACAGAACAAACCAAATCAGAGAGTGATTCACCACCAACAGTGACCACTTTTTAAATGTCTACAATGTTTAAAATGTTAACATTTTTGAAAGCTTCAAGCTGCTCTTTTGGTGTGAATGTTTGAGTTTTGCAGTGGGAAGGTGTGGTTGTGTTTATGTAGCTTTAGAAAAGGGTGTTGTGTTTAGACATTGGGGAACATGGTGGAAACGTTTGTGAAATGTGTTTTAGCATTTGAGAGAAACTGTAATACAATATTTCCCCAAAAGGAATGGCTCTGACTTTCAGGGTGGTATTATGTCACAGACAACAACCCAATTAGATGTTTCATAATTTCCATCAAAACACTTGTTTTATTTGTTGAATTCCCTCATTCTGCCTCTATTTGATAGATTTAGCACTTTAATTAGTCTGGTTTTCATTTTTGTTTTCCTAATAATTCACTAGGTTATTTTTTTTTATTAATGACTGTTGATAAAATGGAGACTTGCTTCCAATCCACTTAGAATTCACCACTTTTAAAGAGACCTATTTTGTCAATAGAACAGGGCTCCTATCCTATCAGCTCCTAGGTAACAACCAAACTTATGGAAGATGGCACCAAAGCTAAGGTTTCAGATTAACACTAGCACTGAAACATTTCAAATAGTGCCCTGCTCTGATGAACCAACCATTTTTATTATATTTATCCTGTTCATTTCAGTTTTATGACTAAAAAGCTTCTTTTTATCTCCTACCTCCAGCCCTGAGTCGCCTCCTCTCCTCCTGTTCCTCCAGAGGGCGTAGCTCCTCAGGCTCCTCGTCAGTAGTTCCTGACGTGGTTGGAAGAAAGTCTCGCAGCTCTGCCTCTTTGTCAATGATCACCCACTCTTTGCTATCAAAGTCTTCCTCCTCTGCCAGCGGTACAGAACGAATAAAGGCGTTGCTGTGGGCCTCCTGGTCGACGGATGCCACGGACACTTCCTGACGGCCACTGACCTGACGATCTCCACGGCAGCCGGGGTCAACAGACAGCATCTGAGCCGGCTGGGAGGAGTAGACGTGACGAGATGGAGAACCGAGGATGTCCATCCTAGACCTGGTGGACACACAAACAAATGTGTACAAAATAGAAGGATATGGGACTATGACTCTTCTACAGCTTAACAACCTGGTAAAAATACTTTTTCAACTTTTTGTTTCATTATTCAGTTCAATTTAAAGCTCAGGTTTAAACTTCTTAAGGGTAAAACGAAGTCAATTTTAAATATAGCCCAGACTAGTTGATTTTTCAAAGGAAACATTAAGTCTCGGTTCACCACCGATCCATATCATATAAAACATATGATATACAGAATGTGAAGTCCATTACAAACCTCGGTCAGTTCAGACACGTCCAAGTCAAGTCATGGTAACAGAAACTTTGAAGCCAAGTTTCACATTAAAAAGATTCGGTCTTTGGAGTGTATCCAAATGAATTCTCAACAATCAAAATCAAGCAAAATCTCAGAGCCAAATCCAAGTCATTCAAATCTAGTTGAACCTCTTTTGTACATTTCTGATTTATGTGGATTCAAAAAGTTGAGATCAAATTCTTTTAGAGCAAAGGCCTCATAATTAATTAATTCTAATCTTTGGTGTGATTTTATTTTTCAATAGGCAGGTTGAGTTTGGCTTATGTTTATTTTTTAAACTGGAAAATGTTTTCATATTTGTTGTTTGTTACCAAAAGTAACATGAAACGCTGTCTCTTCACCTAAAACCACCTTTGTTGTTTTCTATACTTTACTGTCACCTCTGTCCATAGGCGTCAGCCCGGCCCTCAGCTGCAGAAAGACGATCAGATTCTGGGCTGTTGACCCGCCGATATCGTAAGGACCGACCCTGTCCTGTTGGGGACTCGGGTCCTACACCTCGTACAGGAGACACTGGACAGGCCCCTCGAATTGCTTCCTCTTCCTGAGCCCCCTGAGGAATGATAAAAAAGTGAGCAACCATTTAAACACTCTCGAAGGCAACTCTAAAACGACTTCCTTAAGTCAACATTGTCTTGATGCATGGTCAATCATCCAGGTAAGGAAATGGGTGAGCGAGTTTGGATAAGTGACAAAATGTTTCTCCCACTGAAAATGCTACGTCCAGATGAACAGAATCAACTTTCTGGAATTAAGTCAGAAGCATAAATAACAGCAACCCTAAGCCTAAAAGCTAACGTGATGTTTTGGAGACAAGCAAAAGAAACGTTTTTTGGAGATAAAACTAATACATTTTGATACCAGTGATTCTTTTTTTTTGTACAAGACTTCAAAACTTGCAAGAAGAAAAAATAAGAAAAAAGAAAAATGACATTTTCTGATAGTATATGGGTAGAGTTAAGGGCAGTCACTGATAGTGACTTGGCAGAAGGTTCATGTGAACCAAAATGTCTTAAGACTAAACAACTAACACATTTTAGAATCATCTAAAAGGCTGTAATGACAAAAATATTTTCAGGCAATCCACTTTTTGTTTTTATCAACTAATAATTGCATAAGAATGTTGCTTATGTTTCTAATGAAAAAAGTCCATGTGAAATCTCAGGGATTTCCACAGGACTTCATGCAGTCCTATTAAAAAGTACACTCCCTGATTCAGTAGCAGGTAGAACTACCTTTAGCAGCAATAACTCAAAGTAATTGTTTTCTCTATAGCTTAATCAGTCTCTCAAATTGTCCAGCCATACATCCATTTTCTTCTGCTACCCATGGGCAGAGAAACCTAGACCCCCTCCTCTAGGTTATCCAGGGATACACTGAGGTGTTTCCAGGCAAGACGAGAGAGCTAACCTTGATTATTCACAGTCATTCTGCTGTAGATAATGATCCCAAGCTAGTGTGCTTGGGATCATTATCTGTTGTATGATCCCATTTGGACCAAGTTAAAAAAAAGCCCAAATCATCACCACTCTGCTTGACAGTCAGTGTTTGTACTGACATGCTGTGTTATGGCCCAACCTCCACTTTGGTCATGTCTATCCAATGGACAATGTTCTAGAAGGCTTGTGGTTTGACACAGTTTAGCAAATATAAACTGTGCTACCATTTTTATTTTTCAAGGTTTTCCCCTCCTGTAAATTCTTCCAAACAAGCCACATTTTAAGTCTCCTAATTGTAGTACCTCCTTAGCATGCTAACTAAGGCCTCTAGAGTCTGATTCTGGGGTCGATTTAATGGGACTGTGGCATTACCAAAACCTATAACTGATGGTTCATACCTTGGTTAGGCTGATCCTGAGTCTATTGCGGTTAAAGTCTGTGTCATCCCAGCCTTCTCCAGTCTCTCCAGGATGCTGGACACCGGTTTCCCCAGGGGGTCGGCTCGGTGGAGGTGGAGGAGCATTTTCCTGATCACTGAGATGCTCGTCTTGAACATCGGTGTTCTCCCTCTGTAGGTCTCCAGGAACTGGAGTCACAATGGCTCTATGGACACAGAATATAGCAAATCTTTACATAGATGCTGTTATTTCAGAAATACTTTTGCAATTTACAAAACTTTTTTGTTATGGTATATTAACCAAATTATTTCTAATACAGTCTGCATAGCTTTACAAATCAAAGAAAAATGGCAAGTGGCTGTTAGAGAAACTTCCCTTTTTGGCACTTCTATTTCAGACTTATTTTACAGGAGGTTGCAGCTTGTTCTTACCCCACCATGGCTGCAGTAGGTCGGGTGTTGTGCTGTGGTTGGGTGGAGGCACTGGTTGACAGCGTGACATCACTTCCTCCCTTTTCCCAATCAAAGGGTTCATTCTCTGTAATGATTCGCTCCTTCATACTGTTCTCAAACACTGACATCAGCAGCTGGAAAAAATACACAAATTTATGAATGTGAATCAAAGTCTCAATATTAGACTGCTCCTCTGAACTTTTATTATATCTACCTGGTAATCTGGTTTAGTGTAGTAGTCCAGGGCCAGGACATGGTCCAGAAAGATTTTAAACTCTGAAGGCATGTGTTTGAGCAGCAGCTGATGGTCATAACGCTCTTTAATTTGACCAACTTGTTCCTAAACAGAAAAAAAGACAACAATATATATACATATATACATCCATCCATCTTCATCCGCTTTATCCGAGGCCGGGTTGCGGGGGCAGCAGCCTAAGCAAAGAGGCCCAGACCTCCCTCTCCCCAGCCACCTCCTCCAGCTTATCCGGGGGAACACCAAGGCGTTCCCAGGCCAGCCGAGAGATATAATCTCTCCAGCGTGTCCTGGGTCTGCCCCGGGGCCTCACCCAGGAGGCGCCCATGAGGCATCCTTGTCAGATGCCCGAACCACCTCAGCTGGCTCCTTTCGATGTGGAGCAGCAGCGGCTCTACTCTGAGCCCCTCCCGGATGGCCGAACCTCTCACCCAATCTCTAAGGGAGAGGCCAGCCAAACTTTGGAGAAAGCTCATTTCTGCCGCTTGTACATATATATAAAAAAAAAAAAACACCCAGCACGCCCCTGCGGGCGGTTTATCCTTCAAGCTCGGGTCCTCTACCAGAGGCCTGGGAGCTTGAGGGTCCTGCGCAGTATCTTAGCTGTTCCCAGGACTGCGCTCTTCTGGACAGAGATCTCCGATGTTATTCCCGGGATCTGCTGGAGCCACTCGCCTAGCTTGGGAGTCACCGCACCTAGTGCTCCGATTACCACGGGGACCACCGTTACCTTCACCCTCCACATCCTCTCGAGCTCTTCTCTGAGCCCTTGGTATTTCTCCAGCTTCTCGTGTTCCTTCTTCCTGATATTGCTGTCATTCGGAACCGCTACATCGATCACTACGGCCGTCTTCTTCTGTTTGTCTACCACCACTATGTCCGGTTGGTTAGCCACCACCATTTTGTCCGTCTGTATCTGGAAGTCCCACAGGATCTTAGCTCGGTCATTCTCCACCACCCTTGGGGGCATCTCCCATTTTGACCTCGGGACTTCTAGGTTATACTCGGCACAGATGTTCCTGTACACTATGCCGGCCACTTGGTTATGGCGTTCCATGTATGCCTTGCCTGCTAGCATCTTGCACCCTGCTGTTATGTGCTGGATTGTCTCTGGGGCATCTTTACACAGCCTGCACCTGGGGTCTTGCCTGGTGTGATAGACCCCAGCCTCTATGGATCTTGTACTCAGAGCTTGTTCTTGTGCTGCCATGATTAGTGCCTCTGTGCTGTCTTTCAGTCCAGCTTTGTCCAGCCACTGGTAGGATTTCTGGATATCAGCCACCTCCTCTATCTGCCGGTGGTACATACCGTGCAGGGCCCTGTCCTTCCATGATGGTTCCTCGTCTCCCTCCTCTTTCTTGGGTTTCTGCTGCCTGAGGTATTCACTGAGCACTCGGTCGGTTGGGGCCATCTTCCCAATGTATTCTTGGATGTTCCTTGTCTCATCCTGGACTGTGGTGCTGACACTCACCAGTCCCCGGCCCCCTTCCTTCCGCTTAGCGTACAGCCTCAGGGTGCTGGACTTGGGGTGAAACCCTCCATGCATGGTCAGGAGCTTTCTTGTCTTTATGTCAGTGGCTTCTATCTCCTCCTTTGGCCAGCCTATTACCCCAGCAGGGTACCTGATCACGGGCAGGGCGTATGTGTTGATTGCCCGGATCTTGTTCTTACCATTCAGCTGACTCCTCAGGACTTGCCTGACCCTCTGCAGGTACTTGGTGGTTGCAGCCTTTCTAGCGGCCTCTTCATGGTTCCCATTTGCCTGCGGGATCCCCAGGTACTTGTAACTGTCCTCTATGTCTGCAATGTTGCCTTCTGGTAGTTCAATCCCCTCAGTTCTGACTACCTTCCCTCTCTTTGTTACCATCCGACTACACTTCTCCAGTCCGAACGACATTCCAATGTCATTGCTGTATAGCCTGGTAGTGTGGATCAGTGAATCGATGTCTCGTTCACTCTTGGCATACAGCTTGATGTCATCCATGTACAGGAGGTGGCTGACAACTGCTCCGTTCCGTAGTCGGTATCCGTAGCCAGTCTTGTTAATGATCTCACTGAGGGGGTTCAGGCCTATGCAGAACAGCAGTGGGGACAGAGCATCTCCTTGGTAGATCCCGCACTTGATGGTAACTTGTGCTATGGGCTTGGAGTTGGCCTCTAGTGTTGTACGCCACATCCCCATTGAGTTCCTGATGAAGGCTCTTAGGGTCCCATTGATCTTGTACAATTCTAGGCATTCCAGTATCCAGCTGTGGGGCATCGAGTCATAGGCCTTCTTGTAATCAATCCAGGCAGTGCACAGGTTGGTCAGTCTGGTCTTGCAGTCTCGGCTGATTGTTCTGTCTACCAGTAGCTGGTGTTTTGCACCTCTGGTATTCTTGCCAATTCCTTTCTGTGTCCCACTCATGTATTGACCCATGTGCCTGTTCATCTTAGCCGATATGATGCCTGACAGGAGCTTCCATGTAGTACTGAGGCAGGTTATTGGTCGGTAGTTGGAGGGGACCGGTCCCTTCTTGGGGTCCTTGGGGATCAGGACCGTCCGGCCTTCAGTTAGCCATTCCGGGTGTCTCTCGTTAACTAGCAGCTGGTTCATTTGTGCTGCCAGACGCTCGTGGAGTGCAGTCAGCTTCTTCAGCCAGTAGGCGTGAACCATGTCGGGCCCTGGTGCTGTCCAACTCTTCATACTGGAGACCCTTTCTTGGATATCTGCCACTGTGATGGTTACTGGACCCTGTTCAGGGAGGTCGCTGTGGTCTGCCCTCAGATCCACTAGCCACTGAGCATTGCCGTTATGGGTTGCATCCTTCTCCCATATGCTCTTCCAGTATTGCTTCGTCTCCAGCCTTGGTGGTGCTGTTCTCTTATTGTTCCCTTGCCACTGAGAGTACACCTTTGCTGGTTCTGTGGAGAACAGCTGGTTTATTCTCCTGCCTTCTATCTCTCTGGTGTACCTCCTCAAGCGGCTGGCCAAGGCTGTGAGTCTTTGCTTGGCAGTTTCCAAGGCCTCAGGTATGGACAGCTTGCTGTATTTCTTAGGCACCTTATTTGTCGCACCTTTCTGCAACTCTGTTAGTTGGCTAACCTCCCTCCGTGCTACTTTGATCTTGCCCTCTAGCCTCCTTCTCCATGGAGGGTACTGCCCCTTGTGGCTGTTCAACTTGTAGCCAAGCATCTCACTGATCACTCAGGCAGCAGAAACCCAAGAAAGAGGAGGGAGACGAGGAACCATCATGGAAGGACAGGCCCCTGCACGGTATGTACCACCGGCAGATAGAGGAGGTGGCTGATATCCAGAAATCCTACCAGTGGCTGGACAAAGCTGGACTGAAAGACAGCACAGAGGCACTAATCATGGCAGCACAAGAACAAGCTCTGAGTACAAGATCCATAGAGGCTGGGGTCTATCACACCAGGCAAGACCCCAGGTGCAGGCTGTGTAAAGATGCCCCAGAGACAATCCAGCACATAACAGCAGGGTGCAAGATGCTAGCAGGCAAGGCATACATGGAACGCCATAACCAAGTGGCCGGCATAGTGTACAGGAACATCTGTGCCGAGTATAACCTAGAAGTCCCGAGGTCAAAATGGGAGGAGCTAAGATCCTGTGGGACTTCCAGATACAGACGGACAAAATGGTGGTGGCTAACCAACCGGACATAGTGGTGGTAGACAAACAGAAGAAGACGGCCGTAGTGATCGATGTAGCGGTTCCGAATGACAGCAATATCAGGAAGAAGGAACACGAGAAGCTGGAGAAATACCAAGGGCTCAGAGAAGAGCTCGAGAGGATGTGGAGGGTGAAGGTAACGGTGGTCCCCGTGGTAATCGGAGCACTAGGTGCGGTGACTCCCAAGCTAGGCGAGTGGCTCCAGCAGATCCCGGGAATAACATCGGAGATCTCTGTCCAGAAGAGCGCAGTCCTGGGAACAGCTAAGATACTGCGCAGGACCCTCAAGCTCCCAGGCCTCTGGTAGAGGACCCGAGCTTGAAGGATAAACCACCCGCAGGGGCGTGCTGGGTGTATATATATATATATATAAACAAACAACACCCAGCACGCCCCTGCGGGCGGTTTATCCTTCAAGCTCGGGTCCTCTACCAGAGGCCTGGGAGCTTGAGGGTCCTGCGCAGTATCTTAGCTGTTCCCAGGACTGCGCTCTTCTGGACAGAGATCTCCGATGTTGTTCCCGGGATCTGCTGGAGCCACTCGCCTAGCTTGGGAGTCACCGCACCTAGTGCTCCGATTACCACGGGGACCACCATTACCTTCACCCTCCACATCCTCTCGAGCTCTTCTCTGAGCCCTTGGTATTTCTCCAGCTTCTCGTGTTCCTTCTTCCTGATATTGCTGTCATTCGGAACCGCTACATCGATCACTACGGCCGTCTTCTTCTGTTTGTCTACCACCACTATGTCCGGTTGGTTAGCCACCACCATTTTGTCCGTCTGTATCTGGAAGTCCCACAGGATCTTAGCTCGGTCATTCTTCACCACCCTTGGGGGCATCTCCCATTTTGACCTCGGGACTTCCAGGTTATACTCGGCACAGATGTTCCTGTACACTATGCCGGCCACTTGGTTATGGCGTTCCATGTATGCCTTGCCTGCTAGCATCTTGCACCCTGCTGTTATGTGCTGGATTGTCTCTGGGGCATCTTTACACAGCCTGCACCTGGGGTCTTGCCTGGTGTGATAGACCCCAGCCTCGGAGCTTGTTCTTGTGCTGCCATGATTAGTGCCTCTGTGCTGTCTTTCAGTCCAGCTTTGTCCAGCCACTGGTAGGATTTCTGGATATCAGCCACCTCCTCTATCTGCCGGTGGTACATACCGTGCAGGGGCCTGTCCTTCCATGATGGTTCCTCGTTTCCCTCCTCTTTCTTGGGTTTCTGCTGCCTGAGGTATTCACTGAGCACTCGGTCAGTTGGGGCCATCTTCCCATTGTCTCATCCTGGACTGTGGTGCTGACACTCACCAGTCCCCGGCCCCCTTCCTTGCGCTTAGCGTACAGCCTCAGGGTGCTGGACTTGGGGTGAAACCCTCCATGCATGGTAAGGAGCTTTCTTGTCTTTATGTCAGTGGCTTCTATCTCCTCCTTTGGCCAGCCTATTACCCCAGCAGGGTACCTGATCACGGGCAGGGCGTACGTGTTGATGGCCCGGATCTTGTTCTTACCATTCAGCTGACTCCTCAGGACTTGCCTGACCCTCTGCAGGTACTTGGTGGTTGCAGCCTTTCTAGCGGCCTCTTCATGGTTCCCATTTGCCTGCGGGATCCCCAGGTACTTGTAACTGTCCTCTATGTCTGCAATGTTGCAGACATAGAGGAATATATATATATATATATATATATATATATATATATATATATATATATATATATATATACATTGATCAAAACAGATGGATACAAAGGCTATCTCATCTCATAAAAACTAGAAACAAGAAACCTTCTGACCTTATCCTTGATCTTTCTCCAAGGCAGCTGCCCAACAGCAAACTCCACCAGCATGTAAAACAATGACCAAAGGTCATCATGGCGACCCATTTCCTGGAGGAGCACAACAGGAAGACATTGTTAGCATAACATTCTAAACAGAATGTTCACATTCTGACTTGTGTCATTAAAATCGCTAATTAAGACGGTGTTGTGGGGTGACAGGTAATCTAATGGAATATTTATTGCATTAAGGTTAGGTGTTTCAGTATCAAATCAGACTAGCTTGAGTTGCATTTATCTTTCACAAGTATGAAGCAACTTTTGTAAACAAAATCTGCACATTGGCTGTGTGTTCAGGAGCATAATCATTAAAACTGCAAAAAGGCAAAATTCCTACAAAAATATAAATATAGAACAACGATGGCAATTTGATCTGTATATTTGTTATATTTGTTTATCAATAAAAAGGAGCAGAATGATCTGTCTCATGCACTTGAACTGAGAGCTCTGGGCTAGGGAGTACCAAGGTCCTCTACCACAGTGTGTTCTTCAGTAGATGGTAGAGTGGTAACTTCTACCTCACAAATCCATGTTGCTTCTCCCAGCCTCTTGCACCATTTCTAGGTACAAGAGGCTCACCACCAACTCTGCAGCCAACTCAGAGGTTATACTTTAAAGACAAACAAACAGTACTGACCTTGTTTTTGTGAGCATTGACTGAAGCGTAGCGGACGGTCCCTCTAAAACCTGCCACAGTTCTTGGCTAAAAAGAGGATGCAAAAAAGTCAGCAGTTGCAACAACATGCATCCAGTTCACATCCAGTTACACTAATATGAAAAAGATTGGGAATCTCTCTTATTTTTTTTTTTTGAATTTGTGTTTATCATTGGGTGATTGGCTTCCTTTTAATATATGTCATTCCTTATGGAAAAAGTAGTGATTCAGCAATAACATAAAGTTTATTGGATTAACATACAATATGCATCATAACAAAATTAGACAGATGCATAAATTTGGGCACCCCAATAGACATATATCAACACATAGCATACCCTATGTGTTGGCATGAAAATAAACTGTAAGTATTGTGACAAAATAAATCATTAAAAACATGTAACTTGTAAACAAAACGATCAAGTGGATATATAGCATCAAACATTCAACCCAGTGTCAACATAACTCTGTAGTACAGGAGCTTTAGAAAGAAACAGATGCAATCCTGTTTAACATCAATGTGATCGTTATACACGTGTTTCTGACATCAAAAGAAAAATAAGCAAAATAAGACACAAAGACACCAGCAGACGAACACACTGCATCAGAGAGATCTGCACACGCAAGTATCAATTTACATAATTCCACTTTAATATTATTCAAATTTGTTTTTTGGGCTGTTTTTTATGACCTATTCTTAATAGTAGTGTTAAAATCTGGTTATGCATTTGGATATTATATGTAGATTGCGTAATGCCTTTATCTATGTATATATGTTTATATAAATAACTATATGAGATAAAAAATACATTTTTAAAAAGACACAATTAACTTTTATTCATTTTTATGACTCAACTTTGAGTCTTTAGATTTACATCAATTAATAAATTGCTTTATGTACTTTTCTATCTATACATTTATTGGACAGTTAGTCTAAAGGCACACTGAATTTGTTGTGTAAAACAACATGAAATTCCAAATTTTACGGATCTTCCCATGTAACCCATATACACACCAAACGTGCGTATATGCGTGCGTAAAATTCATCCTCAAAAACAGACAGAAAAAAATGAAGTTGTGATGAAGGGATAACGAACTGGTCCTGATGTTCCTAAACGAGAAAAGGAACAAACTGATATTCTGGGTTCATCCAGTTCCCACAAGAGGGCGGCTGCTAGAGAATATTATGGTTTGATCCCAGAATTGGAGCTGCATTCGTACATATTTCAGGATGTCAGAGAGGCAGTTTGAAGTCTTTTTAGCAGATTTGGGAACACAATTGTATCATTTTACTATTACCATATCCTTGTATACTCAGTAAAGGTGCAAGATTTGTGCTATTAGTGCACTTGTTGCCAAATACAGTGATCTTAGTCAGATCTATTCATTGGTATCCCAAAAAATTGGAAAAATCGATTTGGTTCGAAAAAATAAATGCCACAAATTTGTGTTGGTGGTGTTAATGAGTAAGAATACTTGACTTGGTGAGCCTGAAAAATATTCTTGACACATTCAATTTTTGAGATTTCAGACATCCGCTGTGAAAGGGCCTTTAGTCTCACCATAAAAAAGTACTTGCTTCTGCCACACAGAAGCAAGACACCTACTAGCCGATAACTTAATACAGTGACATGAAAAAGCAATTAATTAGAAGGATAACAGAAATAAATGCAAAATGCAGTTTCTAAATTAAGGTGTTTATTGTTAAGAGTCAAAAAAATCCAAACCTACACTACAGGACGAAAGTTTAAGAACACACAAGTTTTTCCAATTTTTTATTGAAAACTATGCAGTGTATTGGCCCGTTGCACTCTGAAATGAAAGCATAGTACAAATAAGCAATTGGAGTTAAAAAAGAAATCATGGAATCAATTTATAGACCAAAATATATTCTAAACTTTGACTCATCAAAGCAGCCACCTTTGGCAGCTATAACAGCTGAACACACCCGTGGCATTCTTTCTACAATAGAAATCAAATATTCTTCAGAAAGTTGTTCCCATATCTGTTGCAGAAGTTCCCATAAATGTGGACCTTGTCTGTTGCTTTGCTTTCACTCTTCCATCCAGTTCATCCCAAACCAGCTCGATGGGGTTCAAATCTGGAGACTGTGCTGCCACTTCATGTTTTCAAGCTCACCATCATGTTATTTCTTCCTGAGGTAGTTCTGGTATGGCTTGGACTTATGTTTTGGGTCATTATCTTGCTGTAGGATGAACCCCTGACCAACTAGGTGCATACCAGAGGGTACTGCATGGCGCTGCAGAATGCTGCGGTAGCTGTTTTGGTTCAGGGTGCTGACCCTGGATCCAGCAAAACAGCCCCAGATCATCACACTTCCTCCTTCCTTCATTTGGCAGTTGATGCCACACACTGTGGAACCATCCTCACGCTTACTCGACGGTGTACAAAGATCCTGAATGATGAATCAAAGATTTCAAATTTTGATTTATCCCTCCATAATACTTTCTTCCAGTCTTCAGTAGTCCAATGGCGGTGTCCAGGCATGTCCCTTTGTTTTATTCTCACGTCTTAGCAATGGCTCTCTTGCTGCAACTCATCCTGTCAAACCTACAGCTTGAAGTCTTATTTTCACAGTTGAAACTGAGACTTGCTTATACGACCACTATTAAGCTGTGCTCAAAGCTGTTGTCCTGCGAGCCACCTATCAAACAAGCTGTCCTCTGAATCAGTTGTGTCTTTGGGTCTGTCAGACCTCTTGCTGTCAGTTTGTTTCTGAGTGCCTTTGGATGATGAAGGAAACTGTACTCACTGACACCTTGACTTTATTTGCAATTTCTCTGTAGAAAAGACATACTCTTTTAAGTGCTATGATGGTCTGTCTCTCTTCCATTGTTAATTTTCTTTTTCTTGACATCTTTGTGGCAACACACTACTTTTTGCCGTACAATATTGTTCAACTAAAGCTCACAAGGGTATGGTACCACAGTGTGTTCCACCACTGCTTTTATACAGACAGAGGGGGTTGTAAGTAATCTAGAAAAATTACAACACCTGTAGGAATTAGTAGCACCAGCTTTTAAGGCTTGATCAACCTCCATTGCTGCGGAACAGCTTTAAATTGTTAACCCATTTTGTGTTCCCTGAAAAGGGCCTTTTTGTATAATTCTGAAATGTCAGAATAAAAATCTATATCACATCTTTGGAAAGCTAAGTTGAGTTGTTCTAGACATACTGAGCCCTGATTACTGCCACACCTGTTCTCAATCAAGAAATCAATTTAAAAAGGACCTGCCTGATAAAGTGGAGTAGACCAAAAGCTCCCCAAAAGCCAGACATCATGCCATAATCCAAAAAAATTCAGGAACAAATGAGAAACAAAGTAACTGAGAGCTCTCAGCCCAGAAAAGGTTTTAAAGCCATTTCTAAAGCTGTGGGACTCCAACCAAACACAGTCAGGGCCATTATCCACAAATGGCAAAAACACAGACCAGTGGTGAACCTTCCCAGGAGTATACAGCCAACCTAAATTACCCCAGAAGCGCAGTGACAACTCATCCAAGAGGTCACAAAAGATCCCAGAACAACATCCAAAGAACTAAAGGCCTCGCTTGCCTCAGTTAAGGTCAGCGTCCATGACTCCACCATAAGAAAGACACTGGGCAGAAATGGCCTTTGTGGCCATTTGAGTTCCAAGACGAAAACCACTGCTAAGCAAAAGGAACACAAAGGCTTGTCTCAGTTTTGCCAGAAAACATGTTGATGATCCCTAAGACTTTTGGGAATATACTCTGTGGACTGATATGACAAATATCTGGCATAAAAGTAATGTAGCATTTCAGAAAAGGAACATCATACCGATAGTAAAATATGGTGGTGATGGTCTGAGGATGTTTTGCTTCCTCAGGATCTGGAAGACTTGCTGTGATAAATGGAAACATTAATTCTGCTGTCTACTAAAATATCCTGAAGGGCAATGTCTGGTCATCTGTTTGTAACCTCAAGGTGAAGCGCACTTGGGTTCTGCCTGCGGGACAATGATCCAAAGCAAACCAGCCAAAACACAAAAGCTTAAGAAAAACAAAATGAAGACTTTGGAATGGCCTAGTCATGACCTCCAGGTAAGATGCTGTGGCATGACCTTAAAAAGGTGGTTCATAGTCGAAAACCCTCCAGTGTGGCTGGAATACAACAGTTGTGCAAAGATGAGTGGGACAGAATTCCTCCACAGTGCTGTAAAAGACTTGATGCCAGTTATCACAATTGCTCGTTGCAGTTGTTGCTGCTAAGAGCAGCCCAACCAAGTTTTCAAGCAGGGCCATTTAGGTTTAGATTTTTTCCCCCTAATAATAAACACCTTCATTTAGATACTGCATTTTATGTTTACTGATGTTATCGTTGTCTTATATATTTTTTTGTTGACGATCTGAAACATTTAAGTGTGACAAAAAGAAGAAAACAGGAAAGGGGCAAACACCTTTTTCACACCACTGTACTTGACAGGTGGATAAAAGTCCATTTAACATTTAAAAATTCAATACAGTGACCATTTTCAAGTTACTTGTTAACAAAAACATAAAGTGAACTACACTCTTTTTTTATGAATGTCTAAGTTTTAAATTATACACATTTAAATAAGTAGAAGTCAACTGTAGAAGTCTGAAACTACCCTGACATTTTTGTTAGCAATTTGCAGAAAGGGACATAGGATTTAGTAGTTCACGTTGTACTATGTGTTGTATTATCAGTTGTTTCAGTCACAACTCCTGGATGGGCCCATTATACTCCTCACTGACTCAATTGTCATCTATGGCAGTCACAAATTTTCTTGGTTTTTTATTTCTCATGATCTAGAACAGGTTGTTTTCTACTCAGAAGATGGAACTCCTGCTGTCTATATGTCAAAGTGTCCTTGGGGAAGATATTGAACCCTCAAATATCACTGACGAGCCCATCAAAGTTTGCATGTATGTGCAAAAATTTGTTATCTACATAAAATCTACATGATATTTTCTCTTTTAATAATGTCCTACCTTACATGGGAGGGAAACTCATGGATAAATACAAGTAGAAATACACAAATTAAAATACCCATAAAAACAGAAATTTCATGATGGCTTCATGACCTACATAAATTTGAAAAAACAATTTATATTGTGTCCTTTTTTAGTTTATAGAACTGACTTACCGTATACTTAGGTTTTTGTCCACCATCTAGGGTTTTTTTTCCCGGACAAAAATCAAATCTGAATTTCACTTTCAAGTACAAGTTGTATAATTTAGTGCCTAAATTCTCTGTGCTGCCAGACCATTTTCTGATAGGGCTTCTAGCACATTCACAGTTCATTACAGTTATTGTAACGATCATGATTATTTTTATATGTGGATTTTAGAAAACTCTTAGTAGACATTATGTCATGTTTGCTCCTTTTCTTTTTTAATTCAGCTTTCACTTTGGTGCGTAGCTTTCGATGTGGCTGTGACCCATCTGTCACTATAGAAACCACTCACATCCCTGGGTAACCATGGAGATGATGGAGAAACAGGAGGCATGCACGTCAAAATCATAAATCCAAAGGAACTGTAAGAAAGACAAACACAACACTGAAACATAAAAAAGGTGAACATAAATCACATTGAACTGATAAGAAGAAAACAAGAAAAAAATCAGAACATAAATCTTTGATAAAAAAAACTGATGGCAGGTGATCAGTAGAGAGTGAACATCATACAAAATTTCACAGTAAAGAGTGACCTGATCCACAAGCAGCTGGACAGGTTGCCTCACTGGACAACCGGTTCATTCTACAGAGGACTTCACTCAACATACTTTAGTTTCCAAATACCGCAAGTGAAAAATTTTGTCACTACGTAGCAACCTCAACAGTCAAGATGAAAAAATAACGCTTGTGCTGATACGTGCAAATTGTAAGAACAGATTCAGGCTGCTGTTTGTATCTGCTGAGCATGTGTTTCATCAGGATATGTTCACTTTCAGATCAAGTGTCAAATTTTTGAAAATTAATGTATGGTAGGTCTGGCTAAAAAAGATGTGATGACAACTTTCTGCTAACAGTCCCACAATGAGTGTTGGACACACAAGAGCTGTTGCAAACAATAATGACACTTTTGAGAAATTACTGAGTGTACTTCATACACTGCATTTGTAAGTAGGTGAAGTCTCAGCTAAGTGTTTTTTGTTGTTGTCTTCTGGGTGTTATGAAACCAGATAGGAGGGGTAGCTCTGACTTAGAAACCAAGAGATACTACAAGCATATGGTAGCAACTTAACAGGTACACCAACCCCCAAATCTGGAAATTATAGGGTACCATGATTTACAAAATTACCATCATGTTGTAGTCAATGAGACTGGTTAAAGAGAGGGGGTAATGGGGAAAGAAGGAAGCAAGGCAGGAAGATACAGTGGGGGAGGGGTGAATCAAGTGAGAAAGAGCGAGCTCAGATCACTGCACTGAAGCTGACTCAGCTGTAGAATGAGAGAGAGAGACTGGGAGACAAAAGATGATGGGTGGAGAGACTGGAAGTGACAGAGAGAAAGTGCGTGGGGGGGGAGGGGGGGGGGGGCTAACGTTTCTCACCCAGTGACGCATTTTACAGCATCAAATATTCATTGACTGCTGCAACAGAAGGAACACAACACTGCAGGAGAAGAACAGGGGAGCTGGTTAAAAGATGAATAGGTGAGGAGAGGTAAGGAAGAAGGGCCCATAAAAGGATGAGGAGAGGAGGAAAAGAGAAAAAAATGAAAGTAAGGAGATAAAGTGACGAGGAGCAAGCTGACAGCAAATGGAAGCACTATACATACTCGCTGATCTAAAAATAGCTGTGTTGAGTGTGGTAGAGAGACAAAAAAGCAAGAGAGAACCTAAAAGCAGCAGCTGTGTCTGATCACACTGAAACTACAAATACCAAGAGACCTGATCGATACAAAAGCTGTTTAGAAGCCCAACAACCACTTCTGTCAGTTTACAGCAAACTATCACATGAATCCCTGAGATTTGTTATTGAGTACTGCAAATCATTGATCCGATATTGTACAGACTCACAGGAAATGAGAGAGAATGTACTGCAGTGCAGCAAACACACCCATTTGTCTGCCTGAGTCTGTGCACCTGTGTAGTTTTTTATTATTTACTTTGGTATTTTTTGCAGCTTTAAAGGAAACTATCTCATATTGGTTACTGCTATAGTTTAGGACACTGATATAGCATAGTCTCTGTTATAGTGCGTACACTGTTCACTATTATAGTCTGTTCATAGCACCATACTCCCACTACTGTACATATATTTACCACACATTGATACATCTGTATATCTGTCCGTCTGTATGCTATACAGATCATCTGTACATATCTGTACATATGTATACATAACTACATCTGTACATTTGCTCTCTGTATAGCAACATAAGCATCTGTGTACTTGACTTATTTGTACATAATCTGTTCATAACTATTCCCACCTTTTATACTACCCTTATCGGCATATAATCTGCTCCTATTGCACTCACTGCTCTTGCACTTGTGATTAGATGCATACTGTATTTTGTTACCCTGTATTTATACCTGTGTAATGACAATAAAGTTGAATCCTAACACAGAAAGAAATGACATATGTGTTGTGTGTAGGACCACAATAAGAAATTAAATAACAAAGTTGTAAGAAAACGCTAAAAAAAAAAGATACTTGAGAAATTATTTTACTATGTTGTTTAGGTTTAGGTTTGGAGTATACGCAGAGTCAAAATAAGGATATATGTCCTACCTCTGATTATTTTTTTTCCCTAACATCCAATATGCATGAATAATTCTCCATACATTCTCCAAACCTCTAGTGACTTTATTATAATAATTGCTGTTCTTTGAAAAAACACTAGCAAAAACTAGCAAATGAACCTTGAGTTACAAATATTCTCTCCAACAATATCTCCACTGTAATAGATGAGCTTCAGTGCTGTGCTTCAGCTTTTGGTACGGTTCGCTTTCACAGACTAAGTGTCTTACCGGGCGGACCTCTCCTGTGGTATTGGTGTACTGCCTTGCCAGACCAAAGTCCAGCATGTAGCATTTCCTGTAGGTGGAGGGGAGCCGTCCCATTGCAAAGTTTGACTGCAGAAATAAAACACAGTGCATCACTCAACTAGTTTAATCTAAAAGCATCTGCACACAAGAAACGTGAAGGGTATATGGGTCCTCTAACTTTGGTTCTACCTCTGCTCATTTACATAAAAATCTATTCATCCGACATCCTATTAACACCCCTTCTGTTCTGGTTTTATTGGCTTGCTTTGATATTTAGATTACCTAAAGATCTAAAGTATCAAAGTTCACCTGAAACCAGATAGACGTTTTAAATTGAGAAACTTTCAGCTACTTATATTAAATTGTTACCAAATTGCAGACATTTGGACTGTTCTACTGGTATTACAGAAACTGGACCTATATTTGGCCTGCAGAAAACTATAGCTTAGGGGAAAAGCATTCATTACCATTTTGACACATCCGGGCAAGAAAAATCAAAAGTTAATATCAGTAAATAATCTCTACCTAAAATCACTTTTAACTCAGGAACTCAGTCTACAGGAGAAACACAAGGTTGCAGAATTTTTCAAGAAACCTGTACCGGTTTGATGTCGCGGTGCAGAAAGCCCACTGAGTGGATGGCTTCAATGGATTCCAGGATCTGCTTCCCAAGTCTCAGGGTGGTACTCATGGTAAAGGTTCCTCTGGGTTGACTCCTTCGCAGGTCAGCCAGGTTACGACCCTGGGTGAGGGACAGTGACAAGACAGCGGGACTTAATTTCTGCTTGCTTTTAGTCAGGCTGAAATGTGTAAAGATCAGGTTTCAAAAAAGTAATCTAATAAAAACGTGGAAAATGCAAAACTGGATATGACTCATAGGAGACACAGTGGCAACAGTAATGAGAAATACACCAGGTTCAAATAAATTGGGACTGTTCTGTGCTGTTATCAGCAAAGGCAACATTAAAAGGTGGTCACCAGTAAATTCATCTGTTTGCATTCTGGCTATGACTTTATTAAAGGTCAATTACACTTATCCTCATTATTTTATGTATTTTTTCTGGTTACATTGCAGGAAGTCATAATACCAAATGCTGAATCCTTGAAGCAGGGGTTATATTAATGTAATTGCACTCCAGCAGGTTCTCTCACCCCAACCGGTCGCAACAGATGGCCCCGCCCCTCCCTGAGCCTGGTTCTGCTGGAGGTTTCTTCCTGTTAAAAGGGAGTTTTTCCTTCCCACTGTCGCCAAAGTGCTTGCTCATAGGCGGTCATATGATTGTTGGGTTTTTCTCTGTATCTATGAAGCGCCTTGAGGCGACTTTTGTTGTGATTTGGCGCTATATAAATAAAATTGAATTGAATTGAATTGAATTGAAGGTTTTTTTTAAGACTGTAAAACCTATACATTTGGTAGATCTTAACATGACAGCAACATGAAGACTTCCTCCTGGTGTGCTTCCTCAAAGCAGAATTTTTTAAATGCTAAAGCAATAATCTACCTTATTACTGTGTGTTATGTGTCCCTCTACACTGTTATGCTTCCCAGTAAAAGACTGTGGTTGACATGCATCCAGACAGTGACTCACCTGAAGCTGCATGACGACATAGTTGAATTTGTCGTTTCTCCCACAGCCAATAAACTTACAAACATGGTTTTTCCCTGGAAGGGAAAAAGAAGAGAGAGGAGGCTAATAAACACTTTCCTAATGTACCACAACTTCAACGAAACAAATATTGTTCTACTAAACTAATCAGATTTACAAAGACTTATATATTTAGCACCCTGAAAATTACATATTGGATTAAATTCTTTCAGAGATGTATCTATTTTATGTTTCAATAGCCATTTCCTCCACGTTATTTGGGCCAGTTGAGAGATTTACTCTCCCGTGCCTAAAGCTCCTGACCCAGGAGGTGCCCATCTATATCAGATATGCGAGCCACCTTAACTGGCTTCCTTCAATGTGGAGGAATAGTGCCTCTATTTTGAGCCCCTCTCATCCTCTTTGCCAGCCACACTTCGGAGAAAGCTCTAGCCAAAGCTTGCGACCACAGTGGAGGGTAGGAATGCACACTGATCAGTAAATCAACAGCTACGCTTTTATGCTTAATTCCCTCATCACCACAGCAGACCAACATAAGGCCATTTTTATGCTCGCCACATTGCTTGTGTAGTGGTGTAATTTTCACATCAAATCCTGTGTCGCTAGACACAATAGACACAATGGGTGTATAATCGTGTGTTTACTGAGAATCTTGCACAGAAGCTCAGAGACATACTAACACTAAGGGGAGGACATTCCAACTGTTTAAAAACTTGAGTTTGTGGGTGCTGGTTTAACTCACTGCGACGAGCAGGTGCCTACATGCCGTGCGGCTGGGAGTAGCCTCCCCAGGTTCGAATCTGACCCGCAGCCCTTTGCTGCATGTCTTACCCCCTCTCTCCCCCTCCACTTTCCCGTCACTCTTTACTCTTTCTATCAAATAAACACTGAAAAAATAAATTAAAAACAGAACAACCTGAGTTTGTGGAGAGAACTTTACAAAATAACACTTGACAAAGTCTTGGCTTCTAGTTTTGACTTCTCCTCATCAGTGCGTACGATATTGTCTGAGTGGCAACACCTATTGTTTAGGAGAATACAACAGAGGCTTCCTGCACCTTAATAGCGGGTATAAATGGTTGCATCTGTGCAATGCAGGTGTGGCGGTGAGCAGTGAGAAATATATTTGTGTATGTTTCTCATGGTTTTTTTTAAACCTGCTGTTTACTATTCATATTTAATATCTGCACAGTTAGTGTGGAACACCCAAATTTTGTTGAACATATGCAATCACAATAAAGGGCTGTCCTATTTTTCAGAGATTATAAAAGTGCCAATACACCCTCCACAGTGATCGCTTTGTTAAAAACGCACCATTATCACACGGATGTTTAAGTATTCAGTAGACAATAGTTGTCGCCACTCAGACAATATCACGTCATACATGCTGATAAGGAGGAGCAGAAGTCAAGTGTTTCCACAAACTCAGGTTTTCAAACTGTTGCGTTATCTCTCTGTGTGTCAGTATTTCTTTGAGCTTTGGTGCAGGATTCTGATTAAATAGGCAGGATGATCATACACTTGTGTCTTCAAGCCAGCTGCGACGACTGCAACACAATGCACAAGTTACAAAAATCAAAAAGCCGTCCGACACGCCACAGAGATTGTGTCTCATGACACAGGATGTGATGTGAAAATCGTCTCGCGACACCCACGACACAACTTAAACTGGGGAGGCAATTTGTCCTTGAGCTGAAGTGGGGACCCCACCCTTTCTTGGCTTAGTCTATGGCCTCAGACTTGGAGGGACTAATTCCCATTCCCACCACTTCACCTGCCACTTCAGTGCCAGCTTGTAGATGTACTGGTAACAGTTCACAGAAAATCAGAGGAACAAAGTGAAACACAAGTCCAAGACAACCAAGTGTGAAGCAGAAGAGGGAATGTAGCAGCATACGAGGGTTACAAGACAAAGACTCTTGAAAGGTCACCGCCCTGCTGCTAAAAACACCTTATGTGATGAAGATCAAAGGGGCTCAATCACACTCTGAAAGTTGGACCTAAAAAACATTCTTGAATTCTACTCACTAACAATTCCACAACTGGAAGCTTGTATAAACAACGTCTTTGCAGTCAGTTATGGTTTTCCTAATAATTAAACCTAATCACTTCCGCTGTGGACCACTGGCCCAAAGCAATCAGTGTAGGAGATGGTTTGGCAGCGCTTACCTTGCAGCTTCTTCAGCACTGCCACCTCCATCTTTAGCACCTGTTTGGGCTGCTGGGCTGACTCCACTTTTAGGGCCACATTTTCCCGCGTAAGCAAGTCCAAGGCTTCATAGATCTCCCCAAACCCACCCCCGCCAATCTTCTTTAGCTGGAACACAGGTTGCAGGGCAAAGAGCTCTTAATTATCTTAAAGTAACATACTGTAACCTCCAAAAAGACTTCATTCTTCATTCTTCATTCTTTTTTATCTTTAGTTCATGATGTGTTGGGTCTTTGCAGCTCAGTGGAGACAGTAGATTGATTAGTAAAGTGCAAACAGCCTTCATTTTGCAACCTGACTGGCTGAGACACGAGCAACCTTGTACTTCAGAATCCAAAGGAAGCTCAAACAGAAAATTAAAAAAAAGTTTGTCTTTCCACTAAACCCTCGAGTTTAAATGTTTGAATTCTTTGCCAGTTTAAATGTCAATTTATTTAGCTGAACATGAGGCATCAGTGATTCGACAGTCATCTCATCTTTTTAATATCGTCTATAAAGGATTTGTGTTTTTCTTTGGGATTTCTTTTTTTTTTTTATCACAACCAGAACAACAGAACATATTCTGATCCTGATACAGACATTTTTGTATGAAAATAAAATCAGAACAAAGGATACAATTTGTTTAAAAATGGTTTACTGTGTATCATGTATCGTTCATACATGGAAAAAGCTTACATTTAAATGATACGTGATGTTTTGCTTCTAATTCTTGCTGGTCTCCTCAGCTCCCAAGTACTAATCAAATAAAATGTAATGCAAAATGCTACATGCATAGTTTAACATTTGCCTTGTACTGCTGAATATAGGATTGGATTCTGTTTTATTTATATTTAAAATTTTGGGGGAAAGAAGGTTTGGATGAAATCAGAATAGATAGCAAACAGTTAACAAATATGCATACCAGCTAAGAAAATATAAATACAAAATTGTATGGGGGAAATCAGACACCCAAATCTTTCAAACGCACTACTGCAGAACGTGAAACTGAACTGGGGGAATGGGAGCTTTCCAGACTCACCACTTTCCATCGATCCTTGACCATGCAGTTTGGAGGCAGGATGTCGGCCTGCTCGGATGTTCCGTTCATGTTGGCGTTGTCCTGGAGGCCAGGGACTAGGCACTGCATCTGCCAGCTAGACAGAACACGAGCAGCTCCCAACTTAAAAGAGCCATTTATCTGTGAGCAGGGAGGATGAGAGGAGAAAAAGGAAGTAAGAAAAGACAGTCAATACTTTATACACACAATGTTGTTACCGGGATTTTCCCAGTCTAACCAGAGCTCTCTGCTGCTGTCATGGCAACATTATTATATTATTCGTATAACAACAGGCATTAGAGGTGGCTGGTTGCCATTAGAAGCCATTCTTCAGCTGGATCAGGGTACAGGTCAGTGGGGTGCGGGGTGCAAGAGGGGTTGGGTATGGCGTGATCTTGAGACCCTGAGAAAAGAAGGCAACTGGACTTTTTAGGTTTGAGAAGATGTTTTACCTCTCCAAGAAGCTTCTTTAGTTCTCTCAGAAGAGAGGGGAAACATCTTTGCAAACCTAAAGCGGTCCAGTTGCCTTGTTTTCTCAAGCTCTGAAGACTACCATGACCTGGATGACTAAGAACCTACACGGACATATGGCGTGATGGTATTTGCAGTAACTGGAGCAAATATCATGTCTGCAGAGGAAGCAGTCTAATGCTCTATTCTTATCCTGACTGCAGCTGCAGGTCAGATGCTGCAACAGCCCAACAGCCAACACCTTGCAATGTTTACTGTAGATCAGAACAAGATGGATTTAATCAACAAAAAATACTAACAACCACGAGTATGGCATGGGAACACTTTTCACTTCAATTTTAAGAAATATGTGCAAACTGCATTACTTTAAGTGGTCTTTTAACATTTGGAGTAATAGACATTTTTAGGTAATAAAAATGAATCTATAAAACTTATCTATTTCACCTTCTGTGTTTAATTCTCTCTCACATACACACATATAGGACTGCCAGAATAATTTATAATGCAGTTACTAATAACATGATTTACTGTTTGGGTCAAAAAACTCTTTTTTTTCAAAGAAAGTATCCAAGTTGACCTTAGGAAATTAAATAAGGGTTGGCAGTACTGCTCTCAAAAACTCCATAAATCACGCAATTGGAATGAGGTATCTGACAATGCGCCGGATGTGTTTGCGTTTAAGCTTAGCAACAGTTTCATGAGACTAGCAAGATCATAAGGAGCTTGTTGGGCACAAAACAACCTTGGAGTGAGCGCTGCCTGAGAAAACTACTCCAGGAAAAACAAATCCTTACAGATCTTTTTGTCTGTTTGATACAATATCACCTGTTATTGTTGCAAGATTCAACCATGCTTTGATCGTTGCAAATGGGACAGATCTACAAACAGTGCAGGGACTCATCGATGCTGAGTGAATTGTTGCACTGTCAAAGCAGTGAACTGCTTCAGGAGGTGATAAGTCTGAATTAGGCAACACAGTTCATTAACAGTAGTGACTGGAGGATGTGGTTCCCCTGTTAAATATTGTCAGCTCACTGACCATCAGTCTAATAGGCACTGCCAAAAACTTAATTCATGTAGTCAGCCATTACCTTAGTGTTCTCCAGCCATTCAACTTGAACAGAACTCTGGCTTTTCTCTGCTTTTATACAGGATATCTGCCATGAATGGTTATCAGCTTTCAGTGGATCCATAGAAGAAATCTTAAGTTCAGAGTGATACATGTGAGTCCCCAAACCATGCTGTTCTGCATGCAATGCCATGGGCTTTCATCAGTGCATGCAGAGCTCAGGCGGACTGCAGATAATAAGGGAGCGTGTCCACTGCATTTTCAGTCAGGCCAACTCTGATAGAAAACTGGACAGACTGGGAAGGTGGGGAGGAGGCTTCTCTGCACCTACAGTGATACAGATCTGTTTAACAGCAGCAGCTGCACAGAGACCAGGCAGCTGGGAGTCACTGTAACACTGGAGAGGTAGGGAAACCTGCTGCAGGCCTCAACAAACTGCTGAGCCGCCAATCACTGCAGAGGGTGGGACCACACAGTCTCCCCGGATACACTGGAATAGTCTTGGACGACAGTAAGCACAGTGCAGAGTAAATGGCCAATCAGAATTGCGATACTATGCATTACGTGTTATTATAGTGCCATAGTCAAATATATTGCTACAGACTATGAGAACAGACAATGTGTAACAAAATCCATTTTGGAAATATACTATCAAAAGCACTATGTGATGCACAGTGGATACAAAGCATAAATTAGTATAGTATTTATGGTATACTTTAGATTTGGTACAATTATCTTAAATATGTAAATTACATTATGCTATATTTATTATATGAAGCTATACCATTATTTTGTCAGATATTGTTGAATGATCTGAATAGGTTACTATCACCAGCCAGTTATCAAATAGTACCATGTAGTACCATCATATGTCATAGATACAACATTGTCTTATGTCTTACTTTTTCGCCGTAGCATTTAACTATTTACATTAACACTAATAATCTGCACTGCGGCATGAAATAAGTGTAAAAGAGAGAACTGTGCTGTTTTCAAGCGTCTCAGCAGCAGATTGGAGAGACAGACCTTTTATTAAACCTCAATCTTTTTTTCTTCCTTCGTAACCTACAGCTCTATTAATCTGCTAGTGGGTGGGACAGGGAGGGGTGCTCTGCCAGAAGCTGGGCTTGCATCATTCCAGTCTGAGTTGGATAAAATTGGTCAGAGCTCACCATAGTTCTGAGCTCCTGGAAAACCTTAAGATTTACAACAAATCCTGAGTGTGGCAAAACCCTTCCTGTTCCTTTGTTAGCCTACAAGCCAAAACAGAGGGTACAGTTAACCAGGAGAGAAGAAGCAGTGAGTGCTGCAGTCTTCTGACCAGACATAATACGAGGGTCGGGCACAAAGGGCCTATATACACCATGTTAACCTTGAAAACTTGAAGCAGCGAAATAATCTAACATGCGAAAAACTGTACTCATTTACCGTGTCAATCTTGTCCCAAGTTCACTTGCTGGTTGCAACAATGTATAGCCATGTATAACAACAGTCATGTTGCTCAGTGGTGGGTTGTTTAATTTTCTCCAACTCCAGCACTTTAAACCCTTCATAGACTAAAAACTTGGAAGCACTTTGTTTTCAGACTCCTACAGTGAAAACAGTGTATAGCCCAAAGTAATTTATCAATGTGCCCCTATAGACAACAGAAAAGGTAGAAACTCCTGTTACAATGTACTTCTTGCTGTGCCAGTTGCAATCACGAGCCTTTGCCTTTGTTTTTTTTTAAACAATTTGTTTGGAAAAAGGTTCACACAACTTTTAGCAACTCTATTAGTTCAGAATGGAAATGATGGTGGAACATAGCTAATAAGCTGCTACAGTTTCCTGCATTTTGAACTTCTGCACCTCCAAAGGTCCACCTCACAGAGTCAGTATAACAATTAACATACACTTTCTTTGCACCTGCAAGGAATTCTATTGATGATGATGTGTCTTTTGTGAGTTTTCTGACAATACAGAATTTTTAAAACTAAGCTTAAAGTATTCAGGTTGACATTAAATCACAGTACAGTTTCATGAGATTAAACAGGACCTTTAGTGTTTCTATGAGCAGATGGTGCTGCAGAAGCATGTCCCAAGTCTAAACAGAGTTACATGACAACATGAAATGAATAATATGAAAAGACTGACTACAGATGCACGATCTGATATCCTCGTGTCGGTGTTGTTCCCACACCATCATAATAAATGTTGTTCCAGGTTCAACATTGCAAGTGACCAATCACCTTGTTGTGACGTCATACTTTTGCGACTATATATATATTTTTTTTCTTCTTTTTCTTTTAAAGACACTTGTGCATATCACTAGGAGAAGCTTGTTTTGTCAAAGCAGTTTCTCTCCTTTCATCTGTCATGGAGCTCCTTGTATGGTTTGCATCCATCCTTTACATTGCATCTTGTGGCCACAGTCAGCTACTGTCATTGAAAGCTCTGACTGTTTCAAACTCATAGTAAACTTTAGCCGTCTTCATTTTACAGGCATGTCTGTCTCCAGCTGAGCAAGCTGAGAGACCAGCAGCTTCTTTTGGTGATTTGCACATGCTCACTGTGGATAAACCGCTGATCAGTCGATGGGAGAGCAGCTATCAAGGCAAGCTGACACTGGCTCTTTGAGTTTGAGTGCTTGTTGTGTTATGTATGAGTCCTGAGAGGTAAAGACCTGCAAATTGTGGAATAAAGACTAATAAAGATGGTCATTTTAATGAATTATGTTTCAAATAAAGATTTTGCTTTGAAAGTATTTGTTTGTTTCTTGACCTCTGAAGACCAAACAGATTTACCAAAGGCGGTGGCAGCATTACCTGTTTAAGACAAACAAGAAATTTATGTTTTATTACACTACATTAGCAAGGAAAGCTCTGACAGTGATAGAGAGGGATGGCAGCTCTCGCCAAGCCTGGTCTAATAAAACATGCAAAGAGTGCAGGTCTGTTTCTTTTCTCAAGAACTGCCTTTTTTGCTTTTCATATATATTTGGTCTTCACAGAACATCCACTACGAGCATGTGCTTTTCCCCTCTGTGTATCTCTTCTCTGCAGTGCACAGTGACTTTGCCTCCACACCTAGACAAATATAATAATATAACCAACAACTCACAATAATTTCTAATGCAAGCTCCAGTAGATTTTCTTAGTGTACATGCTGTGATCAGCAGACGAGTTGCTCTTTGTGGATTTATACAAGATGTAAGCAGATGCTGCACAGCTATCTCGGCTGACTTCCGTTCCTGTCGTTAACAGCATACTGTAAATTGTCTTTATATTAGTCTTTATATTTATTTTTGTTTTTCATATATATTTGGTCTTCACAGAACAACCACTAGATATATATTCTTTATGCTATGGAAAATAATCCTGGACTAAATGACTTAAACACTGAATGGAGCTTCCGCTTAGGTCTAACCCCCCACTACCACCCCGTTTCCCCCCCCCCTCTGTATATATCTCTTCTCTGCAGTGCACAGTCATGGATGCTCCGTGCGCATGCGCACCATCACATCCTGCTGATCAATCAATGTGGCCTGGACAAGTTCTGAATTAAATATAAATATAATTACAGTTGTAGAGCCCCCGTCGGTCCTGGTCTAATTACCATCATGCCACTTTCGTTATAGCGTATCTCTGCGAAACACTCACACCCACTGAATGATTTCTGTATGGGCCGAGAGAGCTAGTTCGGATCAGGCCTACCTGGCGCACCGTCCGCTCCTTTTCCGCCTTTTGGGAATCTTCATCTGGGATTTTATTTCGGCACAAAACGTCCTGATCCAGAAAACCCACCGTTCCTCTTACGTGGGGCCAGAATTTGGGCCTCAGGGTTCCGCAGGATTAAATTACCATTTATTTCTTCTACAAAGGTGCCTCATATCAAACCAGACACGGTCCATCCTCAGACCGTTAGTCCCATCCAAGGCAGAGTCCAAAGAATAAATAAATAAATTAATTAATACATTAATTAATTAAAATGAAAAAACAAAACAAAAAACCACACATACACACAATAGCAGCCTTTATTTTCGCTCAGAGCCCCGGGAACGCTCAATAAAATCCACGCTGACGTCCGGATCCTCCTCCGATTCTCCGCTGCATCAGCTGAGGAGGAGGAGGAGGAGGATGATGCGGACTGGTCCTCTCTGCCTACTCCTGGATGTGATCCTAAACTCCAACTCAGGACAAAACCAGATCCCGAAACCCGCCTCAGGACAACCCGGCTCGGCTGACAGGGACGGTCTGCAGGTGTCAGGTTCTCCGGCTCCAGGCTGTTTGTCCGCACTGCAGCGCTGCCTTCCCCAGCGTCAAATCATCCCCACCAAACACAACATCCGGCCACTACTTTCAAAATAAAGCTCCTCCTCGTCAACGCTTTCCTCGCGTTAATGAACAAAACGGCAGTTCATTTGATAGCAATTTACATCAGTGCATCGGTGTGTGATGCACTTTTATTCACCATAATGGTTACCAATATACCAAAAACAGATGCTAAACCTTTACAGATGGGTTCTGTTAAAATATTCAAGATATTTGTGTTTTCCAGTTCCAGTGATGGATTTTATGAGCAGGTGTGATAGGTGACAAAAGTACACAAACTCTGCACCTAAGTCAAAGTACAGAGATCTGTGTTAAAAAAAATACTCCAATAAGTTTAAGTGCTGAATCACTGTCTTTACTCAAGTAAAAGTGAAAAAGTACAGGCTCTGAAGTGTACTCAAAGTAAGAAAGCAAAAAGTATCTCCTTGAAGGACAATTCTACCACCTATTTTTTTGCATATGTAATTGGACCTTCTGCTACATTAATATAATACAACTATGATATTAGTACATTAGGCCTCCAGGGCTAGACAGAAATAAGCTTTAGTAGATTTTCTTAGTGTACATGCTGTGATCAGCAGACCAGTTGCTCTTTGTGGATTTACACAGCTGGATTCAACAAGATGTAAGCAGATGCTTCACAGCTAACTCGGCTTACTTCTGTTTCTCTCACTAACAGTATATTGTACATTGTCTTTATACTAGACACAGTATAACGATTGAAATTAGTAAATTAATCTAAGGATCATCAGCTTTAAATGAATCTCTATTTCACTTGATGCAACCCAACTCTGATCATGAGCACCACAGCCACTGTGCATCAGTCCAACACCGAGCTTTACTGTGAATTCATCCCATTAACACAAACTGACCTGTTCATCCGCAACAAAACTACCCAGAACTTTCATGCAACATTTGAATAACACAGAGTTAGTATACCGTAGTTTGTTCTGCAGGATGCTTCACAAAGTGAAAAATACATAATTTATCAAAACACATCATATATAGATCCAATATCTTTCTCCAGCTCTGAGTAAACTTAGCTCTCTCTCTTTTCTCCATAATTTAAAAAAACTTAATGTTCTGTTTAGCAAGGCTTCCAATAATAGATAGGGACCATAAACTCACCAGGGAAATATTTACTGAGCTCATTGTAAACTGTGAGCCAAGAGCCATTTTCTCATCATGTCTTTATGCAACCACAGAAGTCACCCCTACACAGGCACACACACACACACACACACACACACACACACACACACACACACACACACACACACACACACAGGCACATATATATATGTAGACAGAACAGAGTGGAAACTGCAAGCCGGACCTTCTTGTCCAACATCAGTGTCTGACCATCATACCCTTATCGATTAAGAATGGGATGATGGCACTCTTGGTAATATATGTTTGAAAGCGGATGGGCAAATATCTTTGGCAATATTCTGCATATACAGTGTATATACAACAATAATAAAGCACTATTTGACACTCTCTGGCTTTATTATTGCCAGGTGTCTCTTGGAAATGAGATGTTAATCTCAATGAGATTTTTAACTGGATAAATAAAGGAGTAATTATAGAGTGATCAGAGTTCTCCTCACATTGGAGTTGGAGTTGATTAAAAGTGCTGATCTTGCATTTTGGTGGCTGTTCACTGGAACCCTCAACAGGAGGTTAAGAGAAATGTCAGTGCAAGTGAAGGCAGCAATCAGTAGGCTGAAAAGCCAAAATACACCTTTCAGAGAAATAGCAAAATGTCTGCAGGGCTAAAGTGACAAAGCTCAGAAACAGAAAAAATTAAGGAAGATGGATTATAAAGTGTACAGGGCTATTTTCCATTCTTAGATTCAGCCAAATGCCGCAAAACTATGGAGAGAAATGTCTGTAACCCCTTTGACACATAATTCTCAAATTTTACAGTGCAAATGGATGATAACCATTTCAAACAAAGCGACTACTGTGGGCTTTGGGAAGTGAACTGTTTTCATTTTTGTCATTACAGGAAAAAAAACAGAAAAAAGAATAAAGAAAAAAATGAATATAATCATTAGTTGCAGCTCTACACTCATACCGGGTTTATAGTTTGTTTGTGTGTGAGTATAATTAGTACCCGGAGAATATACATTTCAGTCAATGTCTTGTTGTATAATGTTACATTTATTTTGAAAATCAACCTAACGCTGTGACCATACAGGCTGTTATTTTTACAGTCAGTCTTTTATGTATTATCAAACAGTGGCAGTTGAATGAGCGCTGTTTAATCCCACCCTTCTGCTTTTACATATCTGTATATATATATATATATAAACACACACACACACACACACATAAAGCTGTGTGTGTGTAGGAACACACACAGTAACGAACGATTACGATTCACTGACCCGACATCCTGCCTGTGGCCTCACACTCTCCCACTAACACTGTCATAGACGCACACACACACACACACACACACACACACACATACAGCCTGATCACACAGTTCATCTGAAAATTTGGTATGCCTTATGTCATTTGATGCTTATGTCAATCCGTTTCTTCTTACCTGAGTATTGTTTTCCGTCCGGACACCAGAGGGCTGAGATAAATCCGTTCCCTCTCCTCCATCTCTCAGCATCAGCACCACATACACGCACACCCCCTTGGCGTCGCCATGTCTAAGCTGCAGTGCCACTCACACCGCCCCCTGCTGTCGCGGAGTTTTTTAGGGATTCAAATTTTTTCTTAATAATCTTTATTTGAATAAAAGTGGCCAATAAGCTCCCATTCCTAAAGACAAAATATTAGAAGCACTTTAAATGTAACAACCAATTCTTCATCCAAAACTGCAACGTTTGTCAATCAATTTTAGTGTATGTAAATTGTAACCTTGTGGACATTTGTTTATGTGTAGTTCAAGCCATAGAATTTGGGTTAAGCTCTCTGACTGGGACATTGTAACACCTCGATTCTTTTTTTCTTTCCATTTAATTGTCGATTTGTTGGTGTGCTTGGGATCATTGTCCTGTTGCATCACCCAATTTCAGTCCAGCTTAAGTGGTTAGATGCACCTAGAATCATCAAGAGTTTATGGCTGACTCATTGACTGCATACTCTTTTTAGAGAGAAGGGGCTTTCTGTTGGCAACCTTGAACTCCGATGACCTTTAACATTTAACATGCTAACTAAGGCCTATAGAATCTGAGATGTACGGTCTGTTTTTTGAGCATCGTACAGTCTGACTTTGGGGTGAATTTACTGGGACAGCCACGCGCCTGCTCCAGACCAGCAAACTAAAGACCACCAAACTTTTATAGGAGGTGCTCACATTTACTAATGATCATTAAATTAAGTGCATTTACAGGACGTGGCTGGCACCTAACCCTCTTAATTCTTATGGAAGCAGTAAGGTTGTACTTATTTTTTCACAGAACTGCATAAAGCACAGCAAAAACTCTTTTTCACAGGACTGAGCTACAAAGTGAACATATTTCTAGCTAATAAATAAACTATGACTCCCTGATTTGTTTTGATGTGAATGTTGGGCTTGAGGACAGATGAAACAATCACCAACCTGTCATCCATTGCAAGACATCACAACAACTTAACACGTTAGGTTTGGCAGGCTAACCATATCGCTAATGGTCATCTCCTACTTTGGAAATAGACTCTTTCCTTTTTCTTTGCAGCAATAAGGAATTATACATTAGGCAGCAAAAGAAAATAGTTCTGGTTGACACTAACTATGGTTCTTATTAATTAGCCTTGCAGGCAGAGCACTTTTTCAAATACCTCATTACGCACTTAGTTGTGAATGTGTGTATTCTGTGGTGGTTACAAATTTGTTAACGCAAATAGAGAACAACACATACAGTAACTTTACATTTGCAGGGGGATGATGAACAGGATATATATCTGTCTATATCTATCTATCCATACTCACTCACTCTCTCTCTCTCTCTCACACACACACACACTCCAAAACAATCCAATCTTTTTTTTTTTAATGCAGATGTTAATTATCATATGTGTGACTGTTCATGAAATGTTTATCTGGGTAGGTCAGAGTACATATACACATAAGAACATATTACAGTAAGAAAGAATGATGAAGTCATTCTTTCTACTTTTCAAGGGGCATCAACATATTTTCCAGCATATTCCAGGGATTAACAGAGGCCTTATTTGCCAATTTTACATATTGCCATCTGTTGTCTGTTTTCACACACATATAATCATTGAGTGACATCGTACTCTTTATCCACAGGGTTTAATATGATGTCTTCCAATCCTTTGCAGCTTAGGGGAAGGCTTCCCATAAGGTTTGGGAGTGTGTTTATGGAAATTTTTGGCCAGTCTTCCAAAAGCACCTTTGTGAGGTCAGACACTGATGCTGGACGAGAAGGCCTGGCTCACAGTCTCCAGTGTAAACATGGCAAAGGTGTTCTTTTGGTTGAGGTCAGAAAGCTGTGCGGTTCAGTCAAGTTCTTCCACACCAGCTTCACTCAGCCATGTCTCCATGGACCTAGTCCTGTGCACTGGTGCACAATCATGTTGAAACAGGAAGGAACCATCCCCCTATTCCCACCCACAAAGTTGCGAGCAGGAAATTTTTGGAAAATGTTTTGGTATGCTGAAATATTAAGAGCTCCTTTCACTGAAACTATGGGATCCCCCCCACCCCCTCCAAAAAAAAAAAAAAAAAAAAAAAAAAAAACAGACAACAAAAACAAAAACAAATAAATTATCTCCCCTCCTTCTTTACACTTGGTACAAATGTAGTCAGACAAGTAGCAGTCTCCTGGCAATTGAAAACCCAGACCTGTATATCAATTTGGCAAACAGAAAAGTGTGATTCGTCACACATACTTCGCATTATGCTTGTATTGTAAGCCTAGTGACATTTTTTTAAACTGAAAATATGTAAAAAAAAAAAAATATATATATATATATATAGAATATATAACAAAACAAAAAACAAAGGTCTAAAAGCATTTTTGAACAAATCAGGCTTCTGTGCAAGAATTCTTTATGTGAAAATTCTGGTTTTCTTGCATTTTTACACAAAGATACAGGACAGAAATATGAACATTTAACACTAGATAAGACTGATTAGCACCCAATCATATTGTTGACACACTGCACTGGATAAACATCAGATTTCAACATTTCTGAAAGTGTAAAATGACTACAGTTTGTATCCATTCATACATGTTTACAAATGCCTATGCATGGCTGAATAAGGGATTTGCAAAATTCTCGTTGCCCGTAGCTTCAGGATCGTCATTCTCAGCAAAATCTTCAGGGTCCAGATCAGCCTCAAATATCCGCTGTAACAAGGCGTCCACTGTTCGATATCCTGACACAAAACACACACACTTACATAAATATTGTCTCTAACAAACAAGAGCAAGTTTTTATTATTGTCTGTCCTCAAATACTTTGCCCATTTTTACATTTCTTCCTGAAGAGAACAAGAATGCCTGATGTAAAATTAGTGACAATCTATTGAGCAAATGTTCAAATTAAAAGTTAGCCAAAAGTGTTCCTTTTTTTTATCTTTTAAAAATCACCTTCTGTCTCCACTTGTCAACTTACTTTTTGAAGCAATTTTAAACATCAGGGACGGTAAGTCTGGTTTTGCTGACTGGCTGCCTCCCAGGTCATTGTCAATAGTTTCCATGGCGTTCACCAAGTTGTCCTCCATCATCTCCCTGGTTAACAAAAAAATACAGATGATCAGGCAGAAATATGAGAGTGATAATCAGAGATATAAAACAGCATGAAAGATGTGCAAGATAATCATAAGAAGCCATGAAGCCGAGAGTCCATTAGACATTGTGCATAACAGAGGTTGAAAATTAGAGCTTAATTTGGATTTGATTCAGAAAGAGAAGATAAAGAGAGAAATATTTTTTAAACATATTTTTAATCATCTTAGAAAAGATCTTTTTAAAGCTTGGTGCTATGAAGAAAGCACCAAATAGTCAAAAGAAACCCCACTAGATTAAGGTAAAGTATTAAACTTTTTAAACACTGAAGCACAGCAGCATCAGCTTCCATTCATCTTCATAATGCAGCGAGTGACAAGTGTCATTGCAAGCCTTTTTGATTTGCCATTTCAGTAAAATTTGCTCAACCCAGAACGTTGAGAGTGCAGAGGACAACGTGACTATAGCGGCAATGATCAACCAAGCTGATCATTTACTTAGTCATTCATTTTCATTTCATGTGCATTTTCTTTGATTTCTTTGGAGAAAAAAAATGAAGTTAAGAGACAGGGACCACATTGTCCAAATGATTTTTAAATAATGTAAATGGACTGATTATTATTTAGTGCTTTTCTACTCTGAGTACTCAAGCGCTCTATACAACATGCCGCATTCACCCATTCACACAAGCACTGTCTTCTACTGCTCACTAACTACCATTCACACACATTCATACTCGCGTCGGAGAGCAACTTCGGGTTAATATCTTGCCCAAGAATATTTGGAATGCAGACTGGGGGGAGCCAGGAATCAAACCATCGCCTCCTGAGCTACAGCCAGGAACCAACAGCAAAATTCTAATTGTATTTTGTGCTACAACAAAAGAACTGGCTAAGAGCAAGTCTAAGCACACCAAAAATAAACTGGATCTAAAAAGATATCAAACAAAATTATGAAACATGCAAGTAGCAAAGTCATACTGGAAATGGTGTAGTGCTATTAATGTTAGGTCCAGTTGACATCGTACCACTATAATGGCACAATGAGCTGATTCACTATCACTAGGTTGACCAGTTCTCTTTTTTGGATGGCCAGTGAGCTGATTATCTTTCAGACACGCAGGTGACAAGTACACCTCTAAAACTAGTCAAAATCCACTGCTTGAAGAAAAACATTGCAGACACCATTTGTGTGTGAGCTGATGACACAACATATACAGGATGTTTAAGCTGTTGTGCAATTGTGCTCAGGTACACTACCAGTCAAAAGTTTGGACACACCTTAGTTAATGGTTTTTCTTTGTTTTCATTGATGTCTTCATTGAGAATCTACAAAACTATGAATGAACACATTTGGAATTATGTAGTAAACAAAAAAGTGAAATAACTCAACATGTTTTATATTTTAGATTCTTTAAAATAGCCACCCTTTCCTTTGATTACTACTTTGCACACTGTTGGCACCTGAAATGGTTTTCCAACACTGTTGAAGGAGTTCCCAGAGATGCTGAGCACCTGTTGGCCCTTTTGCCTTTACTCTGCGGTCCATCTCATCCCAAACTTGATTGGGTTTAGGTCAGGTGACTGTGGAGGCCAGGCCATCTGGTGCAGCACTCCATCACTCTCCTTCCTGGTCAAATAGCCCTCACATAGCCTGGAGGTGTGTTTGGGATTATTGTGCTGTTGAAAAATAAATGAACGCAAACCGGATGGGACTGCATGTCGCTGAAGGATGCTGTGGTAGCCATACTGGTTCAGTGTGCCTTCAATTTTGAATAAATCCCCAACAGTGTCACCAAAAGCGTGCCCCCACACCATCACACCTCCTGCTCAATGCTTCACAGTGAGAACCATCAGTTTACCTTTTCTGCATCAAACAAAGACACAGCAGGTGGAACCAAAGATCTCAAATTTGGACTGATCAGACCAAAGCACAGATTTCCACTGGTCTAATGGTCCATGTGTTTTATTGGCACAAATAAATGACTCCTGCTTGTTGCTTTTCCATAGTTGTGGTTTCTTAGCAGCTATTTGAACATAAAAGCCTGATTCAAACATATGTGTCTGCTACTGGAACTCTGTGTGGCTTTTATCTGGGATCCAATTTGAGGTGCGCTGTTAACTTGTGATTTCTGAGGTTAGTGACTTGGACGAATTTATCCGCAACAGCAGAGGGGACTCGGGTGGTCTTCCTTCTATGTTGAATGAGAAGGTGTGTCCAAATTTTTGACTGGTAGTATACATCACTTAAAAAAAAGATTGCTGTGTTTCTCGCCTTTAGTCAGCAGAACTGCTAGGAAACTTGAAAGACTCCATAATTAGAAGCCCTAGTCCTCATGCATACTTTGACATGTGTGAGAGGACAGCAGTCCTGCTGCATTATCAGATTGAACTGATTGGTGTGGCAGTGTACAGAGTATTTTTTGCCAGCAACTCAGCATTTTTGCAGTATTTCTCTCAACCCCCCTAAGAGAACCATAGTCCTAGATGAAGTGTGTGGCAGGAGGAGCCCAGTGTCAGGGAAAACAAGGTGGAACCTTCAAACTCACACCGTCCACACGGTGTTTCAACATACAGAGACACTGAATCGGTGTTTTGAAAACATTTGGAATGACAAGCCTTGAAACAATGGGTCAGTTCAAATTGCCTGACAGAATCAAGATTGGGTAGGATGCTGTGGACTCAGTAGCTGCACAGTAATGTGACATATTGATGGAGCAGTCAAAGGCTCGCTTTGAGAAAGTCCCGCACTTAATGCCATGTGTTGATTCCCAGCTGTTTAAGGAAAGTTTCTGCCACACAATATCTGTCTCTCTCTTTCTCTCACTCTTTGCTAATAGTAGAACATTATTATTCTTAATCAAATATATCACCAAAGTACAAGTCTGATTGATATGTTAAATGTAGTTGAGGAGTGAAAACGACTGTTATAGTATATAGTAATAGTTAGCAATAACACACAAAAGAAGAAAATGTTGTGAGGTGATTTTGAAGTTTAAAGTTAAATCCTGTGCTACATGATGTATGTGGAAAAGTCAGACAGCTAGAGAGGATGATGAGGTGTGGCTGCACACTGGGTGGTTAGATGTTAGTCATGTGATTGGACGTCCAATCCAGCCGGTGTGTGTTTGAAGGTTGCACCTTGTTTGGTCACAGCTGACTATCATCTCTTAGTTTGCGACCTTCCTCCAATTTGTTTGGCTCTTCACATATTGCACGTGTTATATTGAAATGGACTGTGTGACAAAACAAATCACACCCATCAATGCTATTTTGCCCCAATTTGTAAATCTGTTTCAAGTGTTGCTATAACAAGGTGGTGCTGTCACGTCCTATCAGGGATGTGACAGTGCAGGTATTGGGGTTGTGAATTATATGTGTTAGCCCAGCCACTCAATATGACCACCACACACCACTCTCTGCAAGGTAACATACTGTGCCACAGCAAGCTCCAGTTCTTCAATCTTCCTCTCCAAAGATGTCTGCAAGTCACTTTTATCCACAGAGTACTCCACAAAGAACGCCTCAAGGACAAACGCCACGAAGATACTGAAAGACAAGAACAATCGCATGCAACATTTAGCAGTTCTTAACCAAATTGTATTACTGCATGTACTCAGAACAACCACTTTATCAGTTTAAGGGGCAGGGATAGCTCAGTAGGTAAAGTGGTCGCCCCATGATCGGAAGGTCGGCGGTTCGAATCCACTTAACGGCTACCCTGAGGTACCCCTGAGCAAGGTACCGTCCCTACACACTGCTCCCCGGGCGCCTGCTTAGTGGGCTGCCCACTGCTTCACTGAGTGAATGGGTCAAATGCAGAGAAAAACAAGTAATTTCCCCATGGGGATCAATAAAGTATCCATTATTATTATTATTATTATTATTATTATTATTATTATTATTATTATTAATATTGAAGACATTTTTCTGAGGCAGAACCGGGACCATTTATATTTCCATGATATCAAAGAACATTTTAGGATTCTAATTTATGATTTTTTAAAATATCACAAGCTTTTTCTTATATCATGCTTGTAAATGCTGGGAAAACCAAGGAGTTGGTGGTGGACTTCCGGGGACGCAGACCCCCCCACACTGACACCGGTGAACATCCAGGGAGTGGACATTGAGATAGTGGACTCTTATAGGTACCTGGGTGTTCACCTGAATAATAAACTGGACTGGAGTCACAACACTGATGCTCTTTACAGGAAGGGTCAGAGCAGACTCTACCTGCTGAGGCGGCTGAGGTCATTTGGAGTCCAGGGAGCGCTTTTAAAGACCTATGACTCTGGTGGCATCTGTCATTTTTTACAGTGTTGTATGTTGGAGCAGCAGTTTATCGGCAGCTGAGAGGAAGAGGTTGGGTAAACTCATCAGGAAGGCCAGCTCTGTTCTGGGATGCACCCTGGACCCAGTGCAGGTGGTGGGAGACAGGAGGACTCTGGCCAAAATAACATCTCTGATGGACAGAGTCTCCCACCCCATGCATGTAAATGTTGCTGAACTGCAGAGCTGCTTCAGTGACAGACTGCTGCGTCCTCGATGCATGAAGGAGCGTTTCCGCAGGTCCTTCCTCCCTGCAGCTGTCAGACTGTACAATCAACACTGCTCCCAACAATCATAGATGTTTATATCTGCGCTGTAACTGCAATAATTTAATCAAATGATTTGCACTACAACCTGGTTTGCCTCTTATCTGTAGTTATCCATCCATCCATCCATCTTCATCCGCTTTATCCGAGGCCGGGTCGCGGGGGCAGAAGCCTAAGCAGAGAGGCCCAGACCTCCCTCTCCCCAGGCACCTCCTCCAGCTTATCCGGGGGAATACCAAGGCGTTCCCAGGCCAGCCGAGAGATATAATCTCTCCAGCGTGTCCTGGGTCTGCCCCAGGGCCTCCTCCCGGTGGGACATGCCCGGAACACCTCACCCAGGAGGCGCCCAGGGGGCATCCTTGTCAGATGCCCGAACCACCTCAGCTGGCTCCTTTCGATGTGGAGCAGCAGCTGCTCTACTCTGAGCCCCTCCCGGATGGCCGAACTTCTCACCCTATCTCTAAGGGAGAGGCCAGCCACCCTTCGGAGGAAGCTCATTTCTGCCGCTTGTATCCGCGGTCTCGTTCTTTCGGTCACTACCCACAGCTCGTGGCCATAGGTGAGGGTAGGGACGTAGATCGACCGGTAAATTGAGAGCTTCGCTTTTACACTCAGCTCCCTCTTCACCACGACGGACCGGTGCAGCGTCCGCATTACTGCAGCTGCAGCCCCAATCCGTCTGTCGATCTCCGGCTCCCTTCTCCCATCACTCGCGAACAAGACCCCGAGATACTTGAACTCCTCCACTTGGGGCAGGAACTCATCCCCGACCCGGAGTGGGCACTCCACCCTTTTCCGGCTGAGAACCATGGCCTCAGATTTGGAGGTGCTGATCCTCATTCCCGCTGCTTCACACTCGGCTGCGAACCGTTCCAGTGCGAGCTGGAGGCCCTCACCCGATGAAGCCAACAGAACCACATCATCTGCAAAAATCAGAGATGAGATTCTGAGGCCACCAAAGCGAAAGCCCTCCGCCACTTGTCTGCGCCTAGAAATCCTGTCCATAAAAATTATGAACAGAACCGGAGACAAAGGGCAGCCCTGGCGGAGCCCATCACCCACCGGGAACGAGTCCGACTTATTGCCGGCAATGCGAACCAAGCTCTTGCAACGGTTGTATAGGGATCGAATGGCCCGTAGCAATGGGCCAGACACCCCATATTCCCGCAACACCTCCCACAGGACACCCCAAGGGACACGGTCGAATGCCTTCTCCAAGTCCACAAAACACATGTAGACTGGTTGGGCAAACTCCCATGCACCCTCAAGTATCCTGGAGAGGATAAAGAGCTGGTCCAGTTTTCTGCGACCAGGACGAAAACCGCATTGTTCCTCCTGTATCCAAGGTTCGACTAGCGGACGAACTCTCCTTTCCAGCACCCTGGCATAGACTTTCCCAGGGAGGCTGAGGAGTGTGATCCCCCTGTAGTTGGAACACACCCTCCGGTCCCCCTTCTTAAAGATGGGGACCACCACCCCGGTCTGCCAGTCCAGGGGTACTGCCCCTGATCTCCACGCAACATTGCAGAGGCGTGTCAACCAGGACAGCCCTACAACGTCCAGAGCCTGTATGTATGATCTGTATGATTTCATCAGTCATCACAAACTAAAGTTTGTCCTCTTAATCTTTGACCCTTGTTGCTTTGACGGCATAAAAATCCTCATAAACTACAGATAAAATTAACTAAATTATCTGTAGTTAATTTTATTTAATTTAATAACTGTACAGTACTCTGTTTATAGTAACTATTGTCTTTAATGTAATGTTTCTGTTCTGTGTCCTGTTTGTTTGTATATGTGTCTTTCTGGCTGCTGTTACAACCAAATTTCCCCTTGTGGGACAATTAAAGGATTATTCTGTTCTACCAAAAAAGTCACACAAAATCTAAAACGTTGTGTATTATATATGATACACACATCCCACTTTGAAAACCCTCACATTGATACATTAATCCTGTAAGCCTTTACACTGATCATATTCTACTTTGGGGAATTTCAACACAAATGAAACAGTGTTTTGCTAAACCTTTTCCTTACTTTATGGCACTGACACTGCTACAATAGTGGCCACTATTAATAAACATGGCTACTGTTTAAATAAAGGTGTCAGAGTAGGCCGAGTTATCAGCGCAAGATAAAAGGTGAGGTTTAAAGGTGGATAGGAGGATAAAAAGGTGGTTTAAATGGAGTTTTTCACTTAAAGAGAAAGGAGCTAAAATGGATATCTGAAGGACTGCAACAGGTAATTAATATTTTTGAACTGTGAATCAGTGAGTTGCCTACTTCTAGGACTCTGTTTGAGGGGGAAACTCTACTTTTATAGAGTTCTATGATAAAACACCCAGTGCAACTCACCTTCAAGCATCTAGTGGTTAAAATGTGTCAGACGTAAATATAAATAATTATACATATTCTTCTAGATTATGGGAATAGCAGGACTTGTTTTTGTGGCTGACACCACACCAGTGATGAAAGTACGACACCATTAGCCTTACTTGAGAATGACGATGACGACTATGACGTGGAAGAGGACAAAAAAGATCCTGGCCGAAATGTGGGTGACTGTGGCAAAGCCGCTGCTGAGAAGTGGAGTCTTGTTAAGAAATGATAACACAAACAGGAATCAAACCTGGCAACGCAATTATTCTCAAACATTTCATAAATGCAGATGATTTTATTTGCAGTAGAATGAAAGTCACTGAGAAAAAAAAGGGGGGGGGGGAGTTTTTGTAGTTTTGAAGATGTCTTAAAAATTCAAATCGCTGCTGGTAACTGAAAACGAGATTAAACACAGAAAATGCTGAGACATTCAGCTAAAGGATATCATGCCATTGGTTGACCACGGTAAGCTCAACCAGCAGGATGAAGGAGGAGACCACATCATTGAAGTTATTCTTGCAGTAGTTGAGCTTTGCAAAGTCTGTTCCATTCAGCAGAGGATTACCACAATATGCCTTTGCTGGATCGGTGGAGCTCTGTTCATAAAACGTCACCTTCCCTTTAAAGAGCTCCATCCCCACCATGGCAAAAATGTAGTACACCACCTGTGGAGGAACACCACAACGGACAGAACCATCTTCACAAACATAATGTCAGCTTCAGTTTTCAGACCCCTCAGCAGGTTGAGGCTCTGCATAATGCAGCGTTTGTAGGTTGGCTGGTCCTCACTATGTTTTAGAGCAGGTGTGGGCAACTCCAGGCCTTGAGGGCAGATCTCCTGAAGGTTTTAGATGTGTCCTTGATATAAAACAGCTGATTCAAAGGGCTAAATTAACAACATGTCTTGAAGTTCTCCAGAGGCCTGGTAATGAACTAATCATTTGATTCAGGTGTGATGACCCAGGGTGAGATCTAAAGCCTGCCCGACACTGGCCCTCGAGGCCTGGAGTTGCCCATCCCTGTTTTAGAGTGAAGTCTCTACTGAAGGTTGCCCTCATATTGGTGATGGATCTTTTAAGACAGAACCATCATTAGGGCGGCTAACATCAGCTGTGCTTTGTTTTAGTGTTTGTTAACAAATGCTACTATGACAAACCAGCCTGCTGTCACAAACTCACAATGATAAGCTGTCCAAATGTGAGGATTGCTGGTCCAATCCTGATCAGGGTGTTGATGATTGTACGAAACCTAGCAAGAAAATAGACCTCACTGTTAGTAAAGCAACATGCTTATGCCTTCCTACTGTGACATCCATTTTTCATTTGATGCATCTAAGGATTACTGCAGGATCACCACAAATACAGATGATTTTTATACAAGGATAAATAAATGAATAAGAAATGTAGTTAAACCTTTTGATGCTGTCCACCACCCGTATCAGTCTGAGGACTCGTAGAATGAAAACAATGTCCAAGATTTGTCGGCTGGAGAAATGACTCGCTATAATGCAAACGGAATTAACAAATTAATGAATTAACAAAGACCAATAGCTTGTATCATCCTGTGTTTTAAAATAGTTATTGTGATTGACAGTGACATGAACACTCAAAGTAAACATTCAAAGATGTATCTAAAATGTGAGTAATTAAGTTTTGTTGAATTGTACTATCAACAGTTCAGAGACCAGAACAGCAGGAGCTTTAAAGGCTAACTCATGAAATCCTTTTTGGGGGGAAATTGAGCATTTATACTTTAGTATTTTAGAACTCAATTTTCAAAACTGTTTAAAAAAACAACAACAACAAAAAACAACAACAAACTTGTGAATTTGCATATTCAAAGTTTTAATTTGTATTATATTAGTTAGTCTGCATTTTTTGTTTGTTTGTTTTGTTTGGTTAAAATTGTACTGCACAATTAATGTAGTTGTAGTTTTACACTTGATGACGCTACCATGGCGAAATTTGCCTTTATAGCTACACCGTGTAATTTGTTATTGTTGTAGTTGCATGTTTGTTTTCAGTTCAGTGATTTTCTGCCTCTGTTCCCCGACTCCATGCTGGTGTGTACATTCAAAGTGGTGAAACAGATTGCATTAAACAAACAAACAAACAAACAAACAAACAAAAAGTGATGTGCCAGCCAGATGTAAATTTGGCAAGGGTTAAGTTTGACCTTGATTTTGACCCTGTTGGAACAAAGCTTAACATTAATTAGAAACGCTTACATGACTTCATCACAGAGTTTACGATGGTGGCAATAAGAGCAGAGATGACAATGACTGTGTCAAACCTGAAGACAGAAAACAGAAATCAAAAAAAATTCAAACTTTAATTTAGGCAGAAATGCTATGAACGAGGATGCTGAAAACAAAACCCTTTTTTCTTATGGCGTCAGTCTGACACCACCAACGTGTCAAAAAACACAAATATACCATGAATGTAAATAAAACGACCATTTTTCTCAGCATCAGTTAAGTGTGAGAAAATCTTCACGTTGTAAAAGAATCAAAAGATTTTATCTTTTGTATTCTTATCCAAGTATTTCAAATTTAAGGAACATTAAAACTAACAAGCACATGCAGGAGGCTGCAGAGTGTGGAAGCAAACAGAACAAGAAACCATTTGAGCCTAACAAGCAGCTTTCATTCATGGACTGGATCCAGGTCTAGCAATTTATCCAGAAAATATACAAACACAATACTGAATATTTTTTTGACGGAAGTTATCGCAGCTACACTGCTCAGTAGCAAATGTAACACTACTGTAAAAAAGAAATGATAGCATAAGAAACAATGAAGACAAAAACTATTCCAAAAGCTGCAGCAAGAAACCTTCAGAAGGATCAGAGCTTAAAACCCCAGTGGCAACTTTATTAGGTGCACCAAGACGGATCTAAAGACAAACCTATTGTCATTCTACACACACACACAATAATATCATACCCAATAAAGTGGCCACTAAGTGCAAAAAGTCATGAAAATGAGGCAATTAACTGGCAAATACAGTGAGGAACATAAGTATTTGAACACCCTGCGATTTTGCAAGTTCTCCCACTTAGAAATCATGGAGGGGTTTGACATTCACATTGTAGGTACATTCCCACTGTGAGAGACAGCACTTAGAAACAATTCAGGAAATCACATTGTATGATTTTTAAAGAACTTATTTGTATTGCACTGCTGCACATAAGTATTTGAACACCAGGCAATCAGCAAGAATTCCGGCTCTCAAAGACCTGTTGCTATGCCTTTAAAAAGTCCACCTCTACTCCACTTATTAATCTAAATTAGTAACACCTGTCTGAGCTCTTTAAAGACACCTGTCCACCCCACAGTCAGTCAGACTCCAACTACTACCATGGGCAAGACCAAAGAGCTGAAATGCTTATGTGCAACAGTGCAATACAAATAAATTATTTAAAAAACAAACAAACCACAATGTGTTTTCCTGAATTGGTTTTTAAATGCTGTCTCTCACAGTGGCGCTATAATGTGAATTTCAAACCCCGCCATGATTTCTAATTGGGAGAACTTGAGTGGAGTGTTCAAATACTGATGTTCCTCACTGTAATATAAACTAAATTTAACTGAAAAAAGTTGGTTTTTTGTTTTGTTTTTTAAATAGAACATTTTTGTACATTGTACCATTTTACCATGTTTTGTTTTGCGCTTTTCTTTTCAGTTTAGTTGTGAGTGGATCTGCCTGCTTTAGGTTTATCAATTACATCAAAAACTAATATTTTCACTTTTTCTGATTAAACCAAACTGAAGTTCATTTGAAGTTCAGAAAAGGTCTACAAATGTGCGCGCATTTGTGGATTGAATTCAATGATGGTGATTTTCAATATAGAAATTTCCCTTGTGTACAAAGACTTTTCAGTCTGTCCAATTCTTGTTGTTCTTAAATAACAAATTGTCACACTGTCCTTTACACACTATTCAAACACAATCAGATTTCCCAGTGTCATCACTTGAAGTTGTCTTTGTAGAATTTCTATTAAACTTTAAGCTTTATATAACTTGCATAACCCAAGTAAGCCAGTTGCTGGTTTTTGTTATATATTATTATTTTTTGTTTTATTATTATATTTCTCATTATTGAGCACTTGTTTAGTTTTACCCTTTATCCTATGTTCGACAACATATTTTGTTTTTATGTCTTGATGCATTCTCAATCATCCAGGAAAGTAAATCTCCAAAAGTTAATTCTGTTCATTTGGACGTAGCGTTTCGTGGGAGAAACGTTTCGTCACTCATCCAAGTGACGACTGAAGAAGTCACTTGGATGAGTGACGAAACGTTTCTCCCACCCCATATGGAAAAGAAATAGTAAAAACATATATGATTTACTCATGAAAGTGGCCACTTTCTCATTACTTTCATATATTTTTTTAGTAAGTATACAAAACATACAAGTTTCATTATATAATTTTTCAAGGGATCTTATGTGTTTTCACTCTTGTATGCTTTTCATACAAGTTTCATACAAGACAGATAAAAACTTTATAAGATTTATATATATCTTTTCCATATGGGACAAAACGCTACGTCCAGATGAACAGAATAAACTTTTGGAGATATTTTGTTTTTACTTTTGACATTAAACTAAGCTCCATCATTAGGAAAAGTTCACTTCCCAAAGCTTAAAAGAGTAGATAAACAACCCGCTGAGCATCAATGACTTGGTCGAAGCACTTGAAGGCGTATGAAGGTAAAAGAAGCGGCTGATAATGTAAAAGAAACATTAAATCATGTCACATACCTTGTACTTATAATCTGGGATGTAGATAAGCTGTGTGAAATTCATGCAACACAACTTGTTGATCTTAGATTTGATTCACTTAAATACTTCCATTACTTGTTATATTAACAAATACTCAAAAATACTATACACATATTTTAAGAAATTAAACATTTGACATAACACACAAATACAGTACATGTTAATTTATAAATGTCTACGTAAGGTTTTTGTGTATTAAGCAAGCAGACTTGGATTACACTGTTGGTTTTGATCTGCACAGTGGATTTTTTTTTTGTTTTTTTAAACCATCTGCCTCACTGAAAAAGCTTGATCACACCCATGAATAGATGGTGCTGTGTAATGTCTGGATCTCTGATTCCACATGAACACCTGTTAAAATGTACCTTAAGCTGTCTGTAGATAAATCAGTACTGGGGATTCAGAATCTTTGGTGAGTAAAGACAAAGTGTCAAAAGCACATTAATGACATTATAATGTTATACACTTGTTCTCACGGCATGTTCTCACCAGTTCCAAAAACTGTGTTTGGAGAAGAACACTCTGGGCTCAAACACATACAGCTTCAGCAGAATCTCCAGAATATACAGAGCCAGAAAAACCCACTCTGAATTCGCAATCATTGGATTCTCCTCATCAAGACCGATGAAAACAGCATTCACCAGTATGATCAGGTCATATACCATAACAAAGGCCCTGGAAAAGAACACATATAGTTCTGTGTTTGTAACTACTTACATCAAAATCAGAGGAAAAAAAAAGAAGGTTTCAAAGTTGAATTTGTATCTTACCGGTGTTGGACCAGTTGGCATAGGAGTTTGCTGGGGGCTGACTGGTAGAGGGAAGGGCACAAACTTTGAAGTGGATGAGGTCTTGACTTAATTGTTATTATTTCAATATTCAAGAGGTCAGCAAGCTGGACAAATGCCACCTTACCTGTAAAATAATCATCCTAGAATTGTAATCAAAAACGTTACAAAGATATAAAAACTTAAACTTAGGTCTATTTTAAATGAATCATCTAATGCAGGGGTCGGCAACCCTGGGCACGTGTGCCAGCTCACGCGAAGGGTTAACTCAGACCTTCCCAAAGTGTGGGGCCCGCCCCCTAGGGGGGGCGCAGAGCCATTGCAGGGGGGAGGGGGGGGGCATGAAGAGGGGAAAAAAAAAAACAACAACACTTGGACACTGCTAGCATGAGGCGCCCACAAACGCAAAGCAGGAGATGAAGCATCGCTGAATATGTTTCCAAACCAACTTCATTCTAAGCCAAAGACTAGAAAATATGGTGAAGCATGTCTTCCCTTTGGTTTGACCTGCACAAGTGCCGAGGTAGGTCTCCCTGCAGGATTGGTTTTCCCTTCGTCAGGAGCACAGCTGGGCTCTTCAAATCACGGACAAACAGTATCCCACATTCTTGATTTTTAGTTCACAAACACTTGTTGTAATGACTAACTACTCCTGACATGTTGGAGATGTTTGCTCTTTATACAGTAAAGTTACAGCGGGATATAAATAATATCAGGCTGATCCTGCCAGGATTTGTTCCCCCAGTTCAAATCAGGGACAAACAGGATCTCACAGCTGTTTATGTTTTTAAACCTATTTTGCACAGAGAGGCGCACAGCTGACGTGAAAAAAGGCACATACCATAAACGTTGCGTGAAGAACTCTGTATTCCTCGTCCACAGGTAAACGGAAAAAAAGAGTTTAAAAAAAAATTTTTTTTCGGTGATTCGAAACGCCGTTTACGTGTGAACGGAGCAGATGCGTTTTCAAAAATACCCGTGTAGGTGCGGACGTAGCGTAAAAGAGTTAGTAGTTTATTTTCTTACTACCTACAGATCACTAAATGTTTGAGGTGTGAAATAAACCGCAATTGAGCAAAATATGGGTGTGTGTGTGTGTGTGTGTGTGTGTGTGTGTGTGTGTGTGTGTGTGTGTGTGTGTGTGTGCGTGCGCACACTGTGAGGGGGGGCGCGAACATTTTTCTGTAAAACAAAGGGGGGCCCAGCGGAAAAAGTTTGGGAACCACTGGGTTAACTGACGGCACGACCATAGCTGGGCCCGGTGGGCCGATGGTGATTTTTCGTTTTTATGGGCCGATGCTTTTTTGTTTTTTTGTTCTTTTTGTAACGGCATGAACAATGAAAGGTGGTGGATTGGCCACATGCTGGCCGATGCGTAAAAATAACTCAGTTGTTTGGTGGTGGCTATGGCGGAGCTTCCACAGAGGCCAGCAGGTGGATGAGGGAAAGGGGAGGCAGGAGGAGAGACCCGAGGCGGCCGCCGGTCCGAGTGTCAGGTGAACTGAACTTCAGGTAAGACGGTATGACCTGCAGTCTATCTGGGTCAGATATAAACCAAGTTTAGGTGGAGTTTATTTTCGTTATGCTGAATTTTTACAGTCAGTTACAATAACTCGTACAGCGTACTAGCTAGCATGACAGAGTTTCTATACAGCTGGGCGGGTGCTATGATGTTACTGATAGTGAATTTTATTTTATTCATAAAGGTTAGTTAGTAGAGCTGCCAACAGTCCCTTAAAAATGGAATGGTCCCTCGTTCATTGAAAATATTACGCATTTCATATTGAGCTGAGAAGGAACACAGTTTGTCCCGTACTTCAGCTACAATGGAAAAAGACTCAAAGCTGGAGTTATTCTGTGTGTTTACGCTGTCAGCGGTTTCTTCTTCTCTCATTCTCTCACCCTCCCTCTCCTGTTTCTACTTCAATCATGAAACTGATCCATGATCAGCTGATCGGCTTTTCTCTCTTGTTTGTTTATCACTTTGTGCCAGAAAGAGGAAACCAGCGGATGTCGCGCTAAACAACAGCAGCACTTTTAAACTTGATCAGCTGTTGTTAGAATTAATTTCATATTAATTTCTAGTATCAGCTGATGTTTGCTGGAGCCACAGCTGTAAAGCTGCTGGTCATGATATGGTTTGGTTATCTGGTGAGATGGAAACATGAAGATGAAACCAGGAGATGTCCTTACTGAACCATCAGAGCTGAACAGGTGATGGAGAAACAGGTTTAACTTTTAGGTGACATGAATGAGTTGAAGGGAAGTTATGAACTGTTTCTGAGAGACAAATAACACCAGGATCCTTTTCTAAGTAGCTGACAGCTGGTAACTGTGCAGGTGCGGGTCTAGCAAAGTGTTGCCGGGGGGGGGGAGGCATTAACAGGGAGAGGTGGGAACAAAGAAATACTTTTCTTTCTTATTCTCATTTCAGATGTCTCGCTTTTAATAAATAATTATCTGAATCTTACAACCAAAGTTTTTATCTGATATAAAATGTATAGAAATCATACCAATGAGACAGTACATCACTGTCACAACAGCGTTTGTTTTCATTCAAAGGCTTTATGGCTTTTCCTATAATACCTGGTGGGCTGGTCTCTAGTCAAAATGCCCGGGCTGATTTTTTTGTCCCAGTCCAGCCCTGGGCACGACACGCAGGGAATTAATTTGAGCAGGTGCATTTAAAAAAAAAAAAATGGCCGGGCCAGCGGTGTACATCACAAATTAGCTCGCATAGACACATTAGTTGTGCTGCTTCTTAATGATGGTATCTTAGCTAACAACCCCAACTACCAGATTCAACTTGTAATTGGCTAAAAATCACTTTGCCTACTGGTGAGAGGGACGTTGCTAGCTGGCAGTTTTTTCGAGCAATGTTGAAATTTCCACTTTCCAACACTTCAAATGCTTCAGGAGCTGTCTGCTCAGTGCAGCATCAGCACCACGGAAATCCGTAGACTCGAGACAGAATTCACAATGTGTTTTCGGGACTTGCAGGTGTATGGACCAATGTTTTCTTTTCTGATCAAACCAGAAAGCTTTAATGAGCAGCTGGATTTGTCTTGCATTAACTGGCTGGACACAGAGGACATCGAAATGCAGCTGATTGAACTGAAAAGCTCGAGTCTGTGGGGGTCAAAGTTTGCAGAACTACAGACGCAGCTGGAATCCACAGCTGTGCGTGTTCATGGAGCTGCATGTTCACCTGCTGGACAAGTTTAAATGTCTTCAGAACATTGCAGAGGCCTTATTGACAGTATTTGGCTCTGCATATCAGTGTGAGCATATTTTCTCTGACATGAGTGTCCTCAGGTAGCCGTCTGAATGCTGGACACTCGGAGACCTGTGTCTCTGAGTGGGAGACCAGAGATCATATTAACATGTGTGTCTCTGTATTAACAAACATGCCATATTGGCCCAGTTTATTTTTCTTATTACTGTTGTGAGGAGACCATAAATAGCATTTGCATTTTCTGTTGTACAGTTCATTTGCTGTTATGGATAAAAAGTCTTTTTTTGTTTCAAAATAGCTGATAACTATTCGCTGACAGCTGCCAACATCTGTGAACAAATATAATTCTATAAAGTGGTTCTATATAGTCAGTGTTGGGGAGTAACGGAATACATGTACCGCCGTTACGTATTTAAAATACAAAATATGAGTAACTGTATTCCGTTACAGTTACCGTTTAAAAAGGTGGTATTCAGAATACAGTTACTTTGTTGAAATAAATGGATTACACTGCGGTACTTTCCTGTTTCATTTTGTCGCAGGTCAGGACTGTTTGGGTTTTGTTTGACAGCTACGTTCTGTTGTTCCAGGCGGCAGCGCTACGGTTGCCATGGTTACAGGGCGACGCTCTCTCTCTCTCTCTGCGACTGTGTGTTTCCTGGGTGAGAGAGCGCCTTTTCGTTGTTGTTGTTGTTGTTGTTGTTGTTGTTGTTGTGCTAAGCTAACAGGCAGAATGCTACAAGCATAGCTCTAAAGAATGTAGCATCATGTTCAGTGTAGTCCGTGCTGCAGGGAGAATGGACTGCCATACACGTTATGGGTCTGTGAGCGCGAGGAGGGAGAAAAAGGGGAGTGGAAAGGTACGAGCTGTCATCGAGGAAAAACGGGAGCTGGAAGCATGTAAATATAATAATAACCACTGCAGCCAAGAAGAGTGCCTGACGAGCCCAGTTGTAAGTAAGCTATTAAGACTCGACTGTACACCGTGTTCGTGTTTTCCTCCGAAAACAATAAGTTCCGTTGGCGCAGTCTTTCAACGTCTCTCTCTGTCTCTCGCAAGAAAAGTTGACCCACACAACAAAGTAAAGCTATTTTTCGGCTACGAGCCGACAGGGACCCCGCCGTATTAGTCAGAGGTCCCTTTACTACAGTTCAGAGTCGCGGACCTTCAGTAATAGTAATAAATCACACAGCAATAGTACATTCACGTTGTTGTAAAAAGCATGATAATATATTAAGTAATCCAAAGTATTCAGAATACGTTACTGTCATTGAGTAACGTAACGGAATACGTTACAGAATACATTTTGGGGCATGTAATCTGTATTCTGTAATGGAATACATTTTAAAAGTAACCTTCCCAACACTGTATATAGTGTGTAACTGTTAATATAGAGCGTTATTACATTTATTGCTAATGCAATCATATGGCACATTGACTTCTGAGGAAATATTATATGGCACTCATGATCAGAAAGGTTGCCGACCCCTGACCTAATGTAACAACCTTCTGTTTGTTAAATGCAGGAATTGCAGTACGCACCGCAAAACTGTTTTCATTTTTCCTTCGAGTATATAGCAGCATTTTTGGAAATTTTTATCCCCTGTGCAAGACTGAAAAATGAAGACAAAATGCCAAAAACTGAAGTAACTAACTGCCACTTGAGGCTTGCTCTGTAAGCAAGACTCCCATGTGAAAATGCAAAGTTTTATAGTTTTAGAAAGGATGTCTAAAGCATAGCACAAAAATGGTTTTCACAGTGAGGAAGAAGAAAACAGAAACAGCAAATTCATGCTATTGCTCAAGTGCAAAGTCACACACACTGCGTGTTCATAAAGCAGAGGTTAAAAACCAAGAGTTGTGGTTTAAAAAAAAAATAATAATAAAATAAAATAAAAACCTGCATAAGAGGCAGTAGTAAATAACTTGATAGAGACAAAATCATTAAACGAATTCAGGGATAACAACCACACACAGGGAAATATGTATAACTGTAAAGATCAATTAGATTTTTTTTTTTACTTGTTGGGTTGTATAACATCAGATGTTGTGGTTGGTGGAAAAATAGAAATGCTCAATGATAATGCATTTTGACTTCCTTCATGTGGAAGATGAGTGTGAAGACACTGACTCAGCAGAGTATGCAGAGCTGAATGATACTGGACATCTGAACAATGCCTCAGCTTCAAGGATTAGACTGGACTGGTGACAATTTAATGGCCTTTAGGTAGATTTAGGGCATGCAGGCTGTACTCAGTTTACACATGAACACGCAAAACTGTGAGACAACCTGGTCACCTACGGCTCTAAGCAATTAAAATGCATGTACATTTAATCTTATTCATAACCTTACCCTTATTCCAAAGCAAATACAAAATGTTGAGATATTTGTGTAGAATAATAGAAGATGTAATGCAGTTCCATAGTTTATCTGTGACATGCAATCATATTCAGTCGTACAGAGCCAGTTTGGCCTTGAAATGTTGCTAAAATGTAAAGAAGGCAGCATTGCACAGCAGCTTTGTTCATTTGTGCTGAATATTACACTCTTCTCATAGCTTCTTAGCTGTGGATCTGGGAACAAACGAACTATTTTGCCAAGTTGCATAGTGACGCACCAGGAGTTTATTAAAAGCTAGACAGAAATTTTACACTTTGCAATGCCTACAACATTATTGACTTTGCCTACTTGCTTAAATTACAATTTCAGGGGCATTAACCACGAGTTTAATGTTTGTCTTTGTGTTTCTTACTCTTTAAAGGTCACAAATAGTTATTTCAAACTATAGATGACCTTTTAACCTTTTTACATGCATACTTTCATCATGTCATTCTCATTATGCCTTTCTCTTCCAACACTGCTCTCTCCTCTTCCTCCTCATCTCCAACCTCATCTCCTTAAATGAAGTCAAAGCTCTAACACATGAAAATGTACATAAATATGCTCAGTTACTCTCCATATTGTCACAATTACTTGTCAGCTGACTAGACATGTGACATGCAGATTAAACAGCTGACAACAAACCGGCTAAAGAAAAATAAATCTCATCCCTTCCATCTTGGGTACTTATAAAGAACTTTACTAAACTCAACTTCCCTAAACGTGTTTTGGATTTAAGGTGTGTATGTTGGTTTGGATATCACTCACCAATGGCCCCTTGGTTCTTGTCATCAGAGACGCTCCATAGCAGCTCTCTGTGAGCATTACTAAGGTTGGGTTGGACCAGTCGGACCAGTTGGTTCCAGCTGGCCTGGGTCACCACTGGCTCGCCGCCCTCCTCCCTTTGCTCCTGTAGGACACCAAATGCTCGCACCATCTTGTGCCTCTTAGCTCTCACTAGCTGCCGTACCTCTTCCTGTTGGAAATGATCATTTTCTTCTTAAATGACATGGAATGTGCAAAGGAAATCTACTGTATTCACAAAAGATGTGACATAAATTTATAGAAAAATAAGTACGTTTAATAAATAATTCCAAGATCCAGGTGCTGCTGTGACAAAGGAACTTTCGGGATACATCTTATTTGATTGAATTGACAAATATTAATCAGATCTGCTTGCCACTTTATATAAGTTGATATAATCTTACATGGCATATAGAGTATTTTGCAAAACCCTTTGCACAGCTTCTCAGGAGGTATGGAAAGTCATTGACTAATCAGACGTTTGGCGGTCAATCCCTGGCTGCTTCAGTCTGCATGTCAAAATACCTTTAGTCAAGATACTGAACCCCAAGTTGTTCTCTGATGTATACATCAGAGTAGCAATGCTTGTGTGAATGTTGCGTGATTTTGTACAATTCTAACGATCCTAAAAGTCAATATTGGCTCCAACGTCCTTTATTCTTTACCACGGCCTGATATTTCCTAGGCAAGCTTCCTTGTAGCTTTCCTGAAGTAGTCTTCATAAACAGTTCTCCAGGCTTCTTGGAGGAAATTCCATTTTATTAATGTTGAGGTCCTGGTTCTAGGGAGGCCAATCCATGACTGCTTGTGTTCCACCATGTGTTTTTCTAAAAATGCATGCTTTTATTGCATTGTCAGTGTTTTCGGGATCATTGCCATACTGAAAAATTAAGCCATCACCAAATAAATGGCCTGCCAGATGGTATTGCAATCAAATCTGACAGTGCATTTTTATGTACATAGTTTCATCAATTTTGACAAGATTCCCAACACCACCGGCTGAAATGCTCAAACTAGGACAGAACCTTTACTGTGATTTACAGATGGCTATAGACACTTACTGTACCCCTCTGCCAACTTCCTCTGAACATACTGATTTAAATTAAAAATTTCATTTTGGATTTATGATACCATAAGACCTGTCCCACTGATTTTCCGTTCAGTTTTTGTGGACTGTGGTATAGCTTAGCCTTTTCTCCTGGTTTCCCTCTCTTAAGAATGACTTCTTTATAGCTACGCTTCCACTGAGACTATTTGTAATAAGGCTTCAGTGAACAGTAGATAAATCAAATGCAGGTCCAGATACATCTCTCAAGTCCTGTGTCAAGTGTGTGTGGTTTTTTTTAATGCGGAGTGGCTCAAAACTTTTGCACAGTATGGTATTTTTTAAAGAAATTATAAAAATATAGAGAACCTGCACAGGAAACGGTCACATGGCTGTACCTTCAAGTATTTTTTATAGTTGTTGTATACGACAGCCAGGAAGACGGACATGAAGATGTAAGTGTTGATAAGGATGTACACAATGAAGAAGACTGCGAAGAAGAAGTTGGCGTTGTATGCTGGCATCCTGACAATAACAAGCAGAAAAAAAGAAGTCAGGCTAAGATACAAAGACAAATAGATACTAATAGAAAGATACTAGATACTAGAAGAAGAAAAACGGTTAGTGTTCACTTCCTTCTTCTTTTCTGTAAAGCTCAGAGAGTTCCCTCTCAAACCAAGAGGTCAGCGCCAGAAAGAAACACAAGAGTTTGTGTGGTTTGAAGTGCTATCTAAATAACAACACTACTTTTACTTCACAAACAGTTTCAAAATACATTATGTCAAATACACTAATAAAAATCTGAGAATTAGGATTATAACTGAGTTTGGCTGAATTGTGTTATTCATGTCGTCTCCTTGCTGTTCAGACATCACGCCTTATTGATCATATAAACAATTCCAGTATTCAAGGAATACATGCACAACATTGAATGCAACACAAATTACATTCAGTGGGTTTCATCTGAACAAAAATTTTAACAGAAATGAGAAAATCTGCTAATTTTTTTTAATCAACTGTCCTTTTTCAAATATTAATAGTTGGTTCATCTCGCCCTATGACAGCTGGGATGGAATAGTTGGTTCAACGAGATAAGCACTATTAACAACAGTGCTGTTTGTTTCTTTCAGTCAGAGCCACTGAATGATGTATAAGATGATGTGAAGATGTCCAATTTAGATTAAAAAGACAGATCTGGATAAAAATGTGACATTTATGCCAGTTTTATATGTACAGTATGTGAGATAAAGTGCATCTTAATTGCTCTCCAAATATTTAATCATCTATCATTAATCTGTGAATCTATTTTCATCCATGTTTCATAGTCATCTTTGTCTACTTGATTTTGTTGATTGTTTGACAAAATGCACATAAAACTAAAGTGGAATGAACCAACACTACATTCCATTTTGCAATCACACGCAAAATCTGACTTCCACGTATTTTCACAAACTGAATCATCTCAAAGTAAATACTATATAAAGTAACGTCATGCAAACACAATCAGGGATTTAACGTACTTTAGAAAAAGGCATGCTTCATGAAGACTGAAATAATTGTAAATTGCTTGATCTCAAAGAACACAAATTGAGATTTACAATACAAACTTACATGACGTCAGGGCTATTGGCCGTGGTGACGAGGACGTACAAGTCAAACATGATTTCCAGGTAGCTGGTGAAATATGGTGTTCCATTTATGTTCGTCAAACCTCTAGAGAGAGAGAGAGAAAAAATACATACACTTAAAAACTATTGCTAAAACTCAAAAAAGTCCTCTACTTTTTCACTAAAAACAAAACAAAGCAAAAAAACAGAACACATGGCCTCAGTAGAGCCTTTGGGAAAATGTTGACCATTGTCTAACTGCGCCAGGTGGTGTGGCTCTTTGACTGACCAGGAGAACATGTTTGTAAATGTTGCATGAGCTTAAAATCTTTGCTTATTTATATGGATGACATAGCTGGGTGTTTGCACAATTGCCCGTGCAAGCTCATGTTATAAATTACAATTTCACTGGTTGCATCATGCAAGATTTTATTACATAGAGAAAGAAAGAAATCCAGGTAATATATTTGGATTGGATCTCAGATCTTTACATGTATTCAGCTTGTTACAAAATGTCAGAGAATGACCCAGCAAGTCTGTCAAATCTGTTGTCTGTATGCTGCTTACTATTGTCCCTTTTACTCTCATTATTCCAGGCTTCTCACTACACTGCCTGAAAGCTATCATCTGTTACCTACCTGCCCATTATTCGTGTAGAGCGCTTTAGCTTTTGCAGGAAGTGTTTTCAAGTTGCATGGGTCTCAAAGACTCCCAAGTTATATGCAATGTAAATACAGCCTTTTAAAAGATAATAAACAGGCCAAAAAGATGTCACATATATGGAATGAAATAACTTGAATGATTCTAACTGAAAACAAGTTTAAAGAGAATTTGAAAACTGATGTCAAGAGCCAACCTCAGAATACAAAGGTACAGCTTTCTCACCGTTTGCCCAGCAACTTCAGCGCCATGAGGGCGAAGATGAGGATACTGAACATGAAGAGCAGGAAGACGTAGAAAATCTGAGGCAGAGCATTACGGATGCTCCTGAATGCTCTGCGGAGCTGAACACAAAGGAGCACACAGTGACACAGTTTTACATGCAAAAGCTCTTTCCTTATACACTTATCAACAATGTTTTCAAGTACCATTGGCTCGTGAAGTCAAACATTTACATGTTTAACAACATTATGTCTGCCTCAAACACTCCACAAATTCCTAACAGAGAAAAACTAAACATGATCCACTGATCAAACGGCAGAAAATTCATGACAGACAAAACACCACTTTGAGAGCCTTGATCACGTGAACACAAACAAATGCTCAAACTCTGACCAGATGTGAAAGCATTTTCAAGTATGACTTAAACTGAATTTAGGACCAAAGCTTTCTACATGTCTGCAAACCACGAGTCACTTGGATTTCTGGGCAATTTGTCATTTACAACATACATGCATAAAACTTCTGTATGAGCCTAATCACCTCCAGGGCTGAGACTGGGAAAAAAACATGCCAAAAAATGTAGTGGTTAGTACTGTTGACACAGCAAGATGGTTCTTGGTTCTACCACTACTATGTTAGGTTAACTGGTGATTCTAAACTGGCCATGGATGTGAGATAGATAGTGTTTGAAGTACATCGAATAAAATATGCCTATCGAGCGGACAAGCATAGCAGCTGTAATGGTCCACTTGTGAAAATAGATTTGTTGGAGATTTTGTTTGACAACAAATCTGACTGTTGCACTGCCGGACAGGACAGGCAAAAAATAAAATAAATAAGTTAATTGTATAAATAATAGAAGTTAGTTTAATAAGACCTAAAAATTCGTTAAATAGAGCCATCTTGTGATGTCTCTGGAATATTTCTTACAGCCAAATCATTAATAATCCCCACAAACACATTATATTTGGTGTCAAAAAACACTGAGCTAATGAAGACGTCATATTTTGAGAATGAACTCCTAACGGGGATGATTTCTTCTTTAACATGTATTCTGATATATGTTATTTCTCTTAGTTTTCTTAGTAATTTCTCCTAATCTTCACTGTAGTACACAAAGTTTCTGAGTTTAACCCTAGGAATGTAATCATAGAAAGAAGACACCGAGACAGTCTATAGTAGAGCCATGAAAAATGTAACCAATGACCTACATTTGACTACAGTGCTTATCCTCACTTTACTTTTAGTGCTTCAAACCTTCCCATATCAGTTCAGCAGAGCTAGTTCTCTCTAAAGGTGGTGCTCATTACAACTGAAATGGATCATCCTCTGGAGAGGATTTAATGAGGAAAAAAACGGAAAAAAATTGAAATGTTCATGGTAATGAAGCTTTCATTACTGACTGTGGATTGTTTAAACATTCAGCCATTACCTGCCGTCCCTCTGTGACGTTGACCAGTAGAAGCGGCCGCAGGACTCTGGACCAGCGAACACCATAATAATTTGCAGCTTTCAATGCTCCATAAATGATCATATCAACCAAAGTGAGCTAGTCAATGCACAAAAGAACAAAGTCATTTAATGGTAAATGGTAAACAGACTGGTTCTTATATAGTGCTTTTCTACTCTGAGCAATCAAAGCGCTTTATACAACTTGCCTCGTTCACCCAGTCGCACAAGCACTTTTTTCTATGCAAGTGCTTCTAACATTCACACACATTGAAAGAATACCAGCTTCAATGCTAGTATTTACTATCTATTTGCATTTCAAAGAGTCAGATGCAGTTCAAGATGCATATGTCAATACTTAAAGTGTTTCCATGACCAAACTAGCTAGATAAGAATAAACAGGATTATTCTAAAATGAAATTATTTGAGCAGTAGTAGAAGGACAGTCTTCTTTGAAATGAAAATGATTTCATATATAATACAAACAAAATAACAACTTATTCCAAATATTCCAGAAAATAAAAAGTTGTGCAAGAAAATTTGTGACTGAGAGCCTCAGAATCACTGAGTCACAAGGAAGCTTTACTACTTTGGTAGTGCTGAGAAAGCAACATCTTAGGCTAAAGGTTGTTTCACAACAAGAGGAAAGCCTTCTCAGCACATCCTGTCTCTGCAGCTCAGCACACGTTAACAGTTTCAGCTTTCAGACCCTAAACCAGGAAGTCCTCTGGGTGCACACTGCACACTCACCAACTGACAGGAATGTATAACCTCTTCCTAAGTACTTAGTCAAAAACATCTTTACAATGACTTGTTCTGGTTCTGTCTGAGTTAGAGGAGCCTTCTTCCAAAATCTTCCAATTAAAAATACATATATACTAATAATGTGTATAAACCCCTCCCACAATAATAATGCAGATTGGCACTCCTACCGTGAGGATGACAATGATGCAGATATTTTTGGGATCTTTCCAGAACTTGTCACGGAGAATCACCTTGGCATAGTGAATGACTCGAATGGTGAAGATGAGCAGACAGAGTATCTCCACCAGCATGGTGGCCTGAAAAACAACATAACACAACACATGACCATACTTCTGATAATAATTTAACTTCTTGGACTTCACAGCAGCTAGTCTATTTCACTGATCTCAGCTGCACTACTGTAATTGCTGTATAGACCATCATACTGTACAATACAATAATTATAGTTTTCCAACTGTTTATTAATACTTGCAATTGTATATCTACAACCTGTATAGTTTTCATATTTTTAAACATATGCATAACCTGTTCATAGCCTGCGCATACTTATAGTATATTCATAACATTCCTTCATACCTTGTACATGTAACATACTATAATAGATCCAAATTCTGTATTATATATTATTACTAAAGCACTTTCTGGATGGATGCAAACTGCATTTTGTTGCCATGTACTTGTGACATGTGCAATGACAATAAAGTTGAATTTTATTCTATTGTATTCTATTCTTCAGGACTGGTAAAATGTTGAATGGCCTGAAAATCTATTCAGTCTTTTTATAATAAAATGCTGAGGTGTAGACAGTAATTAGTATTTCTATTCATACAAGCCACAGAAGATTACATTAGAGTCAGTCAAAGTTAATGGTGTTATTAATTACTTTTACATTACCAGCTATTACTGAACTCCAATTTGGAATTTCAATGATTGCACATTTTACATATAGGTCAAGGGTCAAGTTCAAGGTCAAGTTCATTTATATAGCACATTTCCAAACCGTCCATACTGCACAAAGTGCATAACCATGTAAAATGCCACTGAAACAAATAAGATGTAAAACAATGATGCAGTAAAATATGGAAAAAATAAATAAAGTAAATCAATAAAAACAACTAAAACAACAACTAAGGCTGTTACAACCAAAATGTTTAGGTCAAAGTTTGTTAAAAGCCAGACGATAAAAATGTGTCTTCGGTAACGATTTAAACTGATCACGTGTTTGTGCAGATCTAATGCGGGATCTGCCACAGAGAAGGCTCAGTCGCCATGAGACTGATATAGAAAGACATAGAAAGACTGTAGCTACATCAAAATATAATATATACCCTAATACCACTATCTCCCAGTTTCATAAAAACTATAGTGGTGTGTAGTTGGTAACAAATTACTGCTGATAGAAAAGCAGCTTATTTTAAGTGATTAGAACATTATACTAGAACTAAACATCTTGAGCTGCTGCGTCTCAATCATTATCAAAGATCAGACATATGATAGTGTCTCCATAATAGACCTCATCCATCCAAGCGTATTGACTGTACTTGACTGTAACTCTTGTTGTGCTTTAGACACCTGTTGTGAGCTCGCCGTTCACTCTAGCCAGAACCAGCAGCAGTAAGGCTCACCAAGACTGGGGAGCAGACCAAGAAATACAATTGCCAGGTGCAGTCCAAAATGTTGGAGTTGAAGTCTGTCAAGCTCTGGGAGAAGTCTATTTATATAAAAATGGAAGAGGAATTATTGCTAATTCGCATTGTCAAGGAGTGAAGCCAAAAAAGGTGGCAGTAGATAAACCGTTACTCAAAAAGCCATCTCTAGACCCAGCCGTTTTAGCTAATTATAGGCCAATCTCAACCTTCCTTTCATATCAAACATCCTTGAAAGAGTAGTTGTCAAACAGCTAACAGATCATCTGCAGAGGAATGGCTTATTTGAAGAGTTTCAGTCAGGTTTCAGAGCTCATCACAGCACAGAAACAGCTTTAGTGAAGGTTACAAATGATCTTCTTATGGCCTCTGACAGTGGACTCATCTCTGTGCTTGTCCTGCTAGACCTCAGTGCAGCGTTCGATACTGTCGACCATAATATCCTATTAGAGCGATTAGAGCATGCTGTAGGTATTACAGGTACTGCACTGCAGTGGTTTGTATCATATCTAACTAATAGACTTCACACATTTTAATGCTTTGCAGATAACACACAGCTTTATCCATCCATGATACCAGATCTCACACACCAATTAGTTAAACTGCAGGAATGTCTTACTCCCGGAAAAGCCTTCAGCTAATCCAAAATGCTGCAGCAAGAGTCCTGACAGGGACTAGAAAGAGAGAGCAGATTTCCCCTCTATTGGCTTCTATTGCATTTAATATTTCTTCTTCAGTCACCTTTCTCACTCACTATGTGTTAACAGACCTCTCTGCATTGAATCATACTCGTTATTAGTCTCTGTCTCTCTTCCACAGCATGTCTTCATCCTGTCTTCCTTCTCTCACCCCAACCGGTCGCAGCAGATGGCCCCGCCCCTCCCTGAGCCTGGTTCTGCTGGAGGTTTCTTCCTGTTAAAAGGGAGTTTTTCCTTCCCACTGTTACCAAAGTGTTTGCTCATAGGGGGTCATATGATTGTTGGGTTTTTCTCTGTATGTATTATTGTAGGGTCTACCTTACAATAAAAAGTGCCTTGAAAAAACTAACAAACAACAACAACAAAAACAAACAAACTAGTAAGAAAGTATGCTAGTTGTTTATTTAAACTGCTATATTTCACTTTTTTGCATTCATTAATTTTGCTACATACTTGCTAAATTTAACATCTGTATAAGTTTAATTACTAGTCAGCCTTTAAACCAAAATGAAACTTAGATTTACAAGTTAGTACTTAGTTAGTACTTAGTTTATATCAGAATAACTCTTATAGTGTTTTTTCATAGACTCTGCTTCAATCAGCATGACAGAGGCTCAGATATTTCAGATATATCAGTTCCAATACTGTCTGCATCTCTGAATTTTTCAAAAAGCACTTACGATTGTTTGGACATTTGGCGCTGCTGACAAACCTTTTATTCCTCTCAGCACCCTTAGCCTGCACATTAAAAAAAGAAACTATAAAAACAGGACAGTGTCTCTGTGTGGCAGTTGCAGTCTTACCCATATAGGCAGAGGGTATACAGCTGGATCCTCGAAGATGGCAAGAGACAGATTGACCAGCATGAAGAAGTAGAGGAGTACCTTTAGGGCCCAATGATTATAGAGCATATACAGTCTGAAAATCCACACACAAAGTTGGATATTAGAGCAACTCACACTCATTATTCAATCCAAACTGCATGCTATAACTTAAAGTCCTCACATCCAAATGCATTTCACATTAGGGGGAAGTCATTTCACATCCCTCATAGTTTGCCATAGCAGATTGACTAATAAACAGGAGAAAATGTTGCATTTGCTGGGACAATATATTCTACATGAAAAATTATCCATTCAACAATGTTGATTTAAAGCTGTTATAAAGACTAATATGTATTTATTAAAAGTGAAATATAAAGTTATGACACCTTACAGTAAATATACAGAATAAAAAAAATACCAACCAGTCAGCACAGGCAAAGAAAGTCATCGTAAACAGAGCTAAAAGAAACTGTTCTAGTCTGACATGTTCAAACTGCTGGTCAAAAATTAAGAGGAGATGGAGAGGAGTGAAACATCTTCCAGGCTGAACAGATTAAATATACGTGTGTACAGAAATCAGCACAACAGAAATACAGCAGAGACAAACAAAATAATTATAGAATTTCCACATATTTAATATGGATGGATGGATGTGAAAGCCGCACCTGACAGCCTGAGGTGATGTGTCAAAGTAGACATTTCTGTTGTACTGGGCATCTGACACATAGATGGCAGCCAAGTTAAAATCCTGAAACACACAGAAGGGCATTTAAAGCATTTAAATATTACTCTCAATATAAGAAGATCTGCAAAATAAAAGGTATTTAACGCTGAAAAATTAACAAAAATTAAAACAAATCTACTATCTGATTGTCTTTTTTAGTTACATATAGTTGTTTGTTTCCTTAATTCTCACATTTCCTTTGTCTGTTAGTGGATTGTTTTTTGTTTTTTCGGCCGGCTTGTGCGATACATATATGAATGGTATGAGATCAAGTGTAAACCATCATTATGGTATTATCCATAGGCACACTGGCTAAGGTACAGCATGAATTACAACAGCCTTACCTAAGCCATTTCTCTGTGTGAGATACAGCAGGCAAAATCAGTTTTGACCATGTGACAAACTGTTGCTATTGATAAGAAATTCTCACCAGAGAAACCATCCAATCCACACATGCAAAGAAATCAAAGCACAGATCCCGATAAATTATGTGTAATATAAGAAATGATACAGAAAACATACTGAACACACTAAGAAAGGGGTGTACAAAAAGGCATGGAAAGTCATGACACCAGCTGAATAATATCAGTAAGCAGTCCTGCCACTTGGTTCAAATTGATGTTGGTTCATTCAAACTGATGGCCTATAAAAACATGTCTTATAAGAAACATGGGTAAAACCAATGAGGACTCTCAAGACCTTTGAAGCCTTATTGTTGCAAAACATACTGAAAGCATTGGTTACAGAAGAATTTACAGAAGAAACTACTGAAGGTTCCAGTGAGCACTTTTGAAGCCAATATCCGGAAGTTGAAAGAACATTATTTCACCATAAACCGGCCACGACCAGGTGCTCACTGCAAGATTTCAGACAGAGAAACAAAGGCAAATGATAGTATGCATGTTCAATACATTTTCCACTCTGTCATTTCTCATTATTACACATAATTTATGGTAATCTGTGGTTAGATTTCTTTACATGTGTAGACCGAACTGGTTGTTATTGGCATCTGGTGAGAATTTTACATCAAAAGCACCTTTAGAAATATATTTACTTAGAAAATTGGTGGCACGTTCAATACTTATTTTACCCACTGTAATTATCAGCAGCTTCACCGAAAGGTTGAGGAAATGAAAACAACTTGCAGAAGCACAGACTCAGGGTCAGCAGTGACCTGCTAGACAGAACCTCAGTGATGGATCCTTGGTTCAGGGCCAATATACATCCCAAGCACCAAAAGACTAGTGCACTTAAACACAAAACTGTGTTTGAGGTCAAGTCTATGCTGTCTGATTAATTGGTGACCACAGTGCATGAGCCTGAAGGCTAGCAAAGAATAGTGCAACTGGTAAGAATCACTGGCAAGCAGGTCCTGAGCTGTGACGAGAGAGTTTTAAGGTGATTTACAGTGATTTAATATAGAAGGCAGTTCACTCAAATAGTGGAAGGAACATATAGATTGTTTGTTTCAAGCATTGAACCATCTGTCAAAAATGGTCCGTGAAAAAAAAAGGGTCCCCTTTTTTTTTGTTTTTTAAACAGTCGTCCAAAGCTATCGAATAAAATCTATTTTATTTGTCAATGATTCACTTAATGCACAATAAATTCATCTTTAACAGAGAACTAACTAGGGAAGTTGGAAGCTGTATACTAGTGATGGGTGCTTTATGGGGCTTAAAGGACAAGAGTCCAACAGTTTACTGCAGTCGTGGAATCATTTGCACGTTCTCCAGGCCATCCGCTGACAGAAAACCTGCACAATCACATTATAATCACTTGTAGTTGTGCAGGAGCGTCCAGCTGTGTCATACCTCTTCGCTTTTTGCTGTATTCCCTGTGTTTGAATTTCCTTTTCTTGCAGACGCTTCGGGAATGTTTTCATTCTTCTCTGATTCAGACATCTCTCAACACGACCGACACAAAACGTCCCAAAATGTTTCTTCTAACTTTTTAATGACTCTCGAAATGTCTCCAAACTTTCACTACCAGCTCCTCGGCGTTTCTAAGTGGTGAAAAAAAGAAAAACATATATCCAAACTTAGTTTAAGTCGCACTTTTTGACGTAAACGTCACATCAAGCGTCATCCACGAGATTCGCATCAGAGGATTTCTTTCCAGTGGCATAAAAATGACAACCGCTTGCCATCTATCTCAGCCTACTGATATCTGGTCAGAGCCGCTTCAAGTCTTGCTCCAATAAACCACGACTCTTGCTGACTTCACGGACCAGCGGAATGAATAAGGAGGAAAAAATACAGTGATGTGTAAAACAGGCTGATTACCATTAAACAAAGCAACAACAAACTATCTCATATTCCCTAATAACGAAGTTGCAGATAGCGAGTAAGTAATAGACTTACAAAACGCAAAATGTTACGTTTTAACCAGATTTAGAGTAGTTGACCAAATGTCTCATTGAAAATCAACAATAAATGCATAAAAGGTTGAAGATTTTTTTTAAACTTTGAATAAATAAGTAAAAGGAAAAATCCTATTTTCGTAGCATTGTTGCTACATGTCATTGTTACATGTCCCTTTTTATTCTTGTCCAATTAACCTCTACAATTTAATTTGTTCTATACTTATTCCTTTGTAGTGGTTTCTATAAAAGAATTATTTTTGGTGCTTTTTTCTTTTATGCCCACCGTTTTCACTGTTGAACTCGTATTACTATGCTGTTGTATTTTTCAGACATTACTCGGAGACAGTAAAAGCACCATGTGGTATCATGTGACTCAGCACGATAACGGAAACTGGGAGAAAGAGTCAGAGGCATTTCAAATAGTGGGAAAATTAGGAGAATATACAGAAATACAAGTTTTTGCGTTATTGTAGGGTCTTCATCCTACAATATAACGTAAGAAAACGTTTTTTTGAACATGCAATTTATTGAAAACAATGCTTAAACTGAAACAGGCTGTTTTACAGATGATCAAAATCTTAGAACCACATGCCTTTAAAATGCCAATTCTGTGCAAAAATGTGGTTTCGTTGTCATTTTCTGTCAGGTAGTCTCACTGTCATAACTTTCTGATGGCAAAGGCAAAAAAAAAGTTCCCTTTTTGAACGTGGTTGGGTTGTTGAACTGCATAAGCACGGTCTCTTGCAGCGTCGCTGCTGAGGTGGGATACAGTAAGACAGTCATTTGGAATTTCTTAAATGATCCTGAGGGTTATGGAACAAAAAAGTCAAGTGGAAGACCCAAAATAATTTCACCAGCACTGAGCCGGAGGATAAAATTGGAGAGAGAGACAATTTTCAAAAAGATAAGAGATTTATTGGAATGTTAATCATAGGGTTAATCATTCTTAATTTCGTTGTTCTCGTGACAATGACAATAACGTTTCTGATTCTGATTCTGGGTGTTGTAGTTTGTTGTTGTTTTAGTTTATATGCTTAATTCGTTTTATGTGTGTATTGTATATGAGTGTAGACTTGTATATAGTTAAACATGCATGGATAATATAATGTCAAATTCTGAATATTGATTTATAAACAATGGGATTTGAAAAAAGTGGGTAGGAAAAGAAAAAGTGTAAACTTCATCCTACTGTTTTTCAACCACAAATATTGTGTAGACACATAGTGTAAATAGTGGGAACAGCTCATGCAAGTGGGACCCTAATCTGCCCGATGTACTCTGAGCCCCTCTCAAATGACTGAACTCCTCACCCTGTTTCTAAGGGAGAGGCCAGAAAGCTTATTTTTGCCACATGTGTCCACTATCTCATTCTTTCAGCCACTATTATAGGTCATAACCTCAGATGAGGGAAATGACATTGATCGACCAGTAAATTAATAGCTTCCCCTTTATGCTCAGCTCTCTCTTCACTACGACAGAATGATTCAGCATCCACATCCCTGCAGATATTGACAGACTGATTGGTGCACTATCTTGCACCCTTCTCTCCTCACCCCTGAAAAAGACCCCAAGATATTTAAACTGCTCCACTTGGCAGCAACTGTTTTAGTGATTTTGTTTTATCCAAATAAAATTGAATTCAATTCAATAAATTAATGATTAATTAATTAAAGAGCACTGACCTTTTTTATGTTTTTAGGAGTGAAGCTTTGTGGATGATCCTTAAGCCTGTTAGCTCATTTCTGCCATTTGTAGTTGAGATGTCATTCTTTCAGTTCATTTTTCAGAGCTTGTGACCACAGGTGATGGTAGATCGATCTGTAAATCGTCAGCTTCCACGCTGAGCTCTCCCTTCATCATAGCAGATGTGTACAGAATCCACATCACAACTAGTATGGTGAAATACTAGTTGTCTCTCAATCTTTAGCTCTTCCTCCTGAGACAGTAACTTGCTCCTGTTGTTCCTCCTTCAGCCCAAAGATCAAAGAGTTGGGGTATTTAATACCCCTAAGTGGGTACTCCATCTTTTCCCAACTGAAGAGCATGGCCTCAGATTTTGAGTTGTTAATTTTCATCCCAGTCACTTCACACGTGTTGCAAACTGCCCCAGTGTGAGCTGGATGTTGTTGATGAAGCTAAAAAAAAAAAGATACATCATCCATAAAAAGCTGAGATGAGATCCTGCAACCACCAAACCAGACACTCTTCACCACTTGGCTGCAACTGACCAAAGACGAGAGATGGTTATTTTATACATTTATTTTTTCCAAATAACTGCACTAACAGTTATCACCTAGGTTCTTGCTGATGATCTTGGAGCCCATTCCAGCATGGAGCAAGTCTTCAATTATGTCCCTTCAATCAACAGCTCTTTGGTCCTGCCCATGGTGGTGAGGTGGTTGGAGCAGCAGATATCAATTCAGTGGACATGTGTGCATTATACACATACGCTGAAATCAAAAGTATCTGTAATTGACTGATTGTAGTCAACCTGTACGAATTCTGGCTGGGTTGTAGGGGAACAGATTCCTATTTCACTCAATGACATACAAAACAACCTTTTAATGTATTTTTTAAGATTGTTTTTGTTGATATGTCTCTCTCAATTAAAATGAAGCTACCATAAAATTTATTGCTGTTCATTTTTTGTGAGCAAATTTTAAATTTCTTCAGGGGATCAAATAATTATTCCCCTGACTGGACCACCGGCTTGACATACTCAGTAAGCAAGAAACTTAAGGTAAGGGGAGATTCCAACAGATTTATTTGATATGGATATGAAAACAATCACATTTAATGAAACAATGTTTTTTTCTTAATGACAAGAAACAAATCATTTTGGATACATTTTTAACACAGTATTAATACTGTGGTTTTAAGTGTCTGCCCCAGTTGAAATAAAATTTGACTATTTGTGCTTTAGGTTAAGATAATTCTTGTTAGCAGCACTGACATCTATAATTTTAGGTGTTTAAACTGAATTGGTTAACATGAAGAAATAAATACAATCTCCCAACAATACACTGTGAAGCTGAGTAAGTCCACCCTTTAAATCAACATAAAAAAAGTCTTAATCACGACATTTATTTTATTGAAATATACATTTCCATGTTTTTATTTACTTTAAATCACAACTTGAAACATCAATTTATTTTTAACTAACTCAAGAAAAGTGTCAAACTGTCCAACAAAACTGATTTTTTACAGCAATCGTTTCAAACTTGACATTCTCAAGTGGATGTGGATGGATGTGGATAGAGTACAGTCTTTATCAGTTAATGTGGGGCACAGTCGTCTGGAGGCTGATTTCTATCCTTCCATCATTCCAGGGACTTAAATAAAAATCAGTCTGGTCTCCCTTCAACAGTTTTCTTTTTGACTGCAACCTCAGAGCGCACCACACTCTTCATAGTTCTCTGCATTATCCATGTAGCCAGGTGGATAGTCACAAAGGCACCAGAGACGGCCCACAGCCAGTTCCTTCTGAGCCAGCTCTGAGGTTTCATGGTGACACCACTGCAGGGGAAGAAGAAAAACAGTATTTACTCACAAACACTTGGTATACAGAAAAACATGGCAGGGAAGCCAAATAAAATTGACCATTTTCACAGTTATTGGGAGGAAGAGTTTGTTTTTAATCACAGGTAAACAAAGGGTGTATGTCTCACTTGCTGCGGCACTGGGAAACTGAACCATCTGAACTGTGAGCTGCAAGGAAAAGGTAAGACTGCTGCTGACATGATAAATGCATTTAAAGCCACGATGAGAAAAAAGCCCTGCACTTTCCCTCCAAACAGCCACTTTGTTCTCACTGTTTCGATGATATCACATGTTTTAACGACAGTCCAGCCATACTACAAGTGTGATGACTGCAAAGTGGGGTGTACAAATACAGCTGCTCTGTGACGGCCTCAGAGGTTGTTTAAGAGAATATTGGGAGCAACAACACCATGAAGTCCAAAGAACACACCAGACAGGTCAGGGATAAAGGTATTCAGAAATTTAAAGGAGGCTTAGGCTACAAAAAGATTTCCCAAGCACTGTTCAAGCGATCATTCAGAAATGGAAGGAGTATGGCACAACTGTAAACCTACCAAGACAAGGCCGTCCACCTAAACTCACAGGCCGAACAAGGACAGCGCTGATCAGAAATGCAGCCAAGAGGCCCATGGTGACTCTGGACGAGCTGCAGAGATCTACAGCTCAGGTGGGGGAATCTGTCCATAGGACAACTATTAGTCGTGCACTGCACAACGTTGGCCTTTATGGAAGAGTGGCAAGAAGAAAGCCATTGTTAACAGAAAACCATAAGAAGTGCCGTTTGCAGTTTGCCACAAGCCATGTGGGGGACACAGCAAACATGTGGAAGAAGGTGCTCTGGTCAGATGAGACCAACATGGAACTTTTTGGCCAAAATGCAAAACGCTATGTGTGGCGGAAAACTAACACTGCACATCACTCTGAACACACCATCCCCACTGTCAAATATGGTGGTGGCAGCATCATGCTCTGGGGGTGCTTCTCTTCAGCAGGGACAGGAAGCTGGTCAGAGTTGATGGGAAGATGGATGGAGCCAAATACAGGGCAACCTTGGAAGAAAACCTCTTGGAGTCGGCAAAAGACTTGAGACTGGGGCGGAGGTTCACCTTCCAGCAGGACAACGACCCTGAACATAAAGCCAGGAAACAATGGAATGGTTTAAAACAAAACATATCCATGTCTTAGAATGGCCCAGTCAAAGTCCAGATCTAAATCCAATCGAGAATCTGTGGCAAGATCTGAAAACTGCTGTTCACAAACGCTGTCCATCTAATCTGACTGAGCTGGAGCTGTTTTGCAAAGAAGAATGGGCAAAGATTTCAGTCTCTAGATGTGCAAAGCTGGTAGAGACAGACCCTAAAACACTGGCAGCTGTAATTGCAGCAAAAGGTGGTTCTACAAAGTATTGACTCAGGGGGCTGAATAATTACGCACACCCCACTTTTCAGTTATTTATTTGTAAAAAATGTTTGGAATCATGTATGATTTTCGTTCCACTTCTCACGTGTACACCACGTTGTGTTGGTCTTTCACGTGGAATTCCAATAAAATTGATTCATGTTTGTGGCTGTAATGTGACAAAATGTGGAAAAGTTCAAGGGGGCCGAATACTTTTGCAAGCCACTGTAACTCTGACACTCATTCTATTTCAATTGATTACATATCAGATGTTTCTAAAAATTGACTGCAGTCCACCTGTGATAAATTCAGTTGATTGGACATGACTGGGAAAGGCACACACTTGTCTATATAAGGTCCCATATGTAACAGTGCACATTGGCGCACAAACCAAGCCGTAAAGTCCAAGGAATTGTCTGTAGACCTCTGAGACAGGATTGTATCGAGGCGCAGATCTGAGGAAAGGTATAGAAAAATTTCTGCATCTGCAAAGGTACTTATATAGATAGCTTGGCTAAGTACTTGCTCAAAGGAGGTCATTTGCTTTATCAGTATTACTGTAGGATATTGCCGAGTTGTTGTAGGTTAGATTTGGTGCCATATAAATACAATTAAATAGAATGTTACATTATCTTGATAGTTTTCATTCTTGAATATCTTCACCTGTTAAATTATTTAAAAAAATCTCTAAGTTTTGAAAATATAAAATAGATGGATAAAACTTTACACTTTGACCACTCAGACCAAAAAATCTATTCCCTGTAAACATTTATTCATTCATTTGGGTGTGACTCTTATCAGCTTTTTGGGCTGAGTTCTAGTGGGGGATGGGATGATGTCTGTGGAAATTTGTGACAGAACTGAGCACGGCAGTTGCACAGCAAACTGAAACTTCCAGGAAACAGGACATTAGAGGACTACCAATAAAAATTATGTCTGACTCCAGTCTATTTACACCTACAGGCGAGGTGCCACTCTTTTACTGATAAGGATATACACATCCTGGACGGTGGTTTGGAGTCAAGGAGGCCATTTACGAAAAAGGGAAAGACGATCTCTGAATCAAGGAGGGGGCCTGAGGGTAAATCTTTCATCATCTTATGATGCTGCCTTGCCAGTAATCAAATAACCTGCTGGAATAATCAGATGGCCAAAGGGGAAACTGAAGCCACTAACATCAAGACAAGAAATCTCCTTCCGTGCATGGAGGGTTAGCCCCAAATCCAGCACCCTGAGACTGTATGCAAAGTGGAAGGAAGATGAGAACTAGTCAGTGTCAGAACTACTATCCAGGATGAGACAACAAAGATTTAGTTTTTTGTTAGTTTGTTTTAGTTTAGTTTAGATGTATTCACTATAGTTTAGTGAATACCTCTTGCAGCAGAATCCCGAGAGAAGAGAAGCAGGAAAAGGAACCATCACGGAAGGATGGGAGCCTGCACGGTATGTGCCACCGTCAGACAGAAGAAGAGACTGACATCCACAAATCCTGTCAGTGGCTGGACAAAGCTGAACTGAAAGACAGCACAGAGACAGCACTAATATGGCAGAATAGGAACAAGACCCCGTAGGCTGTACAGAGATGCTAATGAGAAAATTTCAGCACATAGCAACAAGGTGCAAGATGCTAGCAGGTATGGCATACATAGAACACCATAACCAAATGTCCCCTTAGGGTAGTTGAGAATGACCGAGTTAAGATCCTGTGGGACTTGCAGATACAGACAGAAAAACTGGTGATGGCAAACCAAGAGGAAGACAGCTGTAGTGACAGATGTAGCTATACTGAATGATAGCAGCTCGAGAAGTGCCAAGAGCTGAGAGGAGAGCTCAAGAAGATGTGGAGATTGAAAGCAGCAGTAGTCCTCGTTGCAACTGGAACACTCAGGGCAGTGCCCCCAACACACACCCACCCACACAAATACACTTCTCAAGCCCCCAGAGGTCCTGCGCAGCATCTTTGTTGTCATTCAGTATAGCTATATTTTATCACTACAGCCGTCTTCCTCTGCTTGTCCATCACTACGATGTTAGGCTGTTAGCCATCACCGGTAGGGATGGGTACCGGTATCCGGTGCCATTCTGACATAAACGGTAGTAACCAGACTATCCAAGGATAGTAGGCGGGCCCAGGTAAGTACGTTCTTTTAGAGCAGAGTTACAGATTAAAAATGCCCAAGGCGAAGCGGTCAAAAGTCTTGCTGTACTTCACAGCAAAAGATGCAAACTCAGCAGCCTGCAACAAGTGCTTTAAGGTGATACTGTGCAAAGGAGGTAACTCCTCAAATCTGATGAAAAACCTGGCCCCTAGCCCTGCCAGTGTAGCAGAAATGATGATGGATGATGATGGCGGCAGCAGCCGTTCTTCTCTGGGTGAGTAGCTTAATGTTGTTCGTGTGTAATTTATGTTGAGTAGGCTAACCACGTTATTAAATTAATGCACGTAAGGTGAACTAGCAAACACCGTCGTAGTTACATGCGGCTGTCTTGTTATTTGATAGAGTGATACCATATATGCCCTATAGCTGCAGAAAAGGCTAACACTGTTATCTTTTTACAAAAAAAAACCAGCTAAACATGAGAGGTTTTAGGACAAATTTTGTGTTTTCCATTGTTTAAGCACCGGTTCCAACCAAAGGAGGTATGTTGTATCAACAGAAAAGGCTAACTTGGTTATCATTTTGCAGAAAAAAAGAGACTGCTAAAAATAAAAACATAAAAGCTTTTTGGACAAAGTTTGTGTTCTCCATTCTTTAAGCACCGGTTCGAGCACTGTTTAAGCACCGGCACCATTTCAAATGTACCGGTTTGGCACTGGTATTGGATAAAACCTAAATGATACCCATCCCTAATCACCTGTTTATCTATCTGTATCTGGAAGACCCACAGGATCTTGGCTTGTGTCCCATTTTGACCTCGGGACTTCCAGGCCATAATCGGCTCAGAAGTTAAAGTATACTATGCCAGCTATTTGGTTATGGCGCCTCATGTATGCCCTGCCTGCTAACATCTTGCACCCTGCTGTTATGTGCTGGATTGTCTCTGGGGCATCTTTACACAGCCTGCACTGGGGATCTTGCCTGGTGTGGCAGCCCCCAGCCTCTATGAATCTTGTGCATACAGCTTGTCCTGTGCTGCCATGACTAGTGCCTCTGTGCTGTCCTTCAGTCCAGCTTTGTCCAGCCACTGACAGAGGAAGTGGCTGACATCCAGAAATCCTGTCTGCCGGTGATACATACCACGCAGGGGCCTCTGGCTCCATGACAGATTTTCTACTTGCTCCTTTTTTTCTTTCTTGGGTTTCTGCTGTCTGAGGTATTCACTAAGCACATTGTTCGTTGTGGCCATGATCCTGATGTGAATGTTTATCGTCTCATCCTGGACAGTGGTTCTGTACTGTTTGGCATACAGTCTCAGGGTTCTAGTCTTGGGGTGAAACCCTTTGTCCTTGGTGAGCTGCTTCCTTGTCTTGATGTCAGTGGCGTCTGTCTCCTCCTTTAGCCAGCTTATTATCCCAGTAGGCTACCCAATCCCAGTGTTGATTACCTGGATCTTGTTCTTTCCATTCAGCTGACTTCTCTGGACTTGCCTGACCCTCTGCAGGTACTTGGTAATTGCGCCTCTCTTTACCTTTTGTTACCTTCTGACTACACTTCTCCAGTCCGAAAGACATTCTGATGTTGTTGCTGTAGATCCTCGTGGTGTGGATGAATGAATCAATGTCTGTTTAAGCATACAGCTTGATGTCATCCATGTAGAGGAGGTGGCTGACGATTGCCCCATTCTGTAATTGGTCTCCATAGCCAGTCTTGTCAATGACCTAACTGAGGGGGTTCAGGCCAATGCAGAACAGCAGTTGGAAAAGAGGAACTCCTTGGTAGACCCTGCACTTCATGGTAACTTGTGCTATTGGTTCAAAGTTGGCCTCTAGAAGCTACTAAATGTTTTGCTGTCTCTCTAAATGCTGGGTATCAAAGATTCCATAGGTCCCACATCGTCTTCATGTAACGCCTTCCGCTGGGGTTAATTATGTAGTAGCATGCCAACAGTGCTTTGTTTTCATTTCTTCCCCACTTATGTCTTCCGGTTCCGTTAACCCACTTCTCATCTGTGTGTCATGGTTTCCCAACACCTGACGTGGACCTTGTCCACATCCTGTCTGAGCTGGTATGGCTTCAGTTATCTCTGTCTTTCTCATATCCAAGGTAGCTTGGTTAGCATAGGGAATCTCGCCTAGGGACCCTTACTGGATACAGACACCCAAGAAAACACCATGAAAGGTCAGGTGTGCAGTAGAGTATTAAACTTTGTGTGTAGGGACTTCAGGTTGAACACCCAAGCTGAGGATGGCAAAGAGCTACCGAATGAGGCAGAGCAGTGTGAACACTGGGTGGTAGAGAGGCTGCAGACAGATTGGCCAAGATGATAAACTTTAAATTTCTACTTTTCCAATAGCTTATAGAAATCTATTTATTTTTGTTGTAGCCATCTGGGTAATCAGTTTTATAATGCAGGCAGTAACCGGTCTTTATTTTCACATTACTAACACGACACATTATCCAAAGTTAATTTTTTTTATTTTTCCATTATGCTCTTCTTCTACAATAATTAAAATTATTCAGATATTGTTTTCTATAATTTCGTTCAAAAATATATCTTACCTTCACAACCTATACTGAAATAATCAAAATAACTCATAAAAAACCCTCCAAATTTAATCTTAAAAATGTAACTTATAATTGGGGAAAATAGCTGAAATTTAACAAGTTAACTTTTTCAAGATATGACTTCTTTGCCATTATTTCTGTTGTTGCAGGATGGGATCATAATCTTCCCTGTAGTATCAAATATCAGTTATTTTCTTTGGTACTGCAATTGAGTTAATTTGTAGAGTTGTTCGTTTGTTTTTTAAATTAAACTACAGCCTGTACATACTTATAGTTATAGAATATTCACAACATACTTCATACCGTGTACATTATAACATACCATAATAGACCCATTTCTGTAATATACTCACATATCTATATTATTGCTAATATATATTGTAATATATCTATATCACTAAAGCACTTCTGGATGGATGCAAACTGCATTTCGTTGCCCTGTACCTGTGCATGTGCAATGACAATAAAGTTGAATTCTATTCTATTCTATTCTATTCTAAATTGGAGCACCAACTTGTGAAAATCTGAAAATACAACTAAAGGTAGATGAAACTGCTCTGAGTTTTACAAACCCTTTGTGTGCTCAGTTATACAAACTCTCAAGGGCAGAAAAACTTAGCACGTTTTCTTCAGGTGTTTTTAACAGTTTCATACCTCAGTGCGGGTTACTTGCTCTTGTGAGCAACAGCTGGAGGAGGAGAAGGAAGAGCAGATGCAGGAGGGGAAACGTAGGTAACAATGCCAGGTTCAGGAATATACTCATCTCCGTCTTTGCGTAGCAGTGGGCTTCCCTTCAGATTGTACCAGCCCCAGTGGATCAGCCCCAGACTTGTGCCCATCACAATCAATACTTTGTAGTTACTCCACAAATCCCGCAGACCCATAACTAAGATGCTAAAAAAAAATCCAAAAGATGATCACTACATTCATATAGACAGTTAATATGATTCTTACTTCAAGTAGTAACTAGTCAAATAATATATACTGAAATGGAAGTGGACTTAAAGTACAAGGCAGCATTAAAGGGAAAGTACGCTTATAAGTAATAGTTGAGTGACAATCATTTTCCATCACTGGTCATTCAAAGGTCAAGTGTGCAAAAAAGAAACAAATATCAATTGATCAAAAGACTATACTCTGAGTCTAACTATTTTTGCTGGAAGATCCTGACAAGTCCAGTAAAAAGCAAAGTAAAGCAAGTAAACAAAACTACTGCCTATGTATAGAATTATAGGAACACTGACATTCAATCGATTTCTTATTTAGAACGATACACGTACACCCATGCAAAGGATATTGTAAAGTTTTACTCAATGAGACACCAGCAATGTTACAACGCAATAAGGAACTGATTCATATCTATTATCTTCATATCTATTTAACATGCTCACAGTTTAGTTTAGGAAGCCAGCTCAACCCCATCGATTATCTGTATTGAAATTGCACAAGAAAATTAAAGTTAATCAAAATTAAAATGAACAACACAAACTTTTTTTTTTTTTTTTTTTTTTTTTTTTACTTTTTTTTTTTTTTTTTTTTTTTTGTTTTTTGTTTTTTGTTTTTTTTTATTAGTAATATAAACATACAAACAAAATGCACCATATATTACAGATTCAGAGAATAAACATTTCTTACATATTAGCAACTTTCATATATAGTGAAAATAAAATATAAAGATGGGGTCACATAAATTAACAGATTATTAACTCACTAAATCAAAATCTTCTACAAAGGAAACAAAAAAAGCAGCCTTTTTCTTTTTAACTAAAGTCAAAGATTTAACCAACAGGTTTAGGTCGTTTTTCCAGTGAGCCAGTGTTGGTTTAATCTTAAAAAAGCGACATTTATGTATAAAATACTTACACAAGATTAATAACACATTAACACCATAATTAGCTTTCTTTTCTTTCAAAAACACTCCAAACATTATCATATTTAAGGTAAATGGGGTAATTTGAATCCCACTGGAATAAAGCCAGGTATGAAAATCCAACCAAAATATTTGTATAAAATTGCACAAAAAGAATAGATGGTCCAAATCCTCCTCTTCTGTTTCACAAAATACACAATTACCCGTTTCTATTTTGAATCTATCACTAAGGAGTCTATTTGTCGGGTAAATTTTATTCAAGATTTTAAATTGGACTTCTTTCCCTTTAGGAGGGATAGGGAAGGTGATATAATCAGTTCTTATTTTTTCAATTTCTTCCCTTTGGAAATCTTTTAATATGTAATTACGTCTAAGTAAATTTGGAGAATAAAGACTCCTTAATGAAGATCTAAGAAACTTATTGTTGCATTTAACATCACAAAATCGAATACCATCTATATATAATTGCCTTAACTTGGGGGAGATGTCAGAATATATTATATCATTTACAACTATGTTTTTAAGTGACAATGGAATGGATTTTATAACCCGATTAAATTTACTTTTAGAACATTGGATATTAAACTTTTGGCAAAAATCTTGATGTCCTAGAACATGTCCTTCCTCATCTACAAAATGGGCAATTGCCCAAACACCTTTTGATAACCAATCTTGAATAAAAATAGATTTTCTGTTCATCAGTATATATCTATTGTTCCAAATTGGGCTATTATGTGGAGTGATGAACAACACAAACTAACCTGTGGTGACATAAGAGAAGCCCTCACCTTCAGAATTCGTCTGTGTTTTCTATGCTGAAGATCACTAAACATGTGCCTGAACGCAATTTACGTTAATTATAAGCATAATTGCTCAAAACCTTAGTGCTAAATACTAACACGCTTATTGTTATTAATTATTGTGTTTTCCATGGAATCCAAATTGAAATAAACACCTTTAAATGTGCCGCTGATGTTATAAATATTTTTTTTTTTTTTTTTTTACTCAGGCAACACATTGGAAGCCTGAAATAATCATGTGACTGTGTAACCATCGGCTATTGGTTGAGTTTTGCATTCCTAGTGAAAAGTTTTTTTTGTTTGTTTTTTTGAATACGCTTTATTGACAAAGCACAAAATACAAATACAAAATAGCAAACACAATGTCAGGGGGTTTGTATAAAAAAACAAAATAGTGAAAAGGTTTTGATATATGACTGCATCCATAAAACATCGTCATTTCGTAATTATCTCGGTGTATATACAAAAATGTATCGCCTGTACAACATTTGATGCGCTACAGTAGTGGTGGCTAGATGAAGTGTTGTAACCCTTTTGGTGTGTCGCTCAATAGTGACATCTCCTGGATTTAAAAAAATCAGTGCAGGTAACCTGGATAAAGAGTGTGGTGAGAGACTGAGCTATGTTCAATTTTTTTTCTGCCAAATGAGGGATGAATGTTCCTGTTTACATAACAAGCTGATGGTAAAGCGCTGAATGAAAAAAATATGTATATAATGCAAGGGCGTAGATTTGGCATGGATTTGGCATGGATGGAAGGGACGTGTCCCCACCAATATCCAGCGATTATTGAATTGTCCCCACCAATAATTTGATCTCTGCGAGTAAAGAAAAAAAAGACCCGATAGAAAGAAAAAACGATCTGTCAACGTCTCATTCACCCAGCGGTGTAGAAAGAGTTATGGCCAATGTGATTGGCTGTGCCTTTCAGGGAGCTCCGTTTCGTTTTTGCAGCGGTAAACCTCCGCTGCCAGGAGGAGCGGAGGACGGCAGCAAAAAGGAAGATCCTGGATATAAGAAAATATTTTTCAAAGAAACCTGTAAGTCGCTTAAAGTCAAGTTCACTCATAAAATGTGTCCGTCATAATAACGTTACAGGCTATGCTAGGCTTTGGCCCACATCAGTCTAAAATTGTATGTAACCATGAATAACGTGTTTTGGAAACTAACTGCACAACATGCAGCACTATTAGTTCTCTCAGTCTCAGAGCAGCATTTCTAATTTTGATTGAAACTGTCAGAGAAAACAGCAGCCTCAAGCAGCCAGGATATTAGTTTACAGAGGCTGTTAAAATTATATATCTAACGTTAAAATGTTGGTGACACAATAATTTCATCCTAATGGTACTGACATATTCATAGGGTTAATTTTTGAGACAAAATATCATGAGGTAGTTATGATTTTGCAAATATTCCACCTTGTAGTGTAGTTTGCACAAATTGTTTTAAAAATGCTCTCACCGTACAAACATTACTGATGAGTCAAGATCTGCACAAATTGACAGAAACACTGAAGCAGCTCCACATTTTATTCTTATTGTCATGTCTGTCCTGTTTGTCAGGTGACAGAAGAACCAACACAAAGCTCAGAGAGCAATGGTGATACAAGATCACAGGTGAAATTGGATGATGACCTGTTGGTTCATGACTGTATTTGAAGCACATGTGTGACTGCATGTATTTGGAATGTCTCACTGTTATTCATCAGGTGACAGGCAGCTCTGCCATGTTGTAGCTCAGACAGAGGTGAAGAGGCGAGCTCACAGGTGACTGACTGATGATTTGGTGCTGTAGATTAACTAGTATTTATTATCATGACAATTGTCAGCTGCTGATGTAAATTGATTCATTAGTGTTTATTTGACAAAGAATCTGAATTGACACGTCTCACATTTTATATGGCATGAATCAGTGTGTTATTTTATCATGTGGCAATATGTCCTAGTGCAGTCAGAGGGGAAGAGCCAGGGCCAAAGCTGAGGCACATCAAGCACATAGTAATAATTTTAATCTGAGGATAACACGCATGTACTGAGGCTGAAAGAAGCTTCAGTGCTCTCAGAAGACTAAAAAGATGGGTAAGGTCAACAATGACTCGAATGAGATTAAACAATGCTGCTGTATGCCATGTCCACCAGGAGAGACTGGACAGTATAGATGTATACATAGATATGCCAGCAGTTTACCTCAGTTAACGAGAGGAGAAGGCATGTGTGTGGCCCCTTCACATAGTGGACATTGAGTTGTTGTGTGGGACACTAGTAGTCCATGTCTGTTTCTGTAACAGTAGTTCATGTTTAGAATAAAAAATCCCAGCTCACTGATTTGATCGGAGCAACAGTGCCTAAAATGTTGCATAATTTTGCTGAGAGATCTTTTACTTTGTGGTAATCTTAGATGAGTAGCTTTATGGACAAAAACCAGCAGGTCATTCAGTGTTCCCTTAGTGCTAATGTATAAGAGATGTTGGTGTACTACAACTGAAGTAATGTTGTTAATTCCTTAAAGTCATATTCTTTTCGCCCGCTTTGAGACGACCAGGCCCTCAGCTGCCACACCACTTCCACCCGCCCCCAGCACTGGCACACTAACACTTAGGGAGCACCAAGTGAGGTGTGTTCTAAGGTCAGTGAATCCCAGGAAGGCGGCAGGTCCTGATGGAATACATGGAAAGGTTCTCAGAGCATGTGCTGACAAACTGACCGGAGTCTTCACTAAAATCTTCAACCTTTCCTTGTCATCAAACACCGTCCCGCCCTGCCTCAAAACCTCCACCATCATCCCCATCGCCAAGAAGACAGCTGTGGCCAGCCCAAATGACTACAGGCCTGTTGCACTTACGCCTGTAGTGATGAAGTGCTTTGAGAGACTGGTCTGTCAGCACATCAGGGCCGGTCTGCCTCCCACTCTGGACCCCCACCAATTTGCCTACTAAATCGTTCCACCGAGGACGCTATCACCATAGCGCTCCACACTGCGCTGAGTCACCTGGAGCACCGAGGAAGCTATGTGAGAATGCTCTTTCTGGACTTCAGCTCAGCATTCAATCATATCATCCCGGAGATCCTGGTCCAGAAACTGTCTCACCTGGGACTCTCCACCCCCATCTGCCTCTGGATCAAGGACTTCCTGACAAATAGACCACAGTCTGTCAGACTCGGCCCCCACCGGTCCAGCACCATCACACTCAGCACCGGGTCTCCACAAGGATGTGTTTTGAGTCCCCTCCTGTTTACGCTCTACACATCCGACTGCTCCCCTACCGATCTCTCAAACACCATCATAAAGTTCGCGGATGACACCACAGTGGTTGGACTCATCTCAAGGGGGGATGAGTCGGACTACAGAGATGAGGTCAACAGACTGACTGAGTGGTGTTCAGTTAACAACCTCCAACTGAACACCACGAAAACTAAAGAACTTATCTTGGACTTCAGGAAGGGCAGAGCAGACCCGGCCCCACTTTACATTCACGGGAGCTGTGTGGAGAGGGTACGCTCCATGAGGTTTCTGGGCGTGCAGATCTCTGATGACCTCTCCTGGACTGCAAATACTACAGCGGTGGTTAAAAAGGCCCAGCAGCGTCTCCACTTTCTGAGAGTGCTCAGGAGGAACAACCTGGAGGAGAGGCTGCTGGTGACATTTTACAGAGCCACCATAGAGAGCATCCTAACGTACGGCATAACAACATGGTATGCAGGGTGCTCAGCTGCGGACAGGAAAGTACTGCAGAGGGTCATCAACACAGCCCAGAAGATCACTGGCTGCTCTCTGCCCAGCCTGGAGGTCACTGCAAACTCTCGGTACCTCAGCAGAGCTGGCAATATCATCAAGGACCACTCTCACCCCAGCAACCAACTGTTTGAACTATTACCGTCAGGCCGACGGTACAGGTCACATAAAACCAGGACAAACAGATTCAGGGATAGCTTCTTTCCCAGAGCTATCACCGTAGTAAATAAGCACAAAAACAATCGAACCTATTCCATACCGTCACTGTCATTATATTATGCTTCTATTCATACTGTCATTATATTAATGCTGCTATCCTGTATATATTGTACATAATATTGTTTGAGTACTTACGATTGTTTTTTTGTACTTTTTATATTTTACATTTATATTTATTATTGAAACTTGCACCAAGGGAGTGGCACTCCAATTTCATTGTACTCTGTACAATGACAATAAAGGCTATTCTATTCTATTCTATTCTATTCTATTTTATTGTCTTGACTCTATTTTTATTTTTGTATGATACCTGATTTATATGGAATATGGCTGAAGTAAACTAAAGTCTAAAATACTTAAGCAATTTAACATTATACAATTCACATATAAAACTATGAATTGTAATTTTAAATGGTTTAAAAGCATGTAGAATAGCATATGTAGGCAAGTATATTTCTCCTTTTTTTTATATCAAGAAGCAAAGACAAAAAGGGGAAAAAAAGAGAAACAGGGCAGGGTTCGGTGGTTGAATCATCCGTCCCCACCGATGCCAAAACCAAATCTACGCCCTTAATATAATGCAATTAATTTGATTATAACAAAATAATATCTTTGAATAATACATGTTTAGTCACAGCTGGATTTCACCCCCATCATATTTGATGCAGGTATAATCATCATCAACACAGTTTTCTTCATCAGGTGCTACAACTACATTATTTGGACCATCGTCTGTCTGATAAGGAAAGCACATCAGCATCAGGGCTACCATGACATGTGCCTTTTTTTTTTTTTTACAAGAAAGCAGTTAATTAATGACTAATGTTTCATTTAGTATTATCCTACTTATTTTGTATTTGTTGGATTTTTTGTATTTTTCTTCTGCTATCTGTGCCTGAGCTGAGGTAATGCCATCTGCCTGTACAGCTCCTCCATCTAATGCACTGTAAACTCTGCAGTAGTTACACCTTTTTGTACACACTCTTTTCTACTCAGTAATGTTGCTGTCAATTTTCTTGATATTTATTTATAATCATCTCTGTCAATCCTTGATAGTTATTATTGAGTGATTTATATATATTAGCTATTTCTTAAATCTGTAGCATATTGTATTGTTAAATAGTCTAGTCTGTTTCTGTTTCTGTTACTATACTGGAGCAACTGTAACCCACATAATTTCCTTAGGGATTAATATAGTATGCTGATTCTGATTATGAAATTCCACAGGTGGTGAAGCCTTTTATTAACCACATCTTTGAAGATGGGGGGAAGAGACAAGGGGCAATCACTGTGAGAGGAGATTAAAGAGGGTCAAAGGTTTAAAAAACAGCTGTGGAATACTTTTGTTCTGAGTGTATTTAAACCAGGGCTGGGCCGGGCTGGTTACAGAGACTGCTGTCAGCGCCCCGCTGAATGTCTCTCTCCCTGAAGTATGCTCAAGATTTAAAGGTGTTAACTGCTGCCCATTGTGTCTGTAGACTTTGTTAATTACATTTCCATAACTCCTGAAGGTTTTTAATTAAATGGGCTACATAGACAAGCTAGACAAAAACACCACTGTGCATTGTAGGAATGTTAATGTTTGACTTATTTCAGTTTTTTTTCCTGAGCAAATCAAAGTTGATTCTGTTCATCTGGATGTAGCGTTTTTCAGTGAGAGAAACGTTTCGTCACTCATCCAAGTGACAATGTTAGCACTAGTGGCTAACATTGGGCTGTAAGGTGAGTTTCTTGATCATTAATATGCAAATTGTCATGGCCATTGATCAACAACCACTGATCAACGATCAATGGACAGGGGGGAACACTGAGTGGGGAGTCAAGGGGGTCATCAACGTGAAATGTGAAAGACCATCTCTGAATCGAGGAGAAGCATTTCTCCCGCTGAAAACGCTACATCCAGATGAACAGGATCAACTTTTTTGGGATCCGTTACTGGATCGTTTTATTTAATTTTAAAGTCTTACTTGGAGAGTAAGACATGTGCTGACATATATTATGTCAGCATATTTTGCTCGTCTTTATTCCTTGGTATGCTGATCTTATTTTTAAGAGCTGACTGTAAATTAAATCTAACATTAAAAATATTTTAATCTAGGAGGACGCATTTTTATCATTGGCATGTTGACATGCGGAGCTCCTGAAGACTGCTCCAGAAATGATCAAATTATGTTTTGAGTATTTGTTCAATTCTCATCTGAACAGAAGTTTTCTATTGTAAGAGTTTCTACTAAAATAGAAATAAAAGCATTTAGTTTTAGCATTTTTTCTTTAAAAAAATCTAATTACATGTAACAAGGCGGCCCTTAGCGGCTGGAAACACAGTGAGATGGACCAAGACAAGTGTAGTGGTACAAAAAGTATTTATTTGCTATACAGCTCTCCTTACAACAATTAACTCATCGAGCTTCTTCACAGCACAAATCCACCCCCACAGTATACAATATATCAATTAGAATAAATAAATACATAAATACATTTCACATTTTTATATTAATATACATTTCACACTTTAATTTTACACCAAACCCAATATTATAAAAAAAACCCCAAGCACAAAAAGATTCACCACACTCTCTTTATCAATGGTCTCTCCCGGAACCTTTAAATGGTGTCTGGACCACCGGGGAAACATTTGCCCAAACACCTTGAAGAGGACACAGGCAAGAAAGACAAACACTTATTTGTAGTGATGGCAGATGAAGCTTCATGAAGCACTGAAGCTTTTCATCCAATTGGTTCACCCCAGCGCAAAGCTTCTTGAAGCTTCATTTGCTCTAGTAGGACACCTACTGGATGTAAAAATATTAGTTGGCATGAATTTGAAGAGTGTGGCCTTTTGCACACAGCCCGTAAATGTCAACAACAAAAGGAGTGTGTAAAACATCTATATTGTAGTGATGCAGTACACTGTGTATATTTATACTGGCAGTATGGAAAATGATCATTTGGAAATGCTTAAAATGGAAATGATCATTTACTGTGAGGTGTGGTTGGGGTGTGGACAGTGGTTGTGCTTTTGTAACGTTGAGGTATGGACAGCTACACACTGAGGCTTTGAGACTCAGTCCTGCCTGTTCACATTTTATTCTGTAAAAACTAAATTTTCACTGCTTCTATAACCTTTAGTGGGGAGAACATAGGTAGGATTTAATGATTTAACAAATCTTTTGAATCCTTTGTCCTCCACAATGCTAAATGGCTGGGAGTCCTCAATCACCATGCTAACCAGGTCTTCATCTATTTGAGATTGCTCTGCTGAGGAAAGACAATAAAGACAAAGCACAAATATAAATATCACACACGTAACTTATAACAGCTGTATAATATTGTTATATCATTTAGTAACATGCTATATTATCATTGCATTTGATGGCTCACCTGGTCTTGCTCCACAATCGCTGTTCCCCCTATTCTCATGCAAAGCTCTGTAGTGCCTAAGCATGGATGAGGTGTTGTTGTTATATCCCAGCTCCCTGGCACATAGCAAACACTCCACCTTGTACAAAAGTAAAGCCGCTTAACATAAATTGTATTGCACCATCAGTATTATGAAAATACATCTTCTGTAGAAATTTACATACCTTGTTGGGAGATATAAGATCAAAATGTTCCCACACAGGGGAGGACATCCTCCTCTTCTTAGCTGGCTCCATTCTCTCCTGACTTTCTTTCCTCACTCTCATAAACCTCCAAACTGTCTCCAAACTCTCACTAACCGCAACTCTCCATCAAACACCCACATTTTGACTGAAGTCTGAGGGGTTTATCTCTGTCATAGCTCGCGGCAAATGCGAACCACTTCATGAACCAGTCACGTGGTACAGCCGGGCAGCGAGGCTTCGGACGTCATCATTTTCAGCTCCTCCCACAAATGAAGCAAGCCTTCCGCGCATCGCGGAAACGCCCCCTCCATTACTCTACACAAGCTTCGAAGCCTCGATACAGAACGTCACATCACTACTTATTTGCACCACTTTTCCTATATTTCACACACACATTTGAATTAGTTTTCCTTACTGGTGAACCTTAATCACAATCTCAATCACCCTTCTTCTCTTCTGACAGACAACCACCAGGATCTGAAATAAGGCTACCAACTGATTTTAAAGTTCCCAATAAATCGTCAATAAATAATTAAACTTCTTGTGTGCAAATCCATGCTTAAAGTGCAATGCTAAATAAAGTACTTGATGAAGTGCTTTTAATAAAGTGAAAGGTGTGCTCTAAAGTGCTATACAGATAATATAATATAAATAGATTAGATTAGATAGAACTTTATTAATCCCTCGGGTGGGTTCCTCTGGGAAATTCGATTTCCAAAAAAGCACAGCACCGACAGAAGTTACAGAGTTATACACACACACATATATATAAATACAGAGACAATATAAATAAAATATACGAAGGGGATAAATAGGAATAAAAATACAAGTGAATTGCACATTTCAAGTATTGAGTCTATTGCACCGTTGACTATTTACAAAAGTATTGCACAAAAGGTATTGCACAGTGAGGTGAAGAGGCACTACAGCTTAGTTGTTCCCCCCTCCTTTGTCCTCCTGTTTCCCCTCCCCCTCCCCTCCAGAGAGGAGTTAAACAGTCTGATGGCGTGTGGGACAAAGGAGTTTTTAAGTCTGTTAGTTCTTGTCTTTGGGAGAAGCAACCTGTCACTGAACAGACTCCTCTGGTTGTTTATGGCCGTGTGCAGAGGATGCCTGGCATTGTCCATAATGTCCATCAGTTTCTTTAATGTCCTTTTCTCTGCCACTGTCACCAGAGTGTCCAGCTTCATGCTGACCACAGAGCTAGCCCTCCTGATCAGTTTCTCCAGCCTGGATGAGTCCTTCAAATATCAAATAAATGTAGTATGGGTGTCCTCTTCTTTACACATCACGTGTAACTTTGTATATCATGTGTAAATTTTTTTTTTTTTCATAGTTAGATGCCTGGCTGACAACTGTATAAAGCAAAAAACTACACACAATATTCGAAGCACATAGTGCACACTGTGGGAATTTACGACTGTAAATATTGGTATGATCCGAGCTCAGACACTAAGCGGGGCGGGGCAGCTGCTGCCTGCGAGTGAGCTGTTGGAGAAACGCAGCCAGGCAGAACTGAAGTTCGACCAGGTACCAAAGCAAATCATTCGTACTGTACAAATAATGTAAATATGATGGTTTATCACGAAAGCTTGATATCAAACTGATCACTTGACCCATATTACGTTACTTGGTCTTTGAGTGAATCAACAAATGGCGAAATGAAAAGCCGAACAACAACAATGCTGTTTCTTTAGAGAGTCTTAGCTTACATGTGTGTTTATTTCATATTTTCAGTTGTTTCCCTCCACGGCTAAATAAATCGGTTTCAGTAATTCAATTCAATTCAATTTTATTTATATAGCGCCAAATCACAACAAAAGTCGCCTCAAGGCGCTTCAGTAATGCACTGATATACAAGAATGGACATGAGGAGCTTCTTTCAAAGAAAAAACTCTGGTAGATGTTATTTTATATATTATGCTTTGTATGTTGTTCAGTATATTTCTATGCAAAACAAGAGGAATTTCAATACACAGCAGTATATTCACAGTTGAGACCAGATATTTACACTTTATGGAAAACACAAGAACATTTTTTTACTGTACAACATCAATTTAGAGTAAACTTGTTTTGTTTTGGTTAAATAAATATTGAAATATCTTTTGAATTAGTTAAATGTCAGAATAAAGAGAGACAGAGCTGTCTATTTTTTTATCACTTTCATCAAATTTAGGAGTACATATACACTAAGTTTATTGTTAATTAATAAGAAAACTCCAGAGATTCCATTCTGAGCTGAAGACATGGTAAATGGCCTGCATTTGTATAGCGCTTTTCTAGTCCCTAAGGACCCCAAAGCGCTTCACACTACATTCAGTCATTCACCCATTCACACACACATTCACACACTGGCGATGGCAAGCTACATTGTAGCCACAGCTGCCCTGGGGCGCACTGACAGAGGCGAGGCTGCCGGACACAGGCGCCACCGGGCCCTCTGACCACCACCAAGAAGCTTCTGATTGGTTAGTAGAGTCCATGTGAGTAAATTGGTGGCACACCTGTGGATGCATATAAGGCAAAGCACAGAGCCTGTTTCTTTGAAATGGGAAAATCAAGAGATGTCAACCAAAACACCAGGAAAAGAACTGTGGAGCTCCATAAGTGTGGCTCAGTTTGAATACAATTTGGTGCCATTTGCAATTAAGAAATATAGATAGTTTCTCTCTTTACTCTTAAAGTTAACAAATATGTTTTTTTATATATTTATCAATCTAAAAAAAATAAACATTTACTCTGATTTGATGTTACAATTAAAAAAGTGTTTTTATCTGAAGAGTTTGTAAATATCTGGTTTCAACTGTATATTTGATAATTGTCAGCACAAAGAGGGAGAGAGAGGAAGAGAGAGGGAGAGAGAGGAAGAGAGAGGGAGAGAGGAAGAGAGAGGGAGAGAGAGGAAGAGAGAGGGAGAGAGAGGAAGAGAGAGGGAGAGAGGAAGAGAGAGGGAGAGAGAGGAAGAGAGAGGGAGAGAGAGGAAGAGAGAGGGAGAGAGGAAGAGAGAGGGAGAGAGAGGAACAGAGAGGGAGAGAGAGGAAGAGAGAGGAAGAGAGAGGGAGAGAGAGGAACAGAGAGGGAGATGGAGAATGAGGACAGAACAGAGGTGGAACAAGAGCAGGTGAGACACACATGTTAGTCACATGGTTGTTTACCAAAGTATCACTGTATCACAGGTCCTCATGTATCTCGTACCTAGTGTTTCTTTTTAGGTTTGTTATTTTTCAAATTCTACATTTATTAAGTTATGCAGGCTTGTTTGCACAACAAGGCTAAATAATTATATAAACTTTTCTCAATCTAAATAGTGGACTTTGGTAGAATTTAAAAAAATAAGTGTAGTCCAGGTCTATGATTATTTTTAGTGCTACTATCATCTAGTTCTGATTCTGGTTCTGTCTTGGTTAAGTCCTCAGTAGTCCTGATTTTGAAATGTTGTAGTCCTGTTTTAATTCCGGATCAGTTCTGGGTCTGGTTGAATTGGGGTTTAGTCCCTGTGTCTTGATACAGCCCTGATTTTGTTTTGCCTCGCTGCTTAATTAAAAACCTAGCTTAAGGTGACCTGCATATGTGATATATTTTTTTCCTATATGAAGTCTTTTTTTTTTAACAAAACTCAAAACAGAGCCTATTAATCTTTCAGTCATTTCTACCCCCCCCCCCCCCCCAAAAAAAAAAAATCCCACATGCATACTACCCTTTAGGGCTAAGCCCCGGGTGTTTCAAATGTCTGGCTCCACCTCTGGTGGAAAGTTTTAAATAATATAATGGGTAGAGAGCTCGCTCTGGTGGTGTCACACATCAACATGGATGGAATGTTTATAAGTAAAGCTAAGGATAAGGATATAGAAAATAATTTCGAGAATTACAACAGCAATAAAGTAACAAATTTAAAATCTAATAAGAGCAGAAGCAATCCCACCCCATCACACTGTCCTATACAGGATGTTATCATGAATAATAAGGAATGGCAAGTTTGAGGCAGTGAATGTTGTGACAGTGGAGCGTTTATTAATATCACTTCCTGATGATGCATCCTCAGGTTCTGATAATATAGAAGGTAAACTGCTCTAAGTTGCAGCCAAGTTTCTATCCCTTCCTATGTCACATAGATGTTTGGCATGCAACTTATTTCCACTGCAGTGGAAAGAATTTAAAATAATTCCTACTCCAAAAAATAAGAATGTTGTTTTTAATGGTGTCAATAGGCTACTCAGGATCAGAATCAGAAATACTTTATTAATCCCGAAGAAAATTATGGGTTACAGCAGGCAGCGTGCTGGTTGGCGCATGCGCACTCACAAAAGAACCCTCCAACCAACACACTTTGCACAAACATCACATTGGTGAGACAGGTCAGTGAGTAGGCTGATACAACAAAAGCACACAACATGAGGTAAGAGGAGGAGAAAAAAGCTCCACCCAGACTGATGGGAGAACAGTTTGAGGACAGAAAAAACCCTTTTTTGCGCCACGGACCGGTTTATGCCCGAAAATATTTTCACGGACCGGCCTTTAAGGTGTCGCGGAAAAATACAACAAAATAAAACTAGTACCGGTACCGAAAAATAGAAGAGTTATTCATAACACACATGAAAAGACCCAGGAAAACCGAGTTAACGATAAAAACGATAACAAAATAACGCTGAAAACCGATAAAAACCCGGAAAACCGTAAATTTCACACCTGAGCCTCAACTCTCGCGGCCCGGTACCGGTCCGAGGCCCGGGGGTTGGGGACCGCTGATCTAGATGATGGGAAAGTGGTTGGGGTTGTGTTCTTGGACTTAAGTGCTGCATTTGATTTAATAAATCATGATCTTTTGATTGATAAACTAAAATGTTATGGATTTTCACCAGCTGCTTTGTGTTGGATGAAAAATTATGTATGCGATGATTCCACCATGTTTTATTCAGCCAGTGACAACTTCGAATTGACCAGCGTATTACAACAAGATTTGCTTGTTTGACTGGATAAGTAAAAACAACATGATTCTAAATGTATCTAAATCTAAATCTATGTTAATTGGAGGTAGAATACGTTTAGTCAACATTCCACAACTGAATCTTTCCATAGTCGGATCAGTATTAGAACAGGTCACCCAGATTAAACTACTCGGTGTTACCATAAATCACCACCTTTCATGGTCTCAGCACATGGACTCTGTTATTAAGAAAATGGGACAGGGCATAGCTATGGCTTGGAAATGCTCTTTCTATATTACTTCTTCAATCATGAATGATGTCATTAATGCACTAGTAGATTTCTCGTTTGGCTCTTGACGAAGGCGGTCACACTTTTCTCCTCTCCCTCCTCCTTATCTTTCCTGCTTGGCTTCTCAATGTCCTTGTTTAGTCCCGCCTACTTTTCTACTTTTGCCCTGGAAAACTCTCACGGTCTGTTCTCTAAAACCTAAAAGAGGAATTATGGATTTGATCAACTGGTCCCTGAACGCAATTGACACCCTCTTCTCAATGAGAAGCCTGGGGTGAGCCGAGTGTTCTGAAGGGACGTTCCCTGCTGGATACATGATGGACGGGTTGAAAAACTGGTGAGTCGTGTTCCTGGTGGGACTGTCGATCGAGGACATTGAAGACATCTACCTATTTGGAACCATGATAACAGGGTTCTTGCTGATCGGAGCTGGCTTGGCCCTTTCTTATCGCAGATTAAAGAAAGCGGAATCAGCTGTTCAAATTCCCACAAGGCTGCCCGCTGTGATGGAAACGATGGGACGGGTCGCAACTTCTCAAAATGGGATCATTGAACGCAGCACGGTAAGATCTTGGAGAAGCTCGAGGCTGTCGTGAGCACTCAGACTATGCTCTCTGAGCAAAAATTGGATAACATCTTGGAGAAGCTCACGGTGGTTGTGAGTACTCAGACTGTGCTTGTTGAGTGCAAAATTGATAACATGTCAGAGAAGCTCACGGCTCTGAAAGACCAGTGACGGACTGTTAGACCAAGTGTGAAACTGACATGCAGTTGTTCGCACTAAAGGAAAACCACCATCATTTCAGGCAGCTACCATATCATCATAGCATGTTTTCCCTCTGAATTATGGTTTTATATTTGTTGGTTAGATTGTCCCAGTTTAGGTTTGTTCTTAGTTTCTGTATTATCACATCATGTAAATAAACTCATTCATTGCATCATCAGGGCCTACGATTGGGTCCTTTTCCCTTCAACCCCACACGACTGCTGCCGCAGCCGTGACAAGAATAGGGCGGCCAGAGTAATGTTAAGATGTTCATACTACACTAGTATCGATCAAATGCATAATAAACTTTTCTGGCTTCGTGTACAAGCTAAATTACACTACGGCTTACTTTTATTTATAAAGAAAGCAATACTGTTAAGCACATCACATTTGTTTCTCTGCTCAACTGCAGTATCCAGATGAAATACATAATCATGCAACACGATTTCTAACAAACTGGAATTTAGTAATTCCTCAAGTTAAAAGTAACTTTTTGAACAACTGTTATATTTAGAGCATCTTTTAAGTGGAATTAACTGCCTTATGCAAATAGAGAACTAGCTACAATTCCTTATTTTAGAAAACATTTAAAAGCCTAACTACACAGTTTTTAGTTATTGTAAATATTGTAAGAGGGCATTGTAAGTTTTGATTTGTTGATTTTTGTCTATGTGTGTGTATAACTAATACATAGTGTGTGTGTGCCATCTTGTTGCCACAACTGGCTCTTGTCACCGAAACCTTTTTTCAGTTTCATAGCTTTGTTTCTGAGAGCATGTCCATCTGAAAACAGGAAAGCTGTGAGGCCTGCAGATGGTTTGCGCATGCAGATTGTGGATAAACTCTAACCCTTTGATAGCAGACTAAGGGGAGACAAGGGTTTTTCTTTTTGGCTACGTTCACACTGCAGGTCTTAATGCTCAATTCCGATTTTTTGATCAAATCCAATTTTTTTGCTTGTTCACACTACAGATAAAATATGACAGCAAACGCTCTCTAGTGTGAACCCTCAAAGCGGCCCGCATGCGCAAAAGAAGACGTCACACACAACGCGCTCTGTTTAGACCCAGACCGAACAGTATTGTTTGACTAATGGCCTTAATATAAAGACTTGTTTCGGACTTTACATTTCCCAATTTTGCTTTAAGTTATAAAGTTATTTTGTTATTTACATATGGCCTAATAATGATCCTTATTGCTGTTTTAGAGAGGAGCGGTGCTTCAAAGGATAGTTGCAGATTTCTGTCAGAATCTGCAGATTATACAGTACAAATAAAATGTTCACGTTTCTCCAACGTTGTCTTCCCAACAGTTTCACTGGATGGCCAGGAAGCCTTCACGGTGTCTTCTTGGGCGCTTATACATTTTATGTTTTATATAAAAATCAAGATATGGACCTGTGTGTCGGTGCTCATGAACAACTGTTTTTTATTGCTCACAGGATATCCAGCACAAACATGATTTATAGAATATGATACGACTTTAAACAGACTATAAAGTGTTTAACTTGTTTTTAACCTGTTTTAGCAAGCTCATGGTCCGAATGCTTTCTTGTGCCAACAATATCTGCTTTGCCCAAAACATTAACAAGAGGAGTCTACAGACAGTCTCATTCAACATAATAATTACATTTACTTTGATTAGATTTTTGATCAGAAAACAGTCAACTGTTAGCAAAATCACATATAGATAAACTGTTTTAGCACTGATTATCACTTTAAAAGGTTGGATGTTAAACTCTTTTACCCTCTCTCTGATGTAATTAGAGGTAAGCTCATTACATCTTCAATTTCTTTCAATCCCACCTCTCCCAACAGTAGAAACTATTGGTGGAATGTCATATGTGGTAGATCACTATTGATGAAACACTACTAGAAAAGATTCAGATCCAGTTTTTTTGTTTGTTTGTTTTTGAATTAATTATACCCATTCTGTGAAAATAAAAGAGTCTGTTTGAAAGAGAGTGCCTCAGAGTTTGTTGATATTTCTAGCCTGTGTGTATCCGTTCTAAAGAGCACCTCTTCCATATAATGGAGTGCAGACAATAAAAAAACATATACACTCAGGACAATAAGAGGAGACGCACCAGGTGGAACACACAGCTGTAACTAGAAACATGATGAGAAAGGGGAAGTAAACACAACAAGAGTCACAGAAAGCCACAGTTACTGGGGGGAAAAAAACAGGAAGATGCGACTGAACGAGAAACAAGGGTTAACTTAACATAGAGGACCAGACAGGGGAACATGGAAAGCAAAAGACAAGTGCAGATGAGACTGTGGTACCAGGGAACACAGAACAAACCAGGAAAGACAACCTCAAACAAGTGTTTGTTATTAACATTAGGCACATTGAAAGCTGAGTATGAGTAGCGGTTGGTTGACAGTTTTGAAATTAGACTTCAAGGCTTGAAACAATAAAATGACAAATGATGCTTCATGCTATATTGTACTGAACAGTCCTAACTGAAACAATATGAGGTCAAAATGAAGATCAGAACAGAATAGTCACTAGTCTGTAAACTCCCAATAGTGAGCAATAATTCATGTGTTAATGAACCAGAACCATCAAAAAGAAAGTCTTCTCTGGCCAGCAGCTGATCAGTCTTCTTTCGATGCTGCTGCCTCTGTACAGTTTACCAGCTCAATCTCTGCATCTTCCTTTGCATCGTCCTGCATGTGTCTACATAGAAAAGAAAAACAGATAAAAACAGTCATTTTTTTCTCTCATTTGTTAAGAGTAAAATAAAGCATCAGTAATTTAAGACAGCAACATTGACATGACTTTTCCATGTTTTACTTTTCTTAACAAAATCCAGTACTTGTCAAGAACAAAATATAATAAAAGGGCACCAAGTTCAGTTCCTTGGAATTGTCATTCTGAATGCCTATTGTTACGGGTTCAGATATTGAGGGTGAGCACAAAAACAATAATGGTCCAGAAGAGCTTCGATCAAACAATGATTTTAATGAACACACGCGTGGGGAGATGAACACTGCCCGGAGACAGCATCGATCTCCGCCCAATAATACACAAACGGTTGTTTTATACCATCAGGGTTTGGTTTATGACGCCCCCTCATGCGTCAAACAGATACAATTCACATACAATAATATTGACGACTTTCGACATATATGGAAAGAGCCTTCACTCCGTCTCGAGGCCAGGTGCCGACTCTCACTTATCTCCTGCAGCATACTTTTGCAGCTACAGGCATTTGCAAACTGTTATTCGAACTCCTAGCCTAAACATGAGCCCAACTGTTGTCTGTGTGTGTATGTCGACCTGCAACGCACTCAGCCTCACCCCGCCCATTGGCGCTTCTAACCTTTTCCCAGACAGAAGCTCTCAGTGGTATGTGTAATAATCTTAACTAAAAGTATGTGTGATCTATTGAATAAATGTTTTACCAAAATGCCCCTACTCAAGGCTTAATAAAAGAATGTAAAATATGAGTTGTGTAAGCGTGTTCTTTCCATAGCTCAACATCCCTTACACCATGTATTGTCTGATCATAGCGCCAAACAAAGTTCACGACCTTCAACTACCTGACTGAGCTTCAATTCTTTAAATAAACACAGAAATGCAAAGTGTATATAAAATGATTACAACTACACCTGTAATGAAAAGGTTAGTACGTGATTATGATAACACCAGTAATACAAATTATAACATAATGCCAACAGCTTCAATCAATGTTTTTGATGAGAATAAGAATTAATGCAATGGTTAATGATAATGGTTATGAATAGTAGCAGTAAAATATTTCCCTGATCTCCACACTATCAACCTTATTGCTGATCGATTCCACTTGCACTTGTATTACAATCAACTGATTTCAGTTTGTGTGCCAGAGGAGGAAAATAGTGGCACAGTCTGCAAGGTGGATATTCTGACCCCACTCTGATTTCTTTTGCATAAAGAACAAGAGCGCTGCTGCTCTAGGACAGCTTCCACTCTTTGCAAGCGCTTGCACAGACAGCATACTAACACTAAGCTAGACAAGAACCCAAAGTGATGATAAAGCTGAGTGACCCCATCCCAGAAGCCAGACCCTGAACTTCAACAGGGAACAATCTGATGAGCAGTCAGGCTGCAGCCTCTGTTTTTAATTGTTCATGTTTCTAAAGTAGGATAACTGTTGTGATTGCTTTGAATCACAGCCAATAAGAACCCAATGAGAATCGATAAGGAGTTGGATTCCTAAGTGATATCGATAACAGAAACAAAGTGCTAATTTCTTATCTTATTCCCATCCCTACTGAATATCTTGACAGTGAGGCAGGTTTGGTCTGTTTGTTGGTATGTGTTCACAGTTTATGTCTATGGTGAGCTATTCCTGCTCTGCACTGGGGCAGGGATAGCTCAGTAGGTAGAGTGGTAGCCCCATGATCGGAAGGTCGGGGGTTCAACTCCACTGAACGGCTACCCTGAGGTACCCCTGAGCAAGTTACCGTCCCTACACACTGCTCCCCGGGCGCTGCATTGGTGGCTGCCCACTGCTTCACTGGGTGAATGGGTTAAATGCAGAGGAACTATTTCCCTATGGGGACTAACACATACACATTACATTACATAGCAATAAAGTACTTCCAGGATACAGATACTTTGAGATTAAATTTAACTTATGACTCATGTTTGAATGTTACTCTCTGATTTGCTTTTTTGCTGTCTTGTCTATACCGTACCTTCCCTCTTCAACATCAACAATGTTTTCAGGCAGACGGACATTGAGTGTCTCGGGGAGCAGGAAGACCAAGCTGCCGCTGATAATTCCAGTGCCAGCAAAGATCAGAGGGGGCAGAAGATGCCAGACATCATTCAGCAGCATGATCAGTGGAGCCAGGGAACTCCCAATCCGACAGATACACGAGGTGTAACCTATACCACATTGCCTGCCCAACAACACAACCAGGAACTATGGTTTTAATGCTGCATCACAAAGTACATTTACTGCATAAAATTTGTAACTAAAAGAGCATTATTTCTGCGCACTTGATGTTAAATGGTGATGCTTCAGAACCCTCAAGGGGTTATACCTGAGGACAGTTGGGTAGAGTTCAGCCGAATAAAGGAATGCGGTGGTGAAAGCTGCCTCAGAGAAACCTTTTGCCACAACAGCAATGCATGTACGAAGCACAGAGAACTCTGAGCAAGAAACAGATCAAAGATGTGTAAGGTATCAGAAACCTTGGAGTGGATTTATGAAGCTAACTAAAACTAACTAAATAAAGAAAGGTCTGCAAGTCTCATTTACTTTAAGTGTAAATAGGGCGGGAAGTTATTTAACCTAGAGGAATGAATGTGTTTATTCCAATCAGAGATCCTGTTATGATTAGAAACCACGCCTGGCCATTTCGTCGACCAATCCAGTCCAAGATGAAGAAGGCGAAGACTTTGGCAGGAACTTCAATGGCACCATAGATGAAATGAGTGAGGTAGATATTGACTCCAAAACCTGAGATCTTGAAACTAATCCCATAGTACAGGAAAGCAACAGCAAACCTGGAGGTTCAGCAACACAAAATGAAACACACAAATACATGAAATGACAACAGTAGCAAGTAGTGCTTTCGAAGAATGACTTGATACCAGAAGAATCCAGAGACAAGTGTGATCTTCCTCAGCTTAGGTGTTTTGACCAAATCCAGATAGGAGTGGTTCTTCTCAGCCACCTCAGAAACCGTCACCTTCACCAGAACCTGCAGTACGGAAAAGTAAAAATATGTATTTTAAAAAGTGCAGTCAGCTGCTCACTTATTTCCCAAGGGGTCACCACAGTAGATGGATTGATATGTTTGAATTGGCACAGATTTGATGCCAGATACCCCTTGGATGAAACACTCAGCTTGTGACCTTCTGGTGCTGAGCGTGTCTATTCTTGTTCTTGAATTAGAGATCTTTTGCAAGAAAAGCAAATCCATTAACTATTGAATTCAATTCTATTTTCTTTTAATTCAGGTTTATTTGGCTTGCCTTGAGGCACCTGCTGATGTGATTTGACACCATTTTATTAAAATTAATTGAATAACAACAATAGTAATTGCAATATTAATTGAGCTACTCTTTAAAGTTTTTGGACCATTTCAAGTTGCTATGCATCAATACAACTGTTAATAATATGTATGATAAAATCCATAGTACATATGCAAAATTGCCAAAAAAATAAACCTGGTACAATAAACCAAAAAAGTTTTTTTGTTTTGTTTTGTTTTTTTGTTTTTTTCGTCTGGACTTGCTTCACCTGCGCCGTCGCCGCTTCCCTAACGGCTGGCAACCTGGATTGTCTCATTACTGCTACTGGCTCTGCTGTCAGCCTCCAGAACTGCTCTGCCGCCAGCGCTGGCTCCACAGTTGGCCTCCTGAATTATTTTTCCATGCAGTCAGCCTCCTAAAATGTTTTGGCCTGAAATCCTGTGCTGTCAACGTCCAGGACGGGCCCTTGAACTGCTCTGTTTTGCACTTGTGCCGTCAAACCTCCAGGCGAGCCCTCTGAACTGTTTCTGGAGTTCCAGTGCCTTTTGTGAACTTTTTGTTTTGGACAATTGCACTAAGGTGTAAAGCTTGATTGTAGGTTAAAAATGGTTTGGGGGGATTGAAAGCTTGATTAACAGACATCAACATCCTGATGCTTTTTCCAGTGTAAAAGCAATCGTATTTGAAATGCTACTCTAAACCTTATATAGCTGTAGATGTTAATTTTGCACACAAGTAACATTAGCTTCACCTCACTATCCAGTTTGGATATGTATTCATTCTTCCCATTGACTTTAGCACACTGAATCAGATACTTCTTGGCTTCCTCTACTCTCCCATTAGCCAGCAACCACCGGGCTGATTCAGGAAGCCACCTGAAGTGAGGCAGAAGAAACTGGATTTTAAAAACACACAGACAATAACATGTTTTCTGTTAGTATTGAAATGGAAACTCCTTACCACCAGGGAATGATGGCAGTAATGCAGGGCACTGTCACTGCTAAAGTCAAATGCCTCCAGTCTCGTATAAAGTAGGCCAGGAGGGCCAGAAACATGTTCCCAACACTCCAAGATAAACTCATAACAGTACCAGCAAAGGTACGGTGCTTTATATCTGTCCATTCAATACCTGAGGAGGAAGTAAAAGAAAGTGTCTGAGGTCATGTTTCAACATGAATATCTCAAAAACTATTAAAGATAAAAGCCTGAAATTTTACTTGTCTTTGTTACATCAAATAATGTCTCACTAATGAATAGTTAAAATATTTAAAAAAAGAAAATAATCTAGCAGTCCTGCAAAGTCCCACGTTTGATCACACACTAATAAAAAAAACTTAACATTGCAAAAGACAAATACTGACAATGTCTGAAAAATATATAGTTATACTTTGCAGAAATGCAAGAGAAAATGTAGAATATGTTTTTAAATTTGATGCCTTCAGTGAGAATCTACAATGTAAATAATGATGAAAATGAAGTAAAAACATTAAATGAGATGGTGTGGGTAAACACATTTAATTATTTTTCTACATTTTTGCAGGCGCTGTGGGAGTTTTACAATGCCCATGTCATGTCCGCTCGCTGCTTTCGCAGAATCGCGTTCGGAACAGGTTGTAGTCACTGGGTGCAAAGTCCAGACTATAGGGTGGGTAGGCGGGCGATGAACTTCCAACCGAAGTCTTGCAGGAGAGTGACAGTTTGACGGGCGACGTGTGGACTCGCGGTGTTATGGAGAATGCTTATGCACAGTGTGCGCAGTGCGGGCATTGCGCAACTGTGTTTTCGGACCGAAAGGGGATATTGTTGGTGACTTTCTGCCTGTTGGGACCACAAGAAATGCTGACAGGTACTGTGAAACACTGGAAAAAACTCAGAAGGGCATTTCAGAACTAGAAAAGAGGAATGGTGAGCAAGGGCATATATATCACATCTTTCTGGCTGACAAACCTGTGAATTACACAGTATGCCAGAGCTACTCCCAACCTAACGTGGACTTTGTAGGTCTCCGACTAAAAGCAGGCTAATATTGCTCTCATCACTCACCCACCAGTGCCAAAAGACACCTTCTGCATAATAGAACACAAAAAGCATTTGCAGACTGCCGTTACATTTCTCTCTCTTTAGACCACTAACGATCAAATCAATGCATAATGATGAAACATATTTTTGAAGGAAAGAAAGAGTTGATATGATTTAAAAAGTTATATTTTTATGAAGAATAATATCCAATAAACAAAAAACATTGCACAACACTTCACAGCAGGTTTTACACTGATTAAAGGGGTACTGTAGAAATGTATTTAAGTGAAATTTAAGTGAATGGACATTAGACTTTGTGTTTCATAAATTTCTTACCGAGGACCACACCAATGATTGACATCCCACTGAGGGCTGCACCACAGACTGCTCTGGAGATTGCAAACATAGTGTAGGAAGTGGAGAAGGCAGAAGTGGCTCCTAATGTCGTGGAGGCAATGAAAGCCACCAGAATCATTGACTTACGACCAAACCTGCAACATACAAATTTTAGCAATGAGTTTCAACTGTATTAGATGAGCTAGAACTGCAGGATAATTTCTGGGTTTTTTTACATTCCAAGGACATTTTCGTTTTTTTGCATTAAAGGTCATGTAATGAGATTAAACACATTAGCATGGCACTAAATGGACCTTACAGTTGCAGCAATGCGGCTTATAATGTCACTTGTTAGGCGTGTCTTCTGTAGATCAAGAAATTACTTAATTAGTTGAAAAAAATCAATAGACCATGAAATATGACAAATGTGACTCTGTAGAAAATGAATGGACAGATGGATGAATGGATGGAGTCCCTATGATATCAGCCAGATTTTACTGATTGTGTGGCACCAGAAATGATTCTAAAAATTAATCGCATCACACGAAATATGAGCTCTGTGTGTGTGTGTCTGTCTCATGTGACATGTTGAATAATCCCAAAATGTTAGTTACCTAATAAGTCCATGTCAGTGATTACAAAAACAGTCTCCACATGACTTTTTTTTACTTAAGTACAATCTGGACCTACCCCCAAGCCCCTCCACATCTCCCTTCCACTTCCTAACATAAGCAGACATGCTTGTTTTTCTTATCAGTGCAGTAGCAGCTGACTTTGTCTGAACAAAGGCTGGTTGTAATAATGAGTCACAGGACAACAATGACGTAGTGCAATGCCTTGCTTAGATGAAGAAATATCTGTGTCAATCTAATTGTTATAAAGCCATAATTTTAACTAAACTAATTACAGCTGAATTAAATGGTCTGGGAAGGCATATCCATAGAGGGACACATAGACCTCTACCGGTTAGGCAAAGGCAACCTGACTGCCATTAGATATCAGGATGAAATCATTGTTAGACCCTATACTGGTACAGTGGATCCTAGGTTCCTCCTAGTGTATGACAATGGCCGAATGTGGTAAGAGTATACAGTTCCTAGAGGAACTGATACCACTCTCCGCCACACTCGCCTGATGTAAATCCAACAGAACACCTCTGGAATATTATGTTTCAGTCCTTCCAATGCTGCCAGGTTGCACCTCAGACTGTCTTAGGAGTGCCCTGGTCCAGGTCTGGGCGATGATCCTGCATGACAGCATCTGTCATCTCATGAGGAACATGTACCGTGCATGCATACTTGTACTACTGAGTACTATTTTGCATTTCTGCAAAATAAATTTGGTAAAATGGAATAGTCCGCTGCATCATTTTTTCCACTTTGATTTTTGGGATATCTTTGAATTCAGCTGTATGTAGGTTGATCATTTTCATTCCCATTAAACATTGGGGCATGCTTTCATTTCCAACATATTACCCAATCCATATCTGTTTAGATATCGAACACATTTTTTTCCCAAATGAAATCTGCCCCATTCATTTTTTTGAGCAGTGTAGTACTTTTTCACTGTCTGTGGCACAGTTCACTATATCTGATTCAGCAGCTCCGTGTTTTATTACCTTGTTAAGTATCAACCTTTTTGAATATGGTTGCTCAATTTATTATAGTAGTAGTATGAATCTTCCTACTATTTGGACATTTTTAAAACTGTGGCAGGGAACCCATTCAGTTGTTTACACTCAAGAATAGCTCTTGGCTCTGCATCACTCAGAACGTCTCTACATGGAAAGACCACTATATTTCACAAAGGTAAAAGAAGGACTTCAGGCTGCAGAGCTTAAGTGAAGGGTCAGGAGCAGAAGAGACGGTAAACCATTTGTTATTATGTGAAATGTTTCAGTTTTAAGTTTTATTTGTCATATATGGATAACATCACTACCGTGCCTACTATTATACCGTGACAAGTACCATGACAAACAGTACTGTGTCTACTGTCTGCCCCAGGTGAACCAGGGTTAGGTGGATCAGGGCTTGCATGCAGCCCAGGTACAGAGTAGGTCTCTACCGGAGAAGGAAGGTGTTGGTGCTCAGCAGCTGGCTGGGCTGGGGAAGCCTCATGGAACCTCCTCCTTGGGGTTGGAAATAGTTGACTTCCTGCCGCGTGCCAGCTGCGCTGCCAAGTGATCGTCTGACTGGGTTACAGCAATCTCGAGGGCCTCGCGGCCAGGAGGGCGGGGTTGGTCTGCTATCACCAGCTGGCCATCCACTCAACAAACCTTTCTCGTACTACCACATCCAGCAGTCACACTTCTCCTGGTGTGGGGCCTGGCTGCACCCACCTGCCTGCAACATCATGCAGCCCCTAGCGAGGGGCATGTCTCCCGGGAGGGCGGGTAGGAACACCCGCCCTCTCACATCATCTATAACTGACTGAGACAGGACTCTCTTCCAGACACTAAACCAAGGCACAATGTACATTTCAAATTCCTTTAATTTTAAATATGTTTATATTGTCTATCCTGTAAAATAGTCAGATGTCTATTCATATTAATGTACAGAATTCACCTGCTTGCTGCTACTACTGCTACTACTGCACATTCACCCAATGTATATACTATATATACTATATATATATATATATATATATAAAAAAAAAAAAACACCCAGCGCGCCCCTGCGGGCGGTTTATCCTTCAAGCTCGGGTCCTCTACCAGAGGCCTGGGAGCTTGAGGGTCCTGCGCAGTATCTTAGCTGTTCCCAGGACTGCGCTCTTCTGGACAGAGATCTCCGATGTTATTCCCGGGATCTGCTGGAGCCACTCGCCTAGCTTGGGAGTCACCGCACCTAGTGCTCCGATTACCACGGGGACCACCGTTACCTTCACCCTCCACATCCTCTCGAGCTCTTCTCTGAGCCCTTGGTATTTCTCCAGCTTCTCGTGTTCCTTCTTCCTGATATTGCTGTCATTCGGAACCGCTACATCGATCACTACGGCCGTCTTCTTCTGTTTGTCTACCACCACTATGTCCGGTTGGTTAGCCACCACCATTTTGTCCGTCTGTATCTGGAAGTCCCACAGGATCTTAGCTCGGTCATTCTCCACCACCCTTGGGGGCATCTCCCATTTTGACCTCGGGACTTCTAGGTTATACTCGGCACAGATGTTCCTGTACACTATGCCGGCCACTTGGTTATGGCGTTCCATGTATGCCTTGCCTGCTAGCATCTTGCACCCTGCTGTTATGTGCTGGATTGTCTCTGGGGCATCTTTACACAGCCTGCACCTGGGGTCTTGCCTGGTGTGATAGACCCCAGCCTCTATGGATCTTGTACTCAGAGCTTGTTCTTGTGCTGCCATGATTAGTGCCTCTGTGCTGTCTTTCAGTCCAGCTTTGTCCAGCCACTGGTAGGATTTCTGGATATCAGCCACCTCCTCTATCTGCCGGTGGTACATACCGTGCAGGGGCCTGTCCTTCCATGATGGTTCCTCGTCTCCCTCCTCTTTCTTGGGTTTCTGCTGCCTGAGGTATTCACTGAGCACTCGGTCAGTTGGGGCCATCTTCCCAATGTATTCTTGGATGTTCCTTGTCTCATCCTGGACTGTGGTGCTGACACTCACCAGTCCCCGGCCCCCTTCCTTCCGCTTAGCGTACAGCCTCAGGGTGCTGGACTTGGGGTGAAACCCTCCATGCATGGTAAGGAGCTTTCTTGTCTTTATGTCAGTGGCTTCTATCTCCTCCTTTGGCCAGCCTATTACCCCAGCAGGGTACCTGATCACGGGCAGGGCGTACGTGTTGATGGCCCGGATCTTGTTCTTACCATTCAGCTGACTCCTCAGGACTTGCCTGACCCTCTGCAGGTACTTGGTGGTTGCAGCCTTTCTAGCGGCCTCTTCATGGTTCCCATTTGCCTGCGGGATCCCCAGGTACTTGTAACTGTCCTCTATGTCTGCAATGTTGCCTTCTGGTAGTTCAATCCCCTCAGTTCTGACTACCTTCCCTCTCTTTGTTACCATCCGACTACACTTCTCCAGTCCGAACGACATTCCAATGTCATTGCTGTATAGCCTGGTAGTGTGGATCAGTGAATCGATGTCTCGTTCACTCTTGGCATACAGCTTGATGTCATCCATGTACAGGAGGTGGCTGACAACTGCTCCGTAGTCGGTATCCGTAGCCAGTCTTGTTAATGATCTCACTGAGGGGGTTCAGGCCTATGCAGAACAGCAGTGGGGACAGAGCATCTCCTTGGTAGATCCCGCACTTGATGGTAACTTGTGCTATGGGCTTGGAGTTGGCCTCTAGTGTTGTACGCCACATCCCCATTGAGTTCCTGATGAAGGCTCTTAGGGTCCCATTGATCTTGTACAATTCTAGGCATTCCAGTATCCAGCTGTGGGGCATAGAGTCATAGGCCTTCTTGTAATCAATCCAGGCAGTGCACAGGTTGGTCAGTCTGGTCTTGCAGTCTCGGCTGATTGTTCTGTCTACCAGTAGCTGGTGTTTTGCACCTCTGGTATTCTTGCCAATTCCTTTCTGTGTCCCGCTCATGTATTGACCCATGTGCCTGTTCATCTTAGCCGATATGATGCCTGACAGGAGCTTCCATGTAGTACTGAGGCAGGTTATTGGTCGGTAGTTGGAGGGGACCGGTCCCTTCTTGGGGTCCTTGGGGATCAGGACCGTCCGGCCTTCAGTTAGCCATTCCGGGTGTCTCTCGTTAACTAGCAGCTGGTTCATTTGTGCTGCCAGACGCTCGTGGAGTGCAGTCAGCTTCTTCAGCCAGTAGGCGTGAACCATGTCGGGCCCTGGTGCTGTCCAACTCTTCATACTGGAGACCCTTTCTTGGATATCTGCCACTGTGATGGTTACTGGACCCTGTTCAGGGAGGTCGCTGTGGTCTGCCCTCAGATCCACTAGCCACTGAGCATTGCCGTTATGGGTTGCATCCTTCTCCCATATGCTCTTCCAGTATTGCTCCGTCTCCAGCCTTGGTGGTGCTGTTCTCTTATTGTTCCCTTGCTGGTTCTGTGGAGAACAGCTGGTTTATTCTCCTGCCTTCTATCTCTCTGGTGTACCTCCTCAAGCGGCTGGCCAAGGCTGTGAGTCTTTGCTTGGCAGTTTCCAAGGCCTCAGGTATGGACAGCTTGCTGTATTTCTTAGGCACCTTATTTGTCGCACCTTTCTGCAACTCCGTTAGTTGGCTAACCTCCCTCCGTGCTACTTTGATCTTGCCCTCTAGCCTCCTTCTCCATGGAGGGTACTGCCCCTTGTGGCTGTTCAACTTGTAGCCAAGCATCTCACTGATCACTGCTGCCGTATTGTAGATCAGCTTGTTAGTGTCGGTAATCGTGGTTGTAGGTATTGCCCGTAGTGCTGCATTAACATCATCTAGCAGACCTTCTGAGGGTACTTCACGTAACCGGTAACTTGGTAACCGGCTACGGGGGATCCAGGTTTCAAGCTTGGCCATGATCCTATTTTTCAGGTCAGCTCCTCTCGCACTCAACAATCCTTCTCCTATCGCACTTGGGGCTATGTACCCAATCTCGGGTGGGGGTGATGATATCTCCCCCCTGACCTGGCGTCCTGACTCCTCCTTGCCGTAGCATTTGTGTTGTACCTCGTCAATCTCTAGCTGTGAGAGCAGTCCCTTCTTTCGAATGTTGGAACACTGAGCTACTAGTTGTTTCGCCGTCATTGTGGATGTTGGGTATCGAAGAATCCATAGGTCCCTCATCCTATTCATGTAGCCCCTTCCGCCGGGGTTACTTGCGTAGTAGCATTCCAACAACGCCCTGTTTTCGTCCCTTGCCCACCGATGCCTTCTTGTTCCAGTAGCCCACTTTTCGTCAGGGTGCCCTGGTTCCTCAACACCTGACGCGGACCTTGTTGATCCGGGCGACGTCCGAGCCGGCATGCCTTCATATTTATCTGTCTCGCTCATGTCTGCGGTAGGCTTGCTTAGCATAGGGGGTCTAGCCTTAGGACCCTTACTGGATACAGACGCCCCAGGCAGGAATCGAACTTGCGATCCTCTGTTCCAAAGGCGTGTAGTTTAACCACTACGCTATCCAGCTGCTTATAATATTATATATATATATATATATATATATATATAAATATATATATATAAAAATATATATAATGTTCTTCCTCTACACCCCCCCCCCCCCCCCCCCCCATTTTTGCACATGTCGAGGAGCGTGTCAGGTTACATTTCACTGTGTGTTATACTTGTATAACTATGCATGTGACAAATAAAGAACCTTGAACCTTGAACCCTGTCTGCTCCTCCCGGAAGCAGCGGCGATGGCCCTCTGGGGAGAGATCCAGTCAGCCCAAGATTGCCCTAACCATGACAGGGAGGCTAACGGTGTGTTCACACCGAACGCGATGGACGCGAATAAAACGCCCCTAATTTGACGCGTGTACATTCGCGTCTCAACGCGTGTCCAAGAAAAATCCATCGCGCGTCAAAATTTGACGCGCGTGAACCGGAAATGTGAGAGGAATGTGGGAGGGAGTTGTGCCAGACCGGTATCTTTGCAAGATGGCAGCTATCGAGCTAGCGCTTGAAGAGAGAGTCTCCCTTCTCTATGTACTGTGGAGAGCAGAGCAGCAGCGTAAAAGACGTCCTCGCCGTACCTGGGTCCATCAGGTCCTCCAGAGGCATGAGCAGTTTGGTGAGTTTCACCACTTGCTCCAGGAGCTGCGCCTGGATGACGGCCGATTCCAGCGCTATCACCGTCGGCCAGTTTGAGGACCTGCTTTCCCTCGTCGGTCCCAGCATCGCCCGCCTAGACACCAACTACAGACGCTCAATCCCACCTGCAGAGCGCCTGTCCGTCTGCCTGAGGTTAGTAAAACTATTTAATACGGTAGTCCTTTATTGATATCTGTGCTAATATGCTAATCCATCCAGTTATACACTGCTAACATGGATGTGCTATGCTAACAGTGAATGCTGTCGGTGTTTACTGAAAGCAAACTGTGGTACAGAGACGACTCTTTATAATATTTCTAGTGATACTCAGAAGCTCTCATCAAGTCCCGATTTAATTCGATTTATGCTGTTATCAGTGTTTGCATGATAGCATGGCTGTGGTGTCACATCAATGTATGCGCTCGGTGTTTGCTGATATCAAACTGTAGCATTAGGACCACTGAGTTAACCTTTGTAGTGATACTCACTCCTTTTTATTTAGACCTGGTTTAATTCTGGGATAGTTGAATATTTGTATATAATCCCTGCAGCTGTCAGACTCTATAGCAGGGGTCACAGCCTTTATTAAAACAGAGTTAGATAAAACTGAACAGTTTGGTTCATCTTTAGTTACATGGTTCTATCTTGATAAGCTGTCTTATCACAGATTAATTTTTCAAAAATATTAATGATTTAAGCAAGGAAAGGGCTACATGTCAACACACAACTCTTTATTTCTATTAATGTCTTACTTCATTCCTACCTGATTGACATGTTTAGGAATTATGAGTGATTGGCTCACTGTAGTTGTGAAAGTTGCTACCAATCAAATTATGATATATTAAAGTTAAAACAAAACACAACTGTTTTAGATATTATCTAATATACATTTTGTAATTATCCTTATAATTACAAAAGGTTTTATGTAAGATTCATGTTTTGTGATTTAAATCTGACATCACAAAAGTATTTTGGAATTTGAATAATGTATTTTGTAACTGCAGTACACATAATACTGATTTTGAACAATTTTGTCCAGGTTCCTTGTCACCGGGGACTCCTTCAGGACCATCGCATTCAGTTTCAGAGTCGGTGTGTCCACGGTGAGCCAGATCACCCCCCAGGCAGCGACGTCCATCTGGGACTGTCTAGTGGACGACTTCATGGCTGTGCCTTCACCTGGAGACTGGCGGTCCATCACAGAGGGATTCCAGGAGCGCTGGAACTTTCCTCTGTGCTGTGCAGCTCTGGATGGGAAGCACATCCAGACAAAGGCACCCCATATATCATATAGGAGACACACACATTGATATACACTAAATATTCATTTCATTTCTTTTTTGTGGTGCCCAAATTGATGCACCTGCTTGATTTTGTTTAAACAATTATTGCACACTTTCTGTAAATCCAGTAAACTTCTTTTCACTTCTCAAATATCACTGTGTGTGTCTCCTGTATGATATTTAACTGACATTTTTTATTGTAACAACCAACGATTTATACAGGAAAATAATGTCTATTAACAAGGTTGCCCAAACTTTTGCATCCCACTGTATTAGTATATTTTGTCATTAGTATAATATGAAATAAATTCTACATGTGTCAAGTCGTGTGCCAACATTTGCTGTGTAGTAGAACTGAGACATTAGTCATTATAAACATTTATTTGAAATAATATTAAAAGTCTCAAACAGAAAAACATTAAACATAAATATATAAAATATAAGAATTTACAGAGAGACAGGAATAAAAAGGACCAGCTGCTCTCCAGAGCAGGAACAAGGCTGGGGAGGAAATGCTCCATTGGAGACTGGTGTGGCCTCTTCAGGGACTCCAGGATGGCCAGCTCCACCGCCGATGGACCGTCCTGGGACCCGTCCCTCATCTGCCTCGGAGCAGTCCTCTGTGGGCCTGTAAAACAGCACAAAACACAAAGAAATGAGAAGGCTGCTACTAGATTTTAATTTCAACATTGAAAAAAAAAAGAAAACAATAACAGGATATAATCAGATTGGTTGTAGATATTTAGTAAAGGTGATCACAAGGGAATCCCACCGACTAAAAAGGTATCAGTGCTTGCTGTACATATCTGTGGGTGCAGCAGCAGGAGCTCAGGGACTGGGGAGCCAGGAGAAGCAACAGGGGATGCTCTGCTGCAGAATCAGTTGGTTCTATCAATATAGTATTAAATGTTAACAGGTTGGATATAATAATCGTAGAGTAGACAGTGGTCCCTCATTTATTGCAGGGGTTCTCAGAATAACTAGCCCCTGGTCACAGTTCTCACAATTGATTCTCAAAGTGCAAACCTTTGTAGATTGCAAAACGTAAAAGTATTATTATGCCGCGGTTTGTCTTCATCTGCCCGCCACTTTCGTGCGCCTTTTTCCCTCACGGTGCAGGTGTCTATTTCCGAATGAGGGTCTTAGTTATGGGTGTTTTTGTGCTGTTTTTTCTATTGGACGCGATGGTTATCAAAACCAAACGTGATAAATTTGGCAAGCGCAGGAGACACGGCACGGAGCAGATTTGTCAATCAGGCTGCAGAATGCAATGCTGTACTGTGCAATAAAAAATCAGCGAAAAAGCAAAGCAGTGACGGATGAACAGCGGGACCACTGTGTGCTGTTTATTAATAAACAAAATATATTCCTAAATGACAACATGCATAAAAGCAGAACGGTATTTGTACGTCAGTGGGAAAATAGCGGTGGCTTGCTAGCTTTTGTGCGGCTTCCCCGGGTCAGTGAAAACTTTCAAAAGAGAAATGAATGAACTTACCAGGTTGCCCGATCTCTTTACACATCTTCCTCCAAGCTCGGTCCTTTTTATTCCTGTCTCGGTACTGAAAGCAGCTGGTGTCGTACAGCTCCGAGTTGTTTGCTACCGCATTGATTAGCCTTCCCCTCCATTGAAGTATGAAAGGCTTTGGCTGGATCTGCCCCTTTGACCTAGGTAACAGCCACGTCACCAGGCTCCTGATTGGTTGTCGCGGCGCGATTTGACGCTGGAGTTCAGATTTTTCCAACTCGAGCGGTAGACGCGAAACGCGCGTATGCACAAAATGCAACACAAAAACTCACGCGCGTGGTTTTATTCGCGAGTCAAACGCGCCAGACGCGCTACACTGACGCGCGTTTCACGCGTTTTGGCGTTTTCGCGACGCAAATCTGCTTCCGAATTTTCGCGGGACCCGCAATCGCGCGTCAACGCGCCTTTCCATTGACTTTACATGTAAACCTGACGCTCTATTCGCGTCCATCGCGTTCGGTGTGAACACGGCTACCTGGACCTCCCCTAACAGCAGTGTCAAGGCCCATTCCTTGCCCAGTTATGGGCACACCTCTCACTTTGGTTTAGAAAATCTCAACTAAAGCCTCTGAATCGTCGCTTTCCTCTATTTGGTGGAGCACCACTGGCAGGAGCCAGAGTGACCAAAAAGGTTTGATGAAACCGTTTGCATCTGCCTGAACCTGCAGTTTCTTTAGCTGTTCACTATGCACAGCCACCTGCTCCTGGTGCATCACCGCCAAATCTTCCACCATCTGCATTTCAGCTGCCCTCTTCAGCTCGCACGCACCACACAGCTTTCTCCTCTGGGCATTGTCAGCTACTGAAATAGGGAACCCAACCCCTCCCCTGTAGCTGAGCCACAAAACACCCCGCCACACTGCCTCTGGGACCAAGCCCCAGGTAATGCTTGAGTCCTCCCCCTCGTCCCAAGTCTTTGCTTCCTCCCTCTGTCAGTGGGATTAAAGAGGTCCTCAAAGTGTTCCTTCCACCGCCTTCCACAGTATCCTCAGTTGAAGTCAGCGACACTCCACTCGCACTGTACACATTGTTGGTAGAGCAACTCTTTAACCTTCTGAGCTGTGTTCCGCTTGGCCTGCTGGTGCCTATCAGCTGCCTCTGAAGTCCTACAGGCTAACCAAGCCTGATACGACTGGTTCTTCTGCCTGATTGCTCCCTGCACCACAATAACATTACCTTAATTTTATTGCACAAAAGGATGAGAGGGCGATGATAAAGTGGAGACTACTCCAGGACAGAAATAACTGCCTTACACTGTTAACACAACTTCGGCTCTTCACAAGCACCTGCACAGACAGCATGCTAACGCCAAGAATCCAGAGTGATGTTAAAGCTGAGTAAATGCTGAGCCCAGCCCAGCACTGTGATAAAGTGAGCCGTCATTTGCCATGAAGCCGCTGCTGAACTTAAACAGGTAACAAACTGATGAGCAGTCAGGCTACAGCCTCTGTTTTTACATGTTCATGTGTCCAAAGTAGAAACACTGTGGTGATTGCTTTGAAGTGTCTTTGTGCTGGTTTTCATGTTTTGTTGGGCTGTCGGCTTTGTGTTCATACCTAAATACAAAGAGAAAGATGTGTGTTGGGATTTGTGTTGATGTGTGGGGCTGTAGCTTGTTGTTTTTTTATTGTTAAATAGTATTTATGAGACATTGTGTTGCAGATCATTTTACAGAGAAACATGAAAGCAACTTAACAAGTAGTATAACGTATGTCTGGGTGTAATGTACGGCATTACTTTTAAGAATTTTTTTTAACATGCATAATAACATTTTTACTTTACTTATCAATAAGGGAATCAATAAAGAATTGAATCGATAAGTGATATCGATAATGGAATCAGAATCGCTAAGTTCTCATCCCTACCAACCACCTTGTGGCCATAGCTCAGTGCAGAAGCCCCAGCAATAGAAGTGCTGATCATGGCCCACCGAGGCCTCAGCCGGGCATTCCCAGTGCACCCTCACTATACATTTGGGTGCGCCAGGTTTTGGTTAGCACCCTTCCCCACCACCTGATCGAACTCACCAATAGGCGGTGGTCAGTTGACAGCTCAGCCCCTCTCTTCACTGGACTGTCTACAACATACTGCTACAGATCTGATGATACGCTTTGAAACCACCGACTGGGATATATTCTACATTTTTGCTTGTTGTTTGTATGTTATTTACATTGCTTTTCTTAAAGCATGTTGATACTTCTTTCTCAGACATAGACTGTATAAATTCACCTGCAGTTTGGATTACAGGGCCAGATGATCCTGAGGGTTTAAAATAACAATGAATACTGAAGAACTCACTTGTCAGAAAGCTGTCCAAACATAATGGCTCCACATGTGACCCCAAGAAAGAAATAAGTAGCCAGAGCTTGATTCAGGTGTTTGTTGTCGCACACCAGATCCCACTGCAGAGATACAACATACAACAGGCAGTTAACAAGCAGATAAAAAACTGAGGTTGTGATCACAGAATGACAGGTTAAGTACCTTTGATTATGGCAGCAATGACACCAAGAGAATTACATTTATCTGTCAAGAGACTATATTCATTTCTGTTTCTTCAGTAGTACACTGTTGTAAATTCTTTTTTTTTTTGCTCAAACAATTATTTGCGTATATAACATTAGAGGTAATTCCTTAGCCTCTCCTGGAAATTTATTTAGCACTTCCTCACATCTGATCAAATTCCTGCCACAAGCACAAGGCTGACAACTTGGAAAAATGAAAAAAAAAAAAAAGTTTTTCAAATAATTCATTATGGTGGGGCGTGGTCTGTGGTGCCCGCATCCTTAATCACGTCCGCCGAGTTAAAACACGGGGACTCAGGTGTTGGTGTGTGCTGTCCCAGCCAACATGTATATATGGGCCCCACCTGGTTTTTGCTCGGGCTGGATGGGTACCATGTGGGCATGGGCTCAAACTGGGCTTTTTGTATGGGGCCTACTTGGGTTCTTCACATTAAACCCATATGGGCCATCCCAAGTGAGCACTTTTAGTAGGTCCTAGCTGGGTCAAACATGGGAAACACTTAACTTGGTCCAAAATGGGAAACACATGTAGGACCCACTTGGGTTTTCCACCTGGGATAGACATGGGCAAACACAGTCATTTAAGGATAGGCTGTTGTTGTGTGCCCCAGGTGGGGCAAAGTTAGGTAATCAATATATGTTTTAGTATCGATGACACAGGTGGGCCCCACCTGGTCAAACTAAATGGGTCGCACATGGGCAAATGCAAGTCAGACCCTGAAAACATGTCTATGTGGGCCCCAGGTGGGGCAAAGTGAGGTAATCAATATATTTTTTTAGCACTGATGACATAGGTGGGGCCCACCTGGTCAAACTATATGGGTCGCACATGGGCAAATGCAAGTCAGACCCTGAAACATGTCTATGTGGGCCCCAGGTGGGGCAAAGTTAGGTAATCAATATATTTTTTTAGCACTGATGACATAGGTGGGGCCCACCTGGTCAAACTATATGGGTCACACATGGGCAAATGCAAGTTAGACCCTGAAAACATGTCTATGTAGGCCCCATATGGGTTATGTTAAGTTAATATGGGCATATATTTTATGTGGGCTCAAGATTGTTTAGTATATATGGGACCCACTTGGGTTTCTCACATGAAAGCCATATGGGCAAAACCAAGTGGGAACATATAGTAGGTCCTGGCTGGGTCAAACATGGGAAACACTTCACTTGTTTCAAAATGGGAAACACACGTAGGACCCACTTGGGTTTTTCACCTGGGTTAGACATGGGCAAACACAGTCATTTAAAGAAAAGCGTTTGCTGTGTGCCCCAAGTAGGGCAAAGTTAGGTAATCAGTATATATTTTTTAGTACTGATGACACAGGTGGGGCCTACCTGGCCAAACTATATGGGTCACACATGGGCAAATGCAAGTCAGACCCTGAAAACATGTCTATGTGGGCCCCATATGGGTTATGTTAAGTTAATATGGGCATATATTTTATGTGGGCTCAAGATTGTTTAGTATATATGGGACCCACTTAGGTTTCTCACATTAAAGCCATATGGGCAAAACCAAGTGGGAACATATAGTAGGTCCTGGCTGGGTCAAACATGGGAAACACTTCACTTGTTTCAAAATGGGAAACACACGTAGGACCCACTTGGGTTTTTCACCTGGGTTAGACATGGGCAAACACAGTCATTTAAAGAAAAGCATTTGCTGTGTGCCCCAGGTGGGGCAAAGTGAGGTAATCGGTATATATTTTTTGGTACTGATGACATAGGTGGGGCCCACCTGGTCAAACTATATGTGTCACACATGGGCAAATGCAAGTCAGACCCTGAAAACATGTCTATGTGGGCCCCATATGGGTTATGTTAAGTTAATATGGGCATATATTTTATGTGGGCTCAAGATTGTTTAGTATATATGGGACCCACTTAGGTTTCTCACATTAAAGCCATATGGGCAAAACCGAGTGGAAACATATAGTAGGTCCTGGCTGGGTCAAACATGGGAAACACTTCACTTGTTTCAAAATGGGAAACACACGTAGGACCCACTTGGGTTTTTCACCTGGGTTAGACATGGGCAAACACAGTCATTTAAAGAAAAGCATTTGCTGTGTGCCCCAGGTGGGGCAAAGTGAGGTAATCGGTATATATTTTTTGGTACTGATGACATAGGTGGGGCCCACCTGGTCAAACTATATGTGTCACACATGGGCAAATGCAAGTCAGACCCTGAAAACATGTCTATGTGGGCCCCAAATGGGTTATGTTAAATTAATATGGGCATATATTTTACATGGGCTCAAGATTGTTTAGTATATATGGGACCCACTTGCGTTTCTAACATCAAATCCATATGGGTGGGCATCCAATGTAGGTCCTAGTTGGGTTAGTGATGGTAAATGTGTACATTGGTTCAAAATGGTAGCACATGCTTATGTGAGGATTCTTCTTCTGTGAAGAGCCTGAGAAAGTGTTATTTGAATAAAGGAGGATTTATTCCAAACAAGCCCATCACAGATTGCGCACAACCCAGGGAGTTCTGAAAGTCAAATTGTAAAAATAATCTCAAAAGAAAGTATGAACATAACTCTCTTTTATAACCTGCAGACAGCACCCATGTGGTACCATTCTCTAAGAAATCACCCTAACTTTAACATATTTGGCACAACCTCAGTCTATCACTTTTGCTACCCTTACGTACAGTCAGATGTTCTTGACCCTTCATTTTTGACCCTCTCAGTATTTAGCCTTGGCTAGCAAATGTACTCAAAGTCCACATTGAGACCTCAAGATGTTATGTGTTATCAGACACTACAACCCAGCTGTCAAGTGAGACTATAGGAACTTTGGTGTTTTTGAACATTCAATGTTACTCAAAACACTCTGCACACTATTCCAAATAACTGGTTTGAAACTGGTTACTTTTTAATTTTAGATTTCATTTTATGTACTTAATGTGAACTCTGCATGGTAGGCTGCATGGTGAGGCTCAGATAAGATAAAATAAGGACTTCATGATTCTTCTTAGGTAAATTCACTTGTCACAGCAGCAATAATAAGTGATTAAAACGGACACAAGAGTAGAAAAAAAGAAAAGCAAAAAATACGAATAAAAAACCTAAGATAAAAGTGAATTACACAGACAAAATCCAGATTTGGCATTTGCAAATTAAGGATTACTGGTTGTTCAAACAATTAAGACTATTTACTTGAGCAAACATGCAGTTGAGGATTTTTAGTAGATCAGACACACTCTACTGTATTAGAGAAAAGACAGTTAGTTACATGGAAGATGGAAGTTTTGGTTAATCAGATCCAGTAAAGCTCCTGAAGTATATTACCGATCTGTTAAAATGTTACTCTTCAAACTTGTGCCCTCAAATTATATAACCAGAAATAATTTATATTTTCTTTGAACTAGTGGAAAGGAGAGGGAATGGGGTCTTTCAAGCAGTCACACTTCAACTGTGAAACTCCCTTGTCCTTATGGTGTATTGACACTATTGAAACTTTTCAAAACCAGTCTAATGTTAGAAGAGCTTTTAGGTAAACTGTTATTCTTCTTCTTATCATTATTATATTTTTATTAATTATATTTTTATTATGATGTTGATTTGGGTGACACTTTTTGATAAATATTATATATTACTTTTTAAAACATATTAACCATCCCTATGCTTAAAAAACTTTTTAAAATAAAATTGTTCTTTTAAACTTGTGCATTGTTTGACTTTTAAAATTTTTGTATCAGGTGTAAAACGACTTTTTAAATAAAGTTGTTTTTAATGTGAGCAGCTCCTATTGGCTCGTTTAAAAAGAGGGAGGAGCAGATTGCACCGCCTAGCGTCTAGTCTTCGCGGTCTTTCGTCTGTTGCGCCTTTTCTCTCCCTGGTGTTTAAGAACGTGGAGGACAAAAGGATACCAAAGAATCGAAAACTATGACAAAGGTAAATACTTAAAGTTTGATACGTTTTCATCAATGGTTATTTTAGTAACTTTCTATAGTCGTCCTAAACGGTATAAGGGGGAGAAGCATAACATCTTTAGCTAGCAGGTAGAACTGGGTTAATTTGCTGCATTGTCTTTGGCAAACATAATTTAAAGTTAATTAAAAAACTCTTACTGCCTATATTCTACTCAATAAAGTTCATCTTATCTTTTTCTGTTTTCATTGCACCATTCTCTCTATACAGTTTTTGAATTTACACACTATAACGTACACGGCAGTTTTTTTCTGTGCTTCTGCAACTGTTTCTTGGGTTTTCCTATAAGGTTTTTGTAATTAATTTAAAAAATTTATATTATTTTTTTGGCTTTAGTGGATTCCTGCTCAGCTAACTCGGCCATTATGCACTACCCAGTAAACAAAATGGCTGAACAGTATCTTAAATGTCTGAACATGAGCTAGTCATACCATGTTACGTAATATTCATGTGCAGTGTAGCAAGGTGATTGTTTAAATTACAGGAGTAGATGCCTGCAGCTGAAACGGTTTTCTGATCTGAATACGGTAATGTTACCAGATATGCATTGTACTATGGGAAAACGGTGGTGGATCAGTGTGTAAAAAGCCCCCAAAAGAAACACACAGCGTCTTTAGCTCAAACACTGTCTGATCACTCTCTTAGATACTGTGCTGTTCCATCTAGTTATTGGTTACTGAGAAATGTTAGGTCATTAATTAATTAAGAGAGTGCAGCTGTTCAGATCAGATGGTGAAGTAGGAAAATGCAGAACATGTTATTATAGCTGAATGCTGTGTAAAATACTAGTAATAAATCTAACTCCCATTTATGGCTTTTACTACTGTGGGGCTAAATAAAAAATTACAGACATAATGAAATCTGCTACAATTACAAAGCTTAAGTTTAAAACAATTATTATATATTAAGCATTTTTTTGCTCTTTTTTTTTTTTTATTCTTTTTGCTAATAATGGACTCAATTTTATTATCAACTTCAAAGACCTATTAAACTTTTAAACCATTAAATCCAGGAAATTAGATGCCTGTAAATGTACGAGACCCTCTTTATGTCTAGTATCCCCAAATATTTAATAATCCTTTCTAAAAGTACACAAATTTTGTTCTTTTCAATTAAATATTGCATGTTCAATGTATTCTTGAGCAGGTAAAAATTCCACTAAATTAGTTTTTGCATATTTTTAAGTATAATCAAATTTTTATAGTTTGCGAGTACTTTTAATTTGGAGATTTTGCCACTTGATTTGAAGTTTGGATAGTGCTTTATAGTCATTTGTAAATGTTTTGAACTCATCTGGCTTCTTAATAATTTAATAAAAAATTAACAAGCCATGTAATAATTTGAAAACCACTAGGGACCACTTATAAAAAAGTAATTCCTTTTTTACTTAAAGGAATTTAGGATTTATGTCTGTCAAGTCATTTGTTCTGGCATAAGTCACCATTTTGATATATCTTCCTGTGACTTTAAAGTCTGTCAGCTAGTTAGATACATTTTTGCACTGCTAGTGTTTGCTGCTTGAATTAGTCAGTTTATCATATAAACACATGCAGTGCCTTTCAAACTTTTAATTACACTGTTCATTTTGTGCATTAGTAAGAGAATCTTTTATATTGAATTATCCTGGGAAAAAACAAAAATGTTTGTATTTTCTCATGCACTTTCTTTCATTTCCTTATCACGTTTAGATTCTTCAAGATCACAAGCACCATCTTTGACATGTAAGTAACTTTCATATTATTTGTATTACTTATTATTATTATTATTATTATTATTATTATTTTTGAAAAGTGATGGTCTTTGGGGCATCCTTTTTTTTTTATATTGGTATTAAGTATATATATTTATTTAGGCACAGGAGGCAATGATCTATTTTAAAATTTAACATTTATTTAATTTTCATCTTTTATGCTAACAATAATGCCAACAGTGTTCTCTTCACTTGACCCACAACTCTGACAGTTTTGGTCCTCTGCTCTCCTCACAATTGGCTGATTTCCATCTGAGCTGCTACTGTCAACTGCATTAAACTGATTTTACATTGCCTTGTTATTCTAATCTTTATCTGCGTTTTGGACTCCAAACATTCACACCTGCTGTTAGTAACCAGAGCTCACAAGAGTGTAAGGCGTGTAGTTCAATAAAGTGATCGATGTGTTCACTAGCTGATTTCAATAAACCGGTAACTTATCAAATCCATATTTTATAGGAAGTACATTACTGATAAAAGTGGTAATAAACACGGTAACCAATAAAAATTAAAATTTCCTGTTATAAAAAAAAATACTGCTGTGAGCTCGGTTTTCTAACACCAGGTGTGAACATCTACAGTCTTTAAGCGCTGGTAAAGATTTAAAAATAAAAGCATTCAATAACATAACATAACATTAAACACTAAATTAGTTTGATGGTGTTGACTGCAGCAGCTCAATGTTAATCAGCTGATGGTGATGGAAGCAGATGAGCGTTTTTCATCATGGTTGTTAGTGATGTGTTGGTCAAAACGAAACGGCTCTTTGAAGTGAACGACACAAGCGTGTTTTTTCTCTCTCTCTCACCCTCTCTCTCGCACTTTTTTTCCGCTTCACTCTGCACGCGAGCCTTGTGCTTTGCGCTGGGAAGAGGGGGGAGGGGCGGTTGTTACACACGCAGTAGCACAGTAACAGAGCAGGAGGGAGAGAGAGAGAAAGAGAGCCAGGGACAACAACGTCACATTACAAAGGTATAGTAATCATCCACAACTATTTTCAATTGCGGATGATAAAGGATTCAGAAAGTTTATTCATGCAGGCCCATATGACAGAGAATGTGCATCTTCTGTTTGTTTTCATATTATAATTTATATTTAATTGTGTTGTGGTTTGCAGTGTTTTGTGTTGTTTCACTTTAAATTTGTTTAAAAGGAAAAAGCTGAAAATTTAAATAGTTAAAAGTTACCTAGTGGCTACACAAGCCAGGAAGTACCAACGACCGGATTTGGTGTGTGGTAGTAACAGGTAAATGAACAGCTTTTGGAATTTTTTATGAATATATATGAGTGCTTGTGTATAAATACACAAAAAATACACATATGATTTCAATTGTGTAAATTAAGTGATCTAGATAGCTCTGTTTTGGAAGTTCAGTTGACGCTAGAAATGGGTTTTGGAGTTTGTACATGCTTTGTCTCTAGGGGCCACCATATATATTTATATATAAACATATATAAATAAAACCACGTTTCTTTTTTTACATTAGTAATTCCTTTTGTTCATAATTTTATATTGTTGTTAATAATAAATTAATTAAAGCAACAAAACAACCTGAAGAGCCGGTTGGGAGCCGAAAGAGCCGGCTTTCTAAAAAGAGACGAAAATCCCATCACTAGTTGTGTAATATGCTGGTATTGATATGATCAAAAATGAACTGAGTTGTTTCGTATTCTATAGAAATTGTACATCTAATTAATAACAAGGCTTTCTGCTGATGTTATTAATTTAAAATGTATTGTTTTAGTTTTAAGCAACAACTTTTTAGCATGCAATCAGTCCATGCTGTACAGGACAGATTTGTAAACTGTGCATACAAAAATAGACTATTTTACAAAATTGCTCTTTCAACAAATGTAAATCACAGCAGATTTTTTTTGTTGTAGGTGCACTGTCACAACTAGAAATGTGGGGGGAAGTCCTCAAAGTTGAAGGCAGAACAGGAAAATACATGGAAATAACAATTTTCCTTTAAATGGTAAATGGCCTGCATTTTTATAGCGCTTTTCTAGTCCCTAAGGACCCCAAAGCGCTTCACACTACATTCAGTCATTCACCCATTCACACACACAATCACACACTGGCGATGGCAAGCTACATTGTAGCCACAGCTGCCCTGGGGCGCACTGACAGAGCACATCAGTAAAGGTCGATCTGGATACTTGATAACTGTTGGCATAGGTATGACATGAATTTGAATCTCCATTATCACAGGTTTTAATTGGGAGGGAACATGCAGATATACAGGAGGACTATAAACAGCAATTCCTATTGCATACAACTGTTTTAGAAAATACCAACAACACTGTTAATTTATCACTTGCTGGTCTATAGACTTTACAGTGTGGATGGATGGAAAATCCATCTGGCTCCACTCTGGCTGAATTGGTGCTACAAACAACTCTGCGCTCGGCTTTCCTGGCTGTGTGTGGATTTATACTTACACATCCAAATTTTGACCCTATTTTTCTTCCTTTCAGCTGATTGGTCAATTTCATGTCAATCACCAATTAAACAATCCAATCAGAGAACATCTCCAGAAGTTGATTCTGTTCATCTGGACGTAGCATTTTCAGTGGGAGAAAATGCTGCAAGCGCTACGTCCAGATGAACAGAATCAACTTTTGGAGATTTACTTACCTGGATGATTGAGCATGCATCAAGACAATCAGAGAACAGATAGGTTTGGCTGTTGGAGGGCTGCATTACGGAGCTTCAGGTCCTGGAAGAATAAATTCCCTTTTACATACCAGACCAGCATTTTTCTTCATTAGCACGAAGGAAAACAGTCTGTGCGTGTCAGAGTTCTGTGGTTTTTGTGTCACAGGGCTTATAATATGTGTAAAAATCTGGCCAGGGACCATCACATCACACTGCTATCATATTTTTCTGTTGCTATCATGTTTCTTTTCTGAGATGTTGTTACTTTTATGACAGATGTAACGAGAAATCTTCCAGAAAGTTAAATTTTTTATTCTAATCAAATATTTGATTCTGATAACAGATAAAGATTTTTTTTTTTACTTTTGTTCTGCTATTTCATAGTTTATACAAATTTTGGCCAATTCCTATTTATTTTAACCCTTTAGCCCCCAAAAAGTCGCCAGCGACAGGTTTTTCCCAACCTGTCTCGTCAAACCTGAGCTCTGCCAGGGGCCCAACACGCCTGGACTTTTAGAAGAAAAGAGATGTCCGAAAATAAACCACAGGGTCAAATACTTAATTTTGTTCAGTGTTTTAGAGTTATTAATTTGAATTGACTAATTTAAATATTTTATTCATGTACATTTTGATTGCCTTTAGTAAAAATGGCAAAATTTCAATTTCTTTTTTCTTTCTGTTATTAATCCTTGATTACATTCATATAGTATACAGTAGAGGAAAAAACCTACCAGACCTACCAGTTATCCTGCGTAACATTATTGGGGATAAAGGGTTAAGGAAGCGCAATTAATTTTTTTAGTTTAGCTTGTGTTTACTACCATTTTTTTTTTATCACCACACAGTAAACATTAAGTAATATGTAAAGTGTCCATTTATCCTCCATTCCGGTCCATTATCTTAAGCTTAGGCTGCTGCCCCTCGACCCAATCCGGTACTAAGTAGAGAGGCCCAGACTTCGCTCTCTCCAGGCACTTGGCCCAGCTCTTCCGGGGGAATCCCAAGGCATTCCCAGGCCAGCCGAAAAACATAGTCCCTCCAGCATGTCCTGGGTGTTCTGGGTCTCTTCCTGGTGGGACGTGCCCAAAACACCTCACCAGGGAGGCATCCTAACCAGATGCCAGTATCTAATCTGTCCTTTTTGTATGTTCCCCTCAGGTTGCCATGGTAGCAGATACAGGGGAAACAAGTGTAGACGATGCCACAAGAAGGATGATGAAATTCCTCATATCACCTGAGCTGGCTGTGGAGTACAACATGCTTGGCCGACATGGGGAAAAAAAGTTCAGAGATTTGCGTCTTTTTAATGTTGTGTATGGTAAGTTAGTTTCACTTGAGACATTTGAACTTTAGAAAACTAAACTTTTTTAATAAAGTGTTTGAAAGTGTAACTGAGATTGGTTATCATGCAATTTGTATATATTTTTTGAGGCAATAAAGTGAAATAAACATTGTTCTTTGAAAATCATCACCAAATGAAGTAAGCTAAGATTAACTTTACTTTGGCTTGCCCGTTTTTCTTCTTCTTCATTTGCAGAGGCACTGAAGAATTATTTAACATCAAAAGTCAACTTGCAAGAAGCAGAGAAGGCTCTGTCCAAGTGGTTCAGTGGAGCTAAAGACAGAGGAGGACCGAGGGCTGCAAGGGTACAAAATAGACTTACGGCTCTGTAAAAAAACAAACCCTGCTGATTCAAGATAAGCTTTTGAGTTTTCCATCTGACTTTTTCCCCATGTTGCTACAGTTCCAAATATCTAAGGAATTTTGCTGTAGTTTGACATTTCTAGTTTTTAAACGTTTACGCACTTTGGAATACAGTTACGTAAAATCACAGTTGTTGGACAAAATAAATGTGAAAAATGTTGTTTTGTGTACCCTCGTGATTTTTGAAATGGTTTTATTTACAAACTAGATTTTGTTTGCGGTCAGCTTTAATATATTTGGTGTCTTTGTGTCACAGAACCCGTATTAGCCGTCTGAAAAATTTATTTTGTGACTGTTTTACTACATGGGGCCCACTCAGTGCCAGAACTTAGTCAATTCAAACTAGAAATAAGATGCAAATACAGAACCCACTGCTAATGCCATTCCAACTTTTTAGCTCATGTTTTCCTCATGTTGTACCCACTAAGAACTTGAAAAATGGGGCCTAGGTGGGTTTCAGTGTACTTTGCCCAGTTGGGGTCCATTTAGTTCCCAGATTTTACCTATATAACACCGAGATGGGCTTATAAAATGGGGCCATTATGGAACCCGCGGACAATCCCACTTAAAACCCACTTTTTAGCCTATGTGGTACTCACATGGTACCCACAAAACAACTTGAAAGGTGGGGCCTGGGTGGGTTTCTTTGTACTTTGCCCAGTTGGGGTCCATTTAGTTCCCAGATTATACCAATATAACACCGAGATGGGCTTACAAAATGGGGCCATTATGGAACCCGCGGACAATCCCACTTAAAACCCACTTTTTAGCCTATGTGGTGCCCACATGGTACCCACAAAAAACTTGAAAGATGGGGCCCAGGTGGGTTTCTGTGTACTTTGCCCAGTTGGGGCACATTTAGTTCCCAGATTTTACCAATATAACACCGAGATGGGCTTATAAAATGGGGCCATTGTGGAACCCGCGGACAATCCCACTTAAAACCCACTTTTTAGCCTATGTGGTGCCCACATGGTACCCACAAAAACTTGAAAGATGGGGCCCGGGTGGGTTTCTGTGTACTTTGCCCAGTTGGGGTCCATCTAGTTCCCAGATTTTACCAATATAATACCGAGATGGGCTTATTAAATGGGGCCATTATGGAACCCGCGGACAATCCCACTTAAAACCCACTTTTTAGCCTATGTGGTGCCCACATGGTACCCACAAAAACTTGAAAGATGGGGCCCGGGTGGGTTTCTGTGTACTTTGCCCAGTTGGGGTCCATCTAGTTCCCAGATTTTACCAATATAATACCGAGATGGGCTTATTAAATGGGGCCATTATGGAACCCGCGGACAATCCCACTTAAAACCCACTTTTTAGCCTATGTGGTGCCCACATGGTACCCACAAAAAACTTGAAAGATGGGGCCCAGGTGGGTTTCTGTGTACTTTGCCCAGTTGGGGCACATTTAGTTCCCAGATTTTACCAATATAACACCGAGATGGGCTTATAAAATGGGGCCATTGTGGAACCTGCGGACAATCCCACTTAAAACCCACTTTTTAGCCTATGTGGTGCCTACATGGTACCCACAAAAACTTGAAAGATGGGGCCCAGGTGGGTTTCTGTGTACTTTTCCCAGTTGGGGCCCATTTAGTTCCCAGATTTTCCTAACATAACACCTATATGGGCATTTAATATGGGGCCATTACGGAACCCGCGGACAATCCTATATGGGGCCCATTTTTCAGCCCATTTCCAAACCATATGGGCCCCACATATAAATGTTGGCTGGGGTGGTGTGATGTGAGCTAAATAAATGGCTCATGAGTACGATCTGTGGTCCCACGGTGCCTTAATTCTACCACACTGGTGCCGAAACCCAGGAGGTGACACGGTGGGTCCTTACCGGAGCCAGGGAAGGGAGGAGCTGGCCCAGATGCTGGCTGAAATGGCGGCCACAGTCGTCGGAGGCACGCCACAGACAGGAAGAGCTACGGGACCAGGCTGGGCGCCACCTGGGGCGAATTGCGGAGCTGGCAACGCTGCTCCAGGCGTGGTCGACACCACTGCTGCCAACCTGGTGGTGGGGAAGCGGTGGAGGAGCTGTGTGGGGAACCTCGGCAGCCGGAGGCGGGGCATGAGGCGCGCGGGGGTCCGGCCGGATGGCTCCCCGGCCACGATTGGGCAATGGGGGTATGTGGTGGGGCGTGGTCTGCGGTGCTGTGCAGGGAGGTCGGACGCATCCTTAATCACGCCTTGCCGAGCTAAAACACGGGGACTCAGGGGTTGGTGTGTGTTATGGTGTGATGTGAGCTAAATAAATGGCTCATAAGTACAATCTGTGGTCCCGCCATGCCTTAATTCCATCACATTCATATAGATTGATAGATAGATATACTGGTAACACTACACGCCTTTAGAACTTCAGACTCGGGGTTCTCCTGGCCAGGGCATCTGTATACCATAAGGGTCCCTAGGCTAAACCACCCATGCTAACCAAACCTACCTCAGATATGCGTAAGAGACAGATAATTGAAGCCACTGGCTTGATCGTCACTCGGATTAACAAGTTCTGCGTCAGTTGTTGAGGAACCAGGAAACACTGATGAGAAGTCGACTACTGGAACAAGAAGCCTTAAAATGGGCAAGACATGACAACAGCGCATAAAACCCCAGTGGAAGCGTTTACATGAAGAAGATGTGGGACCTATGGAATCTTCAATATCCAGCATTTAGAGGGACTGCGAAACAACTAGTAGCTCAGTGTTCAAAAATTTCAATAGAACTGCTATCACAGCTGGAGATCAATGAGGTACAACACAAATGCTATGGCAAGGGGGAACCAAGATGTCAGGTCAGATACCCATCCGAGATTAGGTACCAAGCCCCAAGAATGACAGAAGGAGCGTTGAGTGCGACATCCAAGAAAGAGTCTCTAATATGAGAAGGTGAACAGCACCAGGCACCAACATTATTCATGCCTACTGGCTGAAGAAGCTGCCTGCTCTCTATGAGCGTCTGGCAGCACAAATCAACCTGCTGGTAGTCAATGAGAGACACCCAGAATGGTCAACTGAAGGCCGAACAGTGCTGATCCCCAAGAATCCCCAGAAGGGACCGGTCCTATCCAACTAGCAGCCAAAGAAATAATAAGGGATAATAAGCTGGCCAAAGGAGAAGAGCCACTGATATCAAGACAGTGAAGCACCTGACCATGCATGGAGGGTTTCACTGCAAGTCCAGCACCCTGAGACTGTACGCTAAGCAGAAGGAGGGCAAGGACTGGAACCATTGTCCAGGAGGAGACAACAAGCATCCATGAGTCCCTGAGAAAATCCAGCACATAACAGCAGGGGGCAAGATGCTTACAGACAGGGAACACCATTACCAAGTGGCCAGCATAGTACACAGAAACATCTGTGCTGAGAAGGCCTGGAGTCCCTAGATCAAAATCGGACACGCCCCTTGGGGTGGTTGACAGTGACCGAGCCAAGATCCTGTGGGAATTCCAGTTACAGACAGACAAACTGGTGATGGCTAACCAACCAGACAGACTAGTGGTGGATAGACAGAGGTAGACTGCCGTTGTGATAGATGTAGCTATACCGAGCAATAGCAACATCAAGAGCAAGGAACACGAGAAGTTGGAGAAGTACCAAGGGCTGAGAGAAGAACTTGAGAGGATGTGGAAGGTGAAGGTAACAGTGGTCCCAGTGGTAATCAGAGCACTCAGTACAGTGACCCCCAAGCAAGGCGAGTGTAACCAGCAGATCCCAGGAACAACAACTGGGATATCTGTCCAGAAGAGTGCAATCCTAAGAACAGCAAAGATGCTGTGCAGGACCCTCAAGCTCCCAGGCCTCTGGTACAAGACCTGAGCTTGGAGGATAGACCGTCCAAAGGGGCGAGAGGGGAACTTTATATATATTCTGTTCTAAATTAGTATTTTTCATCTCACAGTCTTAAGTACTAATCAAGGTTCAGGTCCAATCACAGTACAGAAACAACTCTTCCTAAAATCATCAATAACCTAAAGATCAACAGTGAGAGTTTCACTTTTAGGTCTGTTTGATCTTACAGCTGCTGTTAACAACTGTTGATCATAAAATTATATTTCAAAGGCTCCAAGACTCAGTTGGTTTGGGGGTCAGGTTCTTTATTGGCTTTCATCTTATCTAAATACAGAAGTGTTTGTTTCAGTTTTACATTACAAAATTTAGTCAGCTCCTCAAGGTCAGGCATTGGTCCATTAATCCCCCTTTTTTCCCCGTCTGTCTTTTTATGTCATAAAAATAGATGTGTGGCAGTGGTAGAGAGTGGCCCAAATTCAAAACTCAGCATAGATAATGAAAGTCAACTGGCAGCTGGCAGCAACAAAAATGATAATAATAAAAAAAACAACAAGAGGCAAAACAGACTGATAGAACACACCATGAGAGAGGATGCAACATTTTTACACCATGACACCAAGACAAGTTCCTCATTTGTGTACAAATGTTAGTTGCAATGATGATGTTAACTGCTGGATGTCTTGAAACATTTTAGAACTGAATATTGACAAGACAGAAATATTTGTTGCATTCAAAATGCAACACAGATAATCCTTAATGGTATGTTTAAATTTGATATCACCGCAGAGTTTAAGTCACTTCATTGCCTCTCAGTACAATATAGAATTACTTTTAAAATCCTGTTAGTGACTGACTTGCACACTTTTTATAGTTTAGTCAGACGTCTCAGGTCATGAGGTGCAGATCTCCAGAATTAGGTTTCCAAAATCAGATTTAAGTGTGCTGAAGGTGCCTTAAGCTATTGTGGTCCTGTTCTTTTGGAACAAGCTGCCTGCAGGCATGAGCTCAGTTACAACTGTGCACATATTCAGAAACAGACTCAAAATGTTTTTTATTGAACCAGGCTTACACTTCATTGGACAATCAAGCATTAGTGACAAGATGGCGCCAGTATGTTCGGCTCGCCGTCACTCCTCCTCCTGTTTTTTGGTTTTTTGTTTGCTGTTCTTTGCCTTAACTGTGGAAATCAACTCGCTCCGGACTTATGACCGGCAAACTCTCTTTATTATTCGAGACTCAGCAGTGTCAGCACCTTTGTCCTCTGTCTTTGATGGACAAACAAGCGGTGTGCCTCCACTGTTCGATGGTATTCCACCTTACCTACGTCGCACCTGGTTCCTCCCTCCCAAGCTACACCGGAAAAAACGTTGGAGAAGACGAGGGAAGCGAAGTGGTCTCCTGGCTCGCACAAAGGCATTTCTGTCACTCTCCTGCCTGGCTGATCCTCCCCTCGCTCAGATGGGTTTCTGCTACTCTGCTGCGGTGAGGGGCTCACTCCAGCCCAGAGGACCCTGGGTGAAAACCGTCTCTCAAACTCCGCCTGCTGTTGCTCCGGCTTTACCGGTAGGCCCGCTTCTTGGCCCGCGCCTCCCTCGGTCATCTGGCTCACTCCTCGCCATGCCGGCGGCGGCGTTCTCCTCTGGTAGGCGACTCTCTGCCATCTCCGGCCCACGCCTGGTGTTTGCTCCCTTCCTGCGTGACTCTCCGGGTCCGTCGCTCGCTGTTTCCGTTCCGGGTCCTCGGTTATCGGCTCTCCTACAGCCACGGATCCGCAGATTTGGTGCTACAAACTCTAACCTACGCCCACTCACCCGCATATCAACCCCGATGACAGCTACTGATCTCACCTTATCTATGGCTTTGATCAACACTCGATCCCTCTCCAATAAGACGTTTCTGCTCAAGGATTTTTTCTCTTCTTACGACTTGGATTTTATGTTCCTGACGGAGACCTGCTTACGCGCTGGTGAGACTGTGGCTTTCTCTGAGCTTCTTCCTCCAGGCTGTTGTTTTTTAAACACTCCCAGGTCCTCTGGCAAAGGCGGAGGCCTCGCCTGTGTTTTTAAATCTGTTTATGACTGCCATCAGATTTCTTTTTCCTCTTTTTCCAGCTTTGAACTACAGCTTTTTAAACTAAACTCATCCACTCCGTTACTGATTGCAGTGGTATATCGTCCTCCCAAATTTAACAAGGACTTTATCAGTGAGTTTGGGGAATTCCTTTCAGGGCTTTCAGTAGATTTCGATCATTTTCTTATTGTTGGTGACCTGAATATTCATGTGTGCTGTCCATCTAAACCCCTGGTTAGAGACTTTGTTTCACTGTTGGATTCCTTCAACCTTACTCAGTGTGTGTCTGGCTCCACACATGAGAAGGGTCACACTTTGGACCTTGTCATGTCTCACGGCTTGGGTATCCACATCTCTGAAATTTGTGAGAGTGCGTGTATCTCCGATCATTTTCCTGTTCTATTTTCTGCCACTGCACATTGTTCTGATGCTGCAGTTAAACCTCCTTCACGCCGTCACCGGATCATCAATACCCATGTACCATCTCAGTTTTCTGCTGCTTTTAGCAACTCTGAGCTCTCCACGGTGGACTGGATTGATTCCTTGTGTGCAGAAGATTTAACTGCTCTTTTCAACTCAACATGTACTTCTATTTTGGACCTCATCGCTCCCCTAAAAACACTCCGTCCCAAAGCTCACGCTGAACCCTGGATTACAGACTCTGTTCGTGCTCTCAGGCGCACCTGTAGGTGTGCTGAGAGAAAATGGAAAAAGGACAAGCTGCACATTTCTTTTAATATCCTCAGAGACTCTCTTTCAACCTATCAGAAAGCCGTTAAAGAGGCCAAGTCCTCCTACATATCAAACCTGGTTAGCAGTAGTGTCCATAAACCTCAGACTCTGTTTCGTGTTTTAAATTCCATTGTAAATCCTTACACATCCACCAGCCTCACACCTTCTGCCACCCTCTGTAATGACTTTCTAAAGTTCTTTGTAAACAAGATTTCCTCCCTGCAGTCTGTCATTCCATCTTCACCTTCCAATCCCTGTGTTTTGTCTTTGTGCCATTCTGCCTTTAATCAGTTCGAACCAATCTCTCTCTCTCAGCTGCATGAAATAGTCTGCAAGGTTAAGACTACCAACTGTTCCACCGATGCTATCCCCTCTCGGCTTCTGAAGCAGGTTCTGGACTCAGTCGGACCTTTCCTTCTGGTCCTGATCAATGCCTGCCTCAGTTCTGGTTGTTTTCCAACACCCTTCAAGCACGCTGTTGTTCAACCTCTCCTTAAAAAGCCTAATCTAGATCCATCCCTACTCTCTAACTATAGGCCCATTTCCAACCTCCCTTTTCTGTCTAAAGTACTGGAACGAGCCGCCCTCACGCAGCTCCAGCTATTTCTTGACAATAACAATCTCTATGAGAAGTTCCAGTCTGGTTTTAGAGCTCGGCATAGCACAGAAACCGCCCTTCTGAGAGTTTTTAATGATTTGCTTTTAACTGTTGACTCTGGTTGTGCTGCTGTCTTAGTAACCCTGGACCTGACAGCAGCCTTCGACACTGTTGATCACAACATACTGCTATCCCGCCTTCAACATTGTGTCGGTTTAAAGGGCACTGTCTTAAAGTTTTTCCAGTCCTATTTGAATAATAGGAGTTTTTCTGTTCACCTTGGTGAACTGTCATCTCCCAGAGCTCCTTTAACCTGTGGCGTACCTCAGGGGTCCATACTAGGCCCCCTGTTGTTTATTCTGTACTTGCTCCCTCTGGGCGATGTGCTCCGTAAACATAATGTGTCCTTCCACATCTTTGCCGATGATATTCAGATCTACCTCCCTCTGAGGTTGAACTGCAATGTTTCTTTGCAGCCGCTACTCTCCTGCTTGTCTGACATTAAGACTTGGATGACTCTTAACTTCTTACACCTTAATGAAAGCAAAACTGAAGTCATTGTGTTTGGGCTTCCTAAAGATCCCAACTTCTCTCTTGACTTTTTGGGACCCCTAACCTCCGATTGCACTTCTTCCATTAAGAGTCTTGGTGTTATTTTTGACAATGCTTTTAAACTTGATAAACAAATTAGCTCTGTAGTTAAGGGATCTTTTTATCATTTGCGGATTTTAGCCAAAGTCAAGTCTTACCTTTGCAGGAACGATCTAGAAAGAGTGGTCCATGCTTTTATTACTTCACGGCTGGACTACTGCAATTCCCTCTATGCTGGCCTAGATCGTTCCTGTCTACATCGCCTTCAACTGGTGCAGAACGCTGCCGCTCGCCTGTTGACCGGTTCAAAAAAAAGAGACCACATCACTCCGGTTCTCTGCTCTCTCCACTGGCTCCCAGTTGCCTTTAGGATTGATTTTAAAATCTTATTGCTGGCTTTTAAGGTTTTAAATGGCACTGCACCTTCTTACCTGTCAGAACTCCTTAGTACTTATCGCCCCAGGAGATCTTTGAGGTCAGCCGACCTGATGCTTTTAGATGTTCCCAGGTATAAATTAAAGACAAAGGGAGAGAGGGCGTTTGCTGTGGCTGCACCCAGACTGTGGAACAGTTTACCTCCTCACGTCAGACTCTCCAAAAGCCTAGAAACTTTTAAAACCGCTCTTAAAACTCACCTCTTTTCATTGGCTTTTAGAAAGGTTTAATTTATTTGTTTTATATATTTTTATTTTATTTTTATCAGCGAGGTGTTATTACGAAATTGTGTTCTATTGTATTTTTATCTGTATTTACTGTACAGCACTTTGGTCAGCCTTGGTTGTTTTTAAATGTGCTCTATAAATAAACTTGACTTGACTTGACTTGACTTGACTTCATACGTGCTGTTGATTTGCTTTGGGGTTTTTTGTTTTGTTTTTCTGCTTCCATTGCATTAAGGCACTGTAAACCTACAGAGGTTTTATGTTTTTGTCTTCTATGTTGAGTACATTGAACTTACATGTAATGAAATGTGTTAAGTAAATAAAATAGGCATTGCCATTGCTAAATGGGCCTACTTGACACTGGCTAAGGAAACCCAAGGGTGAACCTGGGTTCCTATTAGCTTGAAGTAAATAGGAAGTCAGCAGTGGCTCATAAAAACCACTCATTACATCTCTGAAAACCAGCAGAAGAAAAACTACAGATATTAGCTTAAGCAGAAGTATAGATATTCTTCACTTAAGTAGAAAACTGAGATACTCTCAGCTTCTTTACTCAAGTAAAAGCATCTATATATGTGTGTGTGTGTGTGTGTGTGTGTGTGTGTGTGTGTGTGTGTGTGTGTGTGTGTGTGTGTGTGTGTGTATATATATATATATAGCTTTTCTTTATTTATTTGTAGCAGAGATAAATATTTATTGTTCCCTATATTGTAGACAGGTGATTTTGCCTCCACACCTAAATACAAATAAATAGAAATGTTAACAGTTTAGTATAGTGCTATGAATGATGCATAAATTCACTATCTGGGACACTATACGTTCAGTTTGAATTGATGCCCAGGAGGGGCACAGTGGTGCAAAATGATCAATGTTTCCTTTCAAATGTGTTAATCTAACAATAATAAGACTGGATCATTACTGGTTCTATTCAGACATCATTAATTTGATTTTAGTGAGATTTGGTCAATCATAACCAACAGCTATTGTGTTATCAGTAATGTTTTGTCTCTCTTTGTTGATTAAGTTTGAATGGAAACAGACTCTGGATAAATCAGTAACTTTGTTCTATGAATGCTCAGTAATATAATGCAGTGAGTTGTTATGAAGTGCAGCGTGTAGAGAAAAAAATCAATGTTTTCCTTCTTATTAGTAGAAGTTTTTCTTAGTAGAGATTTTCTTGTGCTAATCATTTGCGATAAAATACTCTAACAGAGCTTAGATTTTCATCCTTACCTCTGTGGCAGTTGTAGAAAGAAACTGTGACTGGTCGTAGACCCATCCATGTGGACAAGGTGCAGACTGGTTTCCTTGGCTGATGTTAAAGGCTGGAAGGGGACTGTAAATCCTGCAAGAGCTAAAGGAGCCATCGTCCTGGCGGGGAATCCTAAGGGAAAGCACCTCAGAGTCCCAACTGTCCTTCTCATTTTCTTGTGTACTCTGAAGGGAACAGCGGTGAGATGGTATGACTGAGATGAAGTTGTGCAGGAGAAAGTGGAGTGGAAGGATGGCACGGGGAAGACACAAGATAAGCAGGACCAGGAACTGGAACTTGGAGAACCCACCAACATTATCCAAGATCTCCTCAAACCTCATGATGGTGAGACAGAAGGGCTGAGGGTTTGTGTCTCCAGAGTTCTCAAATCAATGTGTTATTCTTTGCTTTCCATCTAATGCCGTGTCTCTCTCTCGTGTGGTGATGAAGCACAGAGAGAGCTTTTTTAAGAGTGTGTGTGCGTGTGTGTGTGCGTGTGTGTGTGTGTGTGTGTGTGTGTGTGTGTGTGTGTGTGTGTGTGTGTGTGTGTGTGTGTGTGTGTGTGTGTGTGATGTCACATGTAAAATCATTCACTGTTGCAGGGAGAAGAAGCAAGTCTTGCTATTGGAAAAAAAGAAAAAAACTTTGTTAACATTAGAATACCTTTAAATTAGGTTCATGTGAAGTTATATTTAGGTTAAGGATAATGCACACTTAGGGGCCAAGTTTATGTTCATGTATGTTGTATGTTTAGCTTATTGTAAGTTTAGGTAAAGATTAGTTTCTGTTTTATGTGATGTCAGAGTCAAAGTTAGAATAAGATGGCTCTGATTTTCTCTGCATTGAATAAATGTTACTGCATATTACTGCAAGAATAAATGAATCACACTGATCTGAGCCCTATACCATGACGCAAGTTCAACATATCCAGTTCACTTACCCAAACATTGGCAATCAGGATAAGCAGTCACATGAAGCTGGTTATCAACACAGTAAGTTAACCCAGAGTTTCCCCAGCGTGTTCACATCAAATGGCTGGCATTGGGTGCATCTGACCAATCACAAAGGAACCTTTCACAGATCATATGACTCTTCTTCCACAGCAAAGTTTTCCTTATTAGTGACAGCTAATGCATCAAATGGTACCAAAATTCTCTAAACATCATAGAAATATGCCAGTCAAATGCAACACTGTTGAAAAGAAAAACTAATTAAAATGCCATAGAAAATCTTTTAGTTGATCTGGTGATTTAGTGCATGCAATAAGCATTTTAATTCCATTTAATAGTTTTATCACTGAGTGTGACGGTTCCACATTTTACGTAAACAAGTCAACTAAGGCATTTGTTTGATCACTTAGATATAAAAAGCTTGATTTATATAAATATATTATGTTTATAGTTATAAAATGATTCATTTTTGTTGAATCAAGTAAAATTCAGATCAGATCGATGTGTGTTCACCCAATGAGAAGTGATTACTTTCAGCACTGTGATTCTTTCATTACTAACTAACTCCACACCCTGGAAAAAATTAAATTCAAAGCAAGCAGGAAAGTTGGATAGCTGGTAAACTAACACATCTTCTGAGCTACCAGTTGTGGAACTACTTTTTTACATCCTTAATAGCAAGGGTAAGTACTGTAGGTCTCAGAAGGCAGTGAGTCCTATAATTTCAGTCTTAACATTTCTGCCACACTGAGACAATCTTTACACATACCTACACAATGAAAAAACTACTAGAAAATATTGGAACATGTCTGGTTAGTTGCAGATATATGCATGTTTTGTTGAAAACTGTAGTAGGCAGAACGAGCATGGTTAATCTCTTCTTCCTAACTTTTCAATGTAAAAAGTATTAGAGAAAAAAACAGGACCTTCTAATTAAGTTGTTGTTTGTAATAGTTTGCATAGTAGTGTTTTTGTTTTTTTTTTTGGGGGGGGGGGGGGGGGGGGGATCACATTAGTCAAAACGAAGTGGACTTTAAGGCACTGTACAGACTGGCAGCTGTGAATACACCCATATTAATCTATGTTTTATGTTCTAATCTATGTTCATTTTGGTATCTTAATGTTTCTGTCAATGGGAACTGACTTCACACTTAAGACTCTGTCTGAAGTGGACTCTAGAGGAACTGCTATTTTTGTCACTTTGTGTTGGTTTAAACATGTCAGATATACTCATTTATTCGTTTTTTTGTACCTCTTAAAGTACGATCTTCAAAGTCTTTATGTAATCATCAGAAACACTGTTAAATGATCTATGATGAAACATGAAAAGATAAAATATTCACATTTTGTTTTCACTTTATAAAAAGTATGACATGGATAGATGCATTGTTGTCAGAGGCAATAAGATAACAAGGAAAACAATGATGTCTGTCAGGTGACGAAAAGACAGTCATGGGAGATTTCAAAGTACAATAAACTAATTTGTTGGTCAAAACCCAGGAGACACATAAGTAGAGTGAATGAAAGACATGCCTAAAAAATATCACCTGACTTTGAAAATTAACTTTCCTAAAGGCCAACTCCTACTCTTTATTGTATCCTTCATTTATTGATGAAGGAAGTTTTTTAGTCACGAGTCTGAATATCACATGACTGAAATTGTGAAAGTGGGAAGAACAGATGAGATAAAAAAAGAGAAGAAAAAAATAGGAAAAAGACCAGCTGACCTCATCATTTTGACAGTGAAGACTACTGTTTACCTTCCATTTCTCACAGAAAGTCAAGCACTAGTCCTGAGCATGACCTTTACTCATTTATTTGCCAAAATGGAACCTATTTTTGAAAGGAACCTAACAGTATCTTTGGGTATGTTTCTGTTTTGATGTTTAGATATGAAAACAGTATGTCACACCCAACTTCCAGCTTTATGGTCCAGAATAAATAATTGATGCATTGTGTTTATTTATTTGCAGGATATAATGGTGCTGTTCAGTTAAACTCTCCTAGTCTCAGCTAAGCATAAAACTGACAAATCAGGTCTAACAAAATTAAAAGTCAAAATAAGACTCTTTGTACAACTCTTTATAAAAAAAAAATATTGGACCGTCATTTATTTTTCAACAGGACAATGACCACTAGACTGTATAAGGGCTACTTGACCAAGGCGGAGAGTGATGGAAGTGCTGTGCCAATTCTAGCACAGCAATTAGTCACCTGACCTAAACCCAATCAAGATGGTTTGGGACTAAATGGACCGCAGAGTAAAGGCAAAAGCATCAATGTTCAGGAACTCCTTGAAGACTGTTGGAAAACCCACTTCAGGTGACTACCTCATGAAGCTCATCAAAAGAAGACCAAGGAATCTAAAATATAAGACATGTTTTGAGTTATTTCACACATTTTTGTTTACTACACGATTCCATATGTGTTTATTCATAGTTTTGATGCCTTTAGTGAAAATGAAGGCTGCTAGCAAGCCTTTAGTGATGAAAGTAAAGAAAAACCATTAAATGAGAAGGCGTGTCCTAACTTTTGACTTGTAGTGTATTTTCCGCACATTATTTAATTATGGCAGAATGCAAAAGCATATACACTGTTGTTGCTATCATCTCTGACTTGCTGTTTTGTATCACGTCTAAAATACATTCTTTTCTGACAGGACCAACCAACAATCAATTTGCATTTAAATTTAGATTTTCATTTTTGAATGAAAAACCATCGCAGTGCCATGCTTTCATGTTCAGAAACATTACTCAGCAATAAACATAAAATGAAAGCATCACTTTTTTCTGATGTATCTTGCCTTTTCAGTGTGCACAACCGCTGTTGTTATATTTATAGACACCGTGATCAATGCAAAGCACGCATAGTGTAGAAAGCTGTAAGTGAATGAACTTCCATTAGCACTGCACCCCCTGGTGGATACACAAGACATTACCACTGGTTTTCATAAATGCTGCTTGGCACCAGTAGCGGTTTTAGATACGGGCGACACGGGCAGTTACCCAGGGCGGCATCGTGGTGGGGGGCGGCATCACGGGCATCGGCAAAAAAAATAAAAATGCTAGTACTCATGCTGCCTCGACGTCAGCCAGCGCATATTGGGAATGGCATAGGCACCGATCGGTTTTCTATCGCCCATTTGCTGGGAGTAAGGGCGCCTGCTGCTTGCGGCGCAGAGAGAAGAGGGTGGGGTGGCGGGGGATTTTCTGGTGCCCCAAGGTACTGGAGCAGCATCTAATAACCAACTCGCAAAATAAAACAAAATAAAAACAAACCAACAAACACGAAAACACCAGATATCATGATACAGACTTATAATTTGCACCGATGTTTTTTCGAAATTCGAAAGAGTTGAGCGCGCACGGGCAGAAATGTTGAGAGCACGAGCAACACATTGTGAGCAAGCGCAAATGCAAAAACTGAGCGAGAGGGGCTGCTATTGTGTGTGTGTGTGTGTGTGTGTGTGTGTGTGTGTGTGTGTGTGTGTGTGTGTGTGTGTGTGTGTGTCTCCTCAAAATGCAACACTTGCACCTGCAATTTTTTTTTTACATGCGCTCATATTAGTGGCACAAAAATAACGCCATACCAAACCCCTATGGCATTTTGTGTGGGTGGTGATCTTGCATTGTAATTTTGTACTCTTGTACTCCCCCAGCATCATTTCTATATTATAGATTCAAAATGCACATTTTTGAGTAAATCAGAGTTGTTTTGTTTAATTTTTATTCCACATGACAGATGTTTGTAAGTTTTTAGAAGACTTTGTTTTTAATGGTTCAACTTTTGTCAGGGTCCCTTGGTGCTTGCTGTGCGACTTGTGTTTTTGTGTTCTCTGTCTCCTCTCTCCCATTTCACAGTTTTTTCACACACCTGCTCATGATGACCTCATGACCTGCTTTATAAGGAAGCAGTAGGCAGTCAGTCTTCACTGCATCGTTGCATGAAAACAGTTAGTGAATCATGGTGCCAACTTTTGTTGTGTTTTAGTACTTATTGTGAAGGGTATTTTTGACCTGCCTGTCCCTGTGCTCAGGTTTATTTGGAGATTACTTCACAGTGGTGCAGCAGACTCGAATGAGGATTTTGGGAGAGAACTGGTTGTTTGTTTTGACTTTGTTGAAGTCTTGGGGAGACTGGACCTTCACAACTGCAATGACCTTTCTAAAATATGTTTCATTCACTGTACATAAATGCACTGTGGTTTGGAACCCTTACATCCTTCTTTGACTTAAGTCAATGTGACAGTTTTTGTCTACTTTTCAGATAAAACCTTTTATCTTAGAACTTATTTTTAGTTGATTTTAGACTATTTAAATAACACACCATATCCTGGGTCATGAGTTTGTTACAATTTCTGATGTATGTTACATTTTCTACATAGCTATTAAGCACCTACTTGAAACATTTATTTTTGGTGAAGATACAAAGTCCAGGTAGGACACTGTGGTAGTGGAGTTTGCTTGTTAATTTTTAAGCAAATGCATTTACTAATGCATTACTATCATGATTAGGCACAAAACTCACATGTGAAGATGTTTGGAGATGCTGAGACAAAACTGTGTGGAAGAATATGATTAATGATGAGATCAATATTTAGAACTTAGAACTTCATTTACTGTCATTGTACAGTTGCCTGCACAGCAAAATTAGCTAGCAAGACCGCATAGGTGCAAGAAAGTGATAAGTTTAAAAACAACAATATTAAAAAAACACACTATATACACAATGTATAAGTTAAAAGAAACATTGTAGGGGTGGATACAAGGGCATTATAATATAATAAGTAAGGGTGGAAGGGCCTTCGTCATTAAGGATAGTGGAACTATTGGGTAGGATGATAATTGCACACCTGCCAGGATATTGCACAAGACACTCACTCACACATACGCACGTACACACTCAGATTACCTAGGATCAAAGTAGTGTCAGTGTTCTTGTGCACTGAGAGTTCTGACAGCCGACGGGTAGAAGGTGTTCTTTGGTCTTCCATGAGTGTGACAAGTATGAAACTTGTCATTAGTGATGAACAGTATTAACGTTCACTACTACATAAAAGGCTTTTTTTTTTCAATAAAATACCGAAAGATTAGATCTTAGGAGCTCTGAATCATTGCTGTCAAGCTGTATTGCTAATAATGGCATGTGTATAACTTGCTTGTGTCGCTGCACTGATAGGAGCAGAAGGCATTGTATGTTTGGTGTTATCTAGTCTGTTATCAAGGCAGTACTGAAGGTAAAATCACATCTCTGAAGCATCATAAGGTTTGTTTTTTATGTGTTGTGTAATCAGTGAAATATTTTCAAGTTAAACATAAAAACTCAAACTGTGAGTATGATTTTGACATCAGTGTAACATTTTCAGAAGTCAGTGATCATATTTCCTTTGTAAATCTGGTGCATCGCTTCATATGCTGAGGTACAGGTGTGTTGTTACTATGGTAACCTGACCTACATGTAAAGGAAACAGAGAGAGATTTGTGTGATAGTTTTTTTTTAACAACTCTTATTAAAAACACACTTTAATGTGAATATGTTTTTGACTTTTATAATCGTGCTTCCAAAAGAGTGGGGACACTCCACAAAAATTTTAAACAAAATTATCTAAGTCCTACATTAACTGAAAAAAATCTAATGGTACCATCAATTATTGAACCTGAGAAGTTTTCATTGCTTTATGCAAAATAAATCCTAATGAATTGGTGCATGCAGCATATTTCACCTCTCCTTTTAACAGTCAGAAATATTTTTGGACCAGGGGAGATCAATTTTATCAGATTAGAGTGAGCAGAGAATTGATGAGAGTAATCAGTATCCCTATAAACAGTGAATGGAGAACCAGCTGGAGCTGATTAACATTAGCAGAGTCTGGAGGGGTCTCAGAACCATCTTGTTGTATAAGGAGCAGAGTTCTCTGTAAGGAACTCAAAGTGTACGGATTAGCTACAGTGATGTGAAAAGTGTTCTAACTAATTACAGACCGATCTCCAAACTCCCTCTTATATCCAAAATTCTGGAAAAAGTGGTTCTAAAACAACTTCAGACCTTCCTTGATACTAACGGTATCAATGAAAAATCTCAGTCTGGCTTTAAACCTCACCATAGTACTGAGACAACGTTACTTAGGGTTTACTTGATGTGACTGCTGCCTTTGATATGGTCAACCACAACATTCCCATCTCAAAGACTGGAACATGTGGTTGGTCTTAAAGGCATAGTTTTATCTTGGTTCAAATCTTATCTCTCGGAGAGATCATTTTCCGTAGCCATGGGGCCGCACTCCTCGGCCTCTGCCCCTATTACTGTGGTGTGCCTCAAGGTACAGTGGGGCAAAAAAGTATTTAGTCAGCCACCGATTGTGCAAGTTCCCCCACCTAAAATGATGACAGAGGTCAGTAATTTGCACCAGAGGTACACTTCAACTGTGAGAGACAGAATGTGAAAAAAAAATCCATGAATCCACATGGTAGGATTTGTAAAGAATTTATTCGTAAATCAGGGTGGAAAATAAGTATTTGGTCAATAACAAAAATACAACTCAATACTTTGTAACATAACCTTTGTTGGCAATAACAGAGGTCAAACGTTTACTATAGGTCTTTACCAGGTTTGCACACACAGTAGCTGGTATTTTGGCCCATTCCTCCATGCAGATCTTCTCGAGAGCAGTGATGTTTTGGGGCTGTCGCCGAGCAACACGGACTTTCAACTCCCGCCACAGATTTTCTATGGGGTTGAGGTCTGGAGACTGGCTAGGCCACTCCAGGACTTTCAAATGCTTCTTACGGAGCCACTCCTTTGTTGCCCGGGCGGTGTGTTTTGGATCATTGTCATGTTGGAAGACCCAGCCTCGTTTCATCTTCAAAGTTCTCACTGATGGAAGGAGGTTTTGGCTCAAAATCTCACGATACATGGCCCCATTCATTCTGTCCTTAACACGGATCAGTCGTCCTGTCCCCTTGGCAGAAAAACAGCCCCATAGCATGATGTTTCCACCCCCATGCTTCACAGTAGGTATGGTGTTCTTGGGATGCAACTCAGTATTCTTCTTCCTCCAAACACGACGAGTTGAGTTTATACCAAAAGTTCTACTTTGGTTTCATCTGACCACATGACATTCTCCCAATCCTCTGCTGTATCATCCATGTGCTCTCTGGCAAACTTCAGACGGGCCTGGACATGCACTGGCTTCAGCAGCGGAACACGTCTGGCACTGCGGGATTTGATTCCCTGCCGTTGTAGTGTGTTACTGATGGTGACCTTTGTTACTTTGGTCCCAGCTCTCTGCAGGTCATTCACCAGGTCCCCCCGTGTGGTTCTGGGATCTTTGCTCACCGTTCTCATGATCATTTTGACCCCACGGGATGAGATCTTGCGTGGAGCCCCAGATCGAGGGAGATTTTCAGTGGTCTTGTATGTCTTCCATTTTCTGATGATTGCTCCCACAGTTGATTTTTTCACACCAAGCTGCTTGCCTATTGTAGATTCACTCTTCCCAGTCTGGTGCAGGTCTACAATACTTTTCCTGGTGTCCTTTGAAAGCTCTTTGGTCTTGGCCATGGCGGAGTTTGGAGTCTGACTGTTTGAGGCTGTGGACAGGTGTCTTTTATACAGATGATGAGTTCAAACAGGTGCCATTCATACAAGTAACGAGTGGGGGACAGAAAACCTTCTTACAGAAGACGTTACAGGTCTGTGAGAGCCAGAGATCTTCCTTGTTTGAGGTGACCAAATACTTATTTTCCACCCTAATTTACGAATAAATTCTTTACAAATCCTACCACGTGAATTCATGGATTTTTTTTCACATTCTGTCTCTCACAGTTGAAGTGTACCTCTGGTGCAAATTACTGACCTCTGTCATCATTTTAAGTGGGGGAACTTGCACAATCGGTGGCTGACTAAATACTTTTTTGCCCCACTGTACTAGAAATTGTGCTCACATCACACCATTTTTAGCCAACTTACATTGGCTCCCTGTTGAATATCGTATCAATTTCAAACTTCTCTTGCTTACCTTTAAAATTCTAAACAATTCGGCTCCCAGCTATCCATGCGAACTCCTCCATTTGTATATCCCTAATAGAGAACTTAGATCTTCCAATCAAATGCTCCTGACGCAACCGAGGTCTCGTCTGAAGTCCAGAGGTGATCGGGCCTTTGCTATCGTAGCACCCAGACTCAGGAATAATCTCCCTCCTTATATTCCCTTCTCCGAGTCCATCCAGTCTTTTAAATTGCATCTTAAAACTTATTTAGTCTGACTTTTGATTCAAACTATTTTGTTATTTTGTGGCTAGTTATGTTGTTTACCCATATTGTTTCCTGCCCTCCTTTTAACTGTTTTTTATTCGAACTGTCTTTTGCTATTGCTCTGACCGACTGTGAAGCACTTTGGTCAACTTTGTTGTATTATTATGTGCTATAGAAATAAATTATGATTTGATTTGAAGTGTTTGCCACCTTCTAGGGCTGCCACAAATGATTATTCTGATAGTCGACTAGTCACCGATTATTTTTGCGATTAGTCGACTAATCAGATCATGCATCCAGCTTATTGCACCAGCAGCATCTGCTCTTATATAACTATCATTAGCTTACAGCTTGAAGTGTTTAAGGTATGTGCTGACTAAAAATAAAGACAAGATGATAGTTTATTAAATTTTAATGAAATTTGCAGGTTGTTTTGGTGAAGTTTAATAAACTCAGCCGTCTGCTCTTTGCTATCTAAGATATAACAGGACACCGGAGTATATTCTCGAGCATCTCACACTTCTGATAATCAGCTGTCTGCTTGACATTTATTCTGCTGTGTAAAAACTATAACTTTAATCTCAGCCAAACCAATTTACTCAGGAACAAATAAAATACTGAAAAAAGCCAAACAATAACATTTTTAAGTGACTTATATATCATGTTTAACCTGAGTAGAGAAAGACTGCGGTGGGTGTTCTCACGGCTCTAGTGAGCCATGAACCCCAGCTAGCTATCGAGCTGGTGGTTAACAGACGTCTCTGAAAACGTCGGAGCGCTTTTGAAAATATGTAGTGTCCTGATAAACTGAGCAGATATTTGAGGTTTACACAGCTACATTCTCGCCTGAAAGTATGTTAAACGTTTATTTTGTGACCCAGAAAGAATAATAAGAGTAATATTAAAACTAACTAGCTGCCGCCATTGTTGGAAACTGAGCAGGGCCGCGCTATGAATTCTGGGACACAGCTTCATCTTCTTCGGGGTTTAACAGCAGCTGGCATCTTTGTACATGAAGTGCTGCCATCTTCTGTTTAAGTCTCTTATTACACTCTTCAATCCTGCTACTTATTCCTGCGTCTTTTGGGATCTTACAAACCTTCAAACGACGCGTCGACTATTAAATTAGTTGTTGACGATTTTGATAGTCGACGTAATCGTGACTAGTCGACTAATCATGGCAGCCCTAACACCTTCCTGATTTCCTATTTTAGTATGTTTGTCACATTTAAATGTTTCAATCATCAAACAAATTTACATTTTAGACAAAAATAAGTAAACACAAAATGCAAAATGTTTCTAAATAAAGGTCTTTATTGAGGGTGGGGCAAGGGTCTTCTGATGAGACAAAAGGTGAAGTTTTTGGAAGATGTGTGTCCCATTGCATCTGCTTAGACAGATTGGAATCAGAGGACATTGCTGAGAAGACCACAAGACTGGCTGTGGTTAAAGAGGGCTGACATCACTTGGCCTGCTAAGGCAGTCAGCTAACCGTGAGACACATGCCAAGGATTGATCAACCCACGGTGGGTCTACCTCAGCAGAGGATTCCAAAAGGGTAGAAAACCTAACACTAGAAATTTTATGATGATAAACCCAAACCCCAGTTGACTGGTACAGCTGTTTCAGGGCATTCTGGGGGCTGTGCAGTTAACCTTATGGCAGTGAAAACTAACGGAGGAATAAAAAAAATGTTCTGCTCTTCTTTCCTCTCTTTTTCTCTTCTCTGGGATACAGTGGGGAGGTAGAGCATACAACCCGATCCGGCAGGAAGGTGTGGGATGCCAGATCGGCTCTCAGCTCTCTTATCTTGTGTCTTTTGTCTTACTTCTCTCTTTATTGCCTTTTCTATCCCTTTAAAGAAGTGAGGCTCCTTAAATATCAAAGAGGTAAGTATTACTTCTCATTTTGCAGTGAATTGATAGAAGAAAATAAATTGTGGAAATTAAACAGAATATAGTGGAAGAGAAATAACAATTTAACATAAACCAGTGACACACTCCGGGGCCTGATCAGCCCTGGCAGGGCCTCCTGGATCAGAGTGTCTAGTGATAATGATCGAAACACCTAATGAATCCAAAGTCCGCTACTGATGATGTGTCCCAAAATTTCAATACTATAATCTAGATCAGATCTCTAATCCCTATGCCTAACCAAGGAAGGTAAAAAGAAACCAAAAGAACAGTTTGTGGCAAAAGACAGAAACACCCTGTGAGGTTGAGGCACACGATGTGTCCCTCTGGTAAAGTTAAAGTTAGGAGAGAGTATGACCATGCAGCGTTTCAAGCTTGGAAGTACAGACAGTCCTTTGAGTTTGAGTCTGTAAAAAGTGACAAAAACATTAGCATCCGGTGTACACTCTGAGTGGGAAGAAAACTTCTTTCTTCTTTGAAATGAAACTTCAATTCTGAAGGAGCACCTAACAAGCTGGCACAGGAATGTGAAATTCACAGAGAAACCCGTGGATCCCCCCACTGACATGACCTCCAACACTTAGGGCTATCACACTTAGGGCTGTGTGATATGATGAAATATATCGGATAACAAAATGAAAACATCTATTGTTGCCGCAAACCGGTCCCCACCACAGACTCAAACATGGCAAACCTCTTCTACCACCTACGCAAGAGTTACGTGAAAGAGTATGGAGAGTGTTTACAGATCAGAAGCAAAAAAGAGCCGTCAGGTGCTCAAAATAAACTTTCGACTCAAACGTTAGAACAGTGTTTTCCTCGCCGCACGCCACGTACCACATACCTGAACCAATGGCTTGGTGGTGTTCCAGGGTAGGATAGCAAACCCTTCTTTTCCACTTCTTCCATGTACAAGTTGGCCACAATGGGTGAAACTGGGGAACCCATGGCACACCCATGTTTCTGCCTGTAGTACTGACCCTTGTATGTGAAGTAGGTTGATGCTGAAGGTGGTCCTGTTGCTGAGGTTGGGGTCATCGTGTAATCTCTTACGAACTATCTCCAACGCTTCCGTGACTGGGATGCAAGTGAAGAGAGACGTAACATCGTACGAGACCATAGTTTCATCTGCCTCCATAATGACATCTCTCACCTTCTCAACAAAATCCAGGGTGCTCTAGTTGTGGTGTTCAGAGCTGCCTACCAGCGGGTTGAGGATCAAAGCCACAATCTTGGAGATGTTATAGGTGATCATACAGGTCATACAGGTCTTAAAGGTGCACCCTCTTTGTGTATCTTGTAATACTAACTCTTCTGTATTTTTCATTTTTGTTGTTGTTGTTTTTGTGACACGATATTGTCCGAGTGGCAGCACTTATGGTTTAGGAGAATACTGCAACAGCGGATATAAATGGCTGCATCTGTGTGACAATAATGGTGCAGCCGTGAGCGAAGAGACCAGTGTGGAGGGTATATTTGCACCTTACCATTACTAATGTTAAGAAACTTTGCAGATATGTCGCCAAAGGTTTTATTGTTCTTAATTGTAGAGCTAAATTTGCATTGCTAAATAAATAAGCGAGATTAACCACAGTACTTTTAAAACAGCCTTCGTAGCCTCGCTGTGACGTAATCACCCTTTAAACACGGCCTGCAAAGGAAGTGGGCCTAAATTGGGACACAGCTAGCAAGTGTAGCAGTACAGGCCAGGTTGGGTTTTTTTCAACAATATATATTACTTATTTTATTTGGCTGCGGGCTTTTCTCTATTGATATTGGCTATTTGGATCAATGGATTTTTGCAAAGTTTATGATCTAATGCTGCATTCCATTTGAACTGGGAATGTGTGTGTTTGTGTCTGCCTGAGTACGCATGTGTGTGGTGGTGGTGGGAGCCAGGGCACTATATGCGACTATAAAATTGTTTAAATTACATATGGACAGTTAAATAAGCTTCCCCGTAATATCCCTCAGAGCTGTCTCCATCTTTTTTTTTTTAAATATGTGAAAGTAGTAGTTTTATACTTTTCTTTTATATCATGGTGTGGGTGGCTGTAGCTCAGGTGGCAGAGCAGGTCAGCCACTAATCAGAAGGTCGGTGGTTCGATCCCAGGCTGCCTCCTGGCTGCATGCCAAATATCCTTGGGCAAGATACTAACCCCATGTTTGCCTACTGGTGGTGGTCAGAGGGCCCGGTGGCGCCAGTGTCCGGCAGCCTCACCTCTGTCAGTGTGCCCCAGGGCAGCTGTGGCTACAGTGTGCTTACCATCGCCAGTGTGTGAATGGGTGAATGACTGAATGTAGTGTGAAGCGCTTTGGGGTCCTTAGGGACTAGAAAAGCGCTATACAAATGCAGGCCATTTACCATCATGCATATGTGCAACATCCGTGTTTACACATGCAGATTAATAGGTTTTTCAGAAATTTACTACAGAAAATATAACAAATGTAAAATCTTAAATTATTCCATGTATCTATTTATTGAATAAATGAACGACATTCAGCACTTTAGGTATGCCTATGTGATCAACATAGTGGGCCTTGTATAAGAACTGCCACACCAGCAGCTAAGAGTGATGGGGATTTGGTGTTGTGCCGAAAAGTGGTTTATCATATTTGCCAAAATGTTGATTGTCGGTATTTAAACGGTTGTAAATACAACAATGCAGATGCATAAAAATCCTTGCAAAACAGTTCATTTAAATTTTTTTTATATGTAGTCCCTTTGTAAATCCTGTTGACTGCAGACTGTTTATCAACATAAGCAAAGATATTTGGCATAAAAAAAACACAAACACATAGAACCGCCAGAAATCACTTTTTGGCAGACGATCACAAAAGAAGCAGCAACTGGCTGCATTTCTGTGATATTGGAGACAGAAAGGTTGAGTACATAATTGGTAAAAAAAAAAAAAAAGAAGAAGAATAAATATATCAGAGCAGCGTAGGCAGAGGGTGCGCATTCGCTGTCTGCTCTACTCCAGGGTCTTGTCCGTCTGCCTGCTCTGTTGTCAGATGGAGGTAGTGTGCAAAGTATGTACAAAACGGGTCTGTGGGCCACTCGTGCTCATCTTCTTGTTGGTTTGTGAGCCAGCCAAAAGAGAGCGAAGTTAACATACCATCAGCTGAGGTGAAACCATATTAAAAACTATTAAAAATATCCAACTACAGTCTCTGGTTTTCAAGTATTATTATTATTATTATTATTATTATTATTATTATTTTTATTATTATTATCATCATTGTTTAAAGTTTTTATTGCGGTTATCCTGTTCTTGTGAACTAGCCTATGATACAGCCACTTGTCTGACCAATCAACTTGGCAATTGCTTATGCTTAATAATTTCCCCTCAACTATAAATCAGTGACTTTTCAGTTGTGGCCACATAGATTGTACCACTGTGAGAGGGGTGCTACAGAATAGTCTAAATGATAGCAGCTTTAATTTGTTCAACTATAAATCAATGATTTTTCAACCTGATGTGGTGATCTGGCCAACTATAAATAGATCAACAAGCAATAATAACGGGATAACTATAAATCAGTATTATTCCAATGTTATTACTATCGCACTGTAGGCTTTTTTAACGTTTATTTAAGATTTCTTTAGCATTAACATTTCAATCTTGATCATAATGAAGTTTTAGACCTTGAGAAAAATTAACATCTATTTATTTATTAACATGTTATCTGGTGTACGTCATCCGCGTCCAGCAACACGCAGGATCTTGGGGGACTGCACAGGAGGCACGTGTGAAAACCGCTCTCCCCCATCTGTGCAACCGAAAAGACGGACACATATAAACCCGCTTAATCTGCGTTTAAGGCAGGCAAGCCAAAAGAGACGAATCTTAGAAAAGACCCAGACTTCCCATCACTACCTCTTGGGTATGTGAAGGTGAGTCTACAAAAATGGTAAGTCTAATTTGTTTCAATAAAAAAACAAAAAACAAAAACAAAAAACAGAACAACAAGAACAACAAAAAGCCACCCAGTGTTGTAAGAAAATAAGTGTGCCTGCAAGACAACACAAACCATGACACGCAATGAGCAATGTAAGACGTCTTCCTGTTTTGGCGATCTTTGGAGCTGACCTGAGAGACAGCGAGAGACAGCGAGAGTAGCAGGTGCAACGTCTCTTCTTCCTTTTTACCAAAAATTTGTGACTTTCTCCTCTCTTCTATGATGGAAGAGAGCGAAGACAGAAAAGAAGGATATTACCAGGTCGCCAAGCGGCTCCGGACGGAACAAGAGACCGGTGTAAAAGAGCTAGAGGACGGGAAGGAGGAGGAGGATTCTGCCGCTGAGGAGGCAGCGGGGAACGGGTGCACTGAGAACCGCAGGAGCGGAGGGAAGGTGAGGCACACAATATTAATCCTTCTGTATCTAAATAAAATGTAAATATTTAACATTTTTTCATACGATTTACAAACAACTGGAAGGGTCTGAAAATTATGTTAATGATTAAAATAGACAGCAAGAGAAATGAAAGAGTACAAAGTCAGAGTGGAATATAAATGAGTTTCTACATTTATTATTATCAGTCATTATTTACATAAACGGCGTAACTTTGGAACAAGTGGCAGTAACCCGTTTTCATCGTCACGACGATCACTAACGTGCTTAAGAAAAATGTGTTGGAAGTTAACCAGTCCGGAGCTTCGTGTTAACTCAGTTTAATTCATTTGTGATTTTATAATTCAGAACAGTCCACTCTCTTTGTATTGTAAGGTTAAAAACCAACAATATTATAGAAAACCCGCAGATGTACGCTATGAGCATATGTGGAGAGTGAGAAGAACTTCTAACAGGATGAGCACACCAGCCATACCATGTCCCAGACTGGTGGTTAGAAACTATTTAAAGATGAATCATTTTTTGAATTAACTGAATTGAATAAGTGCAAGAAAATGAATGGATGAATGGATATGTTAAAACTTTTTGTTCGCATTCTTCCTTCCTTTGAGCTCCATGGAGATCTTTATATGTTAACTTGTAGACGTGCATCCAGTCAGCAAGTGTACTCTGCATCATAACATACATGATGAGTAGTGTCCGTATTCCTGATTTACTCATGGATCTTTGCTGTTTCAGCCTGGATATAGAATCTGCACTGTAGTGTACATATTCCACCACTCTAGTGGCCTCCCCAGGCTTTCCTAGCGGCTTTTTCAGCAGTCACTTGAGGGACTGCTTTATCTACCAGTAGCTGGTGTTTTGCCCGCCTGGTGTTTCTGTCAGTTCCTTTCTGGGCCCTGCTCATATATTAAGCTATGTTGTTTTTAAGAAGACCATATCGTTCTAAGAACTATTACTATTTTTTATTACACACATTTGTTTAGCAGTTTATCAAACTTAGTCTGGACAGATCATTATTTTCCTCAAGCAAAATACCGTTATTGAGTTCTACCTCAAAGCTGTGGCTTCATACCGTAAAAAAACACATTAATTGAGTACTTATATTCAGATGATATAAGCAGCATATAGTCACCAGGGCTCGCAAAATCGCTAACCCGACGTCCCGGGGCTAGCGATTTTTCCAGTCGGGCTACCAAAATCTATCTCTACCCTGCCCGTCGGACTATCATAGGAAGGTAAAATATATGGTAAATGGCCTGCATTTGTATAGCGCTTTAGTCAGTCCCTAAGGACCCCAAAGCACTTTACACTACATTCAGTCATTCACCCATTCACACACACACAGGCAATGGCAAGCTACATTGTAGCCACAGCTACCCTGGGGCGCACTGACAGAGGCGAGGCTGCCGGACACTGGCGCCATCAGGCCCTCTGACCACCACCAGTAGGCAAACATGGGGTTAGTATCTTGCCCAAGGATATTTGGCATGCAGCCAGGAGCATATGTCAGTGCTTTTGCATTCTTTCGGAAATGTAGCTGGGTAATTATGTCATTGGCATCAGTGAGCCAATATGTGACATATTGAAATCGGGTTTGAATTTGCGCTTGTGTTTTGCTTTCACTTTGCAATCGCGCGAACTATGTATCCGGTCGTTAAGTCTGCCGTGTCTGGGCCTAAACTCCGCTGCAGGTCCATATATCAAACGATCACTATGGCATTACTGAGAGTTGAAAAACTGTCTAAAGTCTTTCATCTTTAATAAAATGATCAGCGTTCTGCTCTACCAGGTGTAACAATTGAGTTTAACACCCAGGCATCCATGAAAACGGAATTTATGACATTTAACGGAGTTAGAAGTTAGCAGGAAGTTAGCTCGCTAGCTTCTATCTAAATACAATATAGCATGTCCTGACTGCGGGGTTTTGGAAACAAATTAAAACGTACAGCTCTGCTATCACTCCCAGCATAAATGAAGACAGAAAACTAAACAGCAGTGACGTTTGTAGGGTTACTGAAGTTTGGCTAGCTGGTATATAATGATGTGCTACGTGACCGCTAGCGACACAGCTATGTTAGCATAATATAAACAAGCTAACTTTTTTTTCCACTCGATAAAAGTTAACGTGAGTGTTCAGGTCAGGAACAAATGTAATCGCATGGCAGGATGCTGTAAAAGGACCAAACTTCAGCCAGGAGAACAACTGAGATAATCCATCAACAATACGAGGTTAGTCATTCATATACTGCTGCATGTGCTGGGCTGTAGTTACATCGTAAGGTTTTAAAAACTGAGCTTAAATAAATGATTAGCGGTAATAAAAGCCGAGGGAGGTCAACAGTGATCACTGACTGTTTTAGGAGCTTTTTGAGATTAAATATTCAAATTCAAATTCAAATTCAAATTTTATTTGTCACACACACACAACCATACACAGTATGACATGGGGGTGAAATGCTTGTAGCTGTACAATGCCCGACCATTAAATGACAGAAGAAAAGTTTTACAATATTTACAATTTACTACAAAAATTTACAAATTAACTTAGGAATTTACAGTAAAGAATGTGCAAATAGCAGAAGAGATTATAAAGATAAGGATTATAAATTATAGGAATTATAGGATTATAGGAAATGTGTGGTGGTGCGTGTGGTGACGTGTGTGAGAGTCCAGTCTTATAGTGACGTGTTTGGGAGAGTCCAGTCCTACACCTGGTTCAGGGCCCGAATAGCCTGGGGGAAGAAGCTCCTCCTCATTCTCTCTGTTTTGGCCTTAAGGGAGCGGAAGCGCTTCCCAGACCTCAACAGTGAGAAGAGTCCATTGTTGGGATGGGAGAGGTCCATCATAATCTTCCTAGCTTTGGACTTGCACCGCTTGGTGTAGATGGACAGCAGGTCAGGGAGCTCTGATTGAATGATGCGTTCTGCCGAGCGCACCACCCTTTGCAGATCTCGTCTGTCCTGCTTGGTGCTGTTCCCAAACCAGGTGCAGATGTTTGACGTCAGGACGCTCTCGATGGTGCAGGAGTAGAAGTTCTTGAGCACCTTCAGTGGCAGATGGAAGTCTCTAAGAGGAAGAAGAGACGCTGACGGGCTTTCTTAACCAGGGTGTTGATGTGACAGGACCATGACAGGTCCTGAGTGATGTGGACACCCAGGTATCGGAAACTGTCCACTCTCTCCACTGGCGTGCCACTGATGATGAGGGGTTTGTAATTCCTCGCCTGCTTTGTAGTGAAGTCCACGATCAGCTCCTTAGTCTTGCTGACGTTTAGGAGGAGGTTATTCTCCTGGCACCAGGTCTCCAGGTTCCTAATCTCCTCCAGGTAGGCCGTCTCGATGTTGTCGGAGATCAGGCCCACAACAGCAGTGTCGTCAGCAAACTTGACAATGGAGGTGGTGTCGGATGTGGCTACACAGTCATAAGTGTACAGTGAGTACAGCAGGGGGCTTAAAACACAGCCCTGAGGCACTCCAGTGCTGAGTGAGATGGAGGGGGAGACTTGTTTTCCTACCCTCACTGATTGGGGTCTGTCTGTGAGGAAGTTGAGGATCCACTGACACAGTGATGAGCTGAGTCCTAGATCTGTCAACTTGGTGAAAAGCTTAGAGGGAATTATTGTGTTGAATGCTGAACTGTAGTCCACGAACAGCATCCTAACATAATTCCCTCTGCCAGTGTCCAGGTGACTCAGGGATGTGTGGAGCAGGTGAGATATGGCATCGTCTGTGGAACGATTAGTCCGGTAAGCAAACTGAAGTGAGTCGATGGTGGGAGGAAGTGAAGAAGTGATGTGATCTCTCATCAGTCTTTCAAAACACTTCATCACAATTGAAGTCAGTGCTACTGGACGGTAGTCATTGTGGCAAGCGGGCTGTTGTTTCTTTGGAATAGGGACAATAATGGACCGTTTGAAGCACGTGGGAACCACAGCTTGGGCCAGGGAGAGGTTGAAGATCTCCGTGAACACCGGTGCTAGTTGATCAGCGCAGGCTCTAAGGACCCGGCCAGGGATTGCATCTGGTCCTGCTGCCTTCCTGGTGTTCACCCTCCTGAAGGTGTTCCTCACGGCATGCTCTGTGATGACGAATGCATTTTCTTCACTGGTGCACTCCGAGCGCGCGCAGCCGTTTGTTGTTTTAATTGCTGCGCCGTCGAAGCGAGCATAAAACGTGTTCAGCTCATCAGCCAGTGAAGCATCGGCATTCATCATTGAAGAAGCTGGTCGTTTATAGTCCGTTATAGTCCGCAGTCCTTTCCACAGGCTCCTAGAGTCGCACTGTCGTAGCTGTGACTCTAGAAATAGAAGAAAATACAAAATATTAAACATGTTAACAAACACAAAAGCCATATTAAACGCAGACTAGGATTTGTCACGTCATCGCTTAACGACCGGATAGAGAGTGACAGTACTGATTGGTGAGTGACGATAATTTCCTCTGACATCGTCTTATCAATCGTTAGCTTACTATGCAAACATGACAAGTGAAATCTCCCGCAGCAAGCTTAAACATGTGAGAGGTTGATCGTGCAGAGAATCGCTGAGCGTTATGTGAGTGTGTGTGTAAAAGCAGCAGGATATATATTTTAGTTCTGCTGAGCCACTTCTTCACCCTGCAAAAAAGCAAATGGCATAGATCTTCTTCACCCTGGTGAAGAAGTGACAGGAAAAGAAAAGCCTACCACAAAACGGAAAAGTTATGTGGTAGGCTTATCTGGTGCGCGTCTTTTATTTTGACAGCGAATGTGCACATGTGGACCACTTATGTGCACCCGTGTAAATAACATAATGTTCTGCCTGGTGTGTTGTTGGTTCTCCCTCGATTTCTGAGTCGACAAGCGCCTTTGTTACTGGGACCAGTAATTTTAAGAAAGGCCCCCATTAGAACCCATGAAAAATGCAAGAAATGCATTATTGCTCAGTCTGCAATATCTTTCCCAGAACAAACACCAATTGCAAATAACATACTAAAAATAAACCTGAAAAATCTGTTTAGAACAGCGTACTATGTTGCAAAGAGTGAACTACCACTGGCAAAATTTCAAAGCAGTCTTTGCAAACTTCAAAAAGCAAATGGCCTAGATCTTGGTTCCACTTGCCTCTTACCCGTGACTTCAGTGGAAATTTCAAATTCAGGATCTGACACAGACTGATTCATGTCCTACACAGTTCTTACAAGTTCATAGAAATTTCTGTTCAATTAGAACCAAGTATTTGAGTTGATGATTGTAATTTTTATTCAATGTTGTAATTTGTGTATGGGCAGAAATCTGTACCATCAGAAACTGAATATGAATAAGTTAAATTTGAATTGCTCAGATTGAATCTGAATTGTAACTTGAATAAATGCTTTTAAAAACTGAATATGAATTATCCTAATTTGAAATTGAATTTATTGGTCTGAAAATGATCATCACTAAATTGAAATTGAATTTTATATTTTGAAAATGAATTAATTTGCTTTGAAACCGTATTTTATCCTTTAAAAATTTAGCTCTCGAATAATTTCAGATTCACTTCTCACCATTCAGTTTCAGTTCCAAAATTCAGCTTTTTGGGACTTACATCCGGTTCCGGTTCAAGAGTAATGAGCGCAGATTAATAGAACTACGTTTTACTAGCGGACCGAAAGTGTTACTGACAGGAATCTACAGCGTCTTGAGCTGAATTAAGATTTCAGAAGTCATTCGTCATGTCGAATGACCAGCGGATAAACTCTCAGGTTGGTAATAAATGTATCACAGGTATAAGAACAAGCGTCATGTTAACAAATGATAGCCGTACGGTAACTTTTATGCTTATTGTAGCTGCTAGCTCAAAACGCTAATTTAGCGTAGTTTGCCCTGGATTCAGCTTTGACAAACAAATATGATCGACTGTTTCTAGTAGAATTCCAAAGTTGTCATCTTGTACCCTCAAATTAGGATAATTCATATTCAGTTTTTAAAAACATTTATTCAAGTTACAATTCAGAGTCAATCTGAGCAATTCAAATTCAAATTTAACTTATTCATATTCAGTTTCTGATGGTACAGATTTCTGCCCATATTTGTGTTTCAACAATTTTTTGATTAATGTTTTGTTTCCGTTACAATATTATACTTTAATGTATAATATTGTAAAGGAAACCAAGCAGGAAACAAAACATCAATCAAAAAATTGCTCTTTTTTTTGGGCTACTTAAATTTATTTTGGGCTACCAAAAACTGAAGAGTCCCTGCCCGAAGGTCTACCAGGGATTTTGAAATTTTGCGAGCCCTGGTCACCATAAATGAATGCAATAGACTTCTGTGCCTGTTATGGCCCTCCTTCCTTTCATCAAACATCCAGAACATGTTTTAACTCTTCAGTACATTCGGCAAAATTTGCTTTTGCATGTTTTTGTATTTTGAGTTTGCTACTGGAAGCTTCCTTCCACTTTATAAAAAGACAAGCAAGGTAGCGAGGGCATATAAAGACAATTTTGACTTTTCCTAATAGGTTTACAGGTAAAGGATGAAGTCATAGACCTCTTCCTGATGACAAACACAATTTTAGTCCACATTTCAACTACTACCAACTTTATTTTTGTTTTGTTTTTTTAATTAGTCTGCTCTCTGATGGCTTCTGACTTCTCTGTGGTGTGTATCTTACAGCCAAAATCTCCTCTGATGATCTGTAGGCAAGGATTGAAAGGCAGCTCATTTGCCTGCTGTGTTGCACTGGTTGTAGTGTGTTTTTGCGGTGACTGTGTATTAAGGTGCACATCTCTCCAGACATCAGAGAACCTTTGAACTCTAGTGTCTATTGTATATTGATAAGTATTTATTATATATATTATTAATTATAATTTCCTGGCCTATATGCTTTTCCAAGTCCAGAACATTATAGTCTGTGTACTGAAATGTTCTCAGTTTCAGTTTATCATAAACAGTATTCCATTGAATTATATTGTTTTTGTTGCTGGATGCAGAAGAAGATCTTTTAGACTGTGCCATATGGGGTGTTGTGTGTCACGTCACATGTGTATTCATACCTCTAGTTTAAGATGAACATCAGTATTTGTCCAGCTCCTCAATGTTTCTGATGACCAACACTTTGGCTTGTTCCAGTGTTCCTTTGATTTTATGAATACTTTACAGCTTGTGGTCCATGTATTGTGAATTTTCCGTTTTTTCAAGGAACGTGCTTTCCTGTCAATGTCAGCATTTTGTTTTGTCAGATGTTAATTCTAGATTCTTTCCTTGTTTTATCAGTGCAAAAGACCTATTACATGAAGCACTCTGCACACTGTTCTTGATCTAATCTGAAGGTCACTTGAAGTTTGGAGGTCTGTAGCTATTGATAGCTTTATATGGCCTACCACTTTGTGGCTGAGTTGTTGTCATTTTTTAATCATTTCCACTTTGTTACAACACCACTAACAGATGACTGTGGAATAGGTGTTTCATTTTATACACCTGTGCCCATGGAAGTGATTGGAACACCCGAATTAAATTATTTTGATGGCTGAATACCAAAATACTTTTGGAAATATAGTGTATTTCTCTGTCATCAAAAATAATTTTCTCATGCAGTAGCACAGATCCTTTCTTGAAACCCTTTCATATGTTTTGTCTATATGCTCAAATACACGTCTTAACTTCTTCTGACCATCTCTATATTTCTCCATCAGCACAATCAAGGCAAACTTTGCATTTGTAGTGCTTTTTCTTGGCATAAGGGTATACTGCTTGTTGTTGTCACCTCTCCACTCATGATATGGCTCATCAGCTTTATCCCTCTGTAGTTGTAACCCTTGATTTTGAAAATTGGTACTGCCGCACATCTCTGTTCCTAAGATATCCCCTCACTCTCCAAGATTGTGTTAAACAGTCTAGTCAAAGATTCCACTGTCCTGTCTCCTAGAGATCTCTATTTCTCCACAGGTATATCGTAAGTACCAGCTGCCTGTCCACTCTCCATCTTCTTCATAGCTGCCCTCACTTCCTATTACTAACTATCCTATTACACCTGTACTCTTCTTGATTTACCAACTGTCCTTCTTTCGCATTCATTTTATATGTTCATCAGCTCCTCAAACACACCCCTAGTCTTCTCAGCACATTATTGGCTTGTTAGCACACTTCCATTTTGTCCTTAATCATCCTAACTTGACGCACATCACCAACTCAAAATCTTTGACTAGTTATTCGGTGAGTACCTGAGTACCTCTTCTTGGCCGTTTCCCTCTGCGCTACAACTGTATGTACTTATGATTCATAGACTAGACTAGTATAGAATAGAATAGAGTACAATAGAATAGAATAGAATAGAATAGAATAGAAATGAATAGAATAGATAATTGGGAAACTTTCTGGAGGAAACCTGGTCTTGTTAGAAGAGATGGCATCAATCCCACTTTGGATGGAGCAGCTCTCATTTCTAGAAATCTAGTCAAATTTATTAACCCCCCCTAAAATGTGGCTATCCAGAGTTGGGATCAGGAGGCAAAGTTGAAGTCTTCGTCGTCTCTCTGCAAATTCTGTCCTCCCGTTATCCCCCTAAACCACATCCCCTTTGACAAAAAACAACTTAAACATAAAAAATTGCAAAGAAAGAAAAATAGAGTATCCTCAACAGCATCAAAGAGTAAAACAGTGGAATATGGATTATTAAACATTAGGTATCTCTCTTCCAAGTCTCTGTTAGTACATGAATGTGGGGGGCACGGTTGTGGCACAGCTGCAGGAGAAGCCAACACACTGCAATGGGCTCATCGTGCTGCCCTGCATAAATAGTACTGGGTCCTGAGTGTGTGGTTGTTGTTGTGGTGTATGTGGTTTGCAGCTGTTGAGCTGCAGCTGAGCTTGTGAACAGCAACCAGAAGAATAAAATGTGTGAAATGCTCAAAAGCATGAACCTGCGGTCATCGGGTCTGTCGTGGTTATGCTACTGTGACTTAATAAGTGATCCACAAATTGATTTACTCTACCTTACAGAAACCTGGTTACAGCAGGATGATTACTTTAGTTTAAATGAATCAACACCCCCGAATAACTCTAACTACCAGCATCCTTGAAGCACAGGGCCTGATCCTTAGTCTTGTTTGCCCTAGCTGTAAAACTCAGAAACCAGTCTTGTTATCATCTATCATCCACCTGGGCCTTACACAGAGTTTCTGTCTGATTTCTCAGACTTTTTATCTGATTTAGTTCCCAGCTCAGATAAAATAATTATTGTGGGTGATTTTAACATCCATTTAGATGCTAAAAATGACAACCTCAACATGGCATTTAATCCGTTATTAGACTTAGGCTTCTCTCAAAATATAAAAGAACCCACCCACCACTTTAATCACACTCTAGATCTTGTTTTAACATACGGCATAGAAACTGAACATTTAACCCTCTCCTGTCTGATCATTTCCTGATAACATTTACATTTACAATAATTGATTACACAGCAGTGGAGAGTAGACTTCATCACAGTAGACGTCTTTCTGAAAGTGCTGTAACTAAGTCTAAGAATATAATCCACCCACTGTTATCATCTTCAATACCCTGTACCAACACAGAGCAGAGCAGCTACCTGAACACTACTCCCACAGAGGTCGATTATCTTGTTAATAATTTTAGCTCTTCACTTTTTTTTCTCCAGTTGATCTTCCTAAGTTAACTTCAGTAATTACTTCTTCCAAACCACCAGGGTGTCTTTAGATTCTAATCTCTGTCTCTCTTCCACAGCATGTCTTTTGTCTTGTCTTCCTTCTCTCACTCCAACCGGTCATGGCAGATGGCCGCCCCTCCATGAGCCTGGTTCTGCTGGAGGTTTCCTCCTGTTTTTTCCTTTCCACTGTCTCCAAAGTGCTTGGTCATAGGGGGGTCATATGATTGTTGGTTTATCTCTTTATGTATTATTGTAGGGACTACCTTACAATATAAAGCACCTTGAGGTGACTGTTGTTGTGATTTGGTGCTGTATAAATAAAATTGAATTGAATTTATCTGAATTGAATTGAATAGCTATTGTCATTGATCATGTACTGTAACATTGTGGGTGCTCCACACCAACTGTGTTGAAAGACAGCAGGAATAAATAGGAAACAGGAGAAATATATACAATCAAGAGGTATACATACAAAATGAGAAATATATACAAAAATAAGAGAAAGGCACACATTGGAGAACAAGGTGCAACATGCTTGGAAGTAGTGCAAAGAGAAGACAATCTGAATAAAGTCAATTTGTGAGCGGGGTTATTCATAGCATGGCTCCGATTGGTGAGATGAGTGGCCAGGGGTAAGGTGGGATATGGGGGGATAGTTTTTGTTGACAATGGCCCAAGGGAAGAAGCTGTTTGTGAGATATGGTAACTGATTTGGTAGCTGTTTCCTACCACCCAGAGTCTAACTGAAGTATGTGCAACATTCTTCCTTCTTCAACTTTTGCTACTTAGTCCTTGGCTCTGTCTTCACTTATTTCTTCTTCTTAACAGCATCAGGTGTACCCAACACCTCCTTATCATCTCATTTTCACCTACCTGTCCATTAAAGTCTCCAATCACCAGTCTCTCCCCCCTGAGGACACTCTCTACCACTCCATCCTACTCACTCCAGAATCTTTTCCTTTGGTTTGTTTCTTAATCCAGTTGTTTTGTGGAGAAGAATTACCATCACACTTTTAATTTCCAGCTTCAAACTCATCATCCTGTCTGACACTCTTTACCTCCACAATGGAATTCACATACTCTTTCTTCAAGATTATCCCTTCTCCATTTTTCTTTATATCTACACCATGGTAGAACAGCTTGAATTGACCTTTAGTTCTCTTGGCTTTGCTTTTCTTCCACCTGGCCTGTGACACAATATATAGCGGTAGCTTGACCCTCATAACAACTCCAAGTGGGCTGATTTTTTTCTAAGTCATCCTCCTGGATAATTGAGCTAGGGGTTTGGTTGACAGATGTTTTGAATGAAATTTGCTAGACCTCATCACTGTGTGCCTGTTGTCGCCATATTTTGGAGCATTTTTTTATAGTTTATGGTTGTGGATTTTCTTTGTAATACAGATGATCCAAGACGTTTATGCTTCAGTTTTAATGAAGGCAATTCTAGTGTTTTGTTATCCATTATTTTTCACTGATGGTTCAAGGTTCAAGATTCAAGGATGAGTTGATATTTGTGTTTCCATGTTGTACTAATACAGTTTGTGTCACGGTCTGGCTGGCAGACCACGGGGATGAGGAAAGTAGGACCCAAAACACTTTATTTACAGTGAATAGACAGGTAAGTCCAACAATTAACTCAGAGATGTAATTTGCCAATGGTGCTCATCCCTTGCTCCCAGTGCGTCCCGTGCTGTAGCTCCCTTAGTTTGTGTGCTCCCCAACTCGCTTCTTCGCTCGACTTTCCTGGAGGAAGAAGGGAAAACCACAATTAGCCACACACGCTAGCCGACTATCAAGACCACACGCCTAGCACGGACTATACCGGTCAAGAGTAATAATCCCACGTCGACTGTCGCCACGAGTCCAGGTTAAATACCTCTTCCTAGCCGGGAGGGATGATTACCACCAGCTGGTCAGGTAATCAGCTGCAAGAGCAAAGAGGGACTCCCGATGACGACAGTCGCCCGGACACGCCTCTCCCACGACGCGCGCTTCCGTCAACAGCCCCGAGGACGGGGGGAGAGAGAGAGAGAAGCAGACACACGCACTCTACATACAAACGTGGACAAAACAGTAGACGACACAGACCCCAAATAATAGTCATAATAATAATAATAACAATAATAATAACCACTGCTCATGGACCCCTGAGTCCTCCAGAGCCGGGTCTGTGACAGTTTATGAGTGTATCTTTCTAGGTAACTAGCATTAGCTGCAAAATTAGGATGCCTTTCTTTCATCCATATAAGATAAATTCTGGATCCAAAAACAACATGATAGACAAAACATTAATATTCAAAATGCCAGTTGAGTCCAAAACCAATGAGCAATGTAATAGTGCTACATCCATATAGCATTTTCAGCTGTTGTTAATTGCTTCCCCCTTTGTTCTGCCGTCACCTCTGATCTGTTTCTGAATTATCCTTCCATGTGTATATTATAGTCCTTTTTCTTACTTTGTCAGATCCTACTTTTTTATTTATCTGGAGCAAAGTACTTAGTTTTCCTGCCTGGTGTAGCGTGACGGCTGTGCACCTAGGTATGCTATTTGGAGTACTCTAATAGAAACCACACTTCAGCAACATATTATTAAAGACTACAGAGAAGTATCCGCTGTAACAAAAGCGGTAAACGGGCACTCCTTATATAGACACTGCAAATGTTGCTTGCTTCCTATTTCAGCATTTTATAGATGAACACTCTTACATTTCTTTCCCATGATTATGCATTAGTTAAAAATGTGGTAGTAATTATGGATTTTCACTCTTTGTCGCATGTTGCTGATTCAGCTGATATCTGTCTTGGCCAGGAGACTTTTGCAAACAAGACTTTTAATCTCATATTTTTCTGGGTTAAAAAAGTTATTATGGAGATGTGACAAGTATTTGGAGCAAAGTTCAAACTTTAAACCACACTTCAGAGAGTTACAGCTTTATATATCTAGCAATTAAACACATGTACAGGAAGCTTGATATTATTGTGCTGGTGACGATGTTCAAGTCATATCCTGAATGCTACCAGATCTAAGAGCAAGAGCATTTTTTTAACATATGATCTAATGTTGATTTTGAGAAAAATAATCCACTTTAAACTCTTTTTTTGTGGTTAAAACGATACATCATTGGATAAAATGAAAACAATATATAATAAAATATTCAAAAATCTTTCCTGTGGTAAATCCAGGTTGTACTTGATTGTGTGATGGCAAATATAAATGATCTATCACCGTGACCTTTTTAGCTTTGTTAAACACTGACCAAGATAATATATTTTATATACTTTATCATATAAAGGAAGAATAAGAACAGGAAATGAGGAAATGAGGAAAATGAAGAGAGAAGAGGTGATGAAGAGGGACTCAAAGGTGGGGGAGGCTTAAGAGACGTCAAGCACAATGTCACATAGAACTGTAATGATGCAGCAGTCTGTTGCAGGAAAGCAACATGTCACTCACTGTTCAGCCTCAGACTCTCTCTCACACTCTCTCTCTCGTACACTAGATAAAGACACATGCACTCACCAAAAAAACAAATGTATGGTTTCCACGGCATTAGGGAAGTCATCAGCTTTATGTTGTCACTATCTTAACTATAATGTCACCATGGTAACCACATTCCAGTGCTCTTACCAGCACAAAGTAAAGCTTGTGAGTACATTGGTAACACCTCTCCTACTTCACCAACACCATCCATAATTCAACCACCTGCCTCTTGTTCAATGTTGCTAGAGCAACGGATTCCTTTGTAGGTGTAGTGGAGCATATACTCATCATTTTGAGACCACAGTCTTAAATATTTCTGACATCAACTGTTTTTGATGTCAGGGGCTGAAGGCTAATGAGCTGTGAGGATTTCACACATTGTGCCTACTTCCGTATCAGTGATGACAAACCTTTTCCTCAAGTAGATGATAAAGAGCTAATTAGAGACTTTTATATTGTTATCCTGGGTTTTGTTTGTTAGGCAAAATGAGCATAGCTTAAAAAGTTTTAAAAATGAATCAACAGATATCACAGAAGTTGATTCTATTCATCTGGACGTAGTATTTTCACTTTGTCCAGAAGTACAGAATCAACTTTCTGGGATGTGCTTACTTGGATGATTGAGCAAGCATCAAGATGTTCAACAAGTAAAACTGATCAGCAATCAAAGTTAACAGTAAAATCTACTGGTCTTTTTAGTGAAGCACTACAGTTTAAAGGTAAATGCTTTAACACTGAAAGTAGCTGAATTCTTGTCAGAAAGTTCTAATGCAGTATGAATTCAGCAAAATAAACCAATAGGTTAGCAATAAATTTGTCTGAAATTCCATTTTGAATAGTCTTCAGAAGATTAATCATGTCCTAATCATGGTGGAAATATGTGAATGATTTTATATAAATGATGTGTTATGTGGGCGACCAAGAGAGGTTGTTGTTGTAGCATGTCTGACATGAAAAGGACTTTATGTCAGCAGATCTGCATGTCCATGCATGCAAAGTGCTGCACTGATGCTGTTATCATACCTTCTAGACGTCATCCCCTCAGAGACTTAAAAACAGCTTGCGGCCAGTCAGACCTTGAGTGCGTTTCCTGCACAGTAAACTTACCGCCTCAACCTGCAGTATAAAAAAGGTCAGGTTGCAAAAAGTGTGATGCTTGCTCAACCTCTTCCTGAGACAGAAAGCTGTACTGAGAGATTTTCCGACAGTAGGCATCAGGTTTTTTTTTTTTTTTTTGGGGGGGGGGGGGTTGCAACTGCACTCAACTGTGCTAAGACTTCTTCTGACAAATCTAAAATACCCTTCTGAAATAATCCGTTGAGGTGGAGCTTGTTTCGATTACATTGCTATCAGTATATGTATGTTTTGTGCTGTGTTAATCAAATTAAAACTATTTGGGAAATTTAAAAGGCAAATTTCTCTTTGACGGCCAAGCTAACAATATATATATTGTGTGAAACATGACAAGAATGCACTTCCAATTTCATATAAGCTAAACTGCAAAACATTTATTTTTCTTCTATTAGCAGTATGAGCAAAAGGACCACTTACGAACTTTAGCAGTATCTTTGTTTTGTTTTCACTTATTGACCTTGAATCTTGTGATAATTTTAGATATCTTGATTCATATCACACTGCTGTGATATACAGAAGAAAATAATGCATTCATTTTGTCTTATCTTTTCTGGCTACATGCCACACTCCTGCAATGTGACAAACGTGATTTCTGCTGCTTCTTACTGCATCTTGGTTTGCTATGGACTAACGGCTGCACAGAGAAGATTAAATGATAAGTTTTAACATGGGGTGGGGGTAGGGGTATAGGAACGCTCTTTTTGTCTGTTTTTCTCGTGGTTTAAGACCACTATCTGGCTTCCTGTCCTGACTCCTTTGTTGTTTTTGGTTTTTTTATGCGCATGTGTATGTGTTTGTGTTCTGTTGTGGAAAAAAAACTGAGCATCAAAACTGTTTTATTAAAAGAAAGTTAAAACTTTTGCAAAGGGATAAGTATTGCATGGACAGTCTTTGCACAAGCGTTAACCAAAAACAAAAAAAACACAGATTGTGTGGACAATCTGTGTCTATTAAGCAGTCAGGAGTTTAAATCCTCATGTGTCATGTAAGCATCAGTCTGATAATGAGGTGCATCATGGCATTAAACACAGCTTACAGTTAGTTGTTTTCCCATCAACGCACACTCATCCTACTCGATTTTTACCAGTGATTGGGTTGCATGATGTCAAACCATACACAATGACCACCTGATCAGAATTAGCCAGTGGTGTGTCCTGTAGATCTAGGCGAACGGATTTCAGATATAGCTACTATGCAATCATGTGGTTTACCATCTGCTTCTGTGGGGAGTAGTGTCAAATGTCAAGGTTAAAACACCTACTGTGTTAAACCCAGCATGGTGTAGCACAGTGCATCTTTTAAGTAGCTAATACCAGACTGTGCTACTGGAAATATCAAGTTAGTTGTTTTTTGCAGAAGGATCAGAGATACAGAATGTGGTAGAGTGGTCCACAATGAATGATTTGTCAGTTTTTGAGGTTTTGGAATGGATTGATTCCCAGTAATCCTTTTCAGAGACAGTGACTTACTGTTGGACGTGATCATATGTCTCAGATAGGTGACTGTGGCGGGGCTATGGGGGAGGTTGGCACACCTGAGTGGAATCAGCACATACCCACATAGCAAAATTGGTATGGCCCGGATCTTGCCCACACAATGTGCTTACACATGGCCCACATACCGCAAAGAATGGCGGCCCTTTGGTGGACAGACCTGGTTTGCCAGAGGTGGCCCACACATGGGCCAGCACAAAGCCAGTTGTATACACACTGGTGGTCCTGTGCTGGTCCATGTGTGGATTACCTCTGGCAAACCTGATCTGGGCCACCAAAGGGCCGTCATTCTTTGCGGTATGTGGGCCATCTGTAAGTGGTGTGGAGCCACGGGCCAGTTGTAGACACACTGCAGGCCCTGTGCTGGCCCAGAACAGTTTCAGCTCTGGCCCCAGATGTCAGCCTAATGTGTACCTTAATCAAGGCATGTAATAACAACATGTGCCAGAACATGCAAAACAGTGCAAAAGTAACATGACAAAACTCTGTTCAGACAGTGAATGGACTGATTATAGTGCTTTTCGAGTTTCCCGGATTACTCAAAGTGCTCTATACAACATACCACACTCACCCAATCACACACTTTCTTTTAACTGAGTGCTTCCTAACTACATTGATACACATTCACACTCTTGACATGCAAACTGGAGGAACCAGGGATCAAACCACTAACCTTCTGATCAGTAGGTGACCTGCTCTACCGCCTCAGCTATTGCCACCCACTGGCAAAGATGACTAAACTGTTACTAGGTTTTGGATAAAGTGTACACTCACAAACCTGTCAAACCTGCATTTGAAACATTGGCTACCATAGCAGTATAGTATTGCAACATGGGATTTGGGTCTTCTAACTAAAATAGGAACATAAATAGTGCCATCATTGCCAGACCTTGCAACTTCTGACACCAGTCAGTCAGAAGTGCCAGCTTGGTGCCAGTTCTGGGCCAGACCTGTTTTCTATGGGCCTGGGCCACACATCCATGCTCTATTGTCAAGCTCATGTCAGTCTGCGTCTCTTTGTTTCTTGTTTTATTGTGACAGTCTTGCGTTCCATGTTCAGTGCATTTCAGTTTTGTTTCCTCACTCTCATTAGTTCATGTTCAGCTGTGTTCCCTCCTGTGGTTTGTTCCCTCATGTGTATTTATGTCTGCGTCTCCCTCTGTCCTGGGTCGCGATCTTCCTCATACCCAGCTGTGTTGGTTTAGTTTCCTGTATTCTCCAGTTCAGTTTTGTTGCTTCAACATTCCAGCAATAAAGCTCTGTTTTTGTGTTAAGTCCTGCCTGCCAAGTCTGCTTTTTGGGTCCAATCCTGCCTGCCTCACACACAGTCCATGACATTAACTGCTTCTAGTGATGCTTACATGGTCTTAACTCAGACTTACCAGTCACCACCAATGAAAGAGCGCCTTTCATTTCCCCCCATATCATATTTACTATTTGCCCATAAGTGCTACGCAATATCACACAATTCTGGAGAGTCAGGGGCCAACTGGCATAGCTCCAACTGGGTATACAGAGAACTTTTTTTCAGCAGGTGAACAGTTCTTACAACACAATCATATGCTGTTAGATGCTTCCCAAACACCCCATTACAGTGCTTTACCCCTGGAATGTCAGTTTCTTCCCATTGTTTGTACTGTTGTACTGGTTTTAACCGTGGCAACATATCTTGACAATCATCTTGTTCAGTTTTTGTTCTGTAAAAATAGTTTTGTTCATCAGTGAGAATTACACTTATGTATTTTCCAGTATACACTGCCTGTTTGTACTCTCTCAGTTTCCTGTTTCTCTCTGTACTTTCTCAAACTGTTCATTAACCCGGGTACCGGTTTAGCTCACTGGGATGAACGATATGCTGCAGGGCTTTGTCGCATGTCTTCCCCTTTCTCTCTCTCCCTCTGCTTTAATGTTCACTGCTCTGTGCAAAAAAAGCCAAAAATAAAATATTAAAAAAATATATTTAAAAAAACTGTTCATCAACCCCCCTTAAACACACGTGGTGTTACATGAGGTCAGCTTGTTACTGTGTAGTCTGATGAATGTGTGTGTGTTGTTGTACAAGCCTCACCAGTTCATCACAAACAGGAAACGCAGCAATCTGTTGGAGTCTCTACTCATACGCTTACAGCAGCAGATCAGCATGATATTTAACCATCTGCAACATTTTGCTCACTGTGTTATTATCAAGTCATCTTTCCCTGACACACTGACAATTGTGTTGTAAATTGAAGTTAACACATAGACTCTCAACCCAACAAGTTGACTGGACAATATGGCGACAACAGGAATGTTTGTTTAAAAGATCCACATTCAATTTCTTTGCATTGTAAATCTTTTGTATATTGTTTAGTCACTGGAATATCTTCCGTTCCTACAGTTTTAATAAAAAGTTTTGGTTTTTGATTCCAGTCTGCTTGTCTGATCACTGATTCTATAGCATCACATATTTCCAAAAGTCAACCTGTTCTCCTGCACCCCAGAGCAGAAATTGTATCAAGTTTTTATAAGTAGTAGGCTTAGCTTTTGATAACAGGTGTGTCTGTCAGGCATTTTTTAGCCGCAATCTGAGATATGGCCATGTTTATAAGTGTAAGCTGGTCTTCATTTCATCTTCATTGCACACAATAATTGTGTGTGTCATTAATCTGGGTTTCATTGCGCAAATGTCTGTCTTGTTTTTATTGCATCTGTGTCTCTTGTTTTACTTTTTTACCTTTTGTTGCAGTGTCTTATCACCCCTCCCCTTCTCACACGAGTAAGCAGCCTCAGTTTCCTACTTTTCAGGACAATCCTTAGCCCAGTGACATGTGGCTCTCCACTGAAAACAGCTCTGTCTCTGTCTAACCTTATCCTCCTTCCCTGGCCTCTCACTTGTTCTGCAGTAGTCTGTGTTTGGCACTTGTACATTTTAAGCTCTGTCATTTGGACTTTTTCTTCAGTCTTGGCTTTCTTGTTATTATTTTTCTTGCCATTTTATTCTCCATGTATGGCAAATTCTTCCACCTCAGACATTCTTGCTATCCCATTGTACACATATGCTTACACTTAGTCTTGTACTTGTACAGGTTTAAACACAAAGCAATCCCACAGATGTACTTCCCAGTTTGTGATTTGGGGGCATCTCTCCATCCAAGAGACAGTTTTAATAATGTACAGCTGTCTCATCCTCTTGTTGAATACAGGGCCATGCCACGCCGAGAATGCATCTAAGGAAACACATTTGGAAAACTTCGAGCTTGCTCAGGTCGTGTTTGAGCATTGTCCACGTCTCTGCGCTGTAAAGTAGAATGGGCAGGATCAGGGTTCGGTAAAGGCGGATCTTTGTCGCCAATGAGAAGTTGTTCTTCTTCCAGACGCACCAGCGCAGGGAGGCGAATGCTGCCGCCGCCTGCCCAATTCTGGAGCGTATCTCCGCTGATGATGCCACTTTCTTCTCCTCGACGAGGGACCCCAGATATTGAAATTGTTGGACTTGTTTGATCTGCACACCATCAAGGTGGACGATCGTTGGTGAGCCGTCGGTGGTCAGGACTTTGGTCTTCTCGGCGTTAACCTTGAGGCCGTACAGTTTGGAGTGCCGGGCGATGTCATAGAGGATGTGAGTTGCCTCGGTGTCGTCTTCGGCAAAAATGGCGCTATCATCAGCGAACATTAGATCGGTGATAAATCGATCGGTCGAGGCTTGGACTCCGCGGCGGCCCTCGAATGCTTTGCGCATTATCGCATCGATGACGATGTTGAACAACAGCGGTGACACCACATCGCCCTGCCGGACCCCTGTCATGATGGGGAATTCTTCGGACACTTGGTCATGAATACGTACCTGGCTGGTCGAGCCATCGTAGGTTCGTTCCTCCATGAGTCGACGTAGGGTGAAGATCTGGTCGCTGCAGCCTCGTCCGGGTCGGAACCCGGCCTGTTCTTCCCGGCTGGTCATCTCACGGTGCTTTTGAAGGCGTGATTGAATTATTTTCATAAGGACCTTGCCGATGATGGACAGTAAGCTGATGCCCCGGTAGTTTTTACATTCTCGGTTGTCGCCTGTCTTTAAGATAGGAATGACAGCCGCCTTCTTCCAATTTCTGTGTACTCACTACCTAATTTATAGCCAAAGTATTCACTCACTGTCTCTGTACTGTTTTGCTAGCTTAGCTTAGCTCGTAGCCGACTCGTTAGCACCATGGCTACTTCACCTGTCCCTCCTGCACTTTCTTGCTCATTGTGTCAGATGTTTAGTTACTCCTCGGCCTCCTTTAGCAGTAATGATATCTGTAACAAATGTAGCATATTTGCAGCTCTGGAGACCAGGATTACTGAATTGGAGACTTGACTTCGCACCCTTCATTCACCCGTAGCTAGCCAGGCCCCTGTAGCTGGTGCAGCCGAAGATAGCGTAGGCTCCGCTAGCTGTTCCCCGGCAGACCCCAAGCAGCTGTGGAAAGAGGGCGGCTGGGTGACCGTGAGGAGGAAGCATAGTCCTAAACAGAAGCCCCAGGTACACCACCAACCTGTGCATGTGTCTAACCGTTTTTCCCCACTCGGCGACACACCCGCCGGGGCTCAAACTCTGGTAATTGGTGATTCTGTTCTCAGACATGTGAAGCTAGAGACACTGGCAACCATAGTCAATTGTCTTCCAGGGGCCAGAGCAGGCGACATTGATGGAAATTTAAAACTGCTGGCTAAGGGTAAACGTAAATTCAGTAAACTCATAATTCACGTCGGCATCAATGACACCCGGTTACGCCAATCGGAGGTCACTAAAATCAATATTGAATTGTGTGTAACTTTGCCAAAACAATGTCAGACTCTGTAGTTTTTTCTGGTCCCCTCCCCAATCAGACCAGGAGTGACATGTTTAGCCACATGTTCTCCTTAAATTGCTGGCTGTCTGAGTGGTGTCCCAGAAACGATGTGGGCTTCATAGATAATTGGCAAACCTTCTGGAGGAAACCTGGTCTTGTTAGGAGAGACGGCATCCATCCCAATTTGGATGGAGCAGCTCTCATTTCTAAAAATATGGACAAATTTATTAAACCCCCCAAAATATGACTATCCAGAGTTGGGACCAGGAAGCAGAGTCGCAGTCTTACACGCCTCTCTGCAGCTTCTCTCCTCCTGCTACCCCCCCAAAAACCCATCTCCATAGAGACTGTGTCAGCTCCCAAACAGACAAAAAACAAACTAAAAACCAGCAATAAACAACTTAAACATAAACAATCACAAAGAAAGAACAATACAATATCCACATCAGAACCAAAGAGTAAAACAGTGAAATGTGGATTATTAAATATTAGGTCTCTCTCCTCCAAGTCTCTGTTAGTACACGACTTAATAATTGATCAACAAATCGATTTACTCTGCCTTACAGAAACCTGGTTGCAGCCGGATGATTATGTTAGTTTAAATGAACCCACACCCCCGAGTCATTCTAACTACCAGAAATCTCGAAGCACAGGCCGAGGGGGCGGTGTGGCAGCAATTTTTCACACCAGCCTATTAATCAACCAAAGACCCAGACAGACTTTTAATTTATTTGAAAGCCTGATACTTAGCCTTGTCCACCCCTAGAGATGGGTATTGATAAGATTTTAACGATTCCGATTCCATTTTCGATTCTGTTTAACGATTCGATTCCTTATCGATTCTCTTATCGATTCTTTTTTTTTTAAAAAGGAGAACACTAAAGTCGATTAGCTTAGAACTGTGTTTTATATCTTCTCTTTGAACAAGATAGAAATTTAGAAGTAACATGGCCTTACAAACCCAACAGTGAGATCTTAAGAGATCCACAGCCTACGGCTCTTCAATGGGGTGTCACAGGGTCCCCAGGAAAAAAAAATGTATATGTAAAATAATAAAATAAATATTCTTCTGTAGCAATAACAAAGTTTAACATAAATTATTCTGTAGCAATTACACAAGAATATCCAGTAATGTCCTGCCTACAATTAAACACATTCACTTACCAAAGTGAAATCGGGGGCATCTGCTGTGGCAAATGGGTGCAAGCCTTTGACCACAAACTTAGACACTGCTGGGTGACATTCGTCTATCCTGGCCTGAAAGGAGACGCTACCGGTAGACTGCAGCGAGAACTGCCAGCATCTGAGCCAGACTCTGTCTCTCTCATCATGGTTATCTAGATGCACAGTAATAGCAGGTTTTGTAATAAGGTAAATCGCGCTAACATAATATGCAATTAGTTACCTGCAGTATTAACGGGAGAGGACGTGGAAACGCTACCGCTGCTGCTGGGTTGAGCTTCGCTAGTCCGGAGCGGATCAAAAACACGACATTCGTTGAAAGCAATCGCGTGTTTTTTGAGCAAATGCTTTTGCATATTCGTAGTGTTTCCTCCCTTTGATGAAATCTCTACTTTGCAAGTATTGAACGTTGCCCTGTTGTCATCCTTTCTCATAAAGTGTAACCAAACTTTTGAGCGTTTGTGCCGCTCAGGCGCCGTGTTTCCTACTGGGTAAAAGACGCTACTCAACGTGATGACGTCATTCGGGGCGACTGGAATCGATAAGGGAATCGTTTTTAAAAGTGGCAAACGATTCCAAGGAATTGAAACAGTGGGAACCGGTTCTCAACAAGAACCGGTTTTCGATACCCATCCCTATCCACCCCAGTTGTAAAACTCAGAAACCAGTCTTACTTGTTATCATCTATCGTCCACCTGGGCCTTACACAGAGTTTCTGTCTGATTTCTCAGACTTTTTATCTGATTTAGTTCTCAGCTCAGATAAAATAATTATTGTGGGTGATTTTAACATCCATGTAGATGCTAAAAATGACAGCCTCAACATGGCATTTAATCTGTTATTAGACTCAATTGGTTTCTCTCAAAATGTAAAAGAACCCACCCACCACTTTAATCACACTCTAGATCTTGTTTTAACATATGGCATAGAAACTGAACATTTAACAGTTTTTCCTGAAAACCCTCTCCTGTCTGATCATTTCCTGATAACATTTACATTTACAATAATTGATTACACAGCAGTGGAGAGTAGACTTTGTCAAAGTAGATGTCTTTCTGAAAGCGCTGTAACTAAGTTTAAGAATACAATCCACCCACTGTTATCATCTTCAATGCCCTGTACCAACATAGAGCAGAGCAGCTACCTGAACACTACTCCAACAGAGGTCGATTATCTTGTTAATAATTTTACCTCCTCACTACGTATGACTCTGGATACTGTAGCTCCTGTGAAAACTAAGGTCTCAAATCAGAAGTACCTGACTCCGTGGTATAATTCTCAAACACGTAGCCTAAAGCAGATGACTCGTAAGCTGGAGAGGATATGGCATGTCACAAATTTAGAGGATCATCATTTAGCCTTGAGAAATAGTTTGCTGCTTTATAAGAAAGCCCTCTGCAAAGCCAGAACATCTTACTATTCGTCACTGATTGAAGAAAATAAGAACAACCCCAGGTTTCTCTTCAGCACTGTAGCCAGGCTGACAAAAGGTCAGAGCTCTCTTGAGCCAACCATCCCTTTAACGTTAACTAGTAATGACTTCATGAACTTCTTCACAAATAAAATTTTTGTCATTAGAGAAAAAAATGACCAATAATCATCTCACAGATGTAATATTATCTACAGCTACTCTTAGTACCATTGATGTTAAGTTAGACTCTTTTTCTCCAATTGTTTTTTCTGAGTTAACTTCAATAATTACTTCCTCCAAACCATCAACGTGTCTTTTAGACCCCATTCCTACAAAACTGCTCAAAGAAGTCCTGCCATTAATTAATTCTTCGATCTTAAATATGATCAAACTATCTTTAATAATCGGCTATGTACCACAGGCCTTCAAGGTGGCTGTAGTTAAACCTTTACTCAAACAGCCATCTCTAGACCCAGCAGTCTTAGCTCCAACCTTCCTTTCATATCAAAAATCCTTGAAAGAGTAGTTGTCAAACAGCTAACTGATCATCTGCAGAGGAATGGCTTATTTGAAGAGTTTCAGTCAGGTTTCAGAGCTCATCACAGCACAGAAACAGCTTTAGTGAAGGTTACAAATGATCTTCTTATGGCCTCTGACAGTGGACTCATCTCTGTGCTTGTCCTGCTAGACCTCAGTGCAGCGTTCGATACTGTTGACCATAATATCCTATTAGAGCGATTAGAACATGCTGTAGGTATTACAGGTACTGTGCTGCAGTGGTTTGTATCATATCTAATAGACTCCAATTTGTACATCTAAATGGAGAGTCCTCTTCACACACTGAGGTTAATTATAGAGTTCCACAGGGTTCAGTGCTAGGACCAATTCTGTTTACACTATACTTGCTTCCCCTAGGCAGCATCATTAGAAGACATAGCATAAATTTTCACTGCTATGCAGATGATACCCACCTCTATATATCTATGAAGCCAGATAACACACACCAATTAGTTAAACTACAGGAATGTCTTAAAGACATAAAGACCTGGATGGCCGCTAACTTTCTGCTTCTTAATTCAGATAAAACTGAGGTCATTGTACTCGGCCCTGAAAATCTTAGAAATATGGTATCTAACCAGATTCTTACTCTGGATGGCATTACCTTGGCCTCCAGTAATGCTGTGAGGAACCTTGGAGTCATTTTTGACCAGGATATGTCCTTCAACGCACATATTAAACAAATATGTAAGACTGCTTTCTTCCATTTGCGCAACATCTCTAAAGTTAGAAATATCCTGTCTCAGAGTGACGCTGAAAAACTAGTTCATGCATTTATTACTTCCAGGCTGGACTACTGTAATTCATTATTATCAGGATGTCCAAAAAACTCGATGAAAAGCCTTCAGCTAATCCAAAATGCTGCAGCAAGAGTCCTGACAGGGACTAGAAAGAGAGAGCATATTTCTCCTGTTTTGGCTTCCCTTCATTGGCTTCCTGTTAAATCCAGAATTGAATTCAAAATCCTGCTCCTCACATGCAAGGTCTTAAATAATCAGGCCCCATCTTATCTTAATGACCTTGTAGTACCATATCACCCTATTAGAGCACTTTGCTCTCGCTCTGCAGGCCTACTTGTTGTTCCTAGAGTATTTAAAAGTAAAATGGGAGGGAGAGCCTTCAGTTTTCAGGCCCCTCTTCTGTGGAACCAGCTTCCAGTTTGGATTCGGGAGACAGACACTATCCCTACTTTCAAGATTAGGCTTAAAACTTTCCTTTTTGCTAAAGCATATAGTTAGGGCTGGACCAGGTGACCCTGAATCCTCCCTTAGTTATGCTCCAATAGACGTAGGCTGCCGGGGATTCCCATGATGCATTGAGTTTTTCCTTTCCAGTTACCTTTCTCACTGACTATGTATTAACCCTTTAGAGCCGATCGGAGCGGGAACGCTCTGTTATGCGTAACTATTTTTAAATCCCAGTAGCACTGCAACCACGTAAGCTAGCGCAAAAATTTTTTTTGCATATGAAACCGGAGGAGTTGTACTTACATCTTATGCCATCAGCTTGTCCTAGGTCACGGTTTCCTTCCACATAAAGCTTTGCAAAAACTGCATAAAAAGCGCTTGCAGGAACAAAAACATAATATTCCAGAAACAGGCTTTACCGATCCGATCAGCTGTTCATAACACTTCCTACGTTGGAATAGACGTCAGCGCGAACTTTTGCATTTCCGCCATTACCTGCCCGAAACCGGAAGTGACGTCATTTTCGCGGAAATGTAGTCTTTTTTGCGATCAGGGCCTCAGGGCCTATACTGCTCTTTTTAAAAGTTATCTTTGATTTTATGACTTTCTGTGTCGTTTCTGGGAAGCTTAGGACTCATATTGCACTGCTGGAAATAGTTTATTTTGATGCATATGCTGCTTTTTTGCAAATTTGCAGTATAATATTTATTTTCGTTTTTCCTGCAGTGTATAAAAATTGGTGTATTTCAAAAATAAAACTATGAAGACACTCAAAATAAATTTCCTGTGGTGGGAAACTATTTTGTGCAACTTTTTTGTATTTACAGTTTTGAGGGATAAGCCTCTTAAATTTCTCTAACTACAAATATATGTTAAAAAATCAAAAACGATTTTCAATTTTTTTGTAGTTTATTGCACTTTTTTGCAATTTATGTAATTACTATGCACTTAATGAATACATATTATTAAAATCTGGGCTATAATGGTTGTATTGATGTATAGCAACTTGAAATGCTCCCAAAAATGGCTCCACAGCATGTAGAAATATAATATAAGCTCTGGCGGACTTGGTTCTATGGTAGGTCTTAAAGGGTTAATAGACCTCTCTGCATTGAATCATATCTGTTATTAACCTCTGTCTCTCTTCCACAGCATGTCTTTTATCCTGTCTTTCTTCTCTCACCCCAACCGGTCACAGCAGATGGCCGCAGGACGTTTCTTCCTGTTAAAAGGGAGTTTTTCCTTCCCACTGTCGCCAAAGTGCTTGCTCATAGGGTGTCATATGATTGTTGGGTTTTTCTCTGTATCTATGAAGAGCCTTGAGGCGACCTTTGTTGTGATTTGGTGCTATATAAATAAAATTGAATTGAATTGAATAAATTATACTGGAATTGGGCAATAAAGTCCTTGCTGTCCTCTTTGGGTCTGGCAGATGTTTGTAACTTCTCTCTTGTCATTTTCAGGCCACAGTCATTGAACCAAAGTTATATTTCTATCCGGGCCCATGACTTCAACCATGGGCATTATGGTTGTCATCATTACATTTTTTTCCTGATTTGGTGATATAGGGAGAGAGAGATCATGCAATGCACCACTTTCTGGTGTGAGCTGGGCAACTTTGTTGATGATGACACTCAATTGATATCTTTTTTTGTGCCTTGCCTATGCACAGTTTTTCTTTCTTTGCATTTTAATTCATTCATCTTTAACTTGTATTCACTTTCTCATTTTCCAGTGATTTTGAGCGAAGACCCTCTTTTGGGAATTCATGTTCATTTATGGACTTAAATAATAACTGCAAAATTTCCCTAAACATGGGTTTTTACTGATTATAGAAATAACTGTTGTAACACAGTAATTATGTAGCTTTTATCGCAAGAATATATATTGTTGCAGACCTGCCTGTCTACCACAACAACAGTGTGCTAGACACTGTGCAACAAACAATTTCACTGATAGCTATCAGTGATCATTGATAGATGTCAATACTGAGCATTACTGATTAAGACTAAGATTGTGGCTACTCCTCTTCTAATGAGGTTTATGTTCCCTCCTGAGATTTACACAAAGTTCTAGAGGCACACTCAGAGCTACCTTTTGCACCTGTAGAGTATATTGAGTAAAGTATCCTATTGCTAACTTTGGCATCAGCCAAAAGGGTCAGTGAGGTACTGCCTGCTATTTTCCCAATCAGATGGTTGGTGGTTTGATCCCTGGCAACTCCAGCCTGCATGCCAAAAATCTTTGGGCAAGATAGTAACCCCAAGTTGATCTCTGATACATCCATTGGAGTATGATTTGTGTGAGTGCTAGATAGAACACACCTACATATAGAAAAGGTATTTGTATGAATGAGAGTTGTAAGTGGTTTGAGTGCTCAGGTAGAGTAGAAAAGCACTATGTAAGAACCAGTCCATTCCATTTATTAGCTTTTCTCTACTTGCCATTTGCAGATGAGAGCCAGAACCACTTTAATTCACTATGCCTTATCGATACATTAAGCAATTATCTAGACAGGACTGAGGGGTTTAGGAAAAGCAACCAAATCTTTGTAGCTTTAACTCCTTCTTTAAAGGTAAGTCTATGTCTCGCCAGGGGTTGTCCGACTGGGTGGTAGAGGTCCAGTTTTCCAACAAGGTGGACCACAGCCTTTTGTGCAGCTGTGTGCACATTCCATCAGATGAATGACTGCCTCATGGGACCTTTTTAGGAATGTTTATGTAGAGGACACCTGTCAGCAAGTCCTTGAAGTGACTGGTCATGCCAGAGGTTGCTTACCATAGTGGGATACTGAACTCACTTTTCAAAGAACCCCGGTTACGCAAGTAAGCAAACATTTTCTTTGTGCAAAGTAAAATTAAGAAAACATCTGAGTTCATTTTTATTTTCTCTACAGGATTGTTTGGATGACAGTCGTCGCATCCCCCCATCTCCAGTTGTCCATGTTCGAGGACTTTGCGATGCTGTGGTGGAAGGGGACCTAGTGGAGGCACTTGACAAGTTTGGCAACATCTGGTAGTCCTGGTTTAACTCTAAATACTGTTGAGGCCATTTAAAAAATATTAACACACTTTCATTTAGCTTGGAATTGCATTGCACATTGACTTTGGTATCATGGACTTTTTTTAGTGCACACCTTGCAATGTACAGGCATGACATGATTTTGAGCTTGTGCTAGAAAGCTTGTTTAGCAAGCTGCAACCCTAAACTGTATGAAACAAATGCCTTCTTCCTAGTGTTAAATGACTAGAAAGACCCATTAAAAATTGGAAACATCCCTGACTAAAACTGACGTGCAAAGTTATCACTGTCAAATGGTGGGATATATTAGGTACCAAATAAACAGTAAATTCCTAAAGTTCATGACAAAAAAATGGTCAAACATCTGAGCAACTTTGACAAGTGGAAGGAGGCAGCCAGTGAATCAGTTTCTTTATATTTACCTGGGAATGAGTGAAGTAGGATATACTAGCTAATGCACTGTTATTAACCTTGGGTCTTGACATTTGGGCAGTTTTTCTTTTGGCAAGAAACAAACATCAAAATGTTGCTGTAGACTATGTGCACACATACAATTGGGATGTGTAGCAATGACACCCTGTGGCGGGGAAGTTAATTACAGTCACATGCCTGGCTGCTCTTTCATCTACAGGTGCGCAGCACCAAATGTGACTAGGGATTCCAATGCTTACTATGCACTGAACATTTCCTCATTGCATCATGTATATGTAACATGCAGCGTCCGCATGTTACTTTGCTTCTAAGATGACCACAAGGGGGCAGTATATAGCAGTGTGCAACACGCTTTGAACAAAGTCACTTTAACTGGAACTGAACAAAAGCTGAATTTGCGTGCAATGGTATTTGCCTGCAAATAGAGCTTGCATCGTTGTCTGTATATGTCATCATCATCATTCATTTGATCAACAATAAAGTCACCGAGGTATTTCACCTTTTTATGAACCCCAATATTATTTTGGGACAGTTAAACACAGAGAAATCTAGCTGTTTATCCTGCTTGGTTCTACATATCAAAATAGCACTTTTAATAGCATTGTACTTTATATCATAATGCAGACCATATTCAGTACAGATATTAAGCTCCTGTAATCCAGCACTACTGGGACTAAAAACAACCAGGCCATCTGCATACATAAGATGATTTATCCATGTTTTACCTAATATACGCCCAGTGTTACAGGCTCTCAGCTACATGGAGAAATCATCAACATATAAATTAATTAAAATTGGAGACAAAATCCCACCCTGTCTGACACCATTGGGTAAACTGGACTGGGTTGTTTACCCAGTCCAGTTTATTATCTGTGCTTAGTCCAAGGTATTTATAGTCCTCCAAAATGCGTACCCCCAGTCCACAGCGATAAGGTGAAAAAAAGCTTTCTCAACCCACATGTTTGAGAGAAAACAATTTGAAACACACTAACACGCTACTAATAAGTAAAAGACAAAAAACTAAGAACAAAAGTTTAAAGAATAGAGGGAAAAAAGGTAATAACTGAAACAGGCTGCCTTCCAGTTGGCACATGTGCATGAGATTTTGTGATTTACCTTAATCACAGATAATAACGACAGAAATTACAGTATAGAATAAGTGTTCTTGATTGGATCTATATTCACTGATGTGACTGATCGCACAGTCACATCAGTTCATACCTGCTTTTGCAGCAATGGCGAAACATGCAAGGTTACAAAAGTTGATAGCTGCGTGACCCGCTGAAATGATTTCAAAGTGCAGCTTGTGCCAGTAGTCATCATTTTGGACTTGGATTTCATTAACTCTTCTGGCACACTATGGTAATTTCTTGTGAAGCACTTGTTGTTTATGTTGAAAGATGCTATAGAAATAAAAATGTGCATACTTTTACTTTACTTGCTCACCTTCTCTAACCTTCACATTTGTCTCCGCTATCGGCAGTTATGTAATGATGATGCCTTTCAAGCGTCAGGCTCTGGTGGAATTTGACAGCGTGGAGAGTGCTGAGCGCTGCGTGTCATTCGGAACCCGTGATGCTGTCTACGTCGCTGAGCAGCAGGCTTTTTTTAACTTCTCTACCAGCCAGAGAATCACCAGACCCACCAACACAGACGACCCCTCCAGTGGAAACAAAGTCCTCCTGTTGTCCATACAGAACCCTGTGTATCCCATTACCACTGTAAGTCCTTTACCCCACCTAAGACTCTTGCCATATCTTCAACTTGTGTTAGAAAAGAAACTTTTTGCTATCTGAGCTAAAACTCTTTAACCAGGTCTCTTTTTACCCTTCAAGGACGCCTGCTCCTGCGTTAATAATGATTACAGTCATTGTACATTACTTAAAATGTTTGCCTCAGGAATACAGATACAGAGATACAAGCTTACATTGTCAGACATCTATTATTAACAAACCCTCTGTGCCTTTGCTCTGTGTATACATTCTTTATCTGTGTATACATCCTCAACAATATCTTTGTAATTTAGATTAGTGCTAATGTCTCACTGCTTATTTGTAAAATAATGTAAGCTTTTAACTTTTAGTCAAAATTAGCTCATAAATGTAAAGGTTTTAAGCGTTAAAGCCCATTTTCCATTTCTGTTTTCTTAAGTCCATTTTCTTGGTGACCAGTAGGTACGTTGCAGTTTTTACAGTGTGGTCTCTGTCTTTCTCTCAGGATGTGTTGTACACTGTGTGCAACCCAGTTGGTAACGTCCTACGTATTGTCATCTTCAAACGCAACGGCATCCAGGCCATGGTTGAATATCCTGACTGTGTGTGTGTGTGTATGTGTGTGTGTGCGCACACAATTGCATGTGTGCTTGGGGTATATCACAGATTAGCAGAGAAATGCCAACATGCGTTTTCATTTTTCTAAGCTCCAGTTCAGAGCTTAATAGACTCGTTTGGATACAAAATAATGAACACAGGATGGTAGAAGAGGATTATAGCTAACTGGATGTGTTTTGTTGATGCCAGATCAAAGTTCACTTCATTAAACCTGACAGTGCATCATCCTGAGGGCTGTGGTAGTCTTGTTTTTCTCTGCTGATCCTGATGAGTCAACCTTAACAAGCTTGTTAACATTTGAGTCAGTAAAGGATGCTCAGAAGGCCAAACTGGCTCTGAATGGAGCTGACATCTATGCTGGCTGCTGCACACTCAAGATTGAATACGCTCGGGTAAACACATGCACATACACTCACACAGTCATGCCCATGCACATGAACACACATCTAAAAAGAGGTGCTGTGCTCTGTTGCCCCTTGCAGCCCAACAGACTGAACGTCATCTGCAACAACAACACCAGCTGGGATTACACCAAACCCTTCCTCCTGCACCGAGGTAGCGTTCCCTCTTTTAATCTCTGATCAATGAAAGCACTTTAAGCATATTCTTTAAAGTTTACTTCGAGGCAGTCCGAAAGTCTTTTTCCATGGCCACTCAGAACTCCTCCCACACCTGAGTTTTTGCTTCAGCCACTGCCCGAGCCACTTCACGCTTGGACTGTCAGTACATATCAGCTACCTCTGAAGCCACACAGGCTAACCAAGCCTGATAGGACTCCTTCTTAGCCTTGTGGCTCCCTTCACCTCTGGTGTCCACCATTTGGTTTGGGGGTTAACCAACGACAGGCACCAACCACCTTGCGGCTGCAGCTCAGTGCAGCGGCTTCGGCAATGGAAGTGCTGAACATGGTCCATTCGGACTCAATGTCCGCAGTCTCTCTCGGAATGCTGGTGAAGCTCTGCCGGAGGTGTGCGTTGTAAATCTCACAGACTGGGGCCTCTGCCAGACATTCCCAGCACACCCTCACTATACGTTTAGGTGCACCAGGTCTGTCCAGCGTTCTCCCCCGCCACCTCATCCAACTCACCACCTGGTGCTGAATTTGATTAGGTTGAGGAGTTTAAGTATCTCGGGGTCTTGTTCATAAGTGAGTTGGGAGAAGAGAGCGGGAGATCGACAGACAGATTGGTGCTGCGGCTGCAGGGATGCGGACAGTGTACCGTTCCATCATGGAGAAGAGAGAGCTGAGTGTAAAAGCAAAGCTCTCAATTGACTGCTTGATCTACGTCCCTACCCTCACCTATGGTCACAAGCTGTAGGTAGTAGAGATGGCACGATACCACTTTTTTATGTCCGATACCGATATCATAAATTTGAATATCTGCCGATACCGATATGAATCCGATATAGTGTTTTTTAATCAACAAAACTGTCTTTTTAAATATCTTGCTGCATTTTGTATAAGTTCATACTCAAGTTTAAAACAACAACTACACTAAAGCTATTCTGTTATACCTGTATGCAAAAAAAAATATTTCATAGTTCAGCAATACTGATCAATCTAATAAACTTAAACCTACACCATCCTCCCTATTCTGGTATTTTAAAGAGTACTTAGCATAAATATTAAGCAACCTAACTAATAGGGTTCCAACTCCCAGCAACAACAAAAATAAATAAATAAAAAATAGGGAACCACCCCTCACGCTCCACCTCATGATGCTTAATCGACGTAATCAACCTTAATTTGATGCAGTGTGAAAAAAAATGCACAGAAATCAATTATTTTTCAAGAAATATTAAATAGATTCAACATCTTTCTTCAACAAAATTGCAGACTGCACAGATGGTACCTTCCCAAAGGAAAAAGTACTATAGCTTACTAGGGTATATATATTAGACTTAATAGTCACTATATACAGTAATTGACTTCTATTCATTTTACATCAAATTAAAACTTTGGGTGTCAGATAATTATTTATTAAAAGCTAGACATTTTAAATGAGAATAAGAAAGAAAAGTGTGTCTTTGTGCCCCCTTTTCCCTGTTAATGCCCTATCGGCCCCCCTGGCTAAACTTTGCTAGATCCGCCCCTGCACAGTTACCAGCCGTCAGCTACGTAGAAAAAGATCCTGGTGTAGAAAGTAATATTAAATACATTCTAACAACAGCTGATCAAGCTTAAACGTGCTGCTGTTGTTCAGCTGCTGGTTTCCTCTTTCTGGTGCAAAGTGGGCCAAAAGCAAACTAGAGACACGACTCGCAACAGAAAAGCCGATCAGCTGATCGTTAAGCAGTTTCATGATTGAAGTAGCAGCAAGAAGAGGCAGTCGCTCCATATATCGTTTGTTAAGCTTAACGCAGGAATGCTTTACAAACATTCAGAGATGGACTTACACACTTGCTTTACTTCTCTCGGGGATAACTTTGTCAGAGATGAAATGCCGGGTTGCTAGCGAAGCTCCACATGCTATCCAGACCACCAACAGGTCCCGCATGCCACAGCCGCTCTATCACGTGATGCATACTGCTCCGACGTGCTAACGTTCTGAGGCGAGTTACGGCGTGTTGCAAGTTTTGTGAGGTGCTTTCGTGATATTTAATGGATCGGATTACATTTTTTATTTTTCTCCGATATCCGATCCAGTAATTTAGGTCAGTATCGGACCGATACCGATACGTAATATCGGATCGGTCCATCTCTAGTAGGTAGTGACCGAAAGAACAAGATCGCGGATACAAGCGGCAGAAATGGGCTTCCTCAGAAGGGTGGCTGGCCTTTCCCTTAGAGATAGATTCAGAAGTTCTGCCAGAGGGGCTCAGAGTAGAGCCGCTGTTCCTTACATTGAAAGGAGCCAGCTGAGGTGGTTCGGGCATCTGACAAGGATGCCTCCTAGGCGCCTTCTGTGCGAGGTTTTCCGGGCATGTCCCACTGGGAGGAGGCCCCAGGGCAGACCCAGGACATGCTGGAGAGATTATATCTCTCGGCTGGCCTGGGAGTTCCACCGGACAAGCTGGAGGAAGTGGCTGTGGAGAGGGATGTCTGGGCTTCTCTGCTTAGGCTGCTGTCCCCACGATCCGGCCCGGATAAGCGGAAGAAGATGGATGGTTCACGTCAAGTAAAATTAATATGTTGACATTTTACTTATTCCTTCTAGTGAACATTATTATCTTCTTTTTACACAGCAGGAATGTGTCTTATAAAGCACAATATATTTTGTTTGCAATCTGAGTAAATATAAACAGAGTAAATTTACTCCAGTTCAGTTGGAAAACCTCAGGAGGAGCTTGGAAATGTCAATGCACTAAGATGACATTAAAAGGACAAAAGACTGATAAGGTGTGTCCCAATTAAAGGGCTGCATCCTCAAAGAACCCAGCCTATGTAAACCGTGAAGGCTGGGTCATTTGAGGATTTGGTGTATGCGATTTTTTTGGTTTCTTAAGTATCTGAGGATGAGAGCGCACAAGACCATGAAAACGTGACTGTTAATTTTAAGATTAGCTAGTAAGTAGCAGCTAATGTTCATGGGACTAGTGTCATCTTACTTTGCAAATATAATATGCATAAAGATAAAATTCTTGTATTAATAAATTAGATTTAAAATTCTCATTAGTGAAATTTAGCTCAGTTTTAAATACTGAACTTCAGCAAGGATTCAAGTTGCATTTATTTCTATTTCTATATTACTTCATATCTTCATCTCAAAGACAAGTGTATAAGGCTGTTTTGGACATGAGACAAATATTGTTCTTTTACTATATTGGCACTACTGCGTTTGTCTGAAGGCTTACTTATATTGGTAAAAAGAAAAGTCAAAATGAAGAGTAGACTGATATACTAAATATTCCTTTATTGGGTGAGGAAATCATGCCATATCTTAACCGTTTTAAGTCATATAGAATAGATGTGATGTAATGCTGTAATGCAAACACAGCAGTACTATTAGTACTAAAATACTCCATGTTTCAAATAACTAAAGAAAAGAAATATTGACATCTATTTTCAGCTACATTCTGGTGCTTATAGGTTTCTGAATATAAAACTTTTCACTGCTTTTCATAATTTTTACTTGGAGGTACATACGTTGTGCTTTAGATTCAGAGAGAGAAAAAAATCAGGGGAAACGGCTGGATACACAAAATGGTGACAGACTCAAGTGGTATGAACCACTACAAAAATAACATAAGAGCAGTAGTTTCTCCACATTTACTTTTTGTCTTATTAGGGGTATTAAATAAGTTGAGATCCCATTTGGCACACTAGCACACTGAGTCTATTTGGCTCAACAGCACCAAGAAGAGGCAGCAAAATAACCAAGTTACCATTAACATTAGTGCAATGAATCCTGAATCCTGCTTGTACCGGGACTTAAGTAATATTTAGGACTGAAAACCAGGCAGCATTCACTAATTTCATTCCTTTAAATTCAGATAAAACTGAAGGTATATTGTACTTGGCCTTACAAGTATGTTATCTAACTAGTATGCTATCTAACCTCTAGATGGCGTTACCCTGTCCTCCAGTAACACTCTGATGAATCTTGAAAATTGTTTTTGACCAGAGGATATGTTCTTCAGTGTGCATATTAAACAAAAATGTAGGACAGTTTTCTTTCATTTGTACAATATCTCTAAAATTAGAAACATCCTTTCTCAGAGTGACACTGAAAAACTAGTTCATGTATTTATTACTTCTAGGCTGGACTACTCTAATTCATTATTATCCAACTGCGCTTAAGACTCTCTGAAAAGCCTTCAGTGGATCCAAAATGCTGCAGCAAGAGTACTGACAGGTGCCAGAAAGAGATAACATATTCTTTCTCTCATACTTCCTTCTCTTCACTGGCTCCCTCTTTGAACTGCAATCAAACTTAAAATCCTTGTCCTCACATACAAGTTCTTGAATAATCTGGCCCTATCTTATCTTAAAGACCTAATAGTACTGTATCACCCCATTTGAGCACTTTGTTTGTTTGTTACAGAGCGGGGGAAGGGGAGACAACGTCATGCCATATTGGGAGAGCATCCATCTAACGGAGGTGGTACTGTCTGTCTTCATCCCTCCCTGTCTAGCTGCCAATATGTTATCTCTTCCACTGCAATTACTGTGAGTCCACTGTACCACATAATATCCCCTGAGTATCTGTGCGTATCTTTGCAGGTACACACTGGCCCCTCTTGCCTCTACCTGCTAAAAGCCAGAACTGGAGGTACAGCGAGGAGGTGCAGGAGAGGATCTCTTACCCGCTACTCCAGAAGACCTCCCCCACATTCTCTTCCTCTTTCCTTGGCAAAAGCATTACTAGCTCTGTCACCATGGTGAGCGGTCTCCATCCTGTTAAGATGAACTGCAGCCGTATTTTCAACCTCTTCTGTCTCTACGGCAATGTCGAGAAGGTGTGTAAGGATCCTCTCTGACTTTTAGAGGTCATGTTGATATGAAAATACATATATTGTACAATAGTTCCTATAATTTTCTTTTAATAAATCTTAATCATAACTTATGTTCTAGGTATGTATGATTTAGTTTATTTTTACAGTGCTCAAAAAAAGAAAACATCAGATCTCAATGGAAAAAAATAATTCTGGATAGCTATACTAAAACAAAAGGATGCCACATCATTGGATGGAAATGAAAATTAGCAGCTTACAGAATGAAAATGTGAAAAAAGATGCAGCACACTAGTCCATTTTGTAGCAACTCAAAATGGCACTCAGTAGTTTGTATGACCCCCATGTGCTTGTATACATGCCTGACAATGTTGGAGCATTCTCCTAAAGAGACAATGGATGTTGTCCTGGGGAATCTCCTCCCACGTTTGGACCAGGACATCATTGAGCTTCTGAACAGTCTGAGGTGCAACCTGGGACGTGTCAAATGGACCAAAACATAATGCCACAGAGGTGTCCTTTAGGAACTCCCTGTTTACTCTGGCCATATGAGAGCAGGCATTGTTTTGAACCAAGACCAACCTACGACCCATACTCCAGTGTAGGGTCCAACAATGGGTGAAGGATTTAATTTCAATACCTATGGATAGTCAGGGTGCCTTTGCCTAGACTGTAGAGATCAAATGCAAGTTGGGTTCCACAGTGCCAGGCAGTGAACACAGGGCCAGTTCGAACTTAATAAAAAAAGAAAAAACAAACAAGCCAAATCTCATGGACCATCATCAATCTGTATTAACTTCTCATGTATGCCTTAACCATGCATGTATTAATTCATTCATTCATTAAAGAGGTGTTCCCCCAGATGGTGTACTGAGAAATAAGGTATGCATTCAAATTTTTTTTACAGCCACAGATTAGCTGTCTACGAAGTTCATTTACTGTATTGGTGGCACTTTATAAAAATGTCCCACTATTAAGCATTAGTACGGTATTAGAAAGTCCTTAAGTCATCATGTACATATTTCTTTACACCTCCTCAGTATGTCATTTATAAATGTACATATGTTTATCCATCTGTTACTGTTACACCATGTACTACTGTCACTGCTATACTCACTGCTCACTATGTACAGCTATCACTGCAACAGCATCATTGCTGTTTATAATCACAATCATATTTATTATCATTATCATAATAATATCTGCATTCATAAATGGTTTGCTAAGGAGGAATGGTGCTCTGTAATTGTATGAATTAGTAAGGCAGTTAAAATGGAAATGGACTACTTTAAAAAAAAAAAAAAGAGCAACTGACCTGCCATTTAAAGAAAAGCGAGTAGCTTCTATCTTAAAAGGTCTTTTGCAGAGTTGGCAAAAGTACAGACATTCTGTACTATGCAAATACTACTCTTAAAAACTACTCAAGTAAAAGTTGAAGTACTGATTTCTTACACGTCTTCAACAACACTAATTAGCCTGCAGTTTGTAGCTATCCACTTCACTGTGCTTCTCCTTCAAGCTGCATCCACTGTTTGTTTGGGTGGGTGATTTGGGCATCAATAGCATGTAATTTCAAGCCTGCGCTAATCAACATCTCATCTCTCCTGTGACCCATGGCTTTTTATATTCAGAGCAAGTGAATATATTTTAGTTTCAATATTAATGATTTAAAAAATTGCAGTAGAGAGAGTAGGGGCAGGGTTAAGGGGATGGTGACACTCATGCAAAATAAATAAATACTGCAGTTATCGGCAGCTACCATGCTGCAAAATGGTAGCTCTTCAGCTAAAGAAAATATCTTCTGTGTTTGCAGGTGAAGTTCATGAAAAGCATTCCAGGCACAGCATTGGTAGAGATGGGTGATGAGTATGCTGTGGACCGAGCTGTGACTCACCTAAATGGTATCAAAGTATTTGGCAAGAAATTCAACGTCTGGTAAGCACTAAATATGCATGCTTCAGACTTGAAGACACTTGGGGTTTGTGGTAGGGAGTCTGATGTAGTCTATCCGGTCGTTAAGTGATGACGTGACGAATCCTACTTCCGGGCCTAAAGTAGTCTGCGTTTAATATGGCTTTTGTGTTGTTAACATGTTTAATGTTTTGTATTTTCTTCTATTTAATCTCAAAAAACTCCTAAAACAGTCAGTGATCACTGTTGACCTCCCTCGGCTTTTATTACCGCTAATCATTTATTTAAGCTCAGTTTTTAAAACCTTACGATGTAACTACAGCCCAGCCCATGCAGCAGTATATGAATGACTAACCTCGTATTGTGGATGGATTATCTCAGTTGTTCTCCTGGCTGAAGTTTGGTCCTTTTACAGCATCCTGCCATGCGATTACATTTGTTCCTGACCACCGAGAACACTCACGTTAACTTTTATCGAGTGGAAAAAAAGTTAGCTTGTTTATATTAGGCTAACATAGCTGTGTCGCTAGCGGTCACGTAACACATCATTATATACCAGCTAGTATATCTTCTTCATTTATGTTGGAAGTGATAACAGAGCTGTACGTTTTAATTTGTTTCCAAAACCCCGCAGTCAGGACCAGTGTTGGTCAAGTTACTTGAAAAAAGTAATCAGTAACTAATTACTGATTACTCCCCAAAAAAGTAATCCCGTTACTTTACTGATTACTTATTTTCAAAAGTAATTCATTACATAGTTACTTAGTTACTTTTTAAAAACACGATTTACAACCTGAATAGGTAATAAAGCGATAGATCTTTCAGCCCAATTCTACTTTTTCTACATAATCCATCATACAAAATGTAATCAAATGGAAAAGTTCCTTTTTAAAACTTGTTTTATTAGTTTTAATCTTTTAACTTCATGCATCAAGCAAAAAAATTTTTGTGTTTAAACTCACTCTTTCAAATAGATGCAAGTAAAACACAGCAGAAAATAAATAAAGTCAAAGACTAGCGGTCCTTTTGCTCTATTTTCACCTGTATAGCAGGAGTGGGGTAGGCGGAGGTGTGCTCTGGTGCAGGTGTGCCGCAGCGGTCAGTTGAAGAATCCGTGAGTTTCTCTGTGAATTTCCCATTACGTTGTAGCGCACTCGGTGCTCACTTGGAAGTTTAGGGTTTTTTTTGCTGTAAATAGAAGTTTTCTTCCCACGCACAACGGACACTAATGTTTTTGTCACTTTTTATGGAATCAAACTTAAAGTAAGGTCAGTACTTCCACGCTTTAAACGCTGCACGCTCATACTCTCTCCCGCACTCGATATTGTTGATCTGCACACAGCTGTTGTCACGAACGACGCACTTGCTTACGTCACTGTCATGAGACATTCTCGCAAAAAAGTCACGGTTTTAGTAACGCAGTAACGCAGAGTTCCTACGGCAAAGTAACGGTAATCTAATTACCGTTTTTGCAATAGTAATCCCTTTTTCTACTCGTTACTTGAAAAAAGTAATTGGATTACATATCCTGTAATCATCTCATGTCCTGCCCATCTCTGGTCAGGACATGCTATATTGTATTTAGATAGAAGCTAGCGAGCTAACTCCCTGCTAACTTCTAACTCCGTTAAATGTCATAAATTCCGTTTTCATGGATGCCTGGATGTTAAACTCAATTGTTACACCTGGTAGAGCAGAACGCTGATCATTTTTATTAAAGATGAAAGACTTTAGACAGTTTTTCAACTCTCAGTAATGCCATAGTGATCGTTTGATATATGGACCTGCAGCGGAGTTTAGGCCCAGACACGGCTAGTGACGTCAGACTTAACGACCGGATAACAAAATATCTTAACTGCTACCTAAAAGTACATGACGCTGACATTGGCTCTAGTGATATTCATGTCATGATCATAGGTCAAAACTGAGAAGAAACGTGCATGTTTAAATAAAGGAAAGGAACACTTTTTTTTTTAAGACCTGATATCCAAGAACTCTCCAAGGACTGAAAATTCCTACAAGCTGTCACTTATATTTTACATAAATAACAGCAGTTAGCCTCTATTTTTTTTTTTTATAAAATATGTTGGGCTGTTCCAGCCTTTGCAAATTTGTAGAAATACTGCATTATTGTATTTTTTCATTACTTCAGTCAGTGACTATCTGCCCAGAACTTAAAGGAGATCTATTTTATCCATTACCTGAAACAAGCCACTTGAGTTCACTTTTTTAATGTTAAGCCAACTCTCTTCTGATTGGTAAGGTATCCCCCCTCCATGAAATCATACTGTACAGAAAGTAGAAAAAGCCTTAACAAGCAGACTGACGCATAGGATTTTGGCTCACACTGATAACATGTCCTTACAATACTTTGTCTATCACACATCCCTTTATCTGACCCTGCTCAGTGTGTCCAAGCAACAGGCTGTGATTCCCAGTCAGGTCTTTGAGCTGGGTGACGGCACCTGCAGCTACCAGGACTTTAGTCTAACAAGGAACAACCGCTTCAGCAGTGCACAGAGCAGCAGGAACATCATCCAGCCACCCGCCACTGTGCTGCACTTCTACAATGCCCCACCAAACCTCAATCAACACCAGTTGCAAAAGGCAAGGCCACACCTGCATGAGACTTATTATTTCAATGGAGAAATGCTAGACTGAATGTCTACTCCAAGTGAGCTTTCTAAGTAGACAAGTATGCGCTCCACTGTGGCACGCCTTGAACTTTCTAAGTAGATCAAAGATAAGGAGTGGTATGTTGGTTGTTTGTTTGGAAGCATCTTTATTCACACATAGAAAGAAATGGGCTCAAGTTATTTTCTTTCTGCTCAGTGTACGTAACAGAATAGACAACAAATAATTACTATGGAATAAATAGATGGAATAGACTTGTTACTATATAAAATAAAATAAACAGTAAATTAAACTTTGTAAATGTTTTGATTTTACACACGGTACATCTTGACATTTTAAGGTGTCAATAAACCTAGTATACCATCATAATAACCTTGTTCAGGGAGATTTAATCTTCAAGTTACTCAGTTTTGCCTGTGGTCTTAAGATCACTACTGTAAACTTATTTTTAGCAGTGACAACCAACATTGAAAACCAACACTTTTTGTCAAGTTTTAGTTTGGTTTTATATTAACAAAAGAAAATGCAGGAATTGCTTTTAAAAATGCTTTTCTATCTTTCTTGCCAACAGCTCTGTACTGAATACAACATTTCAGCATTCTCTAAGTTCAAGGTTTTTGATGCCAAACGTAAGTTTAACCAATTAAGCAGCGATAATAACTCCTCAGGTCCAGGTATCAGGAGATATCATTCAGTGTGTACACGTGTGGTTTTTGTTGTTATAAACATTTCCGTCTTTCCCCCATCTTCCTCTTCCTCTAAGCAGCCAGCTCAAAGACTCTGTCTGGTCTGTTGGAGTTTGACAGTAAGACTGAAGCTGTGGAGGCTCTGACAGTCCTCAACCACCACCAGATCCGAATACCCAGTAAGTATTCAAATGATTCTCAGAACTGCTGACAGCAGGTTGCTGGCAGTCCCTGTGAAACCAGTTGCTAAAGACATGTTCTGATATTGCTTCAGAAAGTGAGAAAGAGGGTCCAAGACATACAGAGGATGACTGAGTCAGACTTAAAGCAGAATGTTTATCGGCTGGTACCAATAATCAAGAAGAAACATAAATTCAAAAGGGTAAACTGAAAATTATTAACCACAAGGAAGATCACTAGAGTTACTAGGAAAACCACACTGTCAGTGTCCTGTGTCACACTCTGTTGTGACACAGGACAAGGGGAAAGAGGATGACAAGACACAGCTTATTATAGTAAAAAAAAAAAAAAAAAAAAAAAAAAAAAAATATATATATATATATATATATATATATATATATATATATATATATATATATTAGGGGTGCAACGATACACAAAATTCACGGTTCGGTTCGATACTTTGGTGTCACGGTTCGATATTTTTTCGATACAAAAAAAATGTTCATGCCTTTTTAATTTGTCATTTATTAAAATTATAAATATATATTTTAACTCAAAAGTACAGTTTTTAAATTTAACCCTAACCCTTGTGCGTGTTTTTTATTTTGACAGCGAATGCGCACCTGCGGACCACTTATGTGCAGCCCTGGTTATTTAGCTCATCATATTGCAGCCACAGAAATTCTTTTGTCCATGAAACCATAAAGCTGCACTTTCTTTTTGCCTTATAGTCTGATTTGTCATAACTTCTCCGTTTTGTGGTAAGCTTTTCTTTGGCTGTCACTTCTTCACCCTGACCTGTCTTATTTGGCTCAGCAGAACTAAAATATATATCTGTCTGTGAAGGTTCTCAGTCATCCAGGTCATCATAGTCAAATATAAATCCTGCTGCTTTTACACACGCACTCACATAAGCTCAGCGATTCTCTGCGCGATCAACCTCTCACATGTTTAAGCTGCGGGAGATTTCACTTGTCATGTTTGCATATAAGCTAACGATTAATAAGACGATGTCAGAGGAATTGGTGCACAAATTATCATCACTCACAGATCAGTGCTGTCGCTCTCTATACACAGTTCGCACGATTGCAAAGTGAAAGCAAAAAAACAAGCGCAAATTCAAACGCGATTTCAATATGTCACATATTGACAGTGGCTCACCGATGCCAATGACATAATTACCCAGCTACATTTCTGAAAGAATGCAAAAGCATTGACATATATTTTTCCTACAATAGCCCGACGGGCAGGGCAGAGATAGATTTTGGTAGCCCGACTGAAAAAAATCGCTAGCTCCGGGACGTCGGGCTAGCGATATTGCAAGCCCTGTATCTGATTGAGGAATCACTCATCTTTGGAAAAAATAGTTTATTACAGAGAAATGTCTCTTTCCAAAATAAAAGCTATACTATCCGCTTCTTCTGGGCTATATTCTCAGCAGCATAAGGAGAATCATGTGCTAACAGCTGTCTAAATGACTCGGCTAAAGTTAGTAGCATGCTTGTTGTTTTTGTCTTTGCACTAGGATGATGTCGGCGTAAATGTGCAGTCATATTCGTTGTGTTCCCACTAGTGCTTTCAGGTTAATCTCGTTGAAATGACGTTAACGCCACAACACGGCAAATCTCCGTTAACGAGCTACCGCCGATCGCCCCGTGCATGGGGCTAGACGGCCAACACGTTAACGAGCTAACTGCTCTAACACACTAGTTCCCACCCATGTAATTGAGCATTGCATGGCACATCCAACATACTGTTTTACTTTAGTCCATGACTCGCTTACCTTCAGGGTCATACGTCACATGAAAACCAAAATAATTCCAAACGCCAGATCTGAATGACGGTGGGGGAGGTGCCCTGCGCTCTTCCTTCTGTCTATGCTGTCTGTGTGGAGCGCTCAGTGGATCTGCGCTCGACAGTGCAGCCTAGGCGGAGTAGTCGAACGCAGATTCACTGAGCGCTCCACACAGACAGCATCGTCAGAAGGAAAGTTGATAAAATAAATTACAAATGTTGTATTGTTCGATACATATGCGTACCGAACCGAAAGCACTGTATCGAACGGTTCAATATCGATACGAATATCGTTGCACCCCTAATATATATATATATATATATATATATATATATATATATATATATATATATATATATATATATATATATATATGTATATATACATACATATAATATAAAATAATTACTGAAATAGGATAATTACAACAATCAGAATTAATTATTTTGTCTTCAAGTTAGAAAAAATAGATAAGACAAATTAAGACTAGTTACCTAGAACGAAGGATGACGTTAACAGACAAGATGAATGGGTTTCAAGGTCCTAATCACTCTAACATAAGGTATAATGTTTTGTTCAGTTCCCCTTTCTTTCAGCATGGTCAGTGCAGAGTGCAGCCTCTCATATGAGATTGGACAAGCAACAGCTTGTGTTCACTATTATATGAGGCTTTACATAGGTTGGGTAAAAAAAATTAAGTAAAGAAATTAGAACGCCATCAAACAGATAAGCATTATTCAAACTTCAGGACAAAGTGTCTCATATGTTTGTGATGTTAAACTGAATGTCAGGAGTGGTCTTTCACAATAAAGTCAACATCTTTTCTCCAACCTGCAGATAGCTCCAGCCCTTTCACCCTGAAGCTCTGCTTCTCCACCTCCTCCCATCTGTGACCCAGAAACAAGATGGCCCGGACAAACTGGAAAAGAGTTTATTTGTTCCTTGAAACAATTCTACTTTTTCAATGGATGATTGCTGTGTGGTCAATGTAGAAAAAAAGATTTTAGCAATAAACTAAATAAGTGACACTCTTGAAAATTAGATAATCGAGCCAGACTTTTCTTTGTTAACATTTGTTAATATTTCATCTCATAGTTTCGGTGTAATTTGTTTGAATGTAAAGTGTTTGAATTAGTTAAATTCCTTACAGGGGCTTAAAATGGAGTACACTAGGAAAAATCTAATGGGAAGCAATTAGAAACATTTGTCTTAGTTCTGTGTTCAGTCCAAAGACAAATGATGATAACAACCTTGTTTTATTTGTGTAATTAAAGAGAAAATATAGAGAGCTTATATCATTATTAAAGCCCACCTGCATCAAACTTTTGCCTCAACTTAAAAATATGAAAAAAGCCTTTTAATAAACTTATATTAAATCAAAAATACAGTTTGTTCCAAAACCACTAAACCACTGCTGAACTCATTTGGTAGTTCTTTAAAGCTAAACAGCAACTTCAACTAATAAATTCATGTCTGTTTAAAAAAACAAATATCTGCTTTTACTATTACTGTGAGCGCCCTGATGTTGTATTTACTCTTCCCATCATCAAAATGTAAATAATATTTTGTAAAGAAGGTGCTGGGTGTAACTGCTGTAAAGTACTGTGTGTTATGTTCACTATAAGTAAAACATTAACCCCAGGAACATTTATGCACTTTATGGTTGTTGATGAGTACTGCTCGCACTTCCAGTTGTTGGATTATATAGCATACCTTCTTTTTCCTGGATAATGTTGTCTAATGCTGCCTTCCAAACTTTTTGAATCAAACCTTAAATACACTGCTTAAACCAAACTAATTAATTTTTGCTGTGATGTATTTGTGTTATGAAAGGACGCTGAACAGCAACAGAGTTAATAAAACTATTGATTTCTGTTAACTAACAGAAATCAACCAGCAAGATAGAATCATTAAAAATGCGTTGAACATGAATTTTTATTTTGTTTCTACGTTCCTGCATCGTTTGAAACCAAAGACACCAAAGCAGGCAGAAGATTTAAAGATTGATGAACTAAGTTTTTAAAAAACCTAACCCACAATGTAAATACATACATAATTTTTGCTACATGTCTGGATCAGGCTAACTTTACCACTTAGCCAAATGTCTGATTTTTTTGTACATGTTAAAAAATAATATAACAGCAATGAAGAACACAATCAAAACAAAACATAGTGAAAACAAGATAATCATAATAAATAACATGTTGAAAAAGGACTAGGAAGAAGCATAAGCTTATTTAATCCCACTAATATTTCTACTAATAATCAATCCCTTTTTCTCCTTGTTTATGCCCTATCCTTTCATAAATCCTTCCAATTTGTTACATGGTTTTATTATCCCAATATACTGTTAAGAGTTATGCATATTTACAAATATTTAATACATACATGCTCATATATACATACACACATCTTTTCCACAGGTATACTCCACATACAAGATGCAATAACTTTTTAAAACCGTACAGATAAAGGGATGTTTTACATTTATTTTCCTCCTCAGATTGTATTTTCCCATCCCTTTTAGAATATTGTCTGGAAGTAGGTTGGTTATTGCTTTAAACATAATTTTATAGAGCTGTTTTAAATCTTGTTATACTATGTATAATAACAAGAAAGGCTTTCAATTCAACTTGTGCAGTGTGAAAATGAACTAGATAAGTGAATTTTAGTATTTTGGATTTGTATTTACACTTATTTATGACAGGAGTTATTTCTTATTCTTCCCATGCTGTAAGGAACATTGAGTTAGGATTCCTATCAATCAGGCTTTAGATAGAGTCAACAGAGGCTCTGCAATTCTTTATGCCAGATTTGGTCCAACATTTACAAAATAACTGTTGAAGCTCTTGACTACATCAGCAGCATTGTCCTCTATGATGCCATTATCAATAAAATACTGAGGATAACTTTGTTGTGCAGAAATATGTTTAATAATAATATTCAATATACCCCATATTCCCTTAATATTGTGTTTGCTATTGTCCAGTATTTTCCTGTAATATTGGTCAATTTATTTTTCTATTTTTTTAATATTTTTTCTTTTTCTAATCTTTTGTCTTTTTGTTCTTTTTTTAAAATCTGTATAGAGTGTGCTTCTTTTTTTTTTACACGCATTTTGTAAACCCTTAGTGGTTGAACTGAATATTTTTGCTTTCTGCTGTATCATATTGTTGAACATTCTGTTGGAAGCTGCTACGCAAGTAACCCCAGCGGAAGGGGTTACACGAATAGGATGAGGGCCCGATGGAATCTTTGAAACATTCAGATTGAAGGCGCAACAACTAGTAGCTCAGTGTTTCAACATTCGGAAGAAGGAACTGCTCTCACGGCTAGAGATTGATGGGGTACAACACAAATGCTACAGCAACGAGCAGCCAGAACTACAGGTCAGGGGGGAAATTTTATCACGCCCACCAGAGATTGGGTACCAAGTCCCAAGTGCGATAGAACAATGATCGTTCCAAGGTGTACTCTCAGTGGGGAACAATATGAGAACAGCACCACTAAGGTTGGACTGGAAAAGGACTGGAAGCATATGGGAGAAGGACGCAACCCCCTAACTGGTTGAGAAGGACGCAACCCAGGATGCTTAGTGGCTAGTGGATCTAAGTGCAGACCACAACAACCTCCCTGAACAGGCTCTAGTAACCATCAAGTGGGAGATATTCTCCAGTATGAAGAGTTGGAAATCACCAGGCCAAAACATGTTTCATGCCTACTGGCTGAAGAAGCTGACTGTACTCCACGAGCAGCCAGAATAGAACCAGTCCCATCCACCCAATAACCTGCTGGAACATGGAAGCTCCTGTCAGGCATCATATCACCTAGGATGAGCATGCACATGGCTCAATACATGAGCGGGGTTACAAAAAAAATGGCAAGAATACCAGCTAAGACTGTGCACTGCTGGATGGATTACAAGAAGGCCTATGAATGCTTAGAACTGTGCAAGATCAACAGGACCCTAAGAGCCTTCATCAGAAGCGACACTAGTGTTGTGGCGAACAACACAGGCAAATGGAAACCATGAAGAGGCTGCCAGGAAAGCAGCAACCACCAAGGACCTGCAGAAGGTCAGGAAAGTCCTGAGGAGTCAGCTGAATGGTAAGAACAAGATCCAGGCTATCAGCCCCTATGCCCTGCCTGTGATCATGTACCCTGCTGGAATAATAAGCTGGCCAAAGGAGGAGATCGAAGCCACTGAAATCTAAGACGAGGAAGCTCCTTACCATGTATGGAGGGTTTCACTCCAAGTCCAGCACCCTGAGACAATATGTTAAGTGGAAGGAAGGAAGCCGGAGAGTAGTGAGTGTCAGTACCACAGTTCAGGAGGAGACAACAAACATCAACGAATACATCAGGAAAATGGCCCGAACGGACCGCATCCTCAGTGAATACCTTGGGCAGCAGGAGGAGGAGCAAGAGAATGAAGAGGAGGAACCATCATGGAAGGATAGGCCCCTGCACGGTATGTACCACTGGCAGATAGAGGAAGTGGCTGACATCCAGAAGTCCTACCAGTGGCTGGATAAAGCTGGACTAAAAGACAGCACAGAGGTACTAATCATGGCAGCACAAGAACAAGCTCTGAGCACAAGATCCATAAAAATGGCGAAAACAAGAAACAGTGGTGAACCTTTGCAGGAGTGGCCTGCCAACCAAACTTACCCCAAGAGTGCAGCGACATCTCATCCAAGAGGTCACAACAGACCCCAGAACAACATCCAAAGAACTGCAGGCCTTACTTGCTTACTTAAGGTCAGTGTTCATAACTCCACAATAAGACGAGATTGGACAAACGTGACCTGCATGGCAGTGTAAAACGTGCCATGCAGGTCACGTCGAACAGGCCCGGGCGCGGCTGACGGAGGATTTCTCTTCACCCACCTCCTTCTCCGACAGCTGCCGGCTCTAGTGCGCGCTGGCCTTGCCAACTCCCCGCTATTGGCCACGAAGGATTACCGCTCCCTTGCGGAAGAGGCGGATCGCATCCTCCTGGCTACCAGGAGTTTCGGCGTCCAGGCAATTGTTCAGGACTCACCAACGTTTTCCCCCACCCCCTCACCGATGCTCCAGGGGCCCTTGCTAATTGCTTTGCTAAAAGGCAGATTACATGAAGCCCTGTTCAACAGCTGATTTGGAAGTACTGATATCTGCTGGTTATTCGATGTACCACAGCCCTGTGGCACATTCATCCCATGTGGGCTAAATACCAGTGAATATGTAAAAATAATGGTGTATCAATTGCAGAATACCCATTTGAGGCCCTGTACATTATAAACACACACACACACACACACACACACACACACACACACACACACACACACACACACACACACAAATGCTTTAACAAAATCTGTTATGTTTTTGTGACACCTAAGTGTCCAGACCACTGGCTTTCATGAGCAAGAGACAGGACTTTATGTCTATACATGGTTGGTATAACAATCTGCCTAACTTTACTCCAGTCTGCCCTTTCCAAACTTGATGGAGACCACTGAGACATTAAAACATCCTGTTCTACAAAATAGGCTTGCTGTTCTTTACTGGCTTGATCAGCACTTACCACATGCTTGAAACAATTACAGATGTATTAGCCACGTGGAGCTCTTGCACAGAGCTAACACGTGCTTCTCATTGACATGGAATGATGACTTATAGGTGAGCACATCACATCATTTAAATACAAAACTACACATTCAGGAATGCTTTCTAAAGTCTTCCAGCAACACTACCTCTCGCAGGCAGTCATAATCACTGGCTTTCGACGCAAGACACCAGTTATCAAAGAGAATCCCCTTCTCTCTGGCAAACTCCACATAGGTTTGAAAGTTTCCTCTGCTGTCGAAACTTCTGCCTATAAGGGACCAATTCATAAGCTTGCAAGAAAGCTGCTTTAACACTCGGATTAGGCTTTCCTTTAAAGGAAGTGCGGCCACCACCTCTTGAGCTTTGCCAGACAGTTTGCACTGCAACAAAAGGGGCCAAATATCAATAGGCCACTGCAAAGCACTAGCAAGGCGTTCAAATGGTGCAAAGTATGAATCAACTTCAGCTTCCCTAAAAGCGAGCACTAGAGAAATACACTTACTGACATCGAATGCTATAGCAGACGTGGAGATGGAACCTGGAAAGTCAGCAGAGGCAGATAAGGCTTGTAGCTGGGACTCCAGCTCAAGCTTATACCAGCTTTTTCTGCCTCTATCTCCAGCCTTCTGCTGGCCTGGGCCTTCCCAGAAGCCTCTCCCAGAAGAGAGTGGATCATAGAGAGGAAGCTTGCACGGCATCTACCCCCACTCATGCCCTCACCATCCATACTGGAACCATCCTTATGATCCTCCTCAAGCAGCTTGGCTCAGCCCAACAGAGACCTCAGCCAGATCAGGTACTTGAATCAGGCCAGCTTCCACCAACTTATCTACTACTAGGGCTTTTAACTCACTTTTACAAACTGTTTTTGGGACCAGCAGCTTAAAGTGGTCTACAATTTGCAGCAAATCACACTTGCAGCAACTAGTGCTTAAGTGCTCCAAACAAAATGCAGCCAACATAGCGCTTAACCTCTAACGTAAAAGGCTACTTTAAAGCAAACACACTTTCACATTTCTAGAAACAGGGAATCACTTTGCGAAAGGTATCCTGGACGAGCCCCCACTTATGTTACGACCCAGATCTGCCAGGGGACATGGGACGTAACATAAACGAGAGCCTCACAAGCAATGTTCCCTCTAATTTTTCATGTGTCTGAGCGAACACACAAACTCCCTGAGCGGTCCCTTGGACCAACAGCAGTTGTGTGCACTGTGGTCACGCCAGCATCAAATCCATCCAGGTTACGTGTTTTATTAAAATAATCAAATTACAGCATTTACATTTATGTTAGACTACTTTTAATTAACTGCTTTATCCCACTTACAATGAAAATGTAAAAAAATTTTGTTCATGACCTGTGTAGTATGTTAACACTGTTGGAAGTAAAAATAACTTGAACTCCGATTTTGAAAACACAACTTTCTTTTTATTTTATAAAGCTCTGACTTGTATTATGAGTATGAGTCTGTGGTCTGGGAGAGAGTCCTGTAACTCTCTATCTGCAAAATATAGTATATAATGACCAATGTTGGGCAATTAATTATATAGTTACTTCTTCAAAAAAGTAACTGAGTTATGCAAACAACAAAGTTTTTTGCAGCTGTTTACCTACAAATGCAGCAAAGGCATTTTTTTAAATAAACATTTCAAACTATTTACAGAACAATCAGCTGTTCTGCATCAAATTTGATGCCACACAAATTATTTGTTCCACTCCAAAAAGTAATTTCTGTCCATTATGAGATAAAGGAGAACAACAGCCTGATACCTGCAGGCCTGACAACAGGAGATGTATCACTGCTGTAACACCTGTAACATTCAGCAGTCGCCTCATTGTTCTGACACACACAACAAAACTATTGACTACACTACACACTACACAAGATTTGCGCTAAACGTCGCAAATCTCTCACATCTCAAAACACTGCTGCAACGCCTAAAACTTCCCTCTTCCTAAACAACTAAATGCCATGTTGCCATATCATATTTTGATTGGTCCACATAGCACATTTTTCCACCAATAGGAAAGGCTGGGGGGGGGGTTGCTCACATGCGGAGAGTGCTTTCGAGCGTTTTCCTTATAAAATGCCGTTTTTACCATTTCTTCCCGCAGTAAATATAAACAACGATAGTATTCAGGAAAAAAACAAACATTGCATATATTTTTTATCACAACTCTGGTTTTACATGGCCTAGCAACACAATTGTTCCGTCTGTCCTGCTCACATCTTCAATGGTTGTACACGTTGTCATTAACGTGGCTTCACTCCACATCAGCCACGCCGCTTTGCTAGCTAAAACACCGGTGTCGGCACATAAGGACGCTGTCATAGCCTGTCGACGTTGATTAGCTGCGTATATACAAATGTGAATCGCATTATTGCTATGGGATAAGGTGGCATCGTTCTAATCCCATACGGGAGCAGCCAGTCACTTACTGACTAACACTGCAAAACAGAATTGTTAACGTATTTATTTTAATTTCAATTCAGGTTAGATTTTTTTTTTGTGCGCAACACAGATTTTCTGTGCGCAGAGACCGTGCCAGCAGTGCACAATTGCGCACGTGCGCAGCTTAGAGGGAACATTGCTCACAAGGGAGATCAGTTAAGGAAAAGGAGGAAAAAAGGAAAAAACTCAGAACTCAGAAAGCGATAGTGAACCACTAGGCAAATAACCAATACGAAAATAACTTGCTCATGTATGAGTAGATGTTAAAGCTAGCCTCACGGGCAGTAACACGACTAAACACTACCCAAATAAATTCCACACATTAAACAGAGTTTACAAACAAGGCTCACAGCTTTCATTAGGCCAATGACAGAGCTGGCCTAATGAAAACTATGGTTGTTGTTTGTTTTGTTTTTTCTTTTGCTTTCTTAATTCTTCAAATTGCATCATGAGTTAGAGTTGCTGAAATAGTGTTAATTTTGGTTAAAATCGTCACAACATTTTCTAAAATATTCACTAATGAGAAAAAATTTATATCCAGAATGAAAAAGGTTTTCCTCATTTTTTTTTATCATATATAAGCAATTGAGTTGTGCAAGCAGACTGGCTACTTGAACCTCCTGAGAGTTTCTGTGAGCTGGATGCTGCTGCATATTGGTGATGTGCTACATTATACTCACAATTCGAAGTTTTTAACTCCGGATCCGAGCTGGCCGAGTGAGATCTTGAGGGAGAACAAAGGGAAGCGGCGGCGGCCTAGAGGGAAGCGAGCCGGCGTCAGGAACAGGCTGAGAGCTTGTGCACACCGCACACCTCTGCCTAGCATCCTGCTCGCCAACGTCCAGTCACTGGAGAACAAGCTTGACGACCTCAGGGCCAGGATAAAGTTCCAGAGAGATATTCGGGACTGCAATCTCCTCTGCTTCACCGAGACATGGCTGAACCCAGCGGTGCCGGACCACGCCATCCAGCCGGCCGAGTTCTTCTCGGTTCACCGCATGGACAGGACACGGGACTCGGGGAAGTCAAGGGGAGGCGGCGTGTGTTTAATGGTGAACAACAACTGGTGCAACAGTGCGAACGTTGTTCCTCTCACACGCTCCTGCACACCAAATCTGGAACTACTGTCCATCATGTGTCGTCCTTTTTATCTACCTTGGGAATTTACATCGGTCATTATAAGTGCCGTTTATATTCCACCACAAGCGGACACGGTCACCGCCTTATGCGAGCTGCATGAGGCACTCACACAGCACCAGACAACACCGGGACGCTGCGCTTATTGTGACGGGGGACTTTAATAGCGCCAACCTCAAACGCGCAGCGCCGAACTTTTATCAACACATCACCTGCCCCACCAGAGGTGAAAGGACACTGGACCACTGCTACACTACGGTCAAGGACGGCTACAAGGCACAACCCCGCCCCCCGTTTGGCAAATCTGATCACGCCGCCATCTTCCTCATGCCAAAATACAAACAAAGGCTGAAACAGGAAGTTCCGGTTCAGAGGAAGGTCGCGCGCTGGACTGATCAATCAGTGGCCGCGTTACAGGACGCACTCGATGACGCAGACTGGGGCATGTTCAGAAACAGCTCCGATGATGATGTCAACGTGTTTACGGAAGCGGTTGTGGGATTCATCGGGAAACTAGCGGATGATACCGTGGAGACAAAGACTATCACAACGTTTCCCAACCAGAAGCCGTGGGTGGATAAAACCATCCGCGACGCTCTGAGATCCCGCACCGCTGCCTACAACACGGGACTCGCGACGGGGGACATGGACCCGTACAAAGCCGCGTCATATAACGTGCGGAGGGCGGTGAAAGAGGCGAAGCAGCGCTACGGGAGGAAACTAGAGTCACAACTCCAACAGAGTGACTCTAGGAGCCTGTGGCGGGGACTAAGGACAATAACGGACTATAAAGCACCAACAACTGGTATGACGAACGCGGCCGTGACTCTGGCAGACGAGCTGAACACTTTCTATGCTCGCTTCGAGGCTGCAGCTAAGGACTCCAACAATGCTAGTGTTAGCGGCGCTAACGGCTGCAGACAGGAAGATACTGCCAGCACCGGAAACGTGCTCGTCATCTCCGAGCATGAAGTAAGGAGAGCCTTCAAAAGAGTGAACACCAGGAAAGCAGCAGGACCAGACGGCATCCCAGGTCGTATCCTAAGAGACTGCGCATACCAGCTAGCTCCTGTGTTCACTGAGATATTCAACATCTCTTTATCTCAATCGGTGATCCCCACATGCTTCAAAGAGTCCATCATTGTTCCTGTCCCGAAGAAACCCCACCCTGCTTCTCTCAATGACTATCGCCCTGTAGCCCTCACCTCAGTAGTGATGAAGTGCTTTGAACGCCTGGTCAGAGACTTTTCACTAACAGACATTTCTTCACTAACAGACACACTGGACCCACTACAGTTCGCTTACCGTCCAAATCGTTCCACAGACGATGCCATCTCTCATCTCCTCCACACATCACTCACTCACTTGGACACTAGAAGGGGGAATTATGTTAAAATGCTCTTCATAGACTACAGCTCTGCATTTAACACCATAATTCCCTCCACACTCACCACCAAGCTGGAGCATCTGGGACTCAGCTCATCTATGTGTCAGTGGATCTCCAACAGGCAGTAAGGATGGGCGGACATGTCTCAGCCTCCACCACTCTCAGCACTGGAGCCCCCCAGGGGTGTGTTCTGAGCCCCCTGCTGTACTCTTTGTACACATATGACTGTGTGGCCACTACCAGCTCCACCACCATCATCAAGTTTGCTGACGACACCGTCGTGGTGGGCCTGATCTCTGATAACAACGAGACGGCCTACCTGAAGGAGATTAGGAATCTGGAGAACTGGTGCCAGAGGAACAACCTCCTTCTAAACGTCAGTAAGACAAAGGAGCTGATAGTGGACTTCAGCACTAAGCAGGAGAGGAACTACCAGACCCCCGTCATCAACGAGTGCCCAGTGGAGAGAGTGGACAGCTTCAAATACCTCGGAGTTCACATCACGCAGGACTTGTCATGGTCCTGTCACATCAACACCGTGGTGAAAAAGGCCTGTCAGCGTCTCCACCACCTCAGACGCTTGAGAGACTTCCAACTGCCCTCCAAGGTGCTCAGGAACTTTTACTCGTGCACCATAGAGAGCATCCTGGCGGGAAACATCTTAACCTGGTTCGGAAACAGCACCATGCAGGACAGACGAGCTCTACAGAGGGTTGTGCGATCAGCTGAGCGCACCATCCGCTCCGAGCTCCCTGACCTGCACTCAATCTACAGCAGGCGGTGCTGGACCAAGGCCAGGAAGATCGTGAAGGACCTCAGCCATCCCAACAACGGACTGTTCTCTCTGTTGAGGTCAGGAAAGCGATTCCGCTCCCTGAAGACCAACACAGAGAGACTGAGGAGGAGCTTCTTCCCGCAGGCGATACGGTCTCTCAATCACACCACCACACAGTACTGACCCACACATATGGTTCTTACACACACACTGGACTTTCTGGACATTGTTTTCACTTCATCACTTAAATCACTTTAAGCATATTTGCACTGCAGAAGACATAATGTGGATTGCACAACACTGGACATTATATTCTTCATTTCCAGTTAATACTTGTACAGCTGCTGTTATTGTGTATATATTTATTTATATTTCTTCATACATTCTTATATAGTTCTATATTGTGTATTTTGTTGTACAGTTATTTTATTTTCAACTTTAATTTATATATTTTATCTTATTCTTTCCCAGTTAAATTTACCCTTCATTCTAATTTGTGTTGTACAGTTATTTCCTTTTTAACCTTAATTTATATTTTATTCCTTCCTAGTAAAATTTACCCTTTTTAATTTTTCATATTTATTTCCTATCTTATTCATAGCCTTTTCCTTTTTTTGTTTTCTTTAGGTCACGAGCAGTTGTCCAAGCATTTCACTGCATATCGTACTGTGTATGACTGTGTACGTGACAAATAAAATTTGAATTTGAATTTGATCACTCAAGACTCTGAAGCTGATTAAGTTTTCATCAGTAATTCAGACCGTAAAAATTGTGACTATCCACATACACAAGATAAACATTTTTACCTTTCTTTGTCTGCAAATAATAAGTTACAGTGGAACTGTCATTTAGCTGAGCTGTAATTCAATGTAAAAACAGGTCCCTTTATGGAGAGTACAATTATGCTTAATTTCCTTTTTTTTTTTTTTTTTATAATTTTGAGTGGCGATAATGTGATCAGCAAACCAAACAAAACATGTAGCTTAATTTCAAAACTGGAAGTAAGTGGCAGTTAACAGTTTTGCGGCAGGTTTCAGTTGCAGCTGTCTGTTTGTATGACAACTGTAACTCATTAATTTCAGCCTGTTCTCTTTTACAGAATGAAAATCAGATAATGTAAGAGTCAACCACACTGCCATCCAGGTGTGAAGACAGAGGAAATTGTGAGCAAAACCAACTTTAAAGACACACAACAAACATGAAAGCAGGTCAGGGGGAGCCTGCAGTGTGCCTGACCACAACCTTTCATGATTATAGTGTAAAAGCCCTACTGAGTGAAGATAAAATAACTTACAGAGAAAGGATTCCCAATAGACAGTATCCAGTGCGAGGCAAGGGGAACTTGCAAATGCATTTTCTCCAAAAGTCAGAGGTTTTTAAAAACAAGTTTGTTATATTAAATTTACTTATTAATTCGAAGCCAGCATTGGAGTAAGACGTGTTTCTGAAGGCTAACCGCTTACCGAGTTTCAAAAATAGATTTTTTTCAACCTACAAAGTCTTATTTTGTGTTACAGGGGAAGTTAACAGTTTTATATATCATATTACAGCTTTATTCGAGACAAAATGGCATCTAACCTAAGAAAATATAAGTACACAGGAGGAACGGCAACTAGGCCCGGCGCACCCTCGGGCGAGAGTACCAATGATGACCCAAGGGCAGTGCCCAGCTCTGAGGCCACTGAGGAACAGACTCAGCAGAGCGATGGGCGTTTTGTGGATACTGATGCCCTAAAATTGGAGCTTCTTCAATCCATCAAAGAGGATATCTGTGCGGTGTTAAAAGAAGAACTCAGAAATGCACTTTAAGAAGATTTTGATAACATTAGGGCTGACGTGCAAGAAGTGAGAAATGACATCACTAACAGCACGGCAGCAGCGCACGCTGAAATTAATGGAGTTAAGGCCACGGTGAAAGAAGTTGAGGATGGGCTGTCAATGTGGAGCGTAGGGTTGGTACCTTGTTCAGGGGTACCTCAGAGTAGCCGTTCAGTGGATTCGAACCCCAACCTTCCGATCATGGGGCCACCACTCTACCTACTGAGCTATCCAGCACCAAACCAGTTGTCCATTTATTCAGTCCATTTACCCCTACTGTTCATCAATATAATGTAGCCAACATCGCCTCACTCAAAAGGCAATGGAAAAAGGTGCTTTGATTTACAAAAATTTTGACTTATGAAAGACCCTCTGGAACGATTTCCTTTCGTAAGTCGGGGTTCCACTGTACTGTAATTCCGGGGTAATTATGGTTACCCAGTAACATCCACTGATCTCCAGAGAGAGCAACAGCTGGTGCACATTGTAAAGCAGACACTTTCATAGTGCTCCACTTTTTATACAACGTATACACTCTTATTGTGATGGTGTGTCTTGAGAGAGGCTCATACATGCTTTCATTTGTTACTATTCTAAGAACATTCCTCACACTGACATCTTCAGCAATGCAGTTTGTAGCTATCCACTTGACTATGGGGTTTGTTGTTCTTTGTCCTGCTTTTGTACACTTCTTCAAGCTGCATCCAATGTAGTCTGCTGAAGCTTGGATGATTTGGGCGTATTTGAAGTACTCTAGTGATAAGAAAACTCAACTTTGCAATGACTTCAGTTGTATCAGCTCTACCTTCTGAAACAGTTTTAAAATTAAAATGTCCATAATCTGTACATTTCTACGTATTTCTGTCCCCGCCAGTTTGTTATGTTTTGGTTCATGTGAGTCCCCCCGCCCCAAAAAAGAGAGGATGACTGTGACCACTGATTATTTTTAGGGGCTTGCTTATATTAAAAAGACAAGATACGAAGCATTACAACACTTTAAAAAGAAAATGGCCTCAATGAATGCTGTAGCAGCATAGACTCAGAAACAGGGTTGATAGTACGCGTAAAACAGAAAAGCACTGCATTACAATTTAAAACCTGTAAAGAGTTTAGACATTTTAATTAAACAGCTAACCAAGAAGAAACAACAACTGAATGTCATTCAAAGGGTCTTCAAAATTGAAGATAGCTATTAAAAAAATCAGGATCTAAACAAGTTAATTTTTGCTATTAAGTTTCTAACAATGACATTCAATGTTGCTTGATCACTTTTTGGACAGAGGTGGGTAGTAACGAGTTACATTTACTCCGTTACATTTACTTGAGTAAGTTTTTGAAAAAAATTTACTTTTAAAGTACCTTTTTTGCACGATACTTTTTACTTTTACTTGAGTACATTTGTGAAGAAGAAACGGTACTTTTACTCCGCTACATTTGGAAGATTTGACTCATTACTTTTTAAAAAATAATTAGTTTAACACATTAGATAACATGCCGCCAGTGGAGTTTCCGGTAACTTTTTTACCAATCAGATGTGGCCATGCAGTCACATGACCAGTTTGAAACTGTGGCGGGCAGAGCGGCCCAAGCGTTTCAAAGCAGTGTTGCCAACTTAGCGACTTTGTCGCTATATTTAGCGAGTTTTCAGACCCCTTAGCAACTTTTTTTCTAAAAAAAGTCGCTAAACAAAGATGTGAAAGCGCGTATCGCTTTTACTCTCAACAAGCAGCGGGTGCTGTAACGCAGTCAGTTCTTCTTTTACTCTTTTACTCTTATGCTGTTTTGTGGATCACAAGGTTTAAAACTACTTATAAACACACACACACAAAGTAACTCCACCAGAGTGCCTATTTCGGGTCACTTTTACCGGTCCAAGCCCGGATAAAGGAGCAGGGTTGGAATTGTGACATAAAAAAAAAAAAACAATTGCTAAAAGAAATTTAATTTGTAGTTCTAAATAAACTCTAAATGCATTTAGGACGTTTTTAACTCACTTTATGTCTCTTCCACGATGTTATTTCTCTCTCCAACAACATAAGTTACAATTAGATTAGCATGACCAATTATGCAAATTAGGCGATGACATCATTTAGCGACTTCTAGCGACTTTTAGGACAACCAATAGCGATTTTCCTTACTGAGGAGTTGGCAACACTGTTTCAAAGTAGCGGACACACGGAAAGAAGGAACATGAAAACATGAGTCTACGCTAGAGCTGAAGAGGATGAACACCCTTGGCCTCACATACAAAGAATGTTTCGCTTAAAAGCAGCACAAAAGAACAACTATGTCTTCAGCGTCGGTGTCTTCAGTGAGAGCCAAAACAAACCAACTTTTCAGCGTGAAAAAACTCAGCTCGTGTAACCTGAGGAAACGGTAAGTTTTCTCTAAATATCTTTTTAGCTGTGGTTAGCTGGATGTCAGTCTTATGTTACAGCAGCTGTCTAGAGCTCGAGCTGCGAGTCATATTTTCCGCGCTACGTTGTAGTGAGATAAGTTTGTGGGTGTTTTGTGCAGCTTCAGCTGTCTTTTTAACTGCTCGCTGGTTAGCTAGCGTGAGCTAGGGCTTTGGAGTTGACGTCACGCCGCAATGCATTGTGGGAGCGCGGCACCATTTTCGGGGTCTACGAATCAAAACAAACACACTGTGTTGGAACGACGATTACAAGATGCTTAAAAGCAGCTCAAAAGAGAATGGACTGCATAGAGACCGATTTCGTTCAGAGGCGAAGCGGCGGTACTTGCAGAAAATAGCGTGCATTGGAAATGTGGACCCGTATGAAATACGGCCGTGGAGTAGAAACCCTGAAGACCAACCGCTATTGACGTAGCCTGACATATTTTTGTACCTTATCTGTGGAGTCAGCGCGTCCTTGTCCTGAAGGATTTAGTTATTCTTTATGGTTAAAGAAATTGCAATGATTTATTCATATTTATTATAGTCAAAGGAGCTTGACATTTTATTTTAGTTTTATACAATGATTAATGACCTGCAGAATCTCCTTATCATATTAAGTGATTCATAATTGTCACTTTATGCTTTCTCTATCTCTAAAGTGATGACAGAGAACAGGCAGATTTACACTATAACATGCAGCATTCTATAGATGGACACATAAAGAAATGAAAAATTACATGTATGTGCTAACTTTCTAAACACTTTGTTACATTTATGATAAAGTCGATTAAACACATTTATGTCGGCCTTGGCTCATAGTTCTTGTCTGTAAATTCACTTTGCCTGTGTGTGTTTCAGGTCCTGCACTCTCAAAGACTGAATGAACCAGCATTGCAGCCTTGGGTCATGGTGAGCATCACAGGGAAGTTTGAAGCCGCCCACTGCACCTGTATGGCCGGAGTCGCGGAGACCTGCACCCATGTACCTGCTCTTCGGTTTAATGTAGGAGCAACAGTGTTGATCGTGGCACAAGGACTGTTACAGATGAACCTGCATACTGGGTTTTGCTGGGTAATGTGACCAAGATACAGTCAGTGGTTGGCCATAAGATAGACTTCTCCTCTTCAGCTGCCCAAAAAAAAAGCTTTTGATCAAAACATAAACAGAACATCCATAATGAAAGGTAAAAGGAGCCGTCCTCAAAACAGAAAAATCCCACCTGCTACTGTGGAGGAGTTGTCACTGCTATAATGACATAATGTTTTATCTAGGGGTCTAGATTTATGCCTGTAGTGCACTGCCGTGTAAATAATTTGCATTTACTGAATATGTACTGACTGAGTCCCACTGTTCAAAAGTTAAATAAAGAAACAAACTAATTTTTGCCTCTTTTTTTTTTTTTTAATTAAAACCACTTTATAGAACATCACATCCGTTACAGTGTAGAATCCATGTCATTTATAGTTTACAAATGACAAAATGTTTACATAAAATCATGACAGTGTTTACATGATATCACCCACTACTAACATTACTTTATTTACTGTATCTTTTGGAGAGAAAAAAAATCGCTATTTATACAGCAAAAGACTTAAGAATATTTAACAGGAGCAGGTTTCATTTTCCCTGGTTTTATTATCACACTGTTCACCAAATGCAGCAAACCCTCACCATCTTATCCAGAAGGGTCACCTCTTCACTCTTACATGGAAGAAGTAATCTGATTGGCATGGTAGTATGTTTGAAGCAGGTCCCTTGTGTAGTGCTGGAACCCAGTCATGATGTTTCATCCATTTCATAGGCTGGTTTGCTGCAATAATGCCAAATAATTAGCAACTCTATAAATAGAAGGTAGTTCTGCAAAATCACTCATTAGGATGTTTGTTCTAATTTGCTATGAGCTCAGAGCGCATCGAAAATAAAACGAATAGGCTATAAAGAGTGATATGAACATATTTAGAACTTACCAGAATGAAAATGTCTGGAGCACCAACAGATATCTGGAGATGGAAGAGAACTGGATATCAGCTCGTCTCACAGCTGCTATCCAGGCTACACGCCTTCGTTTGGTAACATTGATACACAAGCTGCCTCATGTTGCTTCCAGGTTGGGAAAGAATGAAAAGACAAACCCTTTTCAAGCTTATTCTCTTGCCGGTCAAGCGATCGAACACTGCAGCCGACCACACAGCAAATATGAATGGTGGCTGTTGTGTGTGCCTTCGCTCCCTTTTCGCTTGCGCTTTGTTTAGACTGTGGCGGTAAGCATCAACGACACAGAGCTCTCAGTCCTCACTCCTTTATTTGTCTCCAACATCAACTGCGCATATCGCGCCACAAAACACAGGGACACACTTCCTATACACTGGGTGTGAGTGGAGCCCTCTAGTGGTCCACCACACATGCCCCCCCCCCCCCCGAACACCCAGCAGAACTAGTCCAGGACCCCCGGGGCTTAAGCAAACGGCCGGAACGGCTGAACTGGGGGGGTGGGGAACTGACAGAGGGCAACCCAGCCCGGGAGCGAGGCTGGCACTGGCGGTCAGAAAAAGCTGCAGACGACTCGGACTCCGTTGATTTTGGGTCGCTCCTGGGGGAAAAAACAGAATCCATCAGCCCGGTGGCAGGTGGGCGGCCGCGGCGAGGGGCCTGGGCCGGGACCACCTGATCCTCTTGCATAACACGTGCAGGCTTAAGTCTGTCAACAGAGACAACTTCCTGCCGACCGCCAAAGTCCAAAATGAAATGTTTGTTGCCTGGTTTAAGAACCCTGTATGGCCCCTCATATGGTGGACGCAGCAGAGTCCTATGGGCATCGTGCCTGACGAAAACGAAACGAGCAGAGTCCAACGAACTCGGAACAAAAGTGTCAGGCAGGCAGTGGTGCACAGGACCAGGAACAGGAAATGAGTCTCTTCGGGGGCGAAAAGGCAACAAAGAGGTATCGAAACATGGGGGAGGGCTCTCAGGTAAGAATTCCCCGGGGACCCGGAGAGGCTGGCCGAGGACCAGTTCAGCCGGGGAAACCCCGAGGTCTTCTTTAACCGCGCTACGCAATCCCAGCAAAACCCACGGAAGACGGTCGACCCAGTCGCCACTTGTTAAGGAAGCCCGGAGCGCGGCCTTAAGTGACCGGTGAAACTGTTTGCACATCCCATTAGCTTGCGGGTGGTATGCTGTGGTGCGGTGGACCTTGACTCCCAGGCCGTCAGCCATAGCAGACCAAAGCTCGGAAACAAACTGGGGGCCCCTGTCCGAGGTAATGTCAGCAGGGGGGCCGAAATGTGAAACCCACGTTGACAAAGATGCCGTGGCCACCGTCGCCGCTGTCGTGGACGCCAGGGGTACCACCTCCGGCCACCTGGTTGTGCGGTCCACCACAGTCAAAAGGTGCGTGAAACCCTGTGACTGCAGCAAGGGACCAACCAGGTCCACGTGATCGAAAACGCCTACCCGGGACACGGAAAGGTTCGAGGGGTGCCTGTGTGTGCCGGTGGATTTTCGAGCGTTGGCATGGGATACAAACCGCCGCCCATTCTTTCACCGTCTTGCGAAGACCCGGCCAAACAAACCTGGCGCTGACCAGCTTGACTGAGGCCCGGACGCCGGGATGAGAGAGGGCATGCACCGAGTCAAAAACACGACGACGCCACGAAAGGGGAACCACCGGGCGGCTGGTGGAAACGTCGCAAAGAAGGTGTGGACCGCCGTCCCACACCGGGCTGTCCTCCAGCGCAAGGCCCGTTTTTGTTGACTGAAGGGCAAGGACGTCCGGGTCAGCACGTTGCTCGGCGGCCATGGCAGCGTAGTCGATGCCGACATACACCGGAGAAACCAACACACGTGAGAGACAGTCAGCAACGTGATTGGACTTACCAGCCACATGCTGAATGTCTGTGGTAAACTCTGAAATGGCCACCAACTGGCGCTGCTGGCGTGCACTCCATGGGTCAGAGACCTTGGACATCGCAAACGTCAAAGGTTTGTGGTCAACGTACGCAGTAAAGTTGCGACCCTCGAGGAAAAAACGCGAGGTGCAGGGCCAGGAACTCCCTGTCAAAAACACTGTACTTGCGTTCAGCATCCCGGAGCGTACGACTGAAAAAGGCGAGCGGTTGCCAGAGACCTGAAACCCGCTGTTCCTACACCCCACCCACTGCCACGTCAGAGGCGTCGGTGGTCAACGCGATCTCCGCCGACGGAAGCGGGTGGGCCAGCAGGGCGGCGTCAGCCAGCGCAGACTTGGCTGCGGAAAACGCACGGACGCGTTCCGGCAGCCAGTCAACCGGATCTTTGGCTGTTTTACCTTTTAAGGCAGCATAGAGTGGCTGTAGCAGGTGGGCAGCTCTGGGGAGAAAGCGGTTGTAAAAATTTATCATCCCCAAGAACTCCTGCAACGCTTTAACCGACGTGGGACGCGGAAAAGCCGAAATGGCCTGGACTCTGTCGGGCAACAGAACCACACCTTCAGCGGAAATGCGGTGCCCGAGGAAATCCAGAACAGGCAACCCAAACTGGCACTTGGAAGGGTTGATGATCAGGCCATGTGCTGCCAAACGCTGGAAAACCTGGCGCAGATGGGACTCGTGCTGGTTCGCTGAGCAGCTGGCCACCAATATATCGTCTAGATAAACAAAAACGAATGGCAGCCCACGCAAAAGTCCATCAGCTGCTGAAAGGTCTGGGCGGCACCTTTCAGGCCAAACGGCATGCGCAAAAACTCGAACAAGCCGAAGGGGGTAATTACAGCGGTTTTAGGAACGTCTTCGGCGCGCACGGGAACCTGGTGATACCCCCGCACCAAGTCAATTTTAGAAAAAATCGACGTTCCGGCGAGATTGGCAGAAAAATCCTGAATGTGGGGGATTGGGTAACGGTCATTCTCCGTGGCATTATTTAAACGGCGGAAATCTCCGCATGGCCGCCACCGACCGTCCGATTTGGGCACCATGTGAAGCAGAGAGGCCCATGCACTGTGCGAACGCTGTACAATGCCAAGGCGCTCCATGGCTGCAAACTCTTCCCGAGCGACGGACAGTTTCGCGGGGTGGTAGAAACAGATGCTCTTTCCGCGGTGCCGGCGTGTAGCAATCCCTGCCGTCAGCAAAGGGGAGGAAGCTCCGGGGGAGGCAGGTGGAGGCGTGGAAGGTGCCGCCGGCGTGTCCGTAGCCAGGGCGTGAACGTCGAAAGTGCGGCTAGCCAGGAGAATGCGATCCGCTTCTTCAGCCAGGGAGCGATAATCCTTCGCAGGCAGAAGCGGAGAGTTCGCGAGGACAGCTCTCACGGTGGCCGGTAGTTGGCAGAGGAAGAGGTGGGCGAAGAGGAAACCACCGTCATCCGGCCCGAGCAACGATAGCATGTTCTCCATGAGCTCGAGTGCGGTACCGCCACCCAAGCCTGACAGGTTGAGGAGCTTTTCGGCTCGTTCAGCGTCGGAGAGGGCATAGCGCCGAAGAAGCAGCTCTTTGAGGGCAGCGTATTTCCCTTGGGCGGGTGGGTCCCGGAGGAGCGCCATCGTGCGACGGGTGGCCAGCGGGTCGAGTGAGGCCACCACATGGTGATACTTCGTGTCGTCAGCCGAGATGCCGCGAAGGGCGAACTGAGTCTCCACGTGTACAAACCATGACGGGGGGTCATGGAGCCAAAAGTCCGGCGGTTTCAGCGCCACAGCGAACGTAGCTGCAACAGGAGGCGGAGGTCCGGCGGCCGCTGATGCATCCATAGCGGAGTCTGCGTTATCTGCGGCCCGTTGCATGCTCGAGTCAGGGGTCACCAATGTGGAGGTAAGCATCAACGAAACAGAGCTCTCAGTTCTCACTCCTTCTTTATTCGTCTCCAACATCAACTGTGCATATCGCGCCACAAAACACAGGGACACACTTCCTATACACTGGGTGTGAGTGGAGCCCTCTAGTGGTCCACCACAAGACCCCCAAAATGGCGGATCGGGCCAAAATCCTTTCCACGCCCACCCCCGTGACATCACGCTCCAAAGCCCTTAGTCTGGTTAATGACGCTAGAGTTCCACGCACATGTAAACAGCTCGTCTCCACTGCTTTAACTGTTAAAACAGAAGGCAATACTGCGGGTGACAGGGTTTATTATGTGAAACAGCAGCTTGTTTAGTTTAACCCTTTAGAGCCGATCGGAGCGGACACGCTCTGTTTTGCGTAACTATTTTTAAATCCCAGTAGCACTGCAACCATGTAAGCTAGCGCAAAAATTTTTTTTGCATATGAAACCGGAGGAGTTGTACTTACATCTTATGCCATCAGCTTGTCCTAGGTCACGGTTTCCTTCCACATAAAGCTTTGCAAAAACTGCATAAAAAGCGCTTGCAGGAACAAAAACATAATATTCCAGAAACACGCTTTGCCGATCCGATCAGCTGTTCATAACACTTCCTACGTTGGACTAGACGTCAGCGCGAACTTTTGCATTTCCGCCATTACCTGCCCGGAAGTGACGTCATTTTCCCGGAAATGTAGTCTTTTTTACCATGAGGGCCTTAGGGCCTGTACTTGTCTTTTCAAAAGTTATCTTTGACTTTATGACTTTCTGTGTCGTTTCTGGGATGTTTAGGACTCATATTGCACTGCTGGAAATAGTTTTTTTTTATGCATATGCTGCTTTTTTGCAAATTTGCAGTATAATATTTATTTTCGTTTTTCCTGCAGTGTATAAAAATTGGTGTATTTCAAAAATAAAACTATGAAGACACTCAAAATAAATTTCCTGTGGTGGGAAACTATTTTGTGCAACTTTTTTGTATTTACAGTTTTGAGGGATAAGCCTCTTAAATTTCTCTAACTACAAATATATGTTAAAAAAGCAAAAACGATTTTCAATTTTTTTGTAGTTTATTGCACTTTTTTGCAATTTATGTAATTACTATGCACTTAATGAATACATATTATTAAAATCTGGGCTATAATGGTTGTATTGATGTATAGCAACTTGAAATGCTCCCAAAAATGGCTCCACAGCATGTAAAAATATAATATAAGCTCTGGCGGACTTGGTTCTATGGTAGGTCTTAAAGGGTTAAACAGTCTGCATTAAGCTGGGCAAACACTGCGATTTTTTTCAGTCGCTTTATTCAGCTCCTGCTCAAACTGTACAATTGAATGTCAGGGGTTAGAAGTTCATAGGTCACGATGCAGGGTCTCACACTATACGGCCTGATGCTCTGATGCGACCTGAGTGCTCAAACTGTGCATTCATAACATGAAGCTTATCATATAAAATCTGTCTCTGGCTCTCCCTCTCTGTCTTTTACTCACTCACACAGGCACACATACACCACCACCGTCAACTTTGCTAAATTACTAATGAAAAACATTGACCAGGCAGCTGTGATTGAGCAGCAATGTCCATCCAACTCTTTTCATGGTTGTTGTAGTCGTGATAATTTTGTGAGGCCACATTGAAAAGACTTGGATACGGAAGCGTAGAGCTGCCACAAAGGCAAAAGAAAAATAGAAAAGGGAAAAGTATATTGTTCTAACAATATACCTTTCACATTTGAACAATATAATATCACGTTATTACAATATACAGAATTATCACGTTCGTACAATATAAATATTATATAGGCTACATTGCAGCTCCAGTCACGGCTTCCATCACAGTCTTTCCTGTCTTTTCCCAGAGTAACAGCCAAACAGGAGGATCTATTGGCTAGCACTGCTTAGCAGGGCTCGCAAAATTGCTAGCCCGACGTCCCGGGGCTAGCGATTTTTCCAGTCGGGTTACCAAAATCTATCGCTGCCCTGCCTGTTGGGCTATCATAGGAAGGAAAAATATATGTCAATGCTTTTGCATTCTTTCGGAAATGTAGCTGGGTAATTATGTCATTGGCATCGGTGAGCCACTGTCAATATGCAACAAATTGAAATCGCGTTTGAATTTGCGCTTGTTTTTTGCTTTCACTTTGCAATCACGTGAACTGTGTATAGAGAGCGACAGCACTGATTGGTGAGTGATGATAATTTGCGCACCAATTCCTCTGACATCGTCTTATCAATCGTTAGCTTACTATGCAAACATGACAAGTGAAATCTCCCGCAGCAAGCTTAAACATGTGAGAGGTTGATCGCGCAGAGAATCGCTGAGCGTTATGTGAGTGCGTGTGTAAAAGCAGCAGGATATATATTTTAGTTCTGCTGAGCCAAATAAGACAGGTCAGGGTGAAGAAGTGACAGCCAAAGAAAAGCTTACCACAAAACGGAAAAGTTATGACAAATCAGACTATAAGGCAAAAAGAAAGTGCAGCTTTATGGTTTCATGGACAAAAGAATTTCCGTGGCTGCAATATGACGAGCTAAATAACCAGGGCTGCATATAAGTGGTCCGCAGGTGCGCATTCGCTGTCAAAATAAAAAACGCGCACAAGATAAGAAGTTGCAATGCGTGTTTGCGTACATAAGATTTTCTGGAGGAGGACAGACATTTGTTTAGAACTCTTAAAGATGTCGAAGAAGCTCCTTTAAGCAATTACTTTGGTGTTCCTCCACCTCCAAAGAAATGTCAGAAGGAGTCCGAACCGCAAAAGAAGCACGTATTCTCAGAAAAGTGGTTGCAGGAGGTGAGCTGGCTTCAAACAAATGATGAACGCACAGATGTGGTGCAGAATGTGCCCTGAAAATCCCACTCTAGCGGACAAAAACAGTGCTTTTTATATGGACGCAAACGCACGTTGCAACTTCTTATCTGGTGCGCGTCTTTTATTTTGACAGCGAATGCGCACATGCGGACCACTTATGTGCACCCGTGTAAATAACATAATGTTCTGCCGGGTGTGTTGTGAGTTTCATTCGATTTCTGAGTCGACAAGTGTCTTTGTTACTGGGACCAGTAATTTTAAGAAAGGCCCCCATTAGAACCCATGAAAAATGCAAGAAATGCATTATTGCTCAGTCTGCAATATCTTTCCCGGAACAAACACCAATTGCAAATAACATACTAAAAATAAACCTGAAAGATCTGTTTAGAACAGCTACTATGTTGCAAAGAGTGAACTACCACTGGCACAATTTAGCAGTCTTTGCAAACTTCAAAAAGCAAAGGGCCTCGATCTTGGTTCCACTTGCCTCTTACCCGTGACTTCAGTGGAAATTTCAAATTCAGGATCTGACACAGACTGATTCATGTCCTACACAGTTCTTACAAGTTCATAGAAATTTCTGTTCAATTAGAATCAAGTATTTGAGTTGATGATTGTAATTTTTATTCAATGTTGTAATTTGCGTTTCAACAATTTTTTGATTAATGTTTTGTTTCCGTTACAATAATATACTTTAATGTATAATATTGTAAAGGAAACAAAACAGGAAACAAAACATCAATCAAAAAATTGCTCTCTTTTTTATTCGGGCTACTTAAATTTATTTTGGGCTACCAAAAACCGAAGAGTCCCTGCCCGAAGGGCTACCAGGGAATTTGAAATTTTGCGAGCCCTGCTTAGCCTTGCACGCATTCTTATTTTAAACTTAATCTGGAATTCATTGCAAACTGTTTGTGCGGAATATGAATGACAAGATTTTGTTTTTCTACAAGAGTTAGTAAAAAACATCTCCAGTGTGATCAAATCTTCTTGCCAAACATCCACAGCTTGGCAGTGTATACAGCACTATAATGACCAGACCTAATTCTTTTGAAAACCATACATCTTTCCACAGGTCTCAACTTCATCAGACATCACCTAGACACAGAGCTGGATGATGCTAGGGCAAACAGCGGCCTATTCGACTAAGATGATGGACCCATGGGGTCAAAAAAGCCAGAAGCAGAGCTGGAGAGGTACCTTTCATGTCCATTCACTGGAGGTGTGGATCTATTGCATAGCGTCCCTCACATCAAGAAGCTGTTGATCAAAATCAATACTGCTCTTCCTGCATCTGGAGCTTGTGAAGGACTTCTCAGTCATGCAGGACTCCTGTTCACTGCTAAACAGTTACAGCTTCACAGAAAGAACCTTGAGAGCAAACTGCTGCTGAAGCTTAACCATCACCTTACTGAGTCAAGAAATGGCACATTTTTGCTAAATATGCAGAAATAAATGCACACCCATACAATGTATGGTAAACTGAGCTCCCTTGTATGTACATTAGATTAGATTAGATTAGATAGAACTTTATTAATCCCTCGGGTGGGTTCCTCTGGGAAATTCGATTTCCAAAAAAGCACAGCACCGACAGAAGTTACAGAGTTACAGAATATTATATATATATATATATATATATATATATATATATATATATATATATATATATATATAATACACACACACACACACATATATATATATAAATACAGAGACAATATAAATAAAATATACGAAGGGGATAAATAGAATAAATAGGAATAAAAATAAAAATACAAGTGAATTGCACATTTCAAGTATTGAGTCTATTGCACCGTTGACTATTTACAAAAGTATTGCACAAAAGGTATTGCACAGTGAGGTGAAGAGGCACTACAGCTTAGTTGTTCCCCCCTCCTTTGTCCTCCTGTTTCCCCTCCCTCTCCCCTCCAGGGAGGAGTTAAACAGTCTGATGGCGTGTGGGACAAAGGAGTTTTTAAGTCTGTTAGTTCTTGTCTTTGGGAGAACCCTTCATGAGGAAGATGTCTCGTTCTGTTTTCTCTGAGGCTGCTGTGCCATTTGGAACAAAAATGAATATAAAGTTTACAGCATATCTTGTCACTGGAAATTGTTTGCACTGTTTATATATTTATATTATTTACTGTAGGTATTGGTGAAAAAAGCTTGTTGAAAATCTGAAATCTTGAAATTAGAATTGTTGTGCCTTATTTTGTTCATGTTTTTACATATATTCCGTTTGAAAATACTAAAATTTGTATATTTATTTTTTTTTTGGTTTGTCTGATAGCATTTATTTATAAAATAAATCAGACATTTCAAACGGTTACTCGCTACTTGAGTAGTCTTTTCACGAAGTACTTGTTTACTCTTACTCGAGTAACTTTTTTGAAGACTACTTTTCACTTTTACTTGAGTAATATTTTAAAGTAATGCTACTCTTACTTGAGTACAATTTTTGGATACTCGACCCACCTCTGCTTTTGGATCCACTTTTTTGACCATTTAAAGAAACCGAATTTTGAGGTACTGTTGAGTCCACTTCCCTTCTCAAAGGTGTCTAATTCCTACCTCTGGTATTTACCTAGTAATATTGCCATAAAACCATGGAAAGTGAGGGCTGCAGAACAGAAGCCAACTTACACGAGGAACAGGCCGGTTGTGTATTTTAGGACCCCACGGACATTACTGCCGCTCTGAGTTCGGTGACGTCAGAGCGGTCTGCCGATATTTGCGGGTTAAGAAAGATGGCGGCTGAGAAGAGCAGGTTGAAACAGCGGAGTCATAAAAGCAGCATATTTAAAGAAGGTAATTAATGCTCTGAGACTTGAAAGATTCTAGTAAGAAGAGTTTTTGTGTGGTTTTAACCGCAGTGTGTTTGTGCGCGTTTGATAGATAACAACGGTTATGAAATGACAATGCAGCGCTCCGCTTCGCCAAATATTCGCCTCAGCCGTTGTTTCGCATATTATTGCGAATTTGAGCTTCCCGCTGTGTTCGACCGATAAAATATCACTGAAAAGATTGTTTTGATTATGACACTGAGCGTGCGTTCTTTGAGCCGGGGACGACTCATTCTCGCTGTGCAGTGTGTTGTTACAATAAAGCCGGTGTGAAGCCACTCAGCTGTCCTCACCTGCAGCTGAATCTGTTTGTTTTTCCTGCTACTGCTTACCCCTTGAGCTGATGTTCCTTCTTGTAGAACATGTCATTATAACAGCCGCTGAACCGATCTGTCAATGTACAGTAAATAGAAGCCTGTATTCGTCTATTATCTAGCAACTAGCTAACTTAACTTGCTGTGTAATTTTAGCTAGGCTAATGTACGACGCACTGGATAACGAGGCGCTATAACAGCGGACACCGTTACAAATGTAATATAGCTTTATGCCTTAGGCCTTAGGGTACACACATTACAAATTAACTTCGAATTCCAACTAAAGTTAAAATTGCCAGTTGAATGGCTTTCCTCTCTTATTAAGAAATTCATGAAATTAACATTTGTAAATGAAGATCTGAATTGAAAAATTCAGCTTTTTAATTCTCTAGTATCGACGAAACTTGTATTATTTTTGCAAGAGCTCTGATTGTGCACCCTTGATCTCAAATGTAAGTCAACGATTTAATGGACAGAGGTCAGAAGGAATAAGCAGTGAGGTAAGTTTACCTTAATACTGGAATGCTCTACTATTTAGCTGTGGAGCTTCAAAGAATTACTTGCCAGTAGTTGTTACCTGTCACTGGAAAAAATAAAACGCATAAGCAATGCTATCGTGGTTTTCGTGAAAGACACCCAGTATCAGGTTAGAGTAGTTCATAATAATCTGCTTACAAGGTTCTCAAGGATACCAGGGCAGCTGTGTTGGTTTCCCTGAGCTGGCTGTTTAGGAAATCTTGGATTTTTAAAGTTTACTAACTCCTTAGTCTGTTTGGGGAGTGTTGGTGGACTGTAATATCAAAAAGCCTTCACTGTTCTTTACCCTGTTTTTAAGCACAGAGTTTCTTATGTCATTGAAGAAGAAGCTGGAAATGTTTGCTGTTAAAGATGTCATGGGATTTGTATGTATTTGTGCTGGTATGTTTATTATCTTGACAGATTCAAGTTCAGACTGAATATTGCAACAGCACTGATGCTTATAGACCTGTACTTATTAGCCTGATCCTAATGGGAATTCTTAGGGCGTGGTTATTGGTTTTGCAATTCTCTGATAAGCCCTGGGCTTCTTCATAGAAGCACTTTAAGACAGATTAGCAGAATTTTGACTGAATATAGTTTCTAATGTGTTTTAATAGCAAAGGACAGACACTGGAGAAATGTTTAAATTGGGCAACTTGCTGAAAGGGTGAATCTAAAGGGGGCGTGGCATGTAGACTGTTTATTTTCAGGGTTCCATAGCGTTATTTATTTTAGATTTAAATTTAATGCCCTGTCCTACCTATGACATGACAGCCTTACCTATCTGCTTTTGATGTGGAGGAGTAGCAGCTCTACTCTGAACCCCTCCCGAATGACTGAACCCATCCATCCACCTTTTCGAGGCAGAGCCCATCCACCTTTTACAAATCAGGCCTAGATTAATAGATTTACTGCATTTCCCAAAAACCATGAGCAGTCTGGTGGCAAAGTTGGCAGTCTACAGTAGTCCTTTTTAGCAAATGGCTGTGTTAGCCTTGCTCCATCTTAATAATTACACCAGCAGCAGAAAACAAAATACACTGTCCTGTCCAGCAGCTTCATGCTGAAACTTTACCGTGTCTTGCCAACATGGGTACAGACACAAACTGTGACTTCTCGTGACGAAAAGTCTGAACTCACTCACTGAAAATACTTGAAAACAAGCTAACTTCTCCACCTGCTCTGTGTCATCGCACACTGTCTCTTTGCGCTCTTTTTACTTTTCCTCTTCTCTCCCACCTTGTGCTACCTTCACCCATCATATGCAGGAAATTACATTTTTCACAAGCAGTTCACAATAACTGAAAGAACCTTTTTTTTTTTTTTAAACAATGTAAATATGTTTTTAGTCATTTTACATAAACTTTGACTTTTAACAAAATGCATTTACTCAATTTCCTTTTCTTTGTAATCTTACTTTACTTTCTTACTCCACTTTACTATCTATCTATAAATCTAAAATTAGTAAAACATAACTGAAGTTTTAGATTATAAATACAGTATGAGGGAGATGGATGATAGATATTAATAGATGGATCTCTTTGAAATCTTCATCCAGAAGAGTACAGTATGTTTATGCTTGGATACATTAATAGCTTTGCATTATTCACAGTTCAGATGATCTTCATTTGTCTAATGGTGTACCTCAGTGACCCCTCTGAGTTTATCAAATATCTGAAACAAAGAGTTTCTAGATGTCTTCCTCCCTTTCAGTTAACTTTATTCTGATTTGCTGGCCCTCGTAAGTAGAACGTTAAAGCACGGACTGTCTTTTTCATATAGCATAAGCAACATCATAGCATAAGCAACATCACTGCTTCTATGACAAATTGAATGGGGACCAGGTCACCCAAAGAGTTAAATCTGTCCTGGTTACATGTCTCTATTCAATCTAAGTGGCTCTGTAGGTCAGTGAAGCATCACTGCTGCCATACAAGGAGCTTTACTCATCCAAAGGTTAAAACTGACTTTTGTAAATAGTGGTTTTATTTACTATACACTTCAGGTCAGGCCTGCAGTTCCGTAATGGCAATAATTCCTCTTAGAGGACTATAATCAAGAGGAAAGCTGAGGCTTCTAGAATTAGACTGGGTTTTTTTCCCCCATCCAGCAGACTTTCACTTCGACTGCCAGTTTATTGATTCCTGCAAGGAGACTCAACCTTCAAGACTACAGCCATGCTATATAGAACATATTCACACTGTAAAGAGTGCTTAGTTTAATGCATTTATTTGAAAATGGCAATAATGGTATTGCATTTGTTTAGAACTGTCAGCATTTTCCCATAAATAAAAGGCAATTAATTATTTTATTCTCTAAATACTCTAATATTCTATATTCTCTAATATTCACGTAAAGATTATTTTGGTAGTCAGTTTGTGGCTAATCTGTCAGTTAATTTTTATTAGTCAACGATTATTTATTCACTCCTTTAATCTTTGCTTCCTGTAGGCATACCTCTTGTTCCAGGCTACAGTGCATATTTGCTTTACCTGTTCAAGTTGCCCAGCTATAAATGTCACCCTGCTGTCTCTTCTCCAGCCAATTAAAATAATGACCCATGAAACATATGAATTTGAAGTCAGTGTTTTCAACCAATAACTGTAGAAAACATGGACGACCTAACAGCTTGTCCCCTGGTGTCTGGCTCCAGTATAGGTCATAAACCCCGGCTCCTCCATGTTATCAGATTTTTCACAAATATGCTTTATGCCATTATTAGCAATTCTCATTGTTCAAGGGGTCTCCTTTCTCACAGGTTGGATTCTAGTTAATAACTTAATGCTGTTATTGGGGTCAACGTCATCATGACAGCTTTGACTGGCAACTGTTGTTACAGAGAAACTTGCCTATATCTAATCTGGAATGGCTGATAGAGCCAGGACGCGGAGAGGAGGGCCAGGATTTACTTTCCAAAACCACGACTGTTTCAAACTGACAGCATGAGGTGTTCTGCAGTAAACTGGATTAACCGACAGAAGGACCAGAGGCCTAACTGCACTTTTTCGGTAAGTTGAATGTGAGTTTGTAAGATAATCAGAAATTAACATCCTGAGATAGCTAGCTTAGTTGAGCAGTCATCTGTTGGGGAAAGCCGTGTTTGGTAGCTAATCCGTGCATGTGAATGAATATACCTTGACTAAACAAGTCACTCTGAGCTTGAATGTACATTAAAGTCAGTGCTGTACAGTCAGAGCTCTGCTGCTGTACTCAATGGAAAGATGTTCAGACCTGCAGCTGAAGATCAGGCACTAAAACTGTTTATAAGAGCAATGGAAAAATGCCACTCTAGCTGCTCAGTCACTAACTAACATGACAGTTACTGTACTTTTTATGAGTATTATTCTGTAAGAGCAACAAGTTAGACTCTCCTTCAGTTCTTTTGGAGAGCTGATTATAAAATATATGCAAATGGCAGCATTTTTGTGTCTCCCTTACATCTGTAATGACAGTAACACCAAATTAATAAAAGAAAATGCACTTTAAACCCTCATTGATGGATTTCATTCAGTTTTAACAGAAGAAGAATTACTGAAGATCGAAAATGTTCTCACAATACAGCCTGTAAAATCAGTCCCAGTTTCTGATTTCCGTTTGTGTCTTACACAGCTGATGTTCACAAACTAAAAGAAACAGGATTATAATAGGAAAGCAGGGGTATCTATACACAGCCTTGTACCTGGGGGCTTGCTTGTTGTGTTAGAGACTCCATGATAGTTCCTCCTCTTGCTCCCATTTCTTAGGTTTCTGTTGCCTGAGGTATTCACTGAGCACATTGGTGGTGGCCATCTTTCTGGTGTAGTTGTGGATATTCGTTGTCTCGTCCTGGACTGTGGTACTGACACTCACTAGTCCCCGGCCTCCTTCCTTCTTAGGCATACCTTCCTTCTATTTAGGCGTACAGTCTCAGGGTGCTAGATTTGGGGTGAAACCCTACATGCATGGTAAGGAGCTTCCATGTCTTGATGACAGTGGCTTCTATGTCTGCATTGCTATTGCTGCATTCCATAGTCTACCAGAGGCCTGGGAGCTTGAGGGTCCTGCGGAGTATCTTTGCCGTTTCTAGGACTTCGCTCTTCTGGACAGAGATATTGGATGCTGTTCCTGGGATCTGCTGGAGCCACTCGCCTAATTCCTGACAATTGCTGCATTCTGTAGTCAGTATCCATAATGATCTCACTGAGGGGGTTCAGGCCTATGCAGAACTGGAACATCTCCTTGGTAGATCCCGCACTTGATGGTGACTTGGGCTATGGGCTTGAAGTTGGCCTCTAGCATTGTTTACCACATCTGCATTGGGTTCCTGATGAAGGCTGTTAGGGACCCGTTGATCTTGTACAGTTCTAGGCATGCCAGGATCCATTTGTGGTGCATCGAGTCATAGGCCTTCTTATAATAAATCCAGGCAGTGCACAGGTTGGTGAACCTGGTCTTGGAGTCTAGCACAACTGTTCTGTCTGCCAGTAGCTTTGCCAATTCCTTTATGTGCCCCCTCTCATGTGTTGAGCCATATGCCTATTCATTTTAGCTACTATGATACCTGACTAGAGCAGGGCGATATGACCAAAAATATTTATCACGATATACATTTGAAAATTTGCGATAACGATATAACTGATGATATAATTGACACTAGACAAAATATTTTACAACTCCACAACTTTATTAGTGCAAAAAAAACCAAACAAACATCAATGTATTTTTACTTAAACAAGCAGCTGTTTTTTATTAAAAATTTAACAGTGCAAATGCAAATTCCTTGCTGACAGTTTAACCAAAAGGCATTTCCAGTGGAAATTGGCCGACATATCCTCAGCATAACCAAGGCATAATCGCCTTGTGCGTATGAAAACAAAGGCACTGCTCATGCGCGTTTTACCCATATACTCATCGCAATATTTCATTTTCTTACCGTTGCCCAACATTATACCAGTATTACCGTGAACTGTATAATATGGCCCAGCCCTATACCTGACAGGAGCTTCCATGGGGTACTGAGGTAGGGTATTGGCCCGTAGTTTGATGGAACTGGACCCTTCTAAGGATCCTTGGGGAACAGGACTGTCCGGCCTTCAGTTAACCATTGTAAGTGTCTTGACTAGCAGCTGCTTCATTTGCACTGTTAGATTCTCATAGAGTGCAGTCAGTTTCTTCAGCCAGTAAGAGTGAATCATGTTAGGGCCTGGTGCTGTCTAACTCTTTACATTGGAGACCCTTTCTTGGATGTCTGCCACTGTGATTGTTACTGAACCCTGTTCAGGCAGGGTTTTGTGGTCTGCTCTTATATCCACCAGCCACTGAGCATTGCCATTATGTGTTGCGTCCTTTTCCCATATGCTCTTCCAGTATTGCTCGGTCTCAAGCCTTGCTGCTGTTCTCATACTGTTCCCCTGACACTGACATTGGTTTATTCTCCTGCCTTCTATTTCTCTAACCCTAACCCTCTTGAAGCGGCTGGAAAAGGCTCAGTTTTTGCTTGGCAGTTTCTAAGGCCTCGGTTATGGGCAGCTTGCTATACTTCTTGGGCAGCTTCTTAATTTCCCCTTTCTGTAGCTCCGATAGTTGGCCAACCACCTTCCTCACGTCTTTGATCTGTCGCCTGGATTAACAAGGTCTGCGTCAGGTGTTGAGTAACCAGGACACACAGATGACAAGTGGAACAAGACAAAATAAGTGGGCAAGAGACAAAAATAGGGCGCTGTTGGAAGCTGCTACATAAGTAACCCCAGCGGAAATAGTTGCATGAATGGATGAGGGACCTATGGAATTTTCCATACCCAGCATCCAGATTGATGGCGAAACTAGTAGCTCAGTGTTCCAACATTTGGAAGAAGGAACTGCTCTCACGGCTAGAGATTAATGAGGTACCACCCAAATGCTATGTCATTTGGAAGTCAGCCACTTCCTCTATGTTGCTGCATGTTACATGCCGAGCAGCTGAGAAATAGAAGGCAGGAGAATAAACTAGCTGTTCCCAAAGGAACAATCCAAGGTGTGCTCTCAGTGGCAGGGGAACAATATGAGAACAGCACCACCAAGGCTGGAGACTGAGTAATACTGGAAGAGCATACGAGAGAAGGACGCAACACATAACGGCGATGCTCAGTGGCTTGTAAATCTAAAAGCAGACCACTGCACTAACCCTGAACAGGGTCCAGTAACCATCACAGTGGCAGACATTTAAGAAAAAGGTCTCCAGTATGAAGAGTTGGACTGCCACCAGGCCCCAGCATGGTTCACACCCACTGGCTGAAGAAGCCAGTAGGTTGTCAGTGAGCGCCTAACTACACAAATGAACCAAAGGATCAGTCCCATCCAACCACCGGCTAATAACTTGCGTCAGTACCACGTGGAGGCTTCTGGCAGGCACATGGGTCAATACATCAGCGGGGCACATAAAGGAATTGGTAGGAGTATCAGAGGAGCAAAACACCAGCTACTGGTTGACAGAGCAGTTGCCCAAGACTGCTAGACTAGGCTGACTAACCTGTGCACTGCCTGGATTGATTATAAGAAGGCCTATGACTTGATGGCTCACACTTTAATAAGACTTTAATAAGGGAAACCTGAAGAAAGTCTCACCAAAACTCCATCAACACATCCTTTTCAACACACGTGGAAACCGGCAACTCGACCACTGTTACACCTCTTTCCGGGATGCGTACAAAGCCCTCCCCCGCGCCCCATTCGGCCAATCAGATCACTGCTCCATCCTGCTCCTGCCCGCCTACAGGCAGAAGCTGAAACAGGAAGCTCCAACCCGGAGGGCGGTGCACTGTTGGACGGACCAATCGGAGTCTGCGCTGCGGGACTGTTTTGATCACGCAGACTGGGAAATGTTTCACGTGGCCGCCAGAGACATTGATGAATACACAGACTCAGTCTGTGGATTTATCAGGAAATGCGTGGAAGATGTCGTCCCATCCAGAACAGTCAAATCCTTCCCAAATCAAAAACCCTGGATTAACGGAGATGTTCGCGCGGCACTGGCGGCACGGAGCACCGCCTTTGCCTCCGCGAACACATCGGACTACAAACACGCACATTACCAACTCCGGAAGACGATCAAAGCAGCCAAACGTGAGTACAGGGACAGGGTGGAGCAACAGTTTGACAACCCTCGGAGTATGTGGCAGGGACTAAACACAATCACAGACTTTAGAGGGAAAACCAGCACACCGCAGACCACGGCCTCTCTGTGTGAGGATCTAAACATATTCTACGCTAGATTCGACACAGCGAACACCATGAGACCGGACAGTGTGCGCACCGCGGATGACGTCAGTGCGCACACTGTGTCTGAGGAGGATGTGCGGAAGTGCTTCAGGAAGGTGAACGCACGCAAAGCTACTGGTCCGGACGGGATTCCCGGCCGCGTCCTCAGGTCATGCGCGGCTCAGCTGGCTGGAGTGTTCACGCACATCTTCAACCTTTCCCTCTCTCTGTCTGTAGTCCCAGCCTGCTTCAAAATGGCCACCATCGTCCCTGTACCCAAATCCTCCACCATCTCCTCATTGAACGACTGGCGACCTGTAGCCCTGACCCCCATCGTAAGCAAATGCTTCGAGAAGCTGGTCAGGGACTTCATCTGCTCTGCACTACCCGACTCACTGGACCCTCTACAGTTTGCATACCGCCACAACAGGTCCACTGATGATGCCATAGCCCTGACACTACACACTGCCCTGTCACACCTGGAGAAGAGAGACACGTATGTGAGGATGCTGTTTGTAGATTACAGCTCAGCATTCAATACCATCGTTCCCTCGAAGCTGGACAGGAAACTGCAGGATCTAGGACTGAGCAGCTCCCTCTGCAGCTGGATCCTTAGCTTCCTGTCTGACAGACGCCAGGTGGTCAGACTGGGCAGCATCACCTCATCCCCCATCACACTGAACACTGGTGCTCCACAGGGGTGTGTACTGAGCCCTCTCCTGTACTCACTCTACACCTACGACTGCACAGCCACTAACAGCTCCAACATCATTGTGAAGTTTGCGGACGACACTACAGTGGTGGGTCTTATCACCAACGGTGATGAGACGGCTTACAGGGAGGAGGTCAGCGCCCTGACCCACTGGTGTCAAGACAACCATCTCACCCTCAACGTCGCAAAGACAAAGGAGTTGATAGTGGACTTCCGGAGGTGCAGAGAAGTACACACCCCCATCACCATCAACGGCGCTGCTGTGGAGAGAGTGAGCAGCTTCCGGTTCCTTGGCGTACACCTGGCTGAGGATCTTACGTGGTCAGTACACACAAACAAAACAGTGAAGAAGGTGCAGCAGCGCCTCTTCTTTCTCAGGAGACTGAAAAGATTCGGCATGAGCCCCCGCATCCTCAGGACCTTCTATCACTGTGCCATTGAGAGCATCCTCACTGGATGCATCACCACCTGGTATGGCAACAGCACCGCCTACAACTGCAAAGCTCTCCAGCGAGTAGTGCGGTGCTCTGAACGGATAATTGGAGGTGAGCTTCCCTCCCTCCAAGACATCTACAGGAAGCGGTGCCTGAGGAAAGCGGGGAGGATCATCAAGGACTCCAGTCACCCCAGCCATAAACTGTTCAGACTGCTTCCATCAGGAAGGAGGTTCTGCAGCATCCGGTCCCGTACCAGCAGACTGAGAGACAGCTTTTTCCATCAGGCCATCAGACTGCTGAACACGTCATAGACACCTCAGCTTCACTACTGGAACTTCAACATTATGCACTCCACACTGTATATAAATGCCACTTGTTTTGCACATATTCAACTCTGTATATTTTATATATTTTATTATTATTATTATTATTATTATTATTATTATTATTATTATTTTATTTTATTTTTTTACTATTTAATTTGTAAAAATGTGTACACACACACACACACACACACACACACACACACACACACACACACGTAGGAAAATATTTAGTATACACATCCAGAAATGCATACACTATTATATATTGTACATATATTTATTAGTTTCAGGTTGGCCATTCTTGTATTTTGCTCGTTTGTGTTGTTGTGTTTGCACATCTCTGTTGCTTGTGGGGCTCGCACACAAGAATTTCACTCGCATGTGCTGTGCCAGTGTGCCTGCACATGTGATGTGACAATAAAAAGTGATTTGATTTGATTTGACTTGGATCCTGGAATTCCTAGAATTGTACAAGATCAACAGGACCCTAACAGCCTTCATCAGGAACTCACTGGTGATGTGGCAAACAACACTAGAGGCCAACTTCAAATCTATAGCGCAAGTCACCATCAAGTGCGGGATCTACCCACTGCTGTTCTGCATAGGCCTGAACCCCCTCAGTGAGATCATTACGGATACTGACTACAGAATGCAGCAATTGTCAGGAATTAGGTGAGTGGCTCCAGCAGATCCCTGGAACAACATCTAATATCTCTGTCCAGAAGAGAGCAGTCCTAGGAACAGCAAAGATACTCTGCAGGACCCCCAAGCTCATAAGCCTCTGGTAGATGACCTGAGCTTGAAGGATAAAGACCGGCCACAGGTTTGAAAGGGGGAGAGAGAGAGAGAGTGAGTTTTTTTTTTTTTTTTTTTTTCCTCAACTGAGTTTGTTTCAAGTGTTCTTGTTTAAAAGGGCAAAATTAGGTTCTTAATTAGGTGTTGTTCACAAAGTTAAATGTTCAATACTCTGTACATGTTATATCGCTAGAGAGAAATGATGTGAAGCATTAACCTCCTAAGACCCGAACTCTTCCACGGCAGGCATTTTTAATTTCTCTTTGATATTTGGGCTGATTGGGTTCTCATGAATGTAAAAACAAAGAATTACCAGATTTTATTTTTTTTAACCAGATTTTTGTTCCTAAGAAAAATGAGAGCCACATATGAGGATATTCGTTTAAAATGTTGATAGAACAGTAGCAGTATAATGTCCTCGTAAGTGGATATCAGGCCCTTGTAGAGCAAAATTAAATATTTTGGTCTAAATAACCCAAAATGTGATGTCCACATATGTGGACGCCAGGTCCTAGGAGGTTAATATGTTGTCCAGTACTCGGGCAGCAGCTCAAACAATGCTAATGATGTGTGTTTGTCTCTTGTTTTCCTGCAGGTGACCACCATTGAATTCTGACCACTTTATTTCAGATTTGAGAGATACACTTCACATTTTACAGTTTGTAATGATTCTTTTCTCCTTTTGATTACAGGAGCCGCCCTCAGCCCCACCAAGAAAACAACAACAGAAAAATCATGTTATGTGTTCACTCTTGATGAACACACTGTTCATGACATGTTGGGTTTGTCCATCTTATTGGCCGAGCGGATAGTGGAGGTCTGAAGACTTCCCTCTGAGGGAGCTGCTGGTGAAGATTATGAGTCCTGTTTGATCCCTGTGATGAGCGTCAGTCCTCCTGATGTCACAAAAATAATGTCTTTCTCAGTGGGTCAACAGAACATCTGGCACAGGACAGGTGTAATTTATAAAATAAAAATAAAAAAATAAGCATGAAGCTTCTCCTAACCTTTGGACTCAGAGAACCGCCTTGGCCCTGCCTCCAGGGTGAATCTGTTGATTATGTGGACTCTGGATCATGTTATGAAATTAGAAGAAGTAATCACACTTCTGTGAAACCTGCTGCTGTGTTTTTCAATCTAACATTTTATTCAAACAAAGTGCTTTGAGAGTGTATAATGTATCTAAAACTGTTTAAATCTTCAGTTTTATAACACCTAAGTCTTATGTTAAAATCTGAAAGGATAGCATTAACAGTAAAAAAACAAAAAAAAAAACAAACTTTAAACCACATTTTTTAGAGTCTCAGCAGCTGAATAACAGTTATTAAGATTATTTTAAAATGAACCTAGAATTGAATTTACACAAGGTCCTGAATAATCAGGTCCCATCTTAATGGCCTTATAGCACCATATCACCCCATTAGAGCACTTTGCTCTCAGACTGCTTACTTGTGGTTCCTTCAGTATTTAAAAGTAGAATGGGAGGCAGAGCCTTCAGTTTTCAGGCCCCTCTTCTGTGGATTCAGGAGACAGACACTATTTCTACTTTTAAGATTAGACTCAAAATATATATTTTTTCCTTTTTTTAATAAACATATTGTTAGGGCTGGATCAGGTGATCCTAAATATTTCCTTAGTTACATTGCAAGGTCCAGGCTGCTGGGAGGTTCCCATGAGCAAATGCAGTCAAAATTGTAGAAGAAACTGAGTGTTTCTTCTTCAGTTGCCCCTTTCACTTTGTTTATACACCTCTGCATTTCGTTATTATTTATTATAAATCTCTGGCTCTCTTCAATAGCTTGTCCTTTCCCTGTCTTCTTCCCCTTACCCTAACTGGTCAGGGGGCCAGATGGCTGCCCCCTGTGAGCCTGGTTCTGCTGGAGGTGTCTTCCTGTTAAAAGGGAGTTTTTTTTTCCCTTCCTACTGTTGTCAAAGCACTTGCTCATAAGGGGTTGATGAGCAAGCTTTTTGGGGTTTTCTCTGTTGTATTATTATAGGGTTGTGGGATCTTTACCTTACAATAAGGCAACTGCTTCTTTGATTTGGAACTATATGAATAAAACTGAATTGAAATTGGAAAAGTGTCTGTGTTTTGGAGGTATTGGCCATTTCTCATATTTATTAGAGATTATATTGTTGTCACCGACCCCCCCCCCCCCTTTTTTTTTTTTGTTTCTTTCTTTGTTTCTTTCTTTCTCGTGAGAAGTCATGTATTTGATCAATTTGTAATTGCATTGACAATTTGTAATGACAATAAGAATATTGTATGTAAAATTTGTCTTGGAATGCTTCCAATTGTAAAAATTTACCATTGTCATGGTGATTAATAAAAATACCATTATCATGAAACTGTTTCTATATCCAGTGTTTTTTCTATTTCTGATAATGGTTCTCTTGTTCCATTGAGTAGAACCATGTAAAGTTATGGGTAAATATCATCTTCCACTAATAAAGTATTTGTTTGTGGATTTTGGCTAGGTTTACAGACAACTTTGTATTATCAAAGTCGCATATTATTGGAAAATCCAGACCTCCCATTTAATAAAAATTTCACAGTAATTTAACTTCCTCAAATGTACCTATTCAGAGTTGACGTCACAGCTCCAGGGCACTGATCTTTTAAGTACTTGTGCGTTGCAGTCGCAGGACGACTGTGATATTCTCACACACTTTTCAAAGTCTCCCTTTCATCTTTCTTCCATCTTCTCCACCCTCCTGTTATGCTGTGTTTTAATGGTCACACTACATTTTTCTTTGTTAGTACTGAGTGTAGTCTTGGAAGGCAGTCAAGGCGATACTCTCCAATGTATTTCTGTAGTATATTGTAGTTCTTAAACCATATAAGTGTTTCTGTAATATGACACATCAATAAAATTAGATGTTGAGCAATTTTCCTAGTCATTGTTATCGATGACAATGTGTAGCTGTGTCAGATCAACAGTTAGCTGTAAAAAGGATGTTACTGCAGCTGTGGCTACAACCGTAGCTTGCCTCCACCAGTGTGTGAATGTGAGAGTGAATGAATAGTGGCATTGTAAAGCGCTTTGGGTGCCTTGAAAAGCGCTATATAAATCCAATCCATTATTATTATTACTATTACTGATTAAGATTGTGTGATTTGCGTCATAATCTTTGTACTGTTACCTTGTGACAATTGCTTGTAAAGTTGGTGTGAACCATTAAGGTAGCCCTGTAATGACAGGGCTACCTTAATGTAACTGTACAGTTACTGTACTCTAACTGTAGTTTTGCAGGCCATTTCACTAATACTGGTAACACACAGATCGGGGAGTTTCTGACTTCCAGCATAATAGAAAATTAAGTAGACTATAATGAGCTTATTATATTAAGTTATAACATGTGCATCTTTATTACTCTTACTCTTCATGCTTATGGTTCTATTAAATAAAAACTGAATTAACCTCCTAAGACCCGAACTCTTCCACAGCATGCATTTTTTTTATTTGGGCATATTGGGGCCTGATGAATGTAAAAACAAAGAATTACCAGATTTTTTTTTTTTTTTTTTACCTTATTTTTGTTTTTAAGAAAAATAAGAGCCACAAATGAGGGTATTCGTCTAAAATCTTGATAGAACAGTAGCAGTATAATGTCCTCGTAAGTGGATATCAGACCCTTGTAGAGCAAAATTTAGTATTGAAGTCTAAATAACTCAAAATGTGATGTCCACATATGTGGATGCCAGGTCCTAGGAGGTTAAAGGAGGTATTAATTGGCTCACCTCTGTTCTTTGTGCCCTCAGTACACACTCTGGACTCTTTATTTGCCTACTGGTGAAATAAATCTGTAAGGATGTAGTGGCATTTGAGTCTGTCTGAAAACCTATTGTCTCTCCTGTGTATTTTTTCAGTCATTATTATATATGTTTAGCACCCACTAACATCTATTTAATCTATTCCTAATCTATATATTCCTTTCTATTTCTTATTTATTTGCTTTATAAATACATTTGGCTCGACTTTGCATTGAGAGATGAGTTTCATTATCACCCCAACCGGTCGCAGCAGATGGCCGCCCCTCCCTGAGCCTGGTTCTGCCGGAGGTTTCTTCCTGTTAAAAGGAAGTTTTTTCCTTCCCACTGTCGCCAAAGTTCTTGCTCATAGGGGGTCATATGATTGTTGGGTTTTTCTCTGTATCTATTACTGTAGGATCTACTGTACAATATAAAGCGCCTTGAGGCGACTCTTGTTGTGATTTGGCGCTATATAAATGAAATTGAATTGAATTGAATTATCCAAGTCAAAAATAATAGAAATGGTCTCCCATATAATAACAGGATCAATGTAGCTGCCACCCACCCCTCCAAACTCCACACTGATTTTTAAAGAATCTGGAAGTGAGTGTAATTTATCTAAGCACTCACAACCAACTGTTTCACAAGTGGTTGTTATATGTAGAGTTGCCAAAATTAAATTGCTAGAAAGTCATGTTATATTTAACAGCAATGTTCATGAATGTTGAGACAACTGAAAACGATATTTTTTTGCTACAAATGATAATTGATAATAAGAACACAGGCTGTAAATCCCTTTAATTGGCTAGTTATTGCTTTGTACCAGTGAACAGTCATGACCAATCATTTCTGCATTCTGAGCCTTCAGACACATTTTAAGCTTACTTTCCCCCTCTCAGGTGGCCACAGTTTTAAATCATGCGCATCCCAGATGAGGTGTGAAGAGGAGGACTATGACCTGCTGGAGGAGGAAGAGGAGGAGAAAGTGGGCAGGCCCCAGCCTGTGCAGATTGTAGTGGCAAATGAGGAGGAGCATTCATTCTTCCTGCAGGAGCAGGTGCTGGAGCAACTGCTGCTGCAGAAGAAGGTCCAGGACCTCCATGTGGTCGTCGTCTCTGTGGCTGGAGCTTTTCGCAAGGGCAAATCCTTCCTGCTCGACTTTATGCTTCGTTACATGTACAAACAGGTAACCTGTCAAGTTCTGTGAAATTCAAATTGTTAGTTTCATCATAATCCTGCTGACAAACATCACCAAATATATCCATTGACCTCAACTCTCGTCTTGGTGGAGCAGTCAAAAGAACCACTGAATGGCCCCACTCTGGCAAAATACAAATGCAAACTATACACCACGATAATGAGCTTATGGAATCTGGTTTTCCTGAATTAATCATTAATTTCAGAATTGGCTTGTTTCAAAATGTTGAAAGTTGTAACGCTGTGAATAATGCTGTACACATATTTGATTTATCTGAGTGTGGCTACTATTAACTGCGGTAGCAGTTTCTGTGTCCATTAACAGTTAATGTTCATAACCATCACTGGGTGCTATGTCAAGCAGATGAGTGCTGCTCTTTGAAGCAGTTTCTGTCAACATACTGTTTGAAGTCTAATCCACACTGACGATGAAGATTGGGAAATTTGGTTTACTAGGAGCAACTGGAACAGTCAGTATTTATGATTTTATGTTAAGCTTATACTGCAGTGTTCATATCACTGCAGATGCAGCCCAATCCATCAGACTGCTCCTCTTTCCCCTTGCTGGTGAAGAAGACCCCGAGATACTTAAACTCCTGCACTTGGGGCATCAGCTTGTCTCTCACTCGAAGTGGCCCTTTTCTTATTGAGGACCATAACCTGTAACTTGGAGGTGCCAATACTCATTCCTGCCACTTCACTCAGCTACAAACTTCTCCAGTATGAGCTGGAGGTCACCTGCTCAGAAGAGATTATAAGGCCACCAAGGTGAAAGCTTTCTGCCGCTTGGCTACCCCTAGAAATTCTGTTCATAAAACATTATAAAGAGAGCCGGAGGACAGAGCAGCCTTGGCGGGGTCCCATCAAAAATAAGTCCAACTCATTGCTGGCAATACAAAACAAACACTTGTAACAGTTATACACAGACAGACAGACTAGCTTGTAACAATTGACTGGACACCCCCCCCCCCCCCCCCCCCCCATAAACACAAGGCTTTCCACATGTTTGCGTGTGAGTTTGGAATGCAGTTTGTTAGCTATACTCTTGTGATCTTCCAGTCATCTGATTCGTGGCTCGGCGGTGTGGAGGAACCTCTGACCGGCTTCACTTGGCGGGGTGGTTGTGAACGGGAGACCACGGGCATCCAGGCGTGGAGCGATGTGTTTGTAGTGGAGAAACCAGATCACAGCAAGGTCTGTGTCACAGCATCTTCTAGGCTGTTCCTTTTAAAATGTGGTGTGGGTATGTGTGTATATGTGTATAGCGTGAAAAAATGTTTCACCCCGTACTGATTTATTTATTTTTTGTTAACTTAAATTTGTCAGATCATCAAACAAATTTAAATATTTGACAAAGTTGACACATGTAAAAACAGAAATGGGTTTTTTAAGTGAAGGCGTTTATTATTCAGGTGAAAATACAGACCTATATAGCCCTGTCTGTAAAAGTAATTCCTCCTATGCCATCTTTGTAAAGCTGAGTTTAATTTCTCTAGCCACACCCAGGCCTGATTACTGCCACACTTGTGACAAATGGTGAAAAATGGAACATTGGTAAACTTTCCCAGGAGTGGCTGGACAAGAACTGAACAAAATTGCTCTAAGAGCTCAGTGACGACTCACAAAAGACTCCAGCACAACATCCAAAGTAGGTCTGACTTGCCTCAGTTACTGTCAGTGATACCGACTATGGAATGGAGCAATTGTCAACCACCTAATCTACCTACCACACAACTTGGATCTACCTGAATGACATTCTGATGTCTGTAGTGTAGCATAGGCGGATGGTAACAAAGAGAGGGAAGGTATTCCAAACTGATGGGATTGCATTACCAGAAGGCAGCATTGCAGACATCGAGGGCAGCTACAGGCACCTGGGAATCTCATAGGCAAATGGGAAATGGGAACCACGAAGAGGCCGCTAGGAAAGCTGCAACCACCAAGTACCAGCAGAGTGTAAAGCAAGTTCTGAGGAGTAAGCTTCATATGAAGATCAAGATCCCGGCAATCTACACTTACGCCCTGCCAGTGATTAGTAGCATCAGAAACCGAAGACGGAAGAGGAGTAAGGAGAAGAAGTAAGGATGATGGAACGGCAGGCCACTACTTGGCCACTGTCAGAAGAAGTGTCTGACATCCTGTCAGTGGGTGGACAAAACTGGACTGAAAGACAGCACAGAGACGCTAATCATGGCAGCACAGTAACAAGCCATAAGTACACGATCCATAGAGGCTAGGGTCTAACACACTAGGCAAGACCCCAGGTGCAGAATGTGTGAAGATGCCCCTGAGACAATCCAGCACATAACAGCAGGGTTCAAGATGCTAGCAGACAGGGCATGCATGTAATGCTACAACCCAGCAGGCATATTATACAGGAACACCTGGGCTGAGAATGACCTGGAAGTCTCAAGGTCAAAATGAGACATGCCCACTAGGGTCGTCGAGACCTAAGATCATGTGGGACTGCCAGATACAGACAGCCAAACTGGTGATGGCTAACCAACCGTACATAATAGTCGTGGACAAGCAGAGGAAGACAGCTGTAGTGATTGATGTAGGTAGGGCTGCTCGATTATGGCAAAAATGATAATCACGATTATTTTCACTGAAATTGAGATCACGATTATTTGACAATATTTATTTCGTCCGCCAGAGCTTATATTATTTTTTTACATGCTGTAGTGCCATTTGTGGGAGCATTTCAAGTTGCTATACATCAATACAACTGTTATAGCCCATATTTTAAAAATGTGTATGCATTAAGTCCATAGTAACTACATTAATTGCAAAAAAGTGCAATAAACTACAAAAAAATTGAAAATCGTTTTTGTTTTTACATATATTTCTACTTGGAGAAATTTAAGAGGTTTATCCCTCAAAACTTTAAATACAAAAAAGTTGCAAAAAATAGTTTACAACAACAGGAAATTTATTTTGAGTGTCTTCATAGTTTTATTTTTGGAGATACAGCAATTTTTATATACTGCAGGAAAAACAAAAAAAACAATCCTATGATGCAAATTTGCAAAGAATGTGCATGTGCATCAAAATAAACTATTTCCAGCAGTGCAATTCGAGTTCTAAGGCCTACAAGTAAAAAACTACATTTTCCGCAAAAACGACGTCACTTGCGATAGTTCGCGTTGACGTCTTGTTCAATGTGGGAAGTTCATGATCGGATCGGCAAAGCGTGTTTCTGGAATATTATGTTTTTGTTCCTGCAAGCTCTTTTTATGCAATTTTTGCAAAGCTATATGTGGAAGGAAACCGTGACCGAGGACAAGCTGATGGCATAAGAAGTACGTACAACTCCTCTGGTTTCATATGGAAAAAAATTTATTGTGCTAGCTTAGCGTTCAGGTTCTACAGGGATTTAAAAATAGTTATACAAAACGAGCATGCTGCTCTGACCGGCTTTAAAGGTTTAACAATAACAATGTATTGAATAATGACTTTAAAAAATAATATAAAATAGTGTGCAAATACTGATAACAGCGCAAATGTTTGCAATATAAGAAATAAATGAAAAATGTGAACTTTGCAGTGTTGCTCTGTGGTGCAGCTACGACACCATAGCAAAGTTTACACACTGTGTCTACTTGATCCACGTCTGACTCCGCGAAGCCATAATGTTTCCACACCACTTAAGTTTTTTTTTTTTTACCTCTCTTTTCAACCAACGGCAGTCCACTCCTCTCCAAATAACTTCTGCTTAGCTTTCCGAGCTTCCCTCGGGTCCTCTTAATTGTTGTGACGCGTGTTCGAAATGCAGAGCAGTGCGCTTGATTTGCCACATGGAGCAGCGCGAGAGTAAAGCATGAGGGAGGGGCTAATAATCGGCTCAGTCATTTTTAATGATCGTTGAAAGCCCAGATCGTAATCGTGATTAAAATTCGATTAATTGAGCAGCCCTAGATGTAGGTATACCAAGTGATATCAGGGGGCTGAGAGAAGAACTCAAGAAGATGTCGAAGATGAAGGCAACAGTGGTCCTAGTGGTAATCGGAGTACTCTCGTTACCCCCCCAGCTGGGCAAGTGACTCCAACAGATCACAGGAACAACATCCTTAAGCGCACAGGCCTCTGGTAGAGGACCCAAGCTTGAAGGATAAATAACGCCCTCGGGGGAGAGGGAAATTTAAAAAATATATATATTTATTTGTATGTATGTGGTGTGATGTTTTTATTTTTACATCATTTTTCCACAGGTTGCAGTTCTACTAATAGACACGCAGGGAGCGTTTGACAGCCAGTCTACCGTTAAAGACTGTGCCACACTATTTGCCTTGAGCACCATGACCAGCTCTGTGCAGGTCAGTCATCTTTTTTATTTCTAGTATATTCTAGTTGTCACATAAGAAACTCTTTAATTCATTGTGATAGTATAACAATAGAATATACATTTTTATCTAGAAATTATGGCATCAACATTATGTGTGTTTCAGGTGTACAACCTTTCCCAGAATGTTCAGGAAGATGACCTTCAGCATCTCCAGGTCAGTATCAGCCTGCAAGACAGCTTTACTATTTCTAGACTGAATCCTATAGCATAAACCCAATTCTCCAAAAAGTTGATTCTGTTCATCTGGACATAGCGTTTTGTGAGAGAAACGTTTCGTCACTCATCCAAGTGACTTCTTCAGTCTCAACTGACTGCAGGTTTCCCCAACCTTATAAACAGTACATTTGCATAATGACTGAAACCAGCCCACTGAAGGAACAATGGGCTGAGAGGTCAGTCAGCTGAGACTGTGTGTTAAATGATGTGTCATTTAACACACAGCTCTGTTGTGTGCTAATGTGTTAAACGATGTAAATGCGAGCGTGGGTTGTACTAGACCATATTTATTTAGGCTTTCATTAAAAACGTTTTACGTTGAAAGTGAAATAATATCAAATGTTGTTGTCATTTTAATTGCGTTAATATTTAAACATATATAAGCTTTTTCACAAGCCAATAAAAAAGTATGGTTCAGTAAACCTGAGGGTCGTTAGATTGGACACTGAACTGTTATTAATATAATTTAACATCTACACATCAGCAGCACAAAAACCTTGCATCAACCCACATAGCAAAATTTGTATGGCCCGGATCTGGCCCACACAATGTGCTTACACATGGCCCACATACCGCAAAGAATGACGGCCCTTTGGTGGCCCAGACCTGGTTTGCCAGAGGTGAACCACACATGGGCCAGCACAAGGCCAGTTAGAGACACACTGGAGGTCCTGTGCTGGCCCATGTGTTACCTCTGGCAAACCTGATCTGGGGCACCATTCTTTGTGGTATGTGGGCTGTGTGTAAGTTGTGTGCAGCCACGGGCCAGTTGCAGACACACTACTAGCCCAGTGCTGGCCCAGAACAGTTTCAGCTCTTGCCCCAGATGTCAGTAGGTGATCTGCTCTACCTCATGAGCTACAGCCACCCAGTGGGAAACATGAGTAAAGGGCAGGGGGGGCAGGGATAGCTCAGTAGGTAGAGTGGTGGCACCATGATCGGAAGGTCGGGGGTTCGATTCCACTGAACAGCTACCCTGAGGTACCCCTGAGCAAGGTACCGTCCCTACACACTGCTCCCCGGGCGCCCAATGGCTGCCCACTGCTTCACTGAGTGAATGGGTTAAATACAGAGAGGAATTTCCCCACGGGGATCAATAAAGTACACTTTCTTCTTTCTTCTTTCTTCTTTAAACCTCATTAGGTTTTGGATAAAGTGTATACTCACAAACCTGTCAAATCTGCATTTGAAACGTTTGCTACCATATAGTGCTGGGCCATATCATATTGTTCACGGTAATACCGGTATAACGTTGGGCAATGATAAGAAAATGAAATATCGCGATAGAATATGGGTAAAACGCGCATGCGCAGTGCCTTTGTTTTCATATGCACATGGCGGAAAAAGCATGGTGGCGACGGAGTATGAGAAGGGCGAAAGTGGATCGTTGAATGAAACAGATGAACCAGAATTGGTTTGTAAAAATGCTGCAACTTCAGTGGTGTGTAACTGGTTTAGCTTTCATCCGTCACATACACAACAAAGCACTATTTTTGGTAGAGCATGCTAGCGGGCCGTCGTTATTACCGTTTTGGTTTTTTTTGGAAAATATGGCACACTTAAAATCAATCCTTTGATTTTTCTGAAAATCGACAGTGCCCTTATAATCCCGTGTGCCTTATGTATGAATTCTGGTTGTGTTTACTGACCTCGAAATGATTTTATGCACACGGTGCTCGAAAATCTGTCAAATGTTTTAGTACGACTTTGCTAAGCTACGAACCCGCACCGCTTGATGGATTGTCGGAGCATTACGGCTATCATAGGCAGGCGCCTCGCGGAGTGATACGTTCTGCGCTGTGTGTATAACGTCTTTTTATGTTTTGTGGATATTATACATGGTTATGCTGAGGATATGTCGGCCAATTTCCACTTGAAATGCCTTTTGGTTAAATTGTCAGCAAGGAATTTGCATTTGCTCTGTAAAATTTTTATATAACTTTAATGCATATAAAAAACAGCTGCTTGTTTAAGTGAAAATACATTGATGTTTGTTTGTTTTTTTGCACTAATAAAGTTGTGGAGTTGTAAAGTGTTTTGTCTAGTGTCAATTATATTGTCAGTTATATCGTTATCGCAAATTTTCAAATGTATATCATGATAATATTTTTGGTCATATCGCCCTGCTCTATTACCATAGCAGTATAGTATTGCAACATGGCATTTGGGTCTTCTTACTAAAATGGGAAAATAGGAACATAAATAGTGCCACCATTGCCAGACCTGGCCCACATCTAGTTGACATACACCCACCCATGACACCAGTCAGTCAGAAGTGCCAGCTTGATGCCGGATCTGGACCAGATCTGGGCCAGACCTGTCTGTTATGTGGGAAAGCACAGGGTAGACTTCAGAATGCTCAGTTTTCTTCATAGCAGCCACCACATTCCTTTAAAGTCTTTTAAAGGCTTGAAGACACAAACTCACTCATTCCCTGCACACTTAAACTTGCAGACACACATGCACAAAAACTCATAATATGCACACACACCCTTTCAGAGCTCTTTTTTTTCAAAGCTGCCTTTCAGAACTCTGATTAAAAGATGGAATAATCAAGAGATTACTCGATTACTAAGATAATCAATAGCTGCAGCCCTACATCATATCCACGCATGAAATGGACAAGCAGTTTATGAAAGCTGCAGTCTCTCCAAACAAGATAAGGTCAAATTTTTCTGTGACAAGAATCAAAGAAAAAAACAAACACCAAATGAAAAAATAATTGTTTAGCACTCTTTTTAAAAATCACTACAACAGCATAGGAAATGGCTCAGAAAGGTTAGTTTTTTATGTGCTTCTTTTCTCTGACCCTCTGCCTCCCACTGAAGTATCCCTCTGAAGTTTAAGAGAAAATGACAATTTTTCCATCGTATAGATCTCTTGTACAGAATGTATCCAATCTTCCATCGTTGGTGGTTCAAGCTTAAGCCATTCCCTTGTAAGAGGCTTTTTACTTGCGGCCAGTAGGATATACAAGAGTCTATTATCATTGGAATTCAATTTATCCACTGGTACATTACACAAAAATATGGTCTCAAAGGTTAAAGGAAAAACAAATGAAAACACATTTTGTAGATGTTCATGGATTAGAGACCAATACTGGCGAATAACTGTGCAATCCCAAAAAGATTTGGAAATGGTTAGCTCCATCTCCCCCACATCTCTAACATGTGTCACCAGTTCCCCAATATCTTTGTTAAGCAGGGGTGATGAAAAATCTCATAATTCTTTTCCAGCAAAATTCACGCCAAACATTAGACCCAGTGGTAGCCCACTATATCTTGCATGTGTGGTCCCAACACTCCTCTGTAATTGACAAATTACCTTCTTTTTCCCACATTGCTTTAATATACACAGTGCTGTCGTTTTTACACCGCAGGATGCTGTTATATAATTTGGAAATGATTTTGCTTTGCGCTCCAGATTTGGTTAATAATAAAAATGTTTCTACAAATTGTAATTCGTTTAGGTTCACTTTTAATTTTTGATTAAAATAATTTCTGACCTGTAGATATCTAAAGAAGTTGTCTGAACCTAAATCATGTTTACGTCTTAAAAAGCTAAAAAAAAAAAAAGAAGCTCAAAGCTTTGGAATGCCCCCTTGTGGACAAATGAATTAGTTATACCTTTTGAAACCCAGTTCTTGAATCTATTATCGTAATGATTTGGGGTAAAATCTGAATCATATGCACACCATCTTAAAACCTTGGAGCCCTTTTCCAAACCGCGAATTCTTATTACTTCTTTCCAAGCAGATATCATTATTTGTAGTATAGGTTCGTCTGCCACGTTTATGTCCGATATTAAAGCTGTAACTGGTATTCCTTTAACTATTGTTCCTTCAACATCTTTCCATCCGGCGTGTAATCTGGACAACAGAGACATATCCATGGTCTTAACTGAGCTGCACAATAATATTCTCGTAGACAAGGAAGCCCACGACCTCCCTTTTCTTTCTTTAGTTTGAGTGTTTTATATTTAACTTTAGCTTTTTTCCCGTTCCAGATTTTGACAATCCAGTATTTTGACAATATTCTATCCCATGCCACAAACTGTTTTTGTGGTATGGCAATCGGTAAAGACTGAAACAAATACAGCAGTCGGGGAAGAATATTTAATCTGATTGATTCGATCCTGGAGTGTAGGTCCAGAAACGGAATGGTATTCCATCTTTGTATATCTGATTTTATAGATTCATTTATCTGGGCATAGTTGGCACTGAACATTTTGGTGAAGTCACGGTGTATTACCAACCCTAGATACCTAATGCTATCTGCATCCCATTTCCATTTATAGCAATTCTTAATTTTGACTGGTGGTTCATAGTTTACAGTTAATACCTGCATTTTATTTACATTAACCTTATATCCCGAAAAAGAGCCATACTCTGATAGCATGTCCATGATTTGGGGGAGTGCCTGTAAGGGAAAGGATATTGTTAAAAGTAAGTCGTCAGCAAGTAGTGCTAATTTCTGTTCCCCTCCTGCCGTTCTTACTCCAGTTATATCCTGTCTCTGCCTGATCCATTGACTTAATGGTTCTATAAACAAAGCAAAAAGCAGTTGTGAAATGGTTCTTTATTCTATGTATAGTCCTCTCTGCTTGTTGCTTCCTAAGTTTAAGAAACAGGAGTCTTAATGATTTCCTCCCTACCTCGCATTGCTGTTGTTTAATAAAAAGACCTTTTTTCTGTATGTCCATTGTGTTTAGATTATCTTTCTTTTTTTTTATTATATCAGATTTAATATCATCATTCAGCGTCACAGAGTGTAGATGTTGTAGCTCTAACAATTTGTCTTCTAATTGACAACGGTTTTCCCACCTTGATTTTATAATGTAAGAGGATATACTAATTATTTTTCCTCTAATCACTGCCTTCAATGCATCCCATAATATTCCCGGAGATACCTCCTCATTTTCATTATACTCTAAGTAAGTTTCTATTTCTTTTTTCAAACTCTCTTTAATATTTGGATAATTTAAAATGTTTGAATTCAACCTCCATAAGGTTAATCTATTTTTGCTATTCAGGCAGATATCAAGATAAACCGGCTTATGATCTGAGATGGTACAAGCGGCTATTTCACAGCTTTTAATTCTAAATACATAGTTCTTAAACACGAGAATATAATCTAGCCTAGAATATACGTTGTGCGGAATTGAGAAATGGGTGTACTTTCTATCATTTGGATGAAAATCTCTCCACACATCTAGTAGTCCAAAATCGTCCATAAAATGCACCATTCTTCTTCCAGTATTCCTCTGATCACCTTTTCCGTTTGAAGAATCTAGTTTGACATTTAATGTGACATTAAAGCAAATGAAAATTCCCTGACTCCTTGTTGTTGCCAATTTCAAAATCTGCCTATATAAGGACTAGTCACTGCCTGGGGGAATATACACATTTAAGAGAGTAATCATGGTACCCTCAGTCTTACCTGTTACCAATATATATCTACCTTATATGTTCATAATTCAAAGCTGAGGATAACAGAATCGCCACCCCCCTTCGCCTCCCATAACTATGAGAAGAATAGAAGGCATGTTTGAAACCTTGTTTGTTAAGTTTTGCCTGGTCTTTGTCAGCTAGATGTGTTTCCTGCATCAGAACAATTTGGGCTTTGTCCCTTTTAAACTTAGATAGGGCTTTCCACCTTTTCACTGGACTATGTAAGCCATTAATATTAATTGACAAAATTTTTATTAACCTGCTACTCGTCTAAATTGTAATTTTCTGTGATTATTATCTGCACACCCTTGTAAAAACTAAACATAAAACATATGAAAAAAAGTTTCATCAGAAAGGAACAGAAATCAAAATAAAATCTTAACTTCCAAGGTAGAGGTCCCTGAAATGGACCCTGCTTCACCTCGAGAGGCAACTTCCTCATCAGTCTATGAAGGAGGCTCTCGATGGCTTAGGCCTCACCATAAAGAGCATTCATGAGAGAACCTATTTATTTATGTATTGTACACCATATAGTAAACTTAATTGTAAAGGGAAACAAAGTAAGTAGACCTCAATTTTCCGAGGAAGAAGGTACCGTCCTCCTGAAGGCTCAGAGTTTTTCTTTGTAACCGGGATCGCGTTTCTTGTTTGCCGCTGCGCTCACTGGTTCTCTGCTGACCTTACTCCATGTTAGCTGCTTCAGTTCTTCCAGAACTATTTCAGGTGTTATAACGACGTTTACAGCATAACCTCTACTGGCCATATCTTCGGTGGCTTCAGCTGCAGTGTTGTAAATTTTTGTTTTATCAGTACAGGGAGTGCAGAATTATTAGGCAAGTTGTATTTTTGAGGAATAATTTTATTATTGAACAACAACCATGTTCTCAATGAACCCAAAAAACTCATTAATATCAAAGCTGAATGTTTTTGGAAGTAGTTTTTAGTTTGTTTTTAGTTTTAGCTATTTTAGGGGGATATCTGTGTGTGCAGGTGACTATTACTGTGCATAATTATTAGGCAACTTAACAAAAAACAAATATATACCCATTTCAATTATTTATTTTTACCAGTGAAACCAATATAACATCTCCACATTCACAAATATACATTTCTGACATTCAAAAACAAAACAAAAACAAATCAGCGACCAATATAGCCACCTTTCTTTGCAAGGACACTCAAAAGCCTGCCATCCATGGATTCTGTCAGTGTTTTGATCTGTTCACCATCAACATTGCGTGCAGCAGCAACCACAGCCTCCCAGACACTGTTCAGAGAGGTGTACTGTTTTCCCTCCTTGTAAATCTCACATTTGATGATGGACCACAGGTTCTCAATGGGGTTCAGATCAGGTGAACAAGGTGGCCATGTCATTAGTTTTTCTTCTTTTATACCCTTTCTTGCCAGCCACGCTGTGGAGTACTTGGACGCGTGTGATGGAGCATTGTCCTGCATGAAAATCATGTTTTTCTTGAAGGATGCAGACTTCTTCCTGTACCACTGCTTGATGAAGGTGTCTTCCAGAAACTGGCAGTAGGACTGGGAGTTGAGCTTGACTCCATCCTCAACCCGAAAAAGCCCCACAAGCTCATCTTTGATGATACCAGCCCAAACCAGTACTCCACCTCCACCTTGCTGGCGTCTGAGTCGGACTGGAGCTCTCTGCCCTTTACCAATCCAGCCACGGGCCCATCCATCTGGCCCATCAAGACTCACTCTCATTTCATCAGTCCATAAAACCTTAGAAAAACCAGTCTTGAGATATTTCTTGGCCCAGTCTTGACGTTTCAGCTTGTGTGTCTTGTTCAGTGGTGGTCGTCTTTCAGCCTTTCTTACCTTGGCCATGTCTCTGAGTATTGCACACCTTGTGCTTTTGGGTGCTCCAGTGATGTTGCAGCTCTGAAATATGGCCAAACTGGTGGCAAGTGGCATCTTGGCAGCTGCACGCTTGACTTTTCTCAGTTCATGGGCAGTTATTTTGCGCCTTGGTTTTTCCACACGCTTCTTGCGACCCTGTTGACTATTTTGAATGAAACGCTTGATTGTTCGATGATCACGCTTCAGAAGCTTTGCAATTTTGAGACTGCTGCATCCCTCTGCAAGATATCTCACTATTTTTGACTTTTCTGAGCCTGTCAAGTCCTTCTTTTGACCCATTTTGCCAAAGGAAAGGACGTTGCCTAATAATTATGCACACCTGATATAGGGTGTTGATGTCATTAGACCACACCCCTTCTCATTACAGAGATGCACATCACCTAATATGCTTAATTGGTAGTAGGCTTTCGAGCCTATACAGCTTGGAGTAAGACAACATGCATGAAGAGGATGATGTGGACAAAATACTCATTTGCCTAATAATTCTGCACTCCCTGTATATTTCACCTTAAGCAGGGCTGGGAAGAGAGTCTGGAAGGGGATCTGCTGCTCTTTCAGAATCTTGCGCATCTCTGCATTAGGGCTGCCACAAACGATTATTTTGATAGTTGACTAGTCACCGATTATTTTTGCGATTAGTCGACTAATCAGATCATGCATTCATTGGACGTAAAACGTACAGCTTATTGCACCAGCATGCTCTTATATAACTATCATTAGCTTACAGCTTTAAGTGTGTAAGGTATGTGCTAACTAAAAATAAAGACAAGATGATAGTTTATTAAATTTTGATGAAATCTGCAGATTGTTTCAGTGGAGTTTAATAAACTCAGCCGTCTGCTCCTTGCTATCTAAAATATAACAGGACACCGGAGTATATTCTGGAGCATCTCACACTTCTGATAATCAGTTGTCTGCTTGACATTTATTCAGCTGTGTAAAAACTATAACTTTAATCTCAGCCAAACCGATTTACTCAGGAACAAATAAAATACTAAAAAAAGCCAAACAACAACATTTTTAAGTTATCTAAGTGGCTTATATATCATGTTTAACCTGAGTAGCGAAAGATGGCGGTGGGTTTGAAAACGATTTGCCGGGAGTCCGGTGTTCTCACGGGCTCTAGTGAGCCTTGAACCCCGGCTAGCTATCGAGCTGGTGGGTATCAGATGTCTCCGAAAACGTCGGAGCACTTTTGAAAATATGTGGTGTCCTGATAAACTGAGCAGATATTTGAAGTTTACACAGCTACATTCTCGCCTGAAAATATGTTAAACGTTTATTTTGTGACCCAGAAAGAATAATAAGAGTAATATTAAACTAACTAGCTGCCGCCATTGTTGGAAACTGAGCAGGGCCACGCTATGAATTCTGGGACACAGTTTCTTCTTCAGATTGTTATTCTTGATGTTAAAACAGACCCTGACAAATAGCATTAAGCATTGCTTATCGAACAATCAGATATGCAAACAATTGTTCTTGTACTTCTTGATATTTTATAGCTGCTTCTGTTTTCTAGGCTTTTTTTGCTTGTTTTGTCTCCTCAGCTCTTCACTGAATATGGACGACTGGCCATGGAGGAAGTCTATGAGAAACCCTTTCAGGTCTGCCATACTATGGTCATTGTCCTTAAAATATATAAGGGAGGTTTCTTTTAATTTTAAAACAAGCTTTGTCTTGTTGTATCAGTACTTGTAAAGTCATGAAAGGAAAACATTTTGTCTTCATGTCTGTTCCTGGTCAAAGCTTCTAACAATCTTTTTCTTCATACCAGCACATACTGCTTGAGTTTTAACTGTTGCACACTCTTATCCATTTCTAGATGTTCTTCACCTGAAAGTCACACATTGATGTCCATGCTGAATAATAATTTAAATGTTGTTTTTTAAGAGACTGATGTTCCTAATCAGAGATTGGAGTTACCCATATGAACATCCATACGGCCTGGAGGGAGGGCGGGGCTTCTTGGATAAACGATTGCAGGTGAGTTGAATAATTAAACCCTAACAGCCTGACTTAATAGATCAACAAAGTCACGTGGCAGTGGATGTAAAGCAGGTGGAAACTGCCTACCTACTATATATAGAGGCAATCTTCTGTCGAACATCTCCACGGTTTTTTACATTTCACATTGTTTTAATTTGTTTTAAGTGCAGTAAATCAGATATTAACTGAAGTGCCTGGCTTGTGTTCAGGTGAAACAGAACCAACACGAGGAGCTCCAGAATGTCCGCAGACACATCCACTCCTGCTTCTCCAAAATCAGCTGTTTCTTGTTGCCTCACCCTGGCCTCAAGGTGGCCACCAATCCTCATTTCGATGGGCGGCTCACAGGTATAACAGAACTTGTAATAGCAAAGGTCAGTTCATCTTCTTTTCGTGTGTATGTTCTCTTCCTCACCCCTTGGAGGGTGGTATTTCTCTGTTCCTCAAGCTGGGCCCTCTCCCGATTATGGATGCTCCTGGATTGTTGCTCTGGCACTAACTAATCCTTGCCCTCCCTTTTTTTATTGCTCATCGACCCTCAGGATGCTTAGCTTTGGGTGGAGACCTGAACATTGTGAGGAGTTTTTGTGTTTTGACATCAATAGCGTGGCCACCTTATTATTCCAGCTGTGCTGTAGCCTCTGAATGTTCTGCGCTATAGATTGATATTTACATCAAAAGCTGTGCGAGAAATAGCATAATCACAAGTAAATCTGTCCATCTGTGCAGGTATTGATGATCACTTGTGCAAGTATATTTTCGTGCACAGAACTTGTGCACAAAGACGGCATCTCACACAAGTGGCTAGTTTATGAGGGCTGCTCCATTATGCTCTTGATGGTAACTCTTTGTTCTTGAAACCAAATCAAGCTCGCTCAAATCACCTGAGTTTTGACTGTATGGAAGCCCAAAAGAAAAGGGGTCCTAATGTGATTGTTCACTTTGGACAGTTAAGGTTATTGTGTTAAATTACACTGTGGAAGCAACACAAGAACTGTTTTAAACCACTGTCTATGTACCATTTACGATTTTGAAAATGACTTTTGCCAAATTAACTATCAGCAGTTATTGTTTGTAGTGTAGCAGTGGAAGTAGTGAAAAGTGTCATAGGTGTCAGTATTTCAATGCTTTAATCCTGAAAATCTCTCAGAGCAGAGGTACTTGCAAGGGCACAAACATGCAGGATGTCTTGGAAAGTAGAAACTCTTCCTTTTTTATCCATGGCTGCTGAGTTCTATGTGTGCAGTTTGTTGAATTTATGCGAGTGGAGGAATATGTAATGTAATGTTATGTTACATGTTATAATATGTAACTATGCATGCATATAGTAGTAGTGAACAAACAGAGAAAAAATGCCGTGTGATAGATGTAGCAAAAGCAACTTCAGGAAGAATGAACAGAAGAAGCTCGAGAAAGGAAACACGCTGAGAGAAGACCTATAGAAGACACTGAAGGTGAAGGTAATCGAAACACTCAGAGCAGTGACCCCCAAATTTGGGGAGCGGCTCTAGCACATTCCAGGAATTATATCAGGTTTCTGTGTCCAGAAGAGCGCAGTCCTAGGATAGTTAGGATAGTGCATAGGATCCTCGGGCTCCTAGGCCCGACCTGAGCTTAAAGGACAGACAGTTTGTTTCTGTTTTTGTATGTAATAATATAATATATTGGCCCGGTGGCGCCAGTGTCCGGCAGCCTCGCCTCTGTCAGCGCGCCCCAGGGCAGCTGTGGCTGCAATGTAGCTTGCCATCACCAGTGTGTGAATGTGTGTGTGACTGGGTGGATGACTGAATGTAGTGTAAAGCGCTATACAAATACAGGCCATTTACCATTTATTATATATTGGTAGGAACACTAGAGGGGTGAAACATCACCTTCTAGTAGATAGAGCAGTCGCACAAAACTTCAAGACCAGACTGACCTCATCCTGGATCGATTTTTTTTTGTTTTTTGCAACTCAACCAGATGCTTTTGGTAGCCATCAACAGTATTTTGGGATAATTCTTCTTGAATTTTGTGGTGAAGATTGTACTGAACTAATCAAAGCAAATAAAGAGTGAAATGACCCTGGGTAAGAGGGTGTAGGTATGGTAATCAGGGGCAGATATGAATATAATGATGAGCTTTGACTGTTCTGCTTTTTAGAATAATTATTCAAAGTGTTTTGTATACGTTTTTGTAGCCAGCTGTAAGATCAATATTTAAAATGTCGATGATCAGCTCTTCAATCTGTTTGGCAGGGAGTGCATGTTTATATGCCATCTTTGTGTCAGTGCAACCAAATATTACAACCCAAAAATAGTTTATAACTTTTCACCATGTTTTTCTGTAATGTTAATTTTTTTTAGATGTGTTAGCTATTATGTGTCATTTGTTGTACCCTTTGTTTGTTTGTTTATTCTAATGTGAATTTCAATTTACAGACTGTGACGATCTAATTAATATAACACCTAAAAACCTATATTTGGTCAAGTCTTACTTAAAATGCGAAAATATGGATATAAAGGAACAACTTGGCTTGCTCAGGAAATTATTTATTTGCAGGAGGGATCTAATTGACCCCTCAGGGATAAACATGGAATGCACACAACTCAGTGCTTCTCCACCAGGAGAAGCTATTATACACTTTTTTTGGGGTGGGGGGTAAATATGTTTTTGGTGTGTCACTCAGATATTGATGGGGACTTCCAGAAGGAGCTGCTGAACCTCGTTCCAGCGCTGCTTGCTCCAGAAAATCTAGTGGAAAAAGAGATTGGAGGAGTCAAAATTACCTGCAGAGATCTGCTGCACTATTTCAAAGTGAGTTTACTCGTCAGTAAGTCATCTATGTAAGACTTGGTTGAAAGCCACAGAAAAAGCTATCCGTTTTGGTTGATTGTATTGTCAAATTTCTAAAAATGTTCCCTACCCTACTGCTGTATTTGCAGGCCTACATGAAGATCTATCAGGGAGAGGAACTCCCTCATCCCAAATCAATGCTCCAGGTTGGTTCAGCTCCTTCAGTTTCACTGTTAGATGGCTCCATCTCCTGGACAGTTTACATTATGATCTGTAATCAGAAGAGTAAGTGTCTCTGAGGTTAAGAAGTGAATGGCGTCTGTTTATTATGAAGATTTTACATCTTCAATCAAGTATCAAGTTGATACATTTGCTTTAAAGGAAAACAACAACACCACATGCCTCAGATCAGGCTGCACTCAATCTCAGTTTAATTAAAAACTTTCTGTATTGATTAATGTGTGATAAAGATTGTTTCTGCACAATGTTTTGTCCTCTGGTTTTTAGGCAACAGCTGAAGCAAATAACCTTGCAGCTGTAGCAGGATCCAAAGACATATACAACAAAAGCATGGAGCAGGTAAACATATGGCATTTTGAGGGACATGGATTTAAGCTGATCTGGAGAGTTTGAGATCCAGACACCTCAGAACTTGGATGTCAGACTAAAGTGATGTAACTCCTGACTCTCAATTCTGATTGATTTGTGAAGAGTACACATATAACCACAAAATATGTGGTTAACATGAGTTTGTGCCAGAAGTTTGATCATTGTCTAAACACTGTTACTTCCTGTTCATTTAATCAGAGATCCAGGTTTTGTTTGATGAATTCAGTAAATTTTTTTGTTGTATTTCCTGTCCTGGTCTCAGATCTGTGGTGGAGACAAACCATACATTTCCCCAGCAGAGTTAGAGCGCCGTCATGTGGAGCTACGGCAGGCTTCCGTGCGGTGCTTCCGCTCTGTCAAGAAGATGGGCGGAGAAGATTTCTGCCGGCGCTACCAGGAGAAGCTGGAGGCAGAACTCGATGAGGCCTATGCCAACTTCAGCAAGCAGAATGATGGAAAGAACATCTTCTACGCTGCACGGACGCCCGCCACACTCTTTGCTGTCATGTTTGTCATGTACATAGTGTCAGTTGTCACCGGCTTTGTGGGCATTAGCTCTGTGGCCACGCTGTGCAACCTGGTGATGGGATTGGCTCTGACAGCACTCTGCATCTGGGCCTATGTTAAATACTCTGGAGAGTTTCGCGAGGTCGGAGGATTCATTGACCAGGTGGCTGAAACCCTCTGGGAACAGGTGAGAGGACAATCTTTGCATTACAAGTGGTGCAAATTTCTTCTAATCTTTATGTCAGTGAATGATTGATTAACTGATTGATTGAGTATATCAGCAGTGTTGGGCAAGTTACTTTGAAAAAGTAATTAATTATAGTTACTAGTTACTTCTTTAAAAAAGTAACCGAGTTAGTAACTGAGTTACAAGATTCTAAAAGTAATTAATTACTTGAAAAGTAACTATTGCGTTACTTTAAAAAATGTTTAACCCTCTGGGGTCCAGGGTATAATTGGCCATTTTTAACTACTTTTGATTTTACCTCCACATTTTACCTTTAAAAACTATTTACTTTGCCTTGTTTGGTATCATTCTTTTCAGCACAACCTCACGTGTCTGAATTTACAGTTATGTTTTCATTTTGACATTCTGTATTAACCCAGTTGATCTAAAATCAGACAAAAAAGTAGAGAAGGTTATATTTTTTACTGTAACAACCTCAAACATGTTTATTGAATCATATTTCATAACTTTAAATGCAAATATAAATGGTCAATTTCAAAATCCTATGCAAGTTTTGCAAACAACAAAGTTATTTGTGTCCATTTACCTTTTACCCTTTTTCAAATAACCATTTCAAACTATTTACATAACAATCAGCTGTTCTGCATTCAATAAGATGCCACACAAATTATTTGTGCCACTCCAAAAATGTCTGTCCACTATAAAGGAGAACATCACAGCCTGATACCTGCAGGTCTGACAGCAGGAGGTATATCACTCCTCCTGTTTTCTACCTGGAGACCGCAGTCGCCTCATTGTTCTGACACACAACGCAAAAATATTCAAAACGCTACACGCTAACTGCACAAGACAACACATTAACTACACACTCCAAACACGCTAAACGTCACAAATCTCTCACATCTCAAAACTCGCTCTCTCTCTTTTTCTGCTGTCTTTCTCTCTCTCTCGCCGTCACTCCTAAAACGTCCCCCTCTTCCTAAACAGCCAAATGTCATGTTGCCATATCATTTTTGATTGGTCGTCATGGTGCATTTTTCCACCAACACCAAAGGGCTGTTTCTTGTTTTTTTTGTTTTTTGGTCATAAGCAGAGAGTGCTCGCTGCGCTGTCCTTAGACAGTAAACGTTACAAAACTGTTGAGGAAAAAACGCCACGTATATATTGTTTATCATGACTCTGGTTTTACGTGGTCTATCAGTACAATTTAAAAACTGGCACCTTGTTGCTTTGTCATCTTGAAGTGGTCGTGTGATTGGCTTACCACGACTACTTTATTCTTCCTCAGTCAAACAGCAGCACTCATGCGATTGTTTTGCCCCCTTAGCTCCAGGTGTTGTGCCAAAAAGTCATCGTCTGCCAGAAAGTGATTGCCGCCTGCGAGAGCGCACGCAGCTGCTTGAAGCTGTAGCGCCCAGATTACTTACAGCTACTTTCGTACAACTGATATAAGATGTGGTAAGCTGAAGACAGCTTCAACCGTCTGCTTGTTGAAAAATAGTAACGCAACCGCACCGTATTTTCTTCTTAGTAACAGTAACGGCGTTGTAACAATAGGAATTATTAGTTAGATAACTTGTTACTGGAAAAAAGTGACGCCCTTAGTAACGCCGTTACTTGTAACCCCGTTATTCCCATCACTGTATATCAGTATTTTTATGTAGGTTCTCATTTAGGTCATGGTATATCAATGTTTTCTCCCCACCTTTTATGCTTCACTCAAAAGTTTTCAAAAGTGAGAGGTGATTGCCATCATCAACTGTCTAAATTTTATTATTTAAAATTCAAGTACCTCTATTTGTCAGGAGTTTAACCTCCTAAGACCCGAACTCTTTCATGGCATGCATTTTTAATTTTTCTTTGCTATTTGGGCTGATTGGGACCTGATGAATGTAAAAACAAAGAATTACCAGATTTTTTTTAACCTAATTTTTGTTTCTAAGAAAAATGAGATCTACATATGACGATATTTGTTTTGAATTTTGATAGAACAGTGGCAGTATACTGTCCTCGTAAGTGAATATCAGGCCCTTGTAGAGAAAAATTAAGTATTTTGGTCTAGACATCCCAAAATGTGATGTCCACATATGTGGATGCCAGGTCCTTGGAGGTTAATTTACTGAATATTTTATTTTTCAATATTTAAGCATAGAACACAAGAACAGTACACAATAAGGTGCAAGGTATACGTAGAACTTCAATGAAGGTTCTGACAGCTTTGACTCCCAGATGAGGTATATTTTGTGTGTGTACGTGTGCTATAAGTGACTGTTTCTGTAAGGCTTTAAAGGACCTTGAAGAAAAAATATATGCAAAAGTGAGGTTTTTCTTTGTACTTCGATGTAATGTTTCCTGCTGCAGAAAAGATGTTCTGAGGATGTAGATTTATTTATAGTTATTTAATTATTAACTTTAATTATTAATATTAATAATAGTTCAGTAGCAGCCCCAATAAAGAATAAAATTAATTCTTCTGTAGCTTTGCTGTAGATTTGTCGCAGTCAAAAACAAATGGCTGTGAATGGGAGCAGCAACAGCTTGCTTTTTTTAAACAAGTTGAAGCATTAGTCGCAAGTGTGACTGACACTGGTACATGGTAAACTGGTACATTTACATCGTAAATGGACTGGTTCATATATGGTGCTTTTCTACTGTTCCTAAGCACTCAAAGCATTTTATACAACTTGCCTCATTCACCCATTCGCGGCTATTTATACAGGCGCTTTTTTCTTTTTTCCAAGTAAGTGCTTTCTGTCAAAGAAACATTGACATGGTGCTCCAACCCACCTTCCCCAAATTAGCTTCACTACCATAGTTCTGACATTTTTGGTTTTTCTGTTCTTGCTTTTTTGATTAATCTTTCATATTTGCCCCTTAATGCTTCCAGAGGACTCCACGAAAGGTGAGCCCTTGCTTCACGTATATCTTTCCTTTTTTTTAATAGTTGCAGGACTAGGGAGATATGTTAGATTTTATTTATTTATTTATTTTTAATCACAATCAAAACCACTAAGACTTATCAATGAACTTTTTATTTAGATAATTATTTGAATTTCAGGAGCTTGGCCACATCTCATACACTCCCCTTCCTGTTCTCTGTCTATAATTGACCCCCTGCACTACGAATTGGTTGTGTTCTCATTTTTGTCAAAACACCCATTGACACCTATTGTGTGTTTTTGATGTGAAGGAGGTAGGGAGGCATAACATTTAGGACATAACAGTTTACTAGCATTGAGCATCAATTAAAATGTTAACAATTAGATTAAACAACTAGTAAGTCTGGTACTGACCAGTGACAATAATAACTAATGTCTTGATGCATGCTCAATCATCCAGAAAAGGAAATCTCTAAAGGTTCATTCTGTTATTCTGGACATGTCATTTTCAGCATGAGAAATGTTTTGTCACTCATCCAAGTGACTTCTTCAGTCTCACCTACCTGCAGGTTTCCCCAACATTTGTATAATCACTGAAATTAGCACCAGTGACAAACAATGGGCTGTCAAGACCAGTTTTAATGATCGTTAATATGCAAATTGTCATAACTATTGATCAATAACCATTGATCAATGGCCATCAGCACCATGGCAAAGATGGTGATCTTTCTCCACCTTACAATTCCGTGATTGCAGCCATTCCTTAACTCTCTGTAAATTGTACTCATGGCCAGATACACAGAATCAACTTCTTGGAATCAACTTCTAGTGAATAATAGTTGTTTAGCCTTGTCCATCATTCCTCGAACCTGTCTATTACCGTCATTTCATGTCCTGCTGAAAAATAGTTGCAGTTCCATCTTTAGCTGCTCCTCCATTACCATTTTACTGCACAGCTGCCAAAGGAATGCTGGGTTGTTCTGTAGTCCTCCTTCATAGAATGCAGGTATCTAAAACTCTTAGGATGACCGCAGGCTAACAGATATCTGCTGAGGGAGTTCACATCTGCACTCGGGGGAGTGTAAAGACAGAGCACTACCACGTGACTGATGTATGTGTCTTGGAGAAAATCCTCACAGTTACACCTACCTCCTGTTTAAAAGGCCGTCGGCTTCAACACACTGCATCAGGAAATAGGTCTCCAAAAGTGGAGCGTGCCCTGAGAGACTGTTTGAATCCACTGACTGGGATATGCTGCTGGATCCACATGATGAGGACAGTGAAGGGATTGCAGGCTGTCAGTGTGGACGCGGTCTCACCTGTCAAGACAGTACGCTGTTATCCTAACAACACCTCCTGAATAACACAGGAGGTCAAGGCTATCCTCAACGGGAAGAAGGTGGCCTACAGAATAAAGGATAGGACACAAGACGAGGGGTGGTACAATAGAGGAGACATTGGAGGAGCCAAGTAACTCTTGGTAACCTTCTTCAATCGGTATGACCAACAACCAACTGTCCCACCTCACTACAGTGCCCTCCCCCAACTCCTTTCTCCACATGACATTGCTGCACACTCCACACCCTGCTCATCGCAGTCTCCCTCCCTCACTGGCACCCTCACCTGACACAGAGGACATACCTCTCCTCCTCCCCTCCCCACAGTCCTCTCCCTGCATAACTGCAGACCAAGTGAGGAGAGAACTGGCTTTGACCCAGGAAGTCCCCCTGCCTTTGGGCCTGCTGTGTCCATGGCTGCTGCACAGTCAGGATACTTTTCCTGGACTTCTCTAGTGCTTTCAATATCATCCAGCCAATTATGTTCCAGGAAAAACTTGAACGGATTGAAGTGGACCCCTGCCTGGTGACCTGGATAAGCAGCTACCTCACTGAGACACCACAGTATGTCAAGCTGAAGGACTGAGCAGCACTGGTGCACCGTAGGGCACAGTGCTGGCCCCTCTTCCCTTCACCCTATGCACTTTAGACTTAACAACTCAGAGATGTGTCATGCATGTCTCTGCACTCCTTAAACATCTGCAGGAAACTCCTGTGGATGTTCTACCAGTTAGTGGTTGCCAGCTTGATCTTTTACGTGGTGGCGTGCTGGAGGGGTGGTACATCCAAAAAGGATTCCTCCAGGCTGGCGAAGGTAGGCTGGCTCTGTGGTTGGCATGAAGCTAGACTGACTCTCTGGTAACAGTGGCAGAGAAAAGTACTCTGGAAATTTCCTCTGCTAACTGTCATCAAACCACAGAGAAACCGGATCAGCGACAGGCTGCTCCTCCCCAGCAGCAGAACCAGCAGGGCTAAAAATTCTTTGTTCCCTGAGCCATCAAACTGTACAATTCAGGGAGAGGGGGAGGAGTAGCAGCAGGAGGGAAGGGCACGGGACGATGTTGATCCAGTGAAATAAACTAAACTTATTACCTCCAATGCTAGAAATCACAGCATGCTTCACTAGAGCTCAGTGTTCCAGTTCTCTCATCATCTGGAATTTCTTCCGATCTCCTCTCCTGACATTCCGTGGCATTTATGCCAGTATATCCGTCACGCTGACCACCAATTATATATTTGCAACAGTCTTTAACCTTTGTAACGTACAGTCATCACTTCTTGGTGATGCCTTCCTTGGGGATTTGCCCAAAACTCGAGCCATAATATGCATCATATAATTCCTTTTTTAATAATGTATAAAAATCCTTGTAGATAGATGCTGACTATAGCTCCATTTGGTGGCACACCTGTCAAACTACTACACACCCAACATAAAGCTTTACCTATATTACTCCAAGATAACTTGGAAAACAGCTGTTATGGAGCAAGAGGCTAACACCATTCTTTGTACCAGGTTCTAAAAATGCTCTTTAATGCTGTGCAGCATTTTAACAGTCCATAACACTTTTAAAATATTCACCTTTAGACCCAGCCTCAAGTGATCCTGCTATATTGAGACAGCAGCTACCTCCTCTCCAAACAAGTCCAGTTAGCCTAATAAAATTTAACAAAAGTAAACGGTTTTGATTGCGCATACAGTACAGGAGTAATAATTAGTAGCTTTGATTTCATTACGTTATGTGTTGAGTGAAACTGAAATGGGCTTATTCATCAAATACTGATTTTTGAGGGGTGAGGGTTCAAAAGAAGAAAAAATTAAAACAACCCAGGACATCATTTTCACACCATAGAAACAATATAACAGTATAAAGCAGCTATTGTGGCATACCAGGTTGCCTAGCAACATGATTATTTGCACACATTTTGACATCAAGGCTGCTGTAAAATGAGCCAGAGCTGGCTGTATGTGATTGGTAAATAAATATTAAACTGTAATGGGATAAAAGATGAATAATTACTGCAGCGTTGAGGATGGGATTTTGAGCTCGAGCAGAGTTGGTCAAAGTGGAGATTGTGTTACCCAATGCATAGAGAACTTCAAGTCTGATGTGACCTCTTCCTTCTCCTTTTCCTCCAGATCTTCTCCAAAGTCTTTGAGGTGGCCCGAAGTCGAGTCCTGTTTGGAAGCTTTATCCCAACACCACGGCCCCGGCTCACCTCCAACAACAACATCAAGAAGAAAAATTAGCAGCACACCATGTTTTCCCTGTCATGTTGGGTTTTTTTTCCTCTCCCCCTCTCTCTTCCCTTTTCCTGTCACATCCACCTTCTGCCCTGTTTTAAAATGATTTGAAATGTATAAATAGATTGGTTTTTTGGATATAGATGATGGTTCCTCGCCATGCTGGCTGTGGGTTTAAGGGCACGCTGTAGTTCTGAACAAAGTGGTATGATGTATTTTATTCTCAACGAGGGTTATGATTCTTAGTGTGGGTGGCCATTCTTACACCATTATACCAGGTGTGGTTACCTGTCAAATAATGACTGCACATTATTAATCCCCGTTTATCTGAATGTATGTATGAAGAGCATGTCACCAGACCCTCCTCACTTCTCTCTTTGCGGTACTTCCTCTTGTCTTCATCAGGTTTCTGTGTCGCTGGGCGGCAATACAAATAGTTGTCACAACCAAAGTTTACAGTGTTACTCGTAGAAACTCTCTTAGTGTTTCTTGTGACTCTGCTGAACATATATCAGCCATAAAAACTTTCAATCCACATTATGTAGGGTGTATACAATAAAATAACCCTGTGACATGAACAAACATGATTTCAGGTCAGGGCTCCAACCAGTTCTCTTCATTATTAAGTGATTTTTAAAGTCTTATTTCAATTGAACCTTTTCTGAAAAAGATGGAAATGACAGTTATGCAGCAATTTGTTTGTTTTTTTGTTTTTGTTATTTTCTGAGGTTAAGAAAGGATTTTAATTTTATTATCAAGCTAGTTCAGATAGTAATCTATAGTTACCTTAATTAGTTTGTCTGGATCTGGGAAAGAGCTGAAAGTAAAGGAAGCAAAGTTTTGATAAAACCAGCTCAGCACTTAAGTATTCACCTTAGTAGAATGATCTGCAGGTGTATTGTACTGATTGACAAAAGACAGTGTCTGTCAGTTCTTTTTTTTTTTCTTTTTTTTACTGTTTTAAGTGGATTATGACTTGACGTGTTTACCTCCAGATACTCTTTATTTTTAATACTCGGCTTTGTCAGAGTCCTGCTTGCTTTCCAACAGCAAGATATGAGGTATCAGACTCATGTATGTTTGCAGTGCAGACTAGCATAGAGTGACCAAAATATTTGTTCAACAGATCTGAGACATTTCCAGCTCTCTACTTGACCTACCAAGAAAGATGTCTTACTAAATGTTCAGCTATTAAGTTTATCTATGTCTGGATCTCCAGCTTCTATACATTTTCTGCTACTTGGTCCTCTTAACCTGACTGCCAGTATTTGAGTAAAACTTTCATTTTTATTCTCCAGTGTAGCTCAGGTTAGCAATGTAGAGTATTTTTATTATTTAGCTTTGGGGGGGTTTATTATTAAACTTAAGCTCTCTTCCCTTCATCATTCCTCGTTGTCCTCTTTATCTTGGCAGATCTGATGGACTGAGTCAGCTCCTCTTGTTTCTAAACCACCCAAGACCACATAGTAAAACACCAAAAAATTGAATTGTTTGCCATTCGATCTGTTGCATCGCATATATGTAACACAACACTTTGTGGGTCCAGATTGGTGGGTCCAGTGTTTCTATTTTCAAAGCCAAAATCTGTAAATTGAATGGCAGGTTCATTCCAAGTGTTGGCATTGATCTCAGGGTCAGAGGTCATAAAACTTTGCTTTACTGATCAGTTTTCTTTTGTAACCATTCCATCCACAACTGTGTGCTCTTTGTTTTTTTACAGTGTACTTCTTTTTACTGCCACACACACACAGGCTATGTGTATGAAATATAAACCTTTATAAACATAAATTTTCTAGACTTTTTTAGCTGGCAGAACGTTTGGGTGGTAAACCTCATTTCAAATCACTAGATGTAAAGGAATGCTACGTATATATATGTATATATATGTGTGTGTGTGTATATGTATATATATGTGTGTGTGTGTATGTGTGTGTGTGTGTAAATTTATCTTACATGAGCACTGCAATTTCACCCCTTGCTGGCAAAGAATGTTTATAATCTGTTGTTTTTCCCCATTATGTTGTATTTAAAGTTATTTAAGTTAACTTATTTTTCAATACACTATTAAATCAGACTTCTTCAACACACATACCGGTGGTGTTCTGTCTTTACATTTTTTTTCCTTTAATGAAGAGGTAACACTGAAAATGCTAATGGTATTCTAGGTTGGCACAACCAATGCCAACATGGAAAAGCTGGACTGATATCTGAATGCTGTTGTAACTCAAACTAAATGCACAATAAAATACCATTTTCATCAAATTACCTAAACCATAGACTACTTTTGTCTAAAGTAGAGAAGAAAATATAAAAACCATAGAGTACTTCCATGTCCAGATTCTGCATTATTTGTAACATAATCACTTAACATATTTGTTAGATGATAAAACGTCTGCTGTCGTTTATTAGCTTAATGTCCATGCTGACTTTAGCAACCAGAAGATTATATGTATGTTTCTATACTTACATTTTGTTTTATGAAGGAAATTTCATTTGAGTTTAAGAGAATGTGAATTGTTTTTTCAGTATTAACATTACAAAGTCATATGTTTAGCAAATGTCTCAGACATTTCCCCTTGTGTAAATTTTACACAGATTTTTTTTTTTTGCACATACGCACGACCGCTCAAAAGTTTGGGATGTACTGGAAATTTCTTTCGTTTGTGTATTAATCACATCATTTTAGTAATAGTAGTAACACTTTCTGTACTCAGTATAGAAAGCTCACTCTTGACATCAGTTGTACTCCTGTGGAATGTGATCACAAGTGGGGCCCAAGTTTTATTGCACCTTCGCAAGCAGACTCATTTTCCTATTGAGGGCTCTGGACATCTTATTGCAGAGGAGATGACGGTTGGTCGGAACTGTTCCTAGACTGAAGAGATAAGGATCTGCTAATAATTGATCTGCTGTGGAATGTTCTTTGTTTGGGAGGTATAAAAGGGTTCAGGGTGATGTCTTTCCCTCAGAAAAACGGGTTAGGAGTGTCACTCCTAACCCCTGCAGTTTTTCTTTTCTTTTTTAATATCATGGCTCAAGAGTTGGCAGTTCGTCTTGTAATCGGAAGGTTGCCGGTTCAAGCCCCGGCTCCGACAGTCTCGGTCGTTGTGTCCTTGGGCAAGACACTTCACCTGTTGCCTACTGCTGGTGATCAGAGGGCCCGGTGGCGGCAGTGTCTGGCAGCCTCGCCTCTGTCAGTGTGCCCCAGGGTGGCTGTGGCTACAATGTAGCTTGCCATCACCTGTGTGTGAATGGGTGGATGACTGAATGTAGTGTAAAGCGCTTTGGGGTCCCTAGGGACTAAGTAAAGTGCTATACAAATATAGGCCATTTACCTCACTTCAAAAGGCACGCTCGCCTGTTGGGTGCATTTTCATTCAAGATTTTCCATAACAATTTGGCGTTGTCCGGCAGGATTCCTCGGGTGAGTTTCGCTGAATCATGGGTAAGCGGTGACTGGCCATCCTGAGGTAAAATTACTTCACTCCCACCGTTCTTTTGTTTTAAAAAAAGGGGAACCGCAAGATGTACTTCAGCGACTCTAACATGCAGGAATTCTGACGAATCAAGAGGGGAACCGCAAAGAATCTGCAACGGTGAGTGGGTTTTGATTTGGGGAGGGTTTTCAACCAGACCAACGGGAAGAGCCTCGGCTCATTATTGCAACAAGTGGGTGCAGGGTCCTAGAAACTCAATGAGTTTGAGTATTCTAGTGTGAGAAATTGCGCCCTGTTGCGGTAGTAAGTGCAGGATCTTAGGAGCTCAACAAGTTGGGCGTTCTAGTGTATGTTTTTTTAGCACTTTTGCACCAGTGAAAAAAGGCAGAAAGGCTGAGCGGAGGACGCTCCGTTACATTATGGGAAAGTGGCCCAGTAAAATGGCCAGTGGGGCTGTGGGAGGCATTCCTCTAGGTGGTCTGGGTGAAAACTCCATTTTTGATTCCATGGTAAAAAAGTTTGGACTTGATAGTATCAGATATGTTGAGAAATGGCAAAAAAAAAAAGAATGGTTTTGCTGCTTAGTGTGAACCAGTTGAGAAAGGTGGAAGAGCAACTGGGGGGAGAAGAACAACAAATGTTAAAAAAGAAAAACGTTAAATCGACTGATGTGCGTAGGATCAATGATTTCAATTCAATTTTATTTATATAGCGCCAAGTCACAACAACAGTCGTCTCAAGGCACTTTATATTGCACAGTAGATCATACAATAATAGATACAGAGAAAAACCCAACAATCATATGACCCCCTATGAGCAAGCACTTTGGTGACAGTGGGAAGGAAAAACTCCCTTTTAACAGGAAGAAACCTCCAGCAGAACCAGGCTCAGGGAGGGGCGGGGCCATCTGCTGCAACCAGTTGTGGTGAGAGAAGGAAGACAGGATAAAGACATGGTGTGGAAGAGAAACAGAGATTAGTAACAGGTATGATTTAATGCAGAGAGGTCTATTAACACATAGTGAGTGAGAAAGGTGAAAATCAAGTGCATCATGGGAATCCCCCGGCAGCCTAAGTCTATTGCAGCACAACTAAGGGAGGATTCAGGGTCACCTTGATACTCAGCTTTGCCGTTGCTCTGCGGATAGCCAGGTGATGAGGTATGGTGTCGAAATTCCCATTTCCGGCTGAAGTTGGCAAACTCTGTCGAGCTGTACTGGGGCCCGTTGTCAGAAAAAACAATATTTGGGATTCCCTGACGTGCGAAATGAGCCTTTAGTTTCCTAATCACAGTATTCGACTTGGTATCAGGTAGATAATCTATCTCCCAAAAGTTGGAGTAATAATCAACAGTTATTAGGTAGTCCCTACCCTCAAAGTTGAATAAATCTGTCCCAACTTTGGTCCATGGTCTAGTGGTCAGCTCGTGTGGTTTTAGTGTCTCTTTCTGTTGTTTTGCATCCACAGACCGACATATGTCACATGTAGCGATGTACTTTTTGATGTGGTCGTTCATACCATGCCAGTAGACACAGTCTCTAGCTCTCCTGAGGCACCCTTCTGTGCTGATGTGTGTTGAGTGAATTCGCTGTGTTATATCTGCCTGGAGTGCTTCTGGAATCACCACTCTCTCTCCCTTGAAGACCAGTCCATCCTGTGTGCTCAGTTCATCCTGCAAAGATTGGAACTGAGTTATTTCAACAGGTACATCTTTCTTACAGACCGGCCACCCCTTTTGTATTGTTTTTATCAGCGTTTGTAGTGTGTGGTCGGTTCTTGTCCCTGCTCGTATTCTGTCCATGCTTTCTGTTGAAACAGGTACATAGTCCACCATGTTGACACATTCTGTCTCCAACTCCATCTGGCTTTTGATGCTGTCCTGCAGGTAGGCCCTACTCAGCGTATCAGCGAGTAGCATGTCGCAGCCTGGAACATATGTTATGGTTATATCATATTTTTGCAGCCTTAATAACATCCTTTGCAGTCTCTTAGGTGCATGTAACAGTGGCTTTTTAATAATGTTCTCGAGTGGCTTGTGGTCTGATTGCAATCTCACAAGACAACCATATGTATATTGGTGGAATTTCTCCATCCCAAACACAATAGCTAAACATTCCTTTTCAATTTGTGCATAACCTCTTTCAGTGAGCATCAGTGCACGACTTGCAAATGCCACTGGTTTTCCATGTTGAGTCAGAGCTGCTCCCAGTCCTGTTTCGCTGGCATCACACTGCAGTGTCAGCTCTTCTTCATGGCTGTAATATTTCAAAACTGGGACTTGTGTTAGTTTTTCTTTCAGTCTTTTAAATGCATCTTCCTGCAAGTCTGTCCATAGGCTGTCTCTGTGCGTCAGTTGTCTGAGAGGCTCACAGTCGTCTGACAGATGCTTGTAGAACTTGGATAAATAGTTGACCATTCCAACTAGTCTCTGCACCCCTTTTATCTCAGTTGGTGCTGGCATCTCTGTGATGGCCCGTACCTTCTCTGGGTCAGCTCTCAGCCCCTCTGCCGTGAGTAGATGTCCGATGTATGGTACTTCCTGTCTTCTAAGCTTGAGTTTTTCCACATTTAATTTGATGTTCCTCTCTCTCTGCAGCGTTCCAGGAAAAGTCTCAGGTTTCTGTCATGATCCATTTCTGCCAACTCAGTTGTCTCTCATTTTCCAGTGATCAGGATGTCATCAGCAATGATGTATGTGCCTGGCAGGTTCTCTAACGCTTGCATCAGTTTGCGCTGAAAGACCTCTGGCGCTGGGCTGATCCCCATCGGCATTCTCAGCCAACGAAAGCGACCAAATGGTGTTGCGAATGTCATGAGATAGCTTGACTCTTCTGTAAGCTTCACATGCCAAAAGCCATGTTTCACATCACAAATTGTGAAAACTTTCGCTTTTGACACATCTGGCAAGATGTCATCTGTTGTTGGTAATGGGAAGTGACTATGCTTCAAAGCTTTGTTGAGCGGTCTCGGGTCAATACATATCCTGGGTTTGCCATTTGCCATTGCACTGTCACCATCCCACTGATTCAATCAGTACTACATTCCACTAGTGCTATTATTTGTCTGTCTGCAAGGCTCATCAGTTCCTCTTTCAGTGGTTTCATCATCGACACTGGGACTCTGCGTTTTGGCAGTTTGACGGGCTGCACTGTTGTGTCGATTTCCAGCTCATATTCACCTTGCAAACATCCATCTCCTGTAAACACATCCTGAAACTCGGTCTTTATCTCTTCCAACAACTACATGTTTTTCTCTGATGGAGCTGTTGTCACTGAGCTGTCCAGAGCACATATGTTATCATATTTAACTTGTATTAGCTTCATCGCTTCACTAGCTGTTCTCCCAAGTAGAGGTGTTTTACAATCCTCCTCTACCACTTGGAACTCGACTCTGTACTTTTTGTTGTTTCTTGGGTTTGTCAGCTTGACCTTACACTTTCCTAATGGACACAGCCTTGACTTATTGTACATCACAAGAACCTTGTCTGTGTGCTCCATTTTGATGTTCGGGTTCAACAGGTTGATGGGAATAACGTTGCAGGTTGCACCACAGTCAACTTGAAACTTGACCAGGCTGTTGCCAATCATCATGCCTGCAAACAGCTGCTCTCGTTTTTTCATGTCTGATGCTTTGATCTGGTTCACTTCTACTGCAGTCTGTGTCATAGCTGTGACAGTCATTATGTCCTCACAGGAATCCGAGACCTGCTCCGTCACTGTGTGGACCTTTTTTCCATTTTCACTCTGTCTGCTTTTACTCCTGCATGCTATAGCAAAATGATTTTCTTTGTCACATTTTTTGCATTTTTTTCATATGCTGGGCATTTTGATTTGAGTCTTTCATGTGCTCTTCCACAAAATCTGCATGGTCTCTGAATGCTATTGTGACCAAGTGGTCGGCGGGGTTATAAAAGAAATGATAAAATGACAACACCACCTGGGGGGAATTCTAGCCCCCAGGAAATATAAACTTTAAAAATGGAATTTAATTTAAAAAAACAACGTTTGCACAGGTTCAGGGATGCACACTGAGGCCGGCTCAATGTATTAACACCATTTTATTTATTAAAAAAATAAAAACAAAACAACAAAGACAGCGCACTAAATGTCTAAAATAGTGTCCCAAATTACAACAAAATAAACATACAACTGGGACTTACCAGCAGCGGTGGACCAAAAGAAAACCACACAAAAAAACCCCACTATAGTCTATTCACCTGGTGCTGTACAACAAAAGTGTGGAAAACGACCCGCCACCTAAGGTCCCACGGCCGCTGGTAAATCCTCAGTTCACTGAAATAAAAGCACAAGATATACACGTTAAACAGGATAAAAAAAACCATGGGACATAAAAAGGCGCTCTATATACTAAAATAAAGAAAGAAATTAAAAGGAAAACGGAGACCTGTAATAAAACACACCCACATACACACCACAGAGCACAGATTGGAAACACTCGTGCTCTGCGAGCCAGCCCACAGCTGGTGCTGGTTCTGATTGTCCATAGCCCTACTCAGTCTCGCGCAGCTCTCCGCAACTGGGAGAGGGAAAGAGAGAGGCGGTACCGGTTTTTGTAACACCAGCCCAATATGCAGCTGAAGATCGCCCCGACCAGCCGGGAAAGCTGGAGTAAAACGATAGTCCAAAAAGGGCTTAGCATGAAACCCAAAGCCCCCAGGGGCGAGGCGAGGCCAGCAGCGGGAATAAAACTGGACGGCCAACAGATCGGAACACAAGATGAAACAGGGCAAGACAAGACAGCAGCTAGGCAGGCGTCTCGACTCTTTGCTTAAAAATCAGGCAGTTGGTCCCTGAGAAGGTGCGGCAGCAATCAAACCCTACAAACAAAAACAGGCAAAGATAACCTTAATCGTCTCTAATTTACAAATACTAGCAGCTATAATATAAGCGGCTTACCCCAAGACTGGAGGCGCTGTACTGTACGGTGAACGCAACTCACACGTCTCTCCACCACAGCTGGAGTAAAGAAAGAGAAACAGCCGCGCTGTAGCAGTCACACAATCCGATTGTATCGGTAAATTAACCAATAGGCCAGCATTTACTGCTGTATCGCACCAGAAGCTCGGGAGGAATGATCCAACAAAAAAACCCGGCTTCCCTTTATACAGGTAAACACCACCCTGTAATCAATATGCAGGTGGGTTCCTAATTAACCCAATCACATGATACAAGGAGCGAGTGCAGCGGGAAAAGAGCGAGGGTGGTAGAGCGAGCGAGAGAGAGAGAAAAAGAAGGGCGAGTAGCCCATCCGGCTACATCTACCCCCCCTTTTTTGCATTGGCGCCCCGACAATGACTCAAGAAACCTAACACCATGGCCTGAATATGGCAAGCTGAGCACTGGCGACCGGTACAGACTGAACAGGACGTGGCAAGTGATGTACATTCGAGTGCTGACCTGCTGTCGAACGTGCTGTTCTCCGCAAGTGTGGCCCACTCACCTCAGACTGTTCAACAGAGCCTGAGGAAGAACCTGGGGGAGCAGAGGTCGAGGGTGCTACAATCACACTGGGAGTAGACCTGAACTCCACCGATGGAACTCTAGAGGCATCGGGAAGTGACACCACAGGTGCTACAGGGTGTGAGGGTACCTCAGGGACAAGGAGCCACAACTCGTCGTCACTCATTTTTGTCATTTTTGACCAGGACATGTCCTTCAATGCACATATTAAACAAATATGTAAGACTGCGTTCTTCCATTTGCGCAACATCTCTAAAATTAGAAATATCCTGTCTCAGAGTGACGCTGAAAAACTAGTTCATGCATTTATTACTTCCAGGCTGGACTACTGTAATTCATTATTATCAGGATGTCCAAAAAACTCACTGAAAAGCCTTCAGCTAATCCAAAATGCTGCAGCAAGAGTACTGACAGGGACTAGAAAGAGAGAGCAGATTTCTCCTGTTTTGGTTTCCCTTCATTGGCTTCCTGTTAAATCCAGAATTGAATTCAAAATCCTGCTCCTCACATACAAGGTCTTAAATAATCAGGCCCCATCTTATCTTAATGACCTTGTAGTACCATATCACCCTATTAGAGCACTTCGCTCTCGCTCTGCAGGCCTACTTGTTGTTCCTAGAGTATTTAAAAGTAGAATGGGAGGGAGAGTAGGGCTGCTCGATTATGGCAAAAATGATAATCACGATTATTTTCACTGAAATTGAGATCACGATTATTTGACGATATTTATTTAACCCTTTAAGACCTACTATAGAACCAAGTCCACCAGAGCTTATATTATTTTTTTACATGCTGTAGTGCCATTTGTGGGAGCATTTCAAGTTGCTATACATCAATACAACTGTTATAGCCCATATTTTAATAATATGTATGCATTAAGTCCATAGTAATTACATAAATTGCAAAAAAGTGCAATAAACTACAAAAAAAATTGAAAATCGCTTTTGTTTTGTTTACATATATTTCTACTTGGAGAAATTTAAGAGGTTTATCCCTCAAAACTTTAAATACAATAAAGTTGCAAAAAATAGTTTCCCACCACAGGAAATTTATTTTGAGTGTCTTCATAGTTTTATTTTGGAGATACAGCAATTTTTATATACTGCAGGAAAAACAAAAAACAATCCTATGATGCAAATTTGCAAAGAAAACAGCATGTGCATCATTTCACTGTGGGAAGTGTTACAAACAGCTGATAGGAACGGCAAAGCGTGTTTCTGGAATATTATGTTTTTGTTCCTGCAAGCGCTTTTTATGCAATTTTTGCAAAGCTATATGTGGAACGAAACCGTGACCGAGGACAAGCTGATGGCATAAGATGTAAGTACAACTCCTCCGGTTTCATATGCAAAACAAATTATTGCACTAGCTTACACGGTTCAGGTTCTACAGGGATTTAACAATAGTTACGCAAAACGGAGCGTGCTGCTCTGACCGGCTTTAAAGGGTTAACAATGACTTTAAAAAAATAATATAAAATAGTGTGCAACACCACTGAAGTTTTTTTTTTTTAAACTCTCTTTTCAACCAACGGCAGTCACTCTCCAAATAACTTCTGCTTAGCTTTCCGAGCTTCCCTCGGGTCCTCTTGATCAGCGGTCTCCAACCTTTTTTGCGCCACGGACCGGTTTATGCCTGACAATATTTTCACGGACCGGCCTTTAAGGTGTCGCGGATAAATGAGGGAGGGGCTAATAATCGGCTCAGTCATTTTTAATGATCGTTGAAAGCCCAGATCGTAATCGTGATTAAAATTCGATTAATTGAGCAGCCCTAAGGGAGAGCCTTCAGTTTTCAGGCCCCTCTTCTGTGGAACCAGCTTCCAGTTTGGATTCAGGAGACAGACACTATCTCTTCTTTCAAGATTAGGCTTAAAACTTTCCTTTTTGCTAAAGCATATAGTTAGGGCTGGACCAGGTGACCCTGAATCCTCCCTTAGTTATGCTGCAATAGACATAGGCTGCCAGGGGATTCCCATGATGCATTGAGTTTTTCCTTTCCAGTCACCTTTCTCGCTCACTATGTATTAACAGACCTCTCTGCATTGAATCATATCTGTTATTAATCTCTGTCTCTCTTTCACAGCATGTCTTTTATCCTGTCTTCCTTCTCTCACCCCAACCGGTTGCAGCAGATGGCCCCGCCCCTCCCTGAGCCTGGTTCTGCCGGAGGTTTCTTCCTGTTAAAAGGGAGTTTTTCCTTCCCACTGTTCCCAAAGTGCTTGCTCATAGGGGGTCATATGATTGTTGGGTTTTTCTCTGTATCTATGAAGCGCCTTGAGGCGACTTATGTTGTGATTTGGCGCTATATAGATAAAATTGAATTGAATTGAATTGAATTGAATTGAATTGAATTGAATTGAATTGAAATTGAATTGAATTAACTCAGAGAGGTCTGCTCTGAGTCAGCAGGCACAGGTGGGGGTGGAACCTGTGGACCAGGTGTAGGAGGCCCTAGGCTGACCTGTGCCTTCAACATGTCACGATGGACATGTCGAACCTTCTCCAAGTCTCCCACGGGGCAATGGTATAAACAGCCCCGTTCTCTTGGGGTGCCCTCAACACCTGATAGACCACGGAGCTCCAAAGGTCCTGGATCTTGTGCCGGCCCCGGGCGCTGTGATCTCGAAGATACACCAGCTGACCGACCTTTAAAGGAACAGGGTGGACTCTCTGGTCATGCCGCTCCTTGCGACGGTCAGCGGCCAGCGACAACCGTGCCCGAGCTCCCTCAAAAGCCACCATTAACCTGGCTTGGTGCTCGGCCACCCAGTCCTGTACCTCTCCAGGCACTGGGTCCTGAACGCGGCCTAGAAGGAAATCAATAGGCAGCCTAGGATCCCTGCCAAACATCAAGAAAAACGGTGACTCTCCAGTGCCCTGATGCGGCGTGCTATTATAGCAAAAGAGCACATGCGGTAAGCATGCAGCCCAGTCGCGTTTCCGAGATGATGGCAGGGTCCGGAGGAGGTTGTGGAGGGTTCGGTTAAACCGTTCGCACTGCCCATTACCCGCTGGGTGGTAAGGCGTTGTACGGGACTTTGCTACCCGATACAACTCGCATAACTGTTGCATCACCAAACTCTCAAAGTTTCTACCCTGGTCAGAGTGGAGGCGGCTTGGAACGCCAAACTTAAAAAACCACTCTGTTAACAGGCCCTGGGCCACAGTAGAGGCCCGCTGGTCCCGGGTAGGGACTGCAACCGTGTATTTGCTAAAAACGTCAGTCATAACCAAGACGTTTTCAATTCCACTACGGGAAGGTTCCAACACCGTGAAGTCTATGGCCAGGATTTCATTTGGCCTAGACGCCAACAGGTGACCCATATAACTATGAGACCCCAACTCTGAGTCCTTTGCGACCTGACAGCGTTCACAACGCTGAACCCATTGCTTGATGTCAGAGGACATCCCGGGCCAATAGCAACGCTGCCTGACCAGTTCAGTGGTACGCTCAATACCTTGGTGCCCATGGTCCTGGTGCAGCTGCCTCAAGGTCTCAGGCTTCAGAGCCTCTGGGAGAACAAGTTGGAGGGCTTCCTCACCTCCACCTGGACGCAAAATACGGCGATAAAGGATGCCATCCTTCTCCACCAGACGATCCCACTGACGCAGCAGAACCATGACTGGTTTGGGGACCTGACTCCTTTCCTCCGAAGAGGGCGGGGTGTGCCTCCTCCAGTATACCAAGAACTCCTTGAGGAGGGGGTCAGCCTCCTGCAAAGCACGAATATCCCCCAGGGAGTGAGATGGAAAGGCCCCAATCTCCAACTGAGTAACGGAGGGCAAAACGGCTGGACACTGAGCCTGCTGAAGTGAAGTCGGGACACAAGTCCCAGGCAACACACCCTCGGCCAAGCTGGAGCTCGTCTCATACTGTCGAGAGAGAGCATCAGCATTCCTATTACTGTGGCCTGAGCGATACTTGATCTCAAAATCGAATGCCGCCAGCTGGGAGGCCCACCTCTGCTCGGTGGCACCCAGCTTAGCTGAAGAGAGGTAACCGAGTGGATTGTTATCGGTGTAAACCACACACTTCTGCCCCAGCAGGTACTCCCGGAACTTCTCGGCCATGGCCCACTTAAGCGCAAGAAACTCCAGCTTCATGGAGCTGTAATTGTCCATATTGCGTTCATGTGGCCGAAGACCTCGACTAGCATAAGCCACTGGCCTAACAACACCTTCTACATCTTGGGAGAGAACTGCACCCAAACCACTGTGGCTGGCGTCAATCTCCAAGATAAATGGGTGCGTAAAGTCAGCATATGCTAGCACAGGTGCAGACACAAGCTTTGCTTTCAGGGCCTCAAAGCTCTCCTCACACTGAGGGGTCCAAATAGCACTCAAACTCTGTCCCGAGCCCTTCTTTGTCTTTGTGCCAGCCGCCAACGCCAACGCGGCAAACCCCTCCACAAAGCGCCGGTAATAGCTGGCGAAACCCAAAAAGGATCGCAACTTTGACACGGAACGAGGACACTGCCATTTGGCTACTGCGTCAACCTTGGCTGGATTGGTAGAGACACCCTCACAGGAGATTACATGGCCCAAGTAGTTAACCTTCTGCTGGAAAAAGGCACACTTTTCTAACTTAGCCTTGAGCCCCTGTTGCTGCAGCCTTGCCATCACCATCTCTAGCCGTTGCAGGTGCTGAGAGACAGACGAGGAGAACACAATGATGTCGTCTAGGTACAGCAGTAACGACTGGCACTGCTGATCCCCGAACATCCTCTGCATTAGGCGCTGGAAGGTACCAGGAGCATTGCACAGCCCGAATGGCATACGATTCCACTTGAACAGGCCAAACGGCGTGCAAAAAGCGGTCTTGGGCTTATCCTGCTCAGAAACTGGCACCTGGTTGTACCCGCTGGCCAGGTCGATGGTAGAAAACCAGCGTGCGCCAGCTAGGGCATCCAGACTTTCCTCGATGCGAGGTAAGGGGAAGGCGTCCTTCCTTGTTTTGCTATTCAGCAAACGATAGTCAACGCACAGACGGAGGCTTCCATCCTTCTTGCGGACCAACACGATGGGAGAGGCATAAGGACTGTTACTCTCCCTAATTACCCGGGCCTCCAGTAGCTGGTTGATATGGGCCCTGACAGCCTCATAATCAGAAGGAGGAATTCGCCTGTACCTCTGCCGGACAGGTGCCTCATCGAGCAGCGGTATGTCGTGCGAAATGAGGTTTGTGCTGCCCAAGTCTCCCTCATAAGTGGAGAAAACAGAGCGGTACTTCTGCAAAAGTAACCGTACCTCATGTTGCTCTGACTCAGCGAGAGCAGACAGGTCAATCGTATCCACCATCTCTTGAGCAGGGCTGCTGGTTGTATGGGAGGAAACGGTAACGGGAAAAGAGTGTTCCTCGCTAACACCGGCAGGGAGGCTAACAACAGTAGCTTTGCTTATCACTCCCAAACAGGTCCGCGGGTGGAGAACAGCTTCCGCTGTCCCCACATTGGTGACTGGGATGTAGGCAACGCCCTTATCCACCTGGACCAAACATGGAGAGGCCAGCAACCCAACTGGCAACCCGGACTCAGAAGGCTCAAAAAGCACAGCCTGACCTGACAACTGCTGAAAACAGGTAGTGGCCACCAGCTGCATGACACCACCAGGTATCCGCACGGCCCGCGGGCCCTGTACCTTGACGGTACCGACAGGGTCCTCTGGGGCTTGGGCTGCAGACTGGTGACACTGATGTAAGGCCTCCAAAACTGGTCTCGGTGCCTGTGACACGGAAGGAGAATTAAACAAGGAGCCACCGAAATCCCCAAACAGTTCTTGATAACAGCGGCGGATTACATTCATTCCTAAGATGCCAGGGACAGAGGGCGTAGCCCCAGGAGGGTCCTTCACTATAAGGATCCTACAAGGGGGTATTTCCTTGCCACACAGGAGTACACTGAGCTCCAAATAGCCAATGTAATGGGTTGGCAAGCCCATTGGCAGCCCGAAGCTGTAGCCAATGGCATGACTGAAGGCGTTCTTGTCCCCAAGGGGCAAAATGTGCCAAAAAGAAACTTTCTGTGATGGTGGAAACCATGGACCCAGTATCCACCAAACAAGGGACAGTTACCCCACTAATCAGCACATCCATCTTTGGACACGATGAAATTAGCCTGCCAATCCTATCTTTCTGTGAGCCAGTGAACTCCCCACCTGAACTGTGACTCTGCAGCTCAGAGGGCTTTAGTTTTCCGACTGGGTAGCGGGAAGATGATTGCCAACTGCGGTATAGGGAGGGCCTGAATCAGAACCTGCTCTGGTGCGGCGTAAAGCCCGCTCCCCAGTGCACTCCCTAGCAAAGTGTCCTGGCTGCTGACACCGGCGACAAATCACCGAGCCAGCCCGTGAAGGCCGAACACTTCTTCGGGGGTTCTGTAAAGAAACCACTGTCTCAGTGAGCTGATTTAACTGCTCTTGTTGGCGCTTTAGGAGTTCCTTTAGCTCACGCCACTCGGACTCGGGTGTACCAACAGGAGCGAACCTAGGGCTAGTGTGCACTCCACACTGGAAACCATATGCCGATGGGTGAGAATAGCCACGGTCGCGAACACCGCCTGAAAACCCTTCTCTTTCCCATCTAATTGCTTCCCCGCGCACCTCTAACAAGGTGGCAGTAGGCACAAGGCGAACGTATTGTTTAAGCTCTCTGCGGAGAGCACTGTCAACAACATGTTCTACAAACTGGTCTCGGAGCAACACCTCTGCATTACGCATACCATCAGGTGATCTTTGTTTTACTTGCTCCATCAGAGCCATTAGCGCTAAGGAAAACTCCTTAGCGCTAATGGCACAAAGTCTCTCCCTCCCGCTGTCTCCTCAAAAAGAAAGCCTGCTGCAGAGTGACATAGGACTGCGCATTGCCATACAGTTCCTTTAAAATGGTCAACACCCGAGCAGGATCCCCTCGCTCTAAATTAGGGCGAAATTTGATCTCCTCCCTTGCTTCTCCCTCTAAATGGTCAAAAATAAAGAAAGCTTGATCAGCAACAGACAGGTGCCGGCACGCATGCATGCTTGAACCTCTTCGACCCATTCAGTTATACCACCACCAATCGCTCTGTAACGGCGGCCTGGCTACCAACATTTGGTATGCAGCCAGCTGGTACGAAGGAGGACGACGCGGCACCACCACCAGACTCGAGCACAGCGCCCCCATCCCGGCGCAATTGCTCATTATCTGCCTTTAACTGCGCTACCAAGTCTCTAAGTTGCTGCAATTCTTCCTCCATAATAAATTTTGACCAAAAAAAGGAAAATTAAATCAGCAAGGTGCTAAAATCCTATTACTCTTCCTCCTACCTGGATACTGCTGTCTTGTCTATAATCACACTCTAAAACAAATAGAGCCTTCAAACAGGTGAACTGTGATCTCTGCAAAAAAAATAAAACAATTTACAAGACCAAACATCTACCTCAAATGTGCATCCTGTCGACCAACGCCAAGTATGTGACCAAGTGGTCGGCGGGGTTATAAAAGAAATGATAAAACGCCACCTGGGGGGAATTCTAGCCCCCAGGAAATATAAACTTTAAAAATGGAATTTAATTTAAAAAAAACAATGTTTGCACAGGTTCAGGGATGCACACTGAGGCCGGCTCAATGTATTAACACCAGCAGCAGCAATCAAACCCTACAAACAAAAACAGGCAAAGATAACCTTAATCGTCTCTAATTTACAAATACTAGCAGCTATAATATAAGCGGCTTACCCCAAGACTGGAGGCGCTGTACTGTACGGTGAACGCAACTCACACGTCTCTCCACCACAGCTGGAGTAAAGAAAGAGAAACAGCCGCGCTGTAGCAGTCACACAATCCGATTGTATCGGTAAATTAACCAATAGGCCAGCATTTACTGCTGTATCGCACCAGAAGCTCGGGAGGAATGATCCAACAAAAAAAACCGGCTTCCCTTTATACAGGTAAACACCACCCTGTAATCAATATGCAGGTGGGTTCCTAATTAACCCAATCACATGATACAAGGAGCGAGTGCAGCGGGAAAAGAGCGAGGGTGGTAGAGCGAGCGAGAGAGAGAGAAAAAGAAGGGCGAGTAGCCCATCCGGCTACACTATTGACACCCTTTAATGAGAAGTCTGGGCTCGGGAGAACCCGAGTGCCCTGGAGGGACTTTCCCTGCCGGATACACAATGGACGGGTGCCCGCTGGGATTGGAACGACAGGTGCGACTTCTCAGAAAGGGCTCACTGAAGGCAGCATGGTTAAGAGCTTGGAGGCGCTTACGACTGCAGTGAATGCTCAGAATAACACCTTTGAGCGTATGTATGTTGGATTACATCAGGAAAGAATCAACTCAGAACAACATCTCTGGGTGGAGCTGGATTACACCTCGGATCAGTTGGCTGCGGTTGTGAGGTCTCAGAATCTGCTATGTGAGCAAAAAGAGTGACAAGACCACAGAATCGACGGCTAATAACATCACGGAGAAGCTCGCAGCTATTAACGGGAGACTGAGAGACCAGTGTCGGAGTGTTAAAAAACAGCTTGAAATTCTCAATTACCATCATAACCCGGCTACCCCAACAACTCCCTGATAACGACTGTGTTGAGTCTGTTCCTTCCCATTCCCTACAAGGCCACCTGGGTTGGCTGAAAGACTGTTTACTTAGCCTGGCAGGGCGAAGGACACTGTCTCAGCTGAACTATGGACACGCACACACATACATATACTGATACTGATACGCACTCACTGACGCATCACCCTCCCTACCCCGGATCCAACACCACCTCCAACGCTTACCTCCCCCATGATGTGGACATCGGGTCAGCTGAAGGCGCAGTCGAAAGATTGTAGCGGTCCCAGATCAGATGTACACACTGGAACTCTTTCCCATGTTGCTTGTCTGTGTTTATTGTGTTATGGTGTGTTGATACCTGTGCATTCCTGTATTATCCTTTTGTGTTGCACATTTCAATGTTTTTTTTCCTCGCTACCTGGCCTGACCTGTCTCCCCAATGTGATGTTTGTATTGTATGTACGGTCGGCAAGGTCTGTCATCTCGGTTGTGGACCGAGATGACAGACCTGCAACTGACAAATAAAGGCTATCTCATCTCATCTCATCATCATGATATCTCTTTATCCAGTCTTTTTCTCTCTTTTTGTTTTACTGCATGCAGTTCTTCTACAGCCTGTCCCGCTATTGTTTTGTTGTATTCTCTTGAAATCTCCATTGCTCTACAAATATCTAGACATCTGTCTAATGTGAGGTTCTCTTCTCTGAGCAACCTTTCCCTCCAACTGGAGCTGTTCGTGCCACAGATGATCATGTCTCTGATCAGTGAGTCTTTTAATTGTCCAAAGTTGCAGTTGCATTCTCAGGTCCGTAACATATTTATCAATATTTTCTCCAGGAGCCTTATTGCGTGCAAAAAATCTGTATCTCTCGACAGTCTCATTAACTTTGGGATTACAGTATTCATCTATTTTTCTCATCAGCTCACTTACTGTTACTCTTGACTCAGCTCCGATCAGCGTTCCACAGAGCTCCCTGCCCCGTTCCCCAATCAGATAGTAAAACAGCTTCACTCTCGCCTTTTCCTCAGCATCCGGCAGAGCTAGTTTCGTGTAGAGTGTAAACCCTTCTTTCCATGTGTTCCACGCTTTAGACAGGTTCACTGAATCCATACTCCACTGTGCGGGTGGCTTCAATCCATCCATCGTAGACGCCGCTGCGCTCTTCTTGTCAGCGTCTCACCTGCTGTCCTGAGCCGTTAGCACCTCCGAGGCTAACTAGCCTAGCTGGACGCGTCGATACCGTCCAGCTAGGCTTGAAATTTACGTCCCATTTTCCCCTTTATTCTTTTTTCTCTGTATTGTCAATTCTGTCTAAGAAGAAATCTGAGGCTGCTGTTCTGAGAATGAGCTACCAAAGCTTTTTCTGAATAAGTCAATAAAGATCCATTTATGGAAAGCTGTGATGAAGGTAGCTTTGTCTTTAATTATATTCAACAATATAACATATTTGACCACTTTTAATTTATTTTTCTAACTTTAATACACTAAAGTTAAGGCTATATACCTAATTTCTAGTAAGTGGCCCAGCCCCTCCTAAATCTTTATGCATATGACCCTCAGTGAAAAAAGTTTGGACACCCCTGCGCTACGCATTTGGTGTGGTGCATGACTTTGGTGTCCTGTGGAGACATAGGAAGTTTCTGAAATCTGCTAAGGCAGCTGCCTCAGGGGGGCCGTCCTTTTAACTTGTGTTAGCTTCATTGCCCACACCTGACCTCACTGACCTTTCTGCTGTTTCTTTTGCCTCTCAGGCAGAGAAAGATCTCTGGCATAAATCTGGCTGCACACTGACGCAATCTGTCTGGTGTTTTTCTGACGGCCGCCCATGCCTGCCTAAGCATTTTTTCCCTTGGTTTCTTGTGGAAATAAAGAAAATATTTTACTGCTACTCATACTTATCATTATTACCATTGCATTAATCAAATTAATCATCTTTTCATTAAAACATTTATTGAAGCTGTTGGCATTACATTAACCTTTTTAATACAGGTGCAGCTATAACCATTTTATACACATTGCATTTTGTGCTTATTAAAGAGTTGAAGCTCAGTCAATTAATTGGAGGTTGTAAGCCTCGTTCGGCGCGATGTCTGGGCGATCTATTGTGTAAGTGACTTGGAGCTATAGAAGGTTAAAACTGCATACACGCCTACAAAACATATATAATACATATAATCTAGAAACAGGCTTGAGTGAAGGCCTGGATGTATTCAGTTTCTTGTTGCATTTGAGTTTGCTTAGTAACAGGTGACAGAAGATGGGCCAAAGAGGAGGACAAGTCCCTGGGGATCTTCAGGGCCTGAATTCATCGCCATATTTGGAAAAAGATGCCAGAGAGGGGAACTTTGGTGTCGCATTTATCTCTTAAAATTGATCATTGTCTGTAAAAGTTGCAAATGATGTTCTTAAGATACAAATTATGTTCTTGTACAATGCGACAAGGGGCGTTACCCAACCCTGACATTATAAAAGCAATCTGAAGTGTATTTTTGGGCGGAGATCTACATCTGATGTTTTGCAGTGTACATCTTCCCACGCGTGTGTTCAATAAACTTATCTGTTTGATTGCATCCTTCTGGGCCTCTGGTATTTTGTTTTGGTTCTCAACATCGCGAATCGGGACAGTGGGCACAAGGGTTAGACCATGTGTCCAAAGGGGGGATGCTACAGGCAGTAACAATGCTGTGGTTCACAAAAGGCTTTTCTGCAGCAGCTGAAAAGTATTGTTAAAAGTGTCTAATTTGCGCGACCAATAATGTGTGACGTCCAGCTCGTGTAGATACTGTAGCACACCCTCCACCTGACATGCACTTTTACCATCTTATGATGGATTTCATTGAACTAACACCAAAGAAGTATTGTTTGGTGGTAGTCGACATGTTTTCTAAGTGGTTAGAAGTGCTCCCAACCAAGCATGCAGATGGTAGCGCGGTGGCAAAAGCTCTTCTGTCAGAAATCATCCCTAGATGGGGCATCCCGGGAAAAATCACTAGTGACAATGGCACTCACTTTTCACTTCACTTCTCTCCCCTCTACCATCTTCGACATGACCCTGACCAAACGCTGCAGCAGCTGGACCCACCACAACAATCTGAAAATGTCAACAGTGCTGCAGGAAAGGGATCTCATGCAGCAGAGATGGAGGGCGCTAAACCTAAGGCCCGTTTCACTACACGGGGGAAATTCCCAGACAGCTTCCGCTGACAGAGCTGTGATGAGATGCCCATTAAGCCCGGATGAAAAGTGAAGCAAAGCAAAAGAATAACTCTGTATTAACTCTGTATTAACACTGTGCAGGGCAGTGACGGACCAACACGGATGATCGGGCAGCAGGGAAAAGGGCGTGGCAGAGATGGAAGGAGCAACTGAGGTTAAAAGCCACCTCAGAATGGACAAAACACAGAAGAAGACGCAGGTCGGCAAGCATGGACACTGGAGAAAGGACTGCCCCAATTTGGGTCAGAACCAGGATGGACAGAACTGTGAGCAGCAGCAGCAATGGTCGCAAACAGACTGAAAAGGAGGAGGGCAGGAGCCCAGGGCACGCTTCAGGCCGTGGTTTACCCAAGACAACAGAGCAGGAAAGCGATGAACACACACACTGACTGAGCATGAGGTGATACATAGACAAACACATGTGCACTCGTTGATTTAGTGAGAAATGACACACACATCTCAACTGAAATGCTGATTCACTGAGAAGTGATCCACACACAAAATACACATGCGCAATGAAGAGTGATGCACACACACACATGCTGATGCAATGAAGAATGCTTTGCTAACAAGTGCTTATGCTGATACGCAAAATGCTGTGCACACACACCCACTTACAGACGCTGTTATAAGAAACCATTGATACACAGAACACATTTTATGTTATCCTGAGGGCACTTATGTACATTTAACAAACAAGGTCTAAAATTCTCTGCTTATGAAAACAATGTCTGTGTGTGGTGAGAGGGTGGAATTTTTGCACGTGACTGCATGCCTCAGGATGTTAATGGCTGCTCAAGGCCTGGACTGAATTGTTCACTGTGCTTCACACAGCCTGATGAGAGTTATGAGGAGCAGTGGTATAGTGTGAAAATGATAAACTAACTGTGTAATGTTTAATTCGGGGCACACAATATTGTTCCATGAGGACACTTAAACTTTCCTGTGAATTTTCTGTTGATTTTTCCTTAGCAGTAGGTTGATTTTATCAGTGAGGTTTGGGTTGTTTTCATTCTCTAAGAGAGAGAGACAGTTTTATGTTTGGACATGTCTGGAACTGGCCCTAGTATTTGTTATTTTATTATTGTATTGTTTACTTTTGTTTTGCTTTGTTACAGTGCATTGGGATAAGAAATCTGAGAGGTGTGATCCACCGGTGGTGATATTTTGTGAGTTCATGATCTAAGAATCAGCTCTTTTTTAACCATGCCTGGAAGATTGAAGTTTAAAGTGCTATGAAATATTCTTACTGGAAACAGTCACAAAGTGTGCTTCTCCATGGTTATAATGGGCTTTGGAGAAATTCACTTATATGGGACACTGACCACATGAGATGGTAAGTCCTGAGTCTAAAAGGATTGCAGTGAATAAATCCAGTCCAAAATCATAAAGAATTGTTTTCCTTTTAAAAATCTGACGTTATCTTGCTGTTGATGGAGACTGGACTAGGTTGCGCGTGAGACTCCACTATCAGCAATATCTGGTATGGATGCGTGTGAATGAATGCATGTGACTGGACTGTGATGGACTGACAATGTAGAATAAAGTTTTGACTGACTTGATACTGAGACGAAGACTGCACCAACTTTAGGACTAGTAAATGTTGACAAACAATTCACCACGCCAGTAAGAAAAGGGTGGATGCTTTGTTTTGTTTTTTGCAGGAGCAGGAGGACAAAAGAGACCAGAGGGGGAGACAGAGTGTAGCTTCACATGAGAGTGTGGAACTGCAGACTTAACCCTTTGGCTGCTAATTTGAGGTACTGATTTTTGCATGAAGAACACTGTGTTTTATTGGCTGTGTTTTGATTAGGGTATCACATTGCGTGGTTGGTAAATGCAAAGGAGGGGACTCACCTATAGCACTTAAGTAATCAGCATGGCTGAAGGAATGACATTAAGGAAGCATCAACAACATGACTGCAAAAGAAGCAGTTACGGACATCAGATTGACATCAGATCTACAAACTGAGCCACTGGTACATACAAATCTTGAGAAAACTTGCTATAGTGAATTAGAACCTTGATGGGAAGGAGGAAACATCACACAATCTGCCTTAGCTCAGGTGGCAGAAATTTTGGCTCTCACCAAAGGCAGTACAACTTTCAGGAGGAGGAAGGAGTAAAACATCTATACAGACTCAGCAGACCTGACAAACAAATGCTCTAACAGAGGAGTCATTACCATCATTTGACAGAAGATGACATTAAAACAAAGATGCAGGAGCCTACAAGATCAGTGGGCGGGTGGAGAAACAAACAATACAGAATAGTGGACGTTGGAAAGTACATGTTGAGAGATCAAGTTGCCCTGACAAAACTTGGTCAGCTATTGTTAAAACGACCACATGGTCCTTCACATGAGAGCAGAAACAGACGTAAAAGAATATGGAAGGCCTGTAAGTGACACCCACACATGGCAGAGATGGTGGAAAACTGTGTGAGGGAATGCAACACCTGTAATGAACACAACCCAAAGCAGCTGTATCAGTGTTCAAAAAGGGAAGTTTACAACACTGACGCTCCTTTTGGGGACATGAAAATGGATTCTACAGACAGAGCTGACAAAAAGACAACAAAGAACATGGAAATCTTCTTGTGATGGTGGACAGATTCACCAACTAGGAAGAAGCAAAACCCAGGTGAGAAAAGACGCAAACCCAGTCATACAATGGCTGTGAAATGAACTGATACAAAGACATGAAGTACCGAGAACCGTTAAAAATCAGACAAAAGATTCCACTGTAACAACGAACATCTGAAAGAAGTGGAGAACAAGTTCTGACATGATTAATCACTGGAACATCTTACCATTCAGAATCGCAGGCCATTGTAAAAGGCCAATTAAATATTTTATAGGAAAATCGGCACAACCAAAGCAATAACAAAGGGTATGGTCCAAAATAGAGTTGTGTGATAATAAACCCTGGTCCACGTGACTGAGGTTTTTTCCTTTTAAAATAGCCAATCATTAAATGTAGAATACAGCCGACAGGAGCATGTGCTAGGAGGTGGTACTGCAAAAAGAACAAAAGCAAAATAAAGAAAACCCATTGTGTTGAACTTTGTTAAATTCAAATTAAAATGTACCATTACACTCAGAGGATCAACATGAAATCAAAATATATGCAAATTTTGTATGAAGCACATGACTGATAACTGTTCTGTCCGGAGCTTTTGTTTCCTATAGCACCCACTTGATCACACCACAAGTTTTTCGCCACCAAAGGAAGGTAATTGCAAATGTTCGAGGGAGGAATATCACGAAAAGTGGGAAAGGTAAGCCCCGATGGGGGTGATAACAACATAAAATTCACTTATGGTCAAATTTAGAAACAGTGAGGAGTTCTAGATAACCATAATTCAGCAAAACCCCATGAGGATTGAAGGTGAGAATCTATAATATTTTGAAATAACTGTCATGGTCCGACAGCCCTCGCCTGGCTGCCTGCCCATGTGTTATTGTGTGCATGTCGCTCCCTTCCCCTCTACCCCCCCCCCCCCCCCCCCCTCTCTCTCTCTCGTAACGGGATTGTTTACCTCCGAGCGGTGACGAGCATTCCTGAGAGTGTTCCCTCGCAGAGACTGGCCGCACCTGTTGTCGATCGGAGCCAACCAGCTGTAGCCAATTATCCGCCATCTCCCGGACTGCCTTCTTAACAGGGCGATCGAGCTTCGGTCTGCGCTGGATCATTGTGTGAAGCACGGTAGAGCAGCGCGAATGGTTTTTGTGGCAGTTACGTTGATCTGAGGATTGTTTACTCCATATGTGTTTGTGTGTTTGCCACCAGGAGGGAAACGGAGAGAGAGCTCACGGGAGCTGGACCGCCACTTGGGATTACTGTTTGGAAGGAGTCGCTACGTGTGTTTTCACTTCACGGCCACGAGCACTGCTAGGAGGAAAAGGCGGAGACCACACCTGGGGCACCCATCACTATATATATATATATATATATATATATATATATATATATATATAATTGAACTGTTGCACCTTTACCGCACTGTAAGTAAATCCACTGTCTTCTCCCAAAGGAGTCCTGCATACAGTCCTCTTTTCTACACCTACCCTGACAATAACACTCAATATAATGTTGACCCTTATGCAGAGAACATCGAGGGAACAGTTTACCCTGCCCGGGTTAGGGTTACCGGGGCCCCGCCCTGGAGCCAGGCCCGGGGAGGGTGCCCGAGGGCGAGCGTCTGGTGGCCGGGCCTTAGTCCATGGGGCCCGGCCGGGCACAGCCCGAAGAGGAGACATGGGCCCATCCTCTCGCAGGCCCACCACCCGCAGGAGGCACCATAGGGGTCGGGTGCATTGTGTGCCGGGTGGCGGCCAGGAGCGGAGGCCCTGGCGGACTGATCCTCGGCTGCCAAGACTGGCAATAGGGACATGGAATGTCACCTCTCTGGTGGGGAAGGAGCCTGAGTTACTGCGTGAGGTTGAGAGGTACCGGCTAGATATAGTCAGGCTCACCTCTACGCATGGCTTGGGCTCTGGAACCAGTCTCCTGGAGAGGGGCTGGACTCTGTGTCAGTCTGGAGTTGCCCTGGGGATGAGGGGAATGACCCACCAATTTCTGGGGGCGAGGTCACTGAGGAAGTTAGACAACTCCTTGGTGGCAGAGCCCCTGGTGTTGATGAGGTCCGCCCCGAGTTCCTGAAGGCTCTGGACGTTGTAGGGCTGCCCTGGTTGACACGCCTCTACAATGTTGCGTGGAGATCAGGGGCAGTACCCCTGGACTGGCAGACCGGGGTGGTGGTCCCCATCTTTAAGAAGGGGGACCGGAGGGTGTGTTCCAACTACAGGGGGATCACACTCCTCAGCCTCCCTGGGAAAGTCTATGCCAGGGTGCTGGAAAGGAGAGTTCGTCCGCTAGTCGAACCTCGGATACAGGAGGAACAATGCGGTTTTCGTCCTGGTCGCAGAACACTGGACCAGCTCTTTATCCTCTCGAGGATACTTGAGGGTGCATGGGAGTTTGCCCAACCAGTCTACATGTGCTTTGTGGACTTGGAGAAGGCATTCGACCGTGTCCCTCGGGGTGTCCTGTGGGAGGTGTTGCGGGAGTATGGGGTGTCTGGCCCATTGCTACGGGCCATTCGATCCCTATACAACCATTGCAAGAGCTTGGTTCGCATTGCCGGCAATAAGTCGGACTCGTTCCCGGTGGGTGATGGGCTCCGCTAGGGCTGCCCTTTGTCTCCGGTTCTGTTCATAATTTTCATGGACAGGATTTCTAGGCGCAGCCAAGTGGTGGAGGGCTTTCACTTTGGTGGCCTCAGAATCTCATCTCTGCTTTTTGCGGATGATGTGGTTCTGTTGGCTTCATTGGGTGAGGGCCTCCAGTTCTCACTGAAATGGTTCGCAGCCGAGTGTGAAGCAGTGGGAATGAGGATCAGCACCTCCAAATCTGAGGCCATGGTTCTCAGCCGGAAAAGGGTGGAGTGCCCACTCCGGGTCGGGGATGAGTTCCTGCCCCAATCACAAGGAGGAGTTCAAGTATCTCGGGGTCTTGTTCGCGAGTGATGGGAGAAGGGAGCCGGAGATCAACAGACGGATTGGGGCTGCAGTAATGCGGACGCTGCACCTGTCCGTCGTGGTGAAGAGGGAGCTGAGTGTAAAAGCGAAGCTCTCAATTTACCGGTCGATCTACGTCCCTACCCTCACCTATGGCCACGAGCTGTGGGTAGTGACCCAAAGAACGAGATTGCGGATACAAGCGGCAGAAATGAGCTTCCTCCGAAGGGTGGCTGGCCTCTCCCTTAGAGATAGGGTGAGAAGTTTGGCCATCTGGGAGGGGCTCAGAGTAGAGCCGCTGCTGCTCCACATCGAAAGGAGCCAGCTGAGGCGGTTCGGGCATCTGACAAGGATGCCTCCTGGGCGCCTCCTGGATGAGGTGTTCCGGGCATGTCCCACCGGGAGGAGGTCCCGGGGGAGACCCAGGACACGCTGGAGAGATTATATCTCTCGGCTGGCCTGGGAACGCCTTGGTGTTCCCCCGGATAAGCTGGAGGAGGTGGCTGGGGAGAGGGAGGTCTGGGCCTCTTTGCTTAGGCTGCTGCCCCCGCGACCCGGCCTCGGATAAAGTGGATGAAGATGGATGAATGGATGGATAATGTTGACCATGTTGATTATGTTTATTCCAATATGCAGAGATTGGCTAATATGACCAGGAAATGCAATAAACAGGACTGTCAGAACAGTCGGTCACCTTTGACAGTCCAGACTAGGATGGCATTGGACATCCTCAGGGTGGAAAAGGGTTGGTGTGACTAAGGTGTGGTTTGGCTTGTTGTATGCATATTTCAAAATGATACAGCTCTGGATGGGCCAGTCACCAGGGCGTGGAAGGATAACAGACTTTATTAAATGAGGAGGAGGAATTTTCTGGGATTGAAGATCCTCTGGGAGAGTGGTTGACTGAAGCATGCCGAAAATAAAACTATTATTTTATAATTGATTGATAACTGATTGATAATTGGCCATATTCACAACTGTATCGACTTGTTACAGCAATAACCATGAACGGATAGGCGGAAATCCAGAAGCACCAGACCAAGGAGGGTCTGGCTAAGAAAGGGGGCCTCAGCTGAGACCCCAAAAGAAACATGGGGCAAAATAAATCCCCTGATCTATGCAATGAACCGAAAGGTAGTCGACCCCTGAGGTTTGAAGAAAGAAGAGGAGCAGAGAACCACCCAACTGTTAGACACTGGTAGCTGCAGAAATAAAGGTCAAAAGCTCCTCAGGCAGAGGTTCTGGTCTGAGCACAAAGGTGGAAGCAGGAAACAACCAGAATGGGGATCGGGGACGATAGAAAATAATGGGATATCTGAGAATTAGCTTTAGTAGTAGTCTGTGATTTTTATGTTATGACAATTGCCCAAACACAGCAGTCATCCCATATATGGCCCACTCTTTAAAGGGGGCCCAGAGAGGGAAAAGAAGCATGATAACTAAGAGAACTGACACCTAGTGGGTAAAAAGGGGGTGTGTGTAATGTCTGGAGAGATGTGCTGCACTTTCATTCTCAAGAACATGGCCCGAGATGGTTCTGTAACTGGAACCCTGGGAGGACTCAGAACATCATTTAAGAAAATAGGAAATGCATGAATATTTGGAATTGATAATCCGTTTCTTATTCGTTTTTACATCTATTTAGGTAATTTGTGGTGGTGTGCCTTCTATCCAAGGATTATTGGTAAGGTTGGATAACAGGGCTGTTGGGGATCTGATACCAAAGCAGACAACATGATGATGCTTGATGACTTTTAATAATGTTCATCTGCCATGAGGCAGATCAAAGGAGGGACCTGTTGGGATTAAATAATTTGCAGTGCCTCAATAATGCTATGCTTTTTATTAATAAGTGTTATAAAGTTATATATTGTAGTATTAAGTGGATACAGCCCTGAAAAATAAAGGCATTAGACCATGTGCCCTTGGGGAGTAGAAAGCTGTAGACTCTTGCTCACGCTTGCCTGAGAAAATGTAGATAAGAGGGGACCATCTCCAGTGGAAAGTTACTGAGACACTGTTGTTTAGACTAGAATGAGAGTGTCTGTTATAAAACTGTTAGGAGCACACCACCATTTTGGGCACACCACCATCAGATGCCTCTGAGGAATCAAAAGAACTCGGTGAAGTGTTGATATTTACAGTAGCCTCAATGCACAAGTGCAGACATATTTTTCATTGACTAGTGCTCAGGTGGGAGGAGATGCAGCCACAAGAAAGGTAAACCCATTGATTTTAACATTAAAAATACAAGAAAACTTTGTTTTGACAAAAGTTGTGGGAGCAGCGGATGGACTTATTTAACCTTGGGGGTAGATATCGGGGGTTCAGATCCACTGGGTTTTTTTAGTGTGAAGTTTGGGATGGCCACGTCAAATGCAACCTCAGCCCATGTCCCGACGGAGTTGTCAGGACATCAATTAGTTACTTATTTAAACACAACTGGACCTGAAGATGTGGTGCAAATAGAGACAGGTTATATAGATAAGAATGTATGGCTGGATTGGGTAACTTACACAGCCAAGTCTAATGACATGACAGAATGTGTAGCCTGCTCTAGAGCACGCCCCACACTGTTCACAGTGCCAGCCCCTTTGTTGTTTTGGGAGGACAGGCCGGGATTTGATTGCATGTTGCAGCTCCACATGAAGGAAAGGGTGGATCATGATTGTATTACATTGGGTACCCCTCTTCCCAGGAAGGGTGTTATTCCCCCTGTGTTCTCCCCAAAAGCTGTAAACTACACCTGTTTGACCAGGGTAAGTGTCACCCCAATAGGTGCTCCAGGTGAGGCATGGTGTGATAAGGTGATAGGTGTCACTGAATGGGCAAAGATGAGCAGCATTAATGTTGCTCGTGTGGACCTGTTCTGGTGACAAAATTCTGAGGGACACCCTGCCGAGAGGCTGGTCGGGAGCCTGCACTGTTGTAAGATTGGCACTTCCTATAGTATTAGCGGGATCTCATGCTACTGCAGAGACTCATGTGGGTAGGACCTGCAGAGCCACGTCAGAAGATTTTGATTTAACTAAAAACTCCCCAACTTACATAGATTTTATAGGTGTTCCTGATGAGTATGAATTGGCCAACCAGGTTGCAGGAAGGTTTGAATCCATTTTCCTATGGATAACTCCAAATAAAAATGTAGATAGAATAAACTATGTTCATTATAATGTTCAGCGACTGGCCAATTTGACACGGGATGCAGTTGCGGGCCTATCTGAACAACTGGCCGCCACTTCTTTGATGGCCTGGCAGAACAGGGTGGCCCTGGACATGCTTTTGGCTGAGAAGGGGGGTGTTTGTGCTATGGTGGATCCTCTGTGTTGTACTTTTATCCCTGATAACACAGCTCTGTAACCAGAGCACTGGAAGGGTTGAGGATGCTGTCCACTAAAATGACAGAAGACTCTGGCATCCCTGGGATGACTGGTTTAGTAATCATTTTGGTAAGTATAAAGCTATAGTGGTGTCTTTGTTGATGTCCATAGCCACATTTGTTGCCATACTTACATGTTGTGGCTGTTGTTTCATCCCGTGCCTTTGCACCCTAGTGCAGAGGTTGATCACAACTCCGCTGACAAAAGAGGATGAGTCTCCTAAGTTTCAAGTAGGGAAGGCACCAGCTCTGACATAAACGGTAGTAACCAGACCGAAAAGCAGCGCACATTTTGGTGCTTTAATTCGGTGCTTTTTTTTCCTGAGATGTCATACACTTTGGATTCTAGCCAATCATTTTACCTTTCCGAGGATAGTAGGCGGACCCAGGTTCGTACGTTCTTTTAGAGCAGATTAAAAATGCCCAAGGTGAAGAGGTCAAAAGTCTGACTGTACTTCACAGCAAAAGTTGCAAACTCAGCAGCCTGCAACAAGTGCTTTAAGGTGATTGTTACATCCTGTGAGACTCCTACCCCGTCTGTCTCTCTCACTCTCCTCTCTCCCCAGGACACAGCTGCTCTTGATTAGCCTCATTTGCCACCTGAATCCAGTCAGCAATCACCTCTGAGGCTATTTAATTAGGGGACGAGCTGTGAGCAGGGTGGTTTTTCCCCTCTGTGGTCGTATGTGGTTTTCTGCTGGGTTTTGGACAGACAGCCTCCTTGTCATTTGTAATAAAACTATATCATTTGTAATAAAACTATATTATTACAGAATAACTCTGTCTGTTTTCCTTTTCATTCTGTTTCCCGACTCATTTGTTACTGGTCCCCTCACTCGCATGCCTAGACCCCTTCGGGGGGAACGTAACAGTGATACTGTGCAAAGGAGGTAACACCTCGAATCTGATGAAACACCTAGTGACGTATAGCATTTTGTTAAAAGCCGAGAAATGCGGCGTATTTGATAGCTTGCTGCGAGACCTCACACCGTGCACATCTACTGTGGGTGGTTTGCCTGTTATCGGACCCGGAGTTAGCAACATCCCCCAAAAACCCGAAGAGGAGACTCCTGGCCCCTAGCCCTGCCAGTGTGGCAGAAATGATGACGGATGATGATGCAGCAGCAGCCGTTCTTCTCTGCGGGAGTAGCTTAATGTTGTTCGTGTGTAATTTACGTTGAGTAGGCTAACCATGTTATTAAATTAATGCATGTAAGGTGAACTAGCAAACACCGTCGTAGCTACATGCGGCTGTCTTGTTGTTTGATGGCAGATGCTCCCTTCACCCTGGCCAAAAAGGCTGAAATGACCAAAGAAAAAGAGGAAAACAGCTAAACATGAGAGGTTTTTGGACAAAGTTTGTGTTTTTTCCTTCTTTTTTTTCCCATTGATTAAGCACTGCTTCCAGCCAAGAGTGATACCATAAATCCCCTATAGCTGCAGAAAAGGCTAACATTGTTATCTTTTTACAAAAAAACAGCTGAACATGAGAAGTTTTTGGACCAATTTTGTGTTCTCCATTCTTTAAGCACCAGTTCGAGCACCGGTTCGAGCACCGTTTAAGCACCGGCACTGTTTCAAAAGTACCGGTTTGGTACTGGTATCGGATAAAACCTAAACGATACCCATCCCTAATCACAAGTGGGGCCCAAGTTTTATTGCACCTTCACAAGCAGACTCATTTTCCTCTTGAGGGCTCTGGACATCCTGTTGCAGAGGAGATGACAGTTGGTCGGAACTGTTCCTAGACTGAAGAGATAAGGATCTGCTAATAATTGATCTGCTGTGCAATGTTCTTTGTTTGGGAGGTATAAAAGGGTTCAGGGTGGTGTCTTTCCCTCAGAAAACCAGGTTAGGACTGTCATCTGAACGTTTTTCTCCACTGCAGTGTTTTTCTTGCTTTTTTTAATAAACCTCACTTCAAAAGACATGCTCGCCTGTTGGTTGCAGTTTTAATCAAGATTTTCCATAACAGGGATCACTTGGAAATTCTCATTTTCCATGAAAACATGCAAGAAATTGTTGCGAATAGGGGATATACAAAATGAACAGGACATTGCAGCAATTACAGCCATAGGAGACCATTCTGTCAGTCCTTCAAGGTAATCAGATGATATTACACCCCATGCTTCCTGAACAATTTCCCACAATCAGGGTGGCTTGATGAGTCACCCTCTGTACCATATGTTCAAGCTGCTCCCACAACAGCTCAACAGGGTTCAGATCCAGAAACTGTGCTGGATACTCCATTACAGCCAGAATACTTGGCTGGCTTCTTATTCTTTAAATATTGCTGACACATTGTGACAGAAGGTGTTTTTGGAGTCATTATCCTATTGTAGGATGAAATTGGCCCCAATCAAGTTCTGTCCACAGGGTATGGCACAGTGTTGCAAACTCTTGTTCCTTTCACTGTACAAATCTTCCGGAGCACCCCCAGCCATTACACAGCACTGTTCTTGCATTTTTTGCTTGTTCTGCATCTCACAAATACTCTTCTGTTTGAGCCGAAGGCCTCAAACTTAGACTCATCTGTCCACAACACCTTTTTTAAGTTATCCACTGTCCAATGTCTGTGCTCTTTTGCCTATCTCAGTTTATTTTCTTTTTTGTTGTTCAGTCTAAGATATGGCTTTTCATGGCATGAAGCCCAGCATCCTGAGGTCGCCTCTTCACTGGTGATTCTGACTCTGGTGTTTAATGGGTGCTATTTAGTGCAGCTGCAAGTTGACAACCTGTGAGGTGTCTTTGTCTTAAACTACACACTCAGATATGAATTGAATGTTATTTGAATTGTTTATGAAATGAATTGCATAAAAAAAATATTTAATTTTTCAAAATTGTTAGTGGGTTGTGAAGAGCGCTGAGTGAAAGTGTTTTTGTGACAGAAATTTAAAATGACAAAATCTGTACGTTGGCTGCACAGTCCTTTTAAGAAAACTAAAATGCTTACCTTTGGAAATGCTTCCCCAATTTTTAAAGCAGATCCTAGCTTTGTTAAAGGGTGTATTGACTCCACTCTTCCTTGCACCAATTCCAGTTCTCAGGTTTTGACAACTTCCAGAATTCCTGCCAACAAAAGCTTTGCATGGTGTTGACCTTCATCAGAGTTTGCATCAGCCAAAACCAATTTGTGAAACTCATCATGCTTTCATGACCTAAAGGTGAATGGGGAATTCACCCTTTACCCACTCATTTTTGGTGTTACTACGTATGTTCTAGAGTGCACTTAAAACATGGGAGGGGCATGGTACCAACGACCCTCTGCCTGATAGCAGCTGGTGTCAGCACGGCCCCTCACGAGAACCCTCAATTACATGTATTTAAAATTGAAAGGTGGGCACCGGCACCACAGGTGAGGCTGAATAAACAAACTGTCCTCTGGATGCCATTTAGTGTGCCAGACCGGGGCCCGCAACAGCAGCACTGCCAAGCCCCACAGGACCCAGAGCGGCCCACCCAACCCATTTACTTTTGGGATAAGACATTTGTTTGTAGTATTTCTTTTTTCAGGAGATCTTAGGAATCCAAGACATAGAAATAGACAGACATTTGTCATCCATATAATATTAATAACACAAACACAATAAGAATTCAATGCAGTGACAGTGCAACTCCCTTAATCACCAGATAATTCAATTTAGTTCAATTCAATTTTATTTATACAGCATCAAATCACAACAATAGTCACTCTTAAAAATAATACAACAGAGAAAACCCCAAAAATCATATGACCCCTATGAGCAAGCACTTTGGTGACAGTGAGAAGGAAAAACTCCCTTTTAACAGGAAGAAACCTTCAGCAGAACCAGGCTCAGGGAGCTGTGGCCATCTGCCATGACCAGTTGGGGTGAGGGGAGGAAGACAGAACAAAAGACATACTGTGGAAGAGAACCAGAGAGGCCTGCATTTGTATAGCGCTTTACTTAGTCCCTATGGACTCCTCCTACTGTGCACCAATAACAGTCAATAAGGATTAAAATGATTTCAGTGAGTGCCTTATGAAGGATTTGTTTCTTGCTGTTTTCCATCAGACACGTATTCTCTGTAAAAGAAATACATTACTCTTTGTAATTGCAGTGTTTTGCGATCCATTAGTTAATTCATGTCATCTGTTTTTTTAATCCATCGTGAAGTCCCATTGTAAAGTAAAACTTTTGTCAACCTAATCTTTATCTTGATCAAAGTAGGCAAGGTATATTTTTCCATAGTCTTCTTAGCAATCATTTCTTTTTGCTAGTATTCCTTCAGCCACTTGTCTTCCTAATGTGTCTACTTCTGTGCAGGAACAAGCTCATCTATACTTAGGTTGCCTTCCAGCCTTTTCTCCATGATGGTAAGTAGCTTAACCCCGTCCACCACCAGCTGGGTCAGTGCGACCTCGGTAAAGCCAAAGGTTGCCATGTTGCTTATATTATAGAGTTCCGGGGAATCTGGGAAATGAGGAGATTTGGAAAGTTTAAATCCAACACTGACAGTTAGTGGTGTGGGATGTAGCAAATGTGGTATTGATCTGATACCAGGTAAATACAGCATGAGTATTGCTAAAACCAAATACCAGTACTGATACTGACCCACGTCATCCCTACTTGTGGCCCGTATATTGACGTGAAGAAATATAACACAATTTGGCCCTTGAGTTACACTTTTTTGTTAGGGAGGATTTGTTCGTTGTTGAGTGCAATGTTAAAATAAGTTCTTTAAAAAGCAAAAACTGATTTAATATGAATTAATTCAAAACTTAGTCAAAGTTTTGAAGCTATGAAATATCAGATCTAGGTCTTCTGTTTACCTGTTTTGTCCATGTTGATCCTCAGTCTTTTCAGAACATCCTTAAGGTGTTTATGTGTGGGAAGGTGTTGCAGTTTGATGAGGACGCTGATCCTCAGACCTGTACCCACATTAGCCGGGGAGCTCGTCACCCATCCCAACTGCTGCTTCCAGATAAAGGGATGTCTGAGACCTCTGTAGTATTTTTCCAGCTAGACACAAACAATCAGTCTTCATGAGTTCAACCTGGTTTCCCTGGTGGAGCGTTTGCAGTTACTTTTTAAGGCCTTAAGTACTTTTTCTAGAACTAGCATAAGTGAAAAGCAAATATCCATCCATTCATTTTCTATTGTTTATCTGGTGCTGGGTTTCAGGGGCAATAGCCTAAGGAGAGGAGGTCCAGACACCCCCCCCCCCCCCCCCCCACTCCCCCAAGCTGCCTCTTCCAGCTCACGTGTTGGACAACTGAGAAATTCCCAAGCCCACCTCACCCCCACCCACCTCAGATGTCTTTTTTCAAGTTGGAGGAGTAGCCCCTTTTCTGTGAGTCACTCTTGAATGACTTGAACTCATTAGCTATTGCAGCCAGAGAAAACTATCTCCAGTTTCCACTGCTTGTATCAGTTTCATTCTTTCAGTCATTACTCATGACCATAAGTTAGGGTATAGATGTAAACTGACAGGTCAACTAACAACTTCTCTTTCATACTCAGCTCCCTCTGATCTCAGGAAGCCAACAAAGCAACATCATCTACCTTCTGCCACTTGGTTCTGCCTAGAAATTTTGACCATAAAATTTATGATTTATAGTATTGAGCCCTGTTACATTAAATTTATACTGGGAATGAGTTCAACTTATTGCTGGGAATCCAAGTTCTTACTGAGATTGTGCATGGACTGAATAGCTCATAGCAAAAGGCTAGATACGCCATATTCCCTAAGCAACTCCCACAGGATCCCCCAAGGGACGCATCTGAATCCTCTCCAAGTCCACAAAACACATGTACACATGATAAACTCCCATGCACAATCAAATATCATTGAGAGGATAAAGAACTCATTCAGCACATGACTAGGATGGAAAGTGCATTGTGCTTCCTTGCTATAGATCGGATAATAATAATTATAAAATTGGTCAGTAGCCAGCAAATTAGGGTGTCCTGGTGCCATGTGCACTTATAAACATTAGGATGTTTATAAGTGCACACGGCACATCTTAATTCTTGTTGACAAATTAACATTTCAACAGAAGTCCAATAACAAACCTGACTTGTTGCCCAAGTCAGTGTTGAAGTTCCCTGTTAGGACAATGAAGATGCTAGGTGGGGAACACTCAGCACCACACCCAGCAGCTTCAAGAAGAGTAGGGAATCTCAACTGTTGTTTGGTGCATAAAAGTGCAAATGACAGTCAGCACCTATACCCAATCTGAAGAAGCAGAGAGGCAGCCCTCTCATCCACTGGGAAAAAACCCAATGTACAAGCAACAAGTTGGGGGAGGGGGTACAGTGAACATTTTATTAGGATTATTTATTCATTTATTAAAATTTACCTTTTGCAAGCTGATGCAGATGCATTGAAAAGCTTCAGCCACATTGGCATCTTCTCGCATTGATACCAGCCTGAGGTGCTCATCTATGTTGACCCAGACCAACAGGCTCCTGTTTTCACTCACCCTGCATGAAAAATTATGGCACATTAAACATCTGACTTTAATTCATTTTAAACATCACAAGCTGACAGTGACTATAGATTGTATTTAAAAGATGGATGTAGCCAAGATTGTAAATGAACTGACTCTTATATAACCCAGAGCACTCAAAGCAGTTTATACAACATGCCACATTCACCCATTTACATAAGCACTTTCTTCTATGCTTTTAAGTGCTTTCTGACTAACATTTACACACATTCATACTCTGATGGCTGTATTGGAGAGCAACTTGGGGTTATTATCTTGCCCAAGGATATTGGACATGCAGACTGAGGGAGCTAGGGATCAAACCACCAACCGTCCCATCAGTAGATGACCTGCTCTACCTCCTGAGCTACAGCCACCCCCATATCACTTATTAGTTTAAAAAGTCCTGATTTTGAAATCTCAAGCTGTCTTTTAACTATTGCCATTTTATTTCATTTTGAAAACTGATCGATCTTGACAACCACAAAACAGGTCAGTGCTAAAGTATACCCTGCTTAATCTTCTAGGTACATATAGTGACCATAACACGAGGTGTAAGGATTTTAGGTCACACAGACAGACATGTTTTACATAGCTAAAACAACTTGGGTTCAAATTGACCCCAGAGGAACACCGTATGCAAAATCTGTAAAGCTCACTGAATCTTTTATTTATGCTTTAAATGTTTTACACTTCTGTAACAGTGTCTCTCAAGAAAGATTATGGCATTTATGGGAATCAAACTTGTAACTACCTGCGACCAGAGCAGGTTCTATATCCAAGAAAACCATACTGACCAAACTGCCCTGGCATCAGGCCAGTCCCGGGCCACACCTATGCGGAGCTGGAAGGAAGTTGGAGCTTTAAGATTCAGCTCACTCTGTTGCTCTTGGCTTAAGTCCGTTAGTAAGAGAAGTCGACCTGCCAGCTCCTGTTCCAGTTGCTGCAAAGCTGAAAAACAGGAGATTGGTAACTAGTTTGGTGTCATTGGTACCTTGTTGACAAAAAATCTTACAGTTTTTCTCCATTGGTTTGGCTCATTTCTTGAAACAGAAATTACATTCTCAAAACTCTAAGATCATTTGGCAAAACAATCTTACAGTTTAGCACAACACTATAGCTCACCTGCAAAAGCTCATATCTCTTCCAAAACTGTTCACTCGGGCTTCAATCTAAATCCCTTTCTCATTTAAACAGTCAGTGTCTCCAAAATGGCAAAGATCCTTCTCAATAGCTTTGGCTCATTTCTCGACACAGATCGGACATTCTCATCATTCTTGGTGCTTTTGTCAAAATAAACCTGGATAGTTGATCACAACAACATGGTCCACCTGCAAACGCTCATATCTCTCCTAAAACAGTTCCCTCATGTGTCAAAACTACATTTCTTTCTAATCTGAATAGTCAGTGCCCCCAAAATGCATCGTCCCTTTGGCATTGTGTGAGTACTGCCATACAAAATGTTTAGATGTTTTGTCACTATGGCAGAGGACCAACAATATACAACAGAAAAGAGTAGCCTCCAAGGTTTGACATCACTCAAACTACCAAGGAAATGATAACCATTTTTTATTCACACGCAAAGAAAATTTCATACATATGTAAAAAGAAAATGTACATTACAGTAGTAAATTGTATGAACACAAAATCAAAAAACAAGGACTTATTCAGTGGTTGCTGTCCACTGTCTTCACCCTCCTGATTATTTACACGCTGTTGTCCGTCTGGCCACAGATTCTCGTCCACATCACAGCGGATACTTTCTCTTGCAATGCAACGAGGGAAGAAACGGTGTGATGCCGCAACCATCCCCTGCATTGATCTCCTGTAATGTCGTCACACGCTGCGTCCATAGCATGGAGCAGGGACGGCTGATCCTGAGCATGATGCTCATACACTCTCCACCTCCAAGCAGAGAAAAACTCCTCTATCGGATTGAGGAAAGGAGAGTAAGGTGGTAGGAACCCCATGACCAACCTTGGATGCGTTGCAAACCAGCTCCTAATGAGTGGGCTATGGTGGAAATTGACATTGTCCCACAAAATTACATAAATGGGTAGGTGAGGCCCTATGAGACCTCTCTCATTTTCAGGGATAAAATCGGTATAAAGGTGATCCAAGAAGATGAGGGGCTTGTGTGTGTTGTATGGGCCAAGACTGGGGATGTGAGTGGCCACACCATTTTCAGAAATGGCAGCACACATAGTTATATTGCCCCCTCGCTGACCTGGGACATCCACTGTGGCCCGGTGGCCAATAATATTAAGGCCACATCTTCGGCCCTTGGCCAGGTTGAAGCCAGCTTCATCCACGAACACCAGGATGTGAGGGGTCTCATGTCCTTCCAATGCCATTATTCTCTAAAATAGAGTAAAGAACATAAAATCAGTCATACAGAAGAGTCATATACTACAGTTAGACAATTACATGTTCTCCCCCACAGGTCAGGCCACTACTCCAGTGGTTCTAAACTAGTGATAGGCCTATGAGGAAGTACTGCAGGGGTATTTGATAGAAAGGGGAGTGGGAAATACTGATGACTTACTGAGATGTTACAGTAAAACCCACAGTATTAGATTTGATTGGGAGACAACAAAATAAGGATTATAATGAGAATCGTATCATACAGTAAACTGCAGTTTTCTGTTGAAATTGTTGAAGTCAGATGAAGCAAATACTGATTCTGAAATCAGGTAAAGGAGGTATTGAAACCAAATAAGTGAACTACTGCTTACTGTGATTACAGGTAAGGTTATAATGAGAGACAACCAGTAACTGACTTACATTTACATACTGGTAGCGCAGCTCCTTCAGTCTATCAGAGTTCCTCTCAAATGGTACCCTGTAGATTTCTTTCATTGTCATCTGATGCTTCTTCAAAACCCGGTCTATTGTGGAGATGCTTATTGTGTTTATATTCTGGAATATATGATCGTCCTGAAGGATGGCATCACGGATCTGTCTCAATGTGATGGTATTATTTGCCATCCCCATGTTACAAATCTCTCTTTCCTGTTGTTCATTGAGCAGTTTTCCTCTGCCACCCACGCGAGGTTGTCGTCCACTCCTACACAAAGAACAGAATACAGTAAGTTACCAGTGTAATTGTATTATTGTTTTACTCACAGTAACTTCACCACGATCCTAATGCAACATTGCACAGTGACTGGAATACTACTCTAAACTGTATAAAATATGTAATTCCATAGTTTACAGTAATTAGTTCAATATATTTCTTGTCAGATTTAGTATCAAAACATTCCACTAGTCCTCTCCACCTGCTAGTATAGACCTACTACTGTAGGCAGATGCACACAAAATCTCTACAGTAAGTTATACATTCTTTGCCTCACGCACAGTGCCCTGTCCTATACAACATATAATTCCATCGTAGATTACATAGAGTACATACCTGTTTTCCCTGCGAAAGGTTTGGATGATGGAGGAGACTGTAGAGCGAGGCACATTAGGCTGCACTCGACGACCTGCCTATGCCATTGTGAGGCTATGGTTTATGACATGGTCTATAATCGTGGCCCAAATTTCATTCGGGACAGCACAGTGTCTTCGCGCACCTCGGCCTCTTCCCCCTATTCCTCCACCACGCATTCTCAGTCCTCCTCCTCTTCTTCTTCTTCCTCCTCTTCCTTGAGGAAGAACTTCCCCTTGTCCGTTTGCTTGGCCTTGTCTATCCATGTTCAGAGATCGGACTGGCTCTGGTCAAGCTCTATGTATCTGTGTTTGGCAGCACACAATCATGGAACACACCTGTGTGTGACACTCCCCCTTTGTTAGTCTAGTTTCACCTGACTGTCGATGACTGTCATCAATTTATCAAATGTTCAAAGAAATTCATATATGGTATTCATGGTATTATGTTCTTGACCAATTTTGACAATTGAACAGACAGTTGTGCATGCGAGTACTTATACAATGAAATGAATGATCATTAGACTGAGAATCAACTAATCAGTTTAGATCTACAAGATCTATTCATTTGGAAAATGTGCTAAATGTGGGCTAACTGTATAACTGTAGGCTACTTAATCATTTGCAAAGATGCACTGAGACAATTGAGACATGTACTAAGGCATTTGCCATTTGATAAATTGAATGAGAAATGCCATTCTGTTGTGAACATTTGCCAAGAGGTTTGGATGTTTGTCTATGTTATTTTGAGAATGTAATTTCTGTTTCAAGAAATGAGCCAAACCAACGGAGAAAAACTGTAATGTAGTAACACACTAATCTTAATAAAGTAACACTTAACTACTCTTAAATAGACTCGCACAAGAGTCACACATGGCATTGTCTTCATTCTTGACATGAGGCATGTGAGATTATTATACTGTCATATGTTACATTATACCTTTAATCAAAATGATTGAATCATGATACTGCTGTAGGCCACATTATACTTCTTATTATAGATTGTGTAATCATTGTGTAGTTTTAGTTTGCATTATACTCCTGAGTTAGAAGAATGTGAAAATCATTAGATTTATTAGATTGATTTGTATTATATTATACTGCTGATTTACTGTGAGTTACACTGTTTTATGACATTCCATACTGCTGATTTATAAAGAGATTACTGTGTGCAGAGAATCATGGTCTTGCTTTTCTGATTGTAGAGAGAACAGAGCAGACTGCACGAGAGCTTCTCCTCCACCTTTGTTGGAAGCAGAAAAACAGGGAGCCAAGATCATAACTTAGGCTCACTGACAGAAAGTATGTGGATGTTTAGGCATTTATGACTAGGTGGGGGCCACCAGAGGCTATAAGAGTTTGAGTAACGGTCTGACATTTTGAGATCCGCTGTGACCCTCTTCGTGCACGTCTCCCAGCCTGGATGTATTGCGCATTGTGCTTGTATGAAATGATAAGAATTGTATGGATTAAAATTGTTGATTGAACAGTTATACACCGAGTGTTGTTCTTCCTTCAGCCCAAGGATCAAAGAATTGGGAGGTTTTAACAGGCATCAAGGGTTAACTGTCACAATTAGCAGTTTGCTTAAGCTTTTTTTTAATACTTTCTCTTTATTGATTTTCATCTTATTTTACATACAGAACTAAAGAGGGCAAGGGAAACTAACACATTCACATATGTTCACATATTCCAAAATACACAACGCCTTGTTTTACTTACATATATTACATATTGCACAGGTGCATGTTCCATTCAAACAAATTCACAGCTGTCCCTCTGCATCACAGAGGTATCAGTTTCTAGTCTCTTGACGTATAACGATCCCATCATTCCCAAAGTCTCTCTCCTTTCTCCTTCTGTAGCCGCAGTGAGAGGGTAATCAGTTCCATATGATGAATTGTGTTAATAATGTCTGTAACCAACATTTAGTAATTGCCTTTTTGAATGCAACCATAAAAGTATGAGTCTCTTTTATTTATATCCTCAGGGATATTCTCAAGGTACATGGTATTAAAGGAGAAGTCCAGTGTTACTTCCAGCACATCCATCACCATTTGTTTAATCTCCTCCCAAAAGGTCTTCAGTTTAGGGCAGAAGACATGAAAGCAACCTGCAGCGACCTCCCCGCACTCCCTCCAGCATGAAGCGCCTGAACCACTTATTTTGGATTTCTGCTTTGGTGTGATGAAGAATCTAATTAAATTCTTCCATCCAAAATCTCACCATGTTAAAGAATTTGTGGTAGATAACACATTTTTCCACATCCGCAACAATCTTCCTCTGAGATAGTTATACCTGCTTCTTTTTACCATTGATGACTTACATATCTTGTTGAGGTCTTTTTCATAGCTATAAAACTTCTGTACATTTTGCCTATAGTACCTCTTATAATGTTCTCACCATAAGCATCCATAAATATTTGGATCACCCCACTAGCATCTGCGTCAAGCATTCTAATTTCCTTCCGGAAGAAGCTCCGAACCTGTAGGTAACGATAAAAATCTTCCCTGCCGATCTCTTAAATCTGACACGTCCTCAAAATTCATCAGCTCCCCAAGATTGCAGTGATTCCATGCCTGGACAACTCCCTGAATTTATGGTCTAACAATGCTGGAAGGAAGCGTGGGAGATACGCTGGCCATCCCAGCAACCCTATTTCCCTATTAAGACCAAAAATTTTAATCACATCTGCCCATTTTTTCAGGGAAAAACTTACACATAAATTTTGCATCTGATATGCCTGTGGTAAACTCTCAAGAGACCCCAGAACCAGGCCCGGCCCTAACCAATCTGGCGCCCTAGGCAAGATTTTAGGTGGCGCCCCCCTACATCGGCAGTGTAGTGTATGTACTCACAAGAAACTGAATAGCTTTGTCTTTGACCTTTTTTTTTTACTTAAAGAAAGCAAATTCACAATCAGAATAATTAACAAGATAAAAAAATATATGAATAAATAAATGAATACAAAAAATAAAAAAATGAATATATGAAATACAATAACACCGCTTGATGCTGCTGCAAAACTGGTGGGTTGTGCTGCTGAGGTGGAGGCAACAGGAAGACCGCTTGATGCTGCTGCATCATGGCTGGGTTGTGCTGCTAAAGCTGCATCACTGGTGGGTTGTGCTGCTGAAGTGGAGGCAGCAGCGGTAGATGTGGTAGATGGCCCAGGGGTGGGATTTAGAAACTTCAACAGTGCATCTGAAGAGAGGAGTATGTGACACCACTGAGTATTAAAGTCTAATAATAAAAACATATGATTCCAGGAATAAAATGAAATTATATAATATAAATGAAAAACCAAAGAGATATATGTATGATGTTAACTGATATGCAAATTAGATTAGATTCAATTTATTGTCATCATTACAGTGAAATGCTGAATAGCAGAATGCAAAGTAACAGTATAATATCATATGAGAATGTTATGTTATGATTATCTTTGACCGAATCACAGCAGTGCTCATATTAAAAAACAGCATTCCCTCTCATGTGATATTGCTTAATTAACATTAATGATGTGCACTTTAACAACTAGGCTTACAACTATAATATATACAGGGGTGGAAAAGTGACTATTACCTGCAGGGTAAACGTTAGCTAACCAGAAGGCAATAACAATGTAAACAAAAAACACCTGCTTAAAAGATGAATACAAATGAGGAATGGTGGGAAAGGTGGGAGTACTGTAATTACCTAACGTTACATTATTATTTTCCATAACAATTTAGCCCCCTCCACAATATTAACTGACGTTAAAACAGTTAACTAGCTATTTATTGATTAGCAATTAGCGAATCATGTAACATTAGCTTAATGCTAAAAATTTAGGTTACTATCACATTCAGACAAATAATTTCATGTAGGCTAACGTTACCTACCTCTGTCTTTTTCTCGTTTCTCCTCCTCTTCTTTTCTCTTTTTTCTTCCCTGGGCACCTGACAGTTTTGGCCGTTTTGACATCTTGTGTTGACTTTTTGATGTGGTGACGTCCAAAAGGAACCATGATACTGGGAGGGAGGGGGCCGTAATGTTCTAACAAATAATATTTCTATTAAATAAGCTTTACTTTGCATTTTAATTAACGTGGGATTATTTTTTGTATTTAGAAATAATAGTACCAACTTTTTTTTTTTTTTCCAACATTTGTGGCACTGGCGTGGCGCCCCCTGATGGACGGCGCCCTTAGCATTTGCCTATACGGCCTATGCCACGGGCCGGCCCTGCCCAGAACAGACTGTATTGGGAAATCCATCAAAGAAAGCTCAATGTCCTTCCATTTTGCCTCAAACTTAGAGTTACACCAGCACACTAGAGGTCTGATCTGGGCTGCCAGATAGTAATCCCACCTCTCCAGATCTTCATATATCTTCTTGTTCACCCAATTATAATTAACTTCATATAACGATGCAAGGTCTTTTGTCAGCAGGATCCCCAAATACTCCATTTGAGATTGATGTCATCCAAATCTATATCTTGCTACCAATTGTCTTGAGGGGTTAAAAAAGAATGTCAAGATTTGAGTTTTTTGAATGTTTAGTCTATAACCAGACAGTCTGCCATATTCTTCCAGTATTTTCATAAGCAGAGGATTTCCCTCTTCCGGGTTTCCTAGCGCTACCAGCACGTCGTCTGCATACAAGCAAATTTTATTTTCCACGTTCCCTGTTGTAACCCCCTCCAATCGAGTCTCTTCCAACGGTTCAATGAAAAGGTTAAGGAGCAGTGGGCTCAACGGACAGCCCTGCCTACAGCCACGTTGTAGTGTTATCTGATTTGAGAGGCTTCCATTAACTTAGATCCTCGCTGTTGGAGACATATAAATCATTCTTATACATTGAATAAACCTGTCACATAGCCCAAATCTCTTCAACACATGAAACAGAAATTCCCACCCGACCGTATCGTATGCCTTTTCCACATCAAGCCCAATTAGAACTGTTCCAGTTTTCCCTTTAAGTATCTGGTCAATAATATGAATGGCCCTTCTGATATTATCGTTTGTTTGTCTGTTACCAATGAAGCCTGTTACATTGATGCCCACGCTGATAGAGGAGGCAGCGGCATCAAGTACTTAACCTCTTAGCCAAAATCGCAGCAAATAGTTTATAGTCTATATTTAACACGCTAATAGGTCTATAACCTCTGGGGTCAGTTTTATCCTTCCCTGCTTTTGGTATGACAGAGATATACGCCTCCCGCCACGATGGTGGGAGCGCCCCCCCCACCCACTCAGAGTGTAATTAAAAGAGGCCTTTAATAGCGGGATTAAGGGTTCCCTCATCTGCCTATACCACTTTGGTGGAAATCCATCACATCCTGGGGCTTTAAAAGTCTTGAGTTTTGAGATCCCAGTGTTAATCTCTTCTGCTGATATTCCTCTGACGAGTTTTTCATTCTGCTGCTTACCTATAAATGGTAGATCTAGGCTGGATGAGAAATTCTGAATCTTATGCTCATCTGCTTTATCCAGTTGTGTGTATAGCTCAGCGTAATATTCTTCAAATGCTCTCTGAATTTCTTCGAGTTTATTAGTTATCTTATTTGTCTTTAAATTTCAAACTTTATGAATAGTGTTCTCCTGTTGTTGCCTCCTGACTCTCCATGATAATAGCCTAGCAGCTTTGGGTCCTGCCTCATAACACCGTTGTCTATTATATTTTAATTTTTTTTCAATTTCCTCACTTAAAATTTTGTGGCTCTCCTCTTTAACCGGCAGTTGTTCCAATTATTCCAAATTTTCCTGTAAATCTGACAGCTTTTTTGCTCTCACCTTCTTTAGGACTGCACATTTTGCAATAATTTTACCCCTAAGGTATGCCTTAGCCACATCCCATAAAATTGTAGGATTAACTGTTCCATTGTCATTGAGTTCTAAATATGTTTTTAACTCCTGTCCCATTTCTCTTTTAAATGAGTCATTATTTAACAGACCTGTGTTAAGCCTCCATAAGGTGTTTTTGGGGCTAGCTTTAAACCCAATCTTCATAGTTAGTCCCGAATGATCAGATAAATCTCTCTGTCCTATTATACAATCCTTCACTCTGTAGAGATCTTTACTAAAAGTAAAGAAGTAATCAATTCTTGAGTACATATCATGTCTTGCTGAATAAAATGTAAATTTGCGTTCATTTTTGTGTAAATATCTCCATATATCTATAAGCCCCAACTCAGATAACATTGTTTTTACTTGTTTCTCTAATTTAGTTCCCCGCCGGTCTCAGCTAGTTGTAGCCCATTTTGGATGGAGAAGTAAATTGAAATCTCCTGCACATATACATGTTCCAACACTTTCTGTGGCAATAAAGAACCCTCAAAGAACCCTGTACTACTACCAGGGGGTGCATATATATTACACAGCGTGACGTCTTCCTGTTCCATTTTCCCTTTCACCAACACAAATCTTCCCTCTTTATCTTTATGTTCTCCAGTAAACTCAAAACCAACCTTGTTCGGTATCAGAATGGCCACTCCTCTTTTTTCCCCTGATCTATGTGAGGCATAATAAATATTTTTGAACCCCATTCTCTTCCACTTCTCAAGTTCTTCCTTTGATAGATGCATTTCTTGTAGAAACGCAATATCAATTTGTTCCCTTTTTAGCTTTGAAACTATCTTACTCCTCTTAATGGGATTCTTTATACCATTCAAAGACAGTACCTTATAATACCGCATATTAGGGCTGGGCTATATCATACCGTTCACGGTAATACCGGTGTAATTTTGGGCACCGATAGGAAAATGAAACATGGCGATAGAATATGGGTAAAACGCGCATGCGCAGTGCCTATGTTTACATATGCACATGGCGGCGACGCAGAATGAGAAGAGCGAAAGTGGATCGTTAAATGAAACGGATGAACCAGAATTGGTTTGTAAAAATGCTGCAACTTCAGTGGTGGAACTGGTTTAGCTTTCGTCCGTCAGATACACAACAAAGCACTATTTTTGGTAGAGAATGCTAGCGGGCCGTCGTTATTACCATATTGTTTGGAAAATACGGCACAGTTAAAATCAATCCTTTGATTTTTCTGAAAATCAACAGAGCCCCTTATAATCCCGTGTGCCTTATGTATGAATTCTGGTTGTGTTTACTGACCTCGAAACGATTTTATGTACACGGCGCTCAAAAATCTGTCAAATGTTTTAGTACGACTTTGCTAAGCTACGAACCCACACCGCTTGATGGATTGTCGGAGCATTACGGCTATCGTAGGCAGGCGCCTCGCGGAGTGATACGTACCTGTGGCGGAGCGGGGGGTGACTTACTGGGCTTAAGCCCGGGTTGTTTTGTCAGAAGCCCGGGGTCTTTTGGAGTGTAATTTTTTCATAGTTAGATGCCTGGCTGACAACTGTATAAAACAAAAACTACACACAATATTCGAAGCACATAGTGCACACTGTGGGAATTTACGACTGTGCGTAAATCCCCCCTAAAATTGGTATGATCCGAGCTCAGACACTAAGCGGGGCGGGGCAGCTGCTGCCTGCGAGTGCGCTGTTGGAGAAACGCAGCCAGGCAGAACTGAAGTTCGACCAGGTACCAAAGCAAATCATTCGTACTGTACAAATAATGTAAATATGACGGTGCATCACGAAAGCTTGATATCAAACTGATCATTTGACCAATATTACGTTACTTGGTCTTCGAGTGAATCAACAAATGGCGAAATGAAAAGCCGAACAACAACAATGCTGTTTCTTTAGAGAGTCTTAGCTTACATGTGTGTTTATTTCATATTTTCAGTTGTTTCCCTCCACGGCTAAATAAATCGGTTTCAGTAATGTACTGATATACAAGAATGGACATAAGGAGCTTCTTTCAAAGAAAAAACTCTGGTAGATGTTATTTTATTGATTATGCTTTGTATGTTGTTCAGTATATTTCTATGCAAAACAAGAGGAATTTCAAAACACAGCAGTTTATTCACAGTTGAAACCAGATATTTACATACACTTTATGGAAAACACAAGAACATTTTTTTACTGTACAACATCAATTTAGAGTAAACTTGTTTGTTTTGGATAAATAAATATTGAAATATCTTTTAAATTAGTTAAATGTCAGAATAAAGAGAGACAGAGCTGTCTATATTTTATCACTTTGATCAAATTTAGGAGTACATATACACTAAGTTTATTGTTAATTAATAAGAAAACTCCAGACGATTCCATTCTGAGCTGAAGAAGCTTCTGATTGGTTAGTAGAGTCCATGTGAGTAAACTGGTGGCACAGCTGTGGATGCATATAAGTCAAAACACAGAGTCTGTTTCTTTGAAATGGGAAAATCAAGAGATGTCAACCAAAACACCAGGAAAAGAATTGTGGAGCTCCATAAGTGTGGCTCAGTTTTGAATACAATTTGGTGCCATTTGCAATTAAGAAATACAGATAGTTTCTCTCTTTGCTCTTAAAGTTAACAAATATGTTTTTTATATTTATCAATCTAAAAAAAATTAACATTTAGTCTGATTTGATGTTACAATTAAAAAAGTGTTTTTATCTGAAGAGTTTGTAAATATCTGGTTTCAACTGTATATTTGATAATTGTCAGCACAAAGAGGGAGAGAGAGGAACAGAGATTGAGATGGAGAATGAGGACAGAACAGAGATGAACAAGAGCAGGTGAGACAAACATGTTAGTCACATGGTTGTTTACCAAAGTATCACTGTATCACAGGTCCTCATGTATCTCGTACCTAGTGTTTCTTTTTAGGTTTGTTATTTTTCAAATTCTATATTTATTAAGTTCTGCAGGCTTGTTTGCACAACAAGGCTAAATAATTATATAAACTTTTCTCAATCTAAATATTGTACTTTGGTAGAATTAAAAAACAAGTGTAGTGCAGGTCTATGATGATTTTTAGTGCTACTATCATCTAGTTCTGATTCTGGTTCTGTCTTGGTTAAGTCCTCAGTAGTCCTGATTTTGAAATGTTGTAGTCCTGTTTTAATTCTGGATCAGTTCTTGGTCTGGTTGAATTGGGGTTTAGTCCTTGTGTCTTGATACAGCCCTGATTTTGTTTTGCCTCGCTGCTTAATTAAAAACCTAGCTTAAGGTGTCCTGCATATGTGATATATATTTTTTTCCTATATGAAGTCATTCTTTTTTGAACAAAACTCAAAACACAGCCTATTAATCTTTCAGTCATTTCTACCCCCCCCCCCCCCCCCCCCCCCCCCAAAAAAGAAAAAAAAATCCCACATGCATACTACCCTTTAGGGCTAAGCCCCGGGTGTTTCAAATGTCTGGCTCCGCCTCTGATACGTACTGCGCTTCAACATAGTATTACCGTATTGTGTGTGTATAACCTCTTTTTAAGTTTTGTGGATATTATACATGGTTGTGCTGAGGATATGTCGGCCAGTTTCCACTGGAAATGCCTTTTGGTTAAACTGTCAGCAAGGAATTTGCACTGTTACATTTTTATATAACTTTAATGCACATAAAAAACAGCTGCTTGTTTAAGTGAAACTACATTGATGGGGTTTTTTTGCACTAATAAAGTTGTGGAGTTGTAAAGTATTTTGTCTAGTGTCAATTATATCGTCAGTTATATCGTTATCACAAATTTTCAAATGTATATCGTGATAAATATTTTTGGTCATATCGCCCTGCTCTACCGCATATGTTCTATATAATTCCAATTTATTTTCCAGCACCAACATAACAATACTCTTAAAAAAAGAAAGAAAAGTAATTAAATGCATTCAAAAATCAAACATTTATTTCTGATATTTAAAATGCAATTTTCACTTTCACATTTTCAAATCCATTTCCTCACCGCATTTCTCTTTCCTGTTAGTTTGTGGATTCGATTATATGGATGGTGGATTATGTTAGTATAGTTTTTGAATTAACTATGGGATTAGCTCTTGGATTAGCTAACAGATTAACTATGTCTTTCAGCATTTCCTTGATTCTTCTGGTCCTTGAAAAGGCAATGCAATTGCTGTGCAATATAAGGAGCTCTCTGATTTGTTAGAGACACATGCTAGCTGCTTGGATTTTTATACACCATTGTGCTGTAGCTTTGCACTCCTAAGAATTGGGTGTGCTTGTACAAGGGCATTTAGCCTCTGAATTTATACCCTGACTAGGGCTGCCACGATTAGTCAACTAGTCACGATTAGGTCGACTATCAAAATCGTCGTTTGAAGCTTTGTAAGATCCCAAAAGACGCAGGAATAAGTAGTAGGATTTAAGAGTGTAATAACGGACTGAAACAGAAGATGGCAGCACTGCATGTGCAAGGATGCCAGCTGCTGTTAAACCCTGAAGAAGAAGAAGCAGGGTCCGGTATCGTAGCTGTGTCCAAATTCAGGAACCACATCCTGCTGTGCCCGCATTTTTAGGCCAATTACATTACAGCGACACGACGAAGCCTGTCCAAATTCGAAGACTCCGACAAATGTGGCCGACAAATGCGGCCTTCATTTCCCCAGATTTGAAGGATGGGTCGCGTGTATACTTCGTGGCCCAACCTATCCCAGAATTCATAGCGCGGCCCAGCTCAGTTTCCAACAATGGCGGCAGCTAGTTAGTTTTAATATTACTCTTATTATTCTTTCTGGGTCACAAAATAAACATTTAACATATTTTCAGGCGAGAATGTAGCTGTGTAAACCTCAAATACCTGCTCAGTTTATCAGGACACCACATATTTTCAAAAGTGCGCCAACGTTTTCGGAGACATCTGATACCCACCAGCTCAATAGCTAGCCGGGGTTCAAGGCTCACTAGAGCCGCTGAGAACACCGGACTCCCGGCAAATCGTTTTCAAACCCACCGCCGTCTTTCGCTACTCAGGTTAAACATGATATAGTCACTTAGATAACTTACAAATTTTATTGTTTGGCTTTTTTTTAGCATTTTATTTGTTCCTGAGTAAATCGGTTTGGCTGAGATTAAAGTTATAGTTTTTACACAGCTGAATAAACGTCAAGCAGACAACTGATTATCAGAAGTGTGAGACGCTCGCGAATATACTCCGGTGTCCTGTTATATCTTAGATAGCAAGGAGCAGACGGCTGAGTTTATTAAACTTCACCAAAACAATCTGCAAACTTCATTAAAATTTAATAAACTATCATCTTGTCTTTATTTTTAGTCAGCACATACCTTAAACACTTAAAGCTGTAAGCTAATGACTTCTACAATAGAAAATGGCCTTTTGCCATTACTTAGGCCACAAAATCTTTTTTCATTGTAAATAGCTGTCTTATTTACTTGGTGAGACTGTAGAACTTATTTTTAGTAATTGCTCATATTTACTGTTAAGATATACTGTTTTATCAAATGGTCTGAGCTTGCTATATATATAAAAAAATTCACCATAATTTTCACAATAATTCTAACAATGTTTTGACATTTTGTTAAAATTAAAAGCACGGTATGTTTTGAGTAATTAACATACAGTTGTAAATTGTAAATTCAAATGAAAAAAAGCAGGAAAGATTGTCATTCATATAGAATTGTAGGGTGAGCCACCTATGTGCCATATTACTGTAAATTAATATATTTTCAACATATTAGCAGTGTAAAAATAAAAGCAAATCACCATTTGTCAATATACAGAAATTTAATATAGATATTACAATCATTTACTCCTTTTGATTTGATGGTAATTTACCGTTGCCATTTTACAGTTATTTCGGGTAATTTTTACATACAGTTCTTACAGTGAAGAGATCAATCTTGTCAACCACAAAACAGGTCAGTGCTAAAGTATACCCTGCTTAATCTTTTAGGTACATATAGTGACCATAACATGAGTAGGGATGGGTATCGTTTAGGTTTTATCCGATACCAGTACCAAACCGGTACTTTTGAAACGGTGCCGGTGCTTAAATGGTGCTCGAACCGGTGCTTAAAGAATGGAGAACACAAAATTGGTCCAAAAACCTCTCATGTTCAGCTGTTTTTTTGTAAAAAGATAACAATGTTAGCCTTTTCTGCAGCTATGGGGCATATATGGTATCACTCTTGGCTGGAAGCAGTGCTTAATCAATGGAAAAAACACAAACTTTGTCCAAAAACCTCTCATGTTTAGCTGTTTTCCACTTTTTCTTTGGTCATTTCAGCCTTTTTGGCCAGGGTGAAGGGAGTATCTGCCATCAAACAACAAGACAGCCGCATGTAACTACGACGGTGTTTGCTAGTTCACCTTACATGCATTAATTTAATAACGTGGTTAGCCTACTCAACGTAAATTACACACGGACAACATTAAGCTACTCATGCAGAGAAGAACGGCTGCTGCTGCATCATCATCCGTCATCATTACTGCTACACTGGCAGGGCTAGGGGCCAGGACTCTCCTCTTCGGGTTTTTGGGGGATGTTGCTAACTCCGGGTCCGATAACAGGCAAACCACCCGCAGTAGATGTGCACGGTGTGAGGTCTCGCAGCAAGCTATCAAATACGGCGCATTTCTCGGCTTTTAACAAAATGCTATACGTCGCCAGGTGTTTCATCAGATTCGAGGTGTTACCTCCTTTGCACAGTATCACCTTAAAGCGCTTGTTGCAGGCTGCTGAGTTTGCAACTTTTGCTGTGAAATACAGCCAGACTTTGACCGCTTCGCCTTTGCCATTTTTAATCTGTAGCTCTGCTCTAAAAGAACGTACATACCTGGGCCCGCCTACTATCCTTGGAAAGGTAAAATGATTGGCTAGAATCCAAAGTGTATCACAGCTCAGGAAAAAAAAAGCACTGAAATAAAGCACCGAAATGTGCGCTGCTTTTCGGTCTGGTTACTACCGTTTATGTCAGAACCGGTGCCATTACTGGTACCCATCCCTAAACATGAGGTGTAAGAATTTTAGGTCACATACACAGATAGACATGTTTTACATAGCTTAAACAACTTTGGGTCAAATTGACCACAGAGGAACACCGCATGCAAAATCTGTAAAGCTCATTGAATCTTTTATTTATGCTTTAAATGTTTTACACTTCTGTAACAGTGTCTCTCAAGGAAGATTATGGCATTTATGGGAATCAATCTTTTAACTACCTGCGACCAGAGGTAGTCAAATGTGTTGTAAAGATAATGAGTGAAATGTAGTTATTAATAAAATATATGTGATGAAAACCAAAGCTGAAACTGATTCAGCCTATTAATTTTCTTTGTATGCTTTTTAGGTTCTGTGCCCGATGCTGTGATGTATACCGTAAATGACGTGGAAAACACACACATTTATACACATTCACACTATCTCCTTCGAAATCTGAGCTTAGATTGTTAAATATAAACAATGAATGTATTTAAAGCAGAAATTGCACACCAACCATCAAAAGTTTGGTTAAATAACATGAGTACTGTAAAAAGAAATTTCTTAACCCGAAAGCTGGGGATGGCTTTATCTTGACAAGGAGGCCAACCTCAGGGCTTTATATGCTGCACCTTATTTCTGCCCAATAAAGTGCTTTAAACTAAACCCTAAATTAAACCCATAGAGCATTTTTTAAAAGGGATTTTTGTTCAAAGGTGATTCCTAGCTTAGACTGGAACGCTCTTCAGCGTGTGAATCAAACGGCACAATTCATCTGTGGAGTACCATTCCCACCACTACGGGACATTTACAACACTTGGACCAGGAAATGGGCACACAACATCATTAAGGACCGAACTGACCCACAGCACACACTGATCACGCTCCTGCCATCTGGCAGATGCTACAGGAGAGTGAAAGTAAGGACAGCCAGACTTAAAAAAAGTTTCTAACCACAGGCCATCAGGCTACTGAATCACTGAAATATTGTCGAACTGTAATTATTAAAAATTATTAAATTATTAAATTTGCAATTTGTACATACTCTGTTTAAATTACCGCTGTGACAGTATTGCAACTACTTGCACTTTAAATTCTGACTACACCCACACATAAGATACATAAACTACAAGTGCTACAAATCACTTGTTTTACTGCATTTATTATTTTCAATGCTATTTTCTATGCTTAGGATTAAGTTGACTCTTTATTTTAGTTAGTTGTTTCTTACTGCAAAGTAAGAATTTCATTGCTCTATGTAACCACTTGTGTTTTGCAGGGTATATGAAAATAAACTTATTGAAACTTGAATCTGTAAAACACAATGCAAAAATGGAAAAAAACATTAAGTTATGTGAATAACCTGACTCTTCTTAAATATAATTCAGTAAACAAGTAGAACTACAAATGTGAGCAAGTTACAGACTTTCTTTTCAATAAATGTACATGACACTTTTGGAATGATTTGAATTGTGGGCTAAAGAAGGAAGCGAGTAGGAAGTAAAGCAGAGGACACAGAGTCGAAAATCACTGAGACAATCTCTGCTGCATAAAGTTCAGGTAGCAGGTTTTCCTGTTTCGGAGTCCAATGCCAAAAAGCTGACTCAAAGTGCTGTTGAAGCCGTAACATCTTCTACAATGAAACAAATGTGGGCGCGTCCTCATCTCCCAGAGAAGTTGTTGTCAACAAACAAACCTACATGCACAAAGATCTATTGAAAATGTAAACATCAGCTAAAATATCTGCAGGGACTTAATAACCTAAATTTTTGACCTCTGTGAAAATAAAGACGTTTTTGTTTCGTGTTCATGAGTGAGGGGAGACGGGAGTGTGCTACTGACAGATGGATTTCTGCAGTGACCTACATACTGTACTAGTCTGTTTTTGGTAAAGAGAGCTGAGTATGAAGGTGAAGCTGTCAGTTGGTTGATATACATCGATACCTTCACTTATGGTCATAAGCTCTTTGTAGTGACTTAAAAAATGCAATTGCTGATACAAAAAGTGGAAATTGGGAATGAATTTTCTCCAGAGAATGGCTGATATAGCGTAACGAGTCATCAAAGAGGTGGTTTGGGCATCTGACTAGGATGCCTCCTGGGCATGGTGTTCTGAATAGAGTGTGCCCTGAGGTAGACCCAGGACACACTGAATAGAGTACATCTCAGAGGAAAGCCTGGAAATGCCTCAGTTGTCCCCCAGGTGAGCTGGAAGAAGTGGCTAGGAAGAGGGAGGTCTGGACTTCCTCTCCTTAGGCTGTTGCCCCTGCAATCCAGCCCCAGATAAACAAAAGAATATGGATGGATTAAAACTTTCACTTATGCTAGTTCTAGAAATAATATTTAGGGCCCAAAAAAGTAACTGCAAATGCTCCACCAGTGAAACCAAGTTGAACTCTCGCGAAGACTGATTGTTTGTATCTAGCTGGGCGAGTGCTACGGAGGTCTCAGAAGCAGCAGTTGGGATGGGTGATGAGCTCCCCATCATAGCATACAGGGTCTTTATATGCACAGAGCATTCTGAGAAAAGTAATAAACTGAATCAATTTTGGCTTCTTTACATATATTTTATTAATAATAAAATTTTACTTTCTGTATCTTTATCACACACTTGACTAGGTACAGTACTTGGTTAAATGCTACTCATTGCAACATACCAGACATTTAATGCCAAGATTCAACCTGCAGTGTTAGAGAAGCTGGGATTAGCTTAACTTGGTCCTTGATAATCATCTATAACCAGTTGGGGATGAATATGAATGAATAATTACTATTTAATAAAATTACTAATTTTAATTTAATTAAAATTACATGTAATTACTAATGAATAAAAATCATTTAAAAGCTGTAGGTTGCAGCTATTGCTCTAACACTGTGTAAAACAAGGCTCAGTGCTGGCTCTTACAGTTTGAGCTGCTTTAAACTTTATTCACAAAGAGCACATTAGCATACTAAAAACAATAGCTAGCTAGTACTGCTGTGACCTAATACTTTCATAAGCGAAGATGATCTTCAAAGAGCGTGGCTACATGCAGTGATGCTAGTGTTAGCCATTGTGGTGGCAAACTTCTTTATTCTATGTATTGATCACTTTATCGATAGTAATATCACTTTGTCACTTAGTTATATGCAAATATGCATGTCACAAATGGACCTTATTGCACATACACACACAGTGGGGCACTGTAAGTTCATGGGAGACGTTAAACAGATAGTGAGACTCCTTGTCCATATCTCAGAGGAGAAGGAGGGACGATCTAGGATGTAAATTCTTAGGCAACAGCTAAGTGAAAAACACATTTGTAACTTTCTCTCTTGGAAGGTCCAAGAAGGTTTATTCTATTCTATTCTATTCTATTCTATTCTATTCTATTAGGCCAGTAATTGACTGTCAACTTTTCCAAGGTGTAGTCTGTCACCCTGTAAATGCTGGGATGGGCTCCAGGTCCTTGTGACCCTGAATTGGATGGATGGATTGATGGACTGATTGTGTTTTTGTACTGGCACTGTACTTTGTTAGTACTGAAATAAAGACTTACAGTACCTTGCCTAGCCAGTGTGAGAAGCCGTCTGCGCTCTCCTCGGCTGCAGTGTGTTGGGAAGCAGAAATCTTCAATACCTCGAACAACACTAACCTCACAGCGTACAGCGTACGATCTGTCCAAGTCATCACCACCCTACACACACACACACACACACACACACACACACACACACACACACACACACACACACACACACACACACACAATTTATTAGCCAGATCAATTGGGATGGGAATTGATAATAAAATCAATTAAAAAAAATCAGTCAATAAAATGAATGTCCATATGAACATTACTTTAATTTTATTGATCATAAACTGCTCCAATATTTTCATCCTCCAACACGAACTGAAATCAGCTGATTGTAGGGCACACAGCCTTCAATTCATGCTGCAATTATTTTCAGGTTTATTATTCACAGTGTTTTGAGTAGCTACCTTCAAGTTGTCATAGTTCAAGTCACTCTCTGGTGTCTGGCTGGTGATCTTCTGTTCATGATATGCTTCAATAACTCGGTCAAAGAAATCACAGAACAGGATGTAGGACTCGGCATCGCCGGCAACACACCCGACAGCTACAGGACCTAAATAATCTCCTTCATTAAAAAAAGGAACAAAAGTGACAGAAGGACCAAGTGAATAATCTAAACATTTACCTAAAAATTTCTCCACAGATGCTTATGGAATTACCACTTTGGACTTCATTCGTTTAAGGTTTCTTTCAATAAATGTCCAGATTAATTAGTAAAACAGTAAGTAAAGTAAAACAGATTAAAGTGTTTAAACTTAAAGTATGTAAACTTTATGCATCCATCAGAGCATGAATGTGTGTGAATATTAGATAGCACTTAAATAGGGTAAGCAAAAAGTGCTTGTGTGAATGGTGTGAATGAGGCAATTTGTGTAAAGCACTTTGAGGGCTCAGTTTGAGTAGAAAAGCACTGTATAAGAACCAGTCCATTTACCATCAAATAGAAGACTGAGAGTCCAAAGCTGAAAATGCTGTTTACAAACCCAGGATCATGACAGGTAGAGATACAGCATTGCAACTGTTTGCAGGATCTTATCTCAGTATCTCTTTGCATTGAAATTGCCTCCAATGTGGCACTCCTTTTTTTCCCAGTGCAGGGTGGCTGTAGCTCAGGTGGTAGAGCAGGTCACCTACTAATCGGAAGGTTGGTAGTTTGGTCCTAGTCTCCTCCAGTCTTGGATTTTCGCATGCCAAATATCCTTGGGCAAGATACTAACCCCAGGTTGCTCTGCGATGCATCCATAGGTGAATGAATGTTATCACTAACAACTTAGGAAAGTGCTTGTGTGATTGGGTGAATGAACAAGTTGTGTAAAGTGCTTTGAGTGCTCAGATAGCAGAAAAGTGCTATTTAAGAACCAGAAACATCACACTTTTACTCAGTTGGAGCAGCAGTTAATAGTAATAATGTTGTGCTTCTTCTCACACTTTGATCCATGATCCAGTTGCTGTAGGCAAAAATCTGGACTTGTTGCTGAATGTAACATTCCTCCACATGTTCAGATTCCATTGAACATGTTATAGAGACCAGTGCAAACAGGCCTGACTGTGAAGGGCAGTCATTACAGGCCTCCTGGCAGCCCAGGAGACTGAAGACTGGCGGTGTGCACTTTGCTCTGAATTGCCTGGGTAATGCAAACATTCATTTCTGGATTGCAAATTTGTAAAAGATTGCCTAAGTGCTGACAGGGTGAGGAAATGATCTTCTTGTGGTGATGTCTTCTTTGTGGCCTATCTCACATTCCATATTATATGGGACTTAGATGCCACTCTGAATATGATACTAGGACTCATCCAAATGATACTGCACCTTTGTTTTATCGAACACCAGATTAAAGTTGCCCTGTGGCATGGGCCCTGTCCAGATCAGTCAAACGTGGCATGCTTGGAGCAGACATCAACTAACTGCTATAGCAGGTACTGCTTAATCCTAATTGTCAGCACTTGGAGTACCAGAAGCTCAAAACAGATTTAATAGAATAATTATTTTATACGTTTTTATAATAATTGTATAAATTTAAAACAATTCATTTATTGAAATAAACTTTGCAAGTTTGGCATTGGCAGAGAAGTTTTGGCAAGTTTTCCATGAGGACAACCCACTCAACTCTACTCTCAACCCACAAATGCACATATTCCTTACAAATATGGCATCATTTAAGGGGAAATAAGCTTTCCAGTAATAAAAGATTTATTTCCAGAAACCATAATTAGAACAAAGAAATAACTGACCAAACAAATTTCCTTAGTTTTTGTGCTAACTTTATATTATATTATATGTTAGACCAACAATGAAACAACGATAATTATGATTTTTTTTCATGCAAATCTCAAATTCTTTTATATATGTAAATACTATCAAATTAGTTACCAATTGTTCACTAATTTTCATGTTGCTGTAATTCTGTGTTTTGGCCTCTCTGTAAAGATTTGCAGACTCAGATCATGTGTTTGTGGTATGGACCCAAAAGTGGACACTCAGATACAAAACTGAAATTTAACAAAAAGCGAGCCGTTTCTTGTGCACGGAAATACAAAAACAAAAGGCTAGAGGAGACTAAGACATACTAACTAAACTCGGCAAAACTAGACACTAAGAACTATGACTTGCTTGAAGCAAGAAAAATAAGAAACATGAAAAACCTGAAACATGGAACATGGGACATGGAGGAAAGACAATGGGAGACAAGGCCAAAACAAAAAGACATGACTAAGACACAAAGAGAGAGAGTGAGACACACAGGGAGAATAAACAGAGACAAGAGTGAGGAGCCAGATAAACACAAAAGACACCACAGACACACAGGAGACACAGGGATGAGACAAAGACTCAAAAGGAACCTGACCAACAAGAAACCATGAACCATTCAAGCAAATAAACTCAAACACATAAAAAGAACCAAATGCAACAGTAAACTGTATAAAACTTGAACTTAAATCAACATTATAATGCAAAGAAAAATCTCACACATACAAAATAACTAAAAAAAACAACAACAAAAAAAATACATCACCTGGTTCCTCCAGGCCGGGACGAATGACGTCATCAAAGATTACTCCACTCTGGGTGCAGCGGTTAAACTGTCGGCGGTACAGATCCAGTGTGAGGATTCGACCCATCCAGGTAAAGTTCCTGCACAAGTCAGGAAACTCCTCCTGAGGGAAACCTCTCTTCAGGTGAAATCGGGCCATGGGGTCAGGGGGAATCAAATTCTTAAGAGAAAGGACAAACACAGAAGAGAGAGTAAAGTGACCAACTATTATATTAATAACCCAGAGGTCACTGCTGTTCACAGAACAATACATCACATTTTACATCCAGGTCTCCTAATATATGAATTAAAAAATGAGATGTTTATTAACCCTTATAACAAAATCCACAAACATTTTCTGGCTACATCATGTTGTATATGCTATATTTTTATAATATATTTATTGTATATTTTTTGTATTACATTTGATACGTTGGGCGTTTTTGGCAACTTTTTGTTAACAATGTCAATTTTAGAAAAAAAAGAATTTTACCCATAACATTTTGAAATTATGGCATGTATTGATCATGTCGATGAGATAGAGGTCTCAGAAACTCATGTATCAAATATGTGTTTAAGTGCATTATAGGGTTGACAGAATAACACAGCCACAATGCTGAATGACAAATGTAATGTTGTCATCTTTCTGTTACTTTTTTTTTAATGAAAATTTTCATCCTTTTTTCTTTAGCTACCAAAAGTTACGAAAAAATAAACAAATAAACCTTTTGCTATGATCTTACACTGTATTCATGTTATGAGAGTAGATTTTGACAGCATTTAAAATCAGTCAGGAAAACTGCTAAGAACTGTCCCACTTTGTAAAAACAGTGAGGCTGCTGAGTGTCTGTTGTTAGTTCACGTCTGCAAAATGATCAGTGATCAAGAATATCTAATCCATAATTACCTTCTGATATACTCTGTTGCTATGTTTGACTTCAGCTGTAGATGACACAATTTCTTTTTATTGAATTACACTGTATCACACTGCTTATTCTTATTCTTACATTGATATAATTACCTCTAAAATTGGCCGGTATTTCACCTCCTTAGGAAATGTAACTGGAGCTGAGCAGAAGTCAAAAAGGTAAGAGATCAAAATTTTAATCAAACAGATTAACAGTACTGAAGACAGAAACACAGTCAGTCTTAAAAATCTTCATATAAGTATGAAAATATTGGTCCAGAGACAAGATCAGAAAGGACTTCAGTTAACCAATAATCCAGTGGTGAAAACTTGATGATTTTCTACTTAAAATGCTAGCGTTCTTTACTACTAAATCAATGCACTCTACATACTGATTAATGTTTGTATCAGGCTTGTAACTATACTTGATAGCAAACATATTAGCTTTTGATGTTATTCTGACTTTAACCTGTTAATACCACTGGTTACATTATCAGTTAGATCATCTTCTCAGTTTAAGTAACATAAAAGATGTTAGTCATGCAGTGTATGGCAAAAATCTTTATTACAGTGAATGGGAAAAAAAGAACCATGCAGTGAAAATGATGGGACACTCACGTTTGACCCTCCACATATTGTCGTCTTGATGGAAAAACAGATGGCTGTCTGTACAACACCAACAAAATATCTAAGAATAGTTGTGTTTGTGGTGAGCATCTCATCCTGCAGCCTGCAGGAGTCCAGTTACAGTCCGCACAATGTCACCCTTTTTATAACCACACACAACACACCACTGCTGCTATGTTTGAGCTGCTCTGAATGTGTGTTTGGGAGGTCATGCTCTAATCCCTCAGTTCACAATGTATGACATCATGGGGTTTTTTGTTTTTTAACTTCTATTCTATTCTTACAGTGCATATGGCTTTGAACAGTCTTGTTCATATGGCTTGATTCTCTTTTTTTTTAATTTACTTAAAAAATGTGCTCAATAGCAGCTTTCTGTGAAATCAAATCTTGACAGTGATGATCTAGTGGTGCTATGTAGATGTCTTTTCTGAAATTAAAAACACAGTGTCCTAACTAGTTAAAGTGCATCAGATTTAAATCTTTCTCTCCCCTGTCTTACCTGCAACACATTTCACGACCCTGGTGCGTCCCAGGGCAGCTGTGGCTACAATGTAGCTTGCTATCGCCAGTGTGTGAATGTGTGTGTGAATGGGTGAATGACTGAATGTAGTGTAAAGCGCTTTGGGGTCCTATGGACTAGAAAAGCGCTATACAAATGCAGGCCATTTACCATTTTCACTTCCGCCTGATAAAAATTAACATTGAACACCAGGTGTCAAACACTACGTGTACCAATATAGAGGGTAGGTAAAGTCACAGAGGGAGAAAGACACTAGTAGCCTGACAGTTTTATTTTGCAAAGGTTAAATTAAAGTAAAGGATGTGTAATACATAGTTCTTCAACTCCACCACTTACAGTACATACACAAAGTATTCACTTGTTCCACATTTTGCAATATTAAAACCGTAATCCATCTGGATTGCAAACATTTTTGACCTCAAAATTCTACACACTGCTCCTACGAACAACAAAATTAAAAAAGGTTTGCAGGAAATTCTCATGAAAAAACAAAAATGTGACATGAATGAAGGACCAGAAAAGTCAAATATATAAAAATAAAGGATTTTGTATTTTACTAACGAATTAAGTAATAAAATATGAGTTAGTAAAGTATTTTACTCATTTCAGAATCAGTATCAGAATACTTTATTAATCCTTAAGTAAATTATGTGGGCTACAGTTGCTTCAAGACAGTAACAGTAACAGACCAAACTATTTAAATAATACAATATGTTACCGAGTTTACAGATTTAAGAAATAGTGCTAATATATACAAATCACTCAATTATACATATCAAGAATATTACAGAGGTAAGAATATTACAGGGGTGGAATATATATGATTGGCATTACACTCTAACCTGTGAACTTTGTCAATTGCTATTTTACTGTAGAGCGTGTGCAAAAAGGGTGTAACTATTGCAGTGCTTAGAGTGTGTTAGATGGAGGAGTTGTACAGGGAGATGGCCACAGGCAGGAATGATTTCCTGTGTCGTTCAGTAAATCATTCCTGCGCGTGGCCATCTCCTTGTACAACTCCTCCATCTAATACAATTTATTTTCTCACTTTTAAAAAAAATTTAATTAGGATCAATCATTATTCCACTACTACTACTACTGCATCAGAGATGCATCAACTTGGAGTTAATATCTTGACCCAGGATATTTGATACTTTTAAATCCTAAAGGGATTCAGCTAGGCTGAGTCTTGCAGCCATGTCTTCTTAAATTGGCCATATGATCTGGACACACCTATGTGTCTACCGACACTGGAAGGTTAACTGACAAAGGCATGACACAAAGTAATGCAATCGGTTAGTCGGTGGCTCATTAGGTTAGTTTCTGCAACTTCACCTACATAATTTCCATAGGGAATAATAAAGTATTCTGATTCTGATTATGAAAAACAATTAACAAAAAAGCTAACTACTTTCTACATGGGGTAAGTAAATAAGGTAATGCAATGTGATATAATTAGAAAGTAACAAATAATGTGGATGGCACTGAAACTGGACTGGTAATCTGGAATGTTGGGCACTTGGTGCCCAACACTGTCTTGGCCAATTAAAGGGGGTAAAAAGGCAATACACAATGCCTGAGCTCTTCCTCATCACGGGGGTCTTGAACAACACTGGCCTGATAATGGGATTGTTTTTCAGTGCTGTCATATAGCGATAATCACTTTCTCTTGCTGAAAACACGCTCTTGTTTTTTGCTAACAACTGACTTTTTTGGTAATGGAGGTCCTGTGCGTTTGCTTGAACAGGAACTGTTTAGTCTCACCCCATTTCAACATTTTCTATGGTTTCTTCGAGGCTGAAGAAGTCCCTTGGATGAGTGACGAAACGTTTCTCCCACTGAAAACGCTACGTCCAGATGAACAGAATCAACCTTTTGGGATTTACTTACAGTGGCTTGCAAAAGTATTCAGCCCCCTTGAACTTTTCCACATTTTGTCACATTACAGCCACAAACATGAATCAATTTTATTGGAATTCCACGTGAAAGACCAACACAACGTGGTGTACACGTGAGAAGTGGAATGAAAATCAGACATGATTCCAAACATTTTTTACAAATAAATAACTGAAAAGTGGGGTGTGCGTAATTATTCAGCCCCCTGAGTCAATACTTTGTAGAACCACCTTTTGCTGCAATTACAGCTGCCAGTCTTTTAGGGTATGACTCTACCAGCTTTGCACATCTAGAGACTGAAATCTTTGCCCATTCTTCTTTGCAAAACAGCTCCAGCTCAGTCAGATTAGATGGACAGCGTTTGTGAACAGCAGTTTTCAGATCTTGCCACAGATTCTCGATTGGATTTAGATCTGGACTTTGACTGGGCGATTCTAACACATGGATATGTTTTGTTTTAAACCACTCCATTGTTGCCCTGGCTTTATGTTCAGGGTCGTTGTCCTGCTGGAAGGTGAACCTCCGCCCCAGTCTCAAGTCTTTTGCAGACTCCAAGAGGTTTTCTTCCAAGGTTGCCCTGTATTTGGCTCCATCCATCTTCCCATCAACTTTGACCAGCTTCCCTGTCCCTGCTGGAGAGAAGCACTCCCAGAGCATGATGCTGCCACCACCATATTTGACAGTGGGGATGGTGTGTTCAGAGTGATGTGCAGTGTTAGTTTTCCGCCACACATAGCGTTTTGCATTTGGGCCAAAAAGTTCCATGTTGGTCTCATCTGACCAGAGCACCTTCTTCCACATGTTTGCTGTGTCCCCCACATGGCTTGTGGCAAACTGCAAACGGGACTTCTTATGGTTTTCTGTTAACAATGGCTTTCTTCTTGCCACTCTTCCATAAAGGCCAACGTTGTGCAGTGCACGACTAATAGTTGTCCTATGGACAGATTCCCCCACCTGAGCTGTAAAACTCTGCAGCTCGTCCAGAGTCACCATGGGCCTCTTGGCTGCATTTCTGATCAGCGCTCTCCTTGTTCGGCCTGTGAGTTTAGGTGGACGGCCTTGTCTTGGTAGGTTTACAGTTGTGCCATACTCCTTCCATTTCTGAATGATCGCTTGAACAGTGCTTGGGAAATCTTTTTGTAGCCTAAGCCTCCTTTAAATTTCTGAATACCTTTATCCCTGACCTGTCTGGTGTGTTCTTTGGACGTCATGGTGTTGTTGCTCCCAATATTCTCTTAAACAACCTCTGAGGCCGTCACAGAGCAGCTGTATTTGTACTGACATTAGATCACACACAGGTGCACTCTATTTAGTCATTAGCACTCATCAGGCAATGTCTATGGGCAACTGACTGCACTCAGAACAAAGGAGGCTGAATAAGTACACACACCCCACTTTGCAGTTATTTAGTTGTAAAAAATGTTTGGAATCATGTAGGATTTTTGTTCCACTTCTCACGTGTACACCACGTTGTGTTGGTCTTTCACGTGGAATTCCAATAAAATTGATTCATGTTTGTGGCTGTAATGTGACAAAATGTGGAAGAGTTCAAGGAGCCGAATACTTTTGCGAGCCATTGTACCTGGATTATTGCATTAAGATTGTCCATTTCTTAATTTAGTCTAAAGTTGAGGTCTCCCTCAAGAACAAGAGAGCAACCTAGATATTCAGAGTCTACAGTAAAAAAAAAGCGTGGAAGACCAAGATATCGTCAACATTTGGGCCCTATACACTTACAATACATATCTTTGTATAGATAATTTCATGATTAGAAATTTTCTCTCTGGATCTATAACTCTGTTGAGTACTGTGAAATAAGATAAGATAAGATAAGATAGAACTTTATTAATCCCTCGGGTGGGTTCCTCTGGGAAATTCGATAAATTAACACTTTTATGTATTAAAATTACTATTCCCCTAAAGATATAGCAGGCTGAGAACACATTAGGAAACACAAGTGTTTTAAATTCATCTGTAGCTGTGACAGGTCTGCCTGTAGTTTTTTTTTTTGTTTTGTTTGTTTTTTAAAATATATTTAACCTCTTATCCTTAACCTCTGGCTCCAACAGATTCCATGTGACAAACCTTAGTGTGCCCATAGCTAATGTGTAGCTAATGTTGCTCACTGTGTGTGATGCTTAAATGAATGAGAATAAAAGACATACATCACTCAGGAAAAAAAAAGTGTAGCGAGAGGTTCCACAAGGGTGCAATATGTAAATGAGAGTGGTTCTTGTTGTTGCCTGATTATGTGTTTCAATAGTAACTTATATGAGCAAGTATGTGTGCGCTTTCTGCTGTTATTATGCCCACTACGCTAGATACATGCACTTCTCAATCAGAGTTTAGATACTGCTGATTGGCAGTCTCAAATTCCTGGATAACTTTTTATATCCTTTTCCTGTTTTGTAAAGTTCATCTATCTTCTCCTGGAGATCCTTTAATAATTTTTTTGCTTTCACCATGCCCCCAAGCCCAGAAACTCACTAACGTTTTATAGACATACACTTATTACAAGCAAACAGATCACAGGGGAGGATAGCTACCTTTAGTAGTCATTTAAACCTGTGTGTGTCAACTTGTGTGATTTTGATTGTTTTCTGTTGTCATTATGATTTATGTTTTTCATATTGTTAAACATCCTGCAAAACAACCTGACAAAACAAACAACCTGATTTAATTTCTCTAAATCTGAAAGTGGCTATGCAGCGACATTCCCCATCCAAAAATACCATAGTGTGAAAAAATGTTTGCCACCTTTCTGTTTTTCTGTATGTTTGTCACACTTAAATGTTTCTGATAATTATAAAAATGTAAATATTACATAAAGATAACGCAAGTAAACACAAAATGCCGTTTCTAAATGAAGGTATTTATTATTAAGGGGAAAAAAAATCCAAAATTATATGGCCCTGTGTGAAAAAGTGATTGTCCCTAAATCTAATAACTTTTTGGACCACCCTTAGCAGCAACAGCTGCAATCATGTGCAATAACTGGCACTGGGTCTTTTACAGCTGTGGAGAAATTTCCATTATTTTTGCCCAACAACATCCTGGGTCAACATTGAGCAAGAATTTGTTCTAGATCTTCCCTTAAACACTTTTCTATATTCTTCAGACACCGAGATATTAAAAAAGAATACAACAAACCCATTTTTGAAAAACACAATTATAATTTGGCATGCAACACATAAAAATTTCGGCGATCCTCCAACGCTTTCGCAATTCACTCCTATTTGGGGTAATGAAAAGTTTACTCCTGGTAAAAATGATGGAGGATTTAAAATGTGGAAAATTGAAGGGATTCAAAAAGTTAAAGATCTATATGCAGACAGCATGTTGCTCACTTTTGGTCAGGTCAAAAAATATTTAATACCCCCAAAGCACTTCCTTAAATACTTACACACATAGCAAACAGATCTGGCTCGGATCTGGTATCAAGCCGGCACTGCTGGCTGACTTCCGGCATGATAAGACGTATGTCATCCAGATATGGGCCAGGCCTGTCTATGTAATGACATGCCATATCTGGCTTGATTGTGGTTTGGTTTATGTGGCCCAGGCCCATAGAAAACAGGTGTGGCCCGGATCCGACATCAAGCTGGCACTTCTGACTGACTGGTGTCACGGCAGGGTGTATGTCAACCAGATGTGAGGAAGCACTCAGTTTAGAGAAAGTGTGTGATTGGGTGAATGTGGCATGTTGTATAGAGCACTTTGAGTAATCTGGGAGACTCGAAAAGCACTATATAACAATCAGTCCATTTACTGTGCGAACAGAGTTTTGTCATGTTACTTTTGCACTATTATGTTCCGACACATGTTGTTATTACATGGCTTGATTGAGGTACACATTAGGCTGACATCTGGGGCCAGAGCTGAAACTGTTCTGGGCCAGCACAGGGCCAGCAGTGTGTCTACAACTGGCGTTGTGCGGGCCACATCTGGCAAACCTGATTTGGGCCACCAAAGGGCCGTCATGTGGGCCCTGTGTAAGCAGATTGTGTGGGTCAGATCCGGGCCATACCAACTTTGCTATGTGGGTACAATTGAAAAATTATATGTCATCAAAAATGCAACAGATTCCTGACCTTCCACCATTACAAAAAAATACAGGAGGTATGCATTGAGAATACAAAAGGGAAGGCTTTCTTTCTATGTATTATAACTTATTGATGCTTTCCTCAGCCAAAGACTCAGCCATGTTAGATGCATGGAGAAGGGATAATCCAAGAGGACATAGATGAAAGTGATTGGAACCAGTCTTGCTTAAAAGCACAAAAACAAACAATAAACATGCGCTTTACACTTCTCCGATATAAATGGGTCATGAGAACCTATAAAACACCCATCAAGCTCCATCATATGTCCAATCACATTTCAGACATCTCTACTAAATGTTAAGTTGAAAAGGGAACTCTTCTCCATGTGAATGTCCTAAAATCCAGGAATTTTGGAAAGATGCAATCAAATGTCTGTCTGAAATGTTTAAGGTAAAAATCCCTTTAAAAGGTAAACTCTGTGTACTTGGAATATCCAAGGGAATTTAAACAACTGGCAAAACAGACTAAATTACTGGATGTTACGTCTGGTTCAGTTTGGGTAAGAAGGAAAAACAGCCGAGTCCGTGTAGGTGACAAACATAGTGATTTTATTACATGCTTCTAAGACAGAAGCATGGGAAGACAAGCGTACAGCCACAGATCTCCAAAGAGTGGACCGTTCCCCATCCTTATATAACCCATCACACAGTTAGACCTTACTGGAAATGATAACAGTCTCCCCATAGTCCAAAGTTCTCTTTATACAAACATCAGATGATACTTTAGAGAAAAACAAGTGTGTGACATGGCATGTTGTGCAGTTCTGTGAGCCTGTGTGTCCAACTAGAGAATGTCCTGACATGACCTCCCTGTGTAAATAAGGGTAAACGTGCGTGTTTACATAACTCTCTATGTGCATGTTCTGATGTAGGCCTGCAAATGAATTAGAACAAGGTCCTGCTGGACCCTCCAGTTATGGACGGTGAATACAATGCTGTGGATACCATTTGAGACTTGATTACAATGATGATAACCTGCATACATTAATCTTTACTCAGATTACCATAGATATAAAACAAAGATTATACTGTCCTCAGATTCCACAATGGTAAATGATTAATGATTGATACTTCTAATTATAACTGTGATCATAAGAATACAAAATAAAATATCTCCTGGTCACATGGACTATGGACTACTTAAAGCCAGAAGAGCCATTGCACTATGTTGGAGGAGTATGGATGCTCCCTCCATGGGACTCTGGAAGAAGGAAATTGCAGACTCTCTAGGCCTGGAAAGGCTAACATATATTGCCAAGGGCAAACAATTGGACTTTATGAATATGTGGAAGCCATACAAGGATATGATAGGGAGTGGAGGTGGAGGCTGTTCATGAGAAAGAAGGGAAAGAAGAAGGGTTTGAAGTGTGGATGGGTGTGTGAATGTGAGGATGTTCAAACATTTGTTTGTATTGTATAACCTTAGTGCAGCATTTGATACTGTTGACCATAATATCCTATTAGAGCGATTAGAACATGCTGTAGGTATTACAGGTACTACACTGCAGTGGTTTGTATCATATCTATCTAATAGACTCCAATTTGTGCATGTAAATGGAGAGTCCTCTTCACACACTGAGGTTAATTATGGAGTTCCACAGGGTTCAGTGCTAGGACCAATTCTGTTTACATTATACATGCTTCCCTTAGGCAGCATCATTAGAAGACATAGCATACATTTTCACTGCTATGCCGATGACACCCAGCTCTATCTGTCCATGAAGCCAGATAACACACACCAATTAGTTAAAGTGCAGGAATGTCTTAAAGACATAAAGACCTGGATGGCCGCTAACTTTCTGCTTCTTAATTCAGATAAAACTGAGGTTATTGTACTCGGCCCTGAAAATCTTAGAAATATGGTATCTAACCAGATTCTTACTCTGGATGGCATTACCTTGGCCTCCAGTAACACTGTGAGGAACCTTGGAGTCATTTTTGACCAGGACATGTCCTTCAACGCACATATTAAACAAATATGTAAGACTGCTTTCTTCCATTTGCGCAACATCTCTAAAATTAGAAATATCCTGTCTCAGAGTGACGCTGAAAAACTAGTTCATGCATTTATTACTTCCAGGCTGCACGACTGTAATTCATTATTATCAGGATGTCCAAAAAACTCACTGAAAAGCCTTCAGCTAATCCAAAATGCTGCAGCAAGAGTACTGACAGGGACTAGAAAGAGAGAGCATATTTCTCCTGTTTTGGCTTCCCTTCATTGGCTTCCTGTTAAATCCAGAATTGAATTCAAAATCCTGCTCCTCACATACAAAATCTTAAATAATCAGGCCCCATCTTATCTTAATGACCTTGTAGTACCATATCACCCTATTAGAGCACTTCGCTCTCGCTCTGCAGAACTACTTGTTGTTCCTAGAGTATTTAAAAGTAGAATGGGAGGCAGAGCCTTCAGTTTTCAGGCCCCTCTTCTGTGGAACCAGCTTCCAGTTTGGATTCAGGAGACAGACACTATCTCTACTTTCAAGATTAGGCTTAAAACTTTCCTTTTTGCTAAAGCATATAGTTAGGGCTGGACCAGGTGATCCTGAATCCTCCCTTAGTTATGCTGCAATAGACGTAGGCTGCCGGGGGATTCCCATGATGCATTGAGTTTTTTCTTTCCAGTCACCTTTCTCACTCACTATGTATTAACAGACCTCTCTGCATTGAATCATATCTGTTATTAACCTCTGTCTCTCTTCCACAGCATGTCTTTTATCCTGTCTTCCTTCTCTCACCCCAACCGGTCGCAGCAGATGGCCCCGCCCCTCCCTGAGCCTGGTTCTGCCGGAGGTTTCTTCCTGTTAAAAGGGAGTTTTTCCTTCCCACTGTCGCCAAAGTGCTTGCTCATAGGGGGTCATATCATTGTTGGGTTTTTCTCTGTATCTATGAAGCGCCTTGAGGCGACTTTTGTTGTGATTTGGCGCTATATAAATAAAATTGAATTGAATTGAATTGAATTATAAAAGAAAATTTCAATAAAAATATATGAAAAAAAGATAATTTCTTAGAACTTGCATAAATTGAAAATTATCAACATGTTACATTTTAAGTAATAGAGTGAATTGAGATTAATTCATTAAAATTGGGAATTGTTCATCCAGGAAATATTTGCAGTGCTATGCCTGTTTCCTTTGGCAGCCTCAAGGCTTTTTGAATGATGATGCTGTAAAGCTTGGGACACCTACAGTGGTGTGAAAGAGTGTTCCCCCTTCCTGATTTCCTAGTGTTTTGTCACACCTAAATGTTTCAGATCATCAAAAAATTGTAAATTAAAAAAAAAAAAGTAAATACAAAATGCAGTTTTTAAATGAGCATTTCACTGATTAAGGGAGTAAAATCTTCCAAACCTACCAGGTCGTGTGTAAAAAAGTAATCGTCCCTCTTTTTAAACCATTAATGGTGATTAACCACTTTTAGAAAGCTGAGTTCAGTTTCACTAAACAAACGCGGGCCTGATTACTGGCAGACCTGTTGAATCAAGAAATAATTTAAATAGATAGCCATCTAAAGCAGTGGTGGCCAACTCCAGGCCTCAAGAGTAGGGATGGGTACCGGCACCGGTTCTGACATAAACGGTAGTAACCAGACCGAAAAGCAGCGCACATTTCGGTACTTTATTTCGGTGCTTTTTTTTCCTGAGATGTCATACACTTTGGATTCTAGCCAATCATTTTACCTTTCCTAGGATAGTAAGCAGGCCCAGGTACGTACATTCTTTTAGAGCAGAGCTACAGATTAAAAATGCCCAAGGTGAAGCGGTCAAATTCTGGCTGTACTTCACAGCAAAAGTTGCAAACCCAGCAGCCTGCAACAAGTGCAACAAGGTGATACTGTGCAAAGGAGGTAACACCTCGAATCTGATGAAACACCTGGCGACGTATAGCATTTTGTTAAAAGCCGAGAAATGCGCCGTATTTGATAGCTTGAGTGATACCATAAATCCCCTATAGCTGCAGAAAAGGCTAACATTGTTATCTTTTTACAAAAAAACTGCTGAACATGAGAGGTTTTTGGACCAATTTTGTGTTCTCCATTCTTTAAGCACCGGTTCGAGCACCGGCACCGTTTCAAAAGTACCGGTTTGGTACTGGTATCGTATAAAACCTAAACGATACCCATCCCTACTGAAGAGCCTTGAGGTCCTGCAGGTTTTAGATTTGTCCTTGATCCATCACAGCTGATTTAAATGACTAAATTACCTCCTGATCATTCTGGCTTTACTACAGCACAAGACACTTTAACATCTTACCTACGCTATGTACACTAGCTGTAAATTTCAAGATTGTTCTATTTTATCTTAATTTATACAAAGTATATAACTCACCCACTTGCACATAATGTCCTCTTTGTATATACTCATTCACTGTATATAAAGTTCTCTCTCTCTTTTTTGCATAGTCGAGGAGCGTATCAGGTCACATTTCACTGTGTTGTACTTGTATAACTATGCACGTGACAAATTGAATTGAATCTTGAATCTCAGTGCAGTGACTTCGGCAATGGAGGTCATGAACATGGTCCATTTGGACTCAGTGACCCGGCAGGTCTGTCCAGCATCCACCTGATCCAACTCACCACTGGGTGGTGATCAATTGATAGCTCAGCCCCTCTCTTTACCCGAATGTCCAGGTCTGGTGATATGATTACAAAAATCGATCATCGACCTCCAGCCTAGGGTGTCCTGGTGTCACGTGCACTTATGAACACCCTTATATTTGAACATTGTGTTTGTGCTCTATTGCTAACACAAACAGACAGAGGGCAGCCCTGCCTGGTTGACTGCTGTAAATTAAAGGGTTTTGACATGTTATTGTTAGTTAAAACTTGCACTGTCTGGCTTGTATACATGAACCAGATCCATTTGAGAAATGTTTCACCCAGTCCATATTTGGGGAGCACCTGTAAGAGATAGATCCATTCTATTCTATCAAAGGCTTTGCATGCATCTAGTGATAACAGTGGTGTGTCATTATTGTTTTTGTCATACAGTACATTGAGGACACGTCTTCTATTGTGATAGCCTTGTCTCGTTTTAACAAAACCTTGTTGATCGTCTATTATCAAATTAAGCACATATTTATCCAATCTCCTAGAAAACGCTTTACACAAAATCTTTGTATCACAACCCATTAGTGATGGGATTTCCGGCTCTTTTTAGAGAACCGGCTCTTTCGGATCGGCTCACTAAAAAGAGCCGGCTCTTTCGGTTCCGAACCGGCTCTTCAGGTTTTGTTGCTTCAGTTAATTTATTATTAACAATAATATAAAATTATGCACAAAAGGAATTACTAATGTAAAAAAAAAAGTGGTTTTATTTATATATGTTTATATAGAAATATATGCGGTGGCCCCTAGAGACAAAACACGTACAAACTCCAAAACACATTTCTAGCATGAACTGAACTTCCAAAACAGAGCTACCTAGATCACTTAAATTACACAATTGAAAGCATGAAAGCATATGTGTATTGTTTGTGTATTTATACACAAGCATTCATATATAGTCAAATAATTAAAAAAAAAAAATGTTCATTTACATGTTACTACCACACACCAAATCCGGTCGTTGGTACTTGCTGGCTTGTGTAGCCACTAGGTAACAAAAGCTCAACACTGCCCCTAGCATCCTGGAGCACTTCTGTTGTCTTTTATACGTGTTTTGGAGTTTGTACGTGCTTCAGAGTTCGTACATGATTTGAAGTTTGTACGTGCTTTGTCTGTAGGGGCCACCGTAAATATACTTTTATTTATTCACTCCACATAAAATGTAATAAATAAATCATATAATACAAAAATCAACTATTCACATTTCAACTTTTAACTATTTAAATTTTTAGCTTTTTCCTTTTACACATTTAAAGTGAAACAACACAAAACACTGCAAACCACAACACAATTAAATATAAATTATAATATGAAAACAAAAAATACATGCATATTCTCTGTCATATGGGCTTGCATGACTAACTTTCTGAATCCTTTATCATCTGCAACTGAAAATAGTTGTGGATGATTACTATACCTTTCTAATGTTTTTTTTTTTGTTTTGTGCATTTTATGTTCAATATAGGTATTTGTTGTGCCTGAAAATGAACAAATAAATGAAATGAATGAATGAATGTGAGGTTGTTGTCCCTGGCTTTTTCTCTGTCTCTCCCTCCCGCTCTGTTCCTGTGCTACTGGGGTGACCATGGCTCAGGGGGTTGGGAAGCGTATCTGTAACCGGAAGGTCGCCGGTTCGATCCCCGGGCTCTCTGTCCTGGTCGTTGTGTCCTTGGGCAAGACACTTTACCCTACCGCCTACTGGTGTTGGCCAGAGGGGCCGATGGCGCGATATGGCAGCCTCGCTTCTGTCAGTCTGCCCCAGGGCAGCTGTGGCTACAACCGTAGCTTGCCTTCACCAGTGTATGAATGTGAGAGTGAATGAATAGTGGCATTGTAAAGCGCTTTGGGTGCCTTGAAAAGCGCTATATAAATCCAAATCCATTATTATTACTGAATGTAACTACCGCCCCTCCCCCCTCTGCCCAGCGTAAAGCACAAGGCTCGCATGCGGAGTGAAGCGGAAAAAAAAGTGCCAGAGAGAGAGGGTGAGAGAAAGAAAAAAAACCCCACGGCTCGCGATAAGGAGCCGGCTCTCGTCGTTCACGTCAAAGAACCGGCTCTAAGAGCCATTTCGTTCGCAACCGACCCATCACTACAACCCATAAGACTGATTCCCCTATAAGAGGATGTTAACGGAATGTTAACGTTCAAAATGTTTTCTTTAGTTGTCCTCTTCATAAAATAGTATCAGATTGTGTACTTAAGATAGACAAAGTAAGGAAAAAGGAGATGCAGGTTTGCACATACATTCACATACTCACACACACCAGATACAGAACTTGTAAACAATCTCTGATTGAACATTTGCATTTACTTATCAGAAATGCCTCCCCCTTCCCTTGAGCAAAATATTTGGAGGGTGTTAATCCACATCACTGAGGAGTAACTAGTCAACGCAACCTCACTAAAGCCCCATAAATCAGACAGTGTCTACTAATCATATAAAGGTACTAATTTGTTCCATAATAAAATAAAGTTTACCCTCGATAGCAAAAAATAATGACTTAATTAAGGCTCAGCTGTTAGTATAGATCCTAAAACAATTCAGATTAAACTTAGAACGAATATGCGCTTTAAAATGCCCAGTTATGTTGTATTAATTCAAACTCAAGATTTTATCTGTCTCTTGTCAATGACTCTGTTGCTAATCAGTTATGTAGGAGCAGGAGCTGTCTCATTAAATGTCTTAAAGGTTACTTGTCCTTTACGACTTACTGATCATGGGCATCTTCTCATGTGTCCTTTGGCAGATTCTTATAGAATTTTTCAGCTTCTTGAGGTGTTGAGAAAAGGTGGATCTTTCCATCGTACAGGATCCTGGGCCTATAGGGGTTGTGCTGGAATCCATGGAAGGCATTATTATCAATAAGCAGCTTGACAACCTGGTAAAAATCCCCATAGGATCCTAACCATTTCCGCAGACAGATCCTATGCAAATGTGATCTTGTGTAATTTGTTGTTTTCTTGCTTCCCAATATACCAGTTCTTTTTCTTGGAATTTTAAGAAACCAATGAGCACCGCTCTGTTCTGTTTCCCGGGGGCTAGCGTGCGATGTATTCGTTCCAGTGTGAATGACTTGTCAGGCGCTAGCCCCAGCATTTAGGTAGCATGTTGTTAATAAAGTTGAAGAGTGGTTGTTTCCCCTCTGCTTCCTCTCTTATGCCAAAGATGCACAAGTTCTTTCATTTTACTCGGTTTTCTAAGTCATCTGTTTTGGCTTCAAGAAGTAGGATTCTTTTGATAGTTCAGTGATGTTTCTGTTTTTTTCAAGTGTGCTTTCTACCTCAACAATGCAAGCCTCAGCCTCCTCGATATGAGCCGCCTGGTTCAATATGTCTCAGATTTGATTTGAACTCATCCAATACTTCATCTGTGTTGTGTGCTGGATTTGGTGCGGTTGTCTTAGTGCCTGTCTTGCGTCTTCGGGAAAGATTTCACACCGTTTGACAGATGAAGCTTTAGACATTTCAATGCTGTATATTCCAAACCACACTAACAGCGTACAGTTTGTACGCTGTCTTAGTAGCAATCCCGCTATGCTGCCATCTTAAGGCTGGGCCACATGACCCCATCCCTATGGTATATCTTTGTTAATATTGTCATTTAAGCTTATCATCAGATAATGAAGAAATTTTACAGCTGCTCAAAACCTGTCATATCCACCTTAGCTTTCACAAATAGCGTGTTGTCTTTAACGTACAGAGCATTTTGGGGAGTTTGCAGCATATTGTGGGAAATAAAGCAAGGAAATCCAACAGCAACATTGGTCTGGGATTCAGGAGTGGGTTGTTGGAAGCATTTGGTGGTAGGGTCAGGTCTGAAGCTGAGACTCCGATGGTTAGAGGCACCACTTTGGTCCAGAACAGAGAGAGACACAGTCTGTCTGAAAGGCCATGGCAGAAGAGTGTCAAAGTCTCCAGGCATGAGGACTACATAAAGTGACAGGTGAGTACCTCTTCCCTCCCCATCCCCATTCAGATAGGCTTTAATGGCCATCTTGTATCCACAGCGTCCAGTGTAGAATGGCACACTTGTCAGGCATGACAGCTGACCATTGGCCTCTGCCCCACTCCTCTTCCCAAAGTCTTCAATTTTCCAGATCAACTTCCCATCATAAGATGTCGCTTCAAGCTCCTGCAGGTGCTTTTTATTGAGATTAAGTTGAGCAGCATGAAGATGTAGGAGGCCTGAGTGACGCTTTAAGTTCTCCTCCAAGGTTCCTGGTTGAAGAACATAATAAGATCATTTAGCGAAATCCTGAAATATTCTTTACTGTCTAGACACGCCCAATCATTGTTGAATTATTTTACTGTTCATTTAGTTCAGAAAAACAGAGTAATAACCACCAAGGCTGGATTAACCTTTTCAGATTCCAGATTGTGATTATGAAGATAACTGTTGGTTGCAGCCTTAGTATCTTACCTCATTTCTTTTATGTGTTAATGACTTTATCCAGAAAGTTTATAGTAAATGAGCTCAGACTAAACGACATCCATAAAAGTCCATAAAGGGTCCTAATCTGGTATTTTAAATTTCAAAATCAGAAGCACAGACTGTTGGAAGGAGGACAACTGATATTTTTCTTCATTTTATATTGCATCAATGCAGAAATTACTCATTGTTTCAATTTACGATTAAGAACGTTTTTCATGTTCTTGAAAACATGAAAGTAAAGAAAGTGGAGAACTGGAACCTTCTCTTAACCTTGTTGAGACAAGTGGTGGATGGTGAAAGATATTACTGGAGGATCGCACCAGACTACTTGACATTGTCTAGCTACAGTCTCTGTTGCTAAATGAAGACAGCATATTTCATATCTGACCAAGTAACAATTTATTAATACAGGGAAGACGCTGTTACATTTACTGTGGTAAAGAGGTCTGAGGTTCAGTTACCTAGATGCTCTCTAAGGGCCTCAACTTCAGACACTTCCTGCATCGCAACATCCAGAGACTTCCTGAGCTGTGCTAGCTCCTCCAGATGAGGACGAAGCCCCCGAGACACCTGCTGGAGGTCCAGCTGGACAGAAGATAGGGTATCCTCTTGCCTTCTAAGAGTTCTCTGATAATACACAGACAGACATGGGTACAGTGGGGTAATTTGTGTGTTTATTTACATCAAATGTAAATAAAACATTCTCTAAATTTTATGGTAGTTAAAATTAAGAAAGACAGAATATAATCAACAAAAAAGAAAAAAAATTTCAGAAAAAAACATTGTTATCTGGCATCATGGGTAGATAAAATTGGGTATTATCAGCATTGCAGTAAAAATTAATGTTATGCCTTTTAATGATACTGCCAAAGGGAAGAATGCATAACGTAAACAGAATTGGTCCTAGCACAGAACCCTGTGAAACGTGTGAAGAGGCCTCTTCTTTTACATGAACTTGGAGTCTAGTACATAGATATGTTTTAAACCACTGTAGTGCAGTGCCTTTAACACCTACAGCATGGTCTAATGAAATATTATGGTCAACAGTATCGAATGCTGCACTGAGGTCTAGCAGGACAAGAAAGCTGTTCATTAAAGCTGTTTCTGTGCTGTGATGAGCTCTGAAACCTGACTGAAACTGTTCAAATAAATAAGTTATGTGTCCAGCAAACTTGCCTGAGTGGAATCTTCTCATTTGTCTTTGAACCTGGTCATGAGTGAAAATGATAGGTGGGGGAGGGGTGTCAGGACTTTTACCCGAAGCTATGGTGCCATGTGGAGGGGGAGGGAGAGAGAGTGCTGTGGCTGTGGATTGCACACTGACTACAAGTAAGTCAGTAGGAGGGTGAGCATTTATGGCAATGTTGAGTCTGTTGAAAAACAGATTCAACTCATTAGCTCTGTCCTCACCGCCCTGTCCTCTGTCCTCAAGTCTTGTGACTCCCTCATCTTTAAGATAAGATAAGATAACCTTTATTAGTCCCACACGTGGGAAATTTGTTTTGTCACAGCAGGAAGTGGACAGTGCAAAAGTTATGAGGCAAAAATTAGAATACAATAAGAATAAATACAGTACACAACTGTACAGAATAGAATAAAATGAAATACTATATACAGTAGAATAAAATAAAATAAATATACAATAAGATAAAAATAGAATACAAATACTTTAGAGGCCTTCCTCACTCAGAGGGGAAGACCAGTACCGTTTAAAGATCCAGTATTGGCTTTCATACAAGAGACCTGGTTTAGAGCTCATCAATTTATCAACACTAGCCCCTATCTTACCTCTAGAGCCTCTATCTGGTATAATAAGAAAATATTAATTGGTAAGAAACCGTTCAGGTGGGAGGCTTGGTTTAGGGCAGGTATCAACCAGGTGGGGGATTTATTTGGGCAAACTGGCATGAAATCATTTGTGGAAATCAGACAAGAATGTAATCTGGATCCAAGGGAAATTTGGAGGTTTTTTCAAGTTAGACACTGTATTAAAGCCATTTTGAACAATAACTCAGACCCTCCATCTAGTATTCAGGAGGTGTTTGCAGCTCCTGGTATCAATAGAATCAGAGCATCCAAATTCTATGGGATCTTCAGAGAGGCGCACTCTCCCAATTTGGAGGGGCTGAGGCAGTGCTGGGAGAAGGATCTGGGAATTCAGATTTCAGGGGATAGTTGGAAGAAGCTGGCTTCATCATGGTATGTTTGCTCACGTGAAGCACAATCTCAGCTTATCCAATACAAGTTGCTTCACAGAAATTACTGGACTCCCAGTAAGCTAGTCAGGTTGAAGCTTGCTTACACTGACATTAACCTTGTGAATGATCTTTTTAATCTTCACCTTTCTAAGTCTCCAGCTTTGTGTGCCCTGGGTCTGTTACCTGACAGCAGTATTCTCACTAGAAGACAGAGACTATGGGTGCGTTTGGCTTTCATAACAGGCTGCAGGATAAGGCACTGGAAATCATCCAGCCCCTGTTGTTTCAGGGAATGGTCTGAACAAATGTCCAAGATGGCATTATATGAACAGGTTACGTACAGAGTTAAGGGGAGAGAAGATATTTTTGATCAGGTTTGGGGTCCCTTTTTGTTGTACATCGACGATGTCTCTTAGATAATGTGATACGTTGTTTTTTTTTTCTTATTTTGTTTTCCTTATGTCGTTGTCATTGTTGTTGTTGTTCTTTTTCTTTGACAGCCAGTAGAGGAAAGAAATTGGTCAAGGTCGAGTTTAGTTTCTAGGCACCTGGGTGTTCTGCCCCTTTTGTTCTTGTTTTTGCTGGTGTTTCCCAGTAGGCAGTTTCTTATTTTGTTTCTTCTGTTTTTTTTTCTTCTTTTTTTTCTCTTTTTTCTTTTGGTTTTCTTTAGCTATTGTTAGCTCTTATTTGTTTGTTGCTGTTAAGACGGAGAACTGACAATATTATTACTCCCGTTGTATATGTGTATATGTTTCTGTCCATCCAAAACATGAATAAAAAAAAAAGAAGATAGTAGCCATCCAAAATTCTACTTCTCTTTCTTCTGAAAGACTAATTATTATTATTATTATTATTATTATTATTATTATTATTATTATTATTATTTCCAATGTAGGTGAACTGAGAGTTAAAACAGAGTATGCTTAACATGTTCTACTAATTTGAATTGTTCTACTCAATTCAATTTTAGTTATATAGTGCTAAATCACAACAGTCACCTCAAGGTGCTTAATATTGTAAGCTTTCCCTTACAATTTTAAGCACCTTGAGGTGACTGTTGGGAAAACCTACATCTACACCAAACGTAACAGTTGTCTTATTCAACCAATGACTATTCAAGTAGTGGGCTTCCAAAACAGGTCAGCAAGTCAGCAAAAGTTATGGCTGAATTTAAAAAAAATCCACAATGGAAAGAGATTATTTAGCATGAACCTCAAACCAAAAGTGAGATTTTGAATTCTAGCAATGGTCCACTTTGTTTTCATTTTTCATTAATATCTAACATTCTTTGCCAAATATATCTACCAGCCCACCTCTGCACATGTCCAAACTGTGAAAGTCTGCCATCAAAGAGACTGGAGGCCTCCAAAAAATGCTGATGAACTTCTTGATAATATTTGGAGTGATCTATGCATTACACCTACACTACTATAGTTATCCCAAGGACTGAACACCGCTGTAATCATTCCGAGTACAGGGGTCTGGAAGCTGGTTGTCATAGTACTGGGTCTGTGAAATTTTTTTAAGTTATATTATTTGAATTATTGTTTTCTGCTTGTATTATATTTATATTTATAGTTCCTAGTTTCTGTTTTGTTTCTGTGCCTCCCCTGTGTTCCTGGTGTCATGTATCTGTTGAAGGTTTAGTTCTGTATTCTTGTTCTCTTTATTTTGTCTACGTGTGTTGTATGCTTAGTTCTGAGTCTTAGCACTCTGTCACTATGTCTTCCCTGTGTTCCATATCTAGTTACTTTTGTCTCTGTGTTTCATGTTTCCTTTGTTCCCGAGTCTCAGTCTGTCAGTCTGTGTCCGTTTCATGCTTCCTATTTTATTTTGATAGTCCTTGTCCTGTGTTCAGTATGTTGAGTTTAGCTTCCCCTTTGTCTCATTATGTTTGATTATTCCCTGCTCTCCTCCTGTATCTGAGTCCCTCATTACTAAATACACTCCCTTGTGTATTTAAGCCCTGTATTTTCCTCTGTCCATTGTTCCATCATTAACAATGATTTATGTATCCTCAAACTGTGTGTGGCTGTTTCAGAGATTGAAACTCTCCCAAGAGGCTGAGCCATCTCAACCTCCTGCAGCTGTTTCCACCTGGGAGCTCTGCCAGCCTTCTCAGATGAGAGCTAGGGTGAGCCGACCCAGACACCTTCATCATCGGCTAAGAGCTTGGGCACAAACAGGCCCAGCCTCCTCCTCTGTCAGCTGAGGGCTCAAGCGAGTTCATCCAGCCTGCAAAAGACTTAACATTTCTGCAGGCCGAGAAGCATCCTGAGCTGGCTTTGTGCCCTGCGCAGCTCCAGCTAGCTTCGCCTCACCCAGAGGTTTCCACACCTGCTGGTTTGATGTCTGTTTCCACTGGAGGCTCAGGAGAGCTGCTCCAGCTGATTGCGGCTTCCAAGCCACCATCCGTCTCCGCCGGGGCCTTAGGATAGTCCGCCCAGCCATCACCTGCTCAACTGCCAGTGGCTGCCATGTCACCTCCAGCACAATCACCAGCACAACCATCTGCAGGTGCCACACCACCGCCTGCAGCTCCATCACCCATAGCTTCCATGCTGCTGACTACTGAATCATCAGCTCAACCACCTGCAGCTTCTACGCACAGTCTCCCCCATCTCCATCTCCACCAGAGGTCAGTGCGCCGTCTGGTCCTGCCTCATCTGGCCCTGCACACCAGCCGTCTGCCAATGGCTGCCAAGTCGCACTGACACCAGCCACTTTCCACACCAGCACTTTCTTTGCCATCATGGCAGCCTTAGTTTTGCCTGTACCACCGCTGTTTCCCACGCAGTCGGCCTCCAAACCTGTTTTGCCACCGCTGCTGCTTCCCACATGACCCCCAGAACTGTGTTTTTCTCTGTTTTTTTCTGAGGAAATGATTTTATTTTCTTAAATAATTTCTTGAATAATAACATCACATTGTGTTATTGCCGGAAACCAAGAAAATGTCCAGGTATTTGACTTTTGTTTAATTCAAAAGACTGCTTGAAAATTGAGTTTTTCTAAATTGGAAAAGTGACTCTATTGTGCTATTCCTTTTAAGTTATAACTTTAAGTAGCAGGAACTGAATATTTTTTAATTTATATATTAAATGTGCTAATTTACATCCAGATCAAACTGGGTTTGTGCCCCAGAGGTTTTCCTTTTTTAACGTTCGGAGATTGATGAACATTATGTATCATAGGCATTGGGGGACTTGCAAGATCGCAGTACTGAGCTTAGATGCTGAAAAGGCGTTTGACCAGGTCGAGTGGGCCTATATGCTTGGGGTACTGGTGGGGATGGGTATCGAAAACCGGTTCTTGTTGAGAACCGGTTCCCACTGTTTCAATTCCTTGGAATCGTTTGCCATTTTTGCAAACGATTCCCTTATCGATTCCAGTTGCCCCGAATGACGTCATCACGTTGCGGAGCGTCATTTACCTGGCAGGAAACACGGCGCGTAAGCGGCTCAAACGCTCAAAAGTTTGGTTATACTTTACGAGAACGGATGACAACAGGGCAACTTGCAATACTTGCAAAGTAGATATTTCATTTAAGGGAGGAAACACTACGAATATGCAAAAGCATTTGCTCACAAAACACGCGATGACCTTAAATGAATGTCGTGTTTTTAATTCCGCTCCGGACTCGTGAAGCTCAACCCAGCAGCAGCGGTAACGTTTGCACGTCCTCTCCCGTTAATGCGGCAGGTAAATAATCAACTAACAGTGCATATTATGTTAGCGCGATCTGCCTTATTACAAAACCTGCCATTACTGTGCTTTTAGGTGACCGTGATGAGAGAGACAGAGTCTGGCTCAGATGCTGGCAGTTCTCGCTGCAGTCTCCTTTCAGGCCAGGATAGATGAATGACACCAAGCAGTGACTAAGTTTGTGGTAAAAGGCTTGCACCCATTTGCCACAGCAGATGCCCCGATTTTCGGTAAGTGAATGTGTTTAATTGTAGGCAGGGACATTACTGGATATTCTTGTGTAATTGCCACAGAACAATTTATGTTATACTTTGTTATTGCTACTGAAGAATATTTATTTTATTATTTTACATTTACAATTTTTTTTCCTGGGGACCCTGAATATGGAACAAGCAAAGCTTAATACTAAACAATATATATATATTAGCTGTATAATACCAGTAGGCCAGCTCTGATAGTAATTTGGTATGGCTTCGCGGGCCAAATGTGATTAGGGGGCCAGAGTTTGACACCTATGTTCTAAGCTAATCGACCTTAGTGTTCTCCTTTTTTAAAGAGAATCGATAAGAGAATCGATAAAGAATCGAATCGTTAAACAGAATCGAAAATGGAATCGGAATCGTGAAAATCTTATCAATACCCATCCCTAGGTACTGGAGAAGTTCGGTTTAGGCGAACAGTTTATATCATGGGTTAATATGCTATATAGACATCCCACTTCTTCCATTCTCACTAACCAAGATAGATCAGCGCCTTTTTCTTTACACCGCAGGACACGACAAGGCTGCCCTTTGAGGCCTTTGCTCTTCTCAGTTGCTATTGAACCTCTTGCAGTAGACATTAGGAATGAGCCCTCCATTGACCCTGTCCGATTGGGGAATATCAAGCACTACATTTCTTTATATGCGGATGATGTTGTTTTGTTCTCATCAAATCCTGAGTGATCTGTTCCTGTACTATTGGATCTGGTGAGGTCATTTGGTGAAATCTCGGGTTATACAATTAACTGGCAGAAGAGTGAGTTTGTGGCTTTGACTGCAAACCTGGAAGTTGAGTTTTTGAAAACTTTGCCTTTTAAAATTACAGATAGATTGAAATACTTGGGTGTTACTTTGCCTAAGGATCATAAATTGATCTTTAAGCTGAATTATTCTGCACAAGTTGAAAAACTGAAAAAGGAAATGGAGGGCTCTCCCTATTTCCATGGTAGGTTTCATTAACATAATCAAAATGGTTTCTCCTCCTAAATTCTTATATCTATTTTTATATATTTTTGCCGACTCAGTAGTATTACCATTTGTTTGGGGCTTTAAAACTCACAGGATATCAAAAGTTCATCTATGTAAATCCAAACTTAAGGGGGTTTTGGTCTGCCACGTTTTCAGTCTTATTATTGGGCTGTGAATGCTAGAACTCTTGCTTACTGGCAGGAAGAGTACAAAAAGGTCATGTTTGCTAATACCCCGCCCCCGGGTGGTTGTAGAGAGTGATGCTCTTCTTCTTTCGTCTTCTAATCCGCGAACCAAGGTCAATAATTTTATAGTTTTAAACTGCGTTAAAATCTTTAGTCAGATCAAAAAAGGTTGTGCACTACCAGACACTTCGATCCATACTCCAATATATCGTAATCATGCATTTCCACCCTCATGTTTAGATGCCTCTTTTGAGGTCTGGACACAGAAATGTATATTTACTCTTAAAGATTTATATATTGATAGGCAATTTGCATCATTTACCCAGTTGCAGAACAAGTTCTCTCTCCCTACATCACATTTTTTCCATTATTTACAGATAAGAAGCTATGTTCGTCAGAGTATCCTCAACTTTCCATTTCTTCCGGAGGAGGAGCCAATTTTTAAGCTCCTTCTGAGCTCCCCGGCTTCTAAAAAGTTGGTCTCTGGTTTTGTGAATGGTTTTTCAGAGTATTTGACTTTTAAATCTGACTTTTTGAAGACAGCATGGGAGGAAGAGTTTGGTTTGCTATTTGGAGATGAGGTTTGGGAGAGGAGTCTGTGTAGGATCCATTCTTGTTCTATAAATGCAAGGCATCCATTAATTCAATTCAAAGTGCTTCACAGACGTCATTATTCAAAAACTAATTTGCATAGGATTTTTCCTTCCATTAGTCCAATATGCGATCGTTATAAACTTGGAGAAGGCTCTCTTACCCATTTATTCTGGACTTGTCCCAAATTGCATAACTATTGGTTAAATGTTTTTCTGATATGTACAACTGCACATTAGAGCCACCCAATAACTGCATTGTTTGGATCCTCCTCTTCCCTTTTACACCTCAGCTCTGCTGCACAAACTACAATTCTGTTAGGAATGGTAATTGCTAAGAAAATTATCTTGGCTCTCTGGAAGTCTGACATTGTACCTCGTGGCTGGCAGAACTGACTGCTCTACTGCATATGGAGAGAATTAGGTATACATTAGAGGACAAACTTAGTACGTTTTTTAATGTGTGGCAGCCATTTTTAGATCATGTATTAAAACAAAGTCTTCTGATCAATAATTCAGTCTACCACCCTAGTGTTTTATTTTTGTAGCTTGCCAGTGTTGAAGTAGTATCTTTGTTGATGCAGTGTAATTTTTTGCCTTCTTTTTTTTTGCCCTTGCTGTTGTGTTGTCTGTTTTTTTTCTTTATATCAAAAATCTTAATAAACATTTTTTTTTTAAAATGTGCTAATTTTATTGCAGTCAAAAGGTACGTGTCAAATGTATTCAAACTCTTGAAGTTCTTATAAGCTTCAACTTAAAAAAAAATTAGGTTCTGGTAACTTTTGGGGTTTTGCAGTATAGTTGAACTTTAAGGGGCCTGTTTTGGGTTTAACCTCTTTGGGTTTAACTTCCAGTGTCCGCTGTTTTAAAGTGAATCTGGAAAGTATTTACAGTGCTTCACTTCCCTATATTGTCATGTTACGGTTCTGACATAAACGGTAGTAACCAGAACAAAAAGCAGCGCACATTTGGTGTTTTATATCGGTGCTTTTTTTTCCTGAGATGTCATATGCTTCAGATTCTAGCCAATCATTTTTCATTTCACATACGTTCTTTTAGAGCAGATCTACAGATTAAAAATGCCCAAGGTGAAGCGGTCAAAGTCTGGCTGTACTTCACAGCAAAAGATGCAAACTCAGCAGCCTGCAACAAGTGCTTTAAGGTGATACTGTGCAAAGGAGGTAACTCCTCAAATCTGATGAAACACCTGGCGATGCATAGCGTTGTTTTAAAAGCCGAGAAATGCGCCGTACCTACTACGGGTGGTTTGCCTGTTATCGGACTCGGAGTTAGCAACATCCCCCAAAAACCTGAAGAGGAGAGTCCTGGCCCCTAGCCCTGCCAGTGTAGCAGAAATGATGATGATGGCAGCAGCAGCCGTTCTTCTCTGCGTGAGTAGCTTAATGTTGTTCGTGTGTAATTTACGTTGAGTAGGCTAACCACGTTATTACATTAATGCATGTAAGGTGAACTAGCAAACAGCGTTGTAGTTACATGCGGCTTCTTGTTTAATGGCAGATACTCCCTTCACCCTGGCCAAAAAGGGTAAAATGACCAAAGAAAAAGTGGAAAACAGCTAAACATGAGAGGTTTTTGGACAAAGTTTGTGTTTTTTCCATTGTTTAAGCACTGCTTCCAGCCAAGAGTGATACCATATATGCCCCATAGCTGCAGAAAAGGCTAACATTGTTATCTTTTTACAAAAAAAACAGCTAAACATGAGAGGTTTTTGGACCAATTTTGTGTTCTCCATTCTTTAAGCACCGGTTCGAGCACCGGTTTGAGCACCGTTTAAGCACCGGCACCGTTTCAAAAGTACCGGTTTGGCACCGGTGTTGGATAAAACCTAAACGATACCCATCCCTAGTTACAGCGTCATTAAAAATGGATAAAATTCATTTTCAGCCTGAAATTCTACACACAATACCATTAATGACAAAGTGAAAAAAGTTTGCTTGAAACTTTTGAAATTTAGTAAAAGTAAAAAACAGTTGTACATAGGTATATGCAACATTTGCTCAATACTTTGTTGCAGTACTTTTTGAAGCAATTACAGCCTCAAATCTTTTCGAGTATGATGCAACAAGTCTTTTTTTCTGCAGTTTCTTCTTTGCAGAAAATCTCAAGCTCTATCATGTGGGGAGGAGGGATGGGGAGTGTCAGCGCACAGATCTCTCTAGAGATCTGCAGTCAGTTTCAACCTGATCTGTCAATCAGGTTCGAAGTCTGGTCTCTGGCTGTACCACTCAAGGATATTTACAGAACCGCCTCTGTACATTGCTGCATTCATCTTTCCCTAAATGATGAATAGTTTCCCAATTCCTGCTGTTGAAAAAAATCTCTATAGCATGATACAGCCAACACCATGCTTCACTGTAGGGATGGCATTGGGCATTGAGTCTGAGTCACAGCCCTTTGCAGCATGTCTTCCCCTCTCTCTCACCCTTTGCTTTCCTGTTGATTTTTCACTCTCCCTATCAAAAAAGCCAATTAAAGGCCAAAAAACTCTATGGGATGTTATATAGACAGTGTATTTCCAAATCATGTCCAATCAGCTGAATTGACCACAGATCAAGCCAGTTGTAGAAACATGATCAATGAAAATAGGATGTACCTGAACTCAATTTTAAATGTTATGGTTTTGAATACTCATGTAGGTGTTATATTTCTTATTTTCCCTTTTAATAAATTTGCAATAATTTCAAGCAACCTTTTTTTACTTTGTCATTAGGCAGCATTGTGTTTAGAATTTTAAGGTAAAATATCAATTCAATCCTATCCCCGGGCGCCTGCTTAGTGGGCTGCCCACTGCTTCACTGAGTGAATGGGTCAAATGCAGAGAAAAACAAGTAATTTCCCCATGGGGATCAATAAAGTATCCATTATTATTATTATTATTATTATTATTTGGAATATAGCTGTAATATGACAAAATGTGGAACAGGTGAACTGCTGTGCATAGTTTCCAGATGCACTGTAAGACAGAAAGTCAAAGAAGCTCCTCAAAGTTTAAATATAGCCATTACGAAAAAATAAAAGTAAAACTGAAATAAAATTCATCAGCATCATCCTGACTACAAATATGATAAAAGTAAAGACAGTATATGGAGAGTTGACAAGTCAGATTGTAGCCGTGTTTTAACCTGAGCCATGGAGACCGCATGCTCATGATTGCTGCTCAGCTGCAAAAGTGGTCTGAATTGCTTCTGCAGTCCAGTAAGTAGCAAAGTGTCTGTCTGGACCTCCTGCTCCATTTCCAGCGAATCCTCTTGGAAAACTTCCATCTGAGACAGGGAGAGAACAGTCAAAGGTAAACACACAGCTTGTTGTCACATTTATCTCTTAGACATTTATCTTGTCATCTTATACTAAATGAGCTATGCTGGTGAGAAAATCTTGGATATAATCCTTTGAATACTTAATGTAACTTTTTCAAGTAAGAGTTTATTTTTAATAATATACTAAGTTACTTATAAAATCAGAATATTCTAAACTCTCACAAGAAAAGAAAAATATGTTATTGGAGAAATCTTGATTATTATTGTGAATTATGAGTTTTTCTGAAACGGAGCAGATTTTTTCATATTTCACGTGCTATTCTGCAGGAGCCTACACATTTTAATTCCTTTAATAACTCCTGGACCACTGTCAACATGAGCTTATATGTGAACCTCACCGTCATGCCTCTAACCCAATGACTGCTGTTATATATGTGTACTGTTGTACAGTATCAATATCATTATGTAAAGTGGAAATACTTGTTTCTCCAGGTGGGTATTGCTCCTCAGGACCAGCAGCATGTGGTGATTGATAGCTTTGTCTTCATGAAGCTTGGCATTCCTTCTTTTACCCTGTGAATCATAGCATAACAGGAAAAAAGTCACTTGATCTTAAACGTCCAAGCAACCAATTTCACTATTTCATCAGTTGAACTAACCTGTACAGAGCAGCCAAATTTCTTAAAACAGCAGTCATTGTTAACTTCAGGACATAACTGTCTATGACTGGTCAGCTGGAAAGCAAGAAAAGAAAAAAAATCAGGTTACTAGATGACTTTGTGGAATACTTAACTGATTGGTCAGCAATTCTTGGGGTCTGTATATGTGAATCAGAAACTGTTACATCAGCTTATACTATATATAACTACAGCAACAATGTCCTTTTAATAATTTTCACAATTTTAGACTCTGGTAGCACTATAGTGCTTTTTTTTGCTAAGCTGTCCACTGTTTTGTATATAAATGATGTATATACTGAATGCAGGGGATGGGATATACATAACTGCCAGTTATTTCAGATTGTGCCACTGACGTACAAGAGTTGCTATTTGAATAATGCGGACATATATCTTCTTGGTTAAAGTTGATCTCTTTCCTCACCCCCATCCTTCAGTGATACCCTTCTGGTTTTGTTATGATGTCTGATTTAGTACTAAAACTGAGAAAAAACTGAAACAACCAACCAGCTCTGGTAGAATATTTGTGTACTACAGCTGGTTGTTTGTTTGAAACAGCAACAGTTAGATGATGGCTGTTCCTGCAGAGCTATGATGTGATTCAGAAGATGAGCTCACCTTGTGTCTGGGGACCTTTTGGGAACAGCCTTCAGGACAGTCTACCTTCACATCTGGACACAAGCTCTGCACATGATCCTATGGAGCACAGAGTCACCACAAAGTCACATCATAAATTTATGCTTGTACTGTATTTTAAGAGTAAATTAGTTACACTCCAGGAAGAGAAGCATTCAATTAGATTTTTGCTGTGTATTTTCGTTGGTGAGATAAAGTAGACCCCTGAATTAAAGTGACACATTACAGTGTAGCAAATGAAATCCTTTAGTAATTAGTACCAATCCTGACCTGAGAAAGCTGGACCAAGAACAGCTGGAAAGATTTGGATCACCATTCTCAGTGGTAAAAGAAAAGGTGCAGTTGTTCCTCTTCTGTGCTGTGTCAGTGGACTTTACCTGAATGAGGCTGAGCTGGAACAGCTGCCTGCAGTGTGGGCAGGGTTCCCTGCGGTATGGACAGATGTTGGTCAGGTGTTCTTGCAAGTGCCTCCTCTGTAACACTGCAATGCAGCCTGTATTGGTGCATTGCACTTGCTCATACTGACATGACTTCAGGTGCTCCTGCAGGGAGTGAACAGATTACCTCAGTTGTATAGATCTGAGCCAAACATGACTTCAGCTATTTGAAAAACCAAAGAGTGATATTGCAGTGGCAATGTCCAAAACTTCAATAGTCTTGTTATCAACACTAGCACACAGATTTTAGCTAAAAACACCATGCTCACCTTATTTCTGCTATGCAAAACATGGTGTGTCCTTGTGGGCCAGAGAGTCAATATGCATATTTAGCATGAACATCTAATCTATTAAGTTGTTAGACTACAATTTGCATATATAGAGTTTACCTGCAGATTGTTTAATGTGAAAATAGTCGTGCATGCTGGGGCATTGGTGCAGTACACTTCTAAACTGGAAATTTCACGTTTGCAGCAGTTATCCTGGAAAACCTGCATGGAAAAAATATTTCTTATAACTTCAACAAATCAAAAGTGCATTTTCAAACTAACACTGAAATTTTCAAACTAAAACTGACAACACCGTTTGCATGTGTCGTCATGTGTTGTCAGTGTATCTTTTCCTTCTGTGTCCAAGAGCTCCACTGATGTCCAAAAAAACATAGAACCATACTGTTACATTTGAGAGCATGGTCAAAGGAGCTTGCAAAGAAAAGCGTCTGGACTTCTTTAAGTTGCTTGAAGACGTTTCACCTCTCATCCGAGAAGCTTCTTCAGTTCTAAGGTCAAATGAAGAATGAAGAAGCTTCTCGGATGAGAGGTGAAACGTCTTCAAGCAACTTAAAGAAGTCCAGACGCTTTTCTTTGCAAGCTCCTTTGACTACGATGACCTGGATGACTGAGAACCTTCACAGACATTTGAGAGCATGGATTTTCACTACCTTGAACACACACAGTCACTTCAATTCAATTTTATTTATATAGCACCAAATTAAAAAAAACAGTTGCCTCAAGCTGCATTGTAAGGTAAAGACCCTACAATAAAACAGAGAAAACAGAGGAACCCCCCCCCCCCCCCCCCCCCAGGAAACCCCCAAATGCTTTGGTGACAGCGGGAAGGAAAAACTCCCCTTTTAACAGGAAGAAACCTCTGGCAAAACCAGGCTCACAGAGGAACAACAATCTGCCGCAACCAGTTGGGGGTGAGGGAAGGAAGACAGGAGAAATCACACAAATTATACATTATTTAACCTTAAATCTTGACCTGACTGTGGTGCTGAAGCAAAGGTCAGTGAAATTTTCATTATTCAGCCACAAACACTTCTTTATCAACTAGCTCAAAAAACTCGTTGAATAATAATGAATGTATGCTATGACAAAGTAAAACATGTACTTCTTCACAGTTAGTTTCACATAATGGCAAATGGACTGATTCTTAAATCTTGCTATTGTACTCTACATGAGTATTCAAATCACTTTATGCAACTCATTTACTTTTATATGTCATTGTTTGCAGCTGGTCCTCTGCTTTACTGTTTAGATTCTGTACTTTCATTACATAGGTTTTGGCCACTCAGGTAGCTAATTTAAGAGAAACATTCTACTGTACACTACAACTATTAGAGACACAGCAAATATTGTTGAAACCTCAGTGTTATCGCTTAAAAAACACAGGCTCTTGTGATGTTAGTCTATGTGTATGAAGAAGATATTGTGTTTATTTAAAAAAAAAAAGACAAATGGATTTAATTTATTTATTGCAATGATCTGTTTCAATTTGCAAGAGACAGTCTGACCCCACCTCTATTCTATGTGAAAATGTAAATATTACTGTTGTACCATAACCACTCTTGACCAGGGAGATGACATCAGGGTATCAATCATGTTTGTTGACCTATAGGCCATTTATTTTGCTATATGAATCTTTTACATTTGCTTCTTTTTTTTCTTTTATTTGTTTTTTTTTTAAAAAAGGTCAAACATATCAGGTAAAGGTGGGTGTATAGCAACTCATTTTTAGTTCATTATTTGAGGCCCACTTCTTTCCAGTAGCAGGACACTTTATTTTCAGTTGTTTCAGTGAGAGACAATCCTATATATTATTACAATCCTGATTAAATAAAAAATCTTAATAATTAATTTTACTATGAAAATAAATGTTTCTATTAAAAAAAAGTTTGTTTTATATGCTGTCAATTATAGTTCTTATGAAGAAATTCTGAATCAGTAAAAATTGGTATTGGCATGTCACACTTGGACCTGCCAAGAAAACCGTAAATGGCACAGCTCTAGCTTCTGCAGAAGCTAAAAGTCTGCCTGACAAATTACAGCTGCCCTCTGTCTCACCTCAGTTGTTGTGATCACAGCTTTGTCCACTGGGCAAACTGGGTTGGACGGTGATGAACTCTCCCTGCAACAACAAGCACAATGACCCAACCATACATTTTTTAAGGAGGACATGTGTTAAAATAAGTGTGTTTTAAGGTAGACTGTGTCAGTAAGGGTGCTATGTCAACCAGCTCATGTCTTAAATTGACTGAACTTTTTTAATAGATGGACTGTAAGACCAATATGTTTAACTTGAACAGCTTTTCTTTTAGTTCTTTTCAATTTCACGTGTGTTTTTTGGGAGACTATATCAAATTTTTTACAAGGCTTGTGTCAGTATAAATGTGGTTTTATGTGAACTGTGCCAGTGTGTGTGCATCTTAAGGTGTACTAGCTCTTACAATAGTCCTTGGAGACAGTGGAAGCAGTAGATGTGACCACAGGAGTTTTGCTGGGGATTGAGCACCACCTCTCTGCAGATTGGACAAACAAATTCCTCCTTCAGCTTCAACACAAACTTTAACCTGTGCCTGATGGAAGCCAGCTCTGAATCCCAGGAGACTGTGGGGCCCGACAACCTCCTTCTGGATTCCTCAGACCCCAGCCTCGACTCTTCGGACCTCAACGAGTAGGTCTCAGAGGGAATGCTTGCCTCCTCCGGGGATCCTCCCTGATTTGTATTTGCTGTTGCCATGAGCTTGCAAGAGGCCAGAATAAAGAGCTAGTACAGGTGATTGAAATATAGAAATATGATATAGAAAATTGTGCAGTGTAAAATGGCATCACTACGTTGGGGGTTGCCACAGTGGATCATCTGACTCCAACACACCCTATGCTTAGCATCCTCCTCTGTCACATCAACCCTCTGCATATACATCCATGAATCTTCTCTGTGGTCTTCCTCTTTTTGTCCTGCCTGGCAGGTCTATATTCAAAATCCACTGTCTCCATTTCTAATATATCCACTATTCCTCTTCTGCACATGCCAGCCTTGTCTCTCTAACTTTGTTTCCAAACCACTCAACCTCAGGTCTCACTACCATTTTGTAAATCTTTCCTTTCGTTTTCATTGGTATCACTGTCACAAATCACACCTGACACTAATCCCAACCCACTTCTTCACCTCTCTTGTCCACAATGCATTGCTTTCTTCTACACATGTTTCTTTTCCAACTATTTATTTATAAGTGACTTATGTATGTATGTATGTATATATATGTATATATTGTACTATTCTTAGTTAGCGTATTGTCTGTCTTGTCTTAATGTTGGTTTAAAATGGAGCACTGTAACAAAAAATAATTTCCCCCAGGGATCAATAAAGTATTCTGATTCTGATTCTGATTTCAATGGTTGCCCCCAGGTTTTTAAACTCATCTACCCTTACTATCTCTGACACCATAACATGCTTTCCCCCAAAGTCCATCCATCGATCCGCTACCGCTTTTCCTTTTCAGGAGCCTATCCCAGCTGTCGTAGGGCGAGAGGCGGGGTACACCCTGGACAGGTCGCCAGTTTGTCACAGGGCTAACACACAAGGACAGACAATCATTCCTACTCACATTCACACCTAGTGACAATTTGGATTTTCCAATTAACCTATCCCCACAAACTGCATGTCTTGTCAGGACCTTCTTGCTGTGCGGCAACAGTGCTAACCACCGTGCCACCGTGCTTTCCCCCAAAGTCTGTAGCATATATAGTAATACATGTAAAAAAAAAAAAAAAAACTAAACTATAGGCAGAGCTTTAATAACAAATCCAACTTCTACAACGCATTAGGAAATCATAACTAAAAGTAAAGTATTTCGGATCAATCATCCCGTTATCATCAAAAGAACAAGACTGTACATTTCTAGGTGTGTGCGCACAGTTACAGCACACAGTGGGGCGTCATACACAGCACATGCTAATGATAGGTACACGTGAACTTTATCTTTGCCGCTACTATACTGCTATGAAACCGTAAAAACAACGTTAATTGTGCGTTAAATGTATTTAAAGTAAAAGAGACAGAGGTCGTTGTGTTGTCTGTGCTCAGTCTACTGGGGAATCCCCGCTGCTGCGTCTTTCTTTACATTTCAGCTCAAATTAATGCTCTGGAGGCCGTTTTACTTACTGCTATGCTTCTCTCAAACAACTTTAAGCACCTTTCGGATATTTAACGCGTTTATCCTCTGAAAAGTTTCGAACGCCAGATGTTCCCTCTGAGCACCACGGCTGATTTACTTTCATTTTCCACTGTGAGTCCAAGCTTCAGCGTTTGGTTTTCTTACCTCAGTAAGTGAATCTCTCTGAAGACATTAAAACACTTCAAGACAGCGATCCATGCAGTCCCAGCATGGATCAATGTTAATGATCGCTATTGATGATCCTATGATAGGCAGCGCAGCCGTAGCAGCAGGAGAAGGAAACGTTAATGCAGGAAGTGATTCAACAACCTGCTGCTGCCCGATGCTATAGGCCTATTGCAGCTCACACGAGGTAAGAAAAATCGTTTCATTCAAACTGTAATGAAAGGCAAGTTACAAGATTAATATCAACCACTGTTGGAAGAAGTACTCAGAACATTTACTCAGATTAAAATCCAGTAATCTAGATTGATATGCTACATCACTTCAACGAAATACAGCGTACATAATGAAGTTGCAGTGCAACTCTAAGGGCTCTTCTCTTGAATCTGTCTGCTGTTACCGTAGGCTACTTTTTTTTTTAACTGTTTAGTGAGATTTTTGTACATTTTTACGCTGGTGACACAGAACTATACCTGCCACTTACACCATTTGAACCTGGTATGTTGGCTGTCTTTGTGAAATTCAGAATTGAATATCAAATAATTTCCTCCGGCTAAATTTCACCTCAGCGGCTTGATTTTTTCATTAGAGCAAAGAGATCGGATCACAATGCTCTCATGTTGGCACCTTTACGCTGACTCCCAGTGTATTTTATAATTGACTTTAATATTTTATTGGTTATTTTTAAGTACCTGCTCATAGCGACATCCGGAACCTGTTGTTACCCAGTACTAGTAGAGATCTTGCAGACTCTGAAGGAAATCAGGTCGGCGGAACCCCGACTTAAAACACACCTTTAAGTCAAGAAGTTTAAGATAAGGCCCTCTCTGACTTTTTAATTAGTTTTGAATTGTCTTTTTATTTCTTGCGTTTATTACTTTTGCTTTAATCTGTTGTCTCTGTAAATGTCTTTGCAACATGGACTTTGAAAAGTGCTAAATAAATAAAGCGTTATTATTTTACTAGTCTTATTATTATTAATACTAACAAGAAGAAGAAGAAGATGAATAAAACCAGTCATGGTACAAATATATTTTTTTAATGACATTGGCAAATGGCCTCAGAAGGACATGTCAGGAGCTTCATGTTAACATCAATATTTTTTACCATACTGAAACTCAAAGGACTCTATGATTCTGGTTACATTGAATGCTGTGATTCCAAAAAGCATTAAGAGCACTTGCACAATGAGTTGGTTTTTTTTAAACACCAAGTCCAAAGTGGTAGCACCAGGAAGAAAGGGAATAAATAGCAGACACTCAAATGGCTTACTTTTACTTACCCAATAAAATCTAAACATAATGGGGAAAAAAACAACAACAATAGAACAATTAAAGGAAAACTTTTACTTTGACTGATGGAGATGTTTCTACAAATGTAAAAGATGTTGATGTGAAAATTTTGTTTAGTGTTTTCAAAAAGCATTAAATTAACTACATGACCAAGTGTAAGTGTACAGCAGGATTTATCAGTATTATTGAACAAGTTACTAACAGTCCACTGGATGCACACTAGGTTACAAATTATTCAAGAATATACTGAACTTTACACATTGTTGTCTTGTGCAGAATAACAAGGCCTGTCAGAAAGATTATGTACCACTGATATCATGAGTACATCGTTATGCTAAATGACATGTCAGAAACTATACTCAACCATTTCCTATGTGCAAACTCAAAGTGGTACTGTTGTGCTGAGCAACATATTTCATCGTGGATATTTTCCCACCTGCTACCCCTAAACTGGATAAATCCTCTGCTGAAAAATTGTTCTTAATTAATAGTTCTCTGTTTTCTCCCATTTATTTGCTAAAAGCTGCAGTAACTCTGCTAAAAGTACAGATTTGTAAGTGGTATTTGCCGGTGACATTGAGGAAAAGAACGTAAGTCACCAGAGTTTAACACAAAACTATTAGTTTATAGCCCTGCTGGAACCCCCAGAGGCCACAGTTTTATTAGAGCTACAATAGGAACAGCGTCTTGTTGCCCCCCACCCCATCCAAAAAACGAAAACAAACAAATAAGTTAATTAATTAATTAATTGATTAAAAGAAAATGTCCTGAGGTATAATGAGTGGGAAATGACATACAGTAATCAGAAATCTGAAAATAACCTAACAGTGAAACTTGAACTTCAAAGGGAACACAAGGACTGTTTTAGTACTGGTACAAAGACTGTAAACACTGGTGGATATATTTGTATATGGCAACGTAGACAGTGTTCCAATGTAAGAGGCCCACCCTAGAACTCACAAGAGCCAAAGGATTCAGAGAAGTTGAAGGATGCTTGTTTCTTAAGCCAATCCTAAGCAGATGTTTTTCTGAGTATGAGTTCTGCTGGAGGAAGCTGCACCAAGAAATACCGTTGCCATAGGATGATGGGCTTAGTCTGACATAGATACAAGTACATGGGCAGTACCTGTCAAAGAAAAACGCACAGCCCACAGTTTTACCAAAAGAGTAATGCAGTGTAATAAGAGGATGATTATTTATTTAATCTGTTAATGGTTTTACTAATAATGCCGGACTAGTGTACTTACACTAACTTAAGCATTTATTTATTTGCAGGCCAACAGTCAGTTCTACTTTGGACTTTTGCAGTACACAACAATTTAAAATAAAGTCATTTACTCAAGATGCTGGCCTAATTTACTAATAGGCTAAGACAATTGGGGTGGCTGTAGCTGAGGCGGTAGAGCTGGTCACCTACTAATTGGAATGTTGGTGGTTCCGGTCTTGTATGTCAAATATCCTTGGGCGAGATACTAAACCCAAGTTGCTCTCCAGTGCATCCATCGATGTGTGAATGTTAGATAGAAGAACTTACATAGAAAGAGAATAGAAAAAAAAAGTGCTTGGGTGAATCAAGGAAGTTGTGTAAAGCGCTCAGAGTAGAAAAGCACTCGATAAGAACCACTCAATTTACCATTTATGAAGGGCCAGCTATTATCTCAAGGAGCAACTAAGCTTGAGCCACTATAAAGTCAAAATCCCTGCAAAACAAATGAAAAATATAGCCCAATAACACACTAAATTAAGATAGATGGTAGCTACAAGGTAAACCAATTAAATATTGTCAATGTGAACATCTTAGCATGCTGTCATTGCAGAGCTCCTGAGAGTGACCACTTCTTTCACAATTGTTTGCAGAAGCAGTCTGCATGCCTAGGTATTTGCTTTTATACACCCGTGGAACCCCTTAACTCAATGCGTTGGATGGGTGACGGAATAATTTTGGAAATGTGTAGTGTAGCTCAAAGCTTCGCCCAAATACAGCCTCACTGAGCTGCTAACATGACTCTTAATTGTCTTATATCAACAAGTCGATTTCTATAGATGACTAACTTCTGCCATGCTGAATTTTTGCTGCTAATTTAAGTTGTGTCCAAGGAAAATAAAGGGCTGACAACAAAAGGATAGAGGGTTGAATCCTTTGGCATACCACATTTTCTATTAGGGAAATAGGTGATGATGACAAAGCTCTCATTTAATAATCAACACACTTTGTTACATGCATTTGACTTTCAAGCCAAAGACTCCAAAAGTGTTTGTTTGTTTCAAAACAAAAACTTTAAAACCTACCCTTCAACCAGTATGTGTAGTAGACATGAAACTACATGTACTGGTTGAAAGACAAATATGAACCCAGCACACAATATTAAAGACTAAAAACTTAAGTTCATATTTTGTACAAATGTGTTGCCTGTCCATTCATATAAAAAAGAAATTACACCTCCTTTCAGTTCTATGGTTTTATGTATTGGGAAATAATCCTGTCATTAGGAGATCTAAAAGGTTGGTCTAAAAATGTGATAAATATAACCGTAGATGAACAACAACACATGACAAACGCCTCATATACTAACACCTCATACCAGCTATGAAGCCCATTCCTATACACAGGGGTGCACATCAGTGGTCCGCAGGTGCATATGCGCTGTCAAAATAAAAAACGTGCACCAGATAAGAAGTTGTCCGAGTGGGATTTTCACGGCATATTCTGCACCACATCTCTGTGCGTTCATCATTTGTGTGAAGCCAGCTCACCTCCTGCAACCGCTTTTCCGAGAATACGCGCTTCTTTTACGGTTCGGACTCCTTCTGACATTTCTTTGGAGGTGGAGGAACACCAAAGTAATTGCTTAAAGGAGCTTCTTCGACTTCTTTAAGAGTTCTAAACAATTGTCTGTTCTCCTCCAGAAAATCTTATGTACGCAAACGCGCGTTGCAACTTCTTATCTGGTGCGTGTTTTTTATTTTGACAGCGCATACGCACCTGCGGACCACTTATGTGCACCCCTGCCTATACAACGCCACTCAGAAGTTTGGACACACTTTCACATTTTATGGTTTTTCTTTATTTTACTACTTTCTACATTTTAGATACATACTGAAGACATCAAATATATGAAGCAAAATCTATGGAATTATGCACCAAAGAAAAAAATGAGAATAACTCCTAATATGTCTTATATTTTAGCTTCCACCCTTTACTTTGTTGACAGCACTGCAAACCTTTGGCCTTCTCTCAATGAGCTTCAAGATGTATTCACCTGAAATGGTTTCACTTCACAGGTGGGCCTTGTCAGGATTCATTTGTGGAATTTCTTGCCTTCTTAATGGAGTTGGGACCATCAGTTGTGTTGTGCAGAAGTCAGGTTGGTACATAGCTGATAGTCCTATTTGACAACTGGTAGAATTCACATTATGGCAAAGAACCAAGCAGCTAAGTAAAGAGACATGACAGTCTATCATGACTTTAAGAACTGATGGAGAAGCATGGAGGTTGAGGTGTGATTGTTTGCGGGTGCTTTGTTGGTGACACTGTTAGGGATTTTTGCAAAATTGCAGGCACACTGAACCAGCATGGCTCCACACCATCCTACAGCAACATGCCATCCCTTCCAAACACATCTTCAGGATGTGTGAGGGCTATTTGACCAAGAAGGAGAGTGGTGGAGCGTTGGCCTCCACAGTCACCTCACCTAAACCCAGTCGACATGGCTTGGGATAAGATGGACCGCTGAGTAAAGGCAAAAGGGCCACCAAGTGTTCAGTATCTCTGCAAGCTCCTTCAGAGTGTTGGAAAACCATTTCAGGTGACAACCTCATGAAACTAATCGAGAGAATGCTAAGAGTGCCAAGGGTGGCTATTTTGAAGAATCTAAATTCTAAAACATGTTTTGAGTTATTTCACACTTTTTTGCTTACTACATATATATTCTATGTGTGTTCCTTCAAAGTTTTGATGCCTTCATTGAGAACCTACAATGTAAGTAGTCATGAAAATAAAGAAAAAACAATTAAATGAGAAGGTGTGTCCAAACCTTTGAAGGTAGTGTATGTCATGTGTAACTGTAAAATGTTGTTGTTCATCTAATGTTTTATTGAAATCATTTTAGAGCCACATGAAGGTCTAGATGATTTTTTTTATTATATCGTGACTGGGGTTGTTATTAAATTTAAGTATCATGACAGCCCTTCTCCCAATACTTAAAACCTAAGAATTGAAGGAGATTGTACTTTCTTTTTCACCTGACTGTCTATCACTATGTCATAAAAGAACTGGTTATTAGCAGTAGCAATGAAAGTCACTGTTAACATTTTGAGGGATATGCAGATATTCCCACAGGACCTGAATGCAGCAGTCTTTCAGACAGCTTTAGGTTAAGACTTAGACATTTCTTAAACAAAAATAGTGTGTATTTGTTAGTGGATAGAGGAAGATGAGGTTGTGTCCGACTGGTGGACAGTCAGGCTGGAGCACTGCTGGGCAGAGCTTAGACCTGACCCTGCAGGGTTTCCACTGAGGGTCAAGGGACCAGAAGGTCGGGGGTTAAGGCGGGGTGGCATTGGGGAGGGACGGATGAGAGGCGGGGGCTGCTGCAGCGTGGATCGGGGCTGCAAGAAGCGGGCTTGCTGTTGGAGTGGTGGAGGCTGACGGTGCAGAGAAGGTGTGGCAGGGAGGGAGGGGCGCAGAAGGGGAGGGGGTTGGTGAAGGGAAGAGGAGGAGGTACTAGATATCATTGGAGTCTGAGCTGAAGATGATGAAGAGGCAGCAGGGGATGCACCTAATGAAGTGACTTGACCCTGCATAGAACAAAAATGAGTTAGTTACACAAGTCAAGCAGATAATCCTGCTCTGGAAGTTAGTTCCAAGATAATTTACATAACATTAGAGAATGAAAAACCACTAACTTCTAGGAATGGTTAAATTCAAGATAACTGGACTTCAAACTGGATAACTGTGTCTTCAAACATCTACTAACACCACCCAGTATGATTTCAATAATAATCAAGACTAAATTCACGAAGCCTCACCTCATCATCCTCTTCATCTGTGCTCTTTCCTGATGGAGTGTTTGAGCTGTTCTTTCCCTCCTCTCCCAAAGTGGCACTGTCTCCATTGGGAGCTTTGGTTCCCTGCTCCGCTTCCCACTCCTGCAGGACCTCTTCCAGGTTGAATCGCCGCCTGTAGTTCACAAAAAAGTTCTTCACCTGCCCTACCGTTTTATTACCGATTACGTCTGCGATGGCTTGGAAGTCTTTTCCATACTTCCTGACACCTGTACAACAACACAGATGGATTTTTAAAGTTACACAAATATATGCAATGAAAAAATCATAAATGGATGAGAGCACCATTTAGCAGTCATTACAGTTTAGAGGTATGTTTTTGTACATAAAGTAAAAATGTAGTCACTTTTAGCTCTGGTGTTCACCTCTGGCTCCTTTTTTAAATGCTCCTCTATTTTCACCAGTTAGGCTCTAACTGTGATAATCTGTTATCATCATCATCATCATCATCATCATCATCATCGTTTATTTGTATAGCACTTTAAGAACACACCAGGCAGACCAAAGTGCTGAACAACACAGATCAAAACAACTACCAAATTAAAAATACCATAAAATCATTACATACAATAAAATAAATAAGAAGGTGTCAGTTTCCTACAGAGTTAAAAGCCAGGGAATAAAAATAGGTTTTCAATCTGGACTTAAAGACCTGCACTGATGACGCTTGTCTAATTTGGAGGGGAAGGTGCACCCCAACAGAGCACTTCATTGTTTCACAGCAGGCTTACTGGTGGTTCCTAGGATATTTAAAAAGTAGAATGGGAGACAGAGCGGTCAGCTTTCAGCCAATCTTCTGTGGAACCAGCACCTAGTTTGTATTCAGGAGACAGACACCCTTGCTACTTTACAATTAGGCTTCAAATTTTTCTTTTTGACAAAACTCCCTCCCCTCAACCCCAACCTGCCATGGCAGATGGCTACCCCTCCCTGAGCCCGGTTCTGCTGGAGGTGTGTTCCTTGTTAAAAGAGAGTTTTTCCTTTCCACTGCCGCCAAGTGCTCGCTTAACACGAGGTTGTCTGATTAATGGGGTTGTCTCATTGTTTACCCTAAAAGTAATGTAAGGTTAACCCTACAATATAAACCATCTTGAGTTGACTATTGTTGTAATTTGGTATAAAATATATATTAAAAAAAAAAAAAAAAATATATATATATATATATATATATATATATTTTATATATATATATATATATATATATATATATATATATATATATATATATATATATATATATATATTTTATATATATATATATATATATATATATATATATATATATATATATATATATATATATATATATATATATATATATAAAATATATACCGTAAATAAGAGTGAATTTAAAATGTAATCTACTTCTTGGTGCTGAAAAGTTGTTCACAGTGGATTTTTAAAGTTTATTCTTTGAAAACAACTGGCTGCTGTGGTCAAAAATGGCTGTAAGAGTGAGAACCAGCCCATATAAAAGCCAAGAAGTTCTTTTTCATGTATGCCATTTGGTGGATTTTACTTTTAAAACCTGTAAGCAGCTGCTTTTTCTACATGGAGGTTACCTTGAACAGCCAGGAGTTGCTCATCTGTTGTCCAGCGGGCATTCACCTTCTGGTTACACTACAATATTGAATAGTAAGGTTAAAACACACGACAAACTAAAAGATATAAAAACATTTCTACTTTCCACAACAGGGATCCTCATTTACATATATACTTTATCAGAACATAACTTTATCATAGCAGAAAACTCATTACCATAAATGGCTTCAACTGACGAGTTTCATGCAATTTAATCATCATAATATCAGTCATCTTCAGTGTATTTGTACCTCAGGTAGTCTGAAGTCTTCGATCCCAGACTCCAACATGTGTTTCAGTCCACTGTTCATCTGTTTGGCATTCTGGACCTGAAGAATAGACGAGAAAGTCAAAGGTGAGAATTAACAAAACTCCCAGAAAACCCTTTAAAACCTGAAGCTGTTTTCAGATGTCTCACTGGGATTGGCCATTTCCCAGTCGTTTGGATTGGACATTTTTTACCATCTCAGATTCATGGTGCAAAAAATCTGTGATGTCCAATTTCACCCATATCAGAACAGCTGTGGTAACTGTTCAATAAATTTCCACAGAGATGCGGGACCTTTGTCCTGCCTCCTACACATCATACTGAAGAAACACCATCACCTATATCAGACCTGGGCATTGTCTGCTCCTTGTCCAGGCTGTATGAAGTCAGTAGGAAAGTAGGATTCAAATGTAAATAAGTATTTAGCATTTATTTGTCCCATTTCAGCTGCCAAATACTCTTTGATAAACTCTGTCTTTGAAAAAAGTCTATAATAAAGAGAATGCAAAAAACAGAAGAACGTTGAGGAAATATTTATCAAACTTTATTGCTGTCATTCTGAAGGTCACTAGGTTTTTTTTTAGTTGACATACTTCAGTGTGTCCAAACAAATGCAGCTTCTCTACGAATATATTGTAACAGACATTTACGAGGGATGTATGCTAACCTCGATAGAAAAAAAAACAAAATTTGATGCAGAATGTAGAGTTGTATGGTCTAAGAGTATTTAGTAACTGAAGTAAGAGGTAAAGCTGTGTTCTTTGTTTGTGGAGAGCAGTTTGCTGTGTTTGAGAATTATCATTTGAATCACCATTATACAGAGAAATACAAGAACTTGACTGATACAGCGTGGGAATGGATGTGAAGATTTGCTAGCAAAACTGCAAAAGCAACAGGGACTTTTTACCAAGCTTTAGACATTAAGGGATGTAGCAGACATGGTGAGCTTTGCCATAAAGTTTTTGTTTTTTTTGCCATAAAGTTGAATAAAACAGTTAGTAAACAGTTCTCTCATGGTGAGTTTATCAAAAAGTATTTCCTGGACATTGCTGTGCCAATATGACCTGAAAAAAGACGCATTTGAAGACGTTGCAGGAAATCAGGAGCATCAGTTCAAAAACAAACTGGACAATTTTGGCCTTTTCTTCTTGGCAACGGACAAGTGTTGTGATGTTGATGACAAAATGCAGTTATTCATCTTTGTGTGTGGGATAACAAAAGAGTTCGAGATTATGGACGAGCTGGCAGAACGCATTCAATGAAAGAAATCATTCAAAAGGACTAATTTGTTCATGGAGCTAAATGCTTGGATAGGTTTGGGCTGAAATGGGACAAATTTGCAGGTGTTATAACTGACGGGTGGACAAATTGGAAGAATTATTAAAAGTCGGATTATATAGACTTTTTAGGCCAGTGTGACAGAAATGACCACAAAACTGAAATGAATATTTTCTGCAAATAAAGTAATAAAAACAAATAAATAGCCATGGAAATTGTATTTCGGTTGTTTGCTGTCAGAAATGTGTAGAGTTTTTATTTTAATATTTGGAAAGAGGAAACAGGAAGTGCAGAGAACTTTGAGAAAGCATGACTGCACTTTTACAACGTTTTTTTCCTCACTCTTTACAAGTCTATAACCTAATGATACAATTGTATTACTTCTACAGGATGCTTATTTTGTACTCTGCTTTGTTAGTGCTTAACTACACTTACCTGTGGGTTATGTAACAGTCTATTAAGTCTGACAATCTCTTTATATGTCTTTCTAGTTTCACTCCAGTTCACTGATGTCAGTACATTGTGATTGCTGTGTATCATCATTTTTACATGCTGTAGTGCCATTTTTTTAAGCATTTCAAGTTTCCGTACATCAATACAACCGTGAAGACCTCTCTAAATATTTACAGGAAGGGTGATAAATAGCACTTGGATCAAATTTAAGCCCTCCCATTTCAAAATGTAAACTAACACACACATGTATGCGGTACATCCAGCAAAAGTTATTTTGACTATAACCTCAACAGTGTTCTCTTATGTATTTTAAAAACAAAGAATAATGCTGCTAAGCATTCTGTTACTTACCAAGGGGCTACAACTGGAAACCCATTTTATGATTGTCTGTTAGTAGTTCAACATATTCCCACGGTTGCACAGACAAATATTAATGGGTTATTTTGACACAAAGAAAACTTGTGACCAGTGTCTGATGTGAGGAGACAAATTTTTTTTAGGTTTAGTAGTTCAGTAGTCAAGTGGATGAGGGCTACCTGTCTCTTGAGAGACACCAGCTCCATATCCAGCTGACGCAGAAGGGTGTTTGCAGCGGAGGAACTGCAGGAGACGGCCACAACATCCTCCTGGGTCAGGTACATGCCTTTGGGGGGACGACAGCGGGAGCGTTGGTGATGCCGGTGCTGCAGGGTCTGATGCTCCCTACGACCCAAAGCTACCTTAGATCCTGGCACTGGGGGCTCTGCCTGGTTCTGAAGGTAAGAGAATGATTTTAAACATTGATAAAAGTCTAGTTATATGAGGCCTTAAAAATAGCATTGACAACTAACTAAAATGCTGAAGCAGTGAATAAAAATGCGAAATATACGGCATCACTCAATAATCTGTCAGCCTACCTTTAACAGCAGTAATTTGAAATATAATGAATATATCTTTCATTTGGTTATGGAGGAGTTTTCACCCACTCTTCTTTACAAAATTGCTTCAGTACATTGAGGTTTTCTTTTTATCTTCTCTTCGTATTTATATTTTTCTTGTCTGTATATGCCTATTTAAAAATAGTTTACATAGGTAAAGTTAATGGGAGCAAACTTTCTTGCTTGTGTGCACAAACTTGGCCAAATAAAGTTGATTCTAATTCTGAAAGCTCAGGAGCCGAAACTTCTGCTTTTATAGAAGTGCTCACACTTGCTGATGATCAGTTAATCAACTGAATGTGAATTTGTTAGGTACCTCGCTGCAGCTTACGCTTTTAATTTCTATGTAAGCAATAAGGCTGCACTTAACCTTACCCAGTTCGTTCCTTCATTTTGGCTTAATTGTTTTTAAATAAATAATAACATGGCATAATATGTCATGTTTTGTTGCTCATCCAAGGTTGTATTTACCTGTTTTTTTTTTTCATTATAGCCTGCTACACACAACCTTAGAATTAAACCATTACATTTTCATCAATTTGGTTTTTTACAAAAACGTTTCATTATTTATTAAATATGTTCCTTTCAGGAGGTACATCAGTAATGGCCTTAATTTGTCTGTCTGTACATCTGTTGGCAAGCATGGACATTTATTGCTTTTTACTGTTTCTTTAAGGGAAAAATATCAAAGTCCTCAACTTTAAAAATACACTTTGAGACTACTCTCAACTGTCCGAGTCATTATAGAAGTGTCTTAACTCTGCATTTTTCCTACTGCATTCAAGGTTATAAAACAATTACAAAAAGAAGCCCATGTAATAGAAGCCTATGGAAAAATCTACTATGACATATTTGACTTCCATCACTAATTTCAAGCATAACTGAATACAAAATGACATTAATTTTTAAATTACATAATGACATAATAACACCATCATTTTACTGGAAAACAAAAAGCCCAGAATAAAACTAACAACATTACAACAGTCAAAACTTCAAGGAGGCCTAAAAGCACTAAATTTCTGCCAGTACTTCTTAGCCAACCAACTACAATACCTCATCAAATGGATACATTCAACCCATCACTTTCATTCATGGATGGACATCGAACAATCTGATTGTAAAATGGTCAATGGCCTGTAATTGTATAGCGCTTTACAGGGCAGCTGTGGCTCCATTGTAGCCACAGCTGCCCTGGGGTGCACTGACAGAGGTGAGGCTGCCGGACACTGGCGCCACCAGGCCCTTTGAGCACCACCAGTGGGCAATGGGTGAAGTGTCTTGCCCAAGGACACAACGACCGAGACTGTTGGAGCCGGGGCTCGAACCGGCAACTTTCCAATTACAAGACGAACTGCCAACTCTTGAGCCACGATCGCCCTGACACATTAAGTTTTATTAAAGACATATCAATCAAAGATTTACCATTTATAAGCAATACAATCAGACATCACAAGTGCAATAGCTTGGTGGAAGATTAATAAAATAAAAAACACTATATTCTCACCTACAACTCAAACACCCATATGGGATAACCCTGACTTCACTGCAAATAAATTACATTTGTGATAATTTCTTACAACCATCACTACTAGACAGCAACAACAAAACTGCAAAGTCATTAAAAACACAAAACTAAATAAACTAATATCCAGCATACCACTGGTGGTATGTGAGCTCCCTCTGGTGGTATGCGGGAAGTCTGCCGCAAAATTTTTAAGATGAAATAATATACCATGTTCTGATTTAATTTTTCAGAAATCCCTCAAATATACAGCTCTGCTATCACTTCCGACATAAATGAAGACAGAAAACTAAAAAAGCAGTGACGCTTGTAGGGTTACTGAAGTTGGGCTAGCTGGTATGTAATGATGTGCTACATGGTGGCTAGCTACACAGCTATGGTTAGCTTAATACAAACACATTAACACAGTGAAGCTGGAGAACGAACACTAACTTTTTTCCATTCGATAAAAGTTAACGCGAGGGTTCCCGATGGTTAGGGACAAATGCAATCGCATGTCGTGATAGTGTAAACGGACCAAACTTCAGTTAGGAGAACAACTGCGATAATCCATCCACAATACGAGGTTAGTTATTATTGTACTGCTGCATGGGCTGGGGTGTAGTTACATCGAAAGGTTTTAAAAACTGAGGTTTAAAATGAACAGTGGTAATAAAAACCGAGAAGGCCAACAGTGATCGCTGCCTTTTTTTAAGGGTTTTTTCTGATTAAATAAAACAAGATACAAAGCATTAAAACATATTAAAAACACAACAGCCTTGATAAACGCAGAGTAGTTTATTCATACCTCATCACTTAAAGAACGGATATCCCACCTGCTGTGAATGTTTTTAATGCAGTACAGTTGTTATTATTATCCCTTGTCACATCCTTTTTATGACAGTTAAAATAAATAACATTCATATAAGAAATAAATTGTCTCGTGTAAATGGTGTTATATAGGCCAATACTACTGGCCTTTAATGTCAGTCATAAGGGTGGTACTTTTAAGAGCCATATATTTTATGAGGTGGCACTCATTTTGAAAAGTTTGAGCATCACTTCTCTAATGACAATGCACCACATACTCCAATCAACAAATGGGAAAAAGACCTAAACATCCACGCAGATAATCCATTTTGGAATTTATGGAATTAATTAATTCAAGGAAATTATGTGGGTTACCGTTGCTCCAAGACAGTAACAGTAAATGACTAAACTAATTAAATAATACAATATATTACATTTTACAAATGTAAGAAATAGCACTAATATATACAAATTGCTCCACTGTAAATATCAAGAATAAAACAGATTCCCCTCTGCAAATCGCTACATTTTCGTGGTTAAGGGGTTTGTGTGTCCCAGGAATACCAGGGGCTATGTTGTCTGGGGGCTTTTGTCCCCTGGTAGGGTCTCCCATGGCAAATTGGTCCTGGGTGAGGGACCAGACAAAGAGCGATTCAGAAGACCTCTATGAAAAGACCATCGAGGGAACAGTTCACCCTCCCCGGGATAGGGTTACTCGGGCCCCGCCCTGGAGCCAGGCCCGGGGAGGGTGCTCGAGGGCGAGCGTCTGGTGGCCGGGCACAGCCCGAAAAAGGGACATGGGCCCATCTTCCTGCAGGCCCACCACCCACAGGAGGCACCATAGGGGTCGGATGCAATGTGAGTCGGGTGGCGGCCAGGAGGTGCAGAAATGGGCTTCCTCCGAAGGGTGCCTGGCCTCTCCCTAAGAGATAGGGTGAGGAGTTCAGCCATTCGGGAGGGGCTCAGAGTAGAGCTGCTGCTCCTCCACATCGAAAGGAGCCAGTTCAGGTGGTTCGGGCATCTGACAAGGATTCCCCCTGGGCACCTCCTGGGCGAGGTTTTCCGGGCATGTCCCACCGGGAGGAGGGGGTAGACCCAGGACACGCTGGAGAGATTATAGCTCTCGGCTGGCCTGGGAACGCCTTGGTGTTCACCCGGACAAGCTGGAGGAGGTGGCTGGGGAGAGGGAGGTCTGGGCTTTTCTGCTTGGGCTGCTGCCCCCGCAACCCAGCCCCGGATAAGTGGAAGAAAATGGAAGGATGGATAACAGATATATGGTTGACATTTAACTCTAACCTGTGAACTTGGTCATTTGTTATTTTACAAATGACAATAGAGTCCGCAATAATATTTTTATCATGTCTAACAACACCAACATACAAGTAATACAACACACCTCACACAGCAAAAGATACATGTCATGGGACTGACTGAATCAGAGTTTGCATAAACTGCACAATCAACACCACTAATGACCACCTTCACACATTCTGGCTCTGTCCACCAATACAAAACTTCTGGAAAGAAACAACTACCAAATTATCCCACATCCTTGACCACAACATCCCACAATGCCCCGTTCTCTGTTTGGTGATCTAGAAGAAGTATAAACTCCAAACAGATCAGAACACCCCCTCTTGTGGCCCTGATTCTCACCAAGAAAACAATCGAAATCAGAATCGGAATCAGAATACACAATGAAATTATCTATAACAATACTGCTCAACTGGAAAAACAGGAAAAAGATCACCACTGCCACCGCAGAAATCAACAGACCAGGGGAAGAGAAGGGAAACGGAGGGACAAAAAACAATAAGAATACAAAACCCGCTCTGAAGTTAGTATTTCCTATTTTTTTTTTTTATGTTCCTTGTTTTCGTGTAATCATTTGTCTTACACCAGTACAGGATAAAATATATATGTATGTCTTCAGATGAACTAAAAACACATAACTGCCAAGAAGGGAAAAAAAATGTAACCTAACATATAACCCTGTGTGAATGTTGGCGTGAATGGTTTTCTGTCTCTATGTGTTAGCCCTGTGGCAGACTTGCCACCTGTCCAGGTTGTCTGCTGGAACTGCTTGCATACTCTTGCAGCATGAGGCCGGGCACTGTCGTGCACCAGAAGGACCCCCACGACCCTACGCCTGACAGTGGGTCCAAAGATGCCCAAATGATATACTGGTACCCTTGCCTGGCTTGTAGAAGTCTGCGTATCCCTCCATGGATATACTTCTCCAGACCATCACTGATCCATTACCAACTCAGTCATGCCCAACTCTTGGTATTTCAGATACTCTGATTCAACAGTGTTCCTTTATTTTTGTGAGCAGTATATGGTAAAGTTCAAAGGTTTTAACAAAAAAAATGGAATAAGGTGTGTTCAAATTACCTCTTTCTTAGTTTCCTTGCTGGGGTCATAGTCACTGTCGTGGGCTTCAATGGGATTGGCATCCTGTATCTCCTCATCACTGCAGCAACAATAAGCCAAAATCCAATCACTGGATGTCGTCACACAACAGCAACCTCACACCGACGCAGTAGAATCCAAAACTAACTCTTTGTGAGCTTACGTTTTTAGGTAACTGAAATGATGATGGAGGTCAGTCAATAAAAACAGACACATTAAGTAACAATTTTAATGATTTTTCATATTTAAAAAAATCTCAAGGGCATGAGTCTGCAATGGTTTCTGCATAAAAATTCCCAAAATGTCCCAGGAAAGTTTCAATTTCCAGACAGGGACAGGTAGGTCTGACTGTGAGACGGGCTTTTTGCTTAACAGGTGAGACGGGCATTTTGCTTAACAAATGCTCTCTTGTCGCCCTAGATTTTTTAACTGAGGTATGTCCACAAACCGTGGATAAATGGGTGTCAGAGTGCTTTGCGCTTTGACGAGACAAAATGCCTTCTTTTCAGCAAAAAAAGATAAAACTTTTTTTTTCAAAACAAAGGACTATAGTCAGATTCAAGGAGTAGTGTTGATCTATGTGCTGTACCTCTCATCCTGGTTGCTCCTATTGGCCAATTTACGAGCCTGTCTGTCCATCAGACTTGTTCTGGAACGCGTCTTTTTCCATGAATAGTAGTACTTCACCAGACTGGAGATGGATTTGTCCGGTAACTGAAGCAATAAATAAATAAATAAAATAAAATAAACAAAACACGTGATATTTTCATAGAAACAGTACCTCAAAACTGTTTGTACAGTACCCTCCCCCAAATCTTTATGGTTTATTGTTAATATCAGAAACATTACATTACTGGATCAGAAACACTGATGTTGCTGTGTTAAGTGGTTACCATCTGCTGGATGCGGTGAAAGCTCTTTCCGTGGAAACTAAAGGCCTGTTCAAACAACACTTTGTCCTCCACTGTCCACTCATCTGGGAACGGGGTGAAATTTGGCAAGTCGGCCAGAGATTTCTCAATATTGTGTTTGTGCCAGAAGAGCATGCCAAGAGCCTGAAGACACACACACAAAGGGTTACCAAAACACAGATACCACAGGCTTAAAGCACCAACCGCCTAGGCTAAAAGATGAAGCCATTTGGCCAAATCCCATGTTAATTAGCAGGTGCTCATTTTACTCACTTTAACTCTGTAGCTACCCACTCTTTGTTACTGTTCTCTACATGAGTTTGAAATAATGACCTAATGGTAGTCATACACCAGCTGTCATTCTTCAACTGTGTAAAAAAATCCTTATTTTACAGATAAACAAGGAAATGGTTTGGCATAATCAACCTACAGTAAAGCCAAGTTCATAACAACAGTTCTGCTGTTTACTTAACTAATAGGATATTTTCAAGACATAAAAACTATTTCAGTAGCCTATTTACACTCAAATAGTACTTGCTAATGATGGGAAAAGATTCTGGGCTGTCTGCTCTCACTTGTAGAATCATCTTGCCAAATGAAACATGCCCAAGTGCCAAACTATTAACAACCACTTGTTAATAGTTTGTCAAAATGCAAAGGAGTAAAAATGACCAATCATGTAACTATGTTAAAGTAAAACATCATCATCTTATATTTCATGACTTTTTTAGAAGGAATTTAAATATTATATGGTGAATTTGGGGACGTGTGGGATTGAAAATAATTGCCAACAATGTCATTTTGACCCCATAGAAATTCATGTAAAACAGCAAACGAGACTTGGGTGTGGAAAACTATCGAGAGTAGATCAGCCAAAGCAGGCTGATCTGTGTCTCAGGCCTGAGGAGCAGTGTTCTGGAGTTGAAGAGCTACAGACGTGTGATGAAGCAGTGTGGATCATGGATGAGAGGCTGCAGACTTGGTGACGTGGAGGCATTTGTGGACAGTCTTGTTGTTGAGTGTTAAAATAAGTTCTTTAAAAATCAAAAAATTATTTAATATAAAGGCAACATGAGCAGAGAGTACAAACATGTTAAGGGATTGACTGTGTTAGTTCAGGGAGTTATTTGTAAAGAAAACAATTTTCAGTAGCATTCAAAAACTAATGTGTACACTTATGTCTGCATTGTGTGTGGCCAGAAAGAGAGTGCCAATTTGTTTATTTGGTAGCTCAATGAAAGGCTTCAGTGAGTTAACCACGGAGTCAGAAGTACCCGACTCCGTGGTATAATTCTCAAACACGTACCCTAAAGCAGATGACTCGTAAGCTGGAGAGGAAATGGCGTGTCACAAATTTAGAGGATCATCATTTAGCCTGGAGAAATAGTTTGCTGCTTTATAAGAAAGCCCTCCGCGAAGCCAGAACATCTTACTATTCGTCACTGATTGAAGAAAATAAGAACAACCCCAGGTTTCTCTTCAGCACTGTAGCCAGGCTGACAAAAAGTCAGAGCTCTTTTGAGCCAACCATCCCTTTAACGTTAACTAGTAATGACTTCATGAACTTCTTCACAAATAAAATTCTTATCATTAGAGAAAGAATTACCAATAATCATCCCACAGATGTAATATTATCTACAGCTACTCTTAGTACCATTGATGTTAAGTTAGACTCTTTTTCTCTAATTGATCTTTCTGAGTTAACTTCAATAATTACTTCCTCCAAACCATCAACGTGTCTTTTAGACCCCATTCCTACAAAACTGCTCAAAGAAGTCCTGCCATTAATTAATTCTTCAATCTTAAATATGATCAACCTATCTCTAATAATCAGCTATGTACCACAGGCCTTCAAGCTAGCTGTAGTTAAACTTTTACTCAAAAAGCCATCTCTAGACCCAGCAGTCTTAGCTAATTATAGGCCAATCTCCAACCTTCCTTTCATATCAAAAATCCTTGAAAGAGTAGTTGTCAAACAGCTAACAGATCATCTGCAGAGGAATGGTTTATTTGAAGAGTTTCAGTCAGGCTTCAGAGCTCATCACAGCACAGAAACAGCTTTAGTGAAGGTTACAAATTATCTTCTTATGGCCTCTGACAGTGGACTCATCTCTGTGCTTGTCCTGCTAGACCTCAGTGCAGCGTTCGATACTGTTGACCATAATATCCTATTAGAGCGATTAGAGCATGCTGTAGGTATTACAGGTACTGTGCTGCAGTGGTTTGTATCATATCTATCTAATAGACTCCAATTTGTGCATGTAAATGGAGAGTCCTCTTCACACACTGAGGTTAATTATGGAGTTCCACAGGGTTCAGTGCTAGGACCAATTCTGTTTACATCATACATGCTTCCCTTAGGCAATATCATTAGAAGACATACTATACATTTACACTGCTATGCAGATGACACCCAGCTCTATCTATCTATGAAGCCAACACACACCAATTAGTTAAACTGCAGGAATGTCTTAAAGACATAAAGACCTGGATGGCCGCTAACTTTCTGCTTCTTAATTCAGATCGAACTGAGGTTATTGTACTCGGCCCTGAAAATCTTAGAAATATGGTATCTAACCAGATTCTTACTCTGGATGGCATTACCTTGGCCTCCAGTAACGCTGTGAGGAACCTTGGAGTCATTTTTGACCAGGACATGTCCTTCAACGCACATATTAAACAAATATGTAAGACTGCTTTCTTCCATTTGCGCAACATCTCTAAAATTAGAAATATCCTGTCTCAGAGTGACGCTGAAAAACTAGTTCATGCATTTATTACTTCCAGGCTGGCCTACTGTAATTCATTATTATCAGGATGCCCCAAAAACTCGCTGAAAAGCCTTCAGCTAATCCAAAATGCTGCAGCAAGAGTCCTGACAGGGACTAGAAAGAGAGAGCAGATTTCTCCTGTTTTGGCTTCCCTTCATTGGCTTCCTGTTAAATCCAGAATTTAATTCAAAATCCTGCTCCTCACATACAAGGTCTTAAATAATCAGGCCCCATCTTATCTTAATGACCTTGTAGTACCATATCACCCTATTAGAGCACTTCGCTCTCGCTCTGCAGGCCTACTTGTTGTTCCTAGAGTATTTAAAAGTAGAATGGGAGGGAGAGCCTTCAGTTTTCAGGCCCCTCTTCTGTGGAACCAGCTTCCAGTTTGGATTCAGGAGACAGACACTATCTCTACTTTTAAGATTAGGCTTAAAACTTTCCTTTTTGCTAAAGCATATAGTTAGGGCTGGACCAGGTGACCCTGAATCCTCCCTTAGTTATGCTGCAATAGACATAGGCTGTCGGGGGATTCCCATGATGCATTGAGTTTTTCCTTTCCAGTCACCTTTCTCACTCACTATGTGTTAATAGACCTCTCTACATTGAAACATATCTGTTTTTAACTTCTGTCTCTCTTCCCCAGCATGTCTTTTATCCTGTCTTCCTTCTCTCACCCCAACCAGTCGCAGCAGATGGCCCCGCCCCTCCCTGAGCCTGGTTCTGCCAAAGGTTTCTTCCTGTTAAAAGGGAGTTTTTCCTTCCCACTGTCGCCAAAGTGCTTGCTCATAGGGGGTCATATGATTGTTGGGTTTTTCTCTGTATCTATGAAGCGCTTTGAGGCGACTTTTGTTGTGATTTGGCGCTATATAAGTTAAGAGTGAGAAAGCAAGCAAGGACGCCAACATCTCCATCTGACCAGTCACCTCCTGCAGCTCTCCATGTGTCGTGAGCCTACCCTGGGGCCTGTTCCCAGAAGGACATTTACAGAACACTATGCCCAGAAGGCACCCATCCTTCCCATATGCCCAAATCACCTCAACTGGCTCCTTTTGATGTGGAGGAGTAGTGGGCCTAGTCTGAGCTCCTCCCGTATGGCCATACTTCTTCCAACTATCTTTAAAGGAGGTCCTTAGGTGTTCATTTCCACAATCTCTTTCTTTTGGTGACTACCCAGAGCTCATGGCCCAACCCAGTTTCACGGCAAAGCATGTAATAGACATGCCGGTTCTTGCCTATCTAAAACGTGAAATGGACACCCATGCAGAAGTTGCATTACTGCATGCAGAAGTTGCATTACCAGCAGGGGTAAATATTTAAAGCCAAGAAGTTGGTAGCGAGCAAAAAAGCGAGTATGGGGTCCTCAATTGCCAAAAGCTATTAAGCTAGGTGGCTAATATGTATTTGCATGTCTAATAATGTCTACACTTTCTCATTATTATTTTCATGTTGGATTGAAATAAAATGTCTCCCCCTGCTGTTACTGCAGTTTACTGCAACTTACTGCAAGCATGTACATTTCAATCATGAAATGGACATGTTGGACCAGTATGTCCATTACACATTTTGCTGTGATATCGGGTTGCATGGCCATAGGCCAAAGTAGGAACATTGCTTTCGCGCTCAGCTCCTTCTTCACCACAACAGTCTGGTACAGCGTTGCATCACAGATGACGCTGAACCAATCTGTCGGTCAATCTACTGTTTCACTCTCCCCAGACCCTGAGATATTTAAACTCCTCCACTTGGGGCAACAACTCATCCCTGACTAAGACACTATGTAGGTTGGGTGGGTGTAAGGGGCAGAGACCCTTGCAGATCGATCCTAAGTTGGCGAATTTTACTTTATCCAAAATTCACAACGTTCTCCTTCTACAATAATTAAATTATTTATATTATGAGTTAACTATTGTGCTGTGTGATGAACCCTTTGTGTATTAATTAATTCTAACATACACGGAGTGCAGAATTATTAGGCAAATGAGTATTTTGTCCACATCATCCTCTTCATGCATGTTGTCTTACTCCAAGCTGTATAGGCTCGAAAGCCTACTACCAATTAAGCATATTAGGTGATGTGCATCTCTGTAATGAGAAGGGGTGTGGTCTAATGACATCAACAACCTATATCAGGTGTGCATAATTATTAGGCAACGTCCTTTCCTTTGGCAAAATGGGTCAAAAGAAGGACTTGACAGGCTCAGAAAAGTCAAAAATAGTGAGATATCTTGCAGAGGGATGCAGCAGTCTCAAAATTGCAAAGCTTCTGAAGCGTGATCATCGAACAATCAAGCGTTTCATTTAAAATAGTCAACAGGGTCACAAGAAGCGTGTGGAAAAACCAAGGCGCAAAATAACTGCCCATGAACTGAGAAAAGTCAAGCGTGCAGCTGCCAAGATGCCACTTGCCACCAGTTTGGCCATATTTCAGAGCTGCAACATCACTGGAGTGCCCAAAAGCACAAGGTGTGCAATACTCAGAGACATGGCCAAGGTAAGAAAGGCTGAAAGACAACCACCACTGAACAAGACACACAAGCTGAAACGTCAAGACTGGTTTTTCTAAGGTTTTATGGACTGATGACATGAGAGTGAGTCTTGATGGGCCAGATGGATGGGCCCGTGGTTGGATTGGTAAAGGGCAGAGAGCTCCAGTCCGACTCAGATGCCAGCAAGGTGGAGGTGGAGTACTGGTTTGGGCTGGTATCATCAAAGATGAGCTTGTGGGGCCTTTTCGGGTTGAGGATGGAGTCAAGCTCAACTCCCAGTCCTACTGCCAGTTTCTGGAAGACACCTTCTTCAAGCAGTGGTACAGGAAGAAGTCTGCATCCTTCAAGAAAAACATGATTTTCATGCAGGACAATGCTCCATCACACGCGTCCAAGTACTCCACAGCGTGGCTGGCAAGAAAGGGTATAAAAGAAGAAAAACTAATGACATGGCCACCTTGTTCACCTGATCTGAACCCCATTGAGAACCTGTGGTCCATCATCAAATGTGAGATTTACAAGGAGGGAAAACAGTACACCTCTCTGAACAGTGTCTGGGAGGCTGTGGTTGCTGCTGCACGCAATGTTGATGGTGAACAGATCAAAACACTGACAGAGTCCATGGATGGCAGGCTTTTGAGTGTCCTTGCAAAGAAAGGTGGCTATATTGGTCGCTGATTTGTTTTTGTTTTGTTTTTGAATGTCAGAAATGTATATTTGTGAATGTGGAGATGTTATATTGGTGTCACTGGTAAAAATAAATAATTGAAATGGGTATATATTTGTTTTTTGTTAAGTTGCCTAATAATTATGCACAGTAATAGTCACCTGCACACACAGATATCCCCCTAAAATAGCTAAAACTAAAAACAAACTAAAAACTACTTCCAAAAACATTCAGCTTTGATATTAATGAGTTTTTTGGGTTCATTGAGAACATGGTTGTTGTTCAATAATAAAATTATTCCTCAAAAATACAACTTGCCTAATAATTCTGCACTCCCTGTACTGAAATAATCTAAACCATTTGTACAACTCACAAAGCCCCTAAAACTTAATCTTAACTTCATATTTTGTAAAACCTTACCTATGATTAGAAAAAACAAATGTAAATTTTCAACTTGTGAAAAGAATTACATCTCTTCCATCACTGCTGTTGTTGTGGGACAGGGTGAAAATAACCCCTCATATTGGTTCTAGCAGTAAAGCCAGCATGTCATTACACTTGAGAGCTGTACAAAGTTAAAACTGGTAATTTATTTTCTTTTGTGACTGTCACAAAAATGTAAAGATGGCGTGTTAGCTACTTTCCATGTGAGTTTCACAAGGTGAGCAAAGGTTGCTTCAAGAAGGCAGCCCAAAACTGAAAAATGTCACAGTGTGTGCAGTTTTAAAGGCCGCTACTGCTGGCACTCTACAGCTGTTAGGTTGGGACCAAGGAAAGTATTGCTTCACTTCAGTGTCTCTTATGTTGGGTTTAGTAAATACCGGAGTCATTCTGTATACAGCCTCAATCTTTTACATTGAGAACAGTGGGGGATTTTCTATCCAATTTTCTGATCCAGTTTTTTTTAACATGAGTGAAAAAATATGGGGCTGAGATGGAAAAGTTGTCATATCATTAATAATAATGTGTGACATAGGAAAAAATGTCATATCTCTAGCATGTCTACCACATTCTTTTTCATTGTTTTATAGTTTTTTGAAAACAGCAACTGAAGACTTTTCACAACCAGCTGTTACTGCAGCTTGTCAATTGGGGAATGAACAAGATAATACGTTTCCCCTATACAGACTGTGACCACATTTAGTTAAACTTTGCGGCACATTTAAAAGAAAAGTCAGCTGCTGTATAGCTCACCTGTTCCACGTTGTATCCATGTTTTTCTTTGGCAATAGCAATGTATTCATCAACTGTGGAGGGAGACACACACAGACTGTTAGATGGATCTGATCTTTTGTGTCAAAAAGAAGAAAGAAAAAAAGAAATCACAGAAGGTGGACTAAATATTTTCAGTCAAACACAATATTAACATTACGTTTGGAGTCAATGATGGTGTGATAAGGAGACCAAACCAGCATCCCTCCGCTGTCTTTATCTGTGTACTTGGTGGCACCTGTACAAACATTATAGAAAAATGATAAAAATAACAGATTTTATTCAGCTGCTGCTAATTTAACACTTATAAGTTATTTTATCAGTGATATACACCAGATACAGTTTGTACATATGTTATTACAGCATATCATCAGGGAAGAACTATTCCTATTACTCCTTCTGTTTGAGCCACTTCAGTAGCAAGCAATATTTATTTATATAGCACTTGCCATAAAAAGGAGTCATCAAGTGCTGTCATGAAAATAATGAAAAACAGCAGAAAGTTTTATAGCAGGTAAAACAATAAACAAAAATGTAAAAGAAATTAAAAGACACCAAAAAATATAAAGTAAAAAAGATACTAGACTCGATGAGAAAACATATACTGCACTAAAGCAGAACTAACACAACACACTCTACTGAAATTCCAGACTATATATCTCTGGCTGACTTCCACAGACTCAGCAAACCTCAGTGAACAGGGAGAGTATTCCAATAGTTGGACATGATAGTCTCAGTATGGTTCTCCTCAGTACGGTTGTCCAAGGAGGAAAAAGAAAACATCAATACTAAAATTAATTTAAAATTAAGCTGTATTTCAGCTGAATGAAGCAAATACGGCACTTATTGTTCCAAATAATTATCGTAACACAACATGGCTTCAAAGAGAAAGGCCTCTACCCCACTAACAGCTATGTAGTTGATGTTCATTATTGCAGGCTTAATGGGTCATGGATGCAATATTGAGCTGTGTCAGACCACATGGAAAATCGTTCGGGTCGCTGGCTGTACAGAGCAGGGGGGGAACCATAGCTGAACTTACCAGAGAGTCCAGACTGTGGGGAAGTACAATGAGCAAATAAAGAGTGAAATCTGGAGCAGAGCAGTTGAAGGGGTTTCAGGCCGGTTCAATCTTTCACAGTAAGCACTCCGTTTTTTTTCTTAGCATAGCAAATACCATACCTTATCCAAAATACCTTGCCGTAATGCTCTTCTAATACAATAATTAAATTATTTAGCTGTAGGACATTGTTTAGCAGGTTTTAAAATCTATTTTACCTTCACAATATGTAATTAAATTATCTAAATGCTAAATAAATGACGAAATGAGGTGTGAGTCGAGAATTGCACAGCACTCTTTTAATAAAACGATCATGGTTAATTATATGACTCAAAACGAACTGTAATCATGATCAAACTCCAGTCGTACTTTTCCACCTGACATTTTATGTTGTTAATAAATTGGAAGAAACACGACAGTCATAGCTGTCAGTGAAGTTTGTGTCACTTCGGTTCATGTTTGCCTCCGCGGCCTTTACGCTGACTTTAAAACAAGCTGATACCACAGCAAGCCGACTGAAAATCGGACTCTTAACTATTACTGCAGTCAGTTTTAATCCACTAGCAAACTAACGTATTGGCAGTGAGCGTAGTACAGTACAGTCTGATACTGTACACATACCGAGGCTACCACGGCTCACCACTCAGGTAGAAAACAATAAAAACTCACCGGGCTCAAAATCGGGGATTGTGGCCTGGTAGTCTGCTCCAACACGCATTCCTACATCTGGAAAACACAAACAACAACCACGAAAACAGTTTAATTTAACTAGTCATATTCAAAACACGGACATCGGGAGCGGTAAGAAGCTGTTCGAGGCTATATCACCGTGTTCGTCGTCGCTGCCACTTTCGTCAGAAAAATGTCCGTTAGAGGCTGTGGATGGACTTTTGGTGCCATTTGAGCGACCCTTCCCTAAATAATCCGAGCCCTTTTCCATCATGCCCGGCATCTCTGCGCTCTGATTCACCGATTTTAGCTTCTATGTCGGGATATAAAATGTCAGCAGGAGCTGGACGTTTTTCTTTTGCTGCTGTTTATTCCGTCGCCGCAGCTCTATCCGTGTCGCTGTAACCCTACTCGTGACTCTCACCGTGCTTGCACGGTTAATTCCGGCTGCGATATGCTATGTGTAACAACCGAGCAATCTCTTCTTAGTTTTTAGCAAATCTTTAATCCAAATTGTTCCTCCGAGGGATATTTTAGTTGCGTAGACCTGTAGCTGGGGGCCTAACCATGGCGGCGGAAGTCTTTTTACGCACCTTTGGGTGCGGTAGTGCGACTCCTGCTGCTGCGGTACCGTTGAAATGAGATTCCTCCGCCGAGACAAACTGAAGAAGAAAAAAAAACAGTCAAGAGGTTTAGTGCCAACAAAATGCAGATTCAGCATTAGGATAACGCAACGGTGAATGCAGAATATCCGGAAACTGTAAATATTACCAATAAATCACATTGTAAATGTCATAATTTCAAATAAATTCATGTCAGGTTATTCTTATATCGTATGTCAGGTTATTACAGACTGTATACTGTATGTCCTACCACTGACAGCACTTAATGATTACCTGTTATCCTGTTATTCTTGTTTAAAATTTGCTTATTAATTACCCTTCTGCGTGGACTCTCTGCGACCAGTAGAGAAAGATCCCGCACAACAATGAAGCATTTAAACTGCACTGTAAGCTAAAGGAATCCACTAACACATAATATCTGTAATAACGAAGATACTTGCAGGTATATAAGCCTTCAGACGCCCTGTGATTTATTTAATCACTTGGTTTGAAAAAAGTGTTTGGCCCCTTCAGGATTTTCTATTTTTTTATATGGTCGTCACACTTAAATGATTCAGATCATCAAAAAATTTTAATATTGGAGAGAAAAAAACACAAGTAAACACGAAATTCACTTTGCAAATGGTGCTTATTATTAAGGGGGAAAAATCCTAACCCTACATAGCCCTGGGTGAAAACTAACACAGGGCCATGTAAGTTGATGACAAAGTACCTGTTCTTCATCGGCTGGGAGCAAAGCAGTTTTCACCTGAACGCTGCACTATAAGTGTTAGTGATTGTCTCTGTCCTTTAAGGCTGCTTCTCTATTGTTTCTCTGAAGATTGCTAATTCGTCATCTCTTCTGTGCAGAAGCCTGGATGTTTCCCTGGCCAAGTGTTTTTGTGAGTGAGAGAGAGCCAAGGAGGAGATTCTGTCTGCATGGATTTAAAAGTGTAAATTTGATTCACCCACAGAGTTACTTTTCCCAATTTATAAATATAGTCTGTGATTAATTACTTGATTGAAGATGCTGTAAATAACTTCTATGAGGACTGTAAATAACTGGTCGTGCATCAACATACAGGATTACGTTAAGTATGCGATTGGGTACATTAGCACTTTTGTTAACAACAATGCCAACACCATTAACATGGTCATTCCCCACAAACACACCCATAAACTGTCTACACTTGGCCTGTACCTCACCTGGACTCTTTGACTGGGAAGCCTCAGTCTGTCAGTGTTGGTAATAAACCTTCAGTCGGTATTACTATAAACATGGGCACTCCACAAAGAGGCATTTTCAGTCCCATCCGCTACACTCTGTTCACCAACAACTGTGTTACCTATCACAAAGATAACATCATCTTAAAGTTTGTGGACAACACCATCCTGATAGGACACAGTACATACAAAGCAACCTACAGAAGGGAGGTCTGATGTCTATGTGCGAGAACAACAACCTCACTCTCAACACAGCCAAGACAAAAGAGATCATAGTGGAAGAAGAGGAGATTCCACCTGCCACCGGTCATCTGGGAGCTGGAAGTGGAGAGGGTAAGCTGTTTGGGTATCTACATCAGTGAGGACGTGTAATACCAAGTAGTCTGGTATGTTGCCTAAAATCCTCAGCAGTGTCTACAGCTGCATTGTGGACAATATCTTGACCAGTACAGTAATGCCAGTGCTATGCACCACAAATGCCTGCAAAGTAGTGAGGACTTCCAAACAATTTTCACGTTTTCACAATTGATTATTAAGTATTTATTGGCATCAGACAAACTGGAAAGGATGCCACTGCCTATTGAACAGAATTTTTGTAATATGGAACAATAAAGGCATTAATGTGATTGGTTAAAAAAGTTGGGCCAAGGCAAGGGTTTAAACTTGGCCCTCCCTTTATGGTCTTTGTCCATCCCTTGGTCATGTTTCATCTTCTGCACTGGGCTTGTCCTGCAAGATAAGAGCAGACAACTCCTCCCACTTCACCATGGCAACAGCTCTGTCAGCCCTGGGGAGGAAGGGTGAGAGGGATGAAAGAGAGAGAGAAAGAGAGAGCGCTCTTCTCTAAAACTTTTGAATATAACTTTTGAACAAGATGGAAAAAAAGTCACAAAATACTTGCACTATAAGAAAAATTCCAAAAACAAGCAGCTTAGCCTGCTAACCTTCTGTCAAAAAGTTATTAGGCCTTTTTTAATGAAATAAATTGATTTTTACAGTAATCGCCATTAAACAGGCATTCAGTTATTGGCAAAATGGAAACATTCTTATTTACAGCACAGCCTCTGTATCAATAACTTTTTTATCAAATCTGTACCACTAGTACTCAACACCTGTAGAACTAATAACACGTAGGCTTCATTTTGTGTTAAATATAAATCTATTTTATTTCACTCTATTTCTCCTTTGACAAGATCAGTAAATTGCAGTTACACCAACATGAATAAATAAATTCACAAACTGAACATCTTTTAAACATACTTTCCAGATAAGTTGTATCTCATGTGAATGTGTTCGTATATATGCATTCAAGTATTCGCTCGTCTATTGTAAGACACATATGATCTTGGGTATCATCTGATTCTTAATCCATAAAGTTCAATCTCATGTCGACCCAGCCTTTGCAACTATCACAGCCGAAATTGTGGTTTATTAAAATGGGACAAACAGACAAATGGCACAGCTGTCGTGCCGAAAATAAATGCGCACTATCACAATATCATAGTGCCTTTTCCAGTTACGATCACATGGCCGCAAACTCGGTACAGTAGAAATGCGGTATAGCTTACAAACGTAGTCCGTGTGTGTGTGTGTGTGTGTGTGTGTGTGTGTGTGTGAGAGAGATTTCACTGTATTTCTACGTTTTTTCACTTAGAAAAAACGGTGAACCTGTCAGAGGGCTGAAGACTTGAAAACTATTTCTCTTTGGAAAAGCGAGCGAAATCCCTCACCTCGGGAAACCCAGGTGCAACACTTTGAAGCACATTGGTTCCGTTTAGGTGGCCCCACTTTACATTTTCAGCATAAAGTAAAAAAACAACAACACACATTTGTTTTCACTACAGGTGCAATTACTTACTGTGGTACGTTTTCTTAATACCGAAATATTATGTCTGCAGTGTTTTTAATTACAATCAGTGACGTGATGATAATGTAATGCTCACTGTATAAAGCATCAATACGCCTCTCTCACTCCTCTGGCATCCACCCTCTCTCCCCACATATGTTTGAAGCTCGCTCTATCACAGCCAGTCTCTGGCCCATCTCGAAGCTTGTGCAGCAATAATCTGCCAATAGCGAGCCTGCTGAGGTGGGGAGAGAGCGAGCACAAGCACATACTATACAGCGTGCGAAGCTCGTGTTTATATGTAATATGTGAGCGGCAGGAAGCAGCTCGCTCTGCTCATTGCAGAAGGACGGCAGGATGGCGAGAGGACGGCGGGGTCTCGTGGCCCCTCAGAACACGTTTCTAGAGAACATCGTCCGCCGGTCCAACGGTAAGATACGATCCGGTTCTGATCTGTTCTGCACCTGGCTTCAAATGGTGATAATATATTTCTTATATATAATGTTTTGTGATTTTGTTGCTCATTTCGCCTTCAGGCATAGCCACATAAACACACACGGGCAATTGCTAAAAACCTAAGTAGTACTGAAACCACAAGTAATTATGGTTTAAATTTATTATGGTAGCTCTTTACTTTCAGTGATGGCTATTCCTCTCTCTCTCTCTCTCTCTCTCTCTCTCTCTCTCTCTCTCTCTCTCTCTCTCTCTCGCTCTCCCTCACTTTCCCCACACACACACACACACACACACACACACACACACACACACACATATATATATATATTCACACATTGTAACAGTTACAAAAGGCACATAGGCTCCTTATTAACAAGTAGGGGTAAGGCAAATCAATTTCATAGAGCAAAGTTTATTAGATAAACAACTACCAATTTAGAGCTGCAGAGAATAAAAACAAACTAAATAGCAGGGCTGACAGTACCAAACCGTTAAGACACTTTATTAATAAACATTACTTTAAAGGACCAGGTTCACTGCCATGATGCTGCCCTTGGTTAAAATAGCAGCTCAAGAAAATAGTTAACTAAAATGGTGGAGACTAGCCACTTGAAGGCAACCTACAGGGAGGAGGGACCAAGGGTGCCACCAATCACTCACCCGTGCAATCTTTCTGAAATCCTCACTGCCACTCTCACTGCAACTTAAATGGCCCGTTATACTTGTTTCCCGGTATGTACACTCCAATCCACAAAAGGGAATTCCACCACACGTGCCTAGCCCCCCTCCCCCTGCAAGCAGCTGTGTCTTCACTAAAGAAAATTAAAATAAACATGCATATCAAGCAATACAGAACACAAAATTCAGGAAATATTATATACAGGAATACAAACACACACACACACACCGTTTAAAATACAATTATTAGCAGTACAACTAAAAGCATGATTAAAATATAACAAACTGTTAACACTAAAGCACTATAGAACAAGGAACCAATCGATGCCAGTCAAACACAACAGCAACAAAGCAACAAAGGGTACAAGACAGCAGCGGTGTGTAGGCCTGTAACAAGAGAAAGAAACCAGTTATCCAGGGTCCACCCTACTTCTAAAAACAAAGAAAAGTACAAATGAAGTCACTTAAAAACAGCAAAAGTACGTAAGTGCAAATTGCATCAATAAATAATATGTACACTATAAAACTAAGAAAATTTTCTAATTGTTACTCGCTGCTCTCTATGGGCGTATTTGCTTGAACTAAAGCCACACTAATCGGGGGGAATAATTATTTTACTAAATCACAGCCTGTATAGTAACATTCTACATTTACCTTTGCTGTAAGCTAACATTACCATCACACCTCACTGAATTGAATAAAATTACTCAGCTGCCTTAATTCAAACTGACACTACTCTACATTTATAATAATAATAATAATCAGTTTGTGGTTCCAAGTTTCACAAGAAACAATTTTCTTGAATGTTTTGCAAAGTACTGGTTGTTAAAGTAAATCCCTTTTTTGCTGCTAGTGCTCTCTCAGAAATGCCCAGACTTGTCCCATTGTTGCTTATACTAGGAAATGTAAATGTGCTGCATTGGTATCGAAAAGATACTTGCAAAATGGATGGATGGATGGATGGATATTTTTTTTTCATATCACCAGGCACTAATTTAAATGCTAGGAAGTTCCTCTAGACATGCTTTGAATTACACCAGCCATTATTCAGTAAAAGGGGGTAACTGCATCTCTAATTATATATTAACAAAAGACATTCATGAAGACTCAAGAAGGAATGCAGCACACTAAATCCAGTGCCAAGACCATGACCGTGCTGGAAAAGATAAGCAACTTTAATGACTTGAGTTTTCATTCATTATATTTATATGATGTCAATTTACAACAGTCACTTCAAGGCACTTTTATATTGTAAAGACCCTAAGACAATAATAGAAGAAAAATAGAGTACTTAGAGGAAGATGTCCGTGAAGGTTATCAGTCATCCAGGTCATCGTAGTCAAAGGAGCTTGGAAAGAAAAGCGTCTGGACTTTTTTAAGTTGCTTGAAGACGTTTCACCTCTCATCCGAGAAGCTTCTTCAGTTCTATGGTCAAATGGTGGAGAGTCCCAGATTTAAGATCTGTGGAAGTAACCCACCATGAGGGACAATTGACCCAATAATGATCCTCTACCTAATCACATGAGCCAAGGTGTGAAAATGGGTGTAGGTCACAATCAGCCAAGGTTTCGGGTGAGCTCATTGTGAAACCTAGCCCCACCCTATCATGTGATTTCCTGAGGTCAGATGGCCCAGGATGTGAGTGGGCATTAAGGCGTCTGGGAAGGGATCTCAAAACTGGATTATAGATGGCAGACAATTAGTGTCGTAAACCACCGCCTGAGAGCAATGAGAGGCGAAACGTCTTCAAGCAACTTAAAGAAGTCCAGACGCTTTTCTTTCCAAGCTCCTTAGAGTACTTAGAGGAAGTAACAAGCAAGACAGTATTTTCCCCATAGTAGCTTCTTTTCATTGCCTTCGTGTTAAATCCAGAATCAAATTTCAACGTCCTTCTCCTTATGTAAGGTCTTGAATAATCAGGCCCCATTTTACCATCCATATTTTATCTGTGAAAAGTGCTTTATAAATAAATGTTACTTACTTAATTACTTTCTTAGCCTCTGGTTCCTGAGGTAAAAGTAGAATGTGGGGCAGAAAAAAAAGAGTTTTTCTTTTCTGCCGTCGCCTTATTTCCTCATAGAACATCTGATTGTTGGGGGTGGGATGGGAATCAAGAACCAGTTCCCAGGAGTTCAATTCCTTTGAACTGTTAGTCTGTGTGCCTGCTCATTGATTCCACTTGCACTTGTACTACAATCAGCTGATTTTGGCACATTCTTAAAGGTGGATATAGACATTACTTTTATTTTTAATTCACAAAAGGACAAAAATACAAGAGTAAGTGGAACCTCCATCCAGGACAAACACATTTTGCTGCCAACACAAATTCGGCTCTTTGCAAGTACCTGCACAGACAACATGCTAACACTAAGCTAGCTAAAAACCTAGATTGATGTTAAAGCTGAGTGAATCCCATCCCTGGTCCAGCAACTAGACCCTGAACTTCAACAGGTAACAAACAAATCAGTAAGAGAATCAATAAGTAATATCACTTATCCATACCAATAATAATGGTATTGGAATTGATAAATTCTTATTAATTCCCATCCACTATTAGAGGTTTCCCCTCTGTTATCGGAGGGTCCCAACCTTACAATAAAACGCACGTGGAGGACACTGTTGTGATTTGGCACTTTATAAATTAACCTGAATTGAACTGAATTGAAAAATGACTGTCTTTTAATAGCACAGGTATTAAGTGTAGGCCAGTTGGTTATTAAATAAAAAGAATCATCATAATTAGTTTAACACTGATTTTACAGGTGTAAAAGTGAGGCAATTATTTATTAGTTTAATTTACCACTTAATTGATTAGCAATAATTACTTACGTAATAGTTAGCTTAACTTAGCTTCTCTATTGGGTTTGGTGCTATTGAACAACCAAAATATTTTATCAGAATAATGTGGACTCTGGAAGGCTGCAATGGGCATTTTTTAAACTAGTTGTTGTAGCCCTCGTGAAATGTGGAGAAATATTGTGTATGCTGGATTCATATAATTTTTCAGTCATGTGATGTTGCGAAGTAGGGCAGACTATCACTTATTGGTTTCTGTGGTCAGATACCAATTTTGTGCTGGGAAACGCTCAGATCGTGGAGTGGCCTATCGTCTATAGCAATGATGGCTTCTGTAAACTCTCTGGCTACCATCGTGCTGAGGTCATGCAAAAGAGCAGCACCTGCAGGTACCACAACACACATGGATACCACCGCATGGATTATTGAGGACTGATTGTCTCAAGTAAATGTGTACTGTATCAATGCAAATACTTGGTTTTCCTCTGCAGCTTCATGTATGGAGAGCTGACAGACAAGGAAATGAGTGAGAAGGTTCGACAGACCTTTGAGAACTACGAGATGAACTCTTTTGAGATTCTGATGTACAAGAAAAACCGTGAGTATTTAATAGTACTGGATATGACCGTGTAAGCTGCATCCAAAAATGTTTGTATGAACTGCTTCCTCAAAAACCCAGATACCTAAGGATCTCAAGAAATCTAGAAATTGTATATATGCTAATCTGGGACACACCATGCTAAAAGCTCAAAGCCTTTTAATTACCTAGCCAGGGGTCAGCAACCTTTAACACCCAAAGAGCCATTTGGACCTGGTTTCCACGCAAAAGAAAACACTGGGAGCCGCAAATACTTTTTGACATCTAAAATGAAGATAACACTATATATTGTTTTTTTTACCTTTATGCTTTGTGTGAACAACTAAAGTAAGTAAAGTTTATTTATTAAGCGCTTTTCACAGACAGGCAGTCACAAAGCGCTGTACACAAATATTAAAATAAACAATACAATCAATAGACATTATACACAATGTAAAAGATCAAATGTAAATAATGTAAAGAATATAAAATACGTAGATCAACAAAAGGCTTGTTTGAACGGAATATTTTTTAACTGCTTTTTAAAAGAATCCACAGAGCAACTAAGTTGTGTTGCTTATGAAATCCATGAAGTGCTACAGAGAAAATGACATTTTATTCATGTAAATAACACATTTTGAACTCTTAAAGAAATATAACAAAAGGAAAGACACCCAGCTGAACTAAAATGATCCAGCAAACAAAAGCTGTTGTGAGCCGCCACCCTTATATCGCCTTTGGGCTTTTGGAGCCTTGACCTGACTTTTAAAAAATAATTTGAAAAAAAAGCACTATGCTGCAAAAAAAAATTCGATATTTGCAAAATTCTGCCTAAATATGTATTTTACCTGGTTAATGTGTGTGGCGGGGCGTGGTCTGCAGCGCCGCTGCAGGGGAGGCAGACGCACCTGAGCGGGACCCGCAATCACGCCTCGCTGCCTTAAAGTCTGTGCCCTCTCTGCTGTTGAAAAGCTACAGCTGGCTGTATGCGTCAGCAACCGTGTGTGAAAAGTGGTCAATAAAGAGATGCTGAAAAGCATGATCATGCAAACATCGTCAGGTCTGCCGTGATATGTTTACAATAAGACTTATGGTCCCGAACCTCTGCGCACAGCGTCTGCAAATCGGGGCTTTCATCTTTACGCAGGACTGTAAGCTGTCGTCTGTGAGGCGTGAGCGGTGTTTGTTTTTAACGTAGTTCACGGTGGAGAACAGCTGCCGACATAATGTGGATCCGAAGATCCACGATTGGCCTACCTGGGGTTGAAAGTCTCGATAAACGCACAGCGTTTCGGCGGGTACACCGGCTTCCGCGAGTGTGACGCTTATTTTGAGCGATGAAAAAATAATAAGATATAATTTTATTTTTATATTTCAAAATCACAATAATCTTCCAATTTAGAACTACAAGTTAAAAAAAGAACTAAACACAAATAAAATACACTTCAGCTAAATACTTCTAATTTATTTTCCCAAACCACCCGGAGCCGCAAAATAAAGACTAAAGAGCTGCGGGTTGCTGACCCCTGACCTAGCCTATTACATTTGCAAACAACTTTTGCCAGTAAAAAAAAAAAATGTATTTGATAAAGAATTCAGAAGGTGAAGGTTCCTTTATTTTTTATTTCTGTGTTTTTATATATTTTTATAAGCATAACACCACCTAAAGCAAACTTCACACATCATACAAAATAACTTAGTATTTAACAAGACTTTGGTTTTAAAATGGTATTGATTCTTCTAAGTTGTAAGATTATACTAAACAACTTTCCTTTTTGATAAAATTTATGGTTGGATCAGGTGACCCAGAACACTTGTTTAGGTATGCTGCAATAGGTCAAGGCTGCTGGAGGCTGCATATCAACAAAAAAACTGGGCTTTCTTGGCTCCCATGTTATCTTTTTCTCTGTTGGTGACAAGTTGTATAGTTAGGGGTTGTTTTGTGTAAAGGATCAGTGAAAAAAATATTGTTCTTTTTTTTCTGCCTGGATAGAAAGTTATCGGTGAAATTTAAATCTCTCTATTTGGGAGCAAATAACATAATTAGAATAGAAGATATCAAGCTAATGCCACTGAGCTATGTATAGCTGCAGATCGCATACGTTTACTTTTCAAATTCAAAGCTTGAAATTGGTCTTTCCATGGGATGCAGCATTTAACATTCCATTTTTAGGCACTTGCCATTATTGAATATTTCTTTGTTGTAACAGTGCTTCTTGGCAGTAGATTTTATACCATTGGAAAACACATTTCCTCTAAATGGTGTAACATTTATAAGGAAATTTAATTGGTTTGTTGAGCAGCAGAGTTGAGTATGTGGGTTGTATCAATGAAAACCTTGGCATATCATCTCTGCCAATGCCAAACAGGTTATTTTCCAATTGACTCCTTTTTGGTGGTTGGATGATTAGTCTAAAGAAACAAGACATATTAAGAGTTTAACAGTTTATTCATCCTCACTCATGCTCAGTGGCGGTCCTAGCCTGTTTGGCGCCCTGGGCGAGCACTAACCTCTGCCCCCCCCCCCACACACACACACACACACACACACACACACACACACACACACAAAACATGTTAAGGATTGTACCATTGTACCGAATTGGTGAATTGTACTGGATTGCACACACACACACACACACACACACACACACACACACACATATGAAGAGAGAGAGAGTATGCATAGTAGCATAGTATGCAAATGATTACCAAACAGCCATCATAATTTGTCATACAATGAGAACAGGACAAATCAACAACTGACACTGACTAATTAATATTAAAATCTGTAACATAATGTATTGTTTGGAGTTTAGTCTGTTACTGTTACTATTTTTACCATTTCTTCTTGGAACAACTGTAACCCATATAGTGTCCTTAGGGATTAATAAAGATTCTGATTGTTTCAGGATACATGACATAATCCAATGACACATCTGCTTACCTGTATCTTTTGCTCGTTTCTCCTCCTCTTCTTTTCTCTTTTTTCTAAACTGAGGACCTGATGGCTTTGAACTTTTCTTGTCCATCTCCCATTGGTTTTAATTTTGCACTCCAGTATGAACACCCATCCCCCAACCTGAGGATCACCACAACATAACCTTCACCTTAGTTCACTTTGTCTAGGGTTTATTTCTGGGATTCCAGGATTCAAATCATGAATACATAATGGATTTGGATTTACAACATTATGAATGAAATGTGCTCTATTTGGAAGCAGCGGGGCCCCGTCCCCTTTTGACGGGTTGTGTGTGAGACTTTAAATCATCAAACTATAAATTATAAATTGTTATTGATCCCTTTACCCCGAGTCCTAAAGTGTGTATTTATTTTCTTACTCTTCTTCTTCTTATTGTTTGTTTACTTGCACTGCTGTAACAGGAGCCTCGTCGTCTCGTCTCTCTATATACTGGACTGTATGTAGCGGAGATGACAATAAAGTTTACTTTGACTTCAGCAGCGAGCAGGCGCACCGAGGGCTCTCGCGCTCACTTTTCGCTTATAGAATTTCGAAAAAACATCGGTGCAAATTGTAAGTCTGTATCATGATGTCTGGTGTTTTCGTGTTTGTTGGTTTGTTTTTATTTTGTGTTATTTTGCGAGCTGGTTATTAGATGCTGCTCCAGCCAGCCGGAGAATACACCACCCCCCCGCCCTCTCCTCCCTGTGCCGCAAGCAGCAGGCGCACCTCGCAAATGGAGGGCGCCCTTACTCCCAGCAAATGGGCGATAGAAAACCGGTCGGTGCCTATGCCATTCCCAATATGCGCTGGCATGATGTCAGGGCAGCATGAGTACGAGCAATTTTTTTTTTCCTGATGCCTGTGATGCCGCCCCCCACCACGATGCCGCCCCGGGCAACCGCCTGTGTCGCCCGTATCAAAAACCACTACTGCTCATGCTGGCCAGCTTGCTGTGGGATGGCATCCCAGTGTATTGGCCAATCTGGCACAAGCAGCACACCCAAGGCAATCCCATAAGTGTTCAATAGCACTGAGATCTGGACTGCAGGTCCGTTTTTCCATCCTCTCCACTCCACTTCAGGGTTCAGTGCTAAGACCACTTCTCTTTACATTACACATGATTCCATTAGGCAGTATCATTAGAGAACATAGCATATGTTTTCATTGCTAGGTAGATGATACCCAGCTTTATCCATGAAGACAGACACCACACACACCAATTAGCTAGACTATAGGAATGTATTTAAAACATAAAGACCTGGATGACCTGGATTCAGATAAAACTGAGGTTATTGTGCTCTGCCCTAAAAAATTTGAAACATGGTTTCTAACCAGATACTTACTCTGAATGGCATTACCTTGGCCTCCAGTAACAGTGAAGAATCATTTTTAAATGAATCTTTTTTGACCACAGTATGTTCTTCAGTGTGCATACTGTATTAAACTGTTTTCTTTTGATTGCACAATATGTCTAAAATTAGAAATATTTTGTATGAGAAGACTACTTTATGCATTTATTTCTTCCAGGCTGGACAATAATTCATTATTGTCAGGTTGTCTTGAAAACTCCCCAAAAAGCCTTCAGTTGATCGAAAATGCTGCAGCAAAAGTAATAATATATAAATAAAACTGAATTGAAATGAATTCAACTGACCACTGTAGTAGGGACCATGCTTACAGTTGCTGTGTATCATGCACCAATCAGCTACCTAATTGTCAGCACCTAGTGTAACAGTATACAGTAGAATCAGCTGCTCGGCATTGGCAGAGAAGGTTTGGCAACTGTGCATTTTCCATTTTCATATGTGTTTTCCTTACAAATGTGGCACAATGTAGGGGGAAATAAACAGGCTTTCCAACAATATAAGAAGAAGGATGGTTACAACAAAGATAACTGACCAAACACCAGGGCTGGTCTAGCATACCAGGCATTTTCCCGGTGGGCCATCGCACTTTTGGGCCGATGTGCCAGCCTGAAGGGCTGCTGCGTAGCAACCGTACAAGCACTGATAGCAGCTCATTGGTTCATTTTCATTACTGACAGTGGATTTCCCAATTAAATCTCTCAATATGACCGGCGCCTCCCCTACCTTCGCTGTTGTCTCACGTTTCTTGTAGAAAAAGTTTAGTGTGGAAGAAGTGGCAAACAAAAAAAAAAAACAGGCCCCACAGTCACAGAAAGCTGCTGCTGCTAGCACCAAACCATCCTGTTCTATCCTGGTATTAATGTAATAGGGCTGCAGAAAAGCAGATGCCAATACAGATCACTGGTGCATCTCAGGTCCAACATAGAGACAGGCAACAGTCCACACCCTTACAAGATCTAACACTTATTTGTCTTTCCTCAACATTTTTCTTCTTTTTTGTGAGAATTCATTTATCATTTTTCTTTTTGTTTTGTTTTTTTGCCTGTTCTATCCAGCACTGTTTCAATCAGCATTATTGTCTGAAGGCCAAGAAAAAAGCCCATCAGATTGCTATAGTGGTCAATTTGACTGTCATAGTTTATTAGTTTATTAGTTATTTGAGATGTTCCGAGAGAGGTGGAGTCTAAGACCCCACTATACACATAGACAAACAGGCACACACTCAGATACAAACAAACATACATTCCCACCCCCATTTCACATATACTCAGCAGCTGGTGTCAGCACAGCCCCTCCCAAGAACCCTCAATGTCTACATGTATTTAAAATTGAGAGCACCAGCACCAGAGGTGAAGCAAAATAAATAGACCGTCTTTTGGACGCCCATCCCCAAGGCCCAATATGTATGCGTCATGAGAGTGGAAGTAATGTGAGCCTCTAAGTGGTGGAATAAAATTGAGGCACAGGTGGCCTGGAGAGGAAAAAGGACATATGCCTCCCCTGCACCTCAGTGACGCACCTGTACCTCAAGGCCCTGCATGTGTGGTGGTGTGAAGGAGCGGGAGGAGAGATGCAATTGCGGATGGGGCGGAAAGGATTGGCAGTGGGGGCAAAGTACCCTATTCTTGGAGCCAGCTCCCCTGCTGACCCCCATGGGCATCCCTGTTCCCCGAAATCTACCAAGGGCAGGGGGCCTGGACCAATCCAGACCAGGGCCCACAGCAGCAGCACCACCAAGCCCCATAGAGCACAGGGCGGCCCACCTGTCCCCACCGCAGAGGACAAACAATGCCCACTCTACATTCAGTCAACTCTCAGACTACATAAGACAATAGACACCAAGGTTAGGTTTATCCGCCACCTCTGCTAGATCCCTCCCACTTATAGAAGCAGCTTCTGCTTCAATCAATCAATCGATCAATTAAAACAGAATATTATGGATTTCAAAATCTTATTTGGTTTTCATATGTACCTATTTTCAATGATATCAACTTTAATAGCAGGAAATTAACTCTATACATATTCTTTTTTTCTATTGCCAAATTTTTCAAGTAACTTATATTTGACAACAACATAAAAAAACCCCATGAAATTCTGTTTTTGGTGCTACCCCCCAATATTTGTATGTACCCCTATGAAAAAATTCTGGAGGCACCCCTGCTAGTACCAACTGTGGAGAAGTGAAGAAGAGATGGAGAAAGTGAAATTAATGTGGTAAGAAAATAGATGGAGAAACATAATTATGAAGGGAGAGTATCACAGATTACCAACTTGTTTCAATCAATCAAACAAGATGAAATATATACATATATACATTACATATATTGCCGTCTGAACTAGAAATGCCAGGGCTTTTTTTTTGTCCCATTTCAGCTCTGCCAAACACAAATTTCCTTACATTTTATATATTTATTATGGGGGTCTTGAGGCAATTGTTGTGATTTTGCGGTATATGAATGAATAAACTTTAATATCTATACACAAACTCTTGTAGTAAAATGACAATTGGAGAATTTCTATGTGGATGATGAGTAAATTTAAACTAGTGATTAGCAAATAATATGAAAATCTGCAGTATTAGTATTTGATAATGAAAAGAAATTTCTATTCTACTTATCCACTGAAAAATTCACTTGTCCCTAACAGGTAAACAAGCTTCAGTATTAAGCCCTGTAGTGTTCTGTTAGTATTATTGTAACCTAACAGCAATTTGGAGTCTTCCACTGGACTGTAAGTTAGGGCAGGCTGGGGAGCAGTTAAATAATGTAGTGATATCCAGATGCTGTAACAAATTATATTGTATAGACAAAAAGGATTAGCAGACCTTTGTATGCATATGACGTGGTAGTAAATACATTACATTGCAAGTGACTAGCAGGTGTATATACAGCTTTAGGCATAAAGTTGTTGATTTACCGATATAGCAGTGGGTTACGGTGCATGTGATCACTCACTGAACTTCAGAGAGTGTGAACAAAAAACATTTAGGTTGTAGACCGCGTACACACAATATTATCAGATGGTGTCGATATCAGAATTATATTGTTTAAAAGAACCTTTTTGTACAATAAATTTTTTAATTGGATATTTAAAATGGAGTGGTCCCACCGATGGTTACTTGAATTTTTGACACCATCATGTCAACATGCCAATGCCCAGAGGAAATGTAGTACTACAGTGAAACAGTACAAATCACAAATAAATTGTTGTCTACTTGTTATTCTTTATTAAATTTTATTTTAATTTTGCATTATTATATTTTCCTTGTTGACAGATTGTTGTTGTGAGAAACAGTGCTTTACTTCCTGTTCTGTTCCGCAGGGATGCCAGTTTGGTTTTTCATGAAGATTGCCCCAATCAGAAATGAGCAGGACAAAGTTGTCCTGTTTCTCTGCACTTTCAGTGACATCACTGCCTTCAAGCAACCGATTGAGGATGAATCTTCTAAAGGTGGGTTGGTTCCAAAGTGTGGGTAATCTTGACAGAGATAAAAGACAAACATAGAAAAGGCTGAAGGAACAGAATAGGAGCACACAGCTGGATTAACCTAAGGATATAAAAAACAGAAACTCAAAACTATAGACTTGAAATAACAATATCAAAGGAAATTTTACCAGGTGTAGGGAAAAAATAAACATAGATATATAAACATTAGGAAATGGCTGACAGCTCAATTCCAACAATACATAATCCTCTTTCAAATAAATAAAACTCTAGAAAGAACCAAAAACCCCAAAACTCATAACATAGACAGCCCCAACAGCAAGTGTGCCAGAAGTGTAAAAGGGTCAAAAAGCTATTATCCTATAAGGATCACCTTAGCCTTCATTCGCATCCACTCAAAGTCATCCACTGAGCATAAATATTTACTATATTGAAGAAGAAAGATGTGTAAAAGTATTGTGAGCTTACTTGGGAAAAGTGACGAGACAGAAATCTCAAATATGAACAGGAATTCATAAATACTGATGTATCACCCTGTTTCAGAAAATCATTTCTTCTGTTGACATTTGGGCATTTATTGAAGAGGAACAATGCACAGAACTCTATAAGCCTCAGCCTTAGGTAAGGTAAATAAATAAAAAAAATGGCAGTGGTGCCACTATCGAAACTTTGGGGCATTACTGGAGATTGACAATTCATCTCTTCTTCCACAACATCGCAGGATAAAATACTGTCCTTACTCAAGAGTACACTTTAGCTAACTTTCAGAAGAGTTGATTCTGTTAATCTGGACATAGTATTTTCAGTGTTTCCTTACTTATCCAAGCAACTTCTTCAGTTTTAGCTGAATGCAAGTTTCCCCAACCTTATAGAGAGTACATTTGTATGATTACTGAAACTAGCACCACTGACGAACGATGGGCTGTGAGGTCAGTTTCTTGATTATTAATATGCACATTGTCATGATTATTAATCAACAACCACTGATCATGACATGCCGTGAGTACCATTCACAGAGAGTTGGGGAATGGCTGCAATCTCAGCATTGCAATATAGTAAAAGATGTAACGTCCTCAATTCAGAGATAGTCTTTCCCCACTTCACGTAAATGGCCTCCTTGACTCCTTGCTCAAATTACTGTTCCTCTCTGTCCAGGATGCGTGTATCCTCATCTTGGAGTATACATGCATATATATAAAATTCACCTCTCCCCCCTGTGGATGGTCTTTATCCTTCAAGCTCAGGTCCTCTGCAAGAGGCCTGGGAGCTTTAGGGTGCTGCACAGTGTCTTTGCTGTTCTTAGGACTGCGCTCTTCTGGACAGATCTCGGATGTTGTTCCTGGGATCTGCTGGAGCCACTCACCTAACATGGGAGTCACTGCACCGAGTGCTCCGATTATCACTGGGACCACTGTTACCTTCACCCTCCATATCTTCTCAAGCTCTTCTCTGAGTCATTGGAACTTCTCCAACTTCCTTTTTCCTGATGTTGCTGTCATTCGGTTTCGCTACATCTATCACAGGGGTCGGCGTGCGGCTCTTTAGTCGTTATAGTGCGGCTCCTCGTGGTTTGGGAAAATAAATTAGAAGTATTCAGCTGAAGTGTATTTTATTTATGTTAGTTCTTTTTTACCTTGTAGTTCTAAATTGGAAGATTATTGTGATATTGAAATATAAAAATAAAATTATATTTTATTATTTTTTCATCACTCAAAATAAGCGTCACACTCGCGGAAGCCGGTATACCCGCCGAAACGCCGTGCATTTATCGAGACTTTCTTTCTCACAACAGTTTTTGTTTGCTGGATCATTTTAGTTCAGCGTCTTTCCTTTTGTTATATTTCTTTAAGAGTTCAAAATGTGTTAATTACATAAATAAAATGTAATTTTCTCTGTAGCACTTCATGGATTTCATAAGTAACACACCTTAGTTGTTCACACAAAGCATAAAGGTAAAAAACAGTATATACAGTGTTATCTTCATTTTAGATCTCAAAACGTATTTGTGGCTCCCAGTGTTTTCCCAAATGGCTCTTTGGGTCTTAAAGGTTGCTGACCCCCCTAATCTATCACTACGGCCATTTTCCTCTGCTTCTCCACTACTACTATGTCTGTTTGGTTAGCCATCGCCATTTTGTCTGTCTGTGGAAGTCCCCAGGATCTTAGCTAGGTCATTCTCAACCACCCATTTTGACCTCGGGACTTCCAAGCCATATTCGGCACAGATGTTTCTATATACTATGCCGGCCACTTGGTTATAGCGTTCTATGTATGCCCTGCCTGCTAGCATCTTGCACCCTGCTGTTATGTGCTAGATTGTCTAAGGGGTATCTTTACACAGCCTGCACCTGGGGTCTTGCCCGGTGTGATAGACCCCAGCCTCTACGGATCTTGTGCTCAGAGCTGGTTTCTGTGGTGCCATGATTAGTGCCTCTGTGTTATCTGTCAGTCCAGCTTTGTCCAGCCACTGGTAGGATTTATGGATGTCAGCCACTTCCTCTATCTGCTGGTGGCACATACCGTGAAGGCATCTGTCCTTCCATGATGGTTCCTCCTCTTTCTTGGGTTTCTGCTGCCTGAGGTATTCACTGAGCATGCAGTTGGTCCTGGCCATTTTTCTGATGTACTCATGAATGTTTGTTGTCTCATCCTATACTGTGGTACTGACACTCAGTAGTCCCCGGCCTCCTTTCTTCCACTTAGTGTACAGTCTCAGGGTGCTGGACTTGGGGTGAAACTCTCTATGCATGGTCAGGAGCTTCCTTGTCTTGATGTCAGTGTCCTCTACCTCCTTTGACCAGCTTATTATTGCAGAAGGGTATGTGATCACAAGCAGGTCGTAGTTGTTGATAGCCCGAATGTGGTTCTCCGATTCAGTTGACACCTCAGGACTTCCCTGACCCTGCAGGTATTTGTTGGGTTCAGTTTTTCTAGCAGCCTCTTTATGGTTCCCATTTGCCTGTGGGATTCCCAGGTACAGTGGGGCAAAAAAGTATTTAGTCAGCCACCGATTGTGCAAGTTCCCCCACCTAAAATGATGACAGAGGTCAGTAATTTGCACCAGAGGTACACTTCAACTGTGAGAGACAGAATGTGAAAAAAAATCCATGAATCCACATGGTAGGATTTGTAAAGAATTTATCCGTAAATCAGGGTGGAAAATAAGTATTTGGTCAATAACAAAAATACAACTCAGTACTTTGTAACATAACCTTTGTTGGCAATAACAGAGGTCAAACGTTTACTATAGGTCTTTACCAGGTTTGCACACACAGTAGCTGGTATTTTGGCCCATTCCTCCATGCAGATCTTCTCGAGAGCAGTGATGTTTTGGGGCTGTCGCCGAGCAACACGGACTTTCAACTCCCGCCACAGATTTTCTATGGGGTTGAGGTCTGGAGACTGGCTAGGCCACTCCAGGACTTTCAAATGCTTCTTACGGAGCCACTCCTTTGTTGCCCGGGCGGTGTGTTTTGGATCATTGTCATGTTGGAAGACCCAGCCTCGTTTCATCTTCAAAGTTCTCACTGATGGAAGGAGGTTTTGGCTCAAAATCTCACGATACATGGCCCCATTCATTCTGTCCTTAACACGGATCAGTCGTCCTGTCCCCTTGGCAGAAAAACAGCCCCATAGCATGATGTTTCCACCCCCATGCTTCACAGTAGGTATGGTGTTCTTGGGATGCAACTCAGTATTCTTCTTCCTCCAAACACGACAAGTTGAGTTTATACCAAAAAGTTCTACTTTGGTTTCATCTGACCACATGACATTCTCCCAATCCTCTGCTGTATCATCCATGTGCTCTCTGGCAAACTTCAGACGGGCCTGGACATGCACTGGCTTCAGCAGCGGAACACGTCTGGCACTGCGGGATTTGATTCCCTGCCGTTGTAGTGTGTTACTGATGGTGACCTTTGTTACTTTGGTCCCAGCTCTCTGCAGGTCATTCACCAGGTCCCCCCGTGTGGTTCTGGGATCTTTGCTCACCGTTCTCATGATCATTTTGACCCCACGGGATGAGATCTTGCGTGGAGCCCCAGATCGAGGGAGATTATCAGTGGTCTTGTATGTCTTCCATTTTCTGATGATTGCTCCCACAGTTGATTTTTTCACACCAAGCTGCTTGCCTATTGTAGATTCACTCTTCCCAGTCTGGTGCAGGTCTACAATACTTTTCCTGGTGTCCTTCGAAAGCTCTTTGGTCTTGGCCATGGCGGAGTTTGGAGTCTGACTGTTTGAGGCTGTGGACAGGTGTCTTTTATACAGATGATGAGTTCAAACAGGTGCCATTCATACAGGTAACGAGTGAGAGCCAGAGATTTTCCTTGTTTGAGGTGACCGAATACTTATTTTCCACCCTAATTTACGAATAAATTCTTTACAAATCCTACCATGTGGATTCATGGATTTTTTTTTCACATTCTGTCTCTCACAGTTGAAGTGTACCTCTGGTGCAAATTACTGACCTCTGTCATCATTTTAAGTGGGGGAACTTGCACAATCGGTGGCTGACTAAATACTTTTTTGCCCCACTGTACTTGTAGCTGGTAAGCAAACTGAAGGGGATCCTGATGTGGCCTGACAATAGGTCAGAGCTGGTCAAGGATAAGTCTTTCCAGTGTCTTCATGACATGGGAAGTTAGTGCCACAGGTCTGAAATCCTGGGGGCCACTGGGACCCCAGTGTGTCTCATTCCCTGTGCGTCTTTGGCACAGGAATGAGGCATGATGTCTTCCACAGCAGTGGGACCCTCTGCATACTCAGACTCATCATGAACAGTTTATGAAGGACTCCACAAAGCTGGGTCTTGAAGACCCAGCTTTGTGGAGTCCGAGTGCTGGTCTTGAAGACACAGGGACTCACCCCATCTGGACCAGCAGATTTTCTTGAGTGGAGTCTTCTCATTAGTCTCTGAACCCGGGCATGAGTGAAAGTGATAGATGGGGGAGGGGTGTCAGAACTATTACAAGGGGCAATGGTGCCAGGTGGTAAGAGAGCGAGAAATAGTGGTGTAGCTGTGTATTACACGCTGACTAGAGGCAAGTCAGAAGGGTGGTGATCATTCATTGCAGTGATGAATCTGTTGAAAAACACATACAGCTCATTAGCTCTGTCCTCACCGCCCTCAGCTCCTCCTGTTAATTGGCCCGAATCCAGTGATTGCCTTCCACACCTTTCTCATGCTGTTCTGCTGGAGTTTCCAAACCAGCTTTCTCTTGTAATTGTCTTTAGCCTCTCTGATCTTGCCCTTCAATAACAAATGAACCATTCTGACCATTCATATACCTATCAGTTGATGTTAGAGAGATACTCCCATACAGCTTATGACAAAATTTAATCCGAAGTGATTGATGGCCGTAATCACGACCTTTTGACCTCCCCCCTCCCCCCCGGAAGTGTGTAATGAGCGTGACGAATTGCATCCGGAGAAGGGGGGGTGAACCCCGGAAGCGCGCCATCTGTTGCTAAGCGTGTCGAATTGCATCCTGAGAAGGGAGGGGGGAAACCTCCGGAAGCGCGCCATCTGTTGTTGGGAAAAAAAAGTTTTTAGAGGGAGGGAGTGCAGCGGGGGAGGAGAATAAAAAAGCAGAGAGGTGGAGTCCGTCACAATTTCTAAGGCACAGACGCAAGATGGATTTCCTTCTGCAGCCCAGCAGCGTTCCTGTGTCCGATGAGATCTGCTCTCCCAAAGAAGAAGGCTTTGAATATGACATATTCAAATACAGCATATTTACTATGGAAGGCCTCGATCCGGACCTTATGACCCTACCGGAAATACTCCGGAAGTGTCTAGTCATTTTCAGACCTGATGCGTCATGTTCCATAAACATGAGGGGAGGGGTATGGTTCCTGAAGCACAGCGGTGATGCAGCAGCTGATTCTGTGCTGTATAGAGAGACAGAGCGGCAGTTAGTTTTCTGCAAACTCATAGTTTGAATTCTGTTTCGATATTATGACAATTTTCTCTGTTTTTTACAATAGCGGGTGTAATTTTACTTTCTTAAGCTGCACCGGCGTTTGTAATGGGAATAAAGAGTGACTTCCTGTAGAGATTTCAATAGTATTTTATTTTCCTATAATACAGACGCAGTAAAAAAAACCTTTAAGATACACCATAGCTTGTGATGAAAAGAAGAACTTTCTATCCGCTTGTAACCTACAGGCTGCCTACCCTATATGTGTAAAAAACGAATAAATATTCCTTAGTGAATACTACTTTTCCTTTTGAGAGACTGAAAAACAAACCATAATTGCCGTGACAGGCGATCTTGTTTCACACACACACACACACACACACACACACACACACACACACACACACCGCGGGCCAAGGAGGAGTGAGACGGCGGAAGAGTTTTTTTCTTCAATACTTTTACAATGGGTTTTCTCAATAGATAGAAAATGATGACGCTGAGGAGTCAACATCCGATATTATCATTGCTTGTAACCCGGTAAATAATTTCGTACATCTCCCAATAAAATAAGTCTTAGTGGAAAAAAGCTCATTTTCGAATAAGTTTATTAAAGCACCCCCTCTCTGTGGAAAAGAGTCAACCATGAGGCGAGTTTTGTCAACAGCAATTGTCCATTTGGTAAAACAAATATCCGCCTCAAAGTCGTATTTTACCGTTGCAGAATGTGGAAAACAGACGGCGTTCGCAAGAAGGCAATCAAAAAAAAAAAAAAAAAAGGAAATTTGGTACCTCCAACTTTCCCGACTGCGCGCGCGCACACACACACACACACACACACACACACACACACACACACACCGCGGGTCAAGGAGGAGTGAGACGGCGGAAGAGTTTTTTTCTTCATTACTTTTACAATGGGTTTTCTCAATAGATAGAAAATGATGACGCTGAGGAGTCAACATCCGATATTATCATTGCTTGTAACCCGGTAAATAATTTCGTACATCTCCCCATAAAACAAGTCTTAGTGGAAAAAAGCTCATATTCGAATAAGTTTATTCCCCTCTGTGGGAAAGAGTTTTTTTCTCAGAGTCAACCATGAGGCGAGTTTTGTCAACAGCAAGAACAACTGTTGCCCATAAAGTAAAACAAATATCCGCCTCTAAGTCGTATTTTACCGTTGCAGAATGTGGAAAACAGACAGCCCTCACAGGAGGCACCATAGTTAAAATATTTAAATTTCAACTAAATTTGTAGTAATGATCGGATTTCCTCACTTATCTACACCACACTCCTTGTCCTTGATTTCTTATCGTTTCTTATCGTTCCTCTGTCCCTTAATAGAAACCACATATATAGAAACTATCCTCCCTTTCAGTTGTCTTTTGCACTTCCATATCGCAAAGCAGTTACTGTAGGTTATTTTCTGCTTATGCATTAATGTAATTAATTAACTTATTTATCCTTAAGTAAGGTAATGACTTGAGTTCTAATGCTTTTTGTCTCTTGAGTTAGCTGTCAATGTGGGATTTTTTTCCCCTTTTGTCCAGTTAAAGCTGCCTTTCATTCTTCAACACAGCTTAAACTCTAATAGGTAAGCTTTCTTGTAATTTCTTAGTTCTGCAGGCTTCTTGAAAGACATCCGAGACTCTTCTTTGGATGCTGGCTGCCTTTTGTTTTGTTTTCTGTCAAGATGATCCCACACTGCTTCGATTATCTTGAGGTTCGAACCCTGGAGAGATCAATCCATGACTGATGCGTTGTTTCATCCAGGCATACTTTGACTACATTGGCAGTATGTTTGCGATCATTGTCGTACTGAAAAATGAAGTTGAAGCCAATCAGACACTACGTGGTATTACATGGTCGATCAAAATCTGGTGGAACTTTTCTACATTCATAATTTGATTAATTTGGATAAGAGCTCCAACAACACTGGCTGAAATCCAGCCTCAAAGCACGGTAGAGTATCCACGCTGTGTTAAAGACGGCTATAGACATTCACTGTTGTATCTCTCTTCGGACCTCTTCCATGCATATTTCAAATTTGGATTCATTACTCCATAAGACATATTACAGCTGATTTCTTTTTCCAGTCAATTTCTTGTGTAATTTGGCACACCTCAGCCTTATTTTTCTCTGTTCTCCTTCCTTAAGAATGGCTTATTAACAGCCACCCTTCCAACTCAGATAACTTTTGATGAGGTTTCATGAAATGTTTACAGCACTTGAGTTACTCGCCACGGCCATCCTAAATGCTAAACTTTAATTCTAAATTACGTAATTAACGTTAACCAGAAAAAACAAGCCAAAGTCGAAATGTTGCTGAGCTGACCTGTGGTATGCTATGTCTTCTAAAGCACGTATAATGTAAACAGAACTGGTCTTTGCACAGAAGCCTGTGGAGCTTCATAATTAACCTCAGTGTGTGAAGAGGACTCTCCATTTAATAATAGCTGTAATAAAATGTTATGGCCGACGGTGTTAAACGCTGCACTTGGGTCTAGCAGGGAAGATTTCAACTTTTCAATATGAATGAAGGCTGAAAACTGATTAGATTAATGTCTGATGATCTTTTCCGTGCTTCTTCAAGTTTGTAACACCAAACATATTAAAGGATGATGTAAGGCTCACAGGAAGAGTTTAATTAGACACACATTTACTATTTTTCTTTATACTCTTTCTTTCTTGACATGTTTAATATGATTACTATCAGAGGAGAAAATGAACCTTGTGTAGTCTAAAAACTTTTTTATTTAATCAAACTGTAATGTTGTTGAACTCTGACGGACGTGTCTTTTAATCTTGTCAACAAATCCTTAATCATCTAAATCTGCCATTTATCATCTTGTAAAATGTTCCCTCTGCTTCTGTTGCACATCTCCCCGGACACTCTCTGCTTCACCAGCCCTGTGCAGCTGGTCCAACCCCTGCCTGCCTCCTTAAACTGGGGTGTTTAAATCTCTTTACCTCTGTTGTGAACTTCACACAAAGTTTATGGTAACAAAATCAAACTGACGAGGATCTCGTTTGAAAAACACACACACTCACGAGACAAAATAAAAACAGACTGCTCAAAGCAAAAGCAGAGCCCTCACAGCTGGTAGTACAAACACAGTGACAACATGCGTATTAGATACCCTCAGTGCCAAAAGCATAAATATGAAAAAAATGTGATCACCAAGAATATCCTAAAAATGGCATTGAGGTGCGTGTTACAGTAAAGAAAAAAAAAAGTAGCCAAATTTTCATCGGAAAATGTTGAATTTTAGTAAAAACAATGCTCTGTAGTTTGATACTGTCGTTACAGACAAAGCAGATGTTTAAAGCCTTTGGACGCACATTTGAAACGCACTCATTCTCCTTATCAGCTGGAAACATTAAAGCCGTAAAATGACTTTTTCAAACGGATAAAAACTATTGAACAGCAGCAATGTTGAGCCTGTTCCAAAATTTGAATGTACATGTGTTGAAGGTGCGGGTCTTGTTGAATTATTAAACATACTTTCTTTAATTTTTTGAGCCACAAAAACAACAACTTTTAATTTTCTTCTGCTTGAGTATCGGCCTCGGGTAGCTCTACTTATCATTGCTCAGTCAGTTGTCTGTTTGTGCTACTTTTTTTCAAGGAGCAGTGGATTATTGGTAAGGGTGACTTTATGTGTTTAGTTACTTAAGTGGAAGTACTGTGGAAAGTTTTACCTTACATACATAGATCTACCAGTACAGCTTCTGAGGTATCTGTTTACAAAATGTTATAATCTATTCAAAGGTTCTTTGCAATTTTACATTGATAAACATTATCCTTAACACATTTGGCCCACATAAAGTACTATGGCCATCACACGGTCATTTAGAATTGTTTAAATAACTCGTGTCTTAAGTCCTTCCATCAAACAGAAAATTAAAAAAAAAAAACAAAAAAAAAAAACATGGTTCACTTTTACATCACAAAATGTTAGAAATATAAGCCGTTCATAACAACCTGAAAGGCTGGGAGTTTAAAATGCAAACCGATGGAAGCAGAAGTAGAAGACTATAATGTCTCAGAGCACACGGTGTCTATTAATGTGTAGACATGTATAAATAAGAGCTTAATAAAGATGCTTAATTTCTTAAGAAATAAACAGGTGGAGTGATCTTTATCAAAAGTGGATGTTGCATCTGTGGCTAAACCACTGTACCCAAAAAAACTTTAAAAATCTACTGTGTGTGAGGCTGTGTAAGTAAAGCTTGCCCTTCACACCTGCGTGTAATAAACCATTTGTTGGGGGTTGTGGATTTGGCACCTCAGCATTGTGAAAGTGGGGAAACATGTTTCTGGCTGTGCATAAGATTCCTCCTTACAACTTAGAATCTCAGTTCTAAATGAAATTCAGATGTTTTTTTAAGTATGGCTAATGTATTATTTGACTTCTAAGGCACGCACACACACACACACACACACACACACACACACACACACACACACACACACACAAGAACAACACAGAGAAGAAGAAGAGGGGGTCGTTTTACTACACATCATAAAAACGCAATCATTCATCTTCCAACTGTATCTTTCTGTTCTGGCTTTAGAATCATAGGTTGTTTACTGAGCCGTACTTTGGGAGTCATACTGTTGTGATACTGAGGAGAAAAGGGTAAGGTTTGATAGACTAAACCATTACACACACAAAACTTGAATAACCTAAAGAGTGTGTGAGACTGCTAGCTGTGTTGTTCAGCATTAAACTCATCTACAAATGTGTTAGTAAAGAGCGACTTGTACTTCTGTCCCATTAAGCAACGGTTTAACAAATTTCACTGCAAACTATAAAAGGAATCTGGATTTATATAGAACATAGTAGTGATGGATTAAGTGCAGGAAACACTAGTATAAGGTGTCTATTGAACAAATCTCCTTCAGCGTTCAAAATGACCAAAGTGAGGCCTACAGGCGTTTCTCTCGATTGGTTGTGTTCAGGGAAAAAGCAGCTAAATACACTGAGACTGCTCCACATTGTTAGCGAGTTAACTCTGGATATCTGTAGGTTTTGTCAAACTTGGAGTGAACAAAAGCAGAAAAACAGTAAAAGATGCAGACAGTGAAAGTCTGGTTTATTTCATGAACACAATGAAACATTTTACAGTCCACAGAGCAAAGTAGCACACATGATAAATAGATACACATAACATGAGAAGTAAAACTCGTCGTCTTACCACATGTTATATTCTGTAAACTTAAAATAACCACAGAAATTAGAGTTTAGTGTTTTAAGTCATCTATTAAAAAACATGAGTCAACATTACTGAAGTGACGCTTTAACGATGCGTCTTATCACCGTGTTTATGATGATAAAACATGTTCTCTCGTTAGTAGTTGTCTGCGCTGTCACTTGTCATGAAAATGTCCAGAGCCAGGGTTCCTCTTTAATTACCATTGATCATTAATAGGGTCACAAAAGATTTGTCACATTATCCCCATAAACAAAATTGCTTTTATAGAAATCATTGTGATACAAATATTTAGATTCTTGATTCACAATGTGCACGAACTCAAAATCTTTAGAGGTTCATATTTATAAAGTATCGCAAATAATACATTTATACCATTGTATGAGCTACACTTCTTGTAAAAAACTGATTGAAAAAAGCTCCTGTCGTGACCTTCCTTCTGTGAGGACACACACACACAGAGAGAGAGAGGGGGAAGATCATTAGGATTGGAGGCGTTTTTGGATTTTCACTTATTGTTGGCTTTACAGTCACATAAAATTCATTCCAATTTTTTTGCCTTTGCTTCAATTAAGGTGTTTCTTTAAATCTACAGCAGCTTCCTTTTCAAAAAGTTTACTGACATAGTAAGGAAGTAGCTAGGGAACTCAGTAAGTATGAGCAACAACAGCTTAGGGACTGTTTCTACAATAAAGAGGAATTCATCATCATCCGCAGTTCATCAAAAAAAAAAAAAAAAAGTGCCATTAAAAACAATTCAGCAGATCCTCAAAGTATGGATACAATCTGTTTTCAGCTGTAGAGGTACGCTTCACGTACTTATCAACATGCAGTTTAGAGGCTTGCATTAGAGTGCTTTGGTACTTGGGCCTCTTTTATTTAGCACGGTTATACCATTGTGTATTTAGCTATATAAATATGCTCAAGAGTCTATTGTATGTTTGTCATGCAATTAAAAATTCAAAAATATAATTTTTAAATCAGTAACTTTGCAAATTTAGCGCGGACCCTCACCCCTCCCTCCGGCTCCCACGGCCCCGCTGTCACCGTAAGACTCATACGCTTCCCCCACGTATGCTGCTATTTCCCCGCGCCCCAATAATTCTTGTCCTTTTTCTGTTGCAGCCTCCCACAGTCCCGTTTTCGGCGTTCCTGCGCGACTCATCTCCCGGTCCTTGGTTTCTCGAGTTTCACGCGTGTTTTCCTTCTACCCTCCCGGGACACCTTCAGTTAAAATAAAGTTTATTTTCTCGTACTCCTGTGTGTGTTGGCTCTGCTTCTGGGTCCAGCTTGTGCGCTGAACTTCGGTTCATGACACTAATAGTTTTAAATAGAGCACCACAAACAACAGGTATTCCTTTAGAAATAAACTTTTCTTGTGTTACTTCTAAAAACTACAGATTCTTAACTCTGCAACAGTTAGACAGAGTTGGTTACAGTTAGGCCCTCAACAGTCAGCAAAACAAGTCATAAAACAATAAAAGAGGCTGCCTTATCAAGAGCATCCCAGCACTGTAGTTCCATTACAATCAGTTTCCTTTATTTTATCTTATCATGTCAGAGGCCAACTGAAACCAAGTCCACCTATATAAAAACACCCCATCAGACACACAGTAGTTTCCTCAGCACTTCACAATTCCCCCCAAGGTATAGCGCTTTAACTTTTTATTTTTTCGGATCCCAGACACAGCGGTGTGAGGTAGTTAGCACACAGTTTGGACGTGTAGAAAACATTGCTTGTTTGGAACACATCAGCAGAGAGGTAGAGTTCATAGCTGTTCATAAGAGTTTAATTTAATCAAACCTCATTTTACGGATCTAAGTGGCTCCTCATCACTAGCCAATTCACCATTTTATTTAAATATCTGAATTTTCGGAATGAGGATCCAAGCGGGACACAGAGGCTGCTTTAACGCACCAGAATGCAAATATAAATAAAAGCCTGACTATCCTGAGAGCCTAGCTGCAGCGAGACCTTTCTTTCACACGGATTCCTGGATGTGCGTTGGATCCGACTTTGCTACCCACACAGAGCGTTTCTGACAGTCGGGCGCTGCTTATACAATAGAGAAAAGCAACAATACACCGTGTTTCTCTGCTCCAAGGTAAGGATGTCTGTTATACCCAGCGCATAAATGTCTCTGTGTTAACGCTGATTATTCAAACCCTGTTGAAAATGTGACACATTTGTTATCCAAAAACATTTCCTCTAAATTTGCAAAGTTACTGATTTAAAAATTATATTTTTGAATTTTTAATTGCATGACAAACATACAATAGACTCTTGAGCATATTTATATAGCTAAATACACAATGGTATAACCGTGCTAAATAAAAGAGGCCCAAGTACCAAAGCACTCTAATGCAAGCCTCTAAACTGCATGTTGATAAGTACGTGAAGCGTACCTCTACAGCTGAAAACAGATTGTATCCATACTTTGAGGATCTGCTGAATTGTTTTTAATGGCACTTTTTTTTTTTTTTTTTGATGATGAACTGCGGATGATGATGAATTCCTCTTTATTGTAGAAACAGTCCCTAAGCTGTTGTTGCTCATACTTACTGAGTTCCCTAGCTACTTCCTTACTATGTCAGTAAACTTTTTGAAAAGGAAGCTGCTGTAGATTTAAAGAAACACCTTAATTGAAGCAAAGGCAAAAAAATTGGAATGAATTTTATGTGACTGTAAAGCCAACAATAAGTGAAAATCCAAAAACGCCTCCAATCCTAATGATCTTCCCCCTCTCTCTCTCTGTGTGTGTGTGTCCTCACAGAAGGAAGGTCACGACAGGAGCTTTTTTCAATCAGTTTTTTACAAGAAGTGTAGCTCATACAATGGTATAAATGTATTATTTGCGATACTTTATAAATATGAACCTCTAAAGATTTTGAGTTCGTGCACATTGTGAATCAAGAATCTAAATATTTGTATCACAATGATTTCTATAAAAGCAATTTTGTTTATGGGGATAATGTGACAAATCTTTTGTGACCCTATTAATGATCAATGGTAATTAAAGAGGAACCCTGGCTCTGGACATTTTCATGACAAGTGACAGCGCAGACATCTACTAACGAGAGAACATGTTTTATCATCATAAACACGGTGATAAGACGCATCGTTAAAGCGTCACTTCAGTAATGTTGACTCATGTTTTTTAATAGATGACTTAAAACACTAAACTCTAATTTCTGTGGTTATTTTAAGTTTACAGAATATAACATGTGGTAAGACGACGAGTTTTACTTCTCATGTTATGTGTATCTATTTATCATGTGTGCTACTTTGCTCTGTGGACTGTAAAATGTTTCATTGTGTTCATGAAATAAACCAGACTTTCACTGTCTGCATCTTTTACTGTTTTTCTGCTTTTGTTCACTCCAAGTTTGACAAAACCTACAGATATCCAGAGTTAACTCGCTAACAATGTGGAGCAGTCTCAGTGTATTTAGCTGCTTTTTCCCTGAACACAACCAATCGAGAGAAACGCCTGTAGGCCTCACTTTGGTCATTTTGAACGCTGAAGGAGATTTGTTCAATAGACACCTTATACTAGTGTTTCCTGCACTTAATCCATCACTACTATGTTCTATATAAATCCAGATTCCTTTTATAGTTTGCAGTGAAATTTGTTAAACCGTTGCTTAATGGGACAGAAGTACAAGTCGCTCTTTACTAACACATTTGTAGATGAGTTTAATGCTGAACAACACAGCTAGCAGTCTCACACACTCTTTAGGTTATTCAAGTTTTGTGTGTGTAATGGTTTAGTCTATCAAACCTTACCCTTTTCTCCTCAGTATCACAACAGTATGACTCCCAAAGTACGGCTCAGTAAACAACCTATGATTCTAAAGCCAGAACAGAAAGATACAGTTGGAAGATGAATGATTGCGTTTTTATGATGTGTAGTAAAACGACCCCCTCTTCTTCTTCTCTGTGTTGTTCTTGTGTGTGTGTGTGTGTGTGTGTGTGTGTGTGTGTGTGTGTGTGTGTGTGTGTGTGTGTGTGTGCGTGCCTTAGAAGTCAAATAATACATTAGCCATACTTAAAAAAACATCTGAATTTCATTTAGAACTGAGATTCTAAGTTGTAAGGAGGAATCTTATGCACAGCCAGAAACATGTTTCCCCACTTTCACAATGCTGAGGTGCCAAATCCACAACCCCCAACAAATGGTTTATTACACGCAGGTGTGAAGGGCAAGCTTTACTTACACAGCCTCACACACAGTAGATTTTTAAAGTTTTTTTGGGTACAGTGGTTTAGCCACAGATGCAACATCCACTTTTGATAAAGATCACTCCACCTGTTTATTTCTTAAGAAATTAAGCATCTTTATTAAGCTCTTATTTATACATGTCTACACATTAATAGACACCGTGTGCTCTGAGACATTATAGTCTTCTACTTCTGCTTCCATCGGTTTGCATTTTAAACTCCCAACCTTTCAGGTTGTTATGAACGGCTTATATTTCTAACATTTTGTGATGTAAAAGTGAACCATGTTTTTTTTTTTTTAAATTTTCTGTTTGATGGAAGGACTTAAGACACGAGTTATTTAAACAATTCTAAATGACCGTGTGATGGCCATAGTACTTTATGTGGGCCAAATGTGTTAAGGATAATGTTTATCAATGTAAAATTGCAAAGAACCTTTGAATAGATTATAACATTTTGTAAACAGATACCTCAGAAGCTGTACTGGTAGATCTATGTATGTAAGGTAAAACTTTCCACAGTACTTCCACTTAAGTAACTAAACACATAAAGTCACCCTTACCAATAATCCACTGCTCCTTGAAAAAAAGTAGCACAAACAGACAACTGACTGAGCAATGATAAGTAGAGCTACCCGAGGCCGATACTCAAGCAGAAGAAAATTAAAAGTTGTTGTTTTTGTGGCTCAAAAAATTAAAGAAAGTATGTTTAATAATTCAACAAGACCCGCACCTTCAACACATGTACATTCAAATTTTGGAACAGGCTCAACATTGCTGCTGTTCAATAGTTTTTATCCGTTTGAAAAAGTCATTTTACGGCTTTAATGTTTCCAGCTGATAAGGAGAATGAGTGCGTTTCAAATGTGCGTCCAAAGGCTTTAAACATCTGCTTTGTCTGTAACGACAGTATCAAACTACAGAGCATTGTTTTTACTAAAATTCAACATTTTCCGATGAAAATTTGGCTACTTTTTTTTTTCTTTACTGTAACACGCACCTCAATGCCATTTTTAGGATATTCTTGGTGATCACATTTTTTTCATATTTATGCTTTTGGCACTGAGGGTATCTAATACGCATGTTGTCACTGTGTTTGTACTACCAGCTGTGAGGGCTCTGCTTTTGCTTTGAGCAGTCTGTTTTTATTTTGTCTCGTGAGTGTGTGTGTTTTTCAAACGAGATCCAAACGAGGCAGGCAGGGGTTGGACCAGCTGCACAGGGCTGGTGAAGCAGAGAGTGTCGGGGGGGAGATGTGCAACAGAAGCAGAGGGAACATTTTACAAGATGATAAATGGCAGATTTAGATGATTAAGAATTTGTTGACAAGATTAAAAGACACGTCCGTCAGAGTTCAACAACATTACAGTTTGATTAAATAAAAAAGTTTTTAGACTACACAAGGTTCATTTTCTCCTCTGATAGTAATCATATTAAACATGTCAAGAAAGAAAGAGTATAAAGAAAAATAGTAAATGTGTGTCTAATTAAACTCTTCCTGTGAGCCTTACATCATCCTTTAATATGTTTGGTGTTACAAACTTGAAGAAGCACGGAAAAGATCATCAGACATTAATCTAATCAGTTTGCAGCCTTCATTCATATTGAAAAGTTGAAATCTTCCCTGCTAGACCCAAGTGCAGCGTTTAACACCGTCGGCCAGAACATTTTATTACAGCTATTATTAAATGGAGAGTCCTCTTCACACACTGAGGTTAATTATGAAGCTCCACAGGCTTCTGTGCAAAGACCAGTTCTGTTTACATTATACGTGCTTTAGAAGACATAGCATACCACAGGTCAGCTCAGCAACATTTCGACTTTGGCTTGTTTTTTCTGGTTAACGTTAATTACGTAATTTAGAATTAAAGTTTAGCATTTAGGATGGCCGTGGCGAGTAACTCAAGTGCTGTAAACATTTCATGAAACCTCATCAAAAGTTATCTGAGTTGGAAGGGTGGCTGTTAATAAGCCATTCTTAAGGAAGGAGAACAGAGAAAAATAAGGCTGAGGTGTGCCAAATTACACAAGAAATTGACTGGAAAAAGAAATCAGCTGTAATATGTCTTATGGAGTAATGAATCCAAATTTGAAATATGCATGGAAGAGGTCCGAAGAGAGATACAACAGTGAATGTCTATAGCCGTCTTTAACACAGCGTGGATACTCTACCGTGCTTTGAGGCTGGATTTCAGCCAGTGTTGTTGGAGCTCTTATCCAAATTAATCAAATTATGAATGTAGAAAAGTTCCACCAGATTTTGATCGACCATGTAATACCACGTAGTGTCTGATTGGCTTCAACTTCATTTTTCAGTACGACAATGATCGCAAACATACTGCCAATGTAGTCAAAGTATGCCTGGATGAAACAACGCATCAGTCATGGATTGATCTCTCCAGGGTTCGAACCTCAAGATAATCGAAGCAGTGTGGGATCATCTTGACAGAAAACAAAACAAAAGGCAGCCAGCATCCAAAGAAGAGTCTCGGATGTCTTTCAAGAAGCCTGCAGAACTAAGAAATTACAAGAAAGCTTACCTATTAGAGTTTAAGCTGTGTTGAAGAATGAAAGGCAGCTTTAACTGGACAAAAGGGGAAAAAAATCCCACATTGACAGCTAACTCAAGAGACAAAAAGCATTAGAACTCAAGTCATTACCTTACTTAAGGATAAATAAGTTAATTAATTACATTAATGCATAAGCAGAAAATAACCTACAGTAACTGCTTTGCGATATGGAAGTGCAAAAGACAACTGAAAGGGAGGATAGTTTCTATATATGTGGTTTCTATTAAGGGACAGAGGAACGATAAGAAACGATAAGAAATCAAGGACAAGGAGTGTGGTGTAGATAAGTGAGGAAATCCGATCATTACTACAAATTTAGTTGAAATTTAAATATTTTAACTATGGTGCCTCCTGTGAGGGCTGTCTGTTTTCCACATTCTGCAACGGTAAAATACGACTTAGAGGCGGATATTTGTTTTACTTTATGGGCAACAGTTGTTCTTGCTGTTGACAAAACTCGCCTCATGGTTGACTCTGAGAAAAAAACTCTTTCCCACAGAGGGGAATAAACTTATTCGAATATGAGCTTTTTTCCACTAAGACTTGTTTTATGGGGAGATGTACGAAATTATTTACCGGGTTACAAGCAATGATAATATCGGATGTTGACTCCTCAGCGTCATCATTTTCTATCTATTGAGAAAACCCATTGTAAAAGTAATGAAGAAAAAAACTCTTCCGCCGTCTCACTCCTCCTTGACCCGCGGTGTGTGTGTGTGTGTGTGTGTGTGTGTGTGTGTGTGTGCGCGCGCGCAGTCGGGAAAGTTGGAGGTACCAAATTTCCTTTTTTTTTTTTTTTTTTTGATTGCCTTCTTGCGAACGCCGTCTGTTTTCCACATTCTGCAACGGTAAAATACGACTTTGAGGCGGATATTTGTTTTACCAAATGGACAATTGCTGTTGACAAAACTCGCCTCATGGTTGACTCTTTTCCACAGAGGGGGGGTGCTTTAATAAACTTATTCGAAAATGAGCTTTTTTCCACTAAGACTTATTTTATTGGGAGATGTACGAAATTATTTACCGGGTTACAAGCAATGATAATATCGGCTGTTGACTCCTCAGCGTCATCATTTTCTATCTATTGAGAAAACCTATTGTAAAAGTATTGAAGAAAAAAACTCTTCCGCCGTCTCACTCCTCCTTGGCTCGCGGTGGGTGTGTGTGTGTGTGTGTGTGTGTGTGTGTGTGTGTGTGTGTGTGTGTGTGTGTGTGTGTGTGTGAAACAAGATCGCCTGTCACGGCAATTATGGTTTGTTTTTCAGTCTCTCAAAAGGAAAAGTAGTATTCACTAAGGAATATTTATTCGTTTTTTACACATATAGGGTAGGCAGCCTGTAGGTTACAAGCGGATAGAAAGTTCTTCTTTTCATCACAAGCTATGGTGTATCTTAAAGGTTTTTTTTACTGCGTCTGTATTATAGGAAAATAAAATACTATTGAAATCTCTACAGGAAGTCACTCTTTATTCCCATTACAAACGCCGGTGCAGCTTAAGAAAGTAAAATTGCACCCGCTATTGTAAAAAACAGAGAAAATTGTCATAATATCGAAACAGAATTCAAACTATGAGTTTGCAGAAAACTAACTGCCGCTCTGTCTCTCTATACAGCACAGAATCAGCTGCTGCATCACCGCTGTGCTTCAGGAACCATACCCCTCCCCTCATGTTTATGGAACATGACGCATCAGGTCTGAAAATGACTAGACACTTCCGGAGTATTTCCGGTAGGGTCATAAGGTCCGGATCGAGGCCTTCCATAGTAAATATGCTGTATTTGAATATGTCATATTCAAAGCCTTCTTCTTTGGGAGAGCAGATCTCATCGGACACAGGAACGCTGCTGGGCTGCAGAAGGAAATCCATCTTGCGTCTGTGCCTTAGAAATTGTGACGGACTCCACCTCTCTGCTTTTTTATTCTCCTCCCCCGCTGCACTCCCTCCCTCTAAAAACTTTTTTTTCCCAACAACAGATGGCGCGCTTCCGGAGGTTTCCCCCCTCCCTTCTCCGGATGCAATTCGTCACGCTCATTACACACTTCCGGGGGGGAGGGGGGAGGTCAAAAGGTCGTGATTAGGGCCATCAATCACTTCGGATTAAATTTTGTCATAAGCTGTATGGGAGTATCTCTCTGATGTTCCTATACTTTGGGTCATACCACTACGGTTTGCTGTCATGGAAAGCTATCCGTCTTTAACATTAAATGGTTGGAATATTTAAAATTGTTTAAAAAAAGGAAAGAACCAAACCAACAAAACTAGCCTACTATGGCTAACTGGGTTAAACATTAGTTGCTTCAAAATCCAGCAGTGTTTTAGTCATTCATCATGTTTAATGTTAAGATAAGTTTTCAGTGTCTTCATGCTGTTGTGTTATCTCCTTGACAGGGTGGGGTAAATTTGCTCGTTTGACTCGTGCACTAACCAGCAGTCGAGGAGTTCTTCAGCAGCTTGCCCCAGCTGTCCATAAAGGAGAGAATGTTCATAAACATTCACGCCTGGCAGAGGTAACACCATTTCCCCTACAGTAAGGTCTTTTTTCTCCCTAATGAAAAAACAAACAAACAAAAAAAAAACACTGGGATGGGGTACTGCAAGGGTTGAGGAGGTGATTATGAGAATGTGTGCCAGGCACAGTAGCAGGAGGGCAGGCCACACAAAGGACACACATTAATACAGAAAACCAAACAGGGAACCCAGGAGTAAAAAGAGTTGTAGAAACATCTTTTGTCACACATCAGCCAAGATAGAGGATTATGAGCTCATTTTGTGTGTGTGTGTGTGTGTGTGTGTGTGTGTGTGTGTGTGTGTGTGTGTGTGTGTGTGTGTGTGTGTGTGTGTGTGTGTGTGTGTGTGTGTTTTGCAGGTTCTCCAGCTGGGTTCAGATATCTTGCCTCAGTACAAACAGGAAACCCCAAAGACACCACCACACATCATTCTCCACTACTGCCTTTTCAAGACCACGTGGGACTGGGTTATCCTCATCCTGACATTCTACACTGCTATCATGGTGCCCTACAATGTCTCGTTTAAGACCAAGCAGAACAATGTCACCTGGCTGGTGGTGGACAGCATTGTGGATGTCATCTTCCTCGTGGACATTGTCCTCAATTTCCACACTACGTTTGTTGGTCCAGCTGGAGAGGTTATCTCTGATCCCAAACTAATTCGCATGAACTATGTCAAAACCTGGTTTGTCATCGACCTCTTGTCCTGCTTGCCTTATGATGTTATCAACGCTTTTGAGAATGTGGATGAGGTTTGTAGGGATTTTTATTATAATTTATTTAAGATGAATGCTATGTTTTTACATCCTCTTTGTTCAGTCATGAGGTTGCAGTCATGATTGAACACTGGGTTCCTGTCACAGACCAGATTTAAAACTAATCAGTGTGTAGTACCTAAGATGAGCAGACTTAATAAGCTGTTCAGTGCAACTGAGTCTCTTGGAATTTGGGGATATTTTAGGGACATATGTTGATGATGTTTTAGATTGAAAATAACTACTGTGTTTAATTATCAATGAATCTATTATTCAGCTCCATTCAAATCCAAAGGCATTTGGTTGATTAAGACTTTCCATAATCATAACAGTATTAAATGATTATAAGTGATTTGTAACCTTTAGCAATTCAAATCACATTTGTTGAGAATGAGCTCTTGTTATGCAAATCTTTGAAACCAAAAAAATATAATTGGCTGATTTATGTCATGTTTGGGTTTGACCAGCAAATAGAACTCTTTAGAATTTGAATATTCTTTGGGTTAAGACTGGAAGTATTTAGCCTAGTCTAATTTTTGATTGAGGGAGAAACTGGAGTTTCTAGAGAAGACACGTGAAAGCACAGTGTATACAAAGCAAGATGTAATGTATTATCTTTATAACAAGTTTCCTATGTTATGCACAGGCCCTTAAACTTCAGCTTGTAGAATCAAAGCTCAAACATAGAGGTGGAAGTGTGATGATTTGGGTGTCCCTTGACTAAAAGAGATATGACAGAATTTTGCTGAGAAAACGCCTATGGGAGCAGCTATATTTTGACTTTTCGTAGAACAGAGTGCCGGCTTCCAACTCATATTCTTTTATTTGTGTTTTCTTTCAGCATTAATGTGAGAGTGCAGCTACAATGGATTTTTCATCTCAGAGACTCACTTTATTTTTTACTTCATGTGTTTTTAAGTCTTTGCAAACTGGCCTGAATTTTAATTTACTCAAGCAGTTTGCTACGAACCCAATTCCACAGAGGACTTGGGCTTATTTAATGCATAGTAACTTCTCAACAGAAAATATACATATAAAATGTAACAGTTATAAACTTCCAGTTTAACATAGGCTTACACACAGCTAACAAGTTGGTTACTCTTTTGAGACCTGCATATATGTGTCTTTCAGAAAGACATCAATGTTAAATACTATAGTTTAAATAATCTTTGGTAGTGAGGAACTAGTTTCTGTAATGCATCAAATTTCTGTGTGTCTATTTTTGATTTTTTGATAGCCAACTCTTCCTACACAGTCAGGAGTTGCGCATCCGAACTTGGCACATAAGTCCATTATAGGCCCTTGAAGACTCTGAAGACCATGTCACATATTATCTTGTCATTGTCCTGCATAAACTGTTCATGATGAGTCTGAGTATGCAGAGGGTCCCGCTGCTGTGGAAGACATCATGCCTCATTCCTGTCATTGCGTTGTTGACAATTGACAGGCAAGCGGGCTAACAGTTCCAAGGAATTCCCATCCTTACTTCTTATTCCCTTAGGTGGATTGGGCATGCAACCTTTTTCCTGCTCAGAACCATGGCCCCTATATTGGAGGAGTTAATTCTAATTCTTCACACGACATTGTAGAGGCATGTCAACCAAGGCAGCCCTACATCATCCAGGGCCATCTGGAAGTCAGGGTCTATTGCATCCACCCCAGGGGCCCTGCCACCAAGGAGTTAACAGCCTCAGTAACTTCGGCCCCACTGATAGGGAAGTCATCCCTGTCATTCCCACCCATATAGAAAAGAAATAGTAAAAACTTACATGATTTACTCATGAAAGTGGCCACTTTCTCATTACTTTCATATATTGTTTTAGTAAGTATCCAAAACATACAAGTTTCATTATATAATTTTTCACTCTTGTATGCTTTTCATACAAGTTTCACACAAGACAGATACAAACTTTATAAGATTTATATATATCTTTTCCATATGGGCAAACTTACCGTCTGAAATTTTAGTTCCGCACATCAAATAATTTTCAAGAAAATTTCGTTAAATCTGTGTATATTTGTCATTTTCAAAACCTGGATCACTTGAATCTCAAATCATCAGGTTTTTGGGGATGAATCTTCTAAAGGTGGGTTGGTTCCAAAGTGTGGGTAATCTTGACAGAGATAAAAGACAAACATAGAAAAGGCTGAAGGAACAGAATAGGAGCACACAGCTGGATTAACCTAAGGATATAAAAAACAGAAACTCAAAACTTTAGACTTGAAATAACAATATCAAAGGAAATTTTACCAGGTGTAGGGAAAAAATAAACATAGACATATAAACATTAGGAAATGGCTGACAGCTCAATTCCAACAATACATAATCCTCTTTCAAATAAATAAAACTCTATAAAGAACCAAAAACCCCAAAACTCATAACATAGACAGCCCCAACAGCAAGTGTGCCAGAAGTGTAAAAGGGTCAAAAAGCTATTATCCTATAAGGATCACCTTAGCCTTCATTCGCATCCACTCAAAGTCATCTACTGAGCATAAATATTTACTATATTGAAGAAGAAAGATGTGTAAAAGTATTGTGAGCTTACCTGGGAAAAGTGACGAGACAGAAATCTCAAATATGAACAGGAATTCATAAATACTGATGTATCACCCTGTTTCAGAAAATCATTTCTTCTGTTGACATTTGGGCATTTATTGAAGAGGAACAATGCACAGAACTCTATAAGCCTCAGCCTTAGGTAAGGTAAATAAATAAAAAAAATGGCAGTGGTGCCACTATCGAAACTTTGGGGCATTACTGGAGATTGACAATTCATCTCTTCTTCCACAACATCGCAGGATAAAATACTGTCCTTACTCAAGAGTACACTTTAGCTAACTTTCAGAAGAGTTGATTCTGTTAATCTGGACATAGTACTTTCAGTGTTTCCTTACTTATCCAAGCGACTTCTTCGGTTTTAGCTGAATGCAAGTTTCCCCAACCTTATAGAGAGTACATTTGTATGATTACTGAAACTAGCACCACTGATGGGCTGTGAGGTCAGTTTCTTGATTATTAATATGCACATTGTCATGATTATTAATCAACAACCACTGATCATGACATGCCGTGAGTACCATTCACAGAGAGTTGGGGAATGGCTGCAATCTCAGCATTGCAATATAGTAAAAGATGTAACGTCCTCAATTCAGAGATAGTCTTTCCCCACTTCACGTAAATGGTCTCCTTGACTCCTTGCTCAAATTACTGTTCCTCCCTGTCCAGGATGCGTGTATCCTCATCTTGGAGTATACATGCATATGTATAAAGTTCCCCATTCGCACCTGTGGGCGGTTAATCCTTCAAGCTCAGGTCCTCTACCAGAGGCCTGGGAGCTTGAGGGTCCTGCGCAGTATCTTAGTTGTTCCTAGGACTGCGCTCTTCTGGACAGAGATCTCCGGGACAGAGATCGCCGATGTTGTTCCCGGGATCTGCTGGAGCCACTCGCCTAGCTTGGGAGTCACTGCACCTAGTGCTCCGATTACCACTGGGACCACCGTTACCTTCACCCTCCACATCCTCGCGAGCTCTTCTCTGAGCCCTTGGTATTTCTCGAGCTTCTCGTGTTCCTTCTTCCTGATGTTGCTGTCATTCGGAACCACTACATCGATCACTACGGCCGTCTTCTTCTGTTTGTCTACCACCACTATGTCTGCTTAGTTAGCCACCACCATTTTGTCTGTCTGTATCTGGAAGTCCCACAGGATCTTAGCTTGGTCATTCTTCATCACCCTTGGGAGCATCTCCCATTTTGACCTCGGGAGTTCCAGGTTGCTCAAGAAATGCTCTTTGCTCTTTTAAAGGGAGAGTACCTAGCCACTGGTACAGATATGTAGATGAAACCTGGGTCAAAATCAAAACACGAGAAGTGGAATCCTTCATTGCTCACATTAACGTTGTGGATAAAAACATCAAGTTCACCAGGGAAGACACAAAGGATAACTGTTTGCCTTTTCTGGACTGAAGAGAATGGAACCCTCAACATTGAAGTTTACCGGAAGCCCACACACACACGGACCAGTGCCTCCTCTTTGACTCCCACCACCCCCTGGAACACAAACTTGGAATAATCAGGACCCTACATCACCGGGCAGAGAATGTTCCCTCTAAGCCTGAAGGGAAAAAGAAGGAGCACACACATGTAAAGGAAGCGCTTAAAACATGCGGCTATCCTAGATGGGCTTTCATCAAGTCAGCAAAGAGGCACAGAAAAGAAGATCAGACACTAGGGAAGATAAGAAAGAAAAACGCAACAATATTGTCATCCCCTATGTAGCCGATGTATCTGAAACACTAAGAAGAGTCTTCTCCAAGCACGACATCCCAGTGTACTTCAGACCCCGTAACACACTCAGACAAAAACTGGTTAATCCCAAAGACAAAATTCCTAAACACAAGCTGTACAGTGTAGCGAGGAATGCCCAGACCTCTACATTGGAGAGACCAAACAGCTACTTCATAAACGCATGGCACAACACAGAAGAGACACCTCCATGGGACAAGACTCGGCGGTCCATCTGCATCTAAAGGACAAGAGTCAGTCTTTTGAGGATGCCAATGTACACATATTTCGGACAGAGAAGACAGATGGTTTGAAAGAGGATTAAAAGAAGCCATTTATGTCCACTGTGAGCGAATGTCTTTGAGCAGTGGTTTACGGTGGTTTACGACACCATCTATAATTTTGAGATCCCTTCCCAAACGCCTTAATGCCCGTTCTGAGATCCCTTCCCAAACGCCTTAATGCCCTCTCCTGGGCCTCTAACCTCAGGAAATCACATGATAGGGTGGGGCTAGGTTTCACAACGAGCTCACCCAAAACCTTGGCTGATTATGACCTACACCCAGCTTCTCAGATGAGAGGTGAAACGTCTTCAAGCAACCTAAAGAAGTCCGAGAACGGTCATTGTAGTCTACGATGACAGAGAACCTGCACAGACAGGTAGGTGTACAGTTTCGCTAAACCAAAAAGACTATCATGAGAAAATTTTGTCACTGCTTAGTGACGAAAGTACATATGAGTCCCTGAAACGAAACCACGGAAGTGACTACAGGAGGAGGGTGATAGACCATCTGAAGCAGTTAGAACAGGACAATGCTATTGACCGGACCTCATACCACAGGCTATACCCAGAGGAATCTACACCAAGTCTGTATGGTTTACCGAAGATACATAAATAGGATGCACCTTTAAGACCGATTGTCTGTATGATCAACTTGGTTATGTCTGTGAAGGTTCTCAGTCATCCAGGTCATCGTAGTCAAAGGAGCTTGCAAAGAAAAGCGTCTGGACTTCTTTAAGTTGCTTGAAGACGTTTCGCCTCTCATCCGAGAAGCTTCTTCAGTTCTAAGGTCAAATGGTGGGGAGTACCAGATTTAAACCTAGTGGGAGTGGTCTTCAAGCAACTTAAAGAAGTCCAGACGCTTTTCTTTGAAAGCTCCTTTGATCAACTTGGTTACCTATAACATCTCTTATTTTCTGGCTTTGGTCCTCAACCCGCTGGTAGGCAGCTCTGAACACCACATTCAGAACCCCTTGGATTTTGTTGAGAAGGTGAGAGATGTCATTATGGAGGCACATGAAACCATGGTCTCGTACGATGTTACATCTCTCTTCACTTGCATCCCAGTCACGGAAGGGAGGTAGTTCGTAAGAGATTACAGGATGATCCCAACCTCAGCAACAGGACCACTCTCCGCATTGAAAAAGTCTGTTTGTTTTTGGAACTGTGTCTTCATTCCACCTATTTCACATACAAGGGTCAGTTCTACAGGCAGAAACATGGGTGTGCCTTGGGTTTCCCAGTTTCACCCATCATGGCAAATTTTGTACATGGAAGAAGTGAAAAAGAGGTCTTTATTTTGTCTACCTTGGAACACCACAAAGTCATTGGTTCAGGTATGTGGATGACACTTGGGTGAAAATCAGGACGTACCACAATTCACGGATCACATTAACTCGGTGGACAGACACATCAAATTCACCAGGGAGGATATGAAAAGTGGCAGGTTTGCCTTCTTAGACAGTGAGATCTCCATCAGTAATGGGGGACATCTAAAAGTCGATGTGTACCGGAAACCTACGCATATGGATTAGTATTTAAGGTTTGACTCTCATCATCCACTGGAGCATAAATTGGGTGTCATCAGGATGCTACAACACAGAGCAAACACCATCCCCACAGACACAGCGGGCAGAGAAGCAGAAGAACATCACATCAAGAAGGCCCTGAGTGAATATGGTTATCCCAGCTGGACATTTGTCAAAGCTGGGAAGGCTCCTAAAGAAAGCTCCAGCCGATCCAGGAGATAAGGATAACCGCTGACGAAGCAAAAACCTGTAGTGATCCCATACGTGTCAGGAGCATCGGAACAGTTGAGACATATTTTTTCTAAACACCGTGTCTCTGTGGGTTTCAAACCTCAAAAAATGCTGCGCCAAAAATTGGTCCACCCCAAGGATCAGGTCCCCCGACACAAACAGAGTAACATAGTGTACGCTGTTAAGTGCCAGGAGGATTGCCAGGATTTATACATTTGGGAAACCAAACAACCTCTGGCGAACCGAATGGCACAACACAGAAGAGTTACCTTGTCAGGCCAGGACTCTGCAGTCTATTTACACCTACAGGCCAGTGGACACTCTTTCAATGATGAGGATGTACACATCCTGGACAGGAAGGAACGCTGGTTTGAGCGCGGAATCAAGGAGGACATTTACGTGAAAAGGGAATCGAGGAGGGGGCTTCTGTAAGCCATCTTACAGTGCTGTGATTGCAGCCATTCCCCAACTCTCTGTGAATGGTATTCATGGCCATTGATCAGTGGTCTTTGATCAGTGGTTGTTGATCAGTGGTCATGAGAATTTGCATAATCACGATGAAGGAACTGACCTAAGTGCAGTCGAAAAAACCCTCAAGTGCTATCATGAAAGTGGCTCACATGAGGACCGCCCCAGGAAAGGAAGACCAACAGTCACCTCTGCTGCTGAGGATAAATTCATCTGAGTTACCAGCCTCAAAAATTGCTAGTCAAGAGTACCTCAGATTAGAGTTCCAGTAGCAGACACATCTCTACATCAACTGTTCAGGGGAGGCCAAGAAACACAAGGAATGTACATTAGACCAGTGGAAATCTGTGCTTTGGTCTAATGAGTCCAAATTTGAGATGTTTGCAACCATGCATATGGAGACCATCTCCTCACACAAAGACACTGTGTCTTTGTGTGAAGGGATGGTCTCTATTTGCATGGTTTCCATCATGAAGCATGGAGGAGGAGGTGTGATGGTGTGGTCAAACTGTTGGGGATTTATTCAAAAATGAAGGCACAATGAGTCAGCATGGCTAACCCAGCATCCTGCAGAGATGTGCTATCCCATCTGGTGTACGTTTAGTTGAACCATCATTTATTTTTCAACAGGACAATGACCCCAAACACACCTCCAGGATGGGTAAGGGCTATTTGACTATTTGACCAAGAAGGAGAGTGAGGGAGTGCTGCTCTAGATGGCCTGGCTTCCACAGTCACCTAAACTAAACCCAATCGAGATGCTTGGGATGAGATCGATTGAGGAGTGAAAACTATTTCAGGTGACTACATCATGAAGCTCAATGAGAGAATGCCAAGAGTGTGCAAAGGAGTAATCAAAGCAAAGGGTGGCTATTTTGAAGAATCTAAATCCTAAAACATTAGAATTTATGTTATGAGTTACTTCATAGTTTTTTATTTGCTACACAATTCCACACGTGTTTATTCATAGTTTTGATGCCTTCAGTGAGAAGCTGCAATTTAAATAGTCATGAAAATAAAGAAAAACCATTAAATGAAATTAATTAAATTGACTGGTAGTGTATATTTACCTTTTAGTTAAAATATACTAAAAGGCAAAAAAATGCATATATATAAAATTCCCCTCTTGCCCCTGCTGGCAAACTTTATCCTTCAAGCTCAGGTCCTCTGCCAGAGGCGTGGGAGCTTGAGGGACCTCCACAGTATCTTATCTGTTCCTAGGACTGTGCTGTTCTGCATAGAGATCTTGGATGCTGTTCCAGGGATCTGCTGGAGACACTCCCTTAGTTTGGGAGTCACTGCACTAGGGATGGGTATCGTTTAGGTTTTATCCGATACCGGTGCCAAATCGGTACTTTTGAAACGGTGCCGGTGCTCAAACGGTGCTCAAACCGGTGCTTAAAGAATGGAGAACACAAAATTGGTCCAAAAACCTCTCATGTTCAGCTGTTTTTTGTAAAAAGATAACAATGTTAGCCTTTTCTGCAGCTATGGGGCATATATGGTATCACTCTTGGCTGGAAGCAGTGCTTAAACAATGGAAAAAACACAAACTTTGTCCAAAAACCTTTCATGTTTAACTGTTTTCCACTTTTTCTTTGGTCATTTTAGCCTTTTTGGCCAGGGTGAAGGGAGTATCTGCCATCAAACAAGAAGACAGCTGCATGTAGCTATGATGATGTTTGCTAGTTCACCTTACATGCATTAATGTAATAACGTGGTTAGCCTACTCAACGTAAATTACACATGAACAACATTTAGCTACTCACGCAGAGAAGAACGGCTGCTGCTGCCATCATCATCCGTCATCATTTCTGCTACACTGGCAGGGCTAGGGGCCAGGACTCTCCTCTTCGTGTTTTTGGGGGATGTTGCATAACAGGCAACCCACCCGCAGTAGATGCGCTCGGTGTGAGGTCTCGCAGCAAGCTATCAAATACGGTGCATTTCTGGGCTTTTAAAAAAAACGCTATGCGTCGCCAGGTGTTTCATCGGATTTGAGGTGTTACCTCCTTTGACAGTATCACAGTATCAGCTTAAAGCACTTGTTGCTGCTGAGTTTGCATATTTTGCTGTGAAGTACAGCCAGACTTTTGACCGCTTCGCCTTGGACATTTTTAATCTGTAGCTCTGCTCTAAAAGAACGTACGTACCTGGGCACGCCTACTATCCTCGGAAACGTAAAGTGATTGGCTAGAAGTGTATCACAGCTCAGGAAAAAAAAGCACCGAAATAAAGCACCGAAATGTGCGCTGCTTTTCGGTCTGGTTACTACCGTTTATGTCAGAACCGGTGCCATCATGGCACCGGACACCGGTACCCATCCCTACACTGCACTAAGAGCATTGATTACCACTAGGTATTGCCTTCACCTTTCACATCTACTCAAGCTCTTCTCTCAGCACCTTTAGTTCTCTAGCTCCTCATGTTCCTTCTTCCTGTCCCATTTTGACCTCTGCTGTTATGTGCTGGGCTGTCTCAGGGGCACTTTACACTGCCTCCATCTGGGGTCTTGCCTTTCATGGTATGATCTTGTGCCACTTCCTCTATCTGCCAGGGGTACTATGCAGGGGCCTGATGATTTTTCTCTTTGCTCATCTTCTTTCTCAGGTTTCTGTTGCCTGCTGTATTCACTAAGCACACAGTCTGTTGTGGCCATCTTCCTGATGGATGTTTGTTGTGTCATCCTGGAAAGTGGTTCTGACACTCACCAGTCCTCAGTCTTCCTTGTTCTGCTGGGTGTACAGTCTCAGCATGCTGGATTTGGGGTGAAACCCTCCATGCATGGTCAAGGAGGGTTTTATGTTTCCTTTATGTTTCCTACCATTTGTTTTGTTTTGTTTTTTGGCAAAAAAGAATAAAACCTTACTCTTCTGGATGTCCTTCCTTATGTCAAGATCTGGTTTGGTACAGTTGCCAGTGCTCCTAGGTGTTGCCCACTTCTTGAGTGGTAAGAAAATAGAATAGCTTAGTGAAAAGGGAAGTCTGGGTTTCAAAAAAGAAAAGAGAGACACGTGGAAATTACACTCATAGCAAGTCAATATGAAAGAAACTGCTCGACTTCCCTAGTATTAGTTACCTTACTTCATTTCTAATGGAAAATAATGTTTTGGGTTTTTTTAGCCGACATGTAATCGGTGCAGGCAGACCCTTTGAACATGTTATATTTATATTCATATTTTTTCTACACACAATTTATTTTGTGATAATAGTATATTATCACTACAACCCACATAACCAGAGTGTTTTTGGAGAAGTGTGTATTGCTTTGGATATATTTTGCACACTGTCGATGACTAATGCAGGTGAAGAGAGCTTTCATTAAGCTAAATCAGATTAAAACCCAATCTTTGCACAGTGTTATATTTTTAGGGCCACCGTGATTTGCAACATTAAACTAATATTAAATTGGGCTAATATTTTTTTCATGGGGCCCCAAATCCCTGGTGGCACCCCTGAGTACTCTTCCCCATTCCACACTCTTTAAGATTATGTTAAGCAGCCTGGTCAAAAGGTCCACGGCCTGCTCTTCTACACATCTCCATACCTCCATAGGCATGTCATCTGGACTGACTGTCTTTATCTTTTTGTGGCTATTTCAACAACATCTTTACCCCTCTATTCATCTTGACCTTTAGTAGACCTGGCTGGATTTTTACAGTGTCACATGAGCTCCTCGATTGTTTCTATTTTGTAATGATACTGATTGTAAAATACTTTAACAGTGCTGTTGCTTATGAATTAGCACAATTTGTGCAGCTAATATTTTTTTATTAGAAGCTGCAGTGTTCAGTACATCAACATAACAACAAGTTGACTTGTTTTTTCATTTAGTCTTTTACCTTATTGGGTAGTATAACTGATTTCATTTTAATCTAAACAATTTTGACAATAAAAAGAATAGAATCAACATTTTACACTGTAATGGATTTGTTGGTGAAATTAAACACTGACTTATCATTTTTGTTTTGGCCAGCCTATTACAGAATGAAGTATCACAGACTGAAGAAAAAGAAAGAAAATCCATCCATCCACCCATCCATCCATCCATCCATCCACCCATCCATCCACCCATCCATCCATCCATCCATCCATCCATCCATCCATCCATCCATTTTCTTCAGCTAATCCAGGGCCAGGTTGCAGGGCCAGCCTAAGCAGAGAAGCCCTGGACTCCCTCTCCTGGGTACCTCCTCTAGCTTGTCAAAGGATTTCCTAGGCCAGCCAAGAAAAATAATCTCTCCAGTGTTTCCTGTGTCTGCCCCGTAGCCTCATTCAATGCCCAGAACACCTCACCCAGGAGGCGCCCAGGAGGCATTCTTGTCAGATGCCTGAACTTCCTCACTGGCTCCTTTCCTACTCTGAGCCCCACCCGAATGGCTGAACTCCTCACCCTATCTCTTAGGGAGAGGCCAGGTAAATCTTGAGAGAAAGTTCATTTCCACCACTTGTATCCGCAATCTCATTCTTTTGGTCACTACCCAAAGCTCGTGACGATAGGTGAGGGTAGGGACATAGATCAACCGGTAAACTGAGAGCCTCGCTTTTATACTCAGCTCTCAATTCCCCACGACGAACCGGTACAAGGCATCACTGCTGCTGCAGCACCAATCTGTCTGTCAATCTCCTGCTTACTTCTCCCATCACTCATGAACAAGACCCTAAGATACTTAAACTCCTCAACTTGGGGCAGGAACACATCCCTGCATTTAAGTCGGCACTCCACCCTTTTCTGACTTTTGGAGGTGCTGATTCTCATTGCCGCTACTTCACACTCGGAGCTGCTGGCTGTCACTTGATGAAGCCAATAGAACCACATCATCTGCAAAAAGCAGAGATCAGATTCTTAGACCACCCAAGTATAAGCCTTCCCCCACTTGGCTGCGCCTAGAAATTCTGTCCATAAAAATTCTGAACAGAAAAGGGCAGCCCTGGTGGAGTCCAACACCCAATGAGTCCAACTTATTGCTGGCTACGCAGACCAAGCTCTTTTAGCAGTTGTATAAGGATCGAATGGCCCATAGCAATGGGCCAAACACCCCATACTCCCGAAGCACCTCCCACAGGACAGTCTGAGGGGTACAGTCAAATGCCTTCTCCATGTCCTTAAAATACATGTAGACTTGTTGGGCAAACTCCCAGGCGTCCTCAAGAAACCTGAAGAAGGTAAAGAGCTGGTCTAGTGTTCCATGACTGGGACAAGAACCACATTGTTCCTCCTGTACCGTGGTTGGACTAACGGACGGACTCCAGCACCTTGGCATAGACTTTCCCAGGGAGGCTGAGGAGTGTGATCCCCCCATAGTTGGAGCACACCTTCCGGTCTCCCTTATTTGAAGATGGGAACCACACCCCTGGTTTGCCAATCCAGAGGTACCACCCCTGATCTCAATGCAAGATTGTAGAGGCATGAAAGAAAAACAAATTCAACTAAACTAAAATAAATGGGATTCAACAATGGGATTCAATACTGTTGCCATCATGTTCTGTGTCAGACCATATCATCACAATTGGTTTGGTGTCATGTACTGAAATTATAGATTAGAATTAGATTAGAATGTTGGATTAACAGTCTTACAAAATAAAAATAACAAAAAATAAAGCAAACATGGCAGTTCAGCTTCTTATTAACATGTATTGTCATCAATAAATAATTATTTCTATGATAACCAGAAAACAGAACTTATCATTTAACAATAATTTTAATGAATTATGTCAAGGACATGGGGGGAAAAAACAAACAAATGATTTGTTGGTATTCCTAGAAATGAGGGGGGGTAAGTTGGTGAACAAAGAGATCTATTGATCCGTTCTCTTCCACTTATCCTTATTAGGGTCGCAAGGTGGCTGTAGCCTATCTCAGCTACCATAGCGAGGTACACTCTGAACAGGTGACCAACCTGATGCAGGACTAACACAAGCTTGCAATAAATTTTGCAAAGCTATTTGTGATGGCAAGAGGACAAACTCTTCTAATGTTGGTGGCCTAAAAACTTTTTAAACTGTAATTTGGACTGTACAAGAAATATAAAATAAACTTATGATAAAAATAAAACACCTCAAACTGCCCAAACTAATGTCATGCCAAGGAAGAAGCCTCAAAACTTTATACATAGCAATTATATAAGTTAAGCAAGTTCTTTCTGCACACAAATGTTTATATTATACAACAACAGTGGGAACATGTCTGTCTGAAATATGTTATTGGTATCAAATTCAAAATATGCTTATATTAAAAATGAAACTGCTGACACTCCAGATAATAGACTGTGATTTTCTTTATATCCTTTCCTATGTTTGAATTTCATTAAGCAGTGGCTTATAGGATTCACAGAAAATGATATGCAACTGATCTGATCCAGCAAGACCACTCCTCAAGTCAGCAAAGCAATTATATGACAAATTGCGATGTCTGGATTGTCATAATATACATTTGATTCGTGAAATTAGATTAAATAAAACACCTGTGGATGACAGCAGTTTATATAATAATTTGAAGACAAATCAAAGAAAACAAATGAAGGAAGAGCAAGAAAACAGCTTGTAATGAAGTGAATTTTCAGGTCAACCATTTCCAAAAAAAAGCATCAATGAAAGTCTCCACTCAGTTTCCACTCAACACAAAGAGAGGCCCCAATATAAATACGTAACACTGAGTGGAATAACAGTTAAAAGTGTTTTATTACATGAGAAATTACAATCGAGATTGATGCAGGCTAAAAGATGCAATGGACAGCAAAAACAAAGACATCAATATTTCACAGTTTGTTTTTATTGATAAAATCTGTTTCCTTTTGTTTGAAATCTGGTTCAAGTTTACACTCATTCAACAAGATCTTCACATAACAAGATACGTGACTGACATGTCACATACTGATTAGATGATGATGTGATCCTGCATAATTATAGGTTACATGGTAAAAATAACAATAATAGCAAAGTTATTATAAGCACACAGTTTGTGTGAACTGATGCCAGCATGTTTGATGGAAAAGGCCCCTTAGATTCCCATGATGAGCTGAATGTTTGAAACAAGAAAAATCTTTCATAAAATTAATTGTTTCTGTACTCTTCTTTCACCTTTTTTCTCTTTATTTGTCCCCCTCCCTCCTACGGTGTCATATTTTCTCTTATCTGCTTTATCTCTTCTTTCACTTGCAGGGAATCAGCAGCCTTTTTAGCTCTCTCAAAGTGGTACGTCTGCTGCGTTTGGGTCGAGTTGCCAGAAAGCTGGATCATTACATTGAGTATGGCGCTGCTGTGCTGGTTTTGCTGGTTTGTGTGTTTGGCCTGGCAGCCCACTGGCTGGCCTGTATCTGGTACAGCATCGGATACTATGAGGTGATTGATGAGAACACCAACACTGTGAGGATGGACAGCTGGTTGTACCTGTTAGGAGAGACAGTTGGGACGCCATACAGATTCAATGCCTCGAGCTCAGGCATCTGGGAGGGCGGGCCCGGTAAAGACTCAGCCTACATCACTTCGTTGTACTTTACCATGACCAGTCTGACCAGTATTGGCTTTGGAAACATAGCACCAAACACAGATGGAGAGAAGATCTTTGCTGTAGCCATGATGATGATTGGATGTGAGTCCTTGTCATTTCCTTTCAACTTATTTCTCTGTGCCAAATATGCAAAACATTTCTGCCTTCCAGTTGTTTTTTGAGTTTATCAAGGTACTTGGCAGGAAAATTGCTGAACTTACCAGTTTTTCTGTGGATTTGACTCTCTCAGTGTCTTTTTTCCCCCTTATGACACCAGACAGACTCCATGATGCTGAGACCAGGTCTCTTTCTATAGTCTCCAGATTATCTCTTGCACTCTCTTTGTACTGCTCGTAAATCATTTCTTCCTGTCAAAACAACTTATTTTAGTTCTTTATGACTCTGACTGGATTGTCAAACATCTCCCCATTGATATTAAGGCAGTGTCAGCAATCTGTAAAGTCTTAGTCTAGGCTTTGCCATGTTTAACCAACCTAACGTTACAGTATACAACCTGGTAAATCCTGGAATATCTGTAGTTATACTGTACACCCGAAAAGTAAGGAGCTAAAGCATGCTCTTTAAGCTCTAGTCAGCTGCTACCAGAGAGGCCTTTCACAACATACAGCCTTTGTTACCGTCATTGTTAATATAAGCAAAAGCTTCTCACAACACTGTCAAAATGAAACATCCAGAGAGAGAGGATATTATGATTCATAGCTCTGTCAGTCAACCTACACGTGAATAATATTTTAATGATCAAATATCCTGTCCTATTCTTATGTGTGTTTGGTTTATATTAATGTATATAAATGCAGGACTAGGTAAACTTAAACCACAGGACTGTGTGCAATGTCTGTGTTTTTAAGTTCAGGTTTAGTTTATAGATAATTGTCCTGTTAGACCTCCAACTGTCTTTCGAAGCAAAATTAATGTAACATCCTGTGTTCTCCAACTTGAGTGTATTTAAATATTTATAGAAAATATATAAATTTAAATATAGAAAACTATTCATCTCCATCTAGTTTAGTGTACTAGAAATACCACTGACAATACCACTGTCTTTTTTTCTTGCGGAATTGCTGACCCCTCCCAGAAACTATTGTTAGGCTTCCATTGCATTTGCTCTTGGTATTCAGACTCTCCAGAAGATACATTTCTTTTTCTTTTTCCCACCAACAATATCATAAAATGTTCTGTTCCCATTCCTACTCTGCAGAAGATAAATCTTTCTATTCTAATGTCTTTGTCTTTGCACTATAAATAACAGTCTATTTTATGTAACTGCTGAAAGTAAAGGCAAGCAGACAGTTTCATGTTTTCCAGAGCAGAGAGGACATCTGCACGTAAAAGCTTTTCCTCACTGAGCTGAAGAATGAGGAGCTGTAGGGTTGACAATTTGTCTCCTTGATCGGAAGCTCCTGTCACCTTGTGTCATATCAGAATCTACAGTCTGTTAGCCTAGATCAGCTTCACACACCTAATGTTGCAGAAAAGGTAATCAAATGAAATAGGTGTCTAAAGCTTCGCTTGCAAATTGAAAATAATGAAAATATCTGATTTGTGATGGCATTGTTAGGCAGCAAACCTCAGAAATTAGGCCCCAGAGTGTTTAATGAAAATCCATTTCTAACCCAGTTTTAGTTGCTGTTTTTGAGTGTGCAGTGATTTATGTGGCTGTGAGAGCTTGTCCCTTTGAAACTCTTGTAAAGACGCTGTACTGAGACTATATTGAAGCTACCAAGCAGTCTGGTCTGGGTAGACCATTTGGTTTCCTATTAGAATTCACAAGGAACGAAAGGAATGAAAGCTGTAATTAGCACACCTTTCTTGTCCACAAAGTGGCTGAAAGCCTCTGGAGAATCAGTTTGGGTCATTAGGAATACGAGTGAGAGAGTTATAATGCTAACTGCAATATCAGGTTGGAATCTGCAGGAAAGACAAAAATAGATGGTTAATTTCCTTTCCAGAACATTCTACATCTGTGATATCTACATCAGAGATGCTGGACTGAAATCTGTTCATCACTTCTGTGATAATACCAAGAGATTCACCATTTTATGTAGCCTAAGGAGCTTGGAAAGAACCTCATCATGAAATTTCTTTAAGTTTCTTGAGGACATTTCATCTCTCAACCAAGAATCTTCTTTAGCTCTAAAACCAAATGGTGGTACAGAGTACAGTAGTTACAGAATAATAGTTTGCCATTTTTGCAGTGCACATTGAGGAGAATGGAAACCTTAACACTGAAGTTTACCCGAAGCCCACAGACACAGACCAGTACCTACTCTTTGACTCCCACTACCTTGTGGAACACAAATTTGCAGTAATAAGGACCCTGCAACACTGGGTAGAAAACGCTCCCTCTAAGCCAGAAGGGAAAGAAAAGGAACACACACATCTAAAGAAAACTGTTAAACCCAACTGGGCCTTCATCAAATCAGCAAAGATGCACAGGAGAGAAGGTCTGACACCAACTTTGGGCAAACAGAATGACAAACGGAACAACACTGTCATTCTTTGTTTATCAGGTTTATCAGAGAAACTCAAGAGAATTTTATTCACGCATGACATCCCAGTGTACTTCAGACCCAGCAACACCCTCAGACAAAAACTGGTTAATCCCAAGGAGAAAACTCCCAAACGCAAGCTAAACAAAATAGCTGCATAGCATACAAACAAAATAGTGTATGCTATGCAGTACGGTGAGGCTCGGACATACACTGGAGAAAAGAAACAGCCACTCAGTAAACCCATGGCACAACATAGAAGAGCCACTTCAACAAGACAAAATTCAGCTGTCTATCTGCATCTAAAGGATAAGAAGAAGAAGATAGATGGCTTAAAAGAGGAGTGCAAGAAGCCATCTACAGTGGTGTGAACAAGTGTTTGTCCCCTTCATGATTTCCCAAATTTGTTTTTGGTATATTTACCACACTTAAATGTTTGAGATCATCAAACAGATTTAAGTATTTCACAAAGATAAACACAAAATTCAGTGAATGAAGATGTTATTATTAAAGGGGGGGGGGGGGGGACAAACCTACATGGCCCAATGTGAAAAACACACATGCATTCATACTGATAAATGTATGTGCAAAAGTTTTGAGCCATCTCCATTTCTATGTATTTTGCTAGAAAAATGGTAAATAGGTCCAGCAATTTCTTGAAACATGGAAAAGCATACATCAAAATACAGTATGTTTGACATAATCAAAAACGTTTCCTAATGAACTTGAAAGTCAATTCTAGATTTGTATCCTTTATTCTTTATTCCTTCATAGCCTTAACTTTCTTTCTCTCTTTCGCTTTCATGTAATTTTTTGAAACAATCTTTGGGAAAAAGGTAATTCCAAAGCTGTTCTTTGGTGGTTGAATGCCTTTACTTGTTTTCTGTCAAAATGATCCCTTCAATAATGTTGAAGCCTGAGCTCCGTGGAGTCACTGCGTGACCAATATCATTCCATTTTGTGTTTCTCTATCCAAATTTTACTGCACTGGCAGTGTGTTTCGGATCTTTGTCATATTGAAAAATTAAGCCACTGCATTTATAATCCCCAGCACCACTTGCTGAAATGCAGCCCCATCCATAACAGCGCATTCACTATATTAGATTGGTGTAGACACTCAATCTTGTACATCTCTCCTGATGTCCTCTGTAAATATTAACAATGAACCAAAAATTTCTAATTTGTATTAATCACTCCATAACTTGTTGCCACTGATTTTCAGTCCATCTTTTCTGTATTGTGACATAGCCTAGCTTTTTCTCCCTATTTCAATTCTTTAAGAAATGTTTCTTGATAGTCACTTAGGTCTTTGTTGAATTTTTGTCTTTCAGATACTGCTCATTTGCTGCTTTAGGTCTGACTTTTGTTCTTTCATTTACAATTTGTGTAGTTTCCTCAAATTTATTGAGGACAAACTGTGCACCATGCAAAAATATGGCAAGTTTTCAACTAATAGTGTTCCTATCCAGGGGGGTCTCAGTGGCTGTAGGTAGCTTATGTGACGGAACAAAATGTGCTCCTTTGGAAAACCAATGACACCCACCAGAAATGATGTTTTAATAGCGAAGTTGTTCAACTCACACCTGGGTGACCCAATGGAGGGCAGCTCCATGGGTAGATCGTGGTACATATTGAAGATTGGGTAGACCTGTGCCAGGGTCTGGTTCCTCTCTGAGAGTGAGACGGATGGTGCCTTCAATTTCCCTGCAGCAGCGTTCTGCCATATGGATCAGTTCTCTGACACAGCTGCTCCCATACCAGGATGTGATGTGATGGAGGATGCTCTCCACAGTGCCTGTATAGAAAGTCCTGAGGATCCCTGGAGAGACCCTGAACTTCCTCAGTTGTCGGAGATGATACAGGCACTGCCTAGCCTTTTTGGATTAGACCTGAATGTGGGCAGACCATGCCAGGTCTGAGGAGATCCACTTTATCCATGTAGGCCGCCCAACACCACTGTGCTATCAGCAAACTTCACAATGGTATTGGAGCCATGGGTGGCCACCAGAGATGGGCTACGCGTTACTGTAATCTGATTCCTTTTTTTGAGTAACGTGTAAAGTAAGGGATTACTATTGCAGAAAAGGTAATTAGATTACTGTTACTTTCCCGTAAGCACGGTGCGTTACTGCGTTACTAAAACCATGATTTTTTTGCGAGAGTGTCTCATGTCAATGACGTAAGCGAGTGCGACATTCGTGGCGACAGCTGTGTGCAGATCAAAAATGGATAATATAACGAGTGCGGGAGAGAGTATGAGCGTGCAGCGTTTAAAGCGTGGAAGTACTGACCTTACTTTGAGTTTGATTCTGTAAAAAGTGATAAAAACATTAGCGTCCGCTGCTCACTGCGTGGGAAGAAAACTTCTTTTTACAGCGAAAAAAACCCTAAATGTCTGAGTAAGCACCGACAGTACGCTGCCACAGCAATGTGTAATTCACAGAGAAACTGCCGTATCCTTCCACTGACCGCTGCGGCACACCTGCACCAGGGCAAACCTCCGCCTACCCCACTCCTGCTTTACAGGTGAAAATAGAGCAACAGGACCGCTGAGTCTTTGATTTTATTTATTTTCTGCTGTGTTTTACGTGCATCTATTTGATAGAGTGAGTGTAAACACAAAAAACTATTTTATTTTATATGCTGGAAAATGCAGAAATTAGGTTTAAATGTTAAACAAATAAAACAAGTTTAAAAAGAGACTTTTTCATTTGATTACATTTTATATGATGGATTATGCAGTAAAAGTAGAATTGGACTAAAAGATCTATTGCTTTATTACCTATTTAGGGGATAAATCATGTTTTAAAAAGTAAATAAGTAACTAAGTAACTGATTACTTTTGTAAATAAGTAATCAGTAAAGTAACGGGATTACTTTTTGGGAAGTAATCAGTAATTAGTTGATGATTACTTTTTTCAAGTAACTTGACCAACACTGGTGGCCACACAGTCTGAAGTATAGAGGGAGTAAAGCACTGGCGACAGTACACACCCCTGTGGCGCTCCCGTGCTGATGGTGATGCTGTTCGAGATGCACCTGCCCACCCTCACCACCTGAGTTCTGCCAGTGAGGAAGTCCAACACCCATGCACACAGATGACTGTTGAGTCCTAGATCCTTTAGCTTAGTGAACAGTCTACTGGGCACTCTTGTGTTAAACGCTGAACTGTAATCAAAAAACAGCAGTCTCACATAGTTACTCTGTTTCTTGTCCACGTGGCTAAGGGTGGTGTGCAGGACATGGGCGATGGCATCCTCTGTGGATCTGTTGGGTCAGTAGGCGAACTGGAGCGGATCTGTGGTGTTTGGGATGGAGGAAGAGATAATGTTCTTGAACAGCGTCTCGCACACCTCCGTAACCACTGAAGTCAGTGCAACTGGCCGGTAGTCATTCTGGCATGAGGGCTTGTTGTTCTTGGGCAAAGGGATGATTGTGGATTTCTTGAAGCATGCGGGGAACACAGACTTAGCCAGGGATTCATGGGAAAGTACCACACTTACATTTTTCGGCTTTAACATGAAGACGGTTTTCAAGCAAGCATTGTAAAACAGAGCCCACACAGAGATTTTACGACCTATGTGGGGATTGTGTTTCTCTAACTATGGGAAACCTAGAATGATAGAGCGTCTAGTAACCTGAATGTGGAAAAGGTGAGTGGTTCAAGGGAATCAGAATCGGAGAAACTTAGGGAAATTAAGTTGTCATATCAGCATGTTTACAACAAACAACAAGCACTCATATAATAGGAGTGTAGAAACAGAGTTATGATAGATATATATTAAGATAAATAGATAAATATAGAGATATAGGTATAAACATAAATATACATATAAATATAAAAAGACAAATATGTGTGAAAATATGTCATGGTGTACAAAAGTGACCAGGGTGCATTGAGGTGTGATTAATGCTGTTCCACATGTGTGGATCTGATCCACGTAGATAAATTAAAGATTCCGATAGCAGTGGGAAGGAACGACCTCCTGTAACATTCCCTCAGGCAGCAAGGTTGAAGGAACATGTTGCTGAAACTGCTCTTCAGATTGTCCAGTGTGTTATGGAGTGGGTGGGAGTCATTGTCCATGATTGCCAGCACTCTTCCCAGCATTTTGTTACTGATCACCACCTCCAGGGTGGCAACAGACTAGCAACAGACTCAGCCTTCCTGATGACTTTGTTCAGTCTTTTTGTGTCCTTCTCTTTGATGCCCGCACCTCAGCACACCCCAGCAAAGAAGATGGTGCTCCCAACAACAGACTGATAAAACGTATAGAGCAGCTTGCCGCATAAGGATCTGAGCCTTCATAGGAAGTAAAATCAGCTCAAACCCTTTTTGTAGGCAGCTTCTGTGTTGGCAGACGACTCCAGCTTGTGATCCAGATGAACTCCCAGATACTTGTAGGATGTGACTATTTCGACGTCAGTCTCACCAATGCAGGATCTGTTTCTTCAGAAGTCCTCCATCAGCTCCTTTGTTTTGGCCACATTCATCTGCAGGTGGCTCACCTCACACCACCTCACGATTGATCAGTCCTCTGTACTTCTCTTCCCTTCCCATGCCCACACTTCCAATAATGGCCGTGTCATCAGAGAATTTCTGGAGGAGACAAGTGTCTGTGATGTACTTGAAGTCGGCCCTATAGATGGTGAAGAGGAAAGGGGACAGAACAGTTCCCCGGAGTGCTCCAATATTGCTGTTCAGACTCTCTGACACACAGCTCTGCAGTCTCACAAACTGTGGTCTGCCTGTCAGGTAGTCGCTGATCCACTGGACCAGTGGAGCCTCTACCTGCATGTCCTCCAACTTCTCTCTCAGCAGCCCAGGCTAGATGGTGTTGAAGGCACTAGAGAAGTCAAAGAACATTATCCGAACTGTGGTGTTGTGTCTGTTGAGGGAGGAATACGCTCTCTGCTGCAGATGTATCACTGCATTGTCCACCCCTTAAGTGGGGCTGGTATGCAAACTGCAGAGGGTCTTGTGAGTGGAAGGCAAAGCTCACTGACGAAATCGAAGTCGATTAAGCTCTGCTCAGTGCCCAAATCTATGAGCGCATTCAATGAGTGAGACACACGGGGCAAGCTAATAGTCACAGGGAGCATTAGACAGGGCTTAGAGCTAACTGTGGATCCGCCTACCCGTATCCCCATACCTCGTACCTTTTCCTTTCTTCAGAAGTAACTGCCAAAGGAGCTGGACCGGAACGAGAAATGGGAGTGGAAAGGAAGAAAGATCACTAGGTTCAGTAGTTCCTCTCAACCAAATCCTTGAATGTGGCCAGCTCATCACAGGAAGCCAGGTGGTCCTGCATCTGATCATTCAGGGTATGATGGAAAACCCCACGGTGCAAAAATCAATAATAAATTCTGCTGTACTGCGTTTCCCTGCCTGAGATTTAATTTAATTTAATTTAATCTCTTTGCCGCACTGCCTTCAAAAGCAAGATGAGAAAAGGTCTTTTTAAACTCACCCAGAATAGCATCATACGGACACATGGAAACTGGACAGAACGTGAGAAACACTTCAGCCTAAGCCAGTGCTCCTCCCCTGGTTCAGCACAGAACCAGCTCGGGGTGAGTTGCAGTTTGTCATTCCCAAATGTTGGGTAAGATCTCATCCTGCTTACCCCCAATAGATTTACATTGTTCAGTTAGATGTTGTAGAACCTGTTCATATTGTCCTAATTACACACCTTGCTTGGCAATTGCAGAGCGAACCGGGTCTGTTGGGTCCATGGCTTGACCAGTCTGTACTGTCACAGGGCAGCCCAGAGGCCTGCGCAACTAAAAGGACCCAAAAGCAGGCTCAGTAAACTCAGCGATCAAATCACACATGTTTTATTCAGTGAGAAGAACTCCAAGTGAGAAGACACCCAAATCCACAATAACCCAACATGACCTATCACAAATATTTACACGACTGTACATAAGAATTGGGAAGTGGCGAGGAATAGACATAGGGAAGGCTTGAAACTTGAAAAAGGCACAGAAGACAGGTTTGTTAACAGTCATTTAACATGAAGTTAACTAGTTAAGTTAGTTAAGTTTTTTTTTTTAAAGCAGCTTGACTGCTTTGGTAGATGGGAGAGAAGTTTCAGCTTTGAGTGTGTTTGTGAATAAATTAATGTTACAAAATAAGAAACATCTTAACTGCTGCGCACAACAGCTCAGTAGTGGACCTATAGACCTGGCATCTGTTCTGAACCTGCTGTTATTGTTTTAACACCAACTCAGCTCCACCTCTGTGCTGAGGCTGCACAGTAACCTTTCGGGAGGTCACAGCAAGTTCTCTATGCTGCGGTCAGCTCCACACTTTGACTGTGTTCATAGTGGATGACAGCAGGCTCCTGCTGCATGCTGGATGGGGTCGGCATTGATCTGATGACCCAGAGTGCATACTGCTGACAGGCAGTGAGGGAGAGCAGCTGAGTCAGGGATAGACTGTATGGGCTCAACTGATGGGCTGAGCTGTGGATTTGCTAAAGGTTAATTTTTTTATACAGAGAAACACCAGTGCACACGTTCATTACCTTGTAGGAAATACAACAGAACTTTCCAAAGAAACATCTTTAGAGTAAAAAAAAATGCCTGTTTGCTAGAAATGTCCTCTTGCTTAGAGCACCTCTCAAATGATCACTTACATGAGGTGAGAATAGCTAATCAGAGATTTTGTCTTTTTTAATATGTTAGTCTGGGCTGGGAAATGAATGTCTCTGTATGATTTACAGCACAAAATGAATGCCAGTCCTGTAATGTAGTACACAAGCCACAGTTAAAAACAGTCACACGGCGCTTTATAACAAAAATGATGATCAATTTAGAATCCCCAGTTAACTTGGTATATGTTATAAGCATATGTTAGGACTGTGGGAGGAAGCCAGAGCACCCACACAGACACAGTAAGAACATTAAAACTCCACAAAAAAAGGCCAGAGTCAACAAGGAGATTCAAACCTTTCAATGCTGTAAGATTACTAAACTTCTGCACCGTCCTCTACTGTGATTTCACTGAACAAAAACCTTAAACCATAAAAAATCAGTTGCAACTATTGAGCATTTACATTTAAGTGCCTGATTAACAGAAAGTAAACAGATGATAAAACTGAAATTATGTTTCTTTCCGGAACACTTCTTTGTCATTGTTATTTCAAAGAGTGTTTTGAGGTCTATTAAGTGAATCACACAACATGTTGATGTGCTTTTACAAATCTGGTCTTTTCTCTGCTGTTGATTTCAAAAAAACTTTCAAAAACCTGTCACTTTTTATTATCTTTCACTTCAATCTCTTTGAACTAGGAGCTAAATGAGGAGCTATTTGTAGCTGATATAATGAGGAGTTTCAGAAATTTCAGACAACTTGTACAAGTATTCTAGCATTGCTATGGATAGAAATTTCCTACCCAACCTAGCACCACTGATTAAAAGTGGGCCGTGAGGTCAGTTTCATGGTCATTAATATGTTAGTGACCACTGACCATTGATCAGTGACCATTGATCAATGGCCATGGGCGCCATTGACAGAGAGGATGCAGTCACTGCATTGGGAGATGGTGAAAGATGTACCCTTTGGCCCCCTCTGCGATTCAGAGACGGTCTTTCCCTTTTCATATAAATGGCCTCAACCAGCATTCCTCCCTGTCAAGGATGTGTGCATCCTCGTCATTGACAGAGCAGTCACAGGGCTGTAAGTGAAAATTGACTGCAGATTCCTGGACTGATGAGTTAGATCTTCTATGGTCTGATGTGACGCCTTAATATTATTTATCAGAGTAATTTGTCGTTGTTTGAATCAAAAGACTCTTCAGAGTCCTCTGTCAGCTTAAGCAGAGTTTATTCGCATGACTGTGGCAGTGGTCAATGGAATTAGATAGTTAATGGATAAAGGCATTTCATGCATCTCATACTGGACTTTCGTATGGTCTTCACATTTTTGTATTTTCTGTTTAAACTTATTCTGTAACACAATAAGTTTTTAGCATTTCATATCTTATAATATGGTATTTGAGCACATCTACAAGTGACTGAAGTGATTGCTGCGACACTGAAATTCTGTTTTGTGAATAATAAAGACAGGTTTGACAATATAACATCTACAATGTAACAGTAGGTTTTGTAGAGAAGTATAAGAACTTAATGTTTTTTGTCCTCTGTTTACAGCGCTGCTGTATGCCACCATTTTTGGTAACGTCACCACCATCTTCCAGCAGATGTATGCCAACACCAACAGGTACCATGAGATGCTCAACAGTGTGAGAGACTTCCTCAAGCTCTACCAGGTCCCTAAAGGCTTGAGTGAGCGTGTGATGGACTACATTGTGTCCACCTGGTCCATGTCAAGAGGCATTGATACTGACAAGGTAAGAATTCAGTCCAAATCATTGTGTTATTGGAAGTGAAACAGCTGGTTGTGGTTGTATTTTTATTTATTATGAATTTTTGCTTCTATACAGTTATAGCTACAGTTTTAGCAGTAGCATCACTGCCCAACCAAACTGAAACCAGAATTCTTAAATTTTTAAGTTAGTTTTGAAAAAATGGAACCATTCATTTCCAACACCAGGCCGGGGTCTTTCTGTGTGGAGTTTGCATGTTCTCCCCGTGTTTGCGTGGGTTCCCTCCGGGTACTCCGGCTTCCTCCCACCGTCCAAAGACATGCAGCTTGTGGGGATAGGTTAATTGGAAAATCCAAATTGTCACTAGGTGTGAATGTGCGAATGAATGTGAGTGCGAATGGTTGTCTGTCCCTGTGTGTTGGCCCTGCGACAGACTGGCGACCTGTCCAGGGTGTACCCTGCCTCTCGCCCTATGACAGCTGGGATAGGCTCCAGCGCCCCCCGCGACCCTGAAAAGGATAAGCGGAAGCGAATGGATGGATGGATGGATGGAACCATTCATACTCTTCTGCACAAATAAATCACAATATATTTCCATGAAGAGGCTGCTACGAAAACTGCAACCACTAAATACCTGCAAAGAGTAAGACAAGTCCTGAGCAGTCAGCTGAATGGAATGAACAAGATCTGGGCAATCGACACTTATGCCCCACTGGCCACCGGATACCTTGCTGGAATAATAATATGGCCAAAGGAGGACATAGAAGCCACTGACATCAAGACAACAAAGCTGATTACCATGCATGGAGGGTATAAACCCTAAATCGAGCATCTTGAGACTGTATGCTAAAGAGAAGGAAGGAGGCCAAGAACTAGTTAGTGTCTTTGTTGTCCAGGATAAAACAACAAAGATCCATGAATACATCAGGAAGGTGCCACAGCCAATCCTGTACTTAGTCAATACTTCAGGCAGTCATGACCAAAAGGTTTGGCAGTGGAACAATGTTTATTCCATGTGCAACTTCAGTTTTTATTGATATTAGTTTTTAAATGTTTTGATGATACAGTGAAAAACAATCTCAAGGATTTCATAAGTTTCAAAAGTTGCTGGTGAACTGCTGGTGAACAGTAAGTAGAATGTAGTTCATCAGCATGGAAATGAAGCATAAAAAGGGCAGCATCATTATGTCTGCATTAACTGTATTTCTGTTTTCACGTCAGCTTAGGAAATCCTGAATATAACTACTGATGACATTTTAGCAATGATCATTATTTATCTGGCTCTGTGTGACGTCACCTTGGTCTAACTCTGTTTGCAGGTGCTGCAGATTTGTCCAAAGGACATGCGAGCAGACATCTGTGTCCACCTCAACAGGAAGGTGTTTAAGGAACACCCGGCATTTCGCCTGGCCAGTGATGGCTGCCTGCGGGCTCTGGCCATGGAGTTTCAGACCATCCACAGTGCCCCTGGTGACCTTATCTATCATGCTGGAGAGAGCGTGGACAGCCTTTGCTTCGTCGTGTCAGGATCGCTGGAGGTCATCCAGGACGATGAGGTGGTGGCCATTTTAGGTGAGGGTCTTCAGTTAGAGAATAAGGCTAAGATTGTTAAAAAATGAAGCTTTAGTCTTTTTAAAAGACAGTGTGACAGTGGGAAGGAAAAACTTGCTTTTAAGCAGGAAGAAACCTGTAGCAGAACCCAGCTCATGAAGGGGCAGCCATCTGCCGCGACCATAGGGGATGAGAGTGGGGAAGACCGGACAAAAGACATGCTGTGGAAGAGAGGCAGCAATTAATGGTATCTAAGTAGCCTAGAGCTACTGCAGCATAACTAAGGGAGGATTCATGTTCACCTGATCTAGTCCTAACTTTATGATTTGTCAAAAATAGCTCTCCATTTCTAGTTCTCATCCCCTACTCTTTCTGCAGTATTTTGGATCAACGGAAGGCTTTTAAAGGAGTCTTTAGGACAGCCTGATAATAATGAATTCCAGTAGTCAAGAAGTCTAACCTTGCCTGACCTCGTTTTTCAGGATCACCCTGAGAAAAGATGTTTCTAATTTAGAAACATTGTGTATATGAAAGAAAGGAATCCTACATGTTAATTTAATATGCAAATTGCAGGTCATATCCTGTTCAAAAATTCAAAGATATTTAGGAGTTTTAGTTTTATATGAATTTAGAAGCATTAGAGATCATCCAGGCCTTTGTGTCTTAAGGCAGTCCTATAGTTTAACTAATTGATGTGTATCATCTGGTTTGTGGCTAGATAAAGCTGGGTACCTGCATAGGAGTGAAAATGTATGCTATGCCTTTTATTGATATTGCGTAAGAGAACAATATATAATGGAAACAGAATTGATCCTAGCACAGATAGGAAAAAACTCCATTCCTCTTCAGATGATAAGTTAGCTGTTTTACCACTACTCTTTCACAATTTTTTTAGATAAAAGGAAGGTTGGAAGTTGGCCTATAATTAGGCACATGAGCTAATTATAGGCTAATTTGTGAGCTAATTATATTACACCTTCCCCATTGCCGAGTAACTAATTTGTACATTTCTTATAGCCCATTTGTTGAAACAAAAATGATTTATTGTCCATTGTACGCTCTCATAGTAGTGCTATTAACCCTCCACACTATGTGGACCAAATATAAATAACAGATCAATGGTGTCTTTCAAACGCTATTGCTTCTAGTTAGACACACACACTTGGCAGATTATTTGTTACTTTCTGCATGATGAGAACGAAGGCTGTCTAAAATTGATTAGTTCTGGTGGGTTGCCACGTGGCCAGCAGCTGAGATGAATCAGTTCAGTAGGACTGCACCGTTGCCAGCAGCTGAGATGAATCAGTTCAGTCGGGCAGCCCCATGGCCAACAGCAGCGCTAGAGCCAATCCAGAGGACGGCCCGCATAGAAAATGGCAGTGACACAGGGCAAGCTGTGAATGGAGGCTGTTGGGCAGCTTGGCAGGTGGCTGGCATGCAGGACCAGACGAGGTGGATCCTGCAGGCGATGGCGTGGGAGCTGCGGGTAGAGGAGCTGCAGGTAACGATGTGGGAGTCGCGGGTGGAGGAGCTACAGGCGATGGCGTGGGAGCTGTGGGTGGTGGAGATGAAGCAGGACCAGCAGGTGCGGAAACGTCTGGCAGCGGAGACGAAGCAGGGACAAACTGAACTGAAATACACATGCGGAATTGACAACTACAATGACAAGACAAGGAACTGAGGGAAACTGAGGACTTAAATACACAGGCTAATGATGATGGTGATAAGAGAGTGTTGAGTACACAGCTGAACTTAATGTAACTAATCACAACAGGACTTGGAACTAGACATAATGCACATAGTCAGAAGGTTACCACACTAAGACAGGAAACACATGGACTATAAACAGTGAACATAAACAAACTGAAAACACTGGATCAACAACCCAGGAACCCTGAAACATACATTTTAGAGTCAAATGTTCATCTACCACTATTATTACTATTCATCTACCACTAGAATATAGAAAAAGGTCACACATCAGCTGTCCAAACCTTGTGATGTACTGCTGACCAAAAAGAGCACAAAGTTTCATTTCACATTTGCCCAAAAAACATCTTGATTAGTCTTTTGGGAAAATATTCTTTGGACTGATGAGAAAATCTGTCTGTGTAATACACTATCACAACTCCTTTTTCCTTTCCGGCATGGCCACTACTGAAATAGGGAAGGCATGATTAGAAGATGCTCACCGGCTGCGAAAGCCAGTCTCCCCTGCCACCCACTGCACATGCTCCACCCAGGTCTCACTGTGGATGACAACATCATCTAGGTAGAAGCAGTATATGTAGCTTGTGGACACAGCATGCGGTCCATGAGGCGCTGGGGATCTGACACAAGCCAAACCGAAGAAGCATTGTAACAAAAAGTGAGCAGTGCCTAACCAGTCCAGGAGCTCGTCGACCCGTGGCATCAAACTGTGAGATCTCATTCACCTTGAGATATTCAACACAGAACCATATAGCCCCATCTTTCTTTACTCCAAAAACAATGGGGCTACACCACGTGCTGTGTGACTCTTCTATTACTCCCAGCTTTAGCATTTCAGCCAACTCCTTTTGAACCATTTGTCTCTTGTGCTCAGGTAACCTGTAAGGTTGTGAACGCAGGGTCACACCAGGCTGTGTTTCAAAGGGGCACTCCATGGGAATCATATGGCTGGGCAGAGGGGAACACATCTACAAACTCCTGTTGCAGTGTAGCAACATCTGCTCTCTGGACCTGTGTGAGATGGTCATCACAATGGAGGAAGATGGGAATGATCGAATTTGGCACCTCTGGCCCCAACTAATCTCTCTCCTTCAGACTCATCAGAGAAGCCTCTCAGCATCTCTCCATGTTTCTAGGAGATTGAGGTGATATACCTGTGTGGCTCCACCTCTGTTTCACCGCACCACCTCATAGTCTACCTCACCCATTTGCCACGTGACCACTAAAGGTCATAACCTCCCCAATGTGTGCAGCTTTGCTCTCAGGTCCAGCATGTATTGAATCGTATTCTTAGCCAGGCTTGTACCTTCCTCCCAGCTTTCTTTAATCAGGTCCAGCAACCCCACAGCTTTCTGCTGGACAGCAACTCTGGGAGAAAGGGAGAAAATCCTGTGGATGACTGGAGCACCTCCTACACTGTAAACAGGTCTTACCAGCAACCCAATTGCAATCATCCTCATGAATGAACTTCTGAATCATAGGCTTATTCAGAGATGACCTGAAAAAAGTGTGCCTATGCCACAATTTTTGGAGGGCTTTCAGATCTGGAAACACAGAGGGAATGAACAGAGAGTCAGCTGAGGAAGATGAAAACCAGGTAGGCCACGGGTCCAGATGGAATCAGCTCCAGACTATTGAGGGACTGTGCAGATCAACTTTATGAGGCTATCACATACATCTTTAACCTCAGTCTCTGTCTGGAGAGGGTCCCCATTCTGTGGAAGACCTCCTGCGTGGTGCCGGTCCCAAAGACAACGCACCCCAAGGAGCCGAACCACTTCAGACCCTTTGCACTGACTTCACACCTGATGAAGACCACGGAGAGGATCATACTACACCACCTTCGCCCATTAGTCGGGAGAGACCTAGACCCGCTGCAGTTTGCCTACCAGCCGAACATCATCTACCTGCTGCATTGGGCCTTCTCTCATCTGGAGAGCACCAGGTGCACTGTGAGAGTCATGTTTTTTCATTTCTCCCGTGCCTTCAACACAATCCAACCCTCAGTGCTAAGGGGGAAGCTGCAGTGGGTTAGACCCCAGTATGTGAGGCTGCAGGACTGTGTGTCTGAGGTGGTAGTCTGTAGCACCGGGCCCCCACAAGGAACAGTACTCGCCCCTTTCCTCTTCACCCTGCACGCTGCAGATTTCAGTTATAACACGGACACTTGCCATCTCCAGAAGTTCTCAAACGACACCGCCATTGTGGGTCAGGTGTCAAAGGGAAACAAACTGGAATACAGGAGGGGTCATCAATGACTTCGTCAGCTGCTGTGAACAGAACCAACTTTGCATCAATGCCACAGATTGACTTCAGCAAGAAGACAACCCCTATTACACCAGTGAACATCCAGGGTTTCGGCATTGAAACGGTGGAGGAGTATAAATACCTGGTGGTTCACCTCAATAACAAACTGGACTGGTCCACGAACACAAATGCACTCTACAGAAAGGGTCTAAGTTGACTCCACCTGCAACGGTGGCTGAGATCCTTCGGGGTGAACAGAACACTCCTAAGGACGTTTTATGACACTGTGGTGGCGTCTGCCATCTTTTAGGCTGCGGTCTGCTGGAGTGGTGGAATGGCAGAGAGGGGCAGGGGGAAACTCAACAAATTGGTCAAGAGTGCCAACTCTGTCCTGGACTGGCCGCTGAAGTCCATTGAGCAGGTTGGGGAGGAGAGGATGTTGTCTAAGCTAAGATCCATCATGGACAACACCTCACACTGAGCAGCTCGTTCAGCAGTGTACTTTTACACCCACAGTCTTGGAAGAAGTGCTACTGCAGGTCATTCTTACCAGCAGCTTTTAGACTCTATAACACAGGTTATCTTACTGATCAGCAGTGATGGGAATAATGGTGTTACAAGTAACGGTGTTACTAACGGCGTTACTTTTTTCAGTAACGAGTAATCTAACTAATTACTATTTCTATCGTTACAACGCCATTACAGTTACTAACAAGAAAATGTGGTGCAGTCGCATTACTATTTTTCAACAAACAGACGGCTGAAGCTTTGTTCAGCTTACCTCATCTTATATCAGTTGCACGGAAGTAGCTTACTATGTAAGTAATCTGGGCGCTATAGTTTTAAACAGCTGCTTGCACTCCCGTGGACGGCAATCACTTTCTGGCAAACGATCGCTTTTTGGCACAACACCTGAATATAAGGGGGCAAAACAACCGCATGAGTGCTGCTGTTTGACTGAGGAGGAATAAAGTAGTCATGGTAAGCCAATCACATGACCACTTTAAGATGTCAAAGCAACAAGGTGATATATACCAGTTTTTAAATTGTGTTGATAGGCCACGTAAAACCAGAGTCATGATAAACAATATATATGTGGTGTTTTTCCTTTCCTTTACTTCTTTAAAAAAGTTAGTAACTGATTTACAATATTCTCAAATTAATTAATTAATTAATTACTTGAAAAGTAACTATTGCGTAATGTTTAACCCTCTGGTGTCCAGGGTATAATTGGCCATTTTTAACTACTTTTGATTTTACCTCTACATTTTACCTTTAAAAACTATTTACTTTGCCTTGTTTGGTATCATTCTTTTCAGCACAACCTCACAGGTCTGAATTTACAGTCATGTTTTCATTTTGACATACTCTATTAACACAATTGATCTAAAAATCAGACAAAAAACATAAAATCCGAGTAGAAAAAGTTATATTTTTATTGTAACAACCACAAACATGTTTAATGAATCATATTTCATAACTTTAAATGCAATTATAAATTGTCAATTTTGAAATCCTATGCACAAGTTTTGCAAACAACAAAGTTATTTGCAGCTATTTACCTTTTACCCTTTTTCAAATAACCATTTCAAACTATTTACATAACAATCAGCTGTTCTGCATTCAATAAGATGCCACACAAATTATTTGTGCCACTCCAAAAAAAAAATTTTCTGTCCACTATAAAGGAGAACATCACAGCCTGATACCTGCAGGTCTGACAGCAGCAGGTGTATCACTCCTGTTTCTACCTGGAGACCGCAGTCGCCTCTAGGGATGGGTATCGTTTAGGTTTTATCCGATACCGGTGCCAAACCGGTATTTTTGAAACCGTGCCGGTGCTTAAACGGTGCTCGAACCGGTGCTTAAAGAATGGAGAACACAAAATTGGTCCAAAAACCTCTCATGTTCAGCTGTTGTTTTTTTTTGTAAAAAGATAACAATGTTAGCCTTTTCTGCAGCTATGGGGCATATATGGTATCACTCTTGGCTGGAAGCAGTGCTTAATCAATGGAAAAAACACAAACTTTGTCCAAAACCTCTCATGTTTAACTGTTTTCCACTTCTTCTTTGGTCATTTTAGCCTTTTTGTCCAGGGTGAAGGGAGTATCTGCCATCAAACAAGAAGACAGCCGCATGTAGCTATGATGATGTTTGCTAGTTCACCTGACATGCATTAATGTAATAACATGGTTAGCCTATTCAACGTAAATTACACACGAACAACATTAAGCTACTCCCGCAGAGAAGAACGGCTGCTGCTGCATCATCATCATTTCTGCTACACTGGCAGGGCTAGGGGCCAGGACTCTCCTCTTCGGGTTTTTGGGGATGTTGCTAACTCTGGGTCCGATAACAGGCACCACACCCGCAGTAGATGCGCTCGGTGTGAGGTCTCGCAGCAAGCTATCAAATACGGCGCATTTCTGGGCTTTTAAAAAAAACGCTATGCGTCGCCAGGTGTTTCATCGGATTTGAGGTGTTACCTCCTTTGACAGTATCACAGTATCAGCTTAAAGCACTTGTTGCAGGCTGCTGAGTTTGCATATTTTGCTGTGAAGTACAGCCAGACTTTTGACCGCTTCGCCTTGGGCATTTTTAATCTGTAGCTCTGCTCTAAAAGAACGTACGTACCTGGACCCGCCTACTATCCTCGGAAACGTAAAATGATTGGCTAGAAGTGTATCACAGCTCAGGAAAAAAAAGCACCGAAATAAAGCACCGAAATGTGCGCTGCTTTTCGGTCTGGTTACTACCGTTTATGTCGGTACCCATCCCTAGTCGCCTCATTGTTCTGACACACAACACAAAACTATCCACAACACTACACATTAACTACACACTCCAAACACGCTAAACGTCACAAATCTCTCACATTTCAAAACTCGCTCGCTCTCTTTTTCTGCTGTCTGTCTGTCTTTCTCTCTCTCTCTCTCTCGCCGTCACTCCTAAAACTTCCCCCTCTCCCTAAACAACCAAATGTCATGTTGCCATATCATTTTTGATTGGTCGACATTGTACATTTTTCCACCAACACGAACAGGCTGTTTTTTGTTTTGTTTTTTTATTTTTTGGTCATAAGCAGAGAGTGCTTGCTAGTGCTGTCCTTAAACAGTAAATGTGACGAAACTATTGAGGAAAAAACTCCGCGTATATATTGTTTACCTTGACTCTTGTGATTAAGCAGAGGATAAATAGGGGGTCCACAACACTCTTATGGACACTCCCAACAGGGCTTAAAAATCTGTGACTCTGTACCAATTGCTCTTAGAACTGAAGAAGCTTCTCAGGTGAGAGGTGAAACGCCTTCAAGAAACTTATAGAAGTCCAGATACTTTTCTTTCCAAGCTCCTTAGACTACAATGACCTGGATGACCGAGGACCTTCACAGACAGACCATAGAATTCTTTTTTTAGAGTTTTAGAATTCAGTAGAATTCACAAAGGAACTTACAGCTGTAGTTGTTATATTTACTGGGGAAATGAGTAAGGAGGACAAGGGAGGGATTTGAGGCAGGTTTCTAAGGTGTCAGGAATTGGCATCACCATATTAAAGTAGCTGCTACACAGAATGTGCACAAGTAATTTGTTAGTAAAGTAGCTGTAAAATTTGCATACTATAATTATAATAGTCTATTTATAGGTTATCAAAAGGCTTATCTGGGCATACAAGAGTTGTACCATGTATTTGTTGTGCCATCCCTTTTTTGCCATCATAAGGAGAATGAGTAAAGGAAAAAAGTTAGATGAATTGTCTTTTGGGCAACATCAGGGCTTCTCCTCCTGGGTATCTTGACTCTTGGCCCGTAAATCTGTGTTAAGAGATGAAGTTAGTTTGGTTTTCATGTTAATTCTGTGGTCTAATTTCCATATTCTGTTTGACTCCTGGCTCTGCCCCATGATCCACCCTATAACTGGCAGAAAAATAGAATCTTTGAGTCAATATAAGCTCAGCTCTCTATACAACCTGCCTCGCTCACAAACTCATGCATGCAACCTGGAGCACACAGGGAAACCAAATCACCAACCTTTCGGTTAGTAGGTGATCTGCTCTGCCACCTGAGCATCCCCTCATGCTATGGTGATCTGTGACCACTGCTATCCTGCTTTATATTTTGGGTTGCATGATGCTGAATCATCCACAAAGACCCTCAGAGTTAGCCAGTGGCACGTCCTATGGGTCAGCTCTGAATGCCCAGATTCCAGAAAAGGCTCCTATAAAATCATATGGGAGAAGCAATGACCTTAACTGTGATATTTTTTAATAAATACAAAGTGATACCATAACCAACATGCAGCTAGTAAATACATGTTTTTTTTACAGGAATCAGTGACACAGAATATAATGTGGGAGCTAAAGGGTTGAGTCTGAATGGCCCACAAGCTCATGTGAACCTACAATGTCTTTTGACCGTCTGTTCTCTGTCATTCCCCCTGCTCCTACAGCAAAAGGGTAATTCAAACTAGGTGGAGTCTGTAGTTTTAAATCAGTAAAAGTTTTGTCTGGGTGTCATCAGTCCGCTGTAATCTGTCATGTCCAGTCAGTCCCCTCCCATGTATCATTGCTGATATTGGAGCATCTCATGACATCATGTCAAAAAATAAATAAATGAAATTCATTTATAAAATAAAATAAATTCCTTGTGATTTTGGAATGAGTTGGATCGCTGCAATCCTTTTTACCCACAAGGACATTCCATCTGATGTGTGATCCAAAGCCCATTTTAATTTGGAGAGGCGTACTTTGTGACTGTTGTCAGTGAGGTATTTTACAACACTTTAGTTTCAATCTTGCAGGCCGGCTTAAAAGGAGAACACTATTAAATCATCAATGTATAAAAAAATTTAGACCCCCCTCCTAAGAGATGAAACTCTACATGTTTTCTTTAAGTGCACTGTTATCAGTGTAGGGAATAACGCGTTATTAAGTAACGCTTTACAGTAACTACGTTATTATTGTGGTAACGAGCACGGCAACTAGTTATTATGCCAAAATCAAGAATGTGTTAATCGTTACTGGGATTTAGATAGGGTTGTTATTTGTTACTTCGTGTGTTGCATTCGACTTACCTCGGAAATCAGAACACGGACCTGGGAATGATGTCACACTCGAGTAAATGGCATTCTGGTTAGCCTCGTCAGAGAAGTCGGGATTCCAATATGGCAATGCCCTTGAAAATGGTTGTTTTGCTAGCCCTCTACAAAAAGAAATTACTACTAAACACATATGCAGCTATAGCTGGACTCGGTGGGCAGATGGAGATTTTTCGTTTCGTTTCGTTTTTTTTCGTAACGGTATAAACAATGAAAGGTGGTGGATTGGCCAGATGCTGGCAGATGTGTAAAAAATAACTCAACTGTTTGGTGGTGACATGGCGGAGCTTCCACAGATTCAGTTACATTAGCAAGTGGTGGAGGCCAGCAGGTGGATGAGAGAAAGGTGAGACAGGAGAAGGAGAGACCTGGGGCGGCCAGCGGTAAAAGGTATCAGGGGAACTGAACTTCAGGTAAGAAGTTATGACCTGGGTCAGATATAAACCAAGTTTAGGTGTAGTTTATTTTTGTTGTGCTAACTTTTTACAGTATGTTACAATAACTCGTACTGTGTACTAGCTAGAATGACGGAGTTTCTATACAGCTGGGCGGGTGCTATGATGTTACTGATAGTGAACTTTATTTTATTCATAAGGTTAGTTAGTAGAGTTGCCAACCGTCCCATAAAAAACGGAATAACCCGGTATTCAGAGAAAATATTACGCCTTTCGTATTGAGCTGAAAAGGAACGTGATTTGCCCCGTACGCTAGAATGAAAACAAGACACAAAGCTGGAGTTATCCTGTACGCTGTACAGCTGCTTCTTCTTCTCTCATTCTGTCCCCTCCCTCTCCTGTTGCTACTTCAATCATGAAACTGATCAAGAATCAGGTGATCGGCTTTTCTGTCACAAGTCCAGTCTCTCTTGTTTGTTTATCACCCATTTTGAACCAGAAAGAGGAACCCGATGTTGTGCTAAATAACAGCAGCACATTTAAGCTTGATCAGCTGTCGTTAGAATTTATTTAATATTACTTTCTAGTATCAGCTGATGTTTGCTGGAGCCACAGCTGTAAAAGCCGCTGGTCATGATGTCGGTTTGGATATGTGGTGAGAGGGAAACATGAAGATGAAACCAGGAGATGTCCTTACTGAATCATCAGAGCTGAACAGGTGATGGAGAAACAGGTTTACCTTTGAGGTGACATGAATGAGTTGAAGGGAAGTTATGAACTGTTTCTGAGAGACAAATAACACCAGGATCCTTTTCTAAGTAGCTGACAGCTGGTAACTGTGCAGGGGCGGGTCTAGCAAAGTTTTGTCAGGGGGGCCAGGTAGAGCATTAACAGGAAAAGGGGGGCACAAACAAAATACCCTTCTTTCTTATTCTCATTTAAAATGTCTAGCTTTTAGCGAATAATTATCCGAATCTTACAACCAATGTTTTCATCTGATGTAAAATGTAGAGAAATCCATTATTGTACATAGTAATTTATATTCCAGGGTCCCATCATAATTTCCTCAGAAGTAAGTACTGTATATGATGCCAGTATTTCCCACATTTTCTAGATTCTGTACCAGTACTGTGTAGGGATGGGTATCGTTTAGGTTTTATCCGATACCAGTACCAAACCGGTACTTTTGAAATGGTGCCGGTGCTTAAACAGTGCTCGAACCGGTGCTTAAACAAAAGAGCACTTAGCACTTTTAACAAAATGCTATACGTCGCCAGGTGTTTCATCAGATTCGAGGTGTTACCTCCTTTGCACAGTATCATCTTAAAGCACTTGTTGCTGCTGAGTTTGCATCTTTTGCTGTGAAGTACAGCCAGACTTTGACCGCTTCGCTTTGGGCATTTTTAATCTGTAGCTCTGCTCTAAAAGAACGTACGTACCTGGGCACGCCTACTATCCTCGGAAACGTAAAATGATTGGCTAGAATCCAAAGTGTATCACAGCTCAGGAAAAAAAAGCACCGAAATAAAGCACCGAAATGTGTGCCGCTTTTCGGTCTGGTTACTACCGTTTATGTCAGAACCGGAGCCATAATGGCACCGGATACCGGTACCCATCCCTAGTACTGTGTGTAAAATACCATCAAAAAGTCAATTAAGTTTTATTTTGATTTTTTTCTTTCTATTTATTTCTCACCTGTCTTTCTGTCTCCTTTCACTTTTTAACGGTTGCCATGTTAGAAAAAATATTTTGCCTGCCATGCGGTTTATTGATGTGGTAAATAAATAGTTAATGAAAATATCACTAAATCTGTCATTTATTATTTTTAATATTCAGTAACGATCATGTCTCACCTGTAGTCTTCTCTGTCTTAATGTCAGGTTTCCACTATGTGTTGTAGATAGTTCAGGAGGTTAACTCGACCAAGCAGTCTTCGGGTTTCAGCTAAGTACTGTTTCGAATACCAGAATAGGGAGAATGGTGTAGGTTTAAGTTTATTAGACTGATACATATATACCAACAAGACAGTGTACATCACTGTCACAACAGTGTTTGTTTTCATTCAAAGGCCTCTTTGGTTCTTCCTATAATGCCTGGTGGGCCAGTCTCTAGTCAAAATGCCTGGGCCGATTTTTTTGTCCCAGTCCAGTACTGTATGGCTCTATATACATGCTTAATGTTGGAGTACGCATGCTCTAGGGTGTTCTCTCCCTGTTGGGACATTTGACATGCTGATAGAATTTTGGGAGTACAGTTTTCTTGTCGACCTTATTAAAATCACCTGCAACAATGTGAACACTATCAGGCACCATCAGGGCCTGCTGTTGTTTGTTAGTGGTGTTCAGCAGGATGGGCAAGCGCCATGTTTACACTGGCGTCGGGTGGAATGTACAAAGCCGTGATGATCGCTACTGTCAGTTCTCTTGTTAGAAAAAAAGTCTGGCATCTTTTAGATATGTACACGAGGTTTGGGGATCAGTTTATGTCTATAATTGTCCCATTGTTGCACCAGCTTTCATACAAATAAATACAGACGCACTCTGGTCTGCTCTTACCGGAGTCCTTTGTCCTGCCCCAGCAGACCAAAGTGCGTCCTGCTAGCTGCACGCTAGCATCGGGTATTCCGGATTAAGCCAGGGTTCGATGATGAACAAGGCAGAGCAGTCATGGACATAGCAATTTCCCACTAGTTGCAATTTCAGGTCATTCATTTTATGCACAAGGGATCTGGCATTGAATAGATATAGGCTCGGAAGAGGTGGCTTGTGTGGTTGATTCCTAAGCATGACACCGGACCTGCAGCCCTGCTTTTGTTTCCTCTCCCTCCTCCGTCTCCTCTCCCTTCTCTGTCTATGCTTATGCTAAGGCATGCATTGCAGTATTCAAAATTATTGCATTAATAAAATTGTTTTGTTGTTGTTGTTTGTTTGATGTTTAAAGGGAGATGCGACTGTAAATTCATTATGTCATGTAATGAATATGAAGCTATTTTGCTTTTCTTAAGTGTTGCAAAAATGAAATGACTGAGCCTCACACAGGAATATCGTTGCGACGTGTTTACTAAACCTTCTGTTTAGTCACATGTACCCAGTGTTGGGTACATGTTGGGTAAGTTATTTGAAAAAAGTAATCAGTAACTAATTACTGATTACTTTCCACAAAAAAACGCTTTTAAATGCTGCACGGTCATATGATCTCTCGCATTGAAAGTATTAAAGTAGTTTGTGCAAAACTGTGAAGTGAGGACTTAAAGTGGTTTAAGTGACAATGTGTCGAGTCCAGTAGTTGAAGTGAGTGTGTAATGGTATGTGCAGAATGTCAACAGTTCAAAAGCCTGATCGCTTGTGGGTAGAAACTGTCTGTGTCTGCTAGTGCGGGTCTCTATTCACTGCTTCTGGCTTTAATGGCTTACTGATGCTTACTTGGTCTGAAACAGACCAAGAACACAAGAAACAAAAAACAAATAACCTGGAATCCCAAACAGAAACAAAAAAGGTACAGAACCCTGACTCCAGAAGTCCAAAGAACACAGTTTACGATGTGGACATTCAGGGGGTTGACCCGGAGGACGATACCACAAAAGTCCATAAACACCAGGTTCCGGCGGCCGACCTGGAGGTCGACGGCTCAACAGTCCATAACAGAGCAGGTCTGGTGGCCGACCGTGTGGACGGCAACGGCGGCAACGTGGAGCACAGTCTTCTGATTGGAGGTGGCAGTGCTGGAGGTAAACAGTCCAAAAACACCCTGCTTAAGATTCTGAGGAAAACACAAGTCAGGTTGGGACGTTTCACAGTTCATGTTACCATGATTTGAATCCATATTGTCGTCTTCAAGTTTCAACGTGAGTTCATGATCAGCATTTTCAGTTTTCAGTTCATTGAAAATAGGAAAAGCAGGCAAAACGTGATCACACATCTCACACTCAGTCTTTTCATACTTTATTTCATGACCTGTCTCCTCTGAAATATCCTTACTTGCTATGAAAGCATAGGGGCCTTCTTCAAGTAGCTCCTTGGTGAGCAGAGCAGAGTCAGGAAGGGATGCATTAGCCACAGATAACTCAGTCTTTGATGGAACCCCAGGCACATTAAATGACACAGAAGAAAACACTTCCACCCCACTCCCCACACAATTAACATTATGGCCTGTGGAAATCTCTTTCAATCTAAGTGTAGTGTCAGAGGTCCCTACAAGATTACTAGGTTTGTCCATGATCATCTTTGAAACAAATTCTCTTGGCTGTGGCTTGGTTAGAAGAGCATTACTCAGCCTAAAGTTAGCACTGGCTAATTCTGAAACAGTGTCTTTATTTTCACAAACAGAAACACACAAAACAGGGGATTCCCTGGTCAGCTTAGAGGCTGGACAGTCAAACACCTGTTCGGGTGGCGGTGACAAGAACACAGGCTGAAACTCTCCAGTGCTGGGATTCACAGTCCATGTGGGTCTTACTCCTTGTTCATAGAAGCCAGACGAAAAGACCACACCATTCTCAGTACTAGAGTCAGCCATCTTCACACTATGAGTCTCTTTTAACTTTGACTCTTGAATCTGTAATTCTGAATCTAGTTCAACTTCTAATGTTTCAATGGAGGCTGGTGATGAAAGACTGCATTCACTCACCTCCGGTCGTTGTGCAGTGCGACAGCGACGCGAACGCCGTTTCTTTTTGATGGTAGTTTCGGATGACCCAGACATCGGTGCCTCATGGGCGCCAGGCGGTGTTGCAGAGGCTGGGGAGCTGGGTGCTGACGGAGCGGTAGGTTCCCGGCAGCTCAGGGGACCCCCGAGAGCCAGGCGAGTTCCCAGGAAAATCTCTTCATAGTTAGGAGTGAGCCACGGCTTCTACCAGAGCTCCTCCTCTAGTTGAGCGCATGCAACGAGCTGCCGCTCTTCGAGGTCGAAATCCATGACCTCCACAGCATCCTCAACATCCTGTGACGGCAAAGTAGAAACCGGCGAGCTGAGGGGCGGAGCGGGCGCAGAAGGGTGTGGCGCTGTGGCAAACTTCAGCGTGCCAACTCGCACGCTTACAGCTGGCGGTGGCGAGGCTGCGCAGCCACGGGGCTGTGGTGATGCAGCCCGCGCACCAGGCCACTGATGCTGCCATGGACGGGGTTGGAGGATGTTGCGGAGGTAGTTCAAGATCAGAGGGGGTAGCGCTTCTTATAACTAGGGAAAAGCCTTGACGCTTACCCGCAACCAGTGAAGTAACTTCCTCCCTCTCCTCCACTGGCAACATAACAACTCCACTGCCTGGATTACTTCTCTGCTATTTGTTGCTGGGTCTGTCATGGTCAGGACGTACTGTCATGGCGGGGTGCGCCGGTGTGTTTGTTGGAGGGGACCCAAAAGCAGACACTGGAGGCAAGGAGCTGGTTTGCAAACTGAAGGCGAGCCTTTATTTCGGCTGAAAACATGAAACTATGAAACACCAAGCACAACTATGATAAACTATGACGAACCTATGACTGACCATGATAACAAAAGGTAAAACTATGACTGTGACAGGAACTATGACTGTAACTAGATGACATGAGGGAAATTGGCAGACATCCTAACAATGAACAGTAAGAGACAAAGGAAGTAAATACATTCATGAGGTTATCAGGGGAAGTGGAGACACATGAGGAAACAGCTGACTGGGGTGAACATAATGATGCACAGGAAATGTAAACTAAAACACAACGACATGAAAACTAGACTTTCAAAATAAACAGGAAAACATGACAAGACAGGCATGACAGCATTAACCAGGCAGACCAGAAACATGACACATAAGACACAATAAACAACAATGGGAACTTTAACACATGGGAACACTGCTGACACACATGAACCTAATGACAGGGCAGGGGAAGGGAAACTAAATACAATGAACAAAGAACATACTGGACTCTTTCAAAGTAAAACAGGAAACATGGAGACGTAGACATGACACACAGGGAACCTGATAAACCATGAACTAAACTGCAAACTAAACATGGCTGAATAACTAGATAACTGAAAAGAAACTGTAATACAGATGAAATAACAAAACAACATGAAACTCAGAAACACTGGGTCGCATGACCCAGGACCATGACAGGTTGCCCATAAGTGCTCTGGGATATCATGCAATTCTGGAGGTTCTGGGGTCAACTGGCATGGTTTCACTTGCTGAATATACTTTTATTACTTTTATTTTTATTAGCAGCTAACAGCTCTTACAATACTACTGTCTTGTTGCATGGTATGTGACTGGCTACAGGACTTTTTGACTGGCAGGCCCCCAGTCTGTCAGGATCAGCAACAGGACTTCAGCCAGCATTATTACAAACACTGGCGACTCCTGGCAACTCCACAGAGTTGCGTCCTCAGTCCCATCCTCTACACACTGTACACCCATGACTGTCACCTCCAATAGGGAAGTTCGTGGATGGACAACTCCTTCTTCCCCACTGCAATTAGTTTCTTGAACAGCTGACCTATTTTAACAGTAATAATAATTTTTCGCACATCAGGTCATCTTAAATATTAAACCAGCATATTAAGCTCATAGCTCTTTTGCACACAAATCTATTTAACACTTCAATTTTTGTCTCCATTTATTTATTTATACTACAGGGTGGCCATTTAGAAGTCGGCCATCTTGGATACAACTTTTGTTTTTTCAATAGGAAGAGGGCCATGTGACACATCAAGAAAAACAATGGTGTGCTTGGTTTCAACGTAAATTCTTTCGTGAGTTATTTACAAGTTTCTCTTTGTTCACAGCCATTGACATGTCGAAGAGGTTAACACGTGAGGAGCAGATTGAAATTGTGTTGATATCTGGTGAACGCAGTAACCGGGTCATTGCAGCAGATTTCAATGCAAGACACCCTACGAGACCACCCATCTCCCATGCTACAGTTAGCAAACTGCTTGCTAACTTTCGTGAAACTGGTTCAGTGTTGGATTTGCCAAAATGTGGACGCAAGAAAACTGTCACTAATGAAGAAACATCAGTGGCTGTCCTAGCTTCATTCAGCAAGAGCCCACAGTGTAGCACTCGCCGCACGTCACTGGAGAATGACATTAGTTGAACATCCCTTCGGCGGATATTGGCTACTCACAGATGGCACCCTTACAAACTCCAGCTACTGCAGCATCTCAATGAGGATGACCCAGATCGGCGCACAGAATTTGCAGAATGGGCAAAACACAAATTGGAACAGGACCCTCAGATCACGCAGAAGATTTTGTTCAGTGATGAGGCAAACTTTTATGTGAATGGTGAAGTTAACAAACAAAACACCGCTATTGGTCTGACACTAACCCACATTGGATGGATCCTCCAAGACTGTTGGAACAACAAAAGTGATGGTTTGGTGTGGTATATGGAGTACAACGATAGTTGGTCCATTCTTCATCAATGGAAACCTCAAGGCCACTGGATATTTGAAATTGCTACATGATGATGTGTTTCCCTCTTTATGCACTGAAGCTGGCATGTTCCCTGAGTTCTTCCAGCAAGATGGTGCACCACCACATTATGGGTGCCAGGTCCGAGCATTCCTAGATGAACAGTTTCCTGGAAAGTGGATTGGTCGTCGTGGGCCAGTTGAATGGCCTCCAAGGTCTCCCGATCTGACCCCCTTAGACTTTTATCTTTGGGGTCATCTGAAGGCAATTGTCTATGGTGTGAAGATACGAGATGTGCAGCACCTGAAGCTAGGGATACTGGATGCCTGTGCTGGCATTTCTCCTGCGGTGTTGCTATCAGTGTGTGAAGAATGGGAGAAGAGGGTTGCATTGACAATCCAACACAATGGGCAGCACATTGAACACATTTTATAAGTGGTCAGAAACTTGTAAATAACTCATGAAAGAATAAAGTTACGTTGAAACCAAGCACACCATTGTTTTTCTTGTGACATTACCAATAAGTTTGATGTGTCACATGGCCCTCTTCCTATTGAAAAAACAAAAGTTGTATCCAAGATGGCCGACTTCTAAATGGCCACCATGGTCACCATCCATCTTGAGGAGTTTGCCCCCTCACATATACTAATGTGCCACAAACAGGACTTTAACATCACCAACCATTCCCATTTTATTAGGGTGTATCCATATAAATGGCCCACCCTGTATTTCTATTTTATCTGTTCTAGTTCTGTTTGTACATATTAACCCGACATCTGTGTGTGGACAACAGAGAAAGCATTTCGTTGCACAGAGACATGCTTTTCTTTATACACATGACAATAAACACTTTGAATTTAATGCTTAATCATCCAGGTTTTATGTGTTCCCACATTAAAAACAGCCTTCATTATTTCTCAACCCCATGTAGTCCCGAGATATTTTGTCCTCTGCATTTAACCCATTCACTCAGTGAAGCAGTGGGCAGCTACTGATCCAGCACCCGGGAAGCAGTGTGTAGAGATGGTACCTTCCTTGCTCAAGGATACATCAGAGTAGCCGTTCGTTGCCTTTGAACCCCTGACCAGTCTACCTACTGTGTTATCTCTGCTCAGGCTATTCCTCCATGTTCTTTTCTCCCTCGTTGTTATCTACTTCCTCCTTCTCACCACTGCTGTCTGCCTCTACCACATCCTGCAGCAGTTCATAGTTGTGACATGTACATTCTCAACTGTCCCATGGGCAGTTTTTCTTCAGCCTTGTGTTATTTTTCAGTCTCTTCCTCTGAACCTTTACTCCTTGTGTGGCAAATCTTGAGTCCTTTCACACACAGTGATATTGCAGATCGACTTGCCAGCTTGTGATTTGGAGGGCATCTCTTTATCCATGATTGTTCATACAAGCTGAAGCTGTGAAATGTTTAGCCAAAAACTGAGCCTGAGTGTAGTTCTAATTATGTTACTGATGTGGGTAGGTGGGTTGATCCAGGTCCAGGTTTACCTGCTACTGACACACTGAGACTTTTAAAAAATAAAATTTTTCATCCTGTTAACACTGTTAACACTCTCCCTCTGATTCTTCTTCTTTTTTTGTCAAAAATAATATTTTACACTGCATTAAATTACTCCCCCCCCCCCCTTTTTTTTTTTTTTCAATCATCTTCTTTTTCACCTTCAGGGCAGTTGGTCCTTTCTCCCCTCACACTCTAATCACAGCTTTACTCCGCTTCATACAGTTTAAATTGCAATAATCAATATTTCCTTAAAAGCCAGTCATTTTATTTGGCAAAACACTTCAGCAACTAATCCAATCAGCTAGGCCAGGGGTCAGCAACCTTTAGCGCCATTTGGACCTGGTTTCCACGCAAAAGAAAACACTGGGAGCTGCAAATACTTTTTGACATCTAAAATGAAGATAAAAAAAACAATATATACAGTGTTACCTTTATGCTTTATGTAAACAACTAAGGTGTGTTGCTTAAATCCATGAAGTGCTACAGAGAAAATTACATTTTATTTATGTAATAACACATTTTGAACTCTTAAAGAAATATAACAAAAGGAAAGACACCCAGCTGAACTAAAATGATCCAGCAAACAAAAGCTGTTGTGAGCCGCCACCCTCATATCGCCTTTGGGTTTTTGGAGCATTGACCCGACTTTTAAAAAAATAATTGGGGAAAAAAAGCACTAAGCTGCTGAAAAATGAAAAATAGATATTTGCAAAATTCTGCCTAAATATGTATTTTACCTGGTTAATGTGTGTGGCGGGGCGTGGTCTGCAGCGCCGCTACAGGGGAGGCGGACGCACCTGAGCGGCACCTGCAATCGCGCCTCGCTGCCTTAACGTCTGCGCTCTCTCTGCTGTTGTGTTGGTGTGTGTCGGGCTGTGCGCTTTAACACCGGCTGTATGCGTACAGCAACCGTGTGTGAAAAGTGGTCAATAGAGAGATGCTGAAAAGCATGTTCATGCAAACATCGTCGGGTCTGCCGTGATATGTTTACAATGGGACTTCTGCTCCTGAACCTCTGCGCACAGCGTCTGCAAATCGGGGCTGTACGAAGTCACTTTCATCTTTACGCAGGACTGTAAGCTGTCATCTGTGAGGTGTGAGCGTGTTTGTTTTTAACATAGTTCACGGTGGAGCTGCTGACATAATGTGGATCCGAAGATCTAGAATTGTCTTACCTGGGGTTGAAAGTCTCGATAAATGCACGGCGTTTCGCAGGGTATATCGGCTTCCGCAAGTGTGACGCTTATTTTGAGCGATCAAAAAAAAAATAGAATATAATTTTATATTTATATTTCAATATCACAATAATCTTCCAATTTAGAACTACAAGTTAAAAAATAACTAACATAAATAAAATACACTTCAGCTAATTACTTAAAAAAAATGTATTTTCCCAAACCACCACTAAAAGGACTAAAGATAAAGAGCCGCATGCGACTCCGGAGCTAGGCACTGCTTCAGTTTCCACAGCCAGACAGTTTGTTGACACTGTGCAGTGTCTGCTGTCTTCTGCCTTAGCTGAGACACCGTTAATATCTACCAGCAACTTTAAATCTCCACACAATATCACATTCCAGGCTTCAGTTGATCTCACACATGCTTACAGATACAGTTGTTGCCTAAGTAACCTAAGAATTTGCATGGGTCAGCACCCAGGTTGCTGTAAAAACGGGATATTAAACCCTTCTTAAGCTGATGGTTTATTGCTATGTCCTCTAATGAGTTTAGAGTAGGCAATGTTAGGGATTTTTGAGTTTTTGAAATGAAGCTCCTGATTTGAAGAAATTTGAAAAAATGTTTGGTTGGAATACCAAATTTCTGTGTCAAGCCATTAAAACATAGTAGGGTGTCCTTGTCAAATAGGTCTGCAACTTTGCACAGGTCTCTGACGGCCCACATTTTAAAGCCCAAATCTTTCCAACCAGATTTAAAGGCCCTATTGCCCCAGATAGGTGAGAATTGGGATAGTGCAGGTGTTTCATCTTTAAACTTGAGTGCGTCGAACCAGACACGGATGGTATTTTTAACAAAGAGGTTTGATGTATCTTTTATCAGATCTTTATACTTTGCGGAGTACAGTTAAGTGCTGAGCGGTAAGGGGGTAGTGCTTGTCCTTTCTAAAGTTACCCAGGGTAAGGTTGTCGTTGAAAACCAGCATGAGGCCGCAGAAAGCTGGGCAGCCCAGTAGTGCCGTTTGAGGTTTGGAACACACAGACCTCCCCTGTCATACGGGAGATATAGTAGCGAAAGGCGCAGTCTGGCTCGTCTATTATTCCAAATGAATTTAATGAATATTGTTTTTGCCTTTGTGAAGAAGTCATCTGGAGGGCTGAGAGGAATGACTTGGAAGAGATATAGAAATTTTGGAAGAACGTTCATCTTGAGAATATTTCCGCGTCCAATCAGAGAGATTGGCAGCATAGACCATCTATTGATTAAGTCAACAAGAGGGTTGATTGTAGGAGAGTAATTTGCATGTACCAAATCATTAATTTTTGAAGTGATTTTTATACCTAGATTGGTAAGACTGTCTCTGGCAACTTGAAACATTGTTTGAATAGGTGGTTTAATTCTTTCAGAATGTTTAAAGAAGAGGATGGCCGACTTGGATTTATTAATTTTATAACCGGAAATATTGCCAAAGGAGTTAATTGTTTTGATTAGGTGGGGAATTGAGCTCTTTAATTTGGACAGCATTAAGATAATGTCGTCCGCGAATAATCCAATTTTGGACTCAATATTATTTGTTCTAATGCCAGAGATATTTTGATTGCTCCTTATCGCAATAACCAATGGTTCAATTGCTAGGACGAAAAGAAGAGGCGAAAGGGGGCAGCCTTGACGTGTACCTCTACCTAGATAGAATGGTCTAGATATGATGTTGTTAGTTCTAACTGAGGCTATAGGTTTATTATATAATATTTTGACCCAGGTCATGAAGTAACTGCCAAAGCCAAATTGAGGCAGTACCTTATAGAGATAACTATCTCTATAAGGTACTGCCTCAATTTGGCTAATAATGTTCGACCCTATCGAAAGCTTTTTCTGCGTCCAAGGAGAGCAGAGCCATGTCTGGATGTTCTGAATTTGAGTAAAGTACATTCAGTACTCTGCAAATACCATGCTGCACTTGCCGGCCTTTTACAAAACCATTCTGGTCAGTATCAGCGAGAAGATGAAGGTATCGTTCAAGTCTGTTTGCCAGTACTTTACTTATTATCTTGGCTTCAGAGTTTATTAATGAGATTGGTCTATAAGATTCACATTTTGTAGGCGGTTTCCCAGGCTTAGGGAATACCGTTATGAGTGCATTACGCAAGGAGGGGGGAAGCTCTTTTAAATCATAACTTTCCGTTAGCATGTCGTACAGAGGGCGTACTAATTTGTCTTTAAATATTTTGAAAAGGTCTAGTGGGATTCCATCTGGGCTGGGAGTTTTTCCCATTTTTAATTTATCAATTGCAATCGACAGTTCACTCATTGTTACGATTTGGGGTTGGCAGTGTATTGTTTTAGGCGTTTTGTTTTGGCGTGACTGTTATGTGTTTCCTGTTTTACTTTGAAAGTCTGTGTTATCTTAGTGTGTTCAATTTACTTGTCCCTGTCTCGTCAGTGTAAGCGTTGCCCCAGCTGTGTTTCCCTCTTGTTGTCCATTTCCTGATTGCTCCCTCTAGGTATTTAAACCCTGTGTTTCAGTATGTCATGGTCGCGATCTTCCTCCCCGTTGTAATTAGTTTGGTGTTTTGATGTAAATAAATATCATATTTTGCTTTAATGAAAATAGTTGTCGATACTTTCGTTTGGGATTTTTTTTTTTTGTGGAAGCCTGTATTAGTCTTTTTTATGGGTTCGCCCTCCTTAAGAGCAGTGAGCTTGGGGGCCTTTTCCCCTTATTTTTATTTTTCCTGTGTTGCACGCCGGTTGCCTAGGCCGGGGTGTAACACATAGATAACTGAGAGTCTAATTCAGATCGAGCTTCTTCAGAGAGTGAAGGGGTGCTTATTGAGTCAAAGAAGGATTCTAGTGACTCTTGAGTCGCATCTCCTGTTGAGGTATATAGTTGTGAGTAGTAGAGTTCAAAGAGTTCATTTATTCTGTGAGGATCTGTGGTGTTTTCGTCTGCAGTTCTAATTTCATTTATTGTTTGTTCGTTCAGTAGCGTTTTTATGCGCCATGCCAAAAGTTTTCCTGCCTTCTCCCCCTGGTCATAGTAGGTCTGTCTCAGTCTAAATAGTCCTGCTGAGGCTTTCTCAGTAGTTAATTTATCATATTTTACTCTTAATCTTAAAAGTTTTTGTTGTTTTTCTTTAGAGTCATTTAGGTTTATCTCGAGTTCCACTTCTTTTATTTGACCTTCGAGGTCCAACATCTCAGTATAATTTTTATTTGCTCTGTTTTTGGTGTAGCTTATCATCTGCCCACGTATAAAAACCTTAAAGGCTTCCCATCTTACTGAGGCTGTAGTTTCGGATTTATTAAAGTAAAAATAGTCATCAATATTTTTGCCTACATATTCCAAGAATTTTTATTATGCACCCAGTGTGGTTTTAAACGCTAAACAGGATTACGTCTAAAAGCTATTGTAACTGAAAAGTTAAGCGTGGTTAATGAGTGGTCAGATATAAGCACACTTTTATATGAACAGCTGTTAATTCTGGGGATAAGAGAGTTTGAAATAAGAAAATAATCTATGCGACTGCGGCTATTATGACTGGCTGAATAACAGGAGTATTCTCTCCCTGTTGGATTTTTTAATTTCCATATATCTTTAAGGTTCAATTCAGACATAAAGTGTTGTATGGCTTGTCTAGATTTTGGATGGGAAGAGTCTAAACCTGATGATCTATCAAGCTTAGGCTCTAGGGTACAATTAAAGTCCCCCCCAACAATTATCTCACTGTGGAGGGCTGCAATAGAGAGGAATAGATTGTTATAAAAGCTGGAGTTGTCGATATTGGGGCCATATAAATTAAAATTAAGTCTTGGTTCAGCACGGAGCATTGTAGGATGATGAATCTCCCTGCAGGGTCCAAGATATTTTTTTTAATACACATGGGCACTTATTTATGAATGAGTGTTGCCACTCCTCTAGCATGTGTTGAGAAGTGGCTAGAGAAAACCTGACCTGGCCATTTCCTCCTTATCCGGGCAATTTCACTCGCAAGTAAGTGTGTTTCTTGAATAAAGACTATCTTTGGGTGATATTGTTTAATTCTATCCATTACTCTTTTCAGTTTAATACATTTCCTAAGGCCTCTTACATTCCAGGAAATTAGTTCAATATTTGAATAACTACTCATACAGTTTGTGCCCTTAGTAACCTGAACCTGACTACATCTCGTCTCCCCTGTCGGAACTCACAAATTATTATTTCAAGAGCACTGCACTTTAAAGACAAACTCTTATAAACAAAAAAACAAAACAACCCAGAGACCTCCCATCAGTGTAGATCTCAAAACTTCCCTCCCCAAAGTCATTGCAGCTTGGTTATGCATCAGATCCACGAAAAGGAGCTGATAAAGCGTCCTAGTATTGATTTGAAGCTTCAAACTTAGATCCGACCGTTTTTGGGTTTTTTTTGTTTGTTTGTTTTTGTCCCGTTTGGATCTGTATTAACCGTATTAACTGAAGAAGTGGCCACATAATGTAAATGAATGAAAAGATTTAAACATAACATATCTAAGGCCATCTATATCATACCTGTAAACCAAAGCCACTGTAAGTCCGAGCTGAAATTGTTCATCAGAATTACACATTTTAGATATGATAGTGTTTTGGAGTGGGCGTGAATTTATCCCTCGTTTTGTTGCCGGACTCTTCGTATGAAATCTTCCACCTCCACTGGTGTGTGGAAGAGGAGCCTGTTGCCGTGGTGGAAAATCCTCATTTTTGCTGGAAAGATCAGTCCGAAATTTATGTGCATTTCACGGAGTTGTTGTTTTACCTGGTTGTATTGTTTCTGCTGTTTCTGGACCTCCGTCGACTAAAGTGGCCCTCAAATGAAATGACAGTGGCAGCAGCGGCCCACAGCTCATTTGAGTTTGAGACCTCTGATGTAGAGGGTGAAGATAACAGTAGTCCCAGTGGTAATCGGAGTTCTCCGTACACTGACTCTTAAGGTAAGCGAGTGGCTCCAGCAGAATCCATGGACAACATCCGGGATCTCTGTACATTTGAGTGCAGTCCTAGGAACAGCTAAGTTACTGCACGGGACCCTCAAGATCCCAGGCCTCTGGTAGGGGACCCATATTGAAGGATAAAGACCACCTGCAGGGGAAAGAAGGGAATTTTGTGTGTATATATATATATATATATATATATATTAGGGGTGCAACGATACACAAAATTCACGGTTCGGTTCGGTTCGATACTTTGGTGTCACGGTTCGATATTTTTTCGATACAAAAAAATGTTCATGCATTTTTAATTTGTCATTTATTAAAATTATAAATATATATTTTAACTCAAAAGTATAGTTTTTAAATTTAACCCTAACCCTTGTGCGTGTTTTTTATTTTGACAGCGAATGCGCACCTGCGGACCACTTATGTGCAGCCCTGGTTATTTAGCTCATCATATTGCAGCCACAGAAATTCTTTTGTCCACGAAACCATAAAGCTGAACTTTCTTTTTGCCTTATAGTCTCATTTGTCATAACTTCTCCGTTTTGTGGTAAGCTTTTCTTTGGCTGTCACTTCTTCACCCTGACCTGTCTTATTTGGCTCAGCAGAACTAAAATATATATCCTGCTGCTTTTACACACGCACTCACATAAGCTCAGCGATTCTCTGCGCGATCAACCTCTCACATGTTTAAGCTTGCTGCGGGAGATTTCACTTGTCATGTTTGCATAGTAAGCTAACGATTAATAAGACGATGTCAGAGGAATTGGTGCACAAATTATCATCACTCACAGATCAGTGCTGTCGCTCTCTATACACAGTTCGCATGATTGCAAAGTGAAAGCAAAAAAACAAGCGCAAATTCAAACGCGACTTCAATATGTCACATATTGACAGTGGCTCACCGATGCCAATGACATAATTACCCAGCTACATTTCTGAAAGAATGCAAAAGCATTGACATATATTTTTCCTACAATAGCCCGACGGGCAGGGAAGAGATAGATTTTGGTAGCCCGACTGAAAAAATCTCTAGCCCCGGGACGTCGGGCTAGCGATATTGCAAGCCCTGTATCTGACTGAGGAATCACTCATCTTTGGAAAAGAGAGTTTATTACAGAGAAATGGCTCTTTCCAAAATAAAAGCTATACTATCCGCTTCTTCTGGGCTATATTCTCAGCAGCATAAGGAGAATCATGTGCTAACAGCTGTCTAAATGACTCGGCTAAAGTTAGTAGCATGCTTGTTGTTTTTGTCTTTGCACTAGGATGATGTCGGCGTAAATGTGCAGTCATATTCGTTGTGTTCCCACTAGTGCTTTCAGGTTAATCTCGTTGAAATGACCTTAACGCCACAACACGGCAAATCTCCGTTAACGAGCTACCGCCGATCGCCCCGTGCATGGGGCTAGATGGCCAACATGTTAACGAGCTAACTGCGCTAACACACTAGCTCCCACCCATGTAATTGAGCATTGCGTGGCACATCCAACATACTGTTTTACTTTAGTCCATGACTCGCTTACCTTCAGGGTCATACGTCACATGAAAACCAAAATAATTCCAAACGCCAGATCTGAATGAGGGTGGGGGAGGTCCATGTTGCAAGGAGAGCTTAACTTCTGTCTCGCTAGCTTGCCCTGCGCTCTTCCTTCTGACGATGCTGTCTGTGTTGAGCGCTCAGTGAATCTGCGTTCGACTACTCCGCCTAGGCTGCACTGTCGAGCCTAGGCGGAGTAGTCGAACGCAGATTCACTGAGCGCTCAACACAGACAGCATCGTCAGAAGGAAAGTTGATAAAATAAATTAAAAATTTTGTATTGTTCGATACATATGCGTACCGAACCGAAAGCACTGTATCGAACGGTTCAATATCGATACGAATATCATTGCACCCCTAAAATATATATATATATATATATATATATATATATATATATATATATATAAATAACCATCATGGAAGGGCAGGCCCCTGCACGGTATGTACCACCGGCAGATAGAGGAGGTGGCTGATATCCAGAAATCCTACCAGTGGCTGGACAAAGCTGGACTGAAAGACAGCACAGAGGCACTAATCATGGCAGCACAAGAACAAGCTCTGAGTACAAGATCCATAGAGGCTGGGGTCTATCACACCAGGCAAGACCCCAGGTGCAGGCTGTGTAAAGATGCCCCAGAGACAATCCAGCACATAACAGCAGGGTGCAAGATGCTAGCAGGCAGGGCATACATGGAACGCCATAACCAAGTGGCCGGCATAGTGTACAGGAACATCTGTGCCGAGTATAACCTGGAAGTCCTGAGGTCAAAATGGGAGATGCCCCCAAGGGTGGTGGAGAATGACCGAGCTAAGATCCTGTGGGACTTCCAGATACAGACGGACAAAATGGTGGTGGCTAACCAACCGGACATAGTGGTGGTAGACAAACAGAAGAAGACGGCCGTAGTGATCGATGTAGCGGTTCCGAATGACAGCAATATCAGGAAGAAGGAACATGAGAAGCTGGAGAAATACCAAGGGCTCAGAGAAGAGCTCGCGAGGATGTGGAGGGTGAAGGTAACGGTGGTCCCCGTGGTAATCGGAGCACTAGGTGCAGTGACTCCCAAGCTAGGCGAGTGGCTCCAGCAGATCCCGGGAATAACATCGGAGATCTCTGTCCAGAAGAGCGCAGTCCTGGGAACAGCTAAGATACTGCGCAGGACCCTCAAGCTCCCAGGCCTCTGGTAGAGGACCCGAGCTTGAAGGATAAACCGCCCGCAGGGGTGCGCTGGGTGTTTTTTTTATATACACATATACATATATTTATATGTGTACACACTACCATTCAAAAGTTTTAGAACACACCAATTTTTCTAGTTATTCATTGCAATTCAAAAGTCCAATGAAGAGCATGAAATGGTACAAAGGTAATCGATGAACTGCCAGAGTTTGCAAAGAAAGTCAAGGCGTCAGTGAGTACTGAGGGCAACCTCTGACAGGAAGAGGTCTGGCAGACCCAAAGCCACAACTGACTCAGAGGACAAGTTTCTGAACATTAACAGTTGTATGATAGGTGGCTCACAGGACAACAGCTTCAAGCACAGCTTAATAGTGGTCATAGTAAGCAAGTCTCAGTTTCAAATGTGAAGAGAAGGTTTCGAGGTGCAGGTGTGACAGAACGAGTTGCAGCAAGGAAGCCATTGCTAGGATTGCATCAGAATAAGGCAAAGAGCCATGCGTAAAAGCTTTGCCAAGAACTACCTCAGGAAAAAAGAACAAGATGGTAAGCTTGAAAACATGGAGTGTCCAGCACAGTCTCCAGACTTAAACCCCATCAAGCTGTTTTGGATGAACTGGACAGCAGAGTGAAAGCAAAGTAACCAAGGGCAACACATTTATGGGAACTTCTGCAAAAGATAGGAAAAGAGGTGTTCAGCTGTTTTATCTGCCAAAGGTGGCTACTTGCATGAGTCAAAAGTTTAGAATACAATAAGTTTAGGTCTATATATTGATTCCATGATTTCTTTTCTAACTCCAATTTCTTATTTGTACTATACTGTCATTTCAGAGTGCAATGAGACATCAAACTGCATTATTTTCAATAAAAAACTGGAAAAATTGGGGTTTTCTAAAACTATTGACCGGTATTCATATATAACATTATACACGACATCATATATAAATGAATTCTGCTCTCTACCAGAAAATCCTGACGGAGAGTGTCCAGCCATCAGTTTGAGCCCTGAAGGTCAAGCACACTTGGATTATGCAGTAGGAATATGACGAGAAACACACCAATCCACCCCTGAATGGCTCAGAAAAAAATAAGTAAGCAATGATGTTGTTGTTTGTTTTGTTTTTTACTGTGGTGCATAAGTGTCTTCCACTCCTTGATGCTCTCCTTGATGGTAATATTGGATGCTGGGTGCTTTGCATTGCTGAGACAGGCTAAAACATTTATCTGTTGTTGTCACACTTCTGAAACAACATCTGCAATGTTGTTTCCAATTTCTGATTCTGTGGCTGTGATGATTTTGAGTAGCAAACATTTTCTCAGCATGACAGAAAGCTTCAAGGTTTTTGTAAGGATGCCTCCCTCTGCTTGAGTGAGCTGTCTGTCAGACAAATTTTTCCCCTACTTGTCTACATTCTTTTTGTGTGTCTGATATCGATCCCTCTATTAGCAGTTTAGCCCTATTACGCCCTTCGTATCATATTTTGATACATGGGTTTCTGAGACCTCTATCTCATCAACATGATCAATACTTGCCATAATTTCAAAATGTTATGGAAAAATTATTTTTTTTGCCTAAAATTAACATTGTTGTTAACAAAAACACAATATAAATTTTTGTTGAATCTGCTCCTCTTTTGATTTTAAAGTATCAAGTAAAATTTGTCTCACATGTTTGTTTATCAGTTGACCTAAGGCATAGCAGCAGATCTGTGCCTTCTGGAAGATATTAGTAGCTTGGAAGCTCTTAACAGATTATCTCATTACAGACTTTTAGAAGTTCTTTGACTTACATTAGATTTTAGAGTTTAATTACAAATTTCATTGCAGTCAATACTTCTTTAGTCTGACAACTAAGAAGGGGTTAGTCAGTACTGCATTGCTGTTTGGTTTTCCAAGCTGTAGAGTCAAGTCTCAATTCGGTTGTCTAAGAAGCTTGGAAAGAAAAGCGTCTGGACTTCTTTAAGTTGCTTGAAGACGTTCACCTCTCATCCGAGAAGCTTCTTCAGTTCTAAGGGCCAAATGGTGGAGAGTCCCAGATTTAAACCCAGTGGGAGTTTTCCCCCAAAGAGGGACAAAGGACCCCCTGATGATTCTCTACCTAATCACATGAGCCAAGGTGTGAAAACGGGTGTGGGTCACAATCAGCCAGGGTTTCGGGTGAGCTCATTGTGAAGCCTGGCCCCACCCTATCATGTGATTTCCTGCGGTCAGATGGCCCAGGGTGTGAGTGGGCGTTAAGGCGTCTGGGAAGGGATCTCAAAACTGGATTATAGATGTCAAACAGTTGGTGTTGTAATCCACCGCCTCTGTTCAAAGATGGTCGCTCACAGTGGACATAAATGGCTTCTTTCCCTCCTCTTTCAAACCATCTGTCCTCTCTGTCCAAAATGTGAACATTGGCATCCTCGAAAGAGTGTCCTTTATCCTTAAGATGCAGATGGACTGCTGAGTCTTGTCCCATGGAGCGACATCATATATAAATGATCTCAATTCAGTTGTTTCTTCATGGGTGCATCCAATAGTAATAGTCAGTAACAGTATGTGGGCTGTGTTAGTTCTGCTATATTAGAGCATTCCACTGATGGAGGAGAAGGAATTGGTGGGTTTCTTCTCTGTTAGATGGAAAGAGTGGGTTCTTGGCAGCTTGCCACCTCCTAGGCCAATTAAGGAGGAGAAGGAATTGGTGGGTTTCTTCTCTGATAGATGGAAAGAGTGGGTTCTTGGCAGCTTACCACCTCCTAGGCCAATTAAGGAGGAGAAGGAATTGGTGGGTTTCTTCTCTGATAGATGGAAAGAGTGGGTTCTTGGCAGCTTGCCACCTCCTAGGCCAATTAAGTAATCCAGCTTCCAACTCCAGGGAGTTTTTAAAACTTCCATCCATCCAACCATCTTCTTCCACTTATCCGGGGCCAGGTCGTGGAGGCAGCAGCCCAAGTAGAGAAGCCCAGACCTCCCTCTCCCCAGTCACCTCCTCCAGCTTGTCCGGGGGAACACCAAGGCATTCCCATGCCAGCCGAGAGATATAATCTCTCCAGCATGTCCTGGGTCTGGCCCTTGGGGCTCCTCCCGATGGGACATGCCTGGAACAGCTCACCCAGGAGGGGCCCAGGAGGCATCCTTGTCAGATGCCCAAACCACCTCAACTGGCTCCTTTCGATGTGAAGGAACAGTGGCTCTACTCTGAGCCCCTCCCAGATAGCTGGGCTTCTAACCTATCTCTAAGGGAGAGGCCAGCCACCCTTTGGAGGAAGCCCATTTCTGCCTCTCGTTCTTTCGGTCACTACCCAAAGCTCGTGACCACAGGTGAGAGTAGGGGCGTAGATCGACTGGTAAATTGAGAGCTTCGCTTGCACACTCAGCTCTCTCGTCACGACAACAGACCGGTACAGTGTCCGCATCACTGCAGCCCCAGCACCAATCCATCTGTCGATCTCCCGCTCCCTCTCCTGTCACTCATGAACAAGACCCTGAGATACTTAAACTCTTCCACTTGGGGCAAGAACTTGTCTCTTAGCCCGAGTGGGCACTCCACTGTTTTTTGGCTTAGGACCATGGCCTCAGATTTGGATGTGCTGATTCTCATTACCACCTTGGCTGCGAACCATTCCAAAGTGAGATGGAGGTCATTCGACTCGACGAAGCCAGCAGAACCACATCATCCGCGAAGAACAGATGAGATTCTGAGACCACCCAAGTGAAAGCCTGCCGCCACTTGGGTGTGCCTAGAAATTCTGTCCATAAAAATTCTGAACAGAATTGGTGACAAAGGCCAGGGCTGGCGGAGCCCATCACCCACCAGGAATGAGTCCGACTTATTGCTGGCTATGCGGACCAAGCTCTTGGAACGGTTGTATAAGGACCGAATGACCTGACTCCCAGAAATCATCCCCTTATCCCCAGACTCTGCTTCCTCCACGTAAGATGTGCCAATGGGATTAAGGAACTCCTTAAGGTATTCCTTCCACCGCCCGACAATTTTCTCAGTTGAAGTCGGCAGCGCTCCACTGGCACTATGCACAGTACAAGTAGAGCACTGCTTTCCCCTCCTGAGTTGCCTCCTGAGTTGCCAGAATCTGTTCAAGTCAGTCCAAAAGTCTTTTTCCATGGCCTCTCTGAACTCCTTCTACACCTGAGTTTTTTCTTCAGCCACTGCCCGCACTGCATTCTACTTTGCCTGTCGGTACCTATCAGCTGCCTCTCAGGTCTCTCCAGCATCCTCCCCTGCCACCTGATCCAACTCACCACCAGGTGATGATCACTTGACAGCTCAGCCCCTCTCTTTACCCAAGTGGCCAGAACATATGGCTACAGGTCTGGTGATACAATTAAAAAAATCGACCATCAACCTGCAGCCCAGAGCGTCCTGGTGCCACACGTCCAGTGTTGGGAAGGTTACTTTTAAAATGTATTCCGTTACAGAATACAGAATACATGCCCCAAAATGTATTCTGTAACGTATTCCGTTACGTTACTCAATGAGAGTAACGTATTCTGAATACTTTGGATTACTTAATATATTATCGTGCTTTTTACAACAACGTGAATGTACTATTGCTGTGTGATTTATTACTATTACTGAAGGTCCGCGACTCCGAACTGTAGTAAAGGGACCTCTGACTAATACGGCGGGGTCCCTGTCGGCTCATAGCCGAAAAATAGCTTTACTTTGTTGTGTGGGTCAACTTTTCTTGCGAGAGACAGAGAGAGGCGTTGAAAGACTGCTCCAACGGAACTTATTGTTTTCGGAGGAAAACACGAACACGGTGTACAGTCGAGTCTTAATAGCTTACTTACAACTGGGCTCGTCAGGCACTCTTCTTGGCTGCAGTGGTTATTATTATATTTACATGTTTCCAGCTCCCGTTTTTCCTCGACGACAACTCGTACCTTTCCACTCGCCTTTTTCTCCCTCCTCGCGCTCACAGACACATAACGTGTATGGCAGTGCATTCTCCCTGCAACACGGACTATACTGCCCATGATGCTACATTCTTTAGAGCTATGCTTGTAGCATTCTGCCTGTTAGCTTAGCACAACAACAACAACGAAAAGGCGCTCTCTCACCCAGGAAACACACAGTCGCAGAAAGAGAGAGAGAGCGTCGCCCTGTAACCATGGCAACCGTAACGCTGCCGCCTGGAACGAAAGAACGTAGCTGTCAAACAAAACCCAAACAGTCCTGACCCGCGACAAAATGAAACAGGAAAGTACCGCAGTGTAATCCATTTATTTCAACAAAGTAACTGTATTCTGAATACCACCTTTTTAAACGGTAACTGTAACGGAATACAGTTACTCATATTTTGTATTCTAAATACGTAACGGCGGTACATGTATTCCGTTACTCCCCAACACTGCACACGTCCACTTATGGACACTCTTATGTTTGAACATGGTGTTTGCTATGTCCAAAAACAATACACCGCTCAATCATTCCCCTCCAGGTCTCGCTGTCGTTGCCCACGTGAGGTTTGAAGTCTCCCAGTAGGGAGAAAACCTTCTCATCCACTGGGAGAAACCCCAATATACAGGCAGCAAGCCAAAGGGATACCCAGATACCCACCCCAACCCACCGCCTCTCACCAGGGGCAACTCCAGACTGAGAGTCCAGTCCCTCTCCAGAAGACTGGTTCCAGAGCCCAAGCCATGCATTGACGTAAGCCCGACTATATCTAGCCGGTACCGCTCACGCACTAACTCAGGCTCCTGGAACCCTGCTCCTGGCTGCCGTCCTGCTCACAATGCATACTTTTAGAGATACAAAATGCTTGGTTTTCTTTCTCCTTCTTTTGCGAACTTAATTCTCAGTTCTCGTGTTGCATGCGTTGCATTTTCTACCTGCTCTGGCTGACCATGAGTGCTAGGAAGGAGCAGATGAAGTCTCCTCCCTCATTCCAATAAAACCGTTTAAACCAAGAAATTGTCAACTTAGACAATATACAAATTAATAAATTATCTTGTAATCCAAAGGTGTTATTCTTCTTATTATATAATAATATTATATAACATTATAATATAATAACAATATTAAGGAAAACAAAATCGAATAAAATATGGTTCTCTATTTCTACTGGGCTGTCGTAATCATTGAAACAATAACTTACCCTGATTTTGGAAACCCTTTATTCACATTGGTTATTTATATAAAAACTAGTGATTGACAGCTGGAAAACCATAGGGAAGCAGGAGATCAGTATGTCACGTGTGGGTGACATAGTGACAGGGAGGTCTCCAGCAGGTTTAACTACTGGAGTGGGTGATCGTGGCTCAAGAGTTGGCAATTCATCTTGTAATCGTAAGGTTGCCGGTTCGAGCCCCGGCTCGGACAGTCGCGGTCGTTGTGTCCTTGGCCAAGACACTTCACCTGTTGCCTACTGGTGGTGGCCAGAGGGCCCGGTGGTGCCAGTGTCGGGCAGCCTCGCCTCTGTCAGTGCGCCCCAGGGCAGCTGTGGCTACAATGTAGCTTGCCATCACCAGTGTGTGAATGTGTGTGTGAATGGGTGAATGACTGAATGTAGTGTAAAGCGCTTTGGGGTCCATAGGGACTAAGTAAAGCGCTATACAAATACAGGCCATTTACCATTTACAACATGGATCTCAGTTTCTCACTAATTTGTGTTTGCCATGTAAACGTACATTTCTCACTAAGATGTTACCCTTCGGTCAAATGGGCCTTTTTTTATCTGCTGCTTTTTGTGCATTTCAAGAAGCTAGATTGCAACTTTTCTCTGAAGTTGACCTGAGATTTTGTGTATACTGTGAGTGTGAATTCGAAATCAGGCCCTTGATCAGTATGTGGCACCATAGTGGACAATAAAGTTATCCCCCAAACAACAGTCTTAACTTTCTGGTTGGGTCTAGGCATGGTAACTGCCTATTTAGTGAAATGATGTGTCATTACAAGGATGTTCTTTGGGTTACTGCTGTCTGGTTCTAGATTGAGAAAGTTCACATGGACAAGTTCTAATGGTTGAGAAGTTTAATGTTTACCAGAGCAGCTGCTTTTTCAAGAGGACTCTTTCTTCAGCGGCCAATAAAACCTAGTTCTAAAAAGGGTTCTGGGAATACCCAGTTGGTCCATGTGCAAATTGTGAACCACTAAGGCTCTGAACTCTTCAGGGAGAACCAATTGATAGGTCACTTGGTCCTGCATCTTGCCTTATTATTTTACCTTGTTGTGTAGTTCTAAGCGATTTAACTCCCACAGCAAAAATGGGAAATCAGGGAGCTCTTTGCTGGAGGTGGGGTGAGGTGTTTCTTCCAGTACAATCTGTGCTATGACTTCTCTGATAGTTGGATCAGATCTTTGTTTATCCTTTATTTCAGGATAAGACAATGAAGAAATTGTGGGTAAGCCATGTTTGTTCTCTGAAACAAGGTTAGTGTTAGCTTTTAGTTTTCAAAATAAAAACCGGCATCACTTTAGCCAGCTCCTTATGCTATAAATTCTGCACTCAGCTTTGCAGTTCTCCAATATGTTTGAGATGCAGCCAGATGCTTCTCATTTAACATTTTCGCTTGGTTTTTCATTTTTTTCCTAACTTTTCATTTAAATCCAACTCCCCTGTATTTCTGTGTACCTGGCCTGTACAACTATAAATGCTGTGTTTGAAATGTCTGCCCCCCTCCATTCTTTCACATAAAGGTATGATCCCAGTCACATGGCCATATGGCTGAGAGCTCATCCCAGTGATCTAAACCGACACTCAATGTAACCGAGCATTTTGAAATGAGGAACACCAATTCAGGCTGGATACTAGATTTGACTTCTGGAAAGCCCTTGATTAACAAAAGCAATAACTCTAAGCTGACCTTTGATACAATACTCATCAATATATCACTTGACTGTTAAAGCTATTAAATCAGCTTTTCTGTCAAACATAATTTCTAGCAACAGTCACCAGCCCCGAGTTCTTTTTAATATTTTGAATTTTTTGTTTAACCCCTGTGGTGCTGTTCATGTGAACATCCTCTGCACTTTGTGAGAACTTTCTGGGATTTGTGGAGAGTTTCAGTCTAACCGCTGCCTTTGACACAGTTGATTATAACATTCTTTTATCAAGACACAAACATGCTGTTGGTTTTAAAGGTACAGTTTTATTACAGTTTAAATCCTGGCAGAGAGGTCTTTTTCTGTTGCAACTGGGGAGTACTCCTCTTCTTCTGTCCCTATTAGTTGTGATGTACCACAGGGGTCTGTTGTGGTCCGCTATGTTATCTTTACACATGCTGCCTTTGGGAACGATTTTCAGGAAATATAATATTCCCTCTCACTGTTATGCTATTGATATCCAAATTTACTTCCTGATGAAATGGGATGCCTCTGTCACACTGCAGCCTCTGTTTATCTGTCTACATGACAGTTAAACCCTAAATGAAAACAAGACTGAAATTATTGTTTTCGGAAATCATAGCTCTTTGGATGAAGCAGCATATACCCTATGGCCAAAAAGATCGAACCTAAGAACTCCAGTGCGCTTGTCTGTATTAAAGTAATTAAGGTGCAGTTATTTCATCATTCACTCCAGTGTAAACACAAACTGTTAAAAGCTACAGAAAATCAAGCACATTTTATACATTATTATTTAAGAAGAACCACTGAGTTCAAATTACAGGCCCTTTAGGCTGTAAATCAAATCAGTTATTGTGGTAGAATTCATTTAGTTTCATGAAGGAAATTTCTTTTGTGTACATTTACATGTAGTGTTTTTATTTTTGGTTCAATTGTGCTGCAAAGAAAATTTAAATTTTAACTGGCAATTCCCTTAAAAAAATTTTCCTGTACTGTATTTCAGTGTTATGTCGTTTTTATGTGTCTCTTACTGTGAAAACTAGAAAGCAGCATGTTGTCATTGCCGTTGGTTATTAATATTAACTTCCTGTTGACTCACACATTTAGGTATTTATATAAGCAGGTACTGATGTTAAGTTTATGTGTGTTTTGTTTTTTATCTGTGTTCTAAACATTGTTCTCTAAACTTGTGTTTTTTATAACTTAATACAAGTGTCTATTCTGTATAATACTCTTTGAGTAACATTTGAGAATTTGCTACAATAGTGGGAGTGGCAAAATCTACCCTTTGGTACATCCTGAAAAAAAAAGAAAGAAAGTATTGGTGAATGCAAAAAGACCTGAATGTCCACAGAAGACAACAGTTGTGCATGCTCGCAGAATAATTTCCATGGTGACGAGAAACCCCTTTATAACAGTCAACCAAGTGAACAACACTCTCCAGGAGGTAGGCACACCAATATCCACCTACCATAAAGAGAAGACTCCAACAAAGTAAAAACAGAGGGTTCACTGCAAAGCGCAAGCCACTCATAATTTAAAAAAAAAAAGCCAGCACAGTTGTGGAAAAACATTCTTTGGAAAGATGAAATCAAGATCAACTTCTACCAAAAGGAAAAAAGTATGGAGACATGGAACAGCTCATGATCTAAGGCATACCACATCATCTGTAAAACAAGGTGGAGCCAGGGTAAGGCTTGGGCATGCATGGCTACCAGTGGAAGTGGGACACTCGTGTTTATTGATGATGTGACACAGGACAGCAATTCCAGCTAAATGCATTTAAATTGTTTGGGTGGCCTTTCATACAGAAGGACAATGACCTAAAACATAACCCAGCCACCCAGGAGTTTCTTAAAGCAAAGAAGTGCAATATTCTTGAAAGGCCAAGTCAGTCACCTGATCTTTACCCAAATGTGCATTCATTTTACTTCAGGACTAAAATTTGGAAAGAAAGACCGACAAACCAACAGCAACTGAAAGCCGCGGCAGTAGAGGTCTGGCAGAGCATGGAAAAGGAGGAAATCTGGTGATGTCAGGCTTTCATTGGTAGCAAAGGGTTTTCAACCAAGTATCAGAATTGAACATTTTATTTTTTTTAGTCATTTAATTTGTCCAGTTACCTTTGAGTTCCTGAAATGAAGGGATTGTGTTAAAAAAAATACTTGAAGTTTTCACATGTCTGTGAGAACCTTCACAGACATTTTACACTTCAACTGCATCTGAGTTGTTTCACTTAAAATTCATTGTAATGTACAGAACCAAAATTAGAAAAAAGTTGTATCTGTTGAAATATTTGTGGACCTAACTGTGTTTGTTTTGCAGGTAAAGGTGATGTGTTTGGTGACGTGTTCTGGAAGGAGATGACACTGGCTCAGTCCTGCGCTAATGTCCGAGCATTGACCTACTGTGACCTCCATATAATCAAAAGAGATGCGCTGCAAAAAGTTCTGGAGTTTTACGCCAACTTTGCAAACCACTTTGCCAAGAACCTGGTGCTTACTTACAACCTGAGGAAGAGGGTGAGTTTGCTTTACTGATGTATATTTAGTATCTATTACATGTATTTTAAGTCATGCCAAAAAAAACCTTTTCACGGGACTTTATACAGTCCTAAGAAAAATTTAATTTACCACGTGATTCAGTACATTGTAAAAGCACCTTAAGCAGCAATAACTGTATGTGAAATTAAAACTCTCACATCATTTTGGATGAATTTCAGGCCTTCTTTACAGCAGTGGTTCTTAAACTGTGGTACTTGAGTTCCCTCTAGTGGTATACAGGAAATCTCTCAAAACAATTTCCAAATTAATAATATACTGTGGTGGGGTGAAGCGTCTTTACTATAAAAAGCCCACGTAGAGGTTGAGCTAGCTATTCCACCCCAAAAAGAAGAAGGGAGAACTCCTTTTGTGAGATACTCACTGCATTACATGATGCTTCAGAGCCTTAATGACCAAGCACATGAACTCACTCATGGTATAAACATCTATTTCCATCGAACAATAACTGCCAGTAAATTTACACTGTAAAATTAACAGGTACAGTTAAGATTCACGTAACAATAACAGATGTAAATAACACAGTTTCCTCATCTTCCTCATCAACACATGTTCCTAAGGCATGATCGGAGATAACTAGCCACTCCCAACAAGCCACAATACCATGTTCTGATTGAGAGATTTCTGAAAAATGAAAACGTACAGCACTGCTATCACTTCCGACATAAATGAAGACAGAAAACTAAACAGAAGTGACATTTGTAGGGTTACTGATGTTGGGCTTTGTTCCCCTTTTGTTAAAAACGCAACACACAAAAATACTGCAAAAGGAAACGGTTGCCTTATATACAAAGTGTATAAACTCCAAATGCACATTTCACTTAAAAATTAAGATGTGAAAATGTGAACAAATCAACTGTTAGAGATATTCTTCTCCTGTTGACCCCCCCCAAAAGAAATAAATGAGTCTTCTCATCAGATATTGATGCTTCTTTCCTGTGTGACAAAAAATAGGAGACATATGTTTGTTTGTTTGTTTTTTAAGTTAATTCCCAATAAAACTGTTTTATTGCTAACTACATTGCTGTCTGTATTATTGCTGAAGTCCTAAATGATCACCTTTGAACAGCACTGACTGGGAGGCTTTGAACAGATCACATAGTTCAATTCAACATATAAGACTTTAAGAATGAAAAGCATCTATAAATGATTGGGTTATTCTTAATCCCCATTTGTAATATTGTTTTTTTGTCACAGACAGCTATGCTCCAAAGGGAATAAGGTAAAGTGGACCAAGAGTCTAGGTGAGAGTGAGAATTTAGATAAGCATGTAGCCACTCCCATAAGACACGGCTACGACATGCCCAATTATAAAAAATTAAATTTGGTAAGGCTAAGCCTCCCCTATCTATAGGCAGTTGTAAAGTTCCAATCCTTAATCTAGGTTTCTTGCCACGCCAGATAAATTTTGAAAAGGCTTTTTCTATATCACAAGAAACTTTCTGAGTGATCAGTAAAGGTAGCATTTGTAGGGGATATAAATAAACGCGGGAGAATACTCATTTTGATTAAGTTCACACGCCCCATAAGAGAAAGCGGCAATTTTTGCCATCTATCTAAATCTTTTTTGATTTTTATTATAACTGGTGATAAGTTCAGTTTCCATAAATCTTTAAGAACTGGTGGAATGTTTAGCCCAAGGTATGTAAAGCCGCTGGGGGACCATTGAAAGGGATTAGAAATATCTGGCAAAGAGTTAATCTGATCACCCATGACTTCTGATTTCCCAAAATTAATTCTGTAACCAGAGAATGAGCTGAACTCATGTATAGTAGACATAATAGCTGGTGTTGATTGTTCTGGTTTTGATAAGAACAGCAAAATATCGTCAGCATACAATGCTATTTGTTCCACCCACTGTTATACCATGCACATCTCGGTGCTGGCGAATGGTGTCAGCTAGAGGTTCAAGTGCTAATGCAAAGAGGTAAGGGGACAGGGGACAGCCTTGCCTCGTACCTCTTTGCAGTGGAAACGCTGATGATTGTACACCATTAGTTATGACACAAGCTTCTGGAAGTTTGTAGTGTTGTGGAAGTTTTCCATTTAAATAAAGCCTGCAGACAAGCGGTGAGCGGTAGCTAACATTCTTTAATCAAAACACACAAAGACAACAGACAACCAAGCTAGATGAAGTCCCTGCATGTCCGCGGGACAGACGGTCAGCAGAGTCTCCCTGAGCCTAGCATGGCTCTCAGTTAAATACCTTCTCCAGGAACAAAAGGCAGTACACAGCTGTTTCACACCTTAAGGTTCAGACTCCCTTGCTACCTCCCAGAGTCCTCGAAGAGACAAAAGACTCTTCCTGTGGAGTTGTCTGCTTCCTTGCTAGACCCCCGCCATTTGTCTTTCAGTATGAGTGTCAGACATGTTAAAATCCAGTGGCACCAAGGCATTATACAATAAAATAATGTGATTAATACGTAAGTAAAAGAAATTCCTATACAGTAGATAGTTTTAATCCATGCAATAAAACCCTCACCTAAGCCAAATCTTTCTAATACATTAAATAAATATGTCCACTCGATTCTGGCAAATGCCTTTTCGGCATCTAAAGATATAACATAGGCTTTATAATTTGTCTGATTCGAGTATTGTATAATATTTAATAGTCGTCTAATATTTGTAGATGAGAAACGATTTTGGATAAAGCCTGTTTGATCAGGGTTTATAAGCAGTGGGAGAATGCCCTCAAGCCTCCTTACTAATAGCTTGGAGGGTAATTTAGCATCGACATTGATGAGGCTGTATGTCTGTATGATTCACACCTATCTGGTGATTTATTTTTCTTTAAAATTAACAAAATATTAGCCTGTCTAAGTGTTGAGGGCAATTGTTCATTCTTAAAAGAGTCTAAAAACATATCAGTCAATGGTCCTGCAAGAAGATGACTTAGTGTTTTATAAAACTCTGGGCAGAAACCATCAGGCCCTGGTGCTTTTCCTCCTTTAAGGGAGTTAATAGCAAGTCGCACTTCCTCGTCTGTCACAGGGTTATTTAACTCTTTCCTGTGACTTTCTGATAACGATACAACAGGCACCTTCTCTAGAAATTCCCGCATCTTCCCATCTCTATTAGTACACAATTTGAGTTAAATTGAAGTACACCAACAGCAATTGATTGAATATGATTAGTTCTATTACGGCACTTAAATATTAGACATACTCTTAATTTAAGGATACCCAGCCCAGGCTACGGTGTATTGGAACTGGAAGTTCTACATTTATTAAGGAATGACTCAATTGTCCCCTCCTTTCTTATTTGTCTTTTCTTACGGACTTTATAAAGTAAAACGAGTTCAACTTAGAAATATAAATGAGGTGGACTGTCCCGGGATCTGTGGGGCCGGGAGGCGCTGCTGCACTGGGCCCCGGTCTGGATGGGCCTGGGCCCCCTTTCCCTGGCGGGCCGTGGAGTATGGGGGTGCCTACTGGGGACAGCGGGGGAGCTGGCCCCAGGGAGGGGTCACTTGCCCCTCCCTTCCTTCGCTCCCCATCTCCAGCTGCCTCCCTCTTCCCGCTCCACCACAACCACCCACACATGCAGGACCTTGGAGTAGGGGTATGTCACCAGGGTGCAGAGGAGGCCACCCCCCTCTGTCCCCTTCTGGCTGCCTCTGCCTCAATTTTATCCCACAACTTAGACATTCACATTACTCACACTCTCATTACACATACATATAGGATCTTGGGGGTGGGCACGATACACGGAATCCAAAGTACCATCAGGGTGTACACCTCACCCCTGGCGTCGTTGCCCACCTCTCAATTTTAAATACACGTAGACATTGAGGGCTAGCAGGAGGGGCTATGCGCTTACCTGCTGCTCTCTGGCAGGTAGCTCCAAGCCCTCCTGGGTTTTAAATGCACCTTAGAACACACATGCATCAACACTACAATGAGCGGGTGGAGGGAGGTTTGGAGTCTTCTCTCACCCCCGTTCTCTGCGACCTGCTGGAGTGGGGGGGCTAGGAGGAGGAGTTGGCCGTCCGACTGCGGTCTGGAGTATGGGGCCTTCCTGCTGCTGCGGAGTCGGGGCGGTCTGCCTCCCCCCACCGCAGGGAAAAGGGTAACACCACCTGGGTCTGGGTGCAGTTCCCCCCTCCAGGGGCAAGGGTACCTAGACCCGGTTTGTAGAGTACGCTTGGGGAGTGTGATCGTGTGTACAGCGTCTCTTTATGTCTGTCTCTACGTTGGTTGAGTGGTGGAGTAAGTGCATATGAGAGCATGAGGGTGGGAATGGATGTTTGTATCTGTGTGTGCCTGTATGTCTGTGTCTATATGTCAGGTTGGGTATCAGGCGCCACCTCTCTGGGGACACCTCAGGCCCTCCAAGGTTTGGAGGCCTATCTCCCCCCACCACCACTTCCCCTGCCAGTGACAGACGCCCTCAGACATCGGTGCGTTGGTGGTTCTTTGTGTCTGGGGATGGGCGTCCAGGTGCACACCAGCTCACTCCTTGGTGGCCGCTTATCGGGGCCTGGAGCCTGGGGCTCGCTCGGGCCACTTCGGAGGTGGGGTGCCCCCGGCCTCTCGGCCTGGGGCTCGGTCACTCAGGCACGGCTGGCTGCCGGCGGAGCTCACGGGCGCGTCACTGCAACTCCCCCTGGCTTCTGCTCCGCGGCTGCTGAGTGAGCCCTCATCTGGGACTCTCCTCAGCTCTTTCTGGGACAGTGGCGCAGCTGCCCCTCTGTTGGTCTTCCTTGGTCTCTTGTGTTCTGGGGGCCTCTGGATGTCTGGAGTTTTGATCTCCTCCATACCTGCTTCATGCCCTGGAGGACGGGGCTGTGGCCCCCCCACACCCTCTAGCAGATTATTACATGAAGGAACCTTTTAAAAAACAAAAAAGAAGCGCGTCCATGCTCACAGGTGTACACACGGGTGATCACACCCACAAACTACACCCTTTTTGGCTCCTACCTCAAAGCACACTGTGTTCTGTTGATCTTATGTGCTGCACAATAATGTTTAATATTTAGTATTTACTGTCATATTCCCATATATCATTGTGATGTTTATTCTATTACTCTTATTCTCTTCTGCTTGTTTTCTTTTTTCTTTCTCAGCAGGTGATCCAGGTGATCGATAGATGCATTTTTTTTCTCTGCCCGTTCTGTTGGTTTATGTTTTTTGCCCTTCTCCCCCGTCCCTCTTCTCAGCTGTTTCTCTTTCCCTCTTTCTTTCTCCCCTTCTTTCCCCCAGTCAAGTCTGTCCCGTATTCAGTAAGTGAAAATAAAATAAACAATAAAAGGTGAATCAAATGGACCATTACGGCAAGGCTGGGATGGTCAATTTGGTAAAGTAAATCCGTTGGGCATCGTTGTTTGCCTTTAGACAACAATTCTGATGGCAAAAGAACCAAACGGGACAGGCAAAAAAAAAGAAAAAAAAAAAAAGAAATATAAATGAGGTTGGCTGGCTTTTTCGGTGGCATGCGGGAGTTTGGAGGGGAATTTTTGTTTCTCTTTTCTTTTCTTTTTGCCTCTCTGTCAGTGACTCTTGCTCGGTTTCACGGGACCCAGTTTTCTTTTTTGATGGATCGCAGGATCGTTTTTTTGGGGGGGGGGGGGGGGGGGGGGGAGGGGTTGTCTTTCTCCTTTTTTATCATTAATATGCGTGGCTATTGTTTCTGTTGTTTATTTATTTATTTGTTTTTTCGTGTTTGTGTCTATATAATGCATCTAAAATTACCCACATTCCCTTTTATGGAAACATCAGTTTGCTTATTTGCAGTAGCGCACTCCGAGAAATGGTTTCCCACACATCATGTTATAATAGAGAGGGGAAAAAAATTATAACAAAAAAAAAAGCTGAGCTGATATGACTGATCTTAAAATAATTTCTTTAAATGTTAAACGGCTGAATAATGTTGTTAAAAGACAAAAAAATATTTCATTTTTGAAGAAGGAAAAACACAAATTGCCTTACTGTCAGAAACTCATTTAAATGATTTGGAACACGTTGGGTTGGTTTTTTACTCATCCTATGATACAAAAAGTAGAGTAGCCGCCATCCTTATCCATCGTAATCTGCCTCTAACCATAGAAAAAGTCATAAAAGATAAGGAAGGACGCTACATTCTTATATCTGGTTTCTTATTTAGAGAATCTATTTTCATAGGATGTGTTTATGGTCCAGATTCAGAAGATGTCTCTTTTTTTCCCAATCTCTTAACCCATGTTTCAGCCATAGCTTCTCCATATTTGATTTTGGGAGGTGATTTTAATTGTGTTCCTGATCCTAGGGTTGATAAATCTCCACCAGGGGGTGAATTGTCACCAAAAAGCATTAGACTGATAGAGTTTTGTTCTGATCTAGAAATTTTTGATTCCTGGCGAGTAGCTCACCCCACAGATAGGGATTTCACTTTTTTTTCTTGCCCCCATCAGAGTTTCTCAAGAATAGATTTGCTCTTGTCATCCAGGACGGTGTTGGATAGGATGGAAGAGTGCTCAATAAGGTCTTGTCCATTATCTGATCATTCAGTAGTAAATATAAATATTCACCCACCTTATTTTGAGCCATATTCCCGCCGATGGAGGATGAATCCTTATTTATTGAGTATATCACTAAAGAGTGGAATGTTTTTATGACCACTAATAAAACGGAAGATGTAAGCCCATCTTTGTTGTGGGAAACCGCTAAAGCCTATCTTAGGGGTAGTATTATCTCATACACCACAGCGCAGAAAAAGGCTTCAATGAAAGAACAACTTGGTTTAGAGCACATAATACAAAAACTAGAAGTGCAGTTTAAAAGGTCCAAAACTATACTTAAGAAGTTAGAAGCAGCCCGCTCAGCTTTAAATCAATTACTGACTAAAAGAGCAAAGGCAGCAATTTTCTTTGATAAGCATAAATTATGAATCTGGGAACAAACCTGGCCGTCTCTTAGCAAAAATAGCAAAAGGCAGGACAGATACAAACGTTATACCATCACTGTTTGATAATAAACATGTCAAGCATTATAAAACAACGGATATTAATCGAATTATGAAGCAGTTTTATATACACTTGTACTCATCAGAGTGTAGTATTTAAGGTTTCCATGTTAGCAGGCTGTGGAGTGCTCTGTCAGTGTAATTGGTCTAAAAGTGTTTAAATCTTCAGTCTTATGTTAAAATCTCAAAGGACAGCATTACATTTTTAATATTAACAGTAACCCTGGGCCTCTGTGGATTGGGCAGCTGATCTAATCTCTGTCTAAAACTGGATAACAAAAACTAAGGAGTGCTGAATCACTTTGCAGACTATTGCAGAGTAACAGGTGTGTAGCATCGCTAACTAGCTAGCAACAAGCCTCCAACACATTGTATATTCTAGCGGCTAATCTAGCACACGAATTAACAACAGAGTGATTTTAGATGCTGTAAAACTATAAGATGATAAGCTGTGTGGTTTTTTGATAATAGTGACATGGTTGTATTTACCTTAATTGGACGAGTCGTCAGTCGCGGTAAACCCATCAGCAGATAAACTGGAGCAGCCGGGCTACGTAAAAAGTGTAGGGGACTTGTTCGTGGTCACATCCAGCAGGTGTGTGGACGGGAGCGTCACGCAGGCGCTCCACCTCAAGTCGCTACTGTGCAGACTCTGGCTCCAAAAGTGCAACATGGCAGCGTCTACAAGCGGGATATTTTGGCTTCATTTTTATGCAATGGGAGTAAGTGCTGTAGTGTCGTCCATGTTTTCTACAGTCATTGGCTGGGACCTGACAAAAGTGCCACCTGAAGGAGGCTTCTCTCTGTCTGATAGCTTGTGTTCTGAGACCTGACACCTGACTTTTGATTCCTGAGACCTGACTCCTGACATGTGATTTCTGAGACTTGACTCCTGACTTCTGAGACCTGACACCTGAGACCTGATACCTGACTTCTGAGACCTGATTTCTGAGACCTGACACCTGATGACTTTTTGTCTGAGACCTGACGACTTTTTGTCTGAGACCTGACAGCTTTTTTCCTGAGACCTGAGGATGTCCTAAAATGTACACCGTACTGTAGACATCCCAACATTCTCACAAGGTCAGTGGGTCACTGGCAGTCTCCTGGTCCTGTTGGTGGGGGTAGATACTGTTATGGTCCTCTCTGTGTCAGCTCACCACTTTCTCTCTGGCTCTTTCTCCTTTAGTGCTCTCTATCTCCTCTTTCTCTGTGTGTATGTCTCTGTTTATGGGACAAAGACACAAACTGAACTGGAATACCATTTGTAGATAATCCTGCCCTGTGGAATCTTCATTTGAATTCAGTGTTAATATGCACTGAACTTTGGTACACATCCTTCCTACCTGAGTGATCTTTGACAGCTTGAATGTAACTTTTCACAATCCTTATGTTTGAGAGAATAATTGAACAGATCAGTCTGTTGTGGCACTGGCAGAAAATATTTTGCAAGTTTTTTTTTATTTTTCAACTCTGCAGCTGAAGCCACAAATGCATTTTCCAACAACTGTGGCATCATTTAAGAGGAAATAAATTTATTACAAAGAAGCATTGTTACAGCAAATAAATAATTGACCAAACACAAATTTTCTTTTTGTGTTGATAACAAAAGCTGATATTAAATAGGCTATTCAATAATTTACATTTCCTGTTCATTGACAAGAAAACTGTATGAAGACAAGCCTAAATTCTTGGGGAATTTTAATAAATTTCCCAGTTTAATACATGGGGCCTGTACAATAAAACAAGTTTGCTATACCCGGGATATCTTTTCGTCATCTGGCTTCAGTTCAGTAATCATTCTAGACAACCCAATGAGTCAACGAGTTTACAATTCTAGCTATAAGCTGCCTTGTATAAAACAGTTCGTTGGCAAAATATAACCAAGAAAATAGCAAAATAAAGAAAATGGGTAAGTCTACTGCCCATTACATTTCTAAAAATAAATAAATAAATAAATAATAGTAGAAAAGTCTAAAGAATTTAAACACATTATAGGTTAAAACAACACAGTAACTGCAGCATAAAGTGGCAGTGTAAGTGTTTTAGATGTGGGAGTGGAGTGAATTTATGTGTCATTTAAATGGTTTAGGTGGTCAGTAAGACTGGAAAATCGTTATAAATAAAGTACCTTTAAAGCCAGATAGGAAAGCTAACAAAGAAGATTCATCAGTATCAGTACCACAGTACTGATTCTTTGAGCTGCAATAACTATGGTCTATCTCTTAACAGATTGTCTTTCGGAAGATCAGTGATGTGAAACGTGAAGAGGAAGAGATGCTGAAAAGGAAGAATGAGGCTCCTCTCAACCTCCCACCAGACCACCCAGTTCGACGACTCTTTCAGCGTTTCCGGCAGCAGAAGGAAGCCCGTCTCGCTGCTGAGCGGGGTAGTCAGGCCACTGGTGATGTCGAGAAAGGTGTTATTCACCTGGAGCCATCCAGAGGTCCAGAGAGGCTTGCCTCTACTAGTATTGTCATAGTAACTGAGAACCAAACTGCAACCACCAGTTCCTCCACATCTTCATCATCCAGGGCATCCAGCCAAGCCATGTTTCATGTTCCCGGCATCCAAAATGGCAGCCTAACTGGTTGCAAATCTGCAGAGCCACCCAAAGCTAAAGGGTGGGGACGTTTCAAAGAGTCAGTTGTGAAAGCTGAGTCGTGGAGCAGTGTCTCCAAGGCTGAGTCCATGGAAATGCTGACTGATAGAACTAAGTGTCACAACGAGGTGTCTCTAAGGAAAACAGATTCATGTGACAGTGGCATCACAAAGAGCGATCTCCGCTTAGATAATGTTGGCAGTGTCAGAACACCACAGGAGCAAAGCCCAGTCCAGTCTGATGAAAAGAGGGTCTTTTGTCCAATACCAGAGCAGAGTGTGCAAGCGTCTATCCTCGAGTTCAAACAAGAATTAAAAGGAGACATCAGAAATCTGAACAGTCGCATGACAGTGCTGGAGACACAGCTTACAGAGGTGCTACGACTTCTTAAATCAAGGAAATCATCTGGGTCCTTTTTCGAGTTCTCTCGGCCACCATCTCCTGACTCTGATAAGGACAGCTTCAATTAAATTAGATGGCTCGGATAATTGTGGTTAATGATGATTCATCATTGTCATATCATACTCAGCATACTCATCCTATGCTGTCTGTATGGTATCATATACCATATGATACCTGGGACATAAAGACAGCAAAAGCACCTTTTATGTTTTCAGCATTACGTTTCTTTTTGAGATAGTCAGGTCCATAAATATTGGGACACCGACACAATTCTAACATTTCTGGCTCTATACACCACCACAATGGATTTCAATGGAATGATACGAGCAAGATGTGCTTTAACTGCAGACTGTCAACTTTTATTTGAGGGTATTTATATCCAAATCAGGTGAACGGTTTGCATATGTGCCTCCCAAAAGTAATGGGACAGAATAAGAATCATAGATCAAACTTTCACGTTTTAATTCTTGGTTGCAAATCCTTTGCAGTCAAATACAGCACACACTTAGACATCACCAGACGCTGGGTTTCATCTCTGGTGATGCTCTGCCAGGCCTCTACTGCAACCGTCTTCAGTTCCTGCTTGTTCTTGGGGCATTTTCCCTTCAGTTTTGTCTTCAGCAAGTGAAATGCATGGCATATTTTAACCTGTGCTGCTTTTGTCAACAGTCACATCATCAAATACAAGAGAACGCGTTCCACTGGCAGCCATACATGCCCACGCCATGACACTACCACCACCATGCTTCACTGATGAGGTGGTATGCTTAGGATCATGAGCAGTTCCTTGATCTTGGTGTCATCTGTCCATAGGATGTTGTTGTTCCAGAACTGTGAAGGATTTTTAGAGGGTGTTTGGCAAAATCTAATCTGGCCTTCCTGTTTTTGGGGCCCACCAATGGTTTACATCTTGTGGTGAACCCTCTGTATTCACACTGGTGAAGTCTTCTCTTGATTATTGACTTTGACACACATAAACCTAAGCGTTTTTTTATTCCCACCCTATTCCCACCTACTAATAATCTGAATACATATTGTTTGTGCATCACAAGGCTGTAGTTTTACCTGTGGCATGTGAGGTGACTTCAAGATGCAAATTAGACAAAAAAAAGTGAAGTGGTACAGAATACTCTAGACAGCTATCATATTTAAAGCAAGGGCCACAAAAGTTAACTTGGTAAGCTTTTACTATAACGAGATGATCAGAGCCAACTTGCTAATGCTGGTGCTATCTTGACCATATTGTCAATATAGAACACTTTGTTTTTCCCTTTTGCTTAGAAAGGCCCTCACTGTAGCTTGTATTTAGGGTGGTGTAGGAGGCAACTTTTCTGTTTCTGGTTACTTTTTTCATTCTAGAAAATAGATAAGGATAGGATTTTTATAAAGTATATGATGTTGTTGTTCTGAGCTTGTTTTAACTGACCTTATGTCATAATCTTTGTCTTTGACTTTTTGTAGAATCCTATGTGTTTCTAAAATACATGAACCACGTTTTGGCAAGTATTGTACACTTATTAAACTACTGATTTGTTTGTAAAGAAGCTGAGGTACTGGACACCGAATGGTAACACAGTTAGGCTTTTACTGCCTAAATGCTAACTGTTGTCTTTAGATAGTTCACACTCTGAAGGTGAAGTTTCATTTATGTCATAAAACCTGCTCAACCTGCTTCAAGGGATTTATTAAAATGAGTAGATGCCCTCACGAGCAGCAAGGGGCCTTAAAACGAATTAAAAAAGAAAACGCAATCCACATGTAAGATAAGATAAACCTTTATGAGTCCCACACGTAGGAAATTTTTGGGTCACAGCAGAAAGCACAAGTTAAGAGCAGTAAAAATTAAAAAAAAAATAGAATAGAATAAGATAACATAACATAACATACTGTACAAAATATTAAAAAGTTAAAATGAGGATTAAATTTAAGGTCTTATGTAATTAATATCACACAAATAGTTAAAGCTGCATTCATTCATATTTGACACCATTTTGACAGAAAGATTTTAAATAATGTTTCTTCATTTAGATTACTAGAGCTATTGAATAAGATATTTATGTGTATGTCAGTTAGTGCCTCCTTCAGGCCCCTAAATCTTTGTTGGATTTTTTAAAATTTACTATTTAATATGTCATTTAAAACAGTTCCTATGAAAAAACAAATCACTTGCCAGATATTCTTTTACTTTACCTTACTTTAGCAAAGACTGGTTTACTTCTGTTAAAGCTTTTGTGTTTTCAGTCAACATAACTTGTTGATACTTTTAAGCCACCACCTCTGGACCACTACTTCTGTTTGGGCAGTTCATCAACTCTCATTAGTTTCTTTTTTTCTTTCTTTCTCTTTTTTTTTCATTCACTAATATTAAGGTGTGTTCACAGCAGTGAAAAATTCCAGGCCACAATAACATTTTAGATTATCTAGCCAAAAGACAAAATTTATGTCATTGCAAAGTGTCCATCATCCATTAACAATTCATAAGAATCCCTATCCCTCCTTGTAGGAAGCCAAGTTACACACACTAATGCGCTAATGATTTTTCATCTAAACTGTGCTAAAGGTGAAGGTCATGGTTGTTGAAGGTCAAGGACTGATCGAAGTGCTTAACTTTAAAAACATTAAAAATATAAAAATACAAAAATTATATATCTGTGTGTGTGTGTGTGTGTGTGTGTGTGTGTGTGTGTGTGTGTGTGTGTGTGTGTGTGTGTGTGTGTGTGTGTGTGTGTGTGTGAGGAACCTTGGAGTAATTTTTGACCAGGATACGTCCTTCAATGCGCAAATTAAACAAATATGTAGCGGCATTCTTCCATTTGCACAATATATCTCTAAAATATTTCTAGGCTGGACTACTGTAATTCGTTCGTATCAGGATGTCTAAAAACTCCCTTAAAACCCTTCAGTTTATCCAAACTGCTGAAGGAACTGTACCTAAAGTGATTAGAAAGAGAGAGCATATTTGTCCTATATTGGCTTTTCTTCATTGGTTGCCTGTTAAATCCATAATCAAATTTAAAATCCTTTTCACCACATACAAGGTCTTGAATAATCAGGCCCCATCTTATCTTAATGGCCTTATAGTATTATACCACTCCACAAGAGCACTTTGCTTTCAGACTGTGGGCTTACTTGTTGTTCTTAGAGTATTTAAAAGTAGAATGGGAGGCAGAGCCTTCAGCTTTCATGCCCCTCAACTATGGAGCCAGCTTCCAGTTTGGATTTCATCTCTTTTTCTCATTAATTACTGTTTGTAAGCTAGTGAAAGTCCTAATATGGCCAAAGATGGGCCAAACCTTAGGTAGATGTGCACATTACTATGGTAGGTAGGGACACCTATTATCACCTATTACCTAGTAAAATTATTTCTATAATTAACTTTTAATTATACAAATTTTGACCAATATCTGAAGAAATATGGACTTTCCAGCACACAGGACCATGCAGTTGAACAAATTGAAGTGTAAGCTTTACATCATGTGTCCACATAAATTGTAAACTGTATTGTCTGTATTGTAAACAAGGGTCTCCACTGACAAAACAGAATGTACATGTGGTACATTCTTTCATACTAAGCTGTAGAAGGTGTTTATTCACTGAACTTTTCCTCACATCATTTAAATGTCTCTATTAGCTTGGAAAGAAAGCAACTGGACTTATTTAATTTTCTTTCCACGCTGCCTAGACTACCATTACCTGGATGATTGAGAACCAACATAGACATATTGCCTTTATTAAAGAATGCATCATGCATATATTGTTCTGCAACTTTAATCAGCATCAGACTACTTTATTAATCCCTAGGAAATTATGTAAATTATGTAAGCTCTGTGTCGTCTGCAAGCATGAAGAAAACACTAAAACTGTGCCAACTATAAACTTTAAATGAAAACTTTACAGTAAAATTTCAAATGTCAGGCTTCATGACAAATTTGATAAAGAATTACTTAAAGGCACAGAAAATAAAGTGTGTCATTCAAAAAATGTCAAAAATGTACCTCTTGACTTGTCTAAATAATAACCTGAGATGTATGTATCCCAACTTGGTATCTGGTGTGTCCTCTCTCAGTGTGATAATATGTCATAATATGCAACCATTGTCCTATATGCTGTGTTTATGGAGAGACTGGTTGTTATTTGTGTGAAGTTGTGAAGGTCATGTTGTCCTGCGGGGAAACTGCTATCAACACTGATGCATTTTGATTGTCATCCCTGCATGAAGCTTGTGTCTGAAATGTGTTTTTCTAAAGGAAATGCTTAAATCTAGCTGAATGCCTTGTTACTTCACTACTGTTACTTGTTACCTGGCTGGATATCTGAAGCCTCTTCTCTAAACTTTACCATTTTCTGTTAGTCACATATATGTTGCGACTGTCACCTGTGCATGACGACCATAACAATAAATAAATAGATAGATTTTGTTTTGTTTGTTGTTAGGTCTGTTTCCATTTTTCACTTGTTATGAACTAACACTGTATCAGCACAAAGAATATTGATAAAATCACATCAAATGTCATCAAGACACCTTGTACTTGTATCTTTGCTGTGTATTTTTTGGAAGAAGAACGTTGTTGCTCACAGTAACAGACACAGATAGAAGTAGAAACCTTTTGTTGCGACTTAATGTATTTCAGTTAAAGTCTTTAAAGGTAAAAAGACAAAACCAACTTTAAATAGATAACTGTATAAGAGTTATTGTGTTGAATGTTTCAATACAATTTATTTTTGTTGATTATTCACTTTGCAAAATAATTTTTTTCTGACGTTGATGAACATTTTCATTTTAATCAATGGGATTTTTGTCCAGCCTTTGGCTGTTTTTTTTCCCACCTTTGGTCTTACCAGGTGTGACCAAACATTTGGTCCCACCTGTTAGGTGCATCCTTCTGGGTCGATCATCATAGCCGTTTTTTCTACAGAGTTCTCATCGTTTCGAATCACGTGTCCATAACACCTCAGGCGGGACTCAAGCATCTTTTCCTTAATTGGGGCTACGCCTATTCGCTTCCGTATGTCTTTGTTCGTAACACGGTCCCGTCTTGTAATTCCCAAGCTCCATCAGAGCATGCGCATCTCCATGGTGTTTAGGGCCTGTTCATGTGTGGTCAACGTTAGTTTTTAAAAAATTGATTGATTGATTGATTGAATCTTTATTTTGAACATGTTGAAAAAGTATAAAAATTAAAAAAAAATAGAATTAAAAGAGACAAATGAACAAAGCAAACAAAAGGAAAACGAGCAACCACAACTCCAAATAACGTCCATGTTCAAAAAGGAGCAGGAAGAAGCATAAGCTTATTTAATCCCACCCCTTTTCCACTATCTAGTATCAATAGACTACAGAAATACCTCCTTGTAATTACATTATGTTATGTGTAATTTTTTTTTTTTTTTTTTTAATATATACACATATATGTTTCTATCTATCCATACCTACGTATATACACACATACGCACATATACACATTTTCAATAACCCCATTAACACCTGAAGGATACACAACCTACAATTTTATATATATTTAATATATATATATATATATATATATATATATATATATATATATATACATATATATATATATATACATATATATATACATATATATACATACATACACACACATATATATATATATATATATATATACACATATACACATACACATATATACATATATACATACATACATACATATACACATACATATATACCCATACCAACAAACCCGTGCATGCGCACACACATGAAAATATTAGACAAGAACACCCTATCAAATCTCTACCTTTTCCCTGTACCCTGTAAAAACCATATCCTTAAACCGCTTTTTAAACTGCGCCATGCTTGGACATTGCTTCATATCTTTACTTAGTCTGTTCCACAGCTTCACTCCACACACAGAGATGCAAAAACTTTTTAATGTTGTACGGATACGAGGATGTTTTAAATTTAATTCCCCCCTCAAATTGTATCCCCGTTCCCTTTTAGAAAACATTTTTAGAATTAGAAAACATTTTTAGAAAAACATCTTACTCCCAGATGTTTCTTTAGGTTGGAGGTGGAGTCTTTTGATGCCGAGAGCAGCTTGGTTGCTGGCAAACAGAGTATGCATCCCACGGTCAGATTTTGCCCATCCCTTTCTTCTTTAAATGTGAAGTGGTGTCAGAATTTCCAAGTAACAAATGCATTCCTGTGTAACTGACACCACCAGCATTAACAGGATACTTACATTAGAGCCTCTTAGACTACGTTCACACTGCAGGCGAAAGCGCATCAAATGACCCTATGCGACCCACATCCGATCATGGTATCACAGTGTGAACGGCACAAATCCAATATTTTCAAATCCGATCTGGGTCACTTTTGTATGTGGTACTGAATCCGATGCATATCTGATGTTTTAAAAGTTTTAGACTGCTGTTTGAATGGTCATGTCGCATTAAATCTGTCTTTTATGTCACTGACACAGGACAGACGCCAATTATCAGCGTCGGAGAAGTGCCCGATAAGACATCGCAAACGCTTCCTGGCCATCCCGTGTAGATGTCAGTGAAACTGTTGGGAAGACAGTATTGGAGAAACGTTAACATTTTATTTGTACTGTATAATCTGCAGATTCTGACAGAAATCTGCAACTATCCTTTGAAGCACCGCTCCTCTAAAACAGCAATAAGGATCATTATTAAGCCATATGTAAATAAGAAAATAACTTTAAGTTTCCAAATTTTGCTTTAAGTTATAAAGTCAGAAGCAAGTCTTTATATTAACAGCTAACAATACTGTTTGGTCTAGGTCTAAACAGGGAGAAAAGCGGACTACTCCTCAGGGTGGAATATATAATTATTATGTATAATCCCTGAATACAACAGAAATGTCACTAATGAAATCAGTTGCAACATAAAATCACAGCCTGCTTTAGATCCGCATCCAGCTTGTCTCTTTGTTTCTGGGCCAAGCTCTGCTTACTTTTCCTTTTTCTGGATCTTTTTTTTCTGAATCTTTTCTATTCCAGCAGGGATCCCCATAACCTCACCCTTGAAAAAAAGCTTTCTGCAAAGCCCCCTCCCTCTCTTGTTCCCTGTTCCCACTTTCCTCTTTCTCCTCCTCAACTGATGATCTGTATTGCAGTGCCAATCCTCCTCCTCACTGCAGCAGAGAACAAACAAGAGGGTCATCCTCTCAGACTGAGAAGAAAAAAATACATCTACAACCAACTTCCCGTTTTTCCATCCTTTCTGTATTATACTCATGCCATAGCATGGTCTAGAGGGCTACAAATGAACAGCTTCCACTTCCTGCAGGTTACTTCTTCTTAGACCAGGGACATTTTAAAAATCAATTAGACACTTGGAAAATAAGCTTATTATATGTATAAAGGATGACAAGGATGCCACCTGGGCGCCTCCTGTGTGGTGTTCCAACTCAAGACATGCTGGTGAGTTTATATATCTCGCCTGGTCTGGGATTGCTGTGATGTTTCTCAGGTGCCTGGGGAGAGGGAGGTCTGAGCCTATCTGCTGAGGCTGCTGCCCCCATGATATGGTCCTGGATAAGCAGACGAAAATGGATGGTCTGATGGATGGATAAATAAAAAGATGTATAAATAAAAGTAGTAGTTTCACAGTACCAAAATATATATTTAAAGTTTATTGTTTAATTTTAAGACAGACACTGAATAGTGCAGGTCTAAAATGTGTTGCTTTGGTAAGAATATTTGGCAGTAAATAATAAATCCCTGATGAAATCTTAACAGTGGTGACATTTTCTTTGACTTTAACTTGAAAAAGTGTTTTAGCTAGATGAACATGAACACGAACACAATAACTCATATGGAAATAAGAATGTACACACTGGCAATAGTTTGAAAAAGATACTTTAGTGTCTCCAGCACAACATTCTAGTGAGCTTAAATTTGAGTGTTTTTGAACTCTTTAAACTCAGGATTGCTATTGCTTCAAAACTTTAGTAATCAGGCTGCTACCTAAACGCATAGTAATTAGTGAAACTTATTTTATAACATAGTCATTGTAGTCATCTTGACATTAAACTTTAACAATCTGTTTAAGCAATTAGGAATTAAATGCAAAAATACTTAGATGTCAAATGTTTCGAATATTTGAAACAAGCAATTTAATTGGTTTCACATTTCACTACTTTCATCTTTAGCTTACCAGCGGCGTGGATATTTCTTCTGGAGTTTTACTGTATCTGGCCCTGATAACCGTCACATTCCACAAAGAGCACAGAAAAAGCTGAACAGTTTTCATTTTTAAACTCTCCAAATGCATTGAAATCAGTTGAATGAATGCAGAGTTCAGTTCAGTCCATCGCTACTTCAAACTTATTTTCAGGTTAAAAATAGGAAAGGCAGCATTTCACCTGCATATTTGGCTTAACTTGTCAACAGGCTAGCTGAGCTCGGGATCACCCATTGCCATTTGCAGTCAGAATTGCTGAGTGGGCCCGCCTTTTTAAAGTACGCCTTTGCCCCTACAGAGGTGTGTGTGTGTGTGTGTGTGTGTGTGTGTATGCCACTACCCCCTGTCCCCCACCCCAACACACATACACACCACCTGAACAGGTCAAGGCCTTCTGTTTGTTATCAGACTTGTTTTTGCATCCTGGCTGAACCTTCTGGTGTGTGAGGAAAAAACTGCAGTGGGGATCATATATCTACCTCTGCAGGGCTGCCGGGGGCATAACCTAACAAATGTGTGGGGTCAACTGGTAAGGACTTATTTCTGTTGTGTTTGTAGGGAATACTGCTAGGTTGAATGATTAGGTAAGAAACTGCTTGGATATGAATAACAATGACTGGGATTCCTGCAGTTTAAAACTGCTAACTTTTAAACTATTTAAGAGATTCAGAGTGAGAACTCCTGATGAATTTGACGCATGTGTTCTGGTTTGACAGTCCTGTAAACTTGTAGATCTGCTTATAATTTTAAACAACTTAGTAATAGTTCTCTCTTTAAGATGAATGGTTCTTTTCATGCTGTAACAGACAGAAGGGAGCTTTTGTGACATTGCTGCTCATGATTTGCCCAGCCAGATTATTGTCAGATAATAATGAGCTGCTATTGCTATCTGCTACATCTTGGACAAACAAGGAGAATATTAACTGGTTCCTCTGATTTCTTAAGTATGCTGGCAACCAGGCAGTAAAAAACAGCTGTTGTGAAGGAGGAAGATGTAGTAGGCTTGGGTAGGGATTAAAATAATTTACAATTTAAGATTAAACAAATAAAAGGAGAAAATGATTGAGATGAGTCAAGAGGTTTTGTACTGAAGATGTTTAGTTAGATGGCTTTACATAACTCATTTTAAAGTAAAGATGCAACTTCCCTCACTTTCTGAAGCCTATAGGAGCACTTGAAGAGAGAAAGAAGCTAAACAAGAAATAATCAGATGAAGACAATGAAATGGATGAAGACTAAAGATTGGGGGGGACAACACAAACAGTTACCCTCGGTACATTTAACATTGAGCCCAGCAGGCGACAACAATGGTGTCAGCAAGACTCTTCTCGGTCTGAACGTTGCTAGATTTCTCTTTGGCTGATTTCAGTGTGCTTGGGCAGCACAAAGTTAAAACAATTGGGAGGGTTTTTTTTTTTCCTTTTTTCCATTGTGCCCAGCAGGTCTCAACTCATATAAAGACACAAAGGTTGCAGGTGCTTCATGGTACTGCACAGCTCTTATATTGACAAACTGCTGCTTGATTGTCAAGAATGGGAAGCTGGAGTCTTAAGCATGCTAAATCCTTTGCTATGATGGTACTTCGGTGAGGAGTGTTTCTTTTCAAGGTGCTGCCCTATTTTCTATTTCTGACTCAGAGAAAAACAGCGATAGGTGAGAATGGGATTGGTCAGTTGGTTATTTGTCCAAATTGTTGAACTACAAACAAAGTGATAGATAAGAACTGTAAGATATATATATATATATATATATATATATATATATATATATATATATATATATATATATATATATATATTGGAGACCTTTTTTTCTCTCACATCACCTCACTGACACGGTTACTGGATATTAGAAATGAGGAGAAGCAAAGCCCAAATGTAAGGGATGAAGAGTGTAACATTGAGATTTTTTTTCCTGCAAACATGCTGATGGATGTTAGGAAATATAGTGATGTTTGTTGTTTGATGTGCATGTAGTAAACTGTTGTGTTGTGTACTGCTTGGTTCTGCTTGCTAAACAAGACTATGTTACTGCATAAAACAGCTCTGAGTGTGTCTTGCGAACATGTGGTTTGCCAGCTGATTGTGCAGCTCAGTAGACCCGGCCCGAGGGGGGGAAATCCTACTGTCAGACTCCAACTTGTCAGTCTGGTGACCTACACAGACTCTCATCTGCACAGTCCTCATTCATAGTCTTCTACAAACCCTAACATTACAGCTAACAGGTAGATTTTCTTATTTTAGTCCAGCTAGGTCAAACAACAAAGACCCACTCAGTAAATGGCACCACATTTCCAAGGAAAAGCAGTGAAGCTGAGCCTGTGGGTCTCACACGTGGATCCTGGAATGCATAAAACTGTACAAGATCAACAGGAACTTAAGACCCTTCATCAGGGCTCTCTGAAGGTCTGTGGTAAACAGCCGATTATTAGAGATGGATACAGAATACAACAAATGTCACATTAAAATGAGACAACACTGAATATATTTTTTTTAGTATTTATTTATTTATTGTCATTGTCAAGAACAATGAAATTGCATTTGGGGCTTCCATACAACCATAAATACCCCTTAAAACCCAAGTGTACATATTTAACCCAGTGTGACTCCAATGCAATAAGACAATCCTTAGCAATAATGTTCGTAGAAATTCAGACAAAGACCTGAGAAACATGACAAAATACAACAATGCAACCCATTCAATATTATTGTACTGTGAGATATGATATCAGATATGATAGTTATCTATTTAAGAAAGAGGGGGGGGGGGGGGGGGGCAGGAGGGGGAAGAGAATAAAGATATGATGCACCAATGCAGACCAGTTCATTGCTATTAAGAAGTTGGATATGGTTATTGTCCGTGAGAGGGGGGCAGAGAGTTCAGGAGCCTCACAGCCTGTGGATACAGGCTGTTGGCCAGTCTGGATGTTCTGGCCTGTATAGACCTGTACCTTCTCCCTGAGGGCAGCAGATGGAAAAGGTGGCGCGCAGGGTGATGTTGGTCCCGCAGGATACTGTGCACCCTCCTCAGACAGCGAGTGGGGAAGATATTACTGATCTCTGGCAGACTTGTTCCAATAATTCTGCCAGCTTCTTTCACCACCCGCTGGAGTGCTTGCTGATCGGCCTTGGTGCAGCTGGGGAACCACACTAGAAATCCATACGCCAGAACGCTGCTGATGGCACAGTTGTAGAAGTTCAACATCAGAGATCTGGGAATGTGTGCGCTCCGCAGTCTCCTCAGGTAGTAGAGGCGCTGTTGGGCCTTCCGTACAACTGAGGTGATATGGTTGCCCCAGGACAGGTCCTCGGTCACAGTTACCCCCAAGAATTTAAAACTGCTCACCCTCTCCACCGCCTCACTGCCAATGAAGAGAGGCAGATGGTTGTTATGGCCCCTCTTCCGGAAATCTACAATGATCTCCTTGGTCTTTTTGGTGTTTAAGACCAAGTTATTGTCGTGGCACCATGACTCTAGTTGTTGCACCTCTGTCCTATAGTTTGTCTCATCATTGTTGGATATAAGTCCGAGCACTGTAGTGTCATCTGCAAACTTAACAATGAGATTGGACGCGCAGGAGGAAATACAGTCATGGGTGAAGAGAGTGTATAGCAGAGGGCTCAGAACACACCCCTGAGGGGCACCGGTGTTGACCACAAGGGTGGAAGAGGTGTTCTTACCCACTCTGACACTCTGTCTACGGTTAGTGAGGAAGTCCACAATCCAGTTGCACAGAGAGGAGTTAAGTCCCAGTTGGTGGAGTTTGGGACGGAGTTTGTATGGCCGGATGGTATTAAAAGCCGAGCTGTAGTCTACAAAGAGGAGCCGTGCATAGGTGTTCCTGTGTTCCAAGTGCTTCAGTAATGTGTGCAGCACTGTGGCGATCGCATCCTCGGTTGACCGGTTCTCCCTGTATGCAAACTGGTGCGAGTCCAGGGATGGTGGAAAAGCAGCTCTGATGTGTTTAATGACCAGTCTCTCCAGGCATTTGGCGGGAATGGGGGTGAGTGCCACAGGTCTGAAATCGTTCAGACATGTGACATTTGACTGTTTTGGGATGGGAACGATGGTTGCTGCTTTGAAACAGGATGGTACCAGTGAACAGGACAACGAGGTGTTATATATAGAGGTGAAGACGTCCGCCAGGTCCGCAGCACAGTCTTTTAGCACCCGGCCCAGCACTCCATCCGGCCCGGCCGCCTTCCTGGTGTTAATGCTCCGGAACACACGCCTCAGCTCATGAGTGCTCAGGACCGGAGCAGGGTCGGTTGAGGGGAGAGGGGACAGGACAGGGTCGGTGTTCTCCCTGTCAAAACGGGCATAAAAGAGATTTAGATCCTCAGCCAGAGTAGAACTGTCGGCTGAGGGTGATGGTGTTCTTCTTTTGTAGTCCGTGATAGCCCTGATGCCCTCCCAGACCTGCCTTGGGTTTGTGTTGTTCTCAAACCTGGCCTCGATACGCCTCCTGTGCTGCTGCTTGGCAGTCTTGATGCCTCTTCTCAGGTTGGCCCTGGCAGCACTGTATGCCTCCTGGTCCCCGGATTTGAAAGCGTTGTTCCTCGTTCGAATAAGTTGTTGAACTCCGTGTGTCATCCAGGGTGGATTATTAGGGAACACACGGAATCGTTTCCAAGTTGTTACATTGTCCACACAGAAACAGATGTAGTCCAAGACAGTGGAGGTGTAACTGTCCAATGCGACACGATTGTCAGTGTCCTGCACCTTGAATACATCCCAGTCTGTGCAGTGGAAACAGTCCTGAAGCATCGGAATAGCATCCTGCGGCCATGTTCTCACGGTTTTGGTTGTAATCCCAGTGCTCTTGATCTTTTGTGTGTATATTGGGTGTAGCAGAAGGGAGAGATGGTCTGACAGACCCAGGTGGGGATAAGCCTGGGCTCTGTACGCATTCGCCATGTTGGTGTACACCTGGTCCAACGTTCTATCTCCTCTGGTAGCACACTTCACATTACGGTGGAAATTGTGAAGTACAGATTTCAGGTCCGCATGGTTAAAATCCCCAGCCGCAATAAAGACACTGTCCGGGTGTGCTACCAGGCTGTTATTGATGCTGCTGCTCAATTGTGCTAACGCTAGCTTAGCATTAGCATCTGGTGGAATGTAAACAGCGCAGATGTAAACGGCAGAAAATTCCAGAGGGAGATAGAATGGACGGCACTTTAACACCAACAGTTCTACCTCTGTACTGCACAGTTTTTCCGTTACCGTGACGTTCGTGCACCAAAGGTTGTTAATATAGATGCACAGCCCCCCGCCAGTCTTCTTACCCGAGTCCGCAGACCTGTCGGCTCGATAGGCGGTGCGGCCTGCTAGATCGATAGCCGCATCGGGAATGGCGCTGTCCAGCCAGGTTTCAGTGAAAATCATGCACGAACAGTTATTAAAAGTCCGTCGAGTGGCGATCTGCAGTCGTATTTCATCCAGTTTGTAACGGATTGAACGGGCGTTGGAGAGGAATATGATCGGGAGTGGTGGTTTAAACGGACTAGTCTTTAGCCGTGCCCACAGGCCTCCCCGCTTGCCTCTCTTCTGCCTCCGCTCGCAACGTCTCCTCCTGCGGCTTGCTGTTGCGGGTAGCCCCGGGGGTTGCTTAACGATCTCCGGGGGGATGAGATACTCGGATGTTAGTTGAAGATCTCCACGGCTTAGTTGTAGTAGATCATCTCTGTTGTATTGAAGTAACCCCAGACTGTGTGAAATAATACACAGTACCACCAAAAGTGCAAAAGTGTAGGAGCTCCGGGCCGCTGCGTCTGTGCGCGCCGCCATCTTAAATGTAGCATGTATATTTCATGACAGTGAAATGTCATTGCTGTAGACTGTGTAGTCTAATGGATCATTCTACCAAACGGCATCATTGTAGGCAAAAGGAAATCACGAAGAGGCTGCACCAACCATATATGTGTAGAGAGGAAGCCAAGTCCTGAGTCATGGGAAGAACAAGATCTGGACAATACCTATGCCCTGACAGGCATCAGATCCCCTGCTGGGATAATAAGATGGGCAAAGAAGATGCCACTGACATCATAAGAAAGCCCCTTACCATGTATGGAGGATTTAAAGAAGTCCAGATGCTTTTCTTTCCAAGCTCCTATGGCTACTATGACCTGGATGACTGAGGACCTTCACAGACACAAGAATTGGAGACCCGGCTCCACACCCTTGAAAAACCTGTAGCTAGCCAGGGTCCACTAGACGGTGCAGCTGAAAGTAGTGTAGCCTCAGAGAGCTTTCGCCAGCAGATTGTCCCAAGCAGCAGGGAAAACAGGATAGCTGAGTGATGCTGATGACATTTGGTGATACCAAGCTTCTTGGGCTCTTGGGTTCTTTTGAATCTCAGGAAACTGGATGTCATATTTGACAGTTCAATGTCGCTTGAGCATTACTTAAAAAAACTGGTTTTGAACTCCCCAAAATTGACCATCTGAACATAGCAACAGAACACGTTGGATTTTGTTGAGAAGGTGAGAGGTGTCATTATGGTGGCAGATGAACTATGGTCTCGGACAATGTTACATCTCTCTTCACTTGTGTTCCAGTCACTGAGGTAGTCCATAAAAAATTACAGGATGACCCCAACCTCAGCAACAGGACCACTCTCAGCACCGACCAAATGTGTTTCCTTATGAACTGTGTCTTAATTCCACCTACTTCACATACAAGGGTCAGTACTACAGGCAGAAACATGGGTGTGCCATGGGTTCCCCAGTTTCACCCATCGTGGGCAATTTGTACATGGAAGAAGTGGAAAAGAGGGCTTTGCTATCCTACCCTGGAACACCACCAAGCCATTGATTCAGGGTGACACCAGGGTAAAATCAAATCTCAGGATGTACCACATTTCACGGATCACATTAACTCCATGGATTGACACATCAAATTCACCAGTGAGGATATGAAAAATGGCAGGTTAGTCTTCTTAGACTCTGAGATTTCCATCTGTAATGGGGGACATCTAAAAGCTGATGTGTACCGTAAACCTACGCATACGGATCAGTATTTAAGGTTTGACTCTCATCATCCACTGGAGCATAAACTGGGTGTCATCAGGATGCTACAACACAGAGCGAACACATCCCAACAGACACAGCAGACAGGGAAGCAGAAGAACATCACATCAAGAAGGCCCTGAGTAAATGTGGTTATCCCAGCTGGACATTTGTCAAAGCTGGGAAAGCACCAAAGAAAGCTCCAGCTGATCCAGGAGAGAAGGACAACCGCTGCCTAAGCGAAAACCTGTAGTGATCCCATATGTGTCAGGAGTATCGGAGCAGCTGAGATGCATTTTTTATAAACACGGTGGCTTTTTTTTTTTTTTTTTTGCCTGTCCCATTTGGATCTTTAGCCATCAGAATTGTTGTCTGAAGGCCAAGAAAGATGCCAAGTGGATTTACTTACCAAGTGGATCATCATGGCCTTGCCATATTGGTCCATTTGATTGACCTTTATTATAATTATGTATTTATTTTATTTTCGTTTTTTAAAGACGGGACAGACATGATTGGGGGATAGGACAAGGAGAAAGAATGAAAGAGAGGGAGAGAAAGAAAAATAGAGGGGAGAAGAGATGGTGAGAAAGGGGGGAAGAAAAAAAACAAACAAAACACCTGGATCACCTGTATGGAGATAAAAAACCAGAAGAGAAAACAAACAACAAAGAGCAACATAATAAAAACAACACCATCACAATAACAGTAGATAACAGTAGATACTTTTTTAATTTCACCTGTTGAGAATGAAAAAAGAAAACAAGCAGAAGAAAACGAGAGCAATAGAATAAACAACATCACAATGATATATGGCAGGGGTGTCGAACTCCAGGCCTCGAGGGCCTGCAGATTTTAAGTCTCACCCTGGGTCAACACACCTGAATCAAATGATTAGTTAATTACCAGGCCTCTGGAGAACTTCAAGACATGTTGAGGAGGTCATTTAGCCTTTAAATCAGCTGTGTTGGATCAAGGACAGATCTAAGACCTGCAGGACACCGGCCCTCGAGGCCTGGAGTTCGACACCTGTGATATATGGGAATATAACGGTAAATACTAAATATTAAACATTATTGTGCAGCACGTAAGATCGACAGCGCACAGTGTGCTTTGAGGTAGGAGCCAAAAAGGGTGTCATTTGTGTGTGTGAGCACCCGTGTGTACACTTGCATGTATTTAAAAGGTTGCTTCATGTAATGATCTGTTAGAGGGTGTGGGGAGCCTCAGCCCCGTCCACCAGGGCATGAAGCAGGTATGGAGGAGATCAAGACTCCAGACATCCAGAGGCCCCCAGAACACAAGAGACCAAGGAAGACCAACAGAGGGGCAGCCGCGCCACTGTCCCAGAAAGAGCTGAGGAGAGTCCCAGATGAGGGGTCACTCAGCAGCCGCGGAGCAGAAGCCAGGGGGGGTTGCAGTGACGTGCCCGTGAGCTCCGCCGGCAGCCAGCTGTGCCTGAGTGACCGAGCCCCAGGCCGAGAGGCCGAGGGCACCCCACCCCCGAAGTGGCCCGAGCGAGCCCCAGGCTCTAGGCCCCGATAAGCAGCCACCAAGGAGTGAGCCGGTGTGCACCTGGACGCCCATCCCCGGACACAAAGACCCACCAACGCACCGATGTCTGAGGGCGTCTGCCACTGGCAGGGGGAGTGGTGGGGGAGATAGGCCTCCATACCTTGGAGGGCCTGGGATGTCCCCAAAGAGGTGGCGTCTGATACCCGACCTGACATATAGACACAGACAAACAGGCACACACAGATGCAAACATCCATTCCCACCCTCATGCTCTCATATGCAATTACTCAACACTCACCCAACGTGGAGACAGACATGAAGAGACGCTGTACACACAATCACATTCCCCAAGCGTACTCTAAGCCCCGGGTCTAGGTACCCTTGCCCCTGGAGGGGGAAACTGCACCCAGACCCAGGTAGTGTTAACCTTTTCCCTGGGGTGAAGCAGCAGCAGGGAGGCCCCACATTCCAGACCCCAGTCGGACAGCCAACTCCTCCTCCTAGCCCCCCCGCTCCAGCAGGCCGCAGAGAACGGGGCTGTGTGAAGACTCCAAACCTCTCTCCACCCGCTCATATGTATTGTTGATGCATGTGTGTTCTAAGGTGCATTTAAAACCCAGGAGGGCATGGAGCTACCTGCCAGAGAGCAGCAGCTAAGCGCATAGCCCCTCCTGATAGCTCTCAATGTCTACGTGTATTTAAAATTGAGAGGTGGGCAACGACGCCAGGGGTAAGGTGTACACCCTGATGGTAATTTGGAGTCCGTGTAGCGTGCCCACCCCCAAGATCCTATAGTGAGTAATGTGAATGTCTAAGTTGTGAGACAAAATTGAGGCAAAGGCAGCCAGAAGGGGACAGAGAGGGGGGGGGATACCTCCCCTGCACCCTGGTGACATATCTTTACCGGAAAGGCCCTGCATGTGTGGGTGATTGTGGTGGAGCGGGAAGAGGGAGGCAGCTGGAGATGGGGAGGGAAGGAAGGGAGGGGCAAGTGACCCCTCCCTGGGGCCAGCTCCCCCGCTGACCCCAGTAGGCACCCCATACTCTGCAACCCACCAGGGAAAGGGGGCCCAGGCCCATCCGGACCGGGGCCCAGTACAGCAGCGCCGCCTGACCCCACCACAGAGAAAACTGCACCCACCCCTTCCTCCACTCATCTTCCAGACTACATAAGACAATAGACGCCCAGCCTGAGATCTTCCTCCACCTCTCCTGTATCTCCCCCTCCTGCAGAGTGAGTTCCTGAAGAGAGGAAAGCCCCTGCAAGATGTAACAACCTCCCCCACCAGTCGAAGAGCCCCCCAGGTGGCTCGATGCACCGGCGGCACTCTGCGCCAGGGCTGGGCCCCCATACACCCACCCACCCACAACCCCGGCAACACACCAACCAGGACCCAAGCCCCCGAGGCCCAGCCAGGGCCCCAGCCCGGAGACGGAGCACCCCTACAACCCCACGTCCGTCCCGGACCCCCCCCCCAGGGCAGGCTACCAGGTCAGTAACCCACGTCCGTCAGCACAGACCCTCCCCTAGCCCCGCTGCACGCATCCACGAGGAAACCGTCACCTAAGAGCCAACAGAGCCCTTAATAGGCCATGACCGCTACCCCGGGTTGAGCCCTCCAAGGTAGATGCTCCTGGGGAACCCCCCGACGCCCTAAGCCTGTCCCTACCCCCACACCAATCACAACAGCATAGGCGGGATCAAACTATGACCCCCCACCCCCGCTAGGTGATGGAGCTGATCAAAGGAGCCCAGAGCAATTGATCTGATGTGGTGGCAGAGGCTGTATCAAGACTAATGTAATCTAATAGATAATTTCTATATTGGTTAGAATTAAGGTTATTTTTATTTTTCCAGTTCATGAGGACAGTTTTCTTGGCTATGCATAGGGCAGTGAAAACCATATGGGCTATATTCTTTTCTGTAGTGACATTATCTAAGCTGCCCAACAAACACACTAAAGGGGAAGTTGGAATGTTACATTTCAGACACTTCGATAAGTCTTCACATATCTCGCGCCAAAACCTCTGAACTGGTGGACAGAACCAAAGAGCGTGGATGTAATTGTCCGTTGAATTGGTTTGGCAGTGTGAGCAGTTGTTGGTAGACGTAAAGCCCATCTTGAACATCCGATGACCTGTATAGTGTACTCTATGTAATATTTTGTATTGAATTAATTGAAGACTGGGATTTCTAATTAGATGAAAGGTTTTTAAGCAAGTCTGAGACCAGAAGTTTTGGTCTAAGTTAACTGATAAATCCGCTTCCCATTTTGCAATAGGAAGTGATATTGATTCATCTGTTTTAGAAAGCATTCTGTATATTTTGGATAGTAATTTGGGGGTTTTAAGAGTAAGAAATTGAACCACACTTGGTGGTGTTTGTAGTTCAACTTGACCCGGTTTAAATTTATTTTTTACTATGGATTTAATTTGTTGATATTCTAAAAATCTTTTCTTGTTGATCCCATATTGTGTAACCAGTCTGTCAAATGGAATAAATTCTGTTCCTTCTAGTATATGTTCTAAATATTTGATTCCTTTACCACTCCAATCTGAAAGGTTTATCATATTATTGTTTTATAATATGTCAGGGTTGTTCCAGATAGGTGTACGTTTGCATGGGATTAATGAAGACTCCATCAATTTTAGAAACTCCCACCATGCTGTCAGAGAAGAGCTGATGTTGACGCTTTTGAAGCATTCATGTCGTTGGATGTTTGAGCTGATAAGCTCTAGATTATTGCAAAGTGCTTGTTCTACATCTAGCCAAGGTTCATCTAAGAGGGTATGTTTTAGCCATCCTGAGATAAACTGAAGCCTGTTGGCTAAGAAGTAGTGCTGAAAGTTAGGCAGTTCTAGTCCTCCTTTATCCTTGGTCTTTTGTAGTGTTTTTAAGCTTATACGTGGGGGTTTATTTTTCCAAAGGAATTTGGACATACATGAATCTAGAGATCTGAACCAATCTTGTGGCGGTTTAGTTGGGATCATTGAGAATAAATAATTTATTTTTGGTAAGACCATCATTTTTATAGCGGCAACCCTTCCCATGAGTGATATGGGTAGACATTTCCATCTAGCCAGATCATCTTCTACCTTCTTTAAAAGTGGGATATGGTTTAATTTAGTTAGATCTTCAAGCTTGGGAGAAACATTAATACCTAAATATTTTATATTTCCCGATTGCAGTGGTGTAGAAGAGGAATTATGGAAGGAGCAATTAATCAGAAGGACTGTAGATCTCTGTGGCTTTTAAACCCCATAACACGCCGTGCCAAATAATTGGTCCACCCCAAGGATCAGGCCCAAATATGAATAAATTTTACATGCTTTACTATCTATCCATCTATGAATTAAGGTATACTAAATAAATGCTGCTAAAGAGATTTGGAAAAACATTATACTATCTTTTTTTGTTAATCTTTTATGTATTAAAAAGAAGAAAAAATTAGAAAGCATGAAAAAGTGCTGTGTGGCTCTCCATGCTGTAATATATTGCTATTTCTACAGGTTTCCCAAGGGGACGCTACTGAGAAGCTGGCTCACCAAGTCGCGGCCCAGGTTGCTGCTACTGATCGCAGGCTTGAAGAGGCCTCAGGTGACCCTCATGAGGCGGAAAAGGATGAAGCGCACAAAAGTAGCAAAGGCCACGTAAGCGGTAAATATAGTTTATGTTGCATGGAGAAATGCTGGAACCAACTGGTGACAAATTGAAAAAATATCACAGCAAAATAAGATTATATTTTTACAGATCCAATCAGGTGACAACATTCTTATCTTTGTCATTCATTCAATTTTCATTTATCAGTCGAAATAAATGTCAATAGACTGGCTATTGCTAAAACAGTGTTGGAATCTATTATTTTTCTGGTTCTCTCGCTGATCGGACCAGTAGTTACATGTGCATGCATTACATGTTTTTTTTGTTTTGTTTTTTGCATGGCTGTGGCTCAGGAGGTACAGCAGGTTTTCTATTATTGGTTGGTTAGTGGTTTACTATAACAATATTCCCTGTAAATCCTCTGTTGGCTGATTATTTAATAATAAAATGTAAATTTACAGTAATTGACTACACAGCAGTGGGAAATAAAGGTCATTAGAGTGCATCTATGTAAAGTAAGCAAGTTTAAAGAAGTCATTCTGGCACTATTGTCTTTTTCAGTGCCAAGTGTCAACACAATGCAGAGCAATTACATAAATCTTGCTTCTTCAGACTATTTTAGAAGTAGTGTTACATCCTCATTGCATAGAGCTATGAATATTGTGGTCCCTCATTAAAAAAAGGCAGATACCAGAAGTCTACCAGAGCAAATAATAAGTGATATCTATGTGTGTTTAACATATCCAATGTGCCTTGCCGTGGGGTTGTACTGAAAAAAATAGAAAAAAAAAAGAGGTTAATTTCCTGGCGACTTTTAGGCACCAACAACATTGTATGTTCTTCTGTGCGAGTGTCACAACTCACTTGATACAGCCTATCTTTAATCAATATTAAAGTGCTAGTAGGTGCGTGCTGCTTCAGGGCGCACCAAGTGACCATAAATTTTTATCACTTGGTGGAAGGGTGAGTCTAGGGTATTGTCAAGACTGCTCCAGTGGAAAATCTTCTGTGGAGCAAAAAGGCCCCGCTGTCTGCTCCTCCTCAGAGTCAGTGTCGCACAACACCACATTGATGCTGTGAGCAGCACAAACACTCCACTAAAGGTTGCTAAAGCATCCCCATGCCCTCCCACAACAAGTTATTGAACCCCGGCGAATCTCTTCCCCGAATTATAGGAAGCGTCAGGCACGGGCTATGTGCTGACTTCCCAACTAGCTTTTGCCCTAATATTTGTTTCATGAATCTCTCCATACATAAACCTAACCTTCACCCACTCCGCCTCCAATAATGTCCTGGGCCAAACCAGGGTTTGGTGAACCAGGGTCTGCATGCAACCCAAATCCATCATAGCCTGGCGGCTATATTCACTATATCCACCATAGTCCATACCACCTAGCATCTTACCAGAACGTTGCACGTCTCTCCTGGACTGAGGGAGGGTGTTGACCCCTCAGCAACACAGAACACCTGCCTGACCTCTGTAAGCGTGTATTCCTGGGGAAAATGTCCCAGCTGCCCCCACCACCAACACTGCTGCACAACCTGCAATGAAGCTGTCCTCTGAACATGCTGCTGTACCCCTCCCCTGCAGCTGAGCCTCAAACCAAACCCCACTACACTGTATTAATCTTTCACTCAACCTTGACTGGTCTCCCAGCTCCTGCAACCAAAAAAAAAAAAAAAAAAAAAATCCCCAAAATGATGCTGCCACCATCATGCTTCATTGTAGGGATGGTATTGGCCAGGTGATGAGTGGGTTTCTCCTCTCTTAATTGCCCCTTGGGGATAAATAAAGTTTTTTTGACTTTGACTTTCCTAGAGATCTGATGCTTGCGTTCAGGCTAAATAGTTCAATTCTTGTTTCATTAGACCTGAACATTTTGTTTTGGTCTAAGATTCCTTCAGGTACCTTTTGCAAACTATAGTGCCTTTTATTGAGAACTGGCTTGTACATCAGGGAAACCAAACAACCTCCGGCGAAGCAGATGTCACAACACAGAGATACCTCGTCAAGCCAGGGCTCTGCAGTCTATTTACACCTGCAGGCCAGTGGACACTCTTTCAGCGATGGGGATGTACACATCCTGGACAGGAAGGAACGCTGGTTTGAGCGCAGAGTCAAGGAGGCCATTTACGTGAAAAGGGAAAGACCATCTCTGAATCGAGGAGGGGACCTAAGGGTACATCTTTCACCATCTTACAATGCTGTGATTTCAGCTATTCCCCAACTCTCTGTGAATGGTACTCATGGCCACTGATCAGTGGCATTTGATGAGTGAGTGTTGATCAGTGGTTGTTCATCAACGGTCATGACAATCTGCATACTAATGATCAAGGAACTAACCTCCCAGCCGATTGTTTATTCAGTGGTTCTTAGAGATGTGCAAAGCAGGCGTATTTGTATTTGTTGAGGGTGGAAAAGTATTTGTATGTGCATTCGAGTAAAATTCTAAATAGGCATAATAATCAAGTTTTTTTGCGTTTAACTTCGAATTAACGTTATAGTGTAAGTGTTCTTTAATTATATCCATTATAATAATTATGGATATGCAATATTAGTTGATGTTTTTCCATAAATCCAGCAATGAATATGTAACAAGGAACATCATCGAAAAGAAAATAACAGCAATTGCCTCATCCATGATTAAACCACCAACTGATAAAATACCATTGTGAAGATTATGAACCCCACCACCTCCTTGTTGGAGGACACTGAACAGACAGCGAAACTGACTTGCAGGGGCAGGACATGGTTGTGATGATGAATTGGTGCTGGTGGGGGGATTGATGCTTGTGGGGGGAGTTGGCAGACAGTACCAGGAGAGGATGCTTTAAGTGCATGTGATTATGCAGATGTTGCCAGATGTTTGATATATCTGCCTCTGCTGATTTGACTTTTGCACACATTACATATCACTTTGGTTTAATCTGCAGTACTGGCTGTAAAATGCTTCCACACAGCAACACTCTTTTCTGTTTGATTGCCCAAATCCATGTGGGGAGTTTCAGCTAAGTTAATGAGTGACAGGAAGCTATGCTAAAGTTAATTACTCTATAGCCCACATCTTGCTGTCTGCAAAACTAACTTAAACGTACCATATAACTCCCACAAGTGCATAAAATTCAACACAACTACACAAGCATTGTTTTAACCTTTTAAACCGAACGTTAACGTTACTCTGTCAACAGCCTATTTCAGTAATGCAGCGTAATAGAATAATCTTCCGATCTTCGCGAAAGTTATAAACCACCTCCGGAACTCAGTTAAGGTATAAAAAAATCTATTCAACAATAATAGTGATGCAGTTCAGCCTTTTTTCGCTCAGCCGAGCCTTCTCTGTTGCTGTGTGGAGCAGCCCATGTCAGTCACCTCTTTTACACATCACTCATCTAGTCATGCACAGCGGTCTCATAAGGAAACTCAGCTTTTTGATATAAAGTTTTTCTTGTTCCCGAATATGAATATTTTTTTAAGTATTTGTTCAAAATAAGTATTCTTAAAAAAAACACGTTATTTGTACCTTTCTGAATACCGTATTCGGGTTTGGCTCCACTCCTAGTGGTTCTAGTTTCAGTCATTATGCAAATGTACTGTTTATAAGGTTGGGGAAACCTGCAGTCAGCTGAGACCAAAGAAGTCACTTGGATGAGTGACGAAACGTTTCTCCCACTGAAAACGCTACGTCCAGATGAATCAGCTTTTTGGGATATTGTATTTCAATACTGAACTGTAAAATGGCCCTGCTCCCATTTCTCTCTGTGTACTCAGCCTGTATCACTACACTTGCAGTCTTGGAGCGTCTGCTCCCCTTCCTTCTTTCACATAATGATATGATACCAGTCTGTCTTTGGATGTGATTGGCCGCATAGTGTGCCCATGAAAATAAAGTCTCACCCTTGCCGGCATGGATTCTTCAGCCTTGCTGTAAATTACACATACCAACGGGCCATTAATAACTGACATGGAAGAAAAAATAAGACTTGTGAGATTAGAAATCTCTCTTTTTAAGAATCTAGGCCAATAAAGACAGCAGTACAGTCAGTCGATTTTTTTTAGCACACAGAGTTTCAAAACATTTTATAGTTGCAAAGAATTGAAAATGGTCATTTGTTGAATTTGCAGCATTAGTAGATCAATTTTACTGAAATCAAAAGCTATTTCAATCAAAAACATCTTAACAGGTCAAGTTAAATATTAACATAGGACACCTTGTTTGATATCAGTTTTACAATTCTTGCATCCATGTAACTTGTAAGTTTTTGGAAAGTTTCTACTTGAATGTCTTTGCAGCCCCCCAGAGCTGCTGTTTGGATGTGAACTGCCTCCCACCCTCGTATTCTCAATAGGATTGAGGTCAGGGAAGAATGGGGGCCACACCATAAGTTTCTCTTCTTTTATGCCGATAGCAGCCAAAGATGCAGAGGTTCCTTGTAGCATAAGATGGTGCATTGTCTTGCATGAAGACGGTTTTGTTGCAGAAGGCACAGTTCTTCTAGAGAGTGGTCAGTCAGAAACTCCACATACTTTGCAGAGGTCTTTTTCACACCAAGCTCTCTCCCCATGATTCCGGCTCTAAACATGACTCCACCACCTCCTTGCTGATGTTGCAGCCCTGTTGAGGCATGATAGCTGTCCACCAACCATCCACCACTGCATCCATCTGGCACATCCAGGGTTGCACGGCACTCAGGACTGTTTGAAAATTAGTCTTCTTGTAGTTCTGGGCCCACTGCAGCCGTTTCTGCTTGTGAGCATTGGTTAGGGTGGCCAAATATAAGGTTTATGCACAATTGCAAGTCTCTGGAGGATCCTACACTTTGATGTTCGCAGGGCTCCAGAGGCACCAGCAGCTTCAAAATATCTATTTGCTGCTTTGTAATGGCCTTTTAGCAGCTGCTCTCTTAACCTGATGTATTTGTCTGGCAGAAACCTTCCTCGTTGTGCCTTTATCTGCACGAACCCATGTGTGCTGTGACTCAGCCACAAATCTCTTACATTATAGTGATCACGCTTAAGTTTTCGTGAAATAGCTGACGTTTTCATTACATGTCCAAGGCATTCAACTATTTCACGCTTTTCAGCAACAGAGAGATCATTTTTCCTTCCTATATTGCTTGAAAATGGTGGTCTGCTTAATAATGTGGAACATCCTTCTTTAGTAGTTTTTCCTTTAATTGGGCTCACCTGGCAAACTAATGATCATAGGTGTCTAATATTGATTTCAATCATCCAAAGAGCACAATTCCATCCATGGGTTTAATTGAAAAACAACTTATTTAATCTTTATGACACTTAAACACAATTTGCATAATAATTTGGAACGTATAGAATCTATAGAACTAAGATAATAACTTACCACATATTTCAAATTTTCTAGAGAAGGTAAAGACATGGTCCGATGTTCGGTGACTTGGATGAAAATCACATTATTCCTCTTGTATCTGAGGTTCAACTAACAGAGACTCTCCTTTCAAGCACCCTGGCATAGAAGTGTGGTCCTCCGATGGTTGGAGCATGCCCTACAGTCATCCTTCTGAAGATGGGACTCACCATCTCCATGAACATTGTAGAGGCAAACCCAGGGGCTCTAGACCAAGGTGTTGTTTAACTGCCTCAGTGACCTGATCCCCAGTGATAAACGAGCCTTACCCCTAGTCCCCAGATAATCGGATTCCTCTATGGAAGACATGTCTGTGGGAAGAAGTCCTCACAGTATTCCTTACATTACATAACAATATCCTTAGTTGGAACTTTTCCACTCCTAAGTCATCTAACAGTTTGCCAAAATCTCTTTGAGGCAGCCTGAAAGTCTTTTTCCTTGGCCTGCTCCTCCCAAATTCGCGTTTTGTTTTCATCACTCCCCAAGCCGTGTTCCGCTTGGCCTGCCAGTACCTACCGCCAGTACCTAATGCCACGTGTCTTATTTGTGTGCTAATGTGGAATTAAATTTAAGATGGTGCTCGGAGACAAAACATCGGGATAAGCCAGAAAACCTAAATGCAGAACAGAAAATACAGAAAGTAGAAGAACTAAAGAATAATCTGACATCTCAGCAGACGTTTTTCACCAGAGCAAAATCACAAAGTGAAGTTGTTGTGAAAGCAAGTTTTACTGTGATAGATGAGATAGCCAAATCAACCCCATCATTTACCAAGGGAAAGTTTCTGAAGAGCTGCATGATGAAGGTGTGTGACGTGTTGTGTCCAGACAAAACGCAGATTTTGGCAAATGTGAGCCTGAGCAGAAATACGATTGTTAATTGGGTTTGTGAGACGGCCACTGATTTAAGAACACAGTTGTATGAAAGAAGCAAAGACTTTATTGCATACTCTCTTGCTGTGAAACAAAGTACAGACATGATGAACATTACACAGCTGACCATCTTCATCCGTGGAGTGGACTCAAATTTGCGCGTTACAGAGGACATTAAATCAATGCACTGGACAATGACAGGAAAATACATTTTTGAAAACATATGTCAAAGTGTAACTGACATGAAACTGCCCTGGGACAAACTTGTTGGACTTACAAAAAAGTGGACTAGTCGGCAGGATGCAAGTAAAGATGCAGGTGGAGAACTGTACTGGTGAGTTAACAGCATATCACTGTGTCATACAACAGGAAACGCTGTGTGGTAAAGTCCTAAAAATGGAGCATGTAATGAGCACCATAACACAAACTGTAAATTTTATCCGAGCAATTTCAGTCTTTTATGGAGGAAATAGATTCAGAGTTTGCCGACATTTCTCATCATACAGAGGTCCGTTGGCTGAGTTGGGGAAAGTTCTCAATAGAGTTTTTTAGCTCAGCAAGGAAATCTGTCAGTTCATGGACATGGCATGTATGATGCAGTATAGACATTTCAAGTGAAGCTGCTCTTATGGGAGTCACAAATGCACCAGTGCAACTTGCCTCACTTTCCCTGTAGCCAAGTAATGTTGAACCAAGTCAGTGCAACAGTGTTCCCAAATGCGGACATTGCTGATAAATTGAGTGCACTGCGCACTGAGTTCGCACGGCACTTTGGTTTGGTTCAATTCAATACAATTCAATTCAATTCAATTCAATTCAATTTTATTTATATATAATAATAATAATAATGGATTGCATTTATATAATGCTTTTCGGGACCCCTCAAAGCGCTTTACAATACCACTATTCATTCACTCTCACATTCACACACTGGTGAAGGCAAGCTACAGTTGTAGCCACAGCTGCTCTGGGGCAGACTGACAGAGGCGAGGCTGCCATAACGTGCCATCGGCCCCTCTGGCCATCACCAGTAGGCGGTAGGTGAAGTGTCTTGCCCAAGGACACAACGACCGAGACTGTTTGAGCCGGGGCTCGAACCGGCAACCTTCCAATTACAAGACGAACACCCAACTCTTGGGCCACGATCGCCAAATCACAACAAAAGTCGCCTCAAGGCGCTTCATAGATACAGAGAAAAACCCAACAATCATATGACCCCTATGAGCAAGCTCTTTGGCGACAGTGGGAAGGAAAAACTCCCTTTTAACAGGAAGAAACCTCCGGCAGAACCAGGCTCAGGGAGGGGCGGGCCATCTGCTGCGACCGGTTGGGGTGAGAGAAGCACAAAAAGAGATTTTCGAACTGCTTCGCAACCCATTTACAGTTGACATGGAAACTGCACCTGTGCAGATTCAGATGGAGCTGATGGAGCTGCAGTGTAATGGGACACACTCAAGACAAAGTACGACACTGAAGGGCCCGCACAGTTTACTGTTCCATTCCTGAAGCAATGCCCCAGCTCCGTCTACATGCGGCTCAAACCTTATGTATGTTTGGTAGCACATATCTCTGTGAGAAGCTGTTTTCAGTGTTGAAGGTTAACAAAACAGCACACAGGAGTCGTCTCACTGATGAACACCTGCAGTCCATCCTGAGAATCTCTACAACACAAGACCTCACACCAAACTTGAACGAGCTTGTCATCTTAAAAGATGCTAGCTTCTGATCTAGCTCTGACAAAATGGCATAAGAGCAAAGAAAATTGAATGTTATGATTTGTTGGGGTTTTTTTTAACTTTTGCTGAAAAGCAGAAATTTTATTTATATTTACAATTTGTTTTTTGCATCATGTTCATATTTTATAGTTTGAATTTGTATCATTTTGACAGGAGACATTTTTATGAAGAGCAAAATATTTTAAGTTTATTTTGTTTTTTTAATATATGGCATAATAGCAACAAAATCTCATTGTTTTGATTGTTTTGATTTGTTGTTATTTTAGCGTTTACTTAAAAGCACAATTTTCATTCATTTTTTCTGGGGGTTTTTGGCAGCATGTTCATATTTCTAACTTGCATAATTTTTACAGGATATATTTTTATAGAGAGCAAAATATTTAAAGGTGAAGTTAAAAGTTTATTTTTTCCAAGTTTATTTATTCTGGAATAATATTCCTGTCTGTTTTTATTCATATTTATATGTAAAAAACATTTTTTTAGTATGTTCAATAAATGTTTATCTTGTTTGGCCCGCGACCTAAAGTGTGCCTTGAGTTTTGGCCCCCTGTGCAATTGAGTTTGACACCCCTGCCCTAGGGTGTCTCCAGCGGCTCCATTTTTCCATTTTTCCAACACAGTCATTTCATTATTCTTTATTTGATGTTAATGGGGTTCATGTTTTCATTACTGATTGTGCATGTACTTTTTCTTACTTTTTTGTCAGTAATTTCTGTTCATCTTGCTGATTGTATTTGTGAAAAAAAGAATACTAGCTATGACAAACTTTGATGAGGTATCCTTTCTTTTTCCAGAACCTGCAGCCGAATGCCCCACTTCACCTCAGTCCTTAAAGGATAGGATGTACTTCCTGGATACGGAAGAGAAAGAAAAAGAAGACTTGTGTGTTGGATCTTTGCCCCAGCAACGAACTAATATCAGAGAACCACAAAACAGAATGAAGCTAGAGGATAAACCACACAGACTGAAACCTCCGGACTAATCATTATTAGACCCAGACCTGGACTACCAACTTCACCTGTTTCTTCAAATATGCATCTGTTTTGGCTCATTAGACGCTAATGGTGGTAGCTTCTAAATTATTCTACATTATTCCTGTCCAGAGAATAACTCTTAGTAGACCAAATACAGCTGACATTGTGTTCATACCCTGCTGTCTAAACTTTTTGATGGGCATCAACTCTTGCTTCACATTCTTATGTCAGATTAAAACTTTTCAATTAGCTCATTTCCACAAAGTACGGAGCCCTACAAACCAAGAAAATGTGAACATCAGCACATTCATATATAGGTGATTTACAAATTTCTCAGTTTCTAGACTGAGAAACAGGAGCAAAATACATATACTAGTCATATCTATAATCACAACATTGCAAATAATAGTAAAGCAAATAATACAGTTGCTTTATTACTTGTGCTGTCGTTGCAAGACACGCACTCAAGTAACATTAAGTTGTTACCTGACTATTAGAGGAACATTTGCAGACTACATCCTATAGGTTTTAGGTAAATTTGGGAGGACAACTCTTTTTCATATTTCCATAGAAAAAGTTTTGGAACCTTACACAAGCACCTTGAGGCAACTTGCTGTGATTTGGTACTATATGGAATAAAATGGAATTGAATTGAATTACTTTTCCTGACATAATAAAATCCTCTCACAACATCAGAAAATTAAAGTTTGTGAGGTTCTCTGCTTGGGTAATAAGTTTACAGTCCCTATTGTAACAACAGATCCATTGAGAAATAAAATATCATACGGTAGAAGGTATGAGCTCTGAGAAATGGTCTTACTGATGTGTGGTGTAGTGATGTGCTTACTTTGAAAAAAAATTCAGTAAATGGGTTTTTTAAAAAAGGATATGTGCTTCAATGCAACATATCTAGGACTGCTTTCTTCCATTTGTGCAATATCTCTCAAATTTGAAATGAAGCTGAAAAAATAGTTCATGCATTTATTACTTCTGGGCTGGAATTCTGGAATGTGTTATTATGTCCTTAAAATGTATTGAAAAGCCTTTAGTTGATCCAAATTCTGGAGCAAGACTACTGACAGGCTAAAAAGACAGAGCAGGAAAAAATACAGAAATGAACTTAAAATCCTGCTCCTCACATAGAAGCTGGTGAATAATCAGGCCTTATCTTGTCATAATAGCCTTATAGTGCAATATCACCCCATTAGAGCACTTCCCTCTCTGACTGCAGGCTTACTAGTAGTTCCTTGAGTATATAAAAGTAGAAATTGAATGGGAGAAAGTAGAATGGGAGGCAGAGCCTTCAGCTTTAAGGGCCCTCTTCTGTTGAACCAGCTTTCCAGTTAGGATATAGAACACCCTCTATACTTTTAAGATTAGGCTTAAAACTTTCCTTTTTGATTAACCATATAGTTAGGGCTGGATCAGGTGACCCTGAATCCTCACTCAGTTACTCTGGAATACGTGTGCTGGCGGATTCCCCATGCTGGGGATGCATTAAGTGTTTTTTCTTCAGTCCTCTTTTTCACCTCACTATGTGTGCCATTATTAGTTATTATGAATTTCTGTCTCTCTTCCACAGCATGTCTTTTGTCCTGTTTTTCTCCTCTCCCCAAGCAGCCACATCAGACAGCCACCCCTCCTTCAGCCGGGTTCTGCAGGAGGTCGCCAAAGTATTTGCTCATAGAGGGTCATTAGATCGTTAAGATTTTCTCTGTTTCTTTGTGTTATTGTAGGGTCTTTACCTTACATTATAAAGCACCTTGAGGCAGCCGTTGTTGTGATGTGGTGCTGCATAAATATAATCAAATTGAATTGTATTGAAAAGGAGATAGAAGAAACATTGTGGGCAAATAGGTTTTCAAGTAGTTTGAACTAAGAGTGATGTCTCATTTCCTTCTAATCTGATACCAAGTAACTTAATGTGCTTTGAAAATCAAAATAAAAAAGTGTATTTCAAATTATACCTTGAATAAAAGACATCATACTACCTTTTCTTATTTTTTAATTATGAAAAATTATCATACAAGAAATAAAAAATCTGAAAAGTCAATGGTTATATTTAAAAATATTTAATTAACAATCACTCAAAACACATGTGACTGACTGAAAATAATAATAAAGCTGGGAAACATTTTATAAATACATGTTATCATCTTACTATCCTTACCTAAACCTTGTTTTACCCCATGTACGTTGTATTTTTTAACGACACCTAGCCTATATAATACACTTTAAACCTTACCTGACTAAATCTGAGCCAATTGGATTGATGTGAGGTGATCTCTGGGACACACTCCAATCTAAACTCATACATCTTTGTATTATAGCATGTATTTATTTCATTACTTATTTCATAACCATGTTAATCAGTGTACATTTGAACAAATGGGAATTCAGTAGTTTTAAGGATGAAGTGAATTAACATTACTAAAACTCGACACAAAAACCTAAGCCTAGACATTAATCATTTTCCAAAATTTATCAACAGTGCTACACGTCGCCAACAGCTCCACATTTTCTCCCTCTGTACCTGGATAGTGCAATGTCAGACTTGCCCTTTACAGCACCTGTCCCTCTCCTTCTCTTCAGTTCGCCTCATCATAATCTCATCATATTCGGTGTTATAATTTGCTTTTGATAGTATATGACAAGGTTTGTGGTCTTGCCACGTGTCACAAACCAAGTCTTGGCTGTTTATGGAGCTGAAAAAGCTCCGCTTATGCGTATGCTTATGATCAGCCATTATTGTCAACTGAGGGATTGAACGCACATAAGCCTTGATGCATTTACACATGCATATTTCACATATCACAATGACAGAGGAAGAAGTAGTTCCTACCAATCATTTAGACGATCCAAATAATATATTTATTTTCCACTGTGTTCCTGTTAACTACAACCAAAAATTTAGCCCAAATGACTGCAATATTAATATTTTAATATAAAAATCTGTTTTAGAACATAAATATCTGGATCAGAAGAATCAATATTTCAATATCGATTCGATTTGATTTTAAAAGTGAGAACACTGTCATTTTAACACATTAATCTCTGTTAAGGATTCCTAGGGTAGACACCTGTCAGAATCGCTTATTCTAGGTAAAATAAAGGCTCTTTATGCATCTTCACAAAGAAAGGTTTGATTCATTAAGAGACAGTTTTCTGCTAGTAGACTATAGGAGATAGAATAAACTTCTTGTGCAAATACATTTTCAAGCAGTTTGAACTAAGATTTTAAAATTATACTCAAAATGAAAAAGAAACTGACAAATTTCTGGGAGAACAGTGTTGTTTCAACACACGAACCGCTGTTAAGGATTCTTAACATAGACACCTATCAGACTCTCTTGTTCTAGGTATAATAATTCAATTCAATTCAATTTTATTTATATAGCGCCAAATCACAACAAAAGTCGCCTCAAGGTGCTTTATATTGTACAGTGGATCCTATAATAACAGATACAGAGAAAAAACCAACAATCATATGACCCCCTATGAGCAAGCACTTTGGCGACAGTGGGAAGGAAAAACTCCCTTTTAACAGGAAGAAACCTCCGGCAGAACCAGGCTCAGGGAGGGGCGGGGCCATCTGCTGCGACCGGTTGGGGTGAGAGAAGGAAGACAGGATAAAAGACACGCTGTGGAAGAGAGACAGAGATTAATAACAGATATGATTCAATGCAGAGAGGTCTTTAACACATAGTGAGTGAGAAAGGTGACTGGAAAGGAAAAACTCAACGCATCATGGGAATCCCCGGCAGCCTACGTCTATTGCAGCATAACTAAGGGAGGATTCAGGATCACCTGGTCCAGCCCTAACTATATGCTTTAGCAAAAAGGAAAGTTTTAAGCCTAATCTTGAAAGTAGAGATAGTGTCTGTCTCCCGAATCCAAACTGGAAGCTGGTTCCACAGAAGAGGGGCCTGAAAACTGAAGGCTCTCCCTCCCATTCTACTTTTAAATACTCTAGGAACAACAAGTAGGCCTGCAGTGTGAGAGCGAAGTGCTCTAATAGGGTGATATGGTACTACAAGGTCATTAAGATAAGATGGGGCCTGATTATTTAAGACCTTGTATGTGAGGAGCAGGATTTTGAATTCAATTCTGGATTTAACAGGAAGCCAATGAAGGGAAGCCAAAACAGGAGAAATCTGCTCTCTCTTTCTAGTCCCTGTCAGGACTCTTGCTGCAGCATTTTGGATTAGCTGAAGGCTTTTCAGTGAGTTTTTTGTACTTCCTGATAATAATGAATTACAGCCGTCCAGCCTGGAAGTAATAAATGCATGAACTAGTTTTTCAGCGTCACTCTGAGACAGGATATTTCTAATTTTAGAGATGTTGCGCAAATGGAAGAAAGCAGTCTTACATATTTGTTTAATATGTGCGTTGAAGGACATGTCCTGGTCAAAAATGACTCCAAGGTTCCTCACAGCTTTACTGGAGGCTAAGGTAATGCCATCCAGAGTAAGAATCTGGTTAGATACCATATTTCTAAGATTTTCAGGGCCGAGTACAATAACCTCAGTTTTATCTGAATTAAGAAGCAGAAAGTTAGCGGCCATCCAGGTCTTTATGTCTTTAAGACATTCCTGCAGTTTAACTAATTGGTGTGTGTTATCTGGCTTCATCGACAGATAGAGCTGGGTGTCATCAGCATAGCAGTGTAAATGTATGCTATGTCTTCTAATGATGCTGCCTAAGGGAAGCATGTATAATGTAAACAGAATTGGTCCTAGCACTGAACCCTGTGGAACTCCATAATTAACCTCAGTGTGTGAAGAGGACTCTCCATTTACATGAACAAATTGAAGTCTATTAGATAGATATGATACAAACCACTGCAGCACAGTACCTGTAATACCTACAGCATGCTCTAATCATTCTAATAGGATATTATGGTCGACAGTATCGAACGCTGCACTGAGGTCTAGCAGGACAAGCACAGAGATGAGTCCACTGTCAGAGGCCATAAGAAGATCATTTGTAACCTTCACTAAAGCTGTTTCTGTGCTGTGATGAGCTCTGAAACCTGACTGAAACTCTTCAAATAAACCATTCCTCTGCAGATGATCAGTTAGCTGTTTGACAACTACTCTTTCAAGAATTTTTGATATGAAAGGAAGGTTGGAGATTGGCCTATAATTAGCTAAGACTGCTGGGTCTAGAGATGGCTTTTTGAGTAAAGGTTTAACTACAGCCAGCTTGAAGGCCTGTGGTACATAGCTGATTATTAGAGATAGGTTGATCATATTTAAGATTGAAGAATTAATTAATGGCAGGACTTCTTTGAGCAGTTTTGTAGGAATGGGGTCTAAAAGACACGTTGATGGTTTGGAGGAAGTAATTATTGAAGTTAACTCAGAAAGATCAATTAGAGAAAAAGAGTCTAACTTAACATCAATGGTACTAAGAGTAGCTGTAGATAATATTACATCTGTGGGATGATTATTGGTAATTTTTCCTCTAATGATAAAAATTTTATTTGTGAAGAAGTTCATGAAGTCATTACTAGTTAACGTTAAAGGGATGGTTGGCTCAAAAGAGCTCTGACTTTTTGTCAGCCTGGCTACAGTGCTGAAGAGAAACCTGGGGTTGTTCTTATTTTCTTCAATCAGTGATGAATAGTAAGATGTTCTGGCTTTGCAGAGGGCTTTCTTATAAAGCAGCAAACTATTTCTCCAGGCTAAATGATGATCCTCTAAATTTGTGACACGCCATTTCCTCTCCAGATTACGAGTCATCTGCTTTAGGGTACGTGTTTGAGAATTATACCACAGAGTCAGGTACTTCTGATTAGAGACCTTAGTTTTCACAGGAGCTACAGTATCCAGAGTCGTACGTAGTGAGGAGGTGAAATTATTAACAAGATAATCGACCTCTGTTGGGGTAGCGTTCAGATAGCTGCTCTGCTCTATGTTGGTACAGGGCATTGAAGATGATAACAGTGGGTGGATTATATTCTTAAACTTAGTTACAGCGCTTTCAGAAAGACATCTACTTTGATAAAGTCTACTCTCCACTGCTGTGTAATCAATTATTGTAAATGTAAATGTTATCAGGAAATGATCAGACAGGAGAGGGTTTTCAGGAAACACTGTTAAATGTTCAGTTTCTATGCCATATGTTAAAACAATATCTAGAGTGTGATTAAAGTGGTGGGTGGGTTCTTTTACATTTTGAGAGAAACCAATTGAGTCTAATAACAGATTAAATGCCATGTTGAGGCTGTCATTTTTAGCATCTACATGAATGTTAAAATCACCCACAATAATTATTTTATCTGAGCTCAGAACTAAATTAGATATAAAGTCTGAGAAATCAGACAGAAACTCTGTGTAAGGCCCAGGTGGACGATAGATGATAACAAGTAAGACTGGTTTCTGAGTTTTACAACTGGGGTGGACAATGTTAAGCATCAGGCTTTCAAATGAATTAAAAGTCTGTCTTGGTCTTTCATTAATCATAAAAACAAATCAGCAGATCCACAAATTATGAATACAGTCTTTTCAGCTATAGAGGTAAAGGTATACTTCATGCACTTATCAGCATACAGTTTAAAGGCTTGCATTTAAACTGCATTGGTGCACACTTGGGCATCTTTTGTTTAACATGGTTATACCATTGTGAATTTTGCTATTTAAATATACTCAAGAGTCTATCGTGTGTGACATCCAGCTAAAAATCGAAAATATATATTTTTAAATCAGTAACTTTGCAAATTTAGAGGAAATGTTTTTGGACAACAAATGAGTCGCCTTTTAGACAGGGTTTGAATAATTAGCGCTGACAGCCATTTATGAAGCGACGGCTATAACAGACATACTTACCGTGTGAAAGGACCGCGGATGTCTTGGAGCAGTGAAGCACGCTGTATTGTTGCTTTTCTCTTATGCATAAGCAACGCCAGCCTGTCGAAGCATCAACTGGCCTTTCTGCCGGCTGACTGGTCCCTCAGCTTTCATGCTGGGATGTGCAGCACAACTTCGCTCTGGCCACTGGGGCACGGCAAAACTTGCAAGTCCTAGTTTTGGTTCTTCACTGCTCGCAGAGAATTAACAATGGTGGCTTCTGAAGTGAGCGAGCTTTATTGCGACAGTGATGTACCAAACAAAGGAAGGGGTGGCGAGAAACAGAACTGAAAACACTCTAAACTGGGGAAACTAAAAGTTAAACAACAAAACCTGAACGTCAGTGAGGGTACCTTGCAGGGAGGACAGCGCGGGGAGAATGCACAGGGAGACGGAGGAAGATACACAGGCAGACTCAGAGGCGGAGCCAGACATTTGAAACACCCGGGGCTTAGCCCTAAAGGGTAGTATGCATGTGGTATTTTTATTTTTTTATTTATTTTTTTTTTGGGGGGGGGGGGGTTAGAAATGACTGAAAGATTAATAGGCTCTGTTTTGAGTTTTGTTCAAAAAAGAATGACTTCATATAGGGAAAAATATATATCACATGTGCAGGACATCTTAAACTAGTTTTTTAATTAAGCAGCAAGGCAGAACAAAGTCGGGGCTGTATCAAGACACAGGGACTAAACCCCAATTCAACCAGACCCAGAACTGATCCGGAATTAAAACAGGACTACAACAGTTCAAAATCAGGACTACTGAGGACTTAACCAAGACAGAACCAGAATCAGAACTAGATGATAGTAGCACTAAAAATCATCATAGACCTGCACTACACTTATTTTTTAATTCCACCAAAGTACAATATTTAGATTGAGAAAAGTTTATATAATTATTTATCCTTGTTGTGCGAACAAGCCTGCATAACTTAATAAATGTAGAATTTGAAAAATAGCAAACCTAAAAAGAAACACTAGGTACGAGATACATGAGGACCTATGATACGGTGATACTTTTGGCAAATGACCATTTGACTAACATGTGTGTCTCACCTGCTCTTGTTCATCTCTGTTCTGTCCTCATTCTCCATCTCCCTCTCTGTTCCTCTCTCTCCCTCTTTGTGCTGACAATCATCAAATATACAGTTGAAACCACATATTTATGTACTGTTCAGATCAAAACACAAACACTTTTTAATTGTAACATCAAATCGGACTAAATGTTTATTTTTTTAGATTGATAAATATAAAAAACATATTTGTTAACTTTAAGAGTAAAGAGAGAAACTATCTGTATTTCTTAATTGCAAATGGCACCAAATTGTATTCAAACTGAGCCACACTTATGGAGCTCCACAGTTCTTTTCCTGGTGTTTTGGTTGATATCTCTTGATCTTCCCATTTCAAAAAAACAGGCTCTGTGTTTTGCCTTATATGCATCCACAGCTGTGCCACCAGTTTACTCACATGGACTCTACTAACCTATCAGAAGCTTCTTCAGCTCAGAATGGAATCGTCTGGAGTTTCTTACTAATTAACAATAAACTTTTTTATCACTCAAAGTGATAAAAAATAGACAGCTCTCTCTCTCTTTATTCTGACATTTAACTAATTCAAAAGATATTTCAATATTTATCTAAAACAAAAGTTTACTCTAAATTGATGTTGTACAGTAAAAATGTTTTATGTTTTCTCCCTAAAGTGTAAATATCTGGTTACAAATGTGAATATCCTGCTGTGTACTGAAATCCCTCTTGTTTTGCATAGAAATATACTGAACAACATACAAAGCATAATATATAAAATAACATTTACCTGAGTTTTTTCTTTGAAAGAAGCCTCTAATGTCCATTCTTATATTTCAGTACATAACTGAAACCGATTTAGTCGGGGAGGGTAAGAACTGAAAATATGAAATAAACACACGTAAGCTAAGACTCTAAAAAAATAGCATTTGTTCGGCTTTTCATTTTGCCATTTGTTGATTCACTTGAAGAGCGAGTAACGTAATATTGGTCAAGTGATCAGTTTGATATCAATCTTTCGTGATGCACCGTCATATTTACATTATTTGTACGGTATGAATGATTTTCTTTGGTAACTGGTCAAACTTAAGCTCTCCTTAGTATGGCTGGCTCCGTTTCTCCAACAGCGCACACAGGCAGCAGCTGCCCCGCCCCCTCGCTCAGTCACTTAGTGCCTGAGCTCGGATCATACCAATATCAGGGGGGATTCACGCACAGTCGTAAATTCCCACAGTGTGCACTATGTGCTTCGAATATTGTGTGTACTTTTTGTTTTATACAGTTGTCAGCCAGACATCTAACTATGAAAAAATTACACTCCAAAAGACCCCGGGCTTCTGACAAAACAACCCGGGCTTAAGCCCAGTAAGCCACCCCCACGCTCCGCCCCTGGGCAGACTGGTAAAGTGAGCCGTCATTTGTGAGCCGCGGTCAAGCCAGCCGCCTCCTATCCGCCGCATAAATTTTTACACCAGTCTTTACGGTAGCGCCTTTTCGCTTTATATCCTGATTGAAAGCCTAGACTCGCGCACACATGCACGCGCGTGAACAGTCACACGCACGCGCGCACACAAATTACAATGGAACAGCCCAATACAGCCATCGTGACAGTCTGGTTGCATATTCAAAAATTCATTAAAAATCATTCTTAAAAGTTGATGCCAAGCTTTCAACACAATCCTCTTCTCGGACACCTACTTTACCTCTGGGCCAGTTTTTACCCAGATTTACTGTAATATTACTCAGAAATCACAGTAAACTCATATTCAGTGCAATACAGTCAATGCACTACAATTATGTTTATTTCAAAAATTCATTAAAAGTCATCCTGAATAGTTGAGGTCCAACTTTCAACACATCCCTCCTCTGGGACACCTACTGTACCTGTGTGCCAATTTTCATCCAGATTTACTGTAGAATTCCTCAGAAATTAAAGGGTACTTGTATTCAATGCAATACAGTCAATACAATAGAATTATGTCAATTTTCAGAAATTCATTAAAAATCATCCTGAGTAGTTGATGTCCAACTTTCAACACATCCCCCCTCTGGGACACCTACTGTACCTGTGTGCCAAGTTTCATCCAGATTTACTGTAGAATTCCTCAGAAATTAATGGAAACATTTATTCAATCTAATACAGCCAATGCACTACAATTGTGTCAATTTTCAAAAATTCATTAAAAATCATCCTGAGTAGTTGATGTCCAACTTTCAACACATCCCTTCTCTGGGACACCTACTGTACCTGTGTGCCAAGTTTCATCCAGATTTACTGTAGAATTCCTCAGAAATTAAAGGAAACTTATATTCAATTCAATACAGTCAATACAATAGAATTATGTCAATTTTCAAAAATTCATTAAAAATCATCCTGAGTAGTTAATGTACAACTTTCAACACATCCCCCCTCTGGGACACCTACTGTACCTGTGTGCCAAGTTTCATCCAGATTTACTGTAGAACTCCTCAGAAATTAATGGAAACATTTATTCAATTCAATACAGTCAATACACTACAATTATGGAAATTTCAAAAATTCATTAAAAATCATCCATAATAGTTGAGGTCCAACTTTCAACACTTTCTTACTCTGGGCGTACTACCGTACCTCTGGGCCAAGTTACATCTCAATTCACTGTAATCTTTATCAAAAATTGAAAGAACAATTATATGTCAATGCTGGATGTGTGTCCTTTCAAAGTGACACTAAATAACAGAACTCAGGCACATCAGGGAATAATCCAAAAGGCGGATTTATTAAACAAAAACAACATACAAAATATCTCTAACCCATACTACATAACCTAAAAAGAAACAAAGGGACACTTAGAAGCACAAGGAAACAATACTGAAAGGGCAAGAGACACAGTCCAAACATAATCCACAACTAAAATGCCAAAAGAACAAGTCATCCCACATAGCAGACGGGTCTTGCCTGGATCTGGTGTCAAGCCGGCACTGCTGGCTGACTTCTGGCATGGTAAGATGGCACTGTTTATGTGATGGCATGCCACATTTGGCCTGATTGGGTGAATGTGACATGTTGTATAGAGCACTTTGAGTAATATGGGTGAGTAAAAAAGTGCTGTATAAGAATCAGTCCATTCACTGTCTGAACAGAGTTTCGTCATGTCACTTTTGCACTATTATGTTCCAGCACATGTTGTTATTACATGGCTTACATGGCTAAGGTACACATTAGGCTGACATCTGGGGCCAGAGCTGAAACTGTTCTGGGCCAGCACAGGGCCAGCAGTGTGTCTGCAACTGGCCTTGTGCTGGCTCATGTGTGGGCCACCTCTGGTAAACCAGATCTGGGCCACCATAGGGCCGTCATTCTTTGCGGTACGCAGGCCATGTGTAAGCACATTGTGTGGGACAGATCCAGGCCATACCAATTTTGCTATGTGGGAGGAATTATGTAAAAATAGAAACATCATAAAAATGAAAATGAACATAAAGTAAAATGTACTGAAAAGAACATCAGTATGGCCATCATTATTTGCTTGGAAAGTCTAAAGTTCCATGGCTTTGAACAGCCAGAGAACGCAATGCCCAGCTTAGAATGACTAAAAGTAACTTCTTTTAACATTCTGTCATTCTGCTTCTATATCAAAAATCCACTAAAAATAGTCATTTGAAAAAAAATATTCGCCACTTTTCATCAGTTTGGGTTCCTCTGTTTATAGCAATTTTTAGAAAAGAACCCAATACCTTTGTCACTATACAGTTGTACAGTGAGATACAGAGCATCTCCTACTCATTGCAAACATGCTGGGAGGGTGGCTCTATCCGCCTTAGTGCAGCTGCTGTACCATACTGTGATGCAGTAAGTTAGTAGGCTCTCAATGGGCGAGTGGTGGAAGGGTGAGCTGTAGTCCACAAAGAGCATTCTGGCGTAGCTCTGCCGCTGTTCTAGGTGACTCAGCACCGAGTGGAGGGTGATGGCATCTTCTGTGAATCTGTTTGCACGGTATGCAAACTGGTGGGGGTCGAATTCTGGGGGGAGGTAATCCTTGGTGGTGCTGAAGGACTAGTCTCTCAAAGCATTTCATGATTACCGGTGTGAGGGCCACAGGGCAATAATAGTTCAGGCTGGTGATGGGAGACTTCTTTGGTACTGGGATGATTGTGGCTGATTTTAGACAGGATGGGATGGCTGCTTCATCCAGTGAGAGGTTGAAGATTCTGGTGGAGATGAGGGTGAGCTGGTGGGCACATGGTCTTAGCACTTTACCACGTATTCCGTCTGGACGCCTTCCTGGGGTTCACTGCTAGGAACACTCATCTGACATCGTGCTCCGTTACAGTGAATGGAGCGGTGCAGGAACCAGGTGAGGATGAGGATGGGAGCAGGGCTGAGGCAGATGAATGCTGCTGTTGTGGTGTTTCAAAGCGGGCAAAGAAGCTGTTTATGTCCTCTGCTAGCTGCACACTCAGGTTTTCTGTTTTCACAGTTCTGCCTCTGTGGTTTATGATGTCTATTATTCCATGCCATGTGTTGTTGCTGGACAGGTGGGACCCCTTTTCAGGTCAGCTCGAGCAGACCTGTACAGAGCTCTGTCAACAGACCTACAGGGAGTGCAGAATTATTAGGCAAGTTGTATTTTTGAGGAATAATTTTATTATTGAACAACAACCATGTTCTCAATGAACCCAAAAGACTCATTAATATCAAAGCTGAATGTTTTTGGAAGTAGTTTTTATTTATTTTTTGTTTTAGTTATTTTAGGGGGATATCTGTGTGTGCAGGTGACTATTACTGTGCATAATTATTAGGCAACTTCACAAAAAACAAATATATACCCATTTCAATTATTTATTTTTACCAGTGAAACCAATATAACATCTCCACATTCACAAATATACATCTCAGAATCAGAATCAGAATCAGAATCAGAATCGTGTTTATTGGCCAAGTACTGTATATGTGCAGACACATACAGGGAATTTGGTTCCGGTAGATGGTGGCTCTCAAGCACAGCAATGTAAATCTCACACACACACACACAAGTGTCTATATATACACATTACACATACATACACAAAGCTGTGTAAACCAACTATAAATAACGAATCTAAACTTATATACATAAAATACAGAAATGAATGAGGTGGAATGAATACTACAAAATGTACATAAGGTGCAGTTGCAGTCTGGCAGTGGGAGCAGTGTGACAGGTCAACTGTTAAGAAGGGAGATGGCGAGGGGAAAGAAACTGTTCCTGTGTCGGGTGGTCCTGGTCTGCAGGCTTCTGTACCGTCTGCCAGAGGGCAGCAGATCAAAAAGTCTGTGTGCAGGGTGTGAGGGGTCTGCGATGATTTTCCCTGCCCGTTTCCTGGTTCTTGAGAGGTACAGATCCTGGATGGAGGGCAGGGGGGGTGCTGATGATCCTTTCTGCTGCCCGTACAGTCCGCTGCAGTCTGCTCCTGTCCTGTTTAGTGGCTGCTCCATACCAGACTGTGATGGAGGAGCACAGGACAGACTCAATGACCGCAGTGTAGAACTGGATCAGCAGCTCCTGTGGAAGACTGTACTTCCCCAGTTGTCTCAGGAAGTACATCCTCTGCTGGGTCTTTTTGAGGATGGAGTTGATGTTGGTCTCCCACTTCAGGTCCTGGGAGATGGTTGTACCCAGGAACTTGAAGATCTTCACAGTCGACACAGGGCTGTCTGATATGGTGAGGGGGAGCAGAGTTGAGGGATGTCTCCTGAAGTCCACTGTCATCTCTACAGTCTTAAGAGTGTTCAGCTCCAGATTGTGCTGACTGCACCAGAGTACCAGCCGCTCAACTTCCTGCCGGTATGCAGACTCATCACCATCTTGAATGAGGCCAATGACAGTGGTGTCATCTGCAAACTTTAGGAGTTTGACAGCAGAGTTATTGGAGGTGCAGTCGTTAGTGTAGAGGGAGAACAGTAGTGGTGAGAGGACACATCCTTGAGGGGCACCAATACTGAGGGACCGGGTTTCAGAGGTGATCTCCCCCAGCCTCACTTGTTGCTTTCTGTCTGTCAGGAAGCTGGTGATCCACTGACAGGTAGCTGGTGACACGCTGAGCTGGGAGAGTTTGGAGGAAAGAAGTTCAGGCACAATGGTGTTAAAAGCCGAACTAAAGTCCACAAACAGGACCCTGGCATAAGTTCCCGGGCAGTCAAGGTGTTGCAGGATGTAATGCAGCCCCATGTTCACTGCATCATCCACCGACCTGTTTGCCCGGTAGGCAAACTGCAGAGGGTCCAGCTGGTGGCCTGTAATGTCTTTCAGATGGGCTAACACCAGTCGTTCGAAGGATTTCATGACCACAGACGTCAAGGCAACAGGTCTGTAGTCATTCAGTCCTGTGATGGTGGGTTTCTTGGGAACAGGGATGATGGTGGAGCGTTTGAAGCAGGAGGGAACTTCACACAGCTCCAGGGATCTGTTGAAGATGCGAGTAAAGATGGGAGCCAGCTGTTCAGCACAGGTTTTGAGGCAGGAGGGTGAGACACCGTCTGGTCCGGGGGCTTTCCTGGGCTTCTGTTTCTGGAATAGTCGGCTCACATCCTGAGTGTGTATTCTTAGTTTCAGGGAGGAGGAAAGGGGGGTGAGAGGTGTGGTGGAGGTCGTTGAGTCTGGGTTGGAGAGGGTGGTGGTGGTCGTTGAGTCTGGATTGGGGAGGGTGGGGGTGGTCGTTGAGTCTTGATTGGGGAGGGGCAGGGTGAAGGGGGGAGAGGTGGAAGGTGTGTTGGGGGTCAATGTCTGAAGCAATGTCCCTGGGGAGGGGAGGGTGGGGCGTGGGAGTCTGTCCGTCTCAAACCTGCAATAGAAAGTGTTTAACTCGTTGGCCAGGTCTTTGTTTGCTTCAATAGTGGGTGGGGGGCGTCTGTAGCTGGTGATTTCCTGCAGGCCCCTCCACATTGACGCAGGGTCGTTGGCTGAGAGCCGTTCTTCCAGCTTCTGGGAGTAGATGCTTTTAGCTGCTTTGATCTCCTTGGTCAGTGTGTTCCTGGCTTGCTTGTACAGGACCCTGTCACCACTTCTGTAGGCGTCCTCCTTGGCCTTGCGAAGATGTTGGAGTTTAGGAGTGAACCATGGTTTATTGTTGTTGTATGTGCAAAAGGTCTTTGTTGGCACACACGCGTCTTCACAGAAACTGATGTATGATGTCACAGTGTCCGTGAGCTCATCTAGGTTCTCAGATGCAGCTTCAAAAACAGTCCAATCAGTGGAGTCAAAACAGTCCTGCAGTTCCTGCTTTGCTGTGTTAGTCCACTTCTTCACAGTTTTGACTACAGGTTTGGCACGTTTGAGTTTTTGCCTATAAACTGGAATAAGATGGACCATGCAGTGATCAGAATGTCCCAAAGCTGCCCGGGGCACAGAGCGATAGGCATCTTTTAGAGTGGTGTAGCAGTGATCCAGTATGATGTTGTCCCTGGTGGGGCAGTCTATATGCTGTCTGTATTTAGGGAGTTCGTAGTTTAGGTTTGCTCTGTTAAAATCCCCAAGAATAATTGTAAAGGAATCTGGGAATTTCCTCTCCAGGGTAGTAATCTGGTCAGCCAGCTCGCACAGTGCGTTGTTCGCGTTGGCCTGTGGAGGGATGTAAACTCCGACCAGCATGAAGGAAGAAAACTCCCGCGGTGAATAAAAAGGTTTACAGTTGATGAGAAAACTTTCCAAGTGTGGGCTGCAGTGTTTCTGTAACACTGTGACATCAGTACACCAACCTTCATTAATGTAGAAGCAGACTCCACCACCCTTTGTTTTCCCTGAGAGCTCTGTTTCGCGGTCCGCCCGGTGAAGTTGGAAGCCCGGCAGATTTAAGACAGCGTCTGGGACTCGCTCACTGAGCCAGGTTTCAGTGAAGCAGAGGGCAGCAGAGCGTGCAAAGTCCTTGTTAGTCCGGTTTAAGAGCAGTAATTTGTCGACTTTGTTTGGAAGAGAGCGGAGATTCGCGAGGTGAATGGAGGGGAGTGCCGTGCGGAATCCTCGCCGACATTCAAAAACAAAACAACAACAAATCAGCGACCAATATAGCCACCTTTCTTTGCAAGGACACTCAAAAGCCTGCCATCCATGGATTCTGTCAGTGTTTTGATCTGTTCACCATCAACATTGCGTGCAGCAGCAACCACAGCCTCCCAGACACTGTTTAGAGAGGTGTACTGTTTTCCCTCCTTGTAAATCTCACATTTGATGATGGACCACAGGTTCTCAATGGGGTTCAGATCAGGTGAACAAGGAGGCCATGTCATTAGTTTTTCTTCTTTTATACCCTTTCTTGCCAGCCACGCTGTGGAGTACTTGGACGCGTGTGATGGAGCATTGTCCTGCATGAAAATCATGTTTTTCTTGAAGGATGCAGACTTCTTCCTGTACCACTGCTTGAAGAAGGTGTCTTCCAGAAACTGGCAGTAGGACTGGGAGTTGAGCTTGACTCCATCCTCAACCCGAAAAGGCCCCACAAGCTCATCTTTAATGATACCAGCCCAAACCAGTACTCCACCTCCACCTTGCTGGCGTCTGAGTCAGACTGGAGCTATCTGCCCTTTACCAATCCAGCCACGGGCCCATCCATCTGGCCCATCAAGACTCACTCTCATTTCATCAGTCCATAAAACCTTAGAAAAATTAGTCTTGAGATATTTCTTGGCCCAGTCTTGATGTTTCAGCTTGTGTGTCTTGTTCAGTAGTGGTCGTCTTTCAGCCTTTCTTGCACTGAACATAAGTTCCCTGCAATTTCTGAAGAATATTACAGTAAATCTGGCTGAAACTTGGCCCAGACGTACAGCAGGTTTCCCGGAGGAGGGATGTGTTGAAAGTTGGACCTCAACTACTCAGGATGATTTTTAATGAATTTTTGAAAATTGACACAATTGTAGTGTATTGGCTGTATTAGATTGAATAAATGTTTCCATTAATTTCTGAGGAATTCTACAGTAAATCGGGCTGAAACCTGGCACACAGGTACAGTAGGTGTCCTAGAGGGGGATGTGTTGAAAGTTGTACATCAACTACTCAGGATGATTTTTAACCTAGAGTCATAGGTTTTGCTCTATGTACTTCTTGGCAAGTAAAATTTTACTTTGTTTTATGACCGCAGCCCTTAAAAAAAAAAAAACTCGACTGACGCCACAAACCACCGTCAAACCTCTGTTCAATGTACTAAAACTAGCACCAACCACTACTGCACTTCACGGCCGCACCACCGGAACACGGCCGTATCATAAACCAAACCTACGGACGTGTTTCGCTCTCGCGTTGCCAGCGTTCAACCGCACTGTGAAGCCAGCATCTGCTTTTCCTTAAATCAACTTCTATTTCATAGCCGGCAAGAGCCAGGACGTAACCGACACCATAAACAAACTTCAAACCTCGACTTCAATGTACTGGACTAATGGCCGCGTCTTCAGAAGAAATTCTAATGTATTATTGCTACAGAAGCCAGTCTTAGACAAAATTAAATGTGGAAGGTAAAGTGGCTGCAACTAGCTCAACGTAGTATCTTATTAGTTTCTCGGTAGAAGCAGTTTATTTAACACACTGGAATTCAGCCTCAACTTATGTTGTTAGTATCTTGCGCCAAAAACCAGACACCGACAAATTTACTGTGAAACTACGTGCAACTCAGTGAACAGATTAATTTGGAAAGCCCAATATGCACATTTGGTATTTATAATACAACAGGCTGTGCTTACCTTTCTGTTTTAGGCCGGCCTTCTGTTCACCTTGCCCCACGATCTCACCAAAAAGCCAAATCTGCACCTCCTCAGCACACCAAAGATCCGGGTCACACGGCACCAAGTTGTTGAAATCTCCCAATTCTTTGAATCTTTGGGCTGAAGGAGGGACAATACTCGGTGTATAAATGCTCAATCAACAATCATTTATTTCCATACAATTCAACAGTCAGAGCATTACAACGTCCGGACGGGAGAGATGCTACCAGAGGGTCAGGCACATGTCTCAAAATGGTGACGGGTTGCTCAGCTTTTTATAGTCTCTAGTGGCCCCCAGCTAGTCGTAAAAGCCAAAACATCACATTTTTTCTCTGTTACAGCGCCTAAGTTATGACCTCGGCAGTTGTTTCTCTGCTTTCTGTAAGGTGGGGGTGTGGAATGTGGTCTATCTATCTCCCCTGTCTTTAGACACAGAGTCTCCTGCTTACAACCTTCTCTTCATGATTCAACAATTAAGCATGTCAAGAAAACAGTGTAACACATTCCCAGCAGATCAAGGATACAGAGTGATGCACATTTATCTAATGAACTAATATGTGAATATGTTCTGTTAACTCAAAAGTATAATGAGAACTAAACTACATACAGCTCACACACTCTATATTAAAGGGTATAACGTGATCTACAGCAGTATTCTAATTCAACTATTTTGATTACATATATAAGGTAACATATAATAACAGAATAATTTAATAAATTCTACAGTAAATTTGGATGAAACTTGGCACACAGGTACAGTAGGTGTCCCAGAGGAGGGATGTGTTGAAAGTTGTACATCAACTACTCAGGATGATTTTTAATGAATTTTTGAAAATTGACATAATTGTAGTGTATTGGCTGACTGCATTGGATACAAGTACCCTTTAATTTCTGAGGAATTCTACAGTAAATCTGGCTGAAACCTGGCACACAGGTACAGTAGGTGTCCTAGAGGGGGATGTGTTGAAAGTTGTACATCAACTACTCAGGATGATTTTTCATGAATTTTTGAAAATTGACATAATTAAATTGTATTGGCTGACTGCATTGGATACAAGTACCCTTTAATTTCTGAGGAATTCTACAGTAAATCTGGATGAAACTTGGCACACAGGTACAGTAGGTGTCCCAGAGGGGGGATGTGTTGAAAGTTGGACATCAACTACTCAGGATGATTTTTAATGAATTTTTGAAAATTGACACAATTGTAGTGTATTGGCTGTATTAGATTGAATAAATGTTTCCATTAATTTCTGAGGAATTCTACAGTAAATCTGGCTGAAACTTGGCACACAGGTACAGTAGGTGTCCCAGAGGGGGGATGTGTTGAAAGTTGGACATCAACTACCCAGGATGATTTTTAATGAATTTTTGAAAATTGACATAATTCTACTGTATTGGCCGACTGCATTGGATACAAGTACCCTGCAATTTCTGAGGAATTCTACAGTAAATCTGGCTGAAACTTGGCACACAGGTACAGTAGGTGTCCCAGAGGGGGGATGTGTTGAAAGTTGTACATCAACTACTCAGGATGATTTTTAATGAATTTCTGAAAATTGACATAATTCTATTGTATTGACTGTATTGAATTGAATATAAGTTTCCTTTAATTTCTGAGGAATTCTACAGTAAATCTGGATGAAACTTGGCACACAGGTACAGTAGGTGTCCCAGAGGGGGGATGTGTTGAAAGTTGTACATCAACTACTCAGGATGATTTTTAATGAATTTCTGACATTTCCATAATTGTATTGACTGTATCGGGACGTTACATTGTAATTTGTGCGCGCGCATGCGCCCGCGACTGTTCGCGCGCGTGCACGTGTGCGCGGGTATAGGCTTTCAATCGGCACATAAAGCGAAAAGGCGCTACCGTAAAGAGTGGTGTAAAAGCGCAAGGAAATTTATGCGGCGGATAGGAGGCGGCTGGCTTGACCGCGGCTCACAAATGACGGCTCACTTTACCGCGGTACAGGCAGGGATGACACCAAACAGAGAGAGCACAAACGAAACCCTGGGAAACCAAAACACAACAGCATAATACATAACAATATCAAAAGAAAAAGTACAACAACCAAAAACACTGGGTCACCGACCCAGGACCATGATATTTATTTTCCTTCATGCTTCTCTTTTGGAATTCTGCTCATATATCATCTCTTTTACCTTTATTAGAGTAACGGACTTAAGGAAAAAATTCTGTCCAGTGCTATGGACTGTTTTACCCCAGCAACTATCTGATAAGCTTTCAAAATATACAATAAATTAAAAAAAAAGTACACAAGTTACACTATAACATTAAACAAACAATGAATTTATTTTGAAGTTTAGGTTCGTTTCTGGTTACGCCCACTGAAATATTTTGAAAGTTGCAGCCGGAAACGTGAGTAGATTTGCCAACTGTTGTGGGGATGCTGAGGAGAGAGCATCCTTCACTGTAGGTTTTCACACACACAGGCCGTGTGTTTTATACGCTGTGATGTTACAACGCCGAGCAGTGTTACATTTTACTTGACTGCCGTGAGTTGCTCTTACACGGAAAACTACGCTTTCAAGCTAAGCTAGGAGCTAACACTCCAAGATTAGCGATGGTGGATTTGTCCGAAGGTGGTGCAGTGTCAGTCGGACACAACAGAGACAGACAGGGATCAGGTTCGGGTAATAATGATAGGATAACGTCGAAGAAGTCGCGAACGAGAAGAGGCAAAAGAGGAAAGAGAAGGAGGAACAAAAAGAACAACAGGAACAAAACGCCACCGCCGTATTTACCACCGGAGGTAGCTACCCTTCTATAGCCTGGGCATGATTATGGGACCTCCAGCCCGCTAAGCTAGCTAGTGATACTGTAGCAAACCATAGTCGAGCGCAGGTTATTTGCGGCTACACTTTGTTTACACCATACAGCTACCTATAACATGGCGGAAAATACTCTTATATGACCTTGATTTTACACAACAATATTTTACCGCTGTCTGGTTTGAAGGAAACTCATTCCACACGCAGAGGCCAGAGATTTTGACGCATTCTCATAAAGTGAAGTGAAGAATTCAGCAATACTAATTCAGCAAAATAATCTGTGTTTTTTTCTACATTTTTATAATAGTCAAATACGTTTTAGCTCGACTGGAGCAAAGTTAAGAATGGTGGGAGATATATGGAATAGCAAACCGTTGAGAAAACATATTAAAATGAAGTACGCAGTGCAAAGGCAATTGACTAGTAATTGAGATACTAATCCACTTAATAAAGGAAGTGGCCTGAGCAATCCATTAGATTGTGATTAATCACAATGTAATTTATCGCAGGAAACTGAAATTGCAGGAGGATTTCACTAAATCAGTGGCTCAAGAGTTGGCAGTTCGTCTTGTAATTGGAAGGTTGTTGGTTCAAGCCCCGGCTTGGACAGTCTTGGTTGTTGTGTCCTTGGGCAAGACACTTCACCACTGGTGAGGGGCCGATGGCGCAATATGGCAGCCTCCCTTCTGTCAATCTGCCCCAGGGCAGCTGTGGCTCCACTGTAGCTTGCCTCCACCAGTGTGTGAATGATTAGTGGAGTTGTAAAGCGCTTTGGGGGTCTCGAAAAGCGCTATATAAATGCAATCCATTATTATTATTAAATCCGGTTGGCAGAAAAGGGCATGCAGTAGGAGGGGCCACATAAGTATGTTTAGCTAAAAGTATGTTTTCTTAACACAGTGATATGTAACAGCACATCTGGAAACCTGACTGTAGTAATAGTGTTTGTTTAGAGTTGATGCTTCACTTAAATAAATACATTAGCAAGATTTTAATGAGAATACACACACACATATATGAATACATCCAGAATACATACATTACTAGATTAATGAAAAGTGTGCGAAGAGAAACTAAGAAAATGGCCCAAAAAATGTCAGGCCCTGAAAAGTTGAAAAAGCAGAATTTGAGGTTGTCCACTAAATCTTGAAAAAAGCAGATCGATGTAGTTAAATCATTTTGTTTCTTAGTTTTTGTCTGTATGTCTAATACAGAGAAAGATCCAAGATGTAAGGAGTATATAAAGAGTAATCTGCCCTCCAATAAGTAGAATACAGCATATAAATATGACAAATTGCAGATTCAGAGATATATGTATGTGTTTTTCTGACTGTATAAGATGACAAACAAATACAAAGAAAACCTTTCAAACATGAAAACACATTAAGTCAATACATATGCTAAGACCTATACTATGAAACTGACAACAGCATGTTGTAGGTAAACAAGTAGTTGAGACACAATTCTGCTGCTATATGCTATATACCTGCTGTTGAGAAACACACCCACAGTGACCTCTCTGGGTGGCGACTTCTAGTGTTTTAGTTCATCCTGGCAGTGATGAATGACGGCTGAGTGTCTCTGTTACCAACATTCTGGGGAGTTGAACACTTTCTTCTGGATTTGAAAATTGAAAAACTGTTGCCAGGGTGGCAACATACCTTTGACTACATGATCTATGTTATAGTTAGAACAGTTTTGTTCATATCATTAATGTGTTAACTAACCTTATCCCTACATTTCTCTACATTTCCAGGCTGAAGAAGGGAACATTGAATATAAGGTAACTAACCTTCTGTTTCTTATCCAAATTATAGAATAGAATAGAACTAGAAAGTGCATTTTCTGAAGAAACTGCAGTGTGAATGCTTGAATCTGAATGTATGCACTGAAATGAATTAATTGCTGAATTTTGAGTTAAAAATATTGAATGAGATTAAAAAAAACCAAAAAAAAAACCGAATTTAACCTGAAAACAAAGGTGCTGAACTGCTAAAAGCTGAAGGTCACACAGAAGAAAGAGTTGGAAAAAAACTGAAAATGTTTTAAATGTAAATTAGAAAACCCTAAGAAATGAGAAAAGAACATTTAGAGTCAGAAAACATCTGAAAGAATATTAAAAGGTCATATTCTTTGAATCACTGAATGACTCAAATGTGATCCCTCCACTTTGATCCACACAGTTTAAAAAGTTTAAATGCCTGAGCTTTGAAAGATACGGTGTTGGAAAGAGAACAATAATGGCGACAATTTGAGGGTAAAATGATGGCTGTAACACTGTGGACACAGCAGCAGTTGAAAGAGAAGTGCTTAAGATGAATCTTGGTACAGTGGCAGGCAGAGCTCGTTAAGCAGGCAGGTGTGAGCCTGGTTGCTATAGTGACCGCACCCAATGGCTCCATACACACGTACACAGACATGCGCCTCACTTTTGCTGCTTAAAATGAACAGAAAAGTCAGGCCGAAACAAATCGTTCCCAAATGAAAAGTAAAAGTCGTATTGACAAAATTCTTTCACCGTGAGTGACAGCAATGTCTAGTCTACTGAATTCTCAGTTTTCATGCCTGTGGAGTTTATTATATGGACGTGGTGACAGTGGAAAGACACCATGCTCTTCTGATTTTCAAACGAACCTTCTGAGCCATTTTAACATTAGAGTCTATGGAAGAGTTGGAGGGAGGAGGCTGTGCATTGGTGACATTTACGAAAGAACCATAACACCTAGGACAATAGTAAACACATTGGATGAAAGAGGACAGCGATGGCTACGTTTTGAGGGTAAAATCATACCTGTAGAGCAAACGCTGCGGACACAGCAGCAGTTTTAAAAAAGATTTTAAGATTATTTTTTTTGCTCCTCTCACTCTAGCAGTTGAGCTGTCTCACTCTAGCCCCAACATTCCGTCCCATACACACCCATTATAAACTCTGAAACGGGTGAAAAAACATCATGAAACTTAAACTGGAACTGAAGAAAAAGTATAATAGATATTGAAAAGATAAATACAAGTTGAATAGTTGAATGTCTTGTCTTCGTTTTAAAGTTTGAATGGTGGCTCTATGTCAATGTATGTGGAAGTAGTAAGAGTTTAAAAATGAATAAGTTGAATGAGAATTTGAAGGGTCTCCCCATTGAAATACATTATAAATTTTTGTTGAAAAAAGTTGAATAAAATTAAAAATATAAATGTTAAAAATGAGAAAAATAGAAGCAATGTTGTCCAAAAGAATAGGAATCTAACGGTGTTTGAATGGTTTTTCTAAGTTGAACGGTTTTGAAGGAGTAGGCTTTCAAAAAACGTACGGAATAGATAATAATAAAATAGAATAACTAGAAAGTGCATTTTCTGAAGAAACTGCAGTGTGAATGCTTGAATCTGAATGTATGCACTGAAATGAATTAATTACTGAATTTAAGTTAAAAATCTTGAATGAGATAAAAAAAAAAACAAACCCGAATTTAACCTGAAAACAAAAGTGCTGAACTGCTAAAAGCTGAAGGTTACACAGAAGAAGAAGTTGGAAAAAAGCTGAAAATGTTTTAATTGTAAATTAGAAAAACCTAAGAAATGAGAAAAGAACATTTAGAGTCAGAAAACATCTTTAAAAGATCATATTCTTTGAATCACTGAATGACTAAAATGTGATCCCTCCACTTGGACCCACACAGTTTAAAAAGTTTACATCTCTGAGCTTTGAAAGACAAAATGTTGGAAAGAGAACAACGATGGCGACGTTTTGAGGGTAAAATGATGGCTTTAACACTGTGGACACAGCAGCAGTTGAAAGAGAAGTGTTTAAGATGAATTTTGGCAGAGTGGCAGAGAGAGCTCGTTAAGCAGGCAGGTGTGAGCCTGGTTGCTATAGTGACCGCACCCAATGGCTCCATACACACGCACACAGACATGCACCTCACTTTTGCTGCTTAAAATGAACAGAAAAGTCAGGCCGAAACAAATCGCTCCCAAATGAAAAGTAAAAGTCGTATTGACAAAATTCTTTCACTGTGAGCGACAGCAATGTCTAGTCTACCTAATTCTCAGTTTTCATGCCTGTGGAGTTTATTATATGGTCGTGGTGACAGTGTAAAGACACCATGCTCTTCTGATTTTCAAACCAACCTTCTGAGCCAATTTAACATTAGAGTCTATGGAAGAGTTGGAGGGAGGAGGCTGTGCATTGGTGACATTTATGAAAGAACCATAACACCTATTACAATAGTAAACACATTGGATGAAAGAGGACAGCGATGGCTACGTTTTGAGGGTAAAATCATACCTGTAGAGCAAACGCTGCGGACACAGCAGCAGTTTTAAAAAAGATTTTAAGATTAATTTTTTTGCTCCTCTCACTCTAGCAGTTGAGCTGTCTCACTCTAGCCCCAACATTCCGTCCCATACACACCCATTATAAATTTTGAAACGGGTGAAAAAACATCATGAAACTTAAACTGGAACTGAAGAAAAAGTATAATAGATATTGAAAAGATAAATACAAGTTGAATAGTTGAATGTCTTGTCTTCGTTTTAAAGTTTGAATGGTGGCTCTATGTCAATGTATGTGGAAGTAGTAACAGTTTAAAAATGAGTAAGTTGAATGAGAATTTGAAGGGTCTCCCCATTGAAATACATGGGAAATTTTTGTTGAATAAAGTTGAATAAAATTAAAAATATAAATGTTAAAAATGAGAAAAATAGAAGCAGTCATGTCCAAAATAATAGGAATCTAACGATGTTTGAATGGTTTTTCTAAGTTGAACGGTTTTGAAGGAGTAGGCTTTCAAAAAACGTACGGAAGAATAAAATAGAACTAGAAAGTGCATTTTCTGAAGAAACTGCAGTGTGAATGCTTGAATCTGAATGTATGCACTGAAATGAATTAATTGCTGAATTTTGAGTTAAAAATTTTGAATGAGATAAAAAAACAAAAAAAACAACCTGAATTTAACCTGAAAACAACAGTGCTGAACTGCTAAAAGCTGAAGGTTACACAGAAGAAGAAGTTGGAAAAAAGCTGAAAATGTTTTAATTGTAAATTAGAAAAACCTAAGAAATGAGAAAAGAACATTTAGAGTCAGAAAACATCTGAAAGAATATTAAAAGGTCATATTCTTTGAATCACTGAATGACTAAAATGTGATCCCTCCACTTGGACCCACACAGTTTAAAAAGTTTACATCTCTGAGCTTTGAAAGACAAGATGTTGGAAAGAGAACAACGATGGCGACGTTTTGAGGGTAAAATGATGGCTTTAACACTGTGGAGACAGCAGCAGTTGAAAGAGAAGTGTTTAAGATGAATCTTGGCAGAGTGAGAGAGAGAGCTCGTTAAGCAGGCAGGTGTGAGCCTGGTTGCTATAGTGACTGCACCCAAGGGCTCCATACACACGTACACAGACATGCACCTCACTTTTGCTGCTTAAAATGAACAGAAAAGTCAGGCCAAAACAAATCACTCCCAAATGAAAAGTAAAAGTCGTATTGACAAAATTCTTTCACCGTGAGCGACAGCAATGTCTAGTCTACCTAATTCTCAGTTTTCATGCCTGTGGAGCTTATTATATGGACGTGGTGACAGTGGAAAGACACCATGCTCTTCTGATTTTCAAACGAACCTTCTGAGCCATTTTAACATTAGAGTCTATGGAAGAGTTGGAGGGAGGAGGCTGTGCATTGGTGACATTTATGAAAGAACCATAACACCTAGTACAATAGTAAACACATTGGATGAAAGAGGACAGCCATGGCTACGTTTTGAGGGTAAAATCATACCTGTAGAGCAAACGCTGTGGACACAGCAGCAGTTTTAAAAAAGATTTTAAGATTAATTTTTTTGCTCCTCTCACTCTAGCAGTTGAGCTGTCTCACTCTAGCCCCAACATTCCGTCCCATACACACCCATTATAAACTCTGAAACGGGTGAAAAAACATCATGAAACTTAAACTGGAACTGAAGAAAAAGTATAATAGATATTGAAAAGATAAATACAAGTTGAATAGTTGAATGTCTTGTCTTCGTTTTAAAGTTTGAATGGTGGCTCTATGTCAATGTATGTGGAAGTAGTAAGAGTTTAAAAATGAGTAAGTTGAATGAGGATTTGAAGGGTCTCCCCATTGAAATACATTATAAATTTTTGTTGAATAAAGTTGAATAAAATTAAAAATATAAATGTTAAAAATGAGAAAAATAGAAGCAATGTTGTCCAAAAGAATAGGAATCTAACGATGTTTGAATGGTTTTTCTAAGTTGAACGGTTTTGAAGGAGTAGGCTTTCAAAAAACGTACGGAAAAATAAAATATAATAATAATAAAGATTAGAAGAACAATACTGTGAATGCTTTTCAAGCATTCACACTAACTAGAAAGTGCATTTTCTGAAGAAACTGCAGTGTGAATGCTTGAATCTGAATGTATGCACTGAAATGAATTAATTGCTGAATTTTGAGTTAAAAATATTGAATGAGATTAAAAAAAAACAAAAAAACGAATTTAACCTGAAAACAACAGTGCTGAACTGCTAAAAGCTGAAGGTTACACAGAAGAAGAAGTTGGAAAAAAGCTGAAAATGTTTTAATTGTAAATTAGAAAAACCTAAGAAATGAGAAAAGAACATTTAGAGTCAGAAAACATCTGAATGAATATTAAAAGGTCATATTCTTTGAATCACTGAATGACTCAAATGTGATCCCTCCACTTTGATCCACACAGTTTAAAAAGTTTAAATGCCTGAGCTTTGAAAGATACGGTGTTGGAAAGAGAACAATAATGGCGACAATTTGAGGGTAAAATGATGGCTGTAACACTGTGGACACAGCAGCAGTTGAAAGAGAAGTGCTTAAGATGAATCTTGGTACAGTGGCAGGCAGAGCTCGTTAAGCAGGCAGGTGTGAGCCTGGTTGCTATAGTGACCGCACCCAATGGCTCCATACACACGTACACAGACATGCGCCTCACTTTTGCTGCTTAAAATGAACAGAAAAGTCAGGCCGAAACAAATCGTTCCCAAATGAAAAGTAAAAGTCGTATTGACAAAATTCTTTCACCGTGAGTGACAGCAATGTCTAGTCTACCTAATTCTCAGTTTTCGTGCCTGTGGAGTTTATTATATGGACGTGGTGACAGTGGAAAGACACCATGCTCTTCTGATTTTCAAACGAACCTTCTGAGCCATTTTAACATTAGAGTCTATGGAAGAGTTGGAGGGAGGAGGCTGTGCATTGGTGACATTTACGAAAGAACCATAACACCTAGGACAATAGTAAACACATTGGATGAAAGAGGACAGCGATGGCTACGTTTTGAGGGTAAAATCATACCTGTAGAGCAAACGCTGCGGACACAGCAGCAGTTTTAAAAAAGATTTTAAGATTAATTTTTTTGCTCCTCTCACTCTAGCAGTTGAGCTGCCTCACTCTAGCTCCAACATTCCGTCCCATACACACCCATTATAAACTCTGAAACGGGTGAAAAAACATCATGAAACTTAAACTGGAACTGAAGAAAAAGTATAATAGATATTGAAAAGATAAATACAAGTTGAATAGTTGAATGTCTTGTCTTCGTTTTAAAGTTTGAATGGTGGCTCTATGTCAATGTATGTGGAAGTAGTAAGAGTTTAAAAATGAGTAAGTTGAATGAGGATTTGAAGGGTCTCCCCATTGAAATACATTATAAATTTTTGTTGAATAAAGTTGAATAAAATTAAAAATATAAATGTTAAAAATGAGAAAAATAGAAGCAGTGTTGTCCAAAAGAATAGGAATCTAACGGTGTTTGAATGGTTTTTCTAAGTTGAACGGTTTTGAAGGAGTAGGATTACAAAAAACGTACGGAATACAGAATAAAATATAATAATAATAAAGATTAGAATAACAATACTGTGAATGCTTTTCAAGCATTCACACTAATAAAGATTAGAAGAACAATACTGTGAATGCTTTTCAAGCATTCACACTAATAACTAGAAAGTGCATTTTCTGAAGAAACTGCAGTGTGAATGCTTGAATCTGAATGTATGGACTGAAATGAATTAATTGCTGAATTTTGAGTTAAAAATATTGAATGAGATTAAAAAAAAAACAAAAAAACCTCGAATTTAACCTGAAAACAAAGGTGCTGAACTGCTAAAAGCTGAAGGTTACACAGAAGAAGGAGTTGGAAAAAAACTGAAAATGTTTTAAATGTAAATTAGAAAACCCTAAGAAATGAGAAAAGAACATTTAGAGTCAGAAAACATCTGAATGAATATTAAAAGGTCATATTCTTTGAATCACTGAATGACTCAAATGTGATCCCTCCACTTTGATCCACACAGTTTAAAAAGTTTAAATGCCTGAGCTTTGAAAGATACGGTGTTGGAAAGAGAACAATAATGGCGACAATTTGAGGGTAAAATGATGGCTGTAACACTGTGGACACAGCAGCAGTTGAAAGAGAAGTGTTTAAGATGAATCTTGGTACAGTGGCAGGCAGAGCTCGTTAAGCAGGCAGGTGTGAGCCTGGTTGCTATAGTGACCGCACCCAATGGCTCCATACACACGTACACAGACATGCGCCTCACTTTTGCTGCTTAAAATGAACAGAAAAGTCAGGCCGAAACAAATCGTTCCCAAATGAAAAGTAAAAGTCGTATTGACAAAATTCTTTCACCGTGAGTGACAGCAATGTCTAGTCTACTGAATTCTCAGTTTTCATGCCTGTGGAGTTTATTATATGGACGTGGTGACAGTGGAAAGACACCATGCTCTTCTGATTTTCAAACGAACCTTCTGAGCCATTTTAACATTAGAGTCTATGGAAGAGTTGGAGGGAGGAGGCTGTGCATTGGTGACATTTACGAAAGAACCATAACACCTAGGACAATAGTAAACACATTGGATGAAAGAGGACAGCGATGGCTACGTTTTGAGGGTAAAATCATACCTGTAGAGCAAACGCTGCGGACACAGCAGCAGTTTTAAAAAAGATTTTAAGATTAATTTTTTTGCTCCTCTCACTCTAGCAGTTGAGCTGCCTCACTCTAGCCCCAACATTCCGTCCCATACACACCCATTATAAACTCTGAAACGGGTGAAAAAACATCATGAAACTTAAACTGGAACTGAAGAAAAAGTATAATAGATATTGAAAAGATAAATACAAGTTGAATAGTCAGATGTCTTGTCTTCGTTTTAAAGTTTGAATGGTGGCTCTATGTCAATGTATGTGGAAGTAGTAAGAGTTTAAAAATGAGTAAGTTGAATGAGAATTTGAAGGGTCTCCCCATTGAAATACATGGGAAATTTTTGTTGAATAAAGTTGAATAAAATTAAAAATATAAATGTTAAAAATGAGAAAAATAGAAGCAATGTTGTCCAAAATAATAGGAATCTAACGATGTTTGAATGGTTTTTCTAAGTTGAACGGTTTTGAAGGAGTAGGCTTTCAAAAAACGTACGGAAAAATAAAATATAACTAGAAAGTGCATTTTCTGAAGAAACTGCAGTGTGAATGCTTGAATCTGAATGTATGCACTGAAATGAATTAATTGCTGAATTTTGAGTTAAAAATATTGAATGAGATAAAAAAAAAAAGTCCGAATTTAACCTGAAAACAAAAGTGCTGAACTGCTAAAAGCTGAAGGTTACACAGAAGAAGAAGTTGGAAAAAAGCTGAAAATGTTTTAATTGTAAATTAGAAAAACCTAAGAAATGAGAAAAGAACATTTAGAGTCAGAAAACATCTGAAAGAATATTAAAAGGTCATATTCTTTGAATCACTGAATGACTCAAATGTGATCCCTCCACTTGGACCCACACAGTTTAAAAAGTTTACATCTCTGAGCTTTGAAAGACAAGATGTTGGAAAGAGAACAATAATGGCGACAATTTGAGGGTAAAATGATGGCTTTAACACTGTGGACACAGCAGCAGTTGAAAGAGAAGTGTTTAAGATGAATCTTGGCAGAGTGGCAGAGAGAGCTCGTTAAGCAGGCAGGTGTGAGCCTGGTTGCTATAGTGACTGCACCCAACGGCTCCATACACACGTACACAGACATGCGCCTCACTTTTGCTGCTTAAAATGAACAGAAAAGTCAGGCCGAAACAAATCGCTCCCAAATGAAAAGTATAGGTCGTATTGACAAAATTCTTTCACTGTGAGCGACAGCAATGTCTAGTCTACCAAATTCTCAGTTTTCATGTCTGTGGAGTTTATTATATGGACGTGGTGACAGTGGAAAGACACCATGCTCTTCTGATTTTCAAACGAACCTTCTGAGCCATTTTAACATTAGAGTCTATGGAAGAGTTGGAGGGAGGAGGCTGTGCATTGGTGACATTTATGAAAGAACCATAACACCTAGTACAATAGTAAACACATTGGATGAAAGAGGACAGTGATGGCTACGTTTTGAGGGTAAAATCATACCTGTAGAGCAAACGCTGCGGACACAGCAGCAGTTTTAAAAAAGATTTTAAGATTAATTTTTTTGCTCCTCTCACTCTAGCAGTTGAGCTGCCTCACTCTAGCCCCAACATTCCGTCCCATACACACCCATTATAAACTCTGAAACGGGTGAAAAAACATCATGAAACTTAAACTGGAACTGAAGAAAAAGTATAATAGATATTGAAAAGATAAATACAAGTTGAATAGTTGAATGTCTTGTCTTCGTTTTAAAGTTTGAATGGTGGCTCTATGTCAATGTATGTGGAAGTAGTAAGAGTTTAAAAATGAGTAAGTTGAATGAGAATTTGAAGGGTCTCCCCATTGAAATACATGGGAAATTTTTGTTGAATAAAGTTGAATAAAATTAAAAATATAAATGTTAAAAATGAGAAAAATAGAAGCAGTCATGTCCAAAATAATAGGAATCTAACGATGTTTGAATGGTTTTTCTAAGTTGAACGGTTTTGAAGGAGTTAGATGCCAAAAAACGTACGGAATATGGAATAATAATAAAGATTTGAAGAACAATACTGTGAATGCTTTTCAAGCATTCACACTAATAATAACTAGAAAGTGCATTTTCTGAAGAAACTGCAGTGTGAATGCTTGAATCTGAATGTATGCATTGAAATGAAATAATTACTGAATTTAAGTTAAAAATTTTGAATGAGATAAAAAAAAAACAACCCGAATTTAACCTGAAAACAAAAGTGCTGAACTGCTAAAAGCTGAAGGTTACACAGAAGAAGAAGTTGGAAAAAAGCTGAAAATGTTTTAATTGTAAATTAGAAAAACCTAAGAAATGAGAAAAGAACATTTAGAGTCAGAAAACATCTGAAAGAATATTAAAAGGTCATATTCTTTGAATCACTGAATGACTAAAATGTGATCCCTCCACTTGGACCCACACAGTTTAAAAAGTTTACATCTCTGAGCTTTGAAAGACAAGATGTTGGAAAAAGAACAACGATGGCGACGTTTTGAGGGTAAAATGATGGCTTTAACACTGTGGACACAGCAGCAGTTGAAAGAGAAGTGTTTAAGATTAATTTTGGCAGAGTGGCAGAGAGAGCTCGTTAAGCAGGCAGGTGTGAGCCTGGTTGCTATAGTGACCGCACCCAATGGCTCCATACACACGGACACAGACATGCACCTCACTTTTGCTGCTTAAAATGAACAGAAAAGTCAGGCCGAAACAAATCGTTCCCAAATGAAAAGTAAAAGTCGTATTGACAAAATTCTTTCACTGTGAGCGACAGCAATGTCTAGTCTACCAAATTCTCAGTTTTCATGTCTGTGGAGTTTATTATATGGACGTGGTGACAGTGGAAAGACACCATGCTCTTCTGATTTTCAAACGAACCTTCTGAGCCATTTTAACATTAGAGTCTATGGAAGAGTTGGAGGGAGGAGGCTGTGCATTGGTGACATTTATGAAAGAACCATAACACCTAGTACAATAGTAAACACATTGGATGAAAGAGGACAGCCATGGCTACGTTTTGAGGGTAAAATCATACCTGTAGAGCAAACGCTGCAGACACAGCAGCAGTTTTAAAAAAGATTTTAAGATTATTTTTTTTGCTCCTCTCACTCTAGCAGTTGAGCTGCCTCACTCTAGCCCCAACATTCCGTCCCATACACACCCATTATAAACTCTGAAACGGGTGAAAAAACATCATGAAACTTAAACTGGAACTGAAGAAAAAGTATAATAGATATTGAAAAGATAAATACAAGTTGAATAGTTGAATGTCTTGTCTTCGTTTTAAAGTTTGAATGGTGGCTCTATGTCAATGTATGTGGAAGTAGATACAGTTTAAAGAGGAGGAAGTTGAATGAGAATTTGAAGGGTCTCCCCATTGAAATACATTATAAATTTTTGTTGAAAAAAGTTGAATAAAATTAAAAATATAAATGTTAAAAATGAGAAAAATAGAAGCAATGTTGTCCAAAAGAATAGGAATCTAACGGTGTTTGAATGGTTTTTCTAAGTTGAACGGTTTTGAAGGAGATAGATTACAAAAAACGTACGGAATACAGAATAATAATAAAATAGAATAAAGATTACAACAATACTGTGAATGCTTTTCAAGCATTCACACTAATAACTAGAAAGTGCATTTTCTGAAGAAACTGCAGTGTGAATGCTTGAATCTGAATGTATGCATTGAAATGAAATAATTACTGAATTTAAGTTAAAAATTTTGAATGAGATAAAAAAAAACCCCGAATTTAACCTGAAAACAAAAGTGCTGAACTGCTAAAAGCTGAAGGTTACACAGAAGAAGAAGTTGGAAAAAAGCTGAAAATGTTTTAATTGTAAATTAGAAAAACCTAAGAAATGAGAAAATAAAATTTAGAGTCAGAAAACATCTGAAAGAATATTAAAAGGTCATATTCTTTGAATCACTGAATGACTAAAATGTGATCCCTCCACTTGGACCCACACAGTTTAAAAAGTTGACATCTCTGAGCTTTGAAAGACAAGATGTTGGGAAAAGAACAACGATGGCGACGTTTTGAGGGTAAAATGATGGCTTTAACACTGTGGACACAGCAGCAGTTGAAAGAGAAGTGTTTAAGATTAATTTTGGCAGAGTGGCAGAGAGAGCTCGTTAAGCAGGCAGGTGTGAGCCTGGTTGCTATAGTGACCGCACCCAATGGCTCCATACACACGGACACAGACATGCACCTCACTTTTGCTGCTTAAAATGAACAGAAAAGTCAGGCCGAAACAAATCGTTCCCAAATGAAAAGTAAAAGTCGTATTGACAAAATTCTTTCACTGTGAGCGACAGCAATGTCTAGTCTACCAAATTCTCAGTTTTCATGTCTGTGGAGTTTATTATATGGACGTGGTGACAGTGTAAAGACACCATGCTCTTCTGATTTTCAAACGAACCTTCTGAGCCATTTTAACATTAGTGTCTATGGAAGAGTTGGAGGGAGGAGGCTGTGCATTGGTGACATTTATGAAAGAACCATAACACCTAATACAATAGTAAACACATTGGATGAAAGAGGACAGCCATGGCTACGTTTTGAGGGTAAAATCATACCTGTAGAGCAAACGCTGCGGACACAGCAGCAGTTTTAAAAAAGATTTTAAGATTATTTTTTTTTCTCCTCTCACTCTAGCAGTTGAGCTGCCTCACTCTAGCCCCAACATTCCGTCCCATACACACCCATTATAAACTCTGAAACGGGTGAAAAAACATCATGAAACTTAAACTGGAACTGAAGAAAAAGTATAATAGATATTGAAAAGATAAATGCAAGTTGAATAGTTGAATGTCTTGTCTTCGTTTTAAAGTTTGAATGGTGGCTCTATGTCAATGTATGTGGAAGTAGTAAGAGTTTAAAAATGAGTAAGTTGAATGAGGATTTGAAGGGTCTCCCCATTGAAATACATTATAAATTTTTGTTGAATAAAGTTGAATAAAATTAAAAATATAAATGTTAAAAATATGAAAAATGGAAGCAGTGTTGTCCAAAAGAATAGGAATCTAACGGTGTTGGAATGGTTTTTCTAAGTTGAACGGTTTTGAAGGAGTAGGATTACAAAAAACGTACGGAATACAGAATAAAATATAATAATAATAATAATAAAGATTACAACAACAATACTGTGAATGCTTTTCAAGCATTCACACTAACTAGAAAGTGCATTTTCTGAAGAAACTGCAGTGTGAATGCTTGAATCTGAATGTATGCACTGAAATGAATTAATTACTGAATTTAAGTTAAAAATCTTGAATGAGATAAAAAAAAAACCCGAATTTAACCTGAAAACAAAAGTGCTGAACTGCTAAAAGCTGAAGGTTACACAGAAGAAGAAGTTGGAAAAAAGCTGAAAATGTTTTAATTGTAAATTAGAAAAACCTAAGAAATGAGAAAAGAACATTTAGAGTCAGAAAACATCTGAAAGAATATTAAAAGGTCATATTCTTTGAATCACTGAATGACTAAAATGTGATCCCTCCACTTGGATCCACACAGTTTAAAAAGTTTACATCTCTGAGCTTTGAAAGACAAGATGTTGGAAAAAGAACAACGATGGCGACGTTTTGAGGGTAAAATAATGGCTTTAACACTGTGGACACAGCAGCAGTTGAAAGAGAAGTGTTTAAGATGAATCTTGGCAGAGTGGCAGGCAGAGCTCGTTAAGCAGGCAGGTGTGAGCCTGGTTGCTATAGTGACCGCACCCAATGGCTCCATACACACGACACAGACATGCACCTCACTTTTGCTGCTTAAAATGAACAGAAAAGTCAGGCCGAAACAAATCGTTCCCAAATGAAAAGTACATGTCGTACTGACAAAATTCTTTCACCGTGAGCGACAGCCATGTCTAGTCTACCTAATTCTCAGTTTTCATGCCTGTGGAGCTTATTATATGGACGTGGTGACAGTGGAAAGACACCATGCTCTTCTGATTTTCAAACGAACCTTCTGAGCCATTTTAACATTAGAGTCTATGGAAGAGTTGGAGGGAGGAGGCTGTGCATTGGTGACATTTATGAAAGAACCATAACACCTAGTACAATAGTAAACACATTGGATGAAAGAGGACAGCCATGGCTACGTTTTGAGGGTAAAATCATACCTGTAGAGCAAACGCTGCGGACACAGCAGCAGTTTTAAAAAATATTTTAAGATTAATTTTTTTGCTCCTCTCACTCTAGCAGTTGAGCTGCCTCACTCTAGCCCCAACATTCCGTCCCATACACACCCATTATAAACTCTGAAACGGGTGAAAAAACATCATGAAACTTAAACTGGAACTGAAGAAAAAGTATAATAGATATTGAAAAGATAAATACAAGTTGAATAGTTGAATGTCTTGTCTTCGTTTTAAAGTTTGAATGGTGGCTCTATGTGAACGTATGTTGAAGTAGTAAGAGTTTAAAAATGAGTAAGTTGAATGAGAATTTGAAGGGTCTCCCCATTGAAATACATGGGAAATTTTTGTTGAATAAAGTTGAATAAAATTAAAAATATAAATGTTAAAAATGAGAAAAATAGAAGCAATGTTGTCCAAAATAATAGGAATCTAACGATGTTTGAATGGTTTTTCTAAGTTGAACGGTTTTGAAGGAGTAGGCTTTCAAAAAACGTACGGAAAAATAAAATATAACTAGAAAGTGCATTTTCTGAAGAAACTGCAGTGTGAATGCTTGAATCTGAATGTATGCACTGAAATGAATTAATTGCTGAATTTTGAGTTAAAAATATTGAATGAGATTAAAAAAAAACAAAAAAAAAAAAACGAATTTAACCTGAAAACAAAGGTGCTGAACTGCTAAAAGCTGAAGGTTACACAGAAGAAGGAGTTGGAAAAAAACTGAAAATGTTTTAAATGTAAATTAGAAAACCCTAAGAAATGAGAAAAGAACATTTAGAGTCAGAAAACATCTGAAAGAATATTAAAAGGTCATATTCTTTGAATCACTGAATGACTAAAATGTGATCCCTCCACTTGGATCCACACAGTTTAAAAAGTTTACATCTCTGAGCTTTGAAAGACAAGATGTTGGAAAAAGAACAACGATGGCGACGTTTTGAGGGTAAAATGATGGCTTTAACACTGTGGACACAGCAGCAGTTGAAAGAGAAGTGTTTAAGCTGAATCTTGGCAGAGTGAGAGAGAGAGCTGTTAAGCAGGCAGGTGTGAGCCTGGTTGCTATAGTGACTGCACCCAAGGGCTCCATACACACATACACAGACATGCACCTCACTTTTGCTGCTTAAAATGAACAGAAAAGTCAGGCCGAAACAAATCGCTCCCAAATGAAAAGTAAAAGTCGTATTGACAAAATTCTTTCACCGTGAGCGACAGCAATGTCTAGTCTACCTAATTCTCAGTTTTCATGCCTGTGGAGCTTATTATATGGACGTGGTGACAGTGGAAAGACACCATGCTCTTCTGATTTTCAAACGAACCTTCTGAGCCATTTTAACATTAGAGTCTATGGAAGAGTTGGAGGGAGGAGGCTGTGCATTGGTGACATTTATGAAAGAACCATAACACCTAGTACAATAGTAAACACATTGGATGAAAGAGGACAGCCATGGCTACGTTTTGAGGGTAAAATCATACCTGTAGAGCAAACGCTGTGGACACAGCAGCAGTTTTAAAAAAGATTTTAAGATTAATTTTTTTGCTCCTCTCACTCTAGCAGTTGAGCTGTTTCACTCTAGCCCCAACATTCCGTCCCATACACACCCATTATAAACTCTGAAACGGGTGAAAAAACATCATGAAACTTAAACTGGAACTGAAGAAAAAGTATAATAGATATTGAAAAGATAAATACAAGTTGAATAGTTGAATGTCTTGTCTTCGTTTTAAAGTTTGAATGGTGGCTCTATGTCAATGTATGTGGAAGTAGTAAGAGTTTAAAAATGAGTAAGTTGAATGAGGATTTGAAGGGTCTCCCCATTGAAATACATTATAAATTTTTGTTGAATAAAGTTGAATAAAATTAAAAATATAAATGTTAAAAATGAGAAAAATAGAAGCAATGTTGTCCAAAAGAATAGGAATCTAACGATGTTTGAATGGTTTTTCTAAGTTGAACGGTTTTGAAGGAGTAGGCTTTCAAAAAACGTACGGAAAAATAAAATATAATAATAATAAAGATTAGAAGAACAATACTGTGAATGCTTTTCAAGCATTCACACTAATAATAAAGATTAGAAGAACAATACTGTGAATGCTTTTCAAGCATTCACACTAATAACTAGAAAGTGCATTTTCTGAAGAAACTGCAGTGTGAATGCTTGAATCTGAATGTATGGACTGAAATGAATTAATTGCTGAATTTTGAGTTAAAAATTTTGAATGAGATAAAAAAAAAAAAAACAACCTGAATTTAACCTGAAAACAAAAGTGCTGAACTGCTAAAAGCTGAAGGTTACACAGAAGAAGAAGTTGGAAAAAAGCTGAAAATGTTTTAATTGTAAATTAGAAAAACCTAAGAAATGAGAAAAGAACATTTAGAGTCAGAAAACATCTGAAAGAATATTAAAAGGTCATATTCTTTGAATCACTGAATGACTAAAATGTGATCCCTCCACTTGGATCCACACAGTTTAAAAAGTTTAAATGTCTGAGCTTTGAAAGACAAGATGTTGGAAAGAGAACAACGATGGCGACGTTTTGAGGGTAAAATGATGGCTGTAACACTGTGGACACAGCAGCAGTTGAAAGAGAAGTGTTTAAGATGAATCTTGGCAGAGTGAGAGAGAGAGCTCGTTAAGCAGGCAGGTGTGAGCCTGGTTGCTATAGTGACTGCACCCAATGGCTCCATACACACGACACAGACATGCACCTCACTTTTGCTGCTTAAAATGAACAGAAAAGTCAGGCCGAAACAAATCGTTCCCATATGAAAAGTACAAGTCGTATTGACGAAATTCTTTCACCGTGAGCGACAGCAATGTCTAGTCTACTGAATTCTCAGTTTTCATGCCTGTGGAGTTTATTATATGGACGTGGTGACAGTGGAAAGACACCATGCTCTTCTGATTTTCAAAAGAACCTTCTGAGCCATTTTAACATTAGAGTCTATGGAAGAGTTGGAGGGAGGAGGCTGTGCATTGGTGACATTTATGAAAGAACCATAACACCTAGGACAATAGTAAACACATTGGATGAAAGAGGACAGCGATGGCTACGTTTTGAGGGTAAAATGGTGGCTGTAGAGCAAACGCTGCGGACACAGCAGCAGTTTTAAAAAAGATTTTAAGATTAATTTTTTTGCTCCTCTCACTCTAGCAGTTGAGCTCTCTCACTCTAGCCCCAACATTCCGTCCCATACACACCCATTATAAACTCTGAAACGGGTGAAAAAACATCATGAAACTTAAACTGGAACTGAAGAAAAAGTATAATAGATATTGAAAAGATAAATACAAGTTGAATAGTTGAATGTCTTGTCTTCGTTTTAAAGTTTGAATGGTGGCTCTATGTCAATGTATGTGGAAGTAGTAAGAGTTTAAAAATGAGTAAGTTGAATGAGGATTTGAAGGGTCTCCCCATTGAAATACATTATAAATTTTTGTTGAATAAAGTTGAATAAAATTAAAAATATAAATGTTAAAAATATGAAAAATAGAAGCAGTGTTGTCCAAAAGAATAGGAATCTAACGGTGTTTGAATGGTTTTTCTAAGTTGAACGGTTTTGAAGGAGTAGGATTACAAAAAACGTACGGAATAGATAAAATATAATAATAACTAGAAAGTGCATTTTCTGAAGAAACTGCAGTGTGAATGCTTGAATCTGAATGTATGCACTGAAATGAATTAATTACTGAATTTTGAGTTAAAAATATTGAATGAGATAAAAAAAAAAACCCGAATTTAACCTGAAAACAAAAGTGCTGAACTGCTAAAAGCTGAAGGTTACACAGAAGAAGTTGGAAAAAAGCTGAAAATGTTTTAATTGTAAATTAGAAAAACCTAAGAAATGAGAAAAGAACATTTAGAGTCAGAAAACATCTGAATGAATATTAAAAGGTCATATTCTTTGAATCACTGAATGACTCAAATGTGATCCCTCCACTTTGATCCACACAGTTTAAAAAATTTAAAAGTGTGAGCTTTAAAAGACACGGTGTTGGAAAGAGAACAACGATGGCGACGTTTTGAGGGTAAAATGATGGCTAAGTTGAATGAGAATTTGAAGGGTCTCCCCATTGAAATACATGGGAAATTTTTGTTGAATAAAGTTGAATAAAATTAAAAATATAAATGTTAAAAATGAGAAAAATAGAAGCAGTCATGTCCAAAATAATAGGAATCTAACGATGTTTGAATGGTTTTTCTAAGTTGAACGGTTTTGAAGGAGTAGGCTTTCAAAAAACGTACGGAATAAGAAAATATAATAATAAAGATTAGAAGAACAATACTGTGAATGCTTTTCAAGCATTCACACTAATAATAAAGATTAGAAGAACAATACTGTGAATGCTTTTCAAGCATTCACACTAATAAAGATTAGAAGAACAATACTGTGAATGCTTTTCAAGCATTCACACTAATTAAACTTTATTGTCATTGCACATGTCACAGGTACAGGGCAACGAAATGCAGTTTGCATCCATCCAGAAGTGTTTTAGTGATATAGATATATTACAATATATATTAGCAATGATATAGATATGTGAGTATATTACAGAAATGGGTCTATTACGGTATGTAATATGTACACGGTATGAAGTATGTTATGAATATGCTATAACTATAAGTATGTACAGGCTATGAACAGGATATAAATATGAAAAAAAAAACTATACAGAAATATGAGATATACAGCTATACAGAAATGTGAACTATGCAAGTTGTAAACACTTGTAGAATTAAAAATTATCGTATGATTATTTACACAGAACTATGCAGTAGTGCAGTTAAGACGCTATATAAAGTGCTAGTGGTTGTGAGTGGTGGTTCAGTCCATGTTATTATTGTGTGTTTGAGGGTACAGTTGTCCATTGTGTGTGTATGTAGGTGGTTGTGGGTGTGTGTATGTCCAGTCCGTGTGTTAACGTGGGTCAGATGTCAGGAGGCAGAGTTCAGGAGTCTGACAGCTGTGGGGAAGAAGCCGTTCCGGTACCTAGTGGTCTTAGTCCGGAGGCTCCTGTAGCGCCTCCCAGAGGGCAGGAGGGTGAAGAGTCCATGTGATGGGTGACTGGGGTCTTTGATGATTTTCCCAGCCCTTTTCAGACACCGCTTCCTGTAGATGTCTTTTATGGCAGGAAGTGGTGCTCCGGCGATGCGCTGGGCAGTTTTCACGACCCTCTGCAACGCCTTCCGGTCCGAGGCAGAGCAATTCCTGTACCAGACTGTTATACAGTTGGTCAGGATGCTCTCGATGGTGCAGCGATAGAAGTTCACCAGGATGTCTGAGGACAGGTGGTTCTTCCTCAGAGTCCTCAAGAAGAAGAGGCCCTGGTGAGCCTTCTTGACCAGCTTGGAGTAGTTGGTCGTCCAGATGAGATCCTCGGAGATGTGGACTGCCAGGAACTTGAAGCTGCTCACACGCTCCACGGCCGTCCCCTTAATGTGGATGGGTGGATGTGGGTCAGCTATTATGATGTGATGAACTTCTTTTCATTTGTAAGCTGTTAAAGTTTTTTAACCCTCAGCCATAAAAGGTCTTGCCATCACCTGCTGGGCGATGAGCAAGCAGATGGCGTGAACACAAAAGGTTGTGAACGCGATAACTCATGAACGAAGGGATTTAGCTTCAGTTTGATGTCTGCTAAAAGTCTCGAATGAGTTTGAATCTCAGTAGCCTTGACCTCAAGGTCAGATGTCAAGTTTTTAGAAAATCTTGTGAATGTGATAACTCAAGAGAAAGTCCAACTTATTACCACCAGCAGCAACTGTGTGACAGAGAGCATGTTTGGCTACAAATAAAAAAAAATAAAAAAAATAAGAGTCAATTGGTGCTACTAAAAACAGCTATCTGAGAAAGGATTAAATAATTGTGGAAAAGACTAGGAAAATTATGTTGCATATCTTAGATTGATTAGTTAGTTCGTGCACATAAATGGACAAATATTGGGTGATTCCATATTTTTAACCATTTTATGAATAATTAATTCAGCAGTGGGCTAATAAAATGCTTAACATACTAGGAAGGTATTGATAACTACACTAAAAATGTGGTCATCAAAACTGTCACCCAGTGGTGAGGTTGTTGTTAAATGCTGTATATTCTTATTATAGGTATTTTCTTTAGGTTCCTAAAATATCTTCAAAGTTTTGAAATAAACTTCGTGAACCAGCAGGAAGGAACCCGAATTTTGTCTGATTTTAGCCTAATGGCATAAAGGCATCCTTCTTCCTAAGCTCCTTACAGTTCCTAAAATTGATTACTGCCCACTTAAAAACATCAGATTTTTTATCTCTGTCATCTGTTTATGGGCTGGATAGCTGTGCTGAATTAGACCGTCACATGTATTCAGGGTAACTCTGCTCTCATCTGTGAAAACTGCAGTCTGCCAGTGGTGGATCTGCTAATTCTGGTATTCTATGGCATTTTCTATGGCAAATGCCAGTTGGATTCCACTGTGCTGGGCAGGGCCCACTAGAGCAGTGGTTCTCAAAATTTTCACAATGAGTACCACCTCGTCAGTCCAATAATCGACGATGGGCAAAATATCCGCGCATGCGCAGACTTTTTGATGGGCAGAGCAATGTAGTCATGCACGGACTGACATGGACAAACTAATTTCCCCCCAAAAAATTAGGGCTGTCACGATTAACGTGATTAAAATTTTTAACACGCTCAACCAATCTGGACAGCAGAATGAAAAACCTTTGAACGAACTGCCTGAAGTGTGTTGACAGAGACATTTCAGGGATTTTGACTCAGTTTGCGCTCCAGATGGGTTAATTGTTAATCGCGTTAGTCATGATGACGGCACATTAAAGCTGACAGCACTAAAAAAAATTAAGTATAAACTCGCCAATTTGGGATTTCTTTGGCTTTTAACTGGATGAAAGAGGTAAACCTAAGGATGTAATCAAAGCAGTGTGCTGCTTGTACAGACGTGTTATGCGCGCATAACTTGCATGAGCAGGTACGTGTCCACCATCTGGCTGAGTATGCTAGGCTATCACCAGCTTCTGCAGCTCCATCAACAAGCATTTGGGCACACTCTGAGGAGGGTGCATTTGCTCGCAGATGAAAGAGTTAAAACAGTGTTAGCTCCATCATTATTAGCAAACTTACTCATGGGCAAACAAATAAATAAATCGCTCTTATAAAAACGATCGCTGATGGGCTCAGCCTATTGTCGATAGTAGATATATTCGTCCAATCGCCCAACCCTAGTATGAACCCTACTTCCAGGTCCAAATTGGTCTGCGTTTATTAAGGCTGTTGTGTTTTTAACATGTTTTATTGCTTTGGATCTTGTTCTCTTTAATATGAACAAGCCCCTAAAAAAGGCTGTGATCACTGTCGGCCTTTCTCCGTTTTTATTACCACTGTTCATTTTAAAGCTCAGTTTTTAAAACCTTATGACATAACTACAGCCCAGCCCATGCAGCAGTAAAACTAACCTCATATTGTGGATGGATAATCTCAGTTGTTCTCCTGACTAAAGTTTGGTTTGTTTACAGCATCCTGCCATGCAGTTGTATTGGTCCCTAACCATGGGGAACCCTCACATTAACTTTTATTGAATGGAAAAAGATTAGCGTTCATCCTCCAACTTCACTGTGTTTATATTATGCTAACCATCACATAGCACATCATTATATGCACGCTAGCCCAGCTTTAGTACCTTACAAACGTCATTGCTGTTTAGTTTTCTGACTTCATTTATGTCGGAAGTGATAGCACAGCTGTACGTTTTAATTTTTCAGAAATCCCTCAGTCAGAACATGGTATATTATTTAATCTTAAAAATTTGTGGGGCAGACTTCCCACATACCACTAGAGGGAGGGTGATATTAAAGTCCTGTTATTAGTATATGTGAGGGGGCAAACTCCTCAAGATGGGTGGTGACCATGGTGGCCATTTAGAAGTCGGCCATCTTGGATACAACTTTTGTTTTTTCAATAGGAAGAGGGCCATGTGACACATCAAACTTATTGGTAATGTCACAAGAAAAACAATGGTGTGCTTGGTTTCAACGTAACTTGAACAGGACTTTAATATCACCAACCATTCCCATGTTATTACGGTGTATCCATATAAATGGCCCACCCTGTAGTCTGTTTCTGAGTGTTTGGTCAGAGACATTAACAACAACCCTTATGTAGGTTTTCACTTTCAGTAGTATCAATGTTTGTACAAGTAATGTCTATATGTTGATTCATGGTTTTCTTTGGGGGGGTATCTGCTATAAAAAGACATGGCCAGGAAAATCTCCTTCATATTTTTCTGTGTTTAATCATCAGTTACTTTGACACAATGGCATCTGCTGTGATGCTGATGAGGTCTCAGAAGTGTTAGCTTTATTTATATACCTAGATTTACACTATTTCTCTATTGCAGAAAAAGTGTCACATAGTTTGGAATTAAATATTTGTAATTTACAAGGTTTCGAGGGTGCTTTCGACGGTACGTATCCAAGATAAATGACCATAAGTATATGTTTCTGACAGAGTCAAAATTAAATTGAATATAATCAGGACTTTCTGAATCAGAATTAAAGAATTAAATCCTTCAGTTTTGAAAATCTTGGATTTAGTGTAGCTGACTTTTTTTATTTTACCTCAGAACTCCTATGCAAGCAGTGCTCTAGTTAAACTGTGGCCATTTACTACCTGTATCATTATGTATTTTCTATACTGTAGTTGAAGCTGGTCAACCCCACACAGTACCGCTTTGAGCATCTGGCCACACAGCTGAAGTGGCGACTGCAGGAGGGCCGTGGCGAAGCTGTCTACCAGATAGGAGTAGAAGACAATGGTCTGCTAGTCGGCCTGACTGAGGCTGACATGAAGGCCTCACTCAACACTTTAAAGAAGATGGCAGAGAAGTAGGTCATCTTGTACAATTTATTTGCTGACATTAAGACGTCACCAAAGAATATATATAAGTGTCTTCACTCTGGTGTCACTCATTAGTTTTGGACTCCACAATGTTAGTGTCATGCTGGTTCTTTTGCAGCCAGAAATTACTATGTTTGGAGGACAGGGTGGCATGCTAAGTATCTGTTAAGCTTAGCAAGCTTGGTTAGCAAGCTTCATTCATAATATGGATCAGTGTAACATGTAGATTACTGACCCTGATTTTCTGGGGAAACATCGAACCATTCCCAGGCCATCTGTTGGATGTAATCTCTCCAGTAGGTCCTGGGTCTATGCTGGACATGCCTAGCCTGAAAACTATCCAGGAGGCGACAGTCTCAGCTGGCTCCTTTCAATGTGAAGTAGTATCGGCCTATCTGAGCCCCTCCTGAATAACTGAACTGTTAACAAAAACATCAGGACTAGATTAACAAATTTATTTATCAGCAACAGTGCTTCATCTGGTGACATGACTTGACATGACATAAAAGTTTGGAAGGAGCCACCCAACTCCATCAATATATGTCAAACCATGAGCTCCATGAATCCGTACAGTCTGGCTTCAGAACACACCACAGGACTGAGACTACTCTTATCAAAATAGCTAATGACATCATGACAGATGATTTTGGCCACATCAGTATCCTCAAGTTCCCAGATCTTTCTGCAGCTTTTGGCACTTGTTCTCACACCATCCAGCTTTCACATATATCCAGATATCTTGTCCTCACTGGTACTGTAATCTCCTGCTTTCAGTCCTACCTCTCCAACCCAACACAGTTTGTCAGATGGTCTCTGCCTGTGTTGTTACATACAATGTTATCTCAGCACCAAACCCTCCACCCAGTTCCCCCCGCAATTGCTTGTCAAATGTCTGCATTGCTTCAGAACATGGATGTCATCTAACCTACTTCAGCATCAATAGTAATAAAACTGATCTCTTGGTTCTGGCCCCCAAAGCCCTACTGTGGAAAACTGGTGTTCCACTCATTGTCGCAGACAGACGCCTCCTCTCACTTTCCCCAGAAGTTCACAACCAGGGTGTTGTTTTGGACTCTGCACTTTAAGTCCAGGCTTATATCCAATCTGCCACAATCTCTCTCAACTTTGGCCATCACTCACTGACTCAGATAACTTCATCCATTAAGGCTTTGTCACCACCTGGCTGGATTACTGCAGTCGGGCCCTGTTCAGAATGTCCAGCAACCCCCTGGGCAGGCATTGTCCAAAACTCAGCACTTTCTAACACACACTAAGCTCTGAAATTAGAGAAGGTTCAGTATATCAGTATTGATTATTAAATATGTAATGCGACATATCCCATCGCAATCTTACTTAAAGTACTAAATACCCAACTCTATGCTGTACTCACCATTAGCAGTCTTGCTAATCTTGAATGTTCTAATGTTTGTTTGTTTATTTAATTGTTTTTTGATAGTAATGTAAAGCACTTTTAATTTTTGTAGTTAACTTTCCACACATGACACAGAATGCCTAATTACATTTTCTTAGGTACATAAATCTACAATCATTAGGCAGGTTTCCAGTCACTGTTTGAAATAAATTGAAACTGGGAGAAGCCGTCTAAGAAAAATTATTACTGCTTTGCTCAGTAAATTGATTGGGATCAGTGTAAACTAAATGAAAATTGAATTATAAAACTTAAGTCTTTTTCTTTCATTTCAGAGTCGGGGCTGACATCACTCTCCTCCGAGAGAGGGAGGTTGACTACGACTCAGACAGAAACACGCGCAAAATTGCAGAAGTCCTTGTTCGAAAAGTTCCTGATGATCAGCAGGTAAGAGTCTGTCTGTTACACATGGTAGAGGAAAAAGAGTCCAGTTGAATCTGGCAAAACAATAGTGGTGTCACAGCAATACTCTAATAAGGATCACAGCATTGCCCATTTAGGCTTTAACTATTGAGAGCACCAAGGGTTCTTTTTTTAAACAGTGCTGTTTAATGGTTATGAAAATATGATCCCATTTTCTGTCTTGCTGTTTTGGTCTGCAACAGTTCCTGGATCTGCGGGTGGCAGTGCTAGGCAATGTGGACTCTGGGAAGTCAACCTTGCTGGGTGTCCTGACACAAGGCGAGTTGGACAATGGACGAGGCCGTGCACGGCTCAACCTTTTCAGACATTTGCATGAGATCCAGACCGGACGCACCTCCAGTATCAGCTTTGAGATCTTGGGCTTCAACAGCAAAGGAGAGGTAATCCCTTTGCCACTTAGGATATTAGCAATATTCAGAAGTTTACATTCACTATGGACATGAATTCATGCTACCTTGAGGCTTTTAGTGATTTCTTTGAACTGTGCTTTTTCCAGGGTGGAATGATTGTACAGTATACATCTTTAATGACTTTATAAACAACAAATTTAAATCTTTTAACAAGTGGTGTAGAGGGTTCTAGTGTCTTTTAACTTGATATAAATTTCTTGTCACATTTTTGGAGCATGCTTTTGGAATGGATAAAGCAGGCCAACATTAAGCTTCAAGGAATGGTCTTTGCCACACCCTCAACACAAAAATATAAATTTGTGGACTATGCTTAAAAGCCAAATTGATTTCAAGAAAATCACTTCAAATACTCTAAAATTCTAGAGAGTGGTCTAATATTCAGCCAGAAGTAGGCCAGGATCTTTTTAATTGCTGCCAGAAGCATCTGGTCAATGTGGGACATTTAACTTTTGTTTGCTCTGTTTTTTGAAACAGCTTTGTAACTTTATTTAAAGTTCAGTTTGAAATTTTGCATAATGCTCTTCTTTTACCATTGCTAAATTATTTAGATATGTTAAGGACTGTATTCTGTTATCTTTTGTTTATTAGTAGGTTCTAAAATATATTTTGCCTTCACAATCTCTAATGAAATCCTGAAAAAATAATAATAATAAAGATTTATGGTGTATAACAATTTCACCTTTAGAAGCCCAAAATTACCATCATGCCCATGACGAGTGTATGGAAACTTTTCATTACAACTATATATCAGATATTGACTAATTTATTTCATGGGTCATATTTCTGCTTTGTAGATTGGCCTCTCACCATAGTGTTAAATGCAGTGTGTCAGACACAGTGAAGAACTACAGCATTTGAAATTTGGCAAGTATATTTTTAATGTGCTGCCTAATTGATTCTCTACCTGACTCTTAAAAATCAGTCAGGTAGAGAAAAAACACTTTGTGGTTGTTGTTGCCATTGCTGCACACCACAACTCAGGGTATTAGCATATTTATATTTGTAAACAATCCCTGACAATAAACAATCAAACTGTAAAAACAAAACAAAAGACGTGTTTTATTTCAATTCTGTCCTTTGGTGCAGCCTGTCTTGTATGTTACCTGTAAAAGGTTGTGAACTACAGTGAGTCCAGGACAGCTGAGGAGATCTGCGAAAGTTCTTCCAAGATGATCACCTTCATCGACCTTGCAGGACACCACAAGTATTTAAAGACCACCATCTTCGGCCTCACAAGTTATTGCCCTGACTTTGCCATGCTGGTGGTGAGCGCTAACACTGGTATTGGTAAGTAGCCTGTATTTTGTTTTTTGTGTTTTTTTAATATCTAAAACCTGTGGGTAAGCCACAGATTTACATATCCAGTCAATTGAGAACATGCAAACTCCAGAAAAAATGGCCCAGGAATACCAAGAACCTTAACAACTGCATCACTATGTCCAAAAGATAAAAATTCTATGTGTAAATTTTGTAGGAATATTGTTTCTAGTTGGACGTGATTGTAGCAGGGTTCTTTTGCTCTTCCAGTGCCTTAACGCAAACTGATACAGTGGGGCAAAAAAGTATTTAGTCAGCCACCGATTGTGCAAGTTCCCCCACCTAAAATGATGACAGAGGTCAGTAATTTGCACCAGAGGTACACTTCAACTGTGAGAGACAGAATGTGAAAAAAAATCCATGAATCCACATGGTAGGATTTGTAAAGAATTTATTCGTAATTCAGGGTGGAAAATAAGTATTTGGTCAATAACAAAAATACAACTCAATACTTTGTAACATAACCTTTGTTGGCAATAACAGAGGTCAAACGTTTACTATAGGTCTTTACCAGGTTTGCACACACAGTAGCTGGTATTTTGGCCCATTCCTCCATGCAGATCTTCTCGAGAGCAGTGATGTTTTGGGGCTGTCGCCGAGCAACACGGACTTTCAACTCCCGCCACAGATTTTCTATGGGGTTGAGGTCTGGAGACTGGCTAGGCCACTCCAGGACTTTCAAATGCTTCTTACGGAGCCACTCCTTTGCTGCCCGGGTGGTGTGTTTTGGATCATTGTCATGTTGGAAGACCCAGCCTCGTTTCATCTTCAAAGTTCTCACTGATGGAAGGAGGTTTTGGCTCAAAATCTCACGATACATGGCCCCATTCATTCTGTCCTTAACACGGATCAGTCGTCCTGTCCCCTTGGCAGAAAAACAGCCCCATAGCATGATGTTTCCACCCCCATGCTTCACAGTAGGTATGGTGTTCTTGGGATGCAACTCAGTATTCTTCTTCCTCCAAACACGACGAGTTGAGTTTATACCAAAAAGTTCTACTTTGGTTTCATCTGACCACATGACATTCTCCCAATCCTCTGCTGTATCATCCATGTGCTCTCTGGCAAACTTCAGACGGGCCTGGACATGCACTGGCTTCAGCAGCGGAACACGTCTGGCACTGCGGGATTTGATTCCCTGCCGTTGTAGTGTGTTACTGATGGTGACCTTTGTTACTTTGGTCCCAGCTCTCTGCAGGTCATTCACCAGGTCCCCCCGTGTGGTTCTGGGATCTTTGCTCACCGTTCTCATGATCATTTTGACCCCACGGGATGAGATCTTGCGTGGAGCCCCAGATCGAGGGAGATTATCAGTGGTCTTGTATGTCTTCCATTTTCTGATGATTGCTCCCACAGTTGATTTTTTCACACCAAGCTGCTTGCCTATTGTAGATTCACTCTTCCCAGTCTGGTGCAGGTCTACAATACTTTTCCTGGTGTCCTTCGAAAGCTCTTTGGTCTTGGCCATGGCGGAGTTTGGAGTCTGACTGTTTGAGGCTGTGGACAGGTGTCTTTTATACAGATGATGAGTTCAAACAGGTGCCATTCATACAGGTAACGAGTGGGGGACAGAAAAGCTTCTTACAGAAGACGTTACAGGTCTGTGAGAGCCAGAGATTTTCCTTGTTTGAGGTGACCAAATACTTATTTTCCACCCTGATTTACGAATAAATTCTTTACAAATCCTACCATGTGGATTCATGGATTTTTTTTTTCACATTCTGTCTCTCACAGTTGAAGTGTACCTCTGGTGCAAATTACTGACCTCTGTCATCATTTTAAGTGGGGGAACTTGCACAATCGGTGGCTGACTAAATACTTTTTTGCCCCACTGTACGTTATGAACAGAGCAGGTTTCTCTTTGATTGTGTAGGGTTTCATTTGATGAAGACATTATCTAGGAGTTAGTTGGATAAAAGAGGTGTCATGACGTGGTATAAAAGATACAAGAAACAAATGAGATGTGTTGTCTGTCCAAACACACTTGTATTCTACCTGTCGGGATCACTTGGAACCCCGGGCGAGCAGATACTAAAAAGTACCTGGTAACAGGAACTAATGGAAAACCCTATAAAAACTGGCAAACCGTGCCGACTTGCTCTGAGTAGGTACTAATGGAAAAAGGGCTTTGAATTTTGTTTTTATAATTATTCTTTACTTGCTTTCAGACCATTATGCGACCATCTGCAGCTGCAGCTGAAAGAATAAAAACTAAAACTGTCTTATGCAAATTTAAACATTAGTCAAACAGAATACTCATCTACACCTCATCAGATTCTTCCGTGACTTAATGATAGAGGCATTGACAAGTCTGTTAACACACCCAGCATTTTTACAAGCTTTCCTTCATGTGTCAAATAGGCTACACTTTAGTGATAAAGCACCTCTTTTCTGGTCTTACTAACCTATAGCATTTAAGACACAGAGTGATTTTAACAATAATCGACTATACAGTAATTTTTTTCCTCTCCACTTCTAATCCTGGTTACCAGTGTTTGGGTAAGTGAATCCAGATAACTGACAGATACTCTAGGTATGTTTAACTCACTTCATAGTACAGAGTCCAGGCCTCTGACTACTTTCTAGGCACAAATAATTTGAATATTTAAAAATTAAATAGAATTGTTCTCACTTGGATCCAACTGCCTTGTAACGTTTAGATTTCCTATGCACATAAGATGCGAAACATCACAAGACAAGTGTTCTGGGTAATTGAGTATTTTATTTGTTTCCTTCATCCAGCTGGTACAACTAGGGAACACCTGGGCTTGGCCATGGCGCTGAAAGTTCCTATCTTCATTGTAGTCAGTAAAGTGGACCTGTGTTCCCGAGGCACTGTGGAGCGAACAGTCAGACAACTAGAGCGAGTTCTGAAGCAGCCAGGCTGCAACAAGGTGCCCATGGTGGTGTTGAACCCTGACGATGCTGTGAGTGCAGCACAGCAGTTCACCCAGTCCACATGGTGAGTAAAAATACTCAATACTTATCAGCTACTGTGTATGGCGGGGAATAGCTTAATTGTACAGTGTATACAGCAGTATAAACAAAATTCACTAATATATAGATAAAGCAGTATATAGTGCTGCAGAAATGATAAGTGAAGGTCATGGAAATACTGCTACGATACACAAAGCACAAAATAGCTGTTCTATAATGGATGATAACATTTTCGGAAAACTTGTTTAAAGTCGAATTCATAAATCGCATTGCATTTTGGGTAATCACCACAATGTTGTTGTTCATGCACATCCAAAGCAAAGACTGACACCAACAGGTAATACGGAGGAAAATAAACTAATGAACACTAATATTAATATTGCACTGTAATAGTGACCTTGCATGGTCTACCTACAGTGGGATGCAAAAGTTTGGCCAACCTTGTTAATAGTCATTATTTTCCTGTATAAATCGTTGGTTGTTACAATAATAAATGTCAGTTAAATATATCATATAGGAGACACACACAGTTAGGGCTGGGCGATATGGCCTAAAATCCATATCGCGATATAATTTGAAGCACGTGCGGTAACGATATATATCGCGATATATTCTTTTCTTCTGTATAACATATTTTCCACACTATAAGGCACACTTAAAATCCTTTAATTTTCTCAAAAATTGAGTGTGTCTCATGTATGAATTCTGGTTGTGCTTACTGACCTCGAACCGATTTTGGCGTGCAGAAATCTGTTAAAAAATGTTTTGATGGATTGTCAGAGCATTACGGCTGCCGTAGTAAGGAGCTTCGCGGAGTAATCCGGGTCCAAAACTCCGTCTGCTTCAGGTCCCAAAGTCAAACGAACACTGAGAGAAAGGAGAATCATTTCTCCTCTTATCCGTTCGTACGGATTTCCAGCACCCGTACGAACCCTGAAAATCATCAGCGTTGCTGCTTTAGCAGGTGTAACAATTAAGTTTAACATCCAGGCATCCACGAAAACAGAATTTATTAAATTTAACGGAGTTAGAAGTTAACAGGAAGTTAGCTCGCTAGTTTCCACCTAAACATGACATACCATGTTCTGACTGAGAGATTTTTGAAACTAATTAAAACGTACAGCTCTGCTACCACTTCCAACATAAATGAAGACAGAAAACTAAACAGCAGTGGCGTTTGTAGGGTTACTAAAGTTGGACTACCTGGTATATAATGTTGTGCTACATGATTGCTAGCGACACAGCTATGTTAGCATAACATTAGCACAGTGAAGCTGGAGGATGAACGCCAACTTTTTTCCACTCGATAAATTTATTTATTTAGTTTATTTTATCACTACCTGTCATTTATTGCAGATTACTTGTATTTGCTTAATTGTTTACTAAATGTTTGAGGTGTGAAAGAAACTGCAAAGTATGGGTGTGTGTGGTTGAAGGATGTGTTCGTGCATGTGCGTGCGCGAGAAGGGGGAGGCGCGAACAGTTTTCTTGTAAAACAAAGGGGGGCCTAGCAAAAAAAGTTTGGGAACCACTGGTTTAGGGGAAGGATAAAGAAAGCTGTCTCAGAGATTTAAGCTGTCTGTTTCCACAGTTAGGAACATATTGAGAAAATGGAAGACCACAGGCTCTGTTCAAGTTAAGGCTCAAAGTGGCAAGAAAGTGACCAAGAAAAATCTCGGATAGACAGAAGTGATGAATGGTGAACAGTCAGAGTCAACCCACAGACCAGCACCAAAGACCTACAACATTATCTTGCAGCAGATGGAGTCACCGTGCATCGTTCAACCATTCGACGCACTTTACGCAAGGAGATGCTGTATGCGAGAGTGATGCAGAGGAAGCCTTTTCTCCGCCCACAGCACAAACAGAGCCGCTTGAGGTTTGCTAAAGCACATTTGGACAAGCCAGCTTCATTCTGGAATAAGGTGCTGTGGACTGATGAAACTAAAATTGAGTTATTTGGGCATAACAAGGGGCGTTATGCATGGAGGAAAACGAACACAGCATTCCAAGAAAAACACCTGCTACCTACAGTAAAATATGGTGGTGGTTCCATCATGCTGTGGGGCTGTGTGGCCAGTGCAGGGACTGGGAATCTTGTCAAAGTTGAGGGACACATGGATTCCAGTCAGTATCAGCAGATTCTGGAGACCAATGTCCAGGAATCAGTGACAAAGCTGAAGCTGCGCCGGGATCTTTCAACGACCTGAAACACTGCTCAAAATCCACTAAGGCATTCATGCAGAGGAACCAGTACAACGTTCTGGAACGGCCATCTCAGTCCCCAGACCTGAATATTATTGAAAATCTGTGGTGTGAGTTAAAGAGAGCTGTCTATGTTTGGAAGCTATTAAACCTGAATGAACTAGAAATGTTTTATAAAGAGGAATGGTCGAAAATAACTTCAACCACAATCCAGACTTTCATTGGAACCTACAGGAAGCGTTTAGAGGCTGTAATTTCTCAAATATCACTGTGTGTGTCTGCTATATGATATGTTCAACTGACATTTTTTATTATAACAACCAACGATTTACACAGGAAAATAATGACTATGTAGTAGTTGCACTAAACTGTATTGTAAATCTTAAAAGTAAAAGTCATTCATACATGAAATACTTTTATGTCTTTTGTTGTGGCTCAGTATTTGATTACAGCACTTTGTGTTCTGTTGCAGGAGCAGGAGCTTGTAGTTACTTTGTTCTCCATTGATACTGGTCAGAGATTTCCACAACAACTTTTATGTGTCTGAGGTGTAACATTGTGTGTAGTATCTGTATTATCCCATTATCAACTTGTATTTCTATTAAGAACGGTTTTGTGTTGGTGAATTCACAATCTATTCATGATCATGAATTCACTTATCTGTATGTCCACAGTGGAAAAATATTACACTTAATGATGTACTTAATTGAATTTTCACTTCACTGTGTGTGTGTGTGTGTGTGTGTGTGTGTGTGTGTGTGTGTGTGTTTGGCTGGATGCACATTTGCAGCATTACACCCATCTTCACCCTTTCCAGTGTGTCTGGTGAGAATCTGGACCTCCTGAAGGTTTTTTTGAACATCCTTCCTCCACTGAGCAACAGCAAGGAGCAGGAAGAGCTGATGCAGCAGCTCACTGAGTTTCAGGTATCCAAACCCACGTACACACATGTGCTTTTTTTTCCATCACTTCTTTTTTTTTTCATTTTTTATTTTTTTATAAACAATCATATATCTATGTCTATACATACACATTTATATACCTAAATAAGTATATTCAGAGGAGGGGGAGAGGGGGAAAAAAAAAACCCCAAAGCAAACAAGTATTTAACTGTAGCTACACCAAATAGTGCCATTACTGGGTCTGGGGGGAGCTGTTTTTTAAAAATATCAGACAAAGTTTTAAATATTTTAGACCAATAGGTAGCGATATTAGGACATGTCCAAAACATATGTGACAATGAGGCAGAATTCTGGCCACATCGATCACATCTTGAGTCAGCCCCTGGAAACATCCTTGAAACCTTCAATTTAGACAGATGGAGCCTATGCAGGACCTTAAATTGTAGTAGTCCGTGCCTGCAGCAGACAGAAGTGGAGTGAACCAGTTCTTGTGCCTTAGTCCATTGATCTTTAGTGATGTTAGTAGCCAGTTCTTCACTCCAAGCATTTCTCAAGTGGTCCAATGTAGTTGTACTGTCTATTTGCAAAAGTTGGTTGTAGATCCTAAAAATGGCTCCTTTCTTTAGCCGGTTCATTAGGAACAGATCATCTGAAACTAGCTTTTGTGGTTCATTGGGAAAGGATGGAAACGTTTCTTTAATAAAATGACGTATTTGTAAATACTTGAAAAAATCTCTGTTTTCTATGGAAAATTTTTGCTGAAGTTGTTGAAACGAAGGAAAAAGATTATCAATAAACAGATCCTTGATTGTGTGTATCCCTTTGGAAGTCCATAGCTGGAATGTTAATCCTGAGAGCAATGTGTATGCTTGATTATGAATTAATGGTGTAAAGATTGAACATTGACGCCAATGAAAATGCTTTCTAATTTGAGACCAAATTTTTAGTGAGTCAGACACTACTGGATTTTTACATTTATGCTTACCCAGATCTGAGTTTGAATGAACCAAAGATTTAAGAGTATTAGAGAAAAAAGTCATACTTTCCATCCGTTCCCAATCAGGTCTATGTTCCCCGCCCCAGAATGACATACAACGTATATTACAGGCCCAATAATAAAACTGAAAACAAGGCAACCCCATTCCTCCTGTAATCTTGGATCTTTGGAGAAATATCTTTTTTATTCTGGGTGTCTTCTTGTTCCAGATAAACTGAGAGATTAACTGGTCTATTTTCTTAAAAAAAGTTTTTGTGATCAATATTGGGATACATCGAAACAAAAATAAAAATTTGGGTAAAGTGCTCGTCCTAATGATATTTACTCGGCCAGCAAGCGAGATGGGCAGTTTAGACAGTCTTTCCAAGTTCTGTTCAGTTTGATGGTATAAATTAATAAAATTATGTTTGAAAAGGCCAGAGAATTCACGGGTTACAGTTATTCCAAGATATTTGAGATTGTAAAAGGAAATGAGATCAATGTAGCGCTATCTAATTTTTCTAAAGAACTAATCGGAAACAATATGCTTTTTGTTAAGTTGATTTTGTATCCAGAAATTTTCCCAAATTCAGTTAGAACTGTCATAATTTTTGGCAATGATTTAGTAGGGTCAGTGATATATAGCAACATTTTTCCATCACTTCTGGTGACATAGCCCTGACTTAAATTAATTTCCTTGAGATTTACTTTATCCTCAGTATAACTCTACCCAGTACTTCATTATTGAACATGCATCGGTTAAACCCAATAGTCATTGGTTTTAACCGATGCATGACACTAGAGATGGACCGATCCGATATTACGTATCGGTATCGGTCCAATACTGACCTAAATTACTGGATCGGATATCGGAGAGAAATAAAAAATTTAATCCGATCCATTAAATATCACAAAAGCACCTCACAAAACTTGTGACACGGCGTAACTCGGCTCATAGCCTTAGCACGTCGAGCAGTATGCGTCACGTGATAGAGCGGCTGTGGCGTGCGAGACCTCTCAGTGGTCTGGTTGAGTATTTGGAGCCTCACTACCAAACCGGCATTTCATCTCCGAGAAAGTGATCCCAGAGAGAAGTAAAGCAAGTTCATAAGTTCATCTCTGAATGTTTGTAAAGCATTCCCACGTTAAGCTTAACAACCGATATATGGAGCGACTGCCTCTCTCTCCCCCTCCCTCTCCTGTCACTACTTCAATCATGAAATTGATCAATAATCGGCTGATCGGCTTTTCTGTCACGACTCCGTCTCTCTTGTTTCTTTATCGCCCACTTTGCGCAAGAAAGAGGCTAAACAACAGCAGCAGGTTTAAGCTTGATAAGCTGTTCTTAGAATTTATTTAATATTACACCAGGATCCTTTTCTGCGTAGCTGATGGCTGGTAACTGTGCAGGGGTGGGTCTAGCAAAGTTTTCCCAGGGGGGCAGGTAGGGCATTAACAGGAAAAGGAGGGCACAATGAAATGCTTTTCTGTCTTATTCTCATTTAAAATGTCTAGCTTTTAATAAATAACTATCTGAATCATACACCCAAAGTTTTAATGTGATGTAAAATGTATAGAAGTCCATTACTGTATATAGTAACTATTAAGTCTAATATACCCTAGTAAGCCAAAGTACTTTTTCCTTTGGGAAGGTTCCATCTGTGCAGTCTGCAAATTTGTTGAAGAAAGATGTTGAATCTATTTAATTATTCTTGAAAAAGGTTAGGTTGCTTAATATTTCCGCTAAGTACTCTTTAAAATACCAGAATAGGGAGGATGACACCATCCTCCCTATTCTGGTATTTTTAGGTTTAAGTTTATTTATTACACGGCGTGCTGCGGGGAAAAGCCTGTTCTAACGTTTGAGTCTAAGGTTTATTTTTTAGCACCTGGCGGCTCTTTTTTGCTTCTCATCTGTAAACACTCTGCACACTCTTTAACGGGATTCAGTTTATTTTGAAAAGTCTCAACAGGATCTTGAACTTTATTGTGAAAGGTTTATGTGCAAAACAAACAAGCGGATGGTGGAGCTACGCCATGGTTTTAACCTCGTTGTTGCTAACGACAACGCGTAAAAACAGTTGCTTGTCCATCTGTGGTGTGGTTATATTAAACATAAGAGAAAGAGAGAACTTTATGAAATTGATATAGCCACTACAATGACCATCAAAATCATGAAAATATTGCCATAAACAGTTTATTTTGCGACACCACGAAACAAACGATAGCATAATAGGAAACGATAGACATTTTTATATTGTTATATCAAACAGCCCTAGTACCCGAAACTTTATTAATTTTAACCTAACCTTAACCTAACTCTAACTTTTCTTTAACTTTAATTTTACTTTATTGCCTTCACGCCACAGTTTAGCTGCCTGGGGACCATATGAGGGGAATTGAGATACCTCTCACAACTTAACCTCCTATAACCGTACACCAAACCAAGTTTGAACTTAAATGTAATTATTTCCCTTACAGATATTTTGACATTTGAAATATTTATTTCCTTATATACGTGTGTATATAAAGAAGTTGAGTTCCCACAGTACCAAAACAGATATGTCTCCCCACAACATCAGTTCAATAACTAGAGATCATTTGGATGATATGAACATGATTTACTGTGACAGATAAACTAATGTATTTGGCGATTAGACTCTGATGGACCATCATGGCAGAAAAGATTCTCAGGCGTGACAAGAGTTAGGATAAGACCTCTCCCAGTCTAGATGGTTGTGGTGAGGAAGATGGAGCTCTGATCGGGTTACACGAATGAGAACCTGAAAGAGGGAATGACAGAGCACTGAGATTTAAACCACACAGAGTGGCTGATTGGCTTTAAAGAAGGCGGGCAAGAAGATGATTGGATTAGTGTAATGATGACAGTACTGAGTTTCACAGCATGGGAAAGTGGCAGTGGAGTAACGAACAGGCTAGCAGCCAAACACTCAGGAAAGCAAGCAGATGAATTATTACATTACTGCAGCTGCACTCGCAGTCTTACTACCACTCTTCATTGTGCAGCATCTGTTTACCACAGTGTAAGTAGAGGCCAGGGGTCGGCAACCTCTTTAGTCCTTGTAGTGCGGCTCCGTGTGGTTTGGGCAAACAAATTAGAAGTATTTAGCTGAAGTGTAATTTATTTATGTTAGTTCTTTTTTAATTGGAAGATTATTGTGATATTGAAATATAAAAATACAATTATATTCTATTATTTTTTCATCGCTCAAAATAAGCGTCACACTCGCGGAAGCCGGTGTACCCGCCAAAACGCCGCGCATTTATCGAGACTTTCAACCCCAGGTAGGCCAATTATAGATCCACATTATGTCAGCAGCTCCACCGTGAACTATGTTAAAAACAAACACCGCTCACGCCTCACAGAGGACAGCTTACAGTCCTGCGTAAAGATGAAAGTGACTTCGTACAGCCCCGATTTGCAGACGCTGTGCGCAGAGGTTCAGCAGCAGAAGTCCCATTGTAAACATATCACAGCAGACCCGGCGATGTTTGCATGAACATGCTTTTCAGCATCTCTTTATTGACCACTTTTCACACACGGTTGCTGACGCATACAGCCGGCTGTAGCTTTTCAGCTCACAGCCCGACATATACCAACAACAACACAACAGCATAGATAGCGCAGACGTTAAGGCGGTGAGGCGTGATCGTGGGTGCCGCTCAGGTGCGTCGGCCTCTCCTGCAGCGGCGCTGCAGACCACACCCCGCCACACACATTAACCAGGAAAAATACATATTTAGGCAGAATTTTGCAAATATCTATTTTTCCTCTTTTAGCAGCATAGTGCTTTTTTAAAAATCAGGTCAAGGCTCCAAAAGCCCAAAGGCGATATAAGGGTGGCGGCTCACAGCAGTTTTTGTTCACTACTTGGATCATTTTCGTTCAGCTGGGTGTCTTTCCTTTTGTTATATTTCTTTAAGAGTTCAAAATGTGTTAATTACATAAATAAAATGTAATTTTCTCTGTAGCACTTCATGGATTTCATAAGCAACACACCTTAGTTGTTCACACAAAGCATAAAGGTAAAAAACAATACAGTGTTATCTTCATTTCAGATGTCAAAAAGTATTTGCGGCTCCCAGTGTTTTCTTTTGCGTGGAAACCAGGTCCAAATGGCTCTTTGGGTCTTAAAGGTTGCTGACCCCTGGCACAGGGTAAAGAATGTGTTAGGTAGTAACTGTGGTGGGCCCAGAACACGCAGACACCAGGGGTTTCACAGTGACAGTGTTGTGTTTACAGTGACTGTGTTTTATTCACAGTGACAGAGAGAGAAAACACAAACACAGTTCGGGGGTGTGCAGGAAAACTGGCAGGGCACTCGACCGGTCTATGGGAGGAGAACAGAATTAGAGACTGAACACAAAAGGCAAGGATGAAAATAAGTTAGGAGGAGAGTTGGTGAGCTTACTTGGCACAAACTGAGTTACAGACTCGGAAAGAAGTTTAACTGGAACAAAGGCTGAGGCAGGTGGAGTGTGTGGGCTGCTCGCGGTGCAACCCATCTCCTTAATGTCAAATAACTTAATGGCTTTTTATCATTATTATTATTGTTATTATTATTATTAACATTATTGTTTTGTTTACTCTTATTGTTGTCTTGCTGCTAAACAAATTTCCCCTTTGGGGAATAAGTAATTAAGAATTTGAATGTAATTGAATTGGTAGGCAAGGTGATTCCCAGTTCAGACCGATTAAACAGTCTTCAGAGGCACAGACAGGCAGTCGGGGAGCGAGGCAGGCTGGTGGAAGGAAAATAAGATCTTAAAACACTCGGCAGGTCGTAGATGCCAATCTAGAGAGCGAACTCGCACGTTACTACTTGTGGAAGAGGCAATACTCTTACACCAGATGTCAGCTCCCTATAAAAGCTCCGGCCTGATTTGCCACAGGTGTGCTGGTGATCCTGCGAATCACCGCCCTGCCTACCCTGCGCCGAAAAAGGAAAAAGAAAACAAAAACACACCACACACACACACCAGCCCCTAATAGAATGTGGTAGAGACGTGTGTGTGACTTGCATGCTGGAGTGTGGAAAGCACAGACTGACATTTAATCGTTTCTGTGTTTGAAGGTTGATGAGATCTACTCAGTTCCTGACGTTGGGACTGTGGTTGGAGGAACTCTGTACAGGTGAGATAGCACTGTCTGCTTTAATATGTTGTCAATATTATTTTACATTTTATTCTTGAAACAGTGGGAACCCCAAATATTCATAGAGATATATATAACACATGACTTTTATAAGAATAGAATCTTTGATAATATATCGCAGCTTTTCATTTTACGGGTCCTTGGTTGGACACAGAGCAGGTCTTTGTAATCATGGAAAGTGCCGTGCATTACACTAAGAACAGTTTGTGTTTGTGTGACGGTCTGTGTTTCAGTGGAATGTGTAGGGAGGGTGAGAGGCTGGTGGTGGGTCCAACTGATGAGGGCCGTTTTCTGCGTCTGAAGGTGGGCAGTATCCAGAGGAACCGCTCTGCCTGCAGAGTGCTGAGGGCTGGACAGGCTGCAACGCTGGCTTTGGGAAACTTTGACCGTTCACTATTGCGCAAGGTTAGAGGCCACCTAAAGACATGAAAGGATGTAGGAGATGATTTAAAGGGGGATTCAGGTTTTTTTTTTAAATGTAACTTGCACAAATTCATACATCTCTGTGTGTGTATATTGCATATTTTGTTTGCTCTCTTTTATTTATACTGGAAGTTACTTTGCAGTTCCTTTGAGAATTTGGAAAACACAGAGGGAAGGATCGCAGTCGACCTTCATGGTCGCAGTTTTTCAAATTTATTAATGGTGTTTAATTTCTCTGCGAAACACAGACCAGACTCATGCTAAAAATACAGAGTATTCTGTTATTAGTTCAGGATCTTTACCTTACAATATAAAGAGGTAACTTGAAGCAACGGTTGTTTTGAATTGTCCCCCAATGTGTTGAGGAAAGGATCTCTATAATTGGCAAGGACAGACGACAACCCAAAATGTTCTAACGTACATGCAAGAATTGTCTAGGAAGTAAAAACTCTGCAAACCCTACATACAAAGTGTCTCAATCAATTTATCTTTCCTTGATATAGTGACTTCTTCTGTGACTCTAAAACTCAACAACTTCACTCAGTTTAAATTTGCACAGTGTACCTTTGTAGGTCATCTCCTCATGCACCTCTGGACTGCTGTCAGTACAGCTGCTGTTATCAGATTACTATGGGCTCTAACTGTGGCCATAAATATTTTGTACTTGTAAATCAGACTGCGTAGTTGTAACTCTGTGCTCAAGTTCCCTCGCTTGTGTGTGAGTTTCAACTTAAAAGTGCAAATTTTGACCAGAAATTTCTTCCTTTCAGCTTTAACTTGTAATTATTTTTTACAAACACAAATCTTTTTTACGCACACTGAAATTCTTATCTATGGATGCACAAACATAACATGTTCAGATTTTTTGGGTTACAACGTTACAAAACAAAAAAATCTTTCTGACCGTAATTTGAGCCCTCAGATTACTTCCTGGTAATCCAAACAGAAATTCACATTTTTGGTCTCTGCACATTTTTAAGGTCATTGGTGAAACTGCAGACACCACAAGTGGTGAGAACACAAGTTCAGAGAGATGATGTAGCTTTGTATTGTATTTTTTTTTTCAGAGAAAATTTGTCCATATAATTAAAAGAAAAACAACAAAGACAAAACTCACAAGACTATTGAATTTCTTGACTCGTTCAAATGACACATAAATTGGCACATATAGTTCCTGAGTAAGGCATGAAAAGGTGGGATGTTGCTCATGAAAAACATTTGACTTGCAGGTGTCCAAATTGGTCTAAGGAAAATTCTAAATGCATCCTGAAAAGCAACTTGCAGTTTGGCTTTGGTTATGGCTTTACTATAATTACACCATAAATGACCCGTATTTTTTTTTAAAGTACAATAGGCTTAAAAAGTGCCAGATGTATGTGCCAAGATATTAGCTTGCTCGTACACCTTCACAGCACTGTCTTTTCACATCATCATCATCATTACAAAGATCACTTGTTAAGATATGACCCAAGTTTTATACGTTGTTCCCCACATCCAGTACTTGGTTGCTAAATGAAAAGATGGAAAATTTACCTTGTCATCCTCCTTAGTTGTAACAATCACAATAACATGCTTTTTAGGGTTAAAAGCAATATCATACCGGGCACTATAACTAGCACAAACTAAGTAACTACTGCAAACCAGGACTGTAGGGAGACAAAATGACCAAATCATCATGGAGGTTACCCACCATACACCCAGTCTTACATTCATTTAACTTGACAGAAAGATCATCAATATTCAAACTGAATACAACAGGAGACAATATTGCACTTAACTTGCATAGTTTGATGTGAGGAAAGTGTATTGTCTTTCCATCGAATGTTTTTATGCTAAATTGCTGATACATTTGTTTTTGACAACTTGTATATGTTGATGGATGTGAACCCAGCGTTGCTCTTCAAATACCAACCTGTGTATTAGAAGGTGGGCATATTATTTATCCAAAAATGAAACATTTCTCTTGTGAGCGTGAACTTATGGATGATAGAAGCTAGTTTTGGATTCTACCACCTGGAAATGTCTGAGAGTGTGCACAACCAAGTTGTAGGAAAATTTCAATTTATTCGTAACAAGTTGCGCACTAATGGATAAAGGACTGCTTTTTGATACCTGTAAGACCTGCAAATATTCTACAACTGCTGATAACAACCTGTGGTTACATCAGTGTGTTATTGGTGTTACAGGGCATGGTGATGGTCAGTCCCAAGATGAACCCAACCATCTGCTGTCAGTTTGAAGCTGCCATTGTCCTGCTCTTCCATGCCAAGACTTTCCGTCGGGGGTCACAGGTCACCATACACGTTGGTAATGTCAGGCAGACTGCCACTGTGGAGTGCCTTCATGGAAAGGTTTGAAATTACATAATACATGATTATTTTTCAAGCTTCTATGTAACCACATCATGTAACCTTGGATTTCTGCTGCAGGATGAGCTGCGTACTGGCGAGAGAGCTGTTGTTCGTTTCCGCTTTATCAAACACCCCGAGTACTTGCGCCTGGGCGCTAAGCTTCTCTTCAGGGAGGGCGTCACCAAAGGCATCGGCCATGTCACCTGCCTGCTGCCCCCTTCTCAGAATCACAACCAGAACCACGACCAGAACCTGCAGGATTATTAAAAATTGCTCCTTCATCAAACAGACAGATGTTGAGGCAGTGAGAATGATGACTGCTTGGGGAACATAGGTCTCTGATCAAATTTAGCCATGCACATCATGTTGGAGTCCCACCTGTTTTGGATCTATGTTTCTGTCCTCATCCGTTCCTGCGGTGATGTCAGAAAGGCTGTTTTCCAGCAAACATTCATATCTTGAGTTAAAGCTGGATGACCATTAAGTGGACTTAAGCCTGAAGATTAATTTGAAGTTTTGCCACAGATTGATTAAAAGGTTCCTTTTTATCATTGCCGCTGTCATTGGAAGATAGCAGGAGTATTTTAAAAGCATGAATAGTGCTTACTCATTGCTGATGTGGAGTGAAGGTGTAATTCTGTTTCTCTTGATGTGCACGACGGATTGACCTCGCTCTTCGTACTGTCTCAGAGACATGTTTGCACGCTTAAACTCATCAAGAAATTTGGTGAGGGAAGATTATATTTAGCACATACTTTATTTTCATTAGTCTTAGGTGGATTCCTTTCTAAGGAGTCTGCTTATGATGCCAAACATTTTAGACCCTTGCCGTGGTTTTTTCGCGGTCTAGCCATTGACTGGGGTATTTTTCACAAAGCATTGGATGAGTCAGGCGCCATTATCTGACAACATTGGTGGGCAAACTATTAATTTGTGATTTCAAATTATCACCAGAAGTGTGTAACTTCATTAGCAACATCCTCCCGAAATGCGCCAACAACATTGAGAGTAACATCCTCCTCTCTGACCCTTAATGCTCGCTGGTCGCTATGATAATGCGTAAATATTTCCAAATAAGACACACAACTACAACAAGGGAAAAGACCCAGTTAACTGAGTTAATGATAGAAAACCCTGAAAACCATCAATTTCACACCCGAGCCTCAACTCTCGCGGTACGAAATGACTCAGGCTGTTTTCCAACAAACATTTGTGTCTTAACTTAAGCTGGATGACCATAGTGGACTTAAGCCTGAAGATTAATTTGAAGTTTTGCCACAGATTGGGGGTTGCGGACTGCTGGACTAATTATTGCAATGACTGATCTATATGTACTGAATGGTTGACTAAGGCTACATTCACACTGCAGGTCTTAATGCTAAATTCCAATTTTTTGATCAAATTCGACTCTTTTTTTTGTCTGGTTGTTCACACTACAAATAAAATGCAACAGCAAATGCGCTCTAGTGTTCACGGCATGCACAAAAGAAGACGCAAAAGAAGACGTCACACACAACACGCTCTGCTTATAGAAGTAAAAATGGCTGCTACAGAGCTAGTAGGTGTTGTTTCAGCAGTCTATCAATTTCTGCACAGTCATAACCGACATAATTTTGAAAAATTATTAGGAAAAGAACGACACTGAGAAAAAAAGAGAGCCCGTGCTTTAACAATGGCCTCGTTTGGACCAGTGGCTCCATGCAGAGGTATATATGGCCACGGAGTCGTTTAGCTTGTTTGAATTGTCTCCCCATATGCTAATCAAGTCCAAAACCTCAGTTTCTGTGATCGGATATGGGTCGCATAGGGTCAGAAAAGTCGGATTTGATGCATTTTCGCCTGCAGTGTGAACGTAGCCTAAGATGTTTTGATGATTCAAAAAAATGTTTGGTCTTTTGATTTGAGATCACATTGTACTAGTTTGTGTTCAGAACTGTAAAAACATACTTCATGCTAATACTTATTTCTGCAGGACGACCAGGTGATTTCATTACAGTTATTTTTTGAGGATGATTTACTTTCTGAATGTTGGATGAAATATATATTTTCGTCCGGAGTTAAGCTGTTAGTTAAATGCATCATAAGTCACTGTGTTCCAGGAGTGTGACAGGTTCCTTTTCCCTCAAGAAGGTGAAAAAAATTTGTAGAAGAAACTGGTATTAAATTCTTAACCATCAAATCCTGTACATTCAGTATCTGCATTTACGAATGGCAGAAATATTTGCTACTAGGTTTCCAGTTTGTTCCAACTCTCCATTCATATTTGTTGGCTGTATTAGAAGTTTGTACATTTTAGAAGCCAGGCAGCTTTTGCAGCTAAACCTAACCTGCATGCCCTTTGAGTGATTAAAAAACAATCGCACATTTCAAGTATAACACACATGTGGTGGAGTGTTTATGCAGGTAAACTTCATTTTTCTGGGGTTCTGTGCAATTGTAAAGCTAAATATTGAATGTACTTTCCTTGATCCTGTGTAGCATTTCAATCTTATTGCTGTTTAATGGAGTGATGGTTGATTTCGCACTTTGTATTTTGATTCTGCATGTTGGAGACTACCAGTTCTGCAGTACAGTGTAACGTGGAGGTGGTACTGAAAGGTGTGACATGCTAAAGCTGAACATTTAAATGTTATGGGGTGAATTTATTAGTTTTTACTGACCGTCCCTTTTAGTGAGAAATAAAAAAGTAACAGTAAGAAATGCAAATTCTGCTTTCATCAATTTGCAACTTTAACACAGAGGATGTTTGTTTTAGACATCGTACTATGAAAAATGGTTTTGTTCTCCATCTTCTCAGCTTTTCTGAGTTATGGCTGTCAGTCTGTCCGTTTTAAAAAAAATCTTCCATAACATTTCCATATCATGGTAGTCTTTTGCATTTGTTTCCTCCATCCGGACTTGGGAACTTCTAATCCTGGGGTCTTTATCATCAAAAGAGCCATTTTGCCCCCTCATCTGCCCAAAAAAAAAATAGTCAGGAGCCGCAAAAAATAACAGAACTTGTAAACTTTTAAGTTTTTATCTTTTTTTTTAAATTAAAAACTAAATAAAACAACAGAAGTGCAGTGTGCATTTGTAGGCCTGCTTTGACATATCTTAAACTGAACTGTAGGCCTATGTAAGTTCTTCCTATATTTGTGTAAAAGTAAAATAAAAACCAACCCACTTTAATATAAATAAAACAATAAATAAAACATTTAGCTGCAACTTAGCAGCTTTAAAAAGAAAATTAGGAGCGTCTTTGACAGCGTCGTTGTGGGTGATCGTGGCTCAAGAGTTCGTCTTGTAATCAGAAGGTTGCCGGTTCGAGCCCCAGCTCTGACAGTCTCGGCCATTGTGTCCTTTGGCAAGAAACTTCACCCGCTGCCTACTGGTGGTGGTCAGAGGGCCTGGTGGCGTCAATGTCCGGCAGCCTCGCCTGTGTCAGTGCCCCAGGGCGGCGGTGGCTACAATGTAGCTGCCATCACCAGTGTGTGAATGGGTGGATGACTGAATGTGTAAAGCGCTTTGGGGTCCTTAGGAACTAGTAACTACTCCACTTATACAATCCCAACAGAGCACTTAGATCATCCAATCACAGGCTCCTAGCACAACCTCGAATGAAGTCGAGAGGAGACCGGGCCTTTGCCACCGTGGCACCCAGACTCTGGAATAACCTCCCTGTTCATATTCGTACTGCCGAGTCTATCCAGTCTTTTAAATCACGTCTTAAAACGTATCTTTTTACTTTGGCTTTTGATTCTAACTAGTTGGCTGTTCTAGCTTGTTGTGTTGTTGCCTATTGTTTGTTGCCCTGTTTTATTGTTTGTTTTAATTGTCTCATGCTTATACTGACTGTGAAGCACTATGGTCAACACTGTTGTTTTAATATGTGCTATATAAATAAATAAATTTTGATTTGATTTGATAGTAAGGCGCTAAACAAATACAGGCCATTTACAGAGTCCATGTCAGTGTTCTCTCATCCTCTTCGGGTTTTTTCTCAGCCAGCAGTCAGTGTTTTGAACTTATTTAAATCTTTATCCACTATGTTGGCCAGTTCAATTTCTAGATCAGGCTTGCTTGATGCAATGATGGCACGGTGGGAATAATCATAATTTTTTTGATTGTTCGCTTTTTTGAACTCTCTTAGGGAGGGGAAGTGAGAGAACGTACCTTTTTGTCCATCTCTTGCGAACACTGTCATCTTGCGCTCAAATGCCAAAACATTCTCCAGCGTCTGCAGGGCCGTGCTTCCCTTTACTTGGAGAGTTTTATTCAGCGTGTTCAAGTGACTTGTCATATCCACCATGAAGTAAAATTTACCCAGACAATCGAGGTCTTCCAGTTCAGGATAGCGGAAGCCTTCCAAGTTTTCTCATGCTCTAGACATGTAGCGAAGCGTTTCAGCACCTCTCTCCTGGACAGCCACCAGACTTTGTTGTGCAGCAGGAGATCGGCGTTGTCGACTTCTTCTAACAATGAACAAAACTGTCGGTGGCTTAATCTGTTCGCAATTATCTTGATAACGAGGTTCATCACTTCAACACATTCGGGGTGAATGTTTCTGCGCACAGTGCTTCTTGGTGGAGGATGCAGTGAAACGCCATCAGCTATCGATCCAGTGACTTTTGAAGTAAATTCACCAAGCCTAATGTGCTCATCTCATACTGGGTGCCCCATCAGTAGACACTGACACCAGGTGAGTGGTGTTTTTTCCTTTAGCTTCTAGACAACTCACAACAGCCTCACAAATGTCCTGCCCTCGTGTTTGGCCCTTTAGCGGTATGAGTTCAATCAGTTCTTCCTGCGGCCCATAACAGTTGACATATCTGCATAACAGTACTGTCTGCTCAACATCGTTCACTTGACTCATCACAGGCAATTGAAAATGATTGAGCTGAATTGATGTCATCAATTTGCCTACTGCTGATGTTTTCTGCCATTTTAATGGTCCTGTCTCTGACGGTCTTTGCAGAAAGAGGCATTTCTCTAATTTTCGGAACAATTTCCTGCTTGTTTTTAAAGTCGGAGAATAGATGCTCTGATGTTTTATGAACGATTCTTTCATAAATTCTCCGTCTGTGAACGGCTTCCTCCTCTTTACAATCTTCAGGGATGCTACACAACTAGCAGTGCTAGTTGACTGTGGAGAGCTGATCCACTTCTTGAAAGATAGCTTGCTCTCTTCAGCTTTTCGTAACAGTTCTGTCTTCGGCTCCATCTTCAGTTGGGGATTTTTCAGCGAATCCTTAGTGCTCTAACACATATCCATGTGTTGGAATGGCCCAGTCAAAGTCCAGATCTAAATCCAATTGAGAATCTGTGGCAAGATCTGAAAACTGCTGTTCACAAACGCTGTCCATCTAATCTGACTGAGCTGGAGCTGTTTTGCAAAGAAGAATGAGCAAGAATTTCAGTCTCTAGATGTGCAAAGCTGGTAGAGACAGACCCTAAACAGCGGTCCCCAACCCCCGGGCCACGGACCAGTACCAGTCTTACAATCCCACACACTGAGGAGTGTTTTGGTTGATATCTCTTGATTTTCCCATGTCACAGAAACAGGCTCTGTGTTTTGCCTTATATGCATCCACAGCTGTGCCACCAATTTACTCACATGGACTCTACTAACCTATCAGAAGCTTCTTCAGCTCAGAATGGAATCTCTGGAGTTTTCTTATTAATTAACAATAAACTTAGTGTATATGTACTCCTAAATTTGATCAAAGTGATAAAAAATAGAAGCTCTGTCTCTCTTTATTCTGACATTTAACTAATTCAAAAGATATTTCAATATTTATTTAACCAAAACAAAACAAGTTTACTCTAAATTGATGTTGTACAGTAAAAAAATGTTCTTGTGTTTTCCATAAAGTGTAAATATCTGGTTTCAACTGTGAATAAACTGCTGTGTATTGAAGTTCCTCTTGTTTTGCATAGAAATATACTGAACAACATACAAAGCATAATATATAAAATAACATCTACCAGAGTTTTTTCTTTGAAAGAAGCTCCTCATGTCCATTCTTGTATATCAAATTTCAAATCAAATTCAAATTTTATTTGTCACGTACACAGTCATACACAGTACGATATGTAGTGAAATGCTTGGACAACTGCTCGTGACCTAAAGAGAACAAAAAAGGAAAAGGCTGTGAATAAGATAGGAAATAAATATGAAAAATTAAAAAGGGTAAATTTAACTAGGAAGGAATAAAATATAAATTAAGGTTAAAAATGAAATAACTGTACAACACAAATTAGAATGAAGGGTAAATTTAACTGGGAAAGAATAAGATAAAATATATAAATTAAAGTTGAAAATAAAATAACTGTACAACAAAATACACAATATAGAACTATATAAGAATGTATGAAGAAATATAAATAAATATATACACAATAACAGCAGCTGTACAAGTATTAACTAGAAATGAAGAATATAGTGACCAGTGTTGTGCAAAACCAAAGTCCAGAAAGTCCAGTGTGTGTGTAAGAACTGTATGTGTGGGTCAGTACTGTGTGGTGGTGTGATTGAGAGACCGTATCGCCTGCGGGAAGAAGCTCCTCCTCAGTCTCTCTGTGTTGGTCTTCAGGGAGCGGAATCGCTTTCCTGACCTCAACAGAGAGAACAGTCTGTTGTTGGGATGGCTGAGGTCCTTCACGATCTTCCTGGCCTTGGTCCAGCACCGCCTGCTGTAGATTGAGTGCAGGTCAGGGAGCTCGGAGCGGATGGTGCGCTCAGCTGACCGCACAACCCTCTGTAGAGCTCGTCTGTCCTGCATGGTGCTGTTCCCGAACCAGGTTAAGATGTTTCCCGCCAGGATGCTCTCTATGGTGCAGGAGTAAAAGTTCCTGAGCACCTTGGAGGGCAGTTGGAAGTCTCTCAAGCGTCTGAGGTGGTAGAGACGCTGTCGGGCCTTTTTCACCACGGTGTTGATGTGACAGGACCATGACAGGTCCTGCGTGATGTGAACTCCGAGGTATTTGAAGCTGTCCACTCTCTCCACTGGGCACTCATTGATGACGGGGGTCTGGTAGTTCCTCTCCTGCTTAGTGCTGAAGTCCACTATCAGCTCCTTTGTCTTACTGACGTTTAGAAGGAGGTTGTTCCTCTGGCACCAGTTCTCCAGATTCCTAATCTCCTTCAGGTAGGCCGTCTCGTTGTTATCAGAGATCAGGCCCACCACGACGGTGTCGTCAGCAAACTTGATGATGGTGGTGGAGCTGGTAGTGGCCACACAGTCATATGTGTACAAAGAGTACAGCAGGGGGCTCAGAACACACCCCTGGGGGGCTCCAGTGCTGAGAGTGGTGGAGGCTGAGACATGTCCGCCCATCCTTACTGCCTGTGGTCTGCCAGTTAGGAAGTTGGAGATCCACTGACACATAGATGAGCTGAGTCCCAGATGCTCCAGCTTGGTGGTGAGTGTGGAGGGAATTATGGTATTAAATGCAGAGCTGTAGTCTATGAAGAGCATTTTAACATAATTCCCCCTTCTAGTGTCCAAGTGAGTGAGTGATGTGTGGAGGAGATGAGAGATGGCATCGTCTGTGGAACGATTTGGACGGTAAGCGAACTGTAGTGGGTCCAGTGTGTCTGGTAGTGAAGAAATGATGAAGTCTCTGACCAGGCGTTCAAAGCACTTCATCACTACTGAGGTGAGGGCTACAGGGCGATAGTCATTGAGAGAAGCAGGGTGGGGTTTCTTCGGGACAGGAACAATGATGGACTCTTTGAAGCATGTGGGGATCACCGAGTGAGATAAAGAGATGTTGAATATCTCAGTGAACACAGGAGCTAGCTGGTATGCGCAGTCTCTTAGGATACGACCTGGGATGCCGTCTGGTCCTGCTGCTTTCCTGGTGTTCACTCTCTTGAAGGCTCTCCTTACTTCATGCTCGGAGATGACGAGCACGTTTCCGGTGCTGGCAGTATCTTCCTGTCTGCAGCCGTTAGCGCCGCTAACACTAGCATTGTTGGAGTCCTTAGCTGCAGCCTCGAAGCGAGCATAGAAAGTGTTCAGCTCGTCTGCCAGAGTCACGGCCGCGTTCGTCATACCAGTTGTTGGTGCTTTATAGTCCGTTATTGTCCTTAGTCCCCGCCACAGGCTCCTAGAGTCACTCTGTTGGAGTTGTGACTCTAGTTTCATCCCGTAGCGCTGCTTCGCCTCTTTCACCGCCCTCCGCACGTTATATGACGCGGCTTTGTACGGGTCCATGTCCCCCGTCATGAGTCCCGTGTTGTAGGCAGCGGTGCGGGATCTCAAAGCGTCGCGGATGGTTTTATCCACCCACGGCTTCTGGTTGGGAAACGTTGTGATAGTCTTTGTCTCCACGGTATCATCCGCTAGTTTCCCGATGAATCCCACAACCGCTTCCGTAAACACGTTGACGTCATCGTCGGAGCTGTTTCTGAACATGCCCCAGTCTGCGTCATCGAGTGCGTCCTGTAACGTGCATATCAGTGCATTACTGAAACTGATTTATTTAGCCGTGGAGGGAAACAACTGAAAATATGAAATAAACACACATGTAAGCTAAGACTCTCTAAAGAAACAGCATTGCTGTTGTTCGGCTTTTCATTTCGCCATTTGTTGATTCACTTGAAGACCAAGTAACGTAATATGGGTCAAGTGATCAGTTTGATATCAATCTTTCGTGATGCACCGTCATATTTACATTATTTGTACGGTATGAATGATTTGCTTTGGTACCTGGTCGAACTTCAGTTCTCCTCTGTCTGCCTGGCTGCGTTTCTCCAACAGCGCACTCGCAGGCAGCAGCTGCCCCGCCCCGCTTAGTGTCTGAGCTCGGATCATACCAATTTTTACAGTCGTAAATTCCCACAGTGTGCACTATGTGCTTCGAATATTGTGTGTAGTTTTTGTTTTATACAGTTGTCAGCCAGGCATCTAACTATGAAAAAGTTACACTCCAAAAGACCCCGGGCTTCTGACAAAACAACCCGGGCTTAAGCCCAGTAAGCCACCCCCGCTCCGCTACTGGGTCAGATGGGTTAAAATTGCTAAATCTAGTGGCCACTGATCATCATTTAGTAATCAGATTACAGTAATGTGTTAGTGTAATAATAATAATAATAATAATGGATACTTTATTGATCCCCATGGGGAAATTACTTGCTTTTCTCTGCATTTGACCCATTCACTCAGTGAAGCAGTGGGCAGCCCACTAAGCAGGCGCCCGGGGAGCAGTGTGTAGGGACGGTACCTTGCTCAGGGGTACCTCAGGGTAGCCGTTAAGTGGATTCGAACCGCCGACCTTCCGATCATGGGGCGACCACTTTACCTACTGAGCTATCCGATTACTATTGCAAAAAAGGTCATTAGATTACTGTTACCTTCCCATGAGCACGCTGCATTACTAAAACCGTGATTTTTTTTTGGCGAGAGTGTCTCATGACAATGACGTAAGCGAGTGAGAAGTTTGTGGCAACAGCTGTGTGCAGATCAACAATGGAAAATATAATGAGTGTGGGAGAGCATATGAGCGTGCAGCGTTTGAAGCGTGGAACTACTGACCTTACTTTGAGTTTGATTCCGTAAAAAGTGACAAAAACATTCCGGTGTTCACTGCGTGGAAAGAAAACTTCTTTTTACAGCAAAAAATACCCCTAAACTTCCAGCGCCGAGTACACTGCCACAGGAACGTGAAATTCAGAGAAACTGGATTCTTCCACTGACATGACAGCTGCGACACACCTGCACCAGGGCAAACCTCCGGCTGCCCACTCCTGCTATACAGGTGAAAATAAAGCAACAAGACTGGTGAGTCTTTGATTTTATTTATTTTCTGCTGTGTTTTACGTCCATCTATTTGAAAGAGTGAGTGTAAACACAAAAAACTATTTAATTTTATATGCTGGAAAGTGCAGAAAATAGGTTTAAATGTTTGGTTAAACAAATTTCTTCCAGTCAGAGAATGTTGCACATAATTTAAGTTTTGCTTGATGCATAAAGTTAAAAGATTAAAACTAATAAAACAAGTTTTAAAAAAAGACTTTTTCATTTGATTACATTTTATATGGTGTTGGCCAGAGGGGCCGATGGTGCGATATGGCAGCCTCGCTTCTGTCAGTCTGCCCCAGGGCAGCTGTGGCTACAACCGTAGCTTGCCTCCACCAGTGTGTGAATGTGAGAGTGAATGAATAGTGGCATTGTAAAGCGCTTTGGGTGCCTTGAAAAGCGCTATATAAATCCAATCCATTATTATTATTATTATATGATGAATTGGGCTGACAGATCTATTACTTTATTACCTATTCAGGTTGTAAAATGTTTTTAAAAAGTAGCTAAGTAACTAATTACTTCAAAAATAAGTAATCAGTAAGTAATGGGATTACTTTGGGGAAGTATTCAGTAATTAGTTACTGATTACTTTTTTCAAGTAACTTGACTGACACTGATGTTTAGCTACACGGGAAAACTTAATCTCTGGACAGAGCTCTCGATATCTTTCCAGGAATTTCCCTCGACTAAGCCATCTCATGTCAGTGTGTAGCAACAACTAAGAATGGACCTCCAGTTGCGCACGAAATAGCCGTCTTTGAAGAGATCTGGTGCGATGGAACAGGCGAACTTTGTTGCCACATCCATTATCTCTTTCATGTTAAGCATTTTTGTGCATAATGTGTGTATTATGCAGTGATAATTGAGGAAGTCCGGGAAAGCATCGCCCTCCCTGCAACTGGCAATGAATCCATTTGAGCTATCATCGCAGGCCCTTTGTCTGTGGTGATGGACACCTATTTGTATACTGGGAGCTGGGTTTTCTCAATAAAGTTTCTGAAGAAAAATGTCCTCTCCTCACGTGTGTTCTTTCATGAGCAGTACTTTTAATAGCTCCTTTTTTGAAGCCATATCGGTAAACACCATCCGAATAAAAATGCACAACTGGGCTGTGTCACTCATGTCTGTAGACTTGTCCAGTAGCAGTGAGAAACACTCGCAGTTCGCAATATCCTTCCTTCTTACTTGGTCCAGAGCCCCCACTCATTTTTATATCCGTTTCTGAGTTTTGCAGCACTTGGCGTGCCTTTACGCGCATACGTTGTTACCAACGTGTCAGAAAAGGTCAGATATCAGACTGGCTGCCCTGTATGTAAATCAGGTGACAAATTTCACAGTGAGCATGGATAATAAATAGGCTGACATCTAATTTTTAATGCCATGCGATCTACCCACACTACCGTTGCGATCAACCGGTATATATATATATATATATATATATATATATATATATATATATATATATATGTAGTCAGAACTGAGGGGATTGAACTACCAGAAGGCAACATTGCAGACATAGAGGACAGTTACAAGTACCTGGGGATCCCGCAGGCAAATGGGAACCATGAAGAGGCCGCTAGAAAGGCTGCAACCACCAAGTACCTGCAGAGGGTCAGGCAAGTCCTGAGGAGTCAGCTGAATGGTAAGAACAAGATCCGGGCCATCAACACATACGCCCTGCCCGTGATCAGGTACCCTGCTGGGGTAATAGGCTGGCCAAAGGAGGAGATAGAAGCCACTGACATAAAGACAAGAAAGCTCCTGACCATGCATGGAGGGTTTCACCCCAAGTCCAGCACCCTGAGGCTGTACGCTAAGCGGAAGGAAGGGGGCCGGGGACTGGTGAGTGTCAGCACCACAGTCCAGGATGAGACAAGGAACATCCAAGAATACATTGGGAAGATGGCCCCAACTGACCGAGTGCTCAGTGAATACCTCAGGCAGCAGAAACCCAAGAAAGAGGAGGGAGACGAGGAACCATCATGGAAGGACAGGCCCCTGCACGGTATGTACCACCGGCAGATAGAGGAGGTGGCTGATATCCAGAAATCCTACCAGTGGCTGGACAAAGCTGGACTGAAAGACAGCACAGAGGCACTAATCATGGCAGCACAAGAACAAGCTCTGAGTACAAGATCCATAGAGGCTGGGGTCTATCACACCAGGCAAGACCCCAGGTGCAGGCTGTGTAAAGATGCCCCAGAGACAATCCAGCACATAACAGCAGGGTGCAAGATGCTAGCAGGCAAGGCATACATGGAACGCCATAACCAAGTGGCCGGCATAGTGTACAGGAACATCTGTGCCGAGTATAACCTGGAAGTCCCGAGGTCAAAATGGGAGATGCCCCCAAGGGTGGTGGAGAATGACCGAGCTAAGATCCTGTGGGACTTCCAGATACAGATGGACAAAATGGTGGTGGCTAACCAACCGGACATAGTGGTGGTAGACAAACAGAAGAAGATGGCCGTAGTGATCGATGTAGCGGTTCCGAATGACAGCAATATCAGGAAGAAGGAACACGAGAAGCTGGAGAAATACCAAGGGCTCAGAGAAGAGCTCGAGAGGATGTGGAGGGTGAAGGTAACGGTGGTCCCCGTGGTAATTGGAGCACTAGGTGCGGTGACTCCCAAGCTAGGCGAGTGGCTCCAGCAGATCCCGGGAATAACATCGGAGATCTCTGTCCAGAAGAGCGCAGTCCTGGGAACAGCTAAGATACTGCGCAGGACCCTCAAGCTCCCAGGCCTCTGGTAGAGGACCCGAGCTTGAAGGATAAACCGCCCGCAGGGGCGTGCTGGGTGGTTTTTTTTTATATATATATATATATATATATATATAATATTTACATTTCTTTGTGTCTGATGGTGTTGACAAAAACCTTGCACTTCCCCAGCAAAAACATAAATTAAAAAACACCTGGGAGATTGTACCAAAACATAGTCAGACAGCCAAAACTTTGTGTAACAATTATATGTAAATGTGTTTTTGAAAAATCAAAAAATAACTTTTTTACCTGTTTTAGTCACTAATCTCAGGAATCGCTGAAATGCGAACTACCAAGAAAAAGAATTGCATTTTTTTAAATTTAAATTTAACCCTATTACAACTGTTGTGAAACTAATGCAGCATTTCATATAACACCATATCAACAGTCAAACATGGTGGTGGTAATGTGATGGTCTATGGCTGTTTTGCTGCTTGAAGACATGGACGACTATAATTTGGAACCATGAAATCTGAAATGTTTACGTGTGACAAATATGCAAAAAAGCTCCTGAGAAATCCAGATGAGGTTAAATCCTTTTCACATTCAATGAAAGATTGAGAAACATTTCCTTTTTTACATTTATTTTTTAAAAATCAACAACATCTGACTTTTTTTCCTCTACTATAAGAACCCAGAGGTTTATTCCCATGATGCACTTCTCTCGTGGAAACATGTAGTCCTCTGAAAGAGACACAAGCCGTCTTTTAGGCCAGGCTTCTTTGCCGGGGCTTGATCCTCAGATATAGCTGGGAATGAAAGATAGAGAGTTTCTCATTAAAACACCATTAAGATAACATTAAATACTGAAACGTCAAACTTAAGACTGTTAAGTAACAGGATTCTCAAAGCAGTTTTTAAATCTGATTAAAACATGTGATTTAAGGCCAACCTGAAGTAGCAACAGATTGGCAGACTAGACAGTTTAATTCCCGCACATTAGGAAATCTTACTGTCTTATTCTTTATTACATTTTTCTGATATTCTCCTGGGATGCTTTTTTACTTTAACAAGAAAGTTTTAAATGCTGATGTAATGGGACCCTAAACCCAGAAATCTGAACATTTCCTTATGAGTAGCTTCAGTCTAAAATGTTTATAAAAGCTCTGCTAAATTTGGCATGGGCGGCTCACCCCCAGAAGGTTTCGGGGAATGTATCCCTCATGGTCACCGCATCGTGCCCACCACCACTCCGTTTCCACCTCATCCTCCCTTCTCAGCACTGTCATGCAGTCACCCTCACTGAAGCAAAGCTCGTCGTCACTCTGAGGCTTATAGTCCCACAGGGCATACACTACACCGTGATTCATCACACCCATCTTCTCCTGAACACCTAAAAAGACAAAAATAGGTTAAAAGTTAATGAGTCTGATATTCTTTAAGCTTTTATGTGAAAATGTAATAACCTGAGACACATTTAAACTACTTTAAGTCCAAGTGCATTTGCTGAAACACAAGCCTCACAAGTCTAGAAAACTTTTACAAAATTGATTTACTTCCTTGATATAACTGGTCTGAACCAAACCCCCTTAAAATGCATGAACCTATGCAACAGTCCTCAAAATCCAGGCAGATCATAACAAGATCCTTATGGCACCAAAGATCTTTTAAATCTCCTAAAGAACAATTAAGCAAATTCCAAACTCGCCTGTAACCTGCACAGACACCCATCATACATCAGTAAATCTCTTGTTGCTACAGAACACGCTCAACCCCTTGAAAGATTTGCGAAATTGTCCTTGAAACCAACAAATGTGTTATGAACTATGAGGCTTATCTCCCTGAACCCCTTTTGTTAATATGTTAACAGGTTTTGTCTCACCATAGAGGAACTGGGAGCACTGGGCATAGCCATCTTCCATCTCTTCGCACTTGTCAGCAGCTGTCTGCATGTCACTATATGTTGTGGCAAATACAGCTGCTCCAGACTCGACAAGGAACTTACAGACCTGAACGTTGTTACAGGAGGCAGCACAGTGAAGGGGCGTCCTGGAGACACAAACAGAAGGAGAATGAGTAGTTAGTTAATAAGGACTGGTGCTGTGCCAAATTAATTTGTTTTCTTCCTACCATAGACAATGTAAAAGACAGACATAACATCCGGAAGTTATGTCCGGAGGTGTCACCATGGCTAAGTCCATCTTTTATACTGCCCGTGTTTTCTACTGTTTCCTACATAGGCTCACCAGCCGTCACTGTCGGCAGCATTAACATTGACACCAAACTGAACCAAAAACTTGACAATCTCGGTGTGGCCGGCACAAACTGCGTTGTGCAGAGCCGTGATGCCCTCGTCGTTCGGCATACTAGGGTCATCCACCTGAAAGACACACAGTAACATACTGACCATATACCCTGGGGTGAAGAACAATCACGGAATTTGCAAGTATAAATCTTTTTAGTGGATCTATAAAATAAGTATAGCAGTGTGTAGCTCCCACAATTTTTTGGTACATGTACAATGATAATAATGGGCTATTTTATTCTATTTGTTTTGTGTGACTCACATCATAGATAACCCTCTGAACAAGATCATATTCGCCCTCCAGAGATGAATCCAGTAGCAGGGCCAAAGGGTTGAACTTGACCCGCAAATTGTGGTTGGCTTGCTCTTTGCCAGCTTTATGGAGGATTGATTTCTTACCCTAAGAAGAAAACAGAACTGCAATGAATTAGAAAAAAAATTGTGTTTGTATTTTAGGCAAACTGGATTTTTAATAACCTCTCAAAATCACTCACCGGCAGAACTGTGACCTGTCCTGCAACCTCTGGTGGCTGCAGGGGAACGGTATCATCTCCCTCTTCCAACTCCCCGCAGCTGGGGTAAGGTGGGGGTGGGTAAGGAGGGAACTCCTCTAGAAACGGTTCCTGGTGAGCTAAGGTTGATGGACATTTCTCTTTCTCCTTGTCCTTGTCTTCCAGCGGTGATAGCATGCAGTGGCAGGAAGTAGGATCAGAGATGGGTGAGCAAGGGGGTAGTGGGGGTGGGGTCAAACTTTTCTCAGGGAGTGGCTCTTTCAAGTCACTTTCACTTTCATCCTGAACCCTGGCTGCTCCATCTATGCCACCCATCCCGTCCTCATGAACTGTAGGCTGTATATGGATCCCTGCAGAATTAGCCGTCTCCATGGGGATGGTTTCCATAGCAGCCAGAGTGGTTTTCTGGTAGAGCAGTTTCTGAATGTTGGGTCCTGCTGGGCCTTCGGGCTCTGTGATTGAGTTGCGTTTCTTCAGGGGTCGGGGTGCATGTTGCAGCCGGCGACGCAGATTATCCAGGTCAGCATCACTGGGGTTCCTGTGAGAGTTTGATATGAAGGGGAGGAGCTTGGTGGGGCTGAGCGGGCGAGGGATACTGTGTTCCGCTGTTTCTCCTCCGATACCTTCAGTGTTACCTGGGCAACTGTTGTCAGCTTCACTTCCGTCAGGTGCACAAAATTCAGAATTGAAGGAATGGTTTTCTGAGCTGATTGATTGCTGCCTGCTGCTGGCTGGAAGGACTGGTTTTCCATACACTAAGAAAGGAAAGAAAATACATGGATTCACAAGACGTTTCTCACAGCAAGCTCTATTTGACCTCCATTAAACAAACGCACAGATTACAAATTACATGTTTGATTATTGTTTGGGGTGAGAGGAAAAAAAACTCCCCCAAAAAACGTCATTATTGATAGATAAGTACCTGTTTTTCCTAAATACTGATACTGAAAAAGCTTGCTTTACCAATAGACTACAAAGCAAAGGCAAATCAAGTGGTATCTAAATCAGTCCCTGACAACATGCCAGTAAATACCAGTCACAGCTGTTCCCTTCACCTCACATGGTGAAGTTTCCAAAATATAGTCTGAACAAGTACAACATCACAGAGGAAATGCTATCAAGTACTGGGCTATAAGTTTTATTTACATCCATCATGCAGGTATAATTAATGGAGTGAAATACTCCGTATCTTACTTCTAGGAGACAGGCTTATGGCCTGTATTTGTATAGCGCTTTACTAGTCCTTAAGGATCCCAAAGCGCTTTACACTACATCCAGTCATCCACCCATTCACGCACACATTCACACATATTGGTGATGGCAGCTACATTGTAGCCACAGCCACCCTGGGGCGCACCGACACAGGCGAGGCTGCCGGACACTGGCGCCACCGGGCCTTCTGACCACCACCAGTTTTCTCTGTGTCAATCGTTCCTAGTTTAGTTATCTGTATTTCTAGCCTAGGTTGTCTGGTATCTGGTCCTGTTCATGCCTGGTCTCACCTCAGTGTCCTCAGTGTAATGACGGGATTTCTGTGAGCAGTTTTGTAGAAATGGTGTCTAAAGGACCACTGATGGTTTTTTATAAAGTAATTATCGAAGTTAACTCAGGAAGATCAATTGGAGAAAAAGAGACAAAATAAATATCAGTGGTTCTGAAAGTACATGATGTTACATCTGTGAGATTGTTATGAGTAATTTTTTACTGCTGATCTGCTGTTGGCACATGACATTGAAGAAGACAACGGGATGAATTATATCCTTAATTTAAGGATATAATTCCTCCCCTTGTACACTTTCAGAAAGACATCTGCTGTGATGAAATCTATTCCTCACTGCTGTGTAATCCATTATTGTAGATTGAAATGTTATTAGGAAATGATCAGACAAAACAGGGTTTTCAGGAAATACTGTTAACTGTTCAGTTTCCATCCCATATGTCACAACAAGATCTAGTGTATGATTAAAGTGGTGGGTGGGTTATTTTTTCATTTTGAATACAACGGATTAAATGCATGGATGATAAAATCACCTACAATAATTATTCTATTATTATTATTCTATCTGAGCACTAAATAAGATAAAAATTCTGAGAAAACAGCCAGAAACCGCGAGGCCCAAGTGAACAATAACAAATAAAGCTGTTTGTGTGGCTGTAATTTCAAATAAATTACAACTCTGCCTTTGTCTTTGGTTGATTAATAAGCTGGAGTGGAAGATTGCTGTCAAACCCCGTCCTCAGCCTGTGCTTCGAGGTTTTGGACAGTTGGTATAACTCATGGCTGTTGAATCATTTAAACTAACATAATCATCCTGCTGTAACCAGGTTTCTGTAAGGTGGAGGAATTTGTAGATCAATTACTAACAGGGACTTATATTATTTAATAATAGACACTATTTTACTCTTTGGTGCATTTGTGGATACTATGTTTTTCTTTTGTTGTGATTTTTTATGTTTAAGTCATTATTTTGCTGATTTTTGGTTTGTTTTTTCTTGGTTTGGACACAGACACAGTCTCTAAGGGCATGGGGTTTTGGGGGATAACAGGGGGAGAGAAGCTGTGGAGAGGCGCGTAAGACTGCGACTCTGCTTCCTGATCCCAACTCTCGATAGTCACGCTTTTTTTGTGGGGGGGAAATTATTAGAGACATGGACAGTTTGGTTGTGTGGTGGTGTGAAGAGTGAAGAGGCCAAGGTACTAGTCAGTCGGCTACGAGCTAAGCTAAGGTAGTGAGTCCCTAAAGATGAATGAATACTTTGAATATAATTAGCGGGTTATTCAACAGAAAGTGTGCTTTGGATAAAGCATTTAAGGATTACACTATGTAATAATATAAGTTTTTAGATCAAATTTGAATCGAAATAAGCTACAGAAACAAATTTCCCACGTGTGGGACTAATAAAGGTTATCTTATCTTATCTTATCTTAAAACACCACTGTGTGCTGTAACAGGAACAGGAAGTGATGCTCTACCCCAAGACCAAGTGTTGGCAAGTTTGTCGCACACACCTTATTTTTCTGCAAAGATGTAAATGCAAAAGCCTCTCCCCTGTTGACTGAATTTTGATGTTTTGGTGAAATTTTTTCAATTCATATTTTTCTACTAAGACATATACTACATTTTGGTGAATAAGGAGGACCAGTGCTTCCAAGGACCAATCTTACACTGATCAAAATAATCAGAAAAATCACTTTGGCCATAATTGTGCAGCCCTATCTTAACAGGAAGAGTATTCTAATACACGGGCAACCGTATCAGTGGATTACCTCGGGGCTGGCTCCGAGGCAGTGTTCCTTGGCCACTATGTTGGTATCCCTTCCCCAGTGTAGCCTGCTGGGTGTACATCGAGTAGATTGAGGAAGCCGCCAGGGTCTGAGGTTTCTGAAGCACAGGTGGGGGACAATCAGAGAGTTCTGGGGTGTAAGGTCGCACAGCAGCAGCTGGAGGACTCTCCTGCTTGTTGGGCAAAGGGAGGGTGTTGCTATGACTGGATAGAATTCCTGGAGCCCTGAGGGGGGCCCCAACTGGCTTCACCTTACCAGGGAAGGTGCCAGTGTTATAGGGGGCTTTGGAGAAGGCTGACAGGCCAGAAGATCGGAATGGTTTGGGCTTGCTGGGAACTGGAGGTGGTGCTGTCAACTTGGAAAGACTTTTGGATGAGACCTGAAAGTAAAATATAGCAAACGTGGAAACACAGGGTTATACTCAGAGATTGATGATATAACTGCAAAATACAGAAAATGAAGCAATAAATCAAATATCAAAATGAGCTGAAATGTAAAATGGCTTTACATTAAAATTGTAAGTGCTCAGCAGCTATTAACCAGTTTGAGTTTGACTTTTCATATTTAACCTTACAATTATTGTACCGTAATTGTCGGGCTATAAGCCGCTACTTTTTGCACAAGCTTTGAACCCTGCGGCTTTTAGTCAGGTGCAGCTTTTCTGTGGATTGTCCATGATTTTTGTCATATCGTAAGACGATTTGTTTTGTTTGTTCCGCTGTTGTACGGCACTACGTTGCCTGTCGGAAGGGCATGTGATCAGACACACAGTATCGGGGTTCAAGAGTGGTATGTTGGTCACATGTCCGTCCGTCCGCCAGGCAACGTAGTGCCGTACGTAGTGCCGTACGTAGTGCCGTACGTAGTGCCGTACGAAGTAGCGCGAAAAACAAACTTCAAAGTAGCACTACACGTTCAGCCGGAGGCGTGGATGATGAGCGGCGATAAACTTGCAAAAAGCAAGTTATGCCCAACTCCACCGGTGGATTCTGACAGCGTGGAAAAGTGTGAAAACATCCACGATCACCAACGGATTTCGAAGGGCTGGACTGCTGCATGATGGAGAGGAGGACACCGCCACGGCTCTTCTGAGGGTGTTCGACTCTGACTCTGACAACGAGGATTTCTTTGGTTTTGAAAGTGACAACGAAGGAAAGAAGCGGAGAGTGGATGACGAAGCCATCCTGAGCCTGTTCGTTTCCGACACTGGAGAAGAGGACTTTGGTGGTTTTAGTGCAGGAAGAAGAGAAAGATGGTGAATGACTGACTTTTCTTCTTGTTAAAGCCGTGTCACTGCACCTGAGCCTAGAAGGTAGGCCGAATCTATTTTTCTGGTGTGCTGTAGGTTATTGTTATGTACTACATTTGTTACTCATTTATGAAGCACAGTACATGTTTCGTACTTGTAATTACCGCTACTTGTACATATACCTAAAAAGTTATGCAAATATGTACCCATAACTTGTTTTTCAAAATATTAATAAAAGAGGTGTGTCTCCAAACAGCCGTCTCTTTCCTGACAATTCGCTTTGTGCATATTCTCTTACATATGATAAGTCAACATTGAAACACCTGCGGCTTTTAGTCAGGTGCGGCTAATGTATGTACAAAACAGGATTTTCCCCTTATTTTAGCTGTATGAGATGTAGAGACTAAATGGAAGCCCACTGATACCTGATTGTCCCTGAGCAGGTTCTCTGTGGAACGATTAGATCGTGAGGGGATGGGAGGAGGAATGTCGGACCCAGAGTAGCTCTTGTCTATGGCGGTCTTACCACCTAGAAAAGAGAAAGTAACTCTAACATCCGTGGGACTTTGTTTAAACAATTTTCTATCTCCCAGATCTCATTCCTTCTATTCTCAGGTTGATTAGCCTGTCATTTGTACATGGATATGAATGCATGGATAGACTATCCTTAAATTAGGTTTTCAGTGAATGTCTCAATGTCTCAATGAATCAGCATGCCTGAACGTTTATGTGTCAGATTAGAAATGTAGTAACAAATGATTGTAAAGGCATAGAAAGTTTAAATCCTCTTTCTGCAAAAGGTAAAACAGAAACAGGACCTAACTGACCTGAGTTGCGGCAGCTTAGACTCGACATGCGAGGCAGAGTGGAGGCATGCTCGTAACCCCTACTGGATTCGGAAAATGAGCTTTCCCAGTCAAAGATCTTGCTTGTTTTTAAGGTGTTGAAACCTGTGAGGCAGAGATAACTACATCAAGTAGAGTTTTGGTACTAGAAATAGAAGTGACTAACTCAGACTCATATAGTGTTTCAGCATGCTAGGACAGACTCAAAACATAGAAAAATATATTTCTTACATCACGGAAACATGTACCTGAGGCTGGTTTGACAGGCCTAGGAGGTGGCTTCAGTGATGAATCAGCCATGGGCAGGGTGGCAGTGCCATCTGGGTATGCTGGCTTCACCAGAATCTCCTGGCGGACCGGCACAGGTGGCCCCTGAGAGCTTGATGTGGAGGATGACTGGATGTACGGCCCCACCGCTGCCACTCTGGAGCCCATGCTATATTGTGGGGCTGTACAGTCTGAAGCCACCTGGAGTGAGCAGAAATGTTTGACTGCTGCAGCCTTTTCGATCAGTACTTGTATATTAAGCAAACAACAACAAAGCAAAAATAAATGTTTTGTACAAAAAACAAACAAAAAAAACTTGAAATTGTAGAAATCTACTTTTGCTGATATTTTTTTCCTATATAAACTCACTGGCTGGTTCTCACTCTGCTGCAAAGCAGCCTTTTTCTTCCAGAGCCGTTCCCGGAGTTCAACCAACCGACGGTCCATCGCAGCTACTTCCAAGTTCCTTTTGTTCAAGCTGTCTCTCTGCTGCTGCAGCCTGCCACTATGATCCTGATTCAGCTTGTTTCTTAGCTGTTTGGAAAGGAGGGGGTGAGAAGTCAAAGTATGATTGAAAACCAACAGAAAAAATATTGTCTAGAATAATTTATTAGACACTAGGTTTAACCTCCTAGCAACTGTAGCTGGAAGTACTAACAGTGTGAGATAGAGGTATGTACAGCCTGATATCAAATCACTCCCTATATCAGTGGTTCCCAAACTTTTTTTGCTAGGCCCCCCTTTGTTTTATAAGAAAAATGTTCATTTAGTTTACATTTAGTAAACAATTAAACAAATACAAGTAACCTGCAATAAATTACAGGTAGTAATAAAATACACTACTAACTCTTTTACGCTACATCCACACCTGGGTTTGGCTGTCGGAGGGGTGCTTTTTTGAACTGCAGGTCCTTGAAGGGTAATACAGTTTGAAGCTGGAGGATCGCTATATTAATATCCGAGAGAAGCTAGCTCCCCTAACTAGTGATGTGCAATACCACTGATTTCCTTTCCGGTCCGATACCAAGTAATATTCAGGGTGGTATCGACGATACTGATCCGATACCGATACTTTGTACAAAAACGTATTTTATTTATTGTATCTCAAATTATAGCGTCATAATGATTACAGGACATCAGATTACTTGTTCTTATCACTTAATAATGCAGAGTTCATCATATAGAAATAAAAAACTGAAGTGCGCTATTTGAACACCTTGCCTGCCTGCAGCACTAAAGGACTCTGTGAGAGACGTCTGTCTCGCCCTAGCAGCACCTGTCCCTCTCCTCCTCTTCAGTTCGCCTCAGCATACGCTCGTCATATTCTGTGAGATGATTTACTCTGAGGTGTTTGACAAGTTTAGTGATGTTGCCACAACCATACATGCCAACCCTCCTGATTTTTCCGGGAGAATCTCGAATTTCAGTGCCCCTCTTGAAAATCTCCTGGAGACGCCATTTTTTCCACCCGGACAACAAAATTGAAAAACCATATCGCAGAATTCATAGCGCGGCCAGCCAATTCCAGTTTCCAACAATGGCGGCAGCTACTTAGTTTTAATATTACTCTTATTTGTCTTTGTGGGTCGCAAAAAAGCTTTTGACATATTTTCAGGTGAGAATGTAGCTGTGTAAACTTCAAATATCTGAGACGATCGACACATCGTTTTCAAACCCCCGCGGTCTTTCACTACTCGGGTTAAACATGATATATAAGTCACTTTGATAACTTAAAAAATGTTATTGTTTGGCTTTTTCAGTGTTTTATTTGTTCGTGAGTAAATCGGTTTGGCTGAAATTAAAGTTATTAGATTAGATTAAATTAAATGTAACTTTATTAATCCCTCGGAAGGGTTCCTCCGGGTTTTCACACAGCTGAATAAACGTCAAACAGAAAATGATTAAACAGAAGTGTGAGACGGTCGAGAGTTTACGCCAGCGCCCGGGTTATATTTTAGATAGCAAGGAGCAGATGGCAGAGTTTCACTCCACCGAGGGAGCTCGTGCTGTACTACCCGGCTTTCTTTAGACCGCGAAGGCCGGGTCCTCAGGTGGAAGCAGCCTCTGAATTTGGACACCCCCGCTGTTTCCGGGCCGGCCAATAATAACGGTGACATTTAACGTATTTTATCTGAAAAATAAACACTGTAAAATATATTTATCACCCTAAATTACTAAAATATCGATATTTTAATGTCAGAATCGATTCTAGAACATAAGTGATTGGTATCGGAGGAACCGATATTTCAGGATCGATCCGCACATCACTACCCCTAACTTTCAGTAGCTGTTGAAAGGATAAAGTTGTGGTATATCAGTGGTTAGAAATACCATTATTACTTTGGGATTAGTTTAACACAAAGTTAGTGCTGATCTGGGAACATTGCTGTGAGTCACAGTGCGCAGCCTAAAGGTCCTTTCACATCGGCGGCAGCATGTGCTGCTAATGCTAACTAAAGGCCAAGGATCCAGAATTTGTTGCGCTGGCTGTTGAGCTCTGTGGGTTGTTGCAGCAGCTCTACCTGTACTAGATGCACCTGCTCCTTGTCGTTTCTATCTCTGACTTTATGTCCTCTACAAGAGTTTGTTTTTTTTTTGCTGGTCCTTCAAATGTTCAGTAAAACATGTATGCTAATTCATAACGAAGAATGCTTTGTAACTATCCCCACTAGTGAAGACTGTCATTTCCACAACACTGCCCCCCCTCCCCACCCCGAGGTCCACAGCGCTGTTGAAAAGGCTCTGGAGGTCCCTGTATTAAGCACGTAAACCTGTGACACAAAAATCACCAAACTCGGACCACCACAGACTGTTTTCCTTCGTGGTGATGAAGGAAAACGCTGGGCTGGCATGTAAAAGGGCATTTATTCCCTTCAAGGACCTGAAGCTCCATAAAGCACCCCTCCAATAGCCAAACCCATCTGTTCTCTGATTGGATAGTTAAATTTGTGATTGACTTGACATTGGCCAATCAGATGAAAGGAAGAAAAATAGGGTCAAAATTCGTACTTGTAACTTGAAACTTGAGTGCAGAGTTTCACGTGTATTTTTTGCTCAGTCTACACACAAATCTTTTTTACACACACACAAATTCGTTTTACACATACAAATCCTGATTTACAAATACTAAATATTTATGACCACAATTTGAGCCCATATACACTCAACAAAAATATAAACGCAACACCTTTGTTACTGCTCCCATTCCCCATGGGATGGACGTAGAGACCTAAAATTCATTCCAGATACACAATATAACCATCCCTCCCAAACAGTGGTCACAAATCAGTCCAAATGTGTGGTAGTGGGCACATCTGCTATATTGAGATAATCCATCCCACCTCACAGGTGTGCCACATCAGGATGCTGATCTGACATCATGAGTAGTGCACAGGTGTACCTCAGACTGCCCACAACAAAAGGCCACCCTGGAATGTGCAGTTTTTTGCGCTATTGGGGGTCTGGGGACCCAGAACCGGTCAGTATCTGGTGTGACCACCATTTGCCTCATGCAGTGCAACACATCGTCGCATGGAGTCCATCAGATTGTCAATTGTGGCCTGTGGAATGTTGGTCCACTCCACTTCAATGGCTGTGCGAGGTTGTTGGATATTCGTGGGAACTGGTACACGCTGTCGTATACGCCGGTCAAGCACATCCCGAACATGCTCAATGGGTGACATGTCCGGTGAGTATGCTGGCCATGCAAGAACTGGGACATTCTCAGCTGCCATCTGCCCTGAACAATGTGAACCATGATTCATCCGTGAAGCGCACACCTCTCCAACGTGTCAGACGCCATCGAATGTGAGCATTTGCCCACACATGTCTGTTACGGCGACGAGCTGGAGTCAGGTCAAGACCCCGATGAGGACGACGGGCATGCAGTTGAGCGTCCCTGAGACGGTTTCTGACAGTTTGTGCAGAAATTGTTTGGTTGTGCAAACCAATTGTTCCAGCAGCTGTCTGGGTGGCTGGTCTCAGACGATCTTGGAGGTGAACCTGCTGGATGTGGAGGTCCTGGGCTGGTGTGGTTACACGAGGTCTGCGGTTGTGAGGCCGGTTGGATGTGCTGCCATATTCTCTGACACGCCTGTGGAGACGGCTTATGGTTGAGAAATGAACATTCAATGCACGGGCGACAGATCTGGTTGACATTCCTGCTGTCAGCATGCCAATTGCACGCTCCCTCATTGCTTGTGGCATCTGTGGCATTTTGCTGTGAGACAAAACTGCACATTCCAGGGTGGCCTTTTGTTGTGGGCAGTCTGAGGTACACCTGTGCACTACTCATGATGTCAGATCAGCATCCTGATGTGGCACACCTGTGAGGTGGGATGGATTATCTCAATATAGCAGATGTGCCCACTACCACACATTTGGACTGATTTGTGACCACTGTTTGGGAGGGATGGTTATATTGTGTATCTGGAATGAATTTTAGGTCTCTACGTCCATCCCATGGGGAATGGGAGCAGTAACAAAGGTGTTGCGTTTATATTTTTGTTGAGTGTAGTTGGTCATTATAAGAAGTGTTTGTGAACTAAACATCAAGAATGTGGGATACTGTTTGTCCGTGATTTGGAGAGCCCAGTTCGTGCTCCCGACACAGGGAAAACCAATTCTACAGGGGAGGCCTACCTTGGCCTTGTGCAGGTAAAGCCAAAGGGAAGATATGTTTCACCATATTTTCTAGTCTTTGGCTTGGAAGGCAGTTGGTTTGGAAACATATTTGGCGATGTTTCATACCCTGCTTTGCGTATGTGTGGAAGCCCCGCCAAAAACCTGTCCATTATGCTACCATGCCCCCCCCCTGCAATGGCTCTGCACCCCCCCCCCCTCCCCAGGGGGTGGGCCACACACTTTGGGAACCTCTTCTTAAGTCTTAAGTCATGACACACTTCTCTCCCCAACATAAGTTGCCAATATATGTTAAAAGTATTGGTATTGGATTGATACCAAAATATACTGCACAGCACTACAGACAGGATGAGAGTGCAGGAATGTCTTAAAGACATAAAGACCTGGATGGCCACTAACTTTCTGCTTCTTAATTCAGGTCAAACTGAGGTTATTGTAGTCGGCCCTGAAAAGCCTAGAAATATGGTATCTAACCAGATTCTTACTCTGGATGGCATTACCTTGGCCTCCAGTAACACTGTGAGGAACCTTGGAGTCATTTTTGACCAGGACATGTCCTTCAACGCACATATTAAACAAATATGTAAGACTGCTTTCTTCCATTTGCACAACATCTCTAAAGTTAGAAATATCCTGTCTCAGAGTGACGCTGCATGCATTTATTACTTCCAGGCTGCACGACTGTAATTCATTATTATCAGGATGTCCTAAAAACTCCCTGAAAAGCCTTCAGCTAATCCAAAATGCTGCAGCAAGAGTCCTGACAGGGACTAGAAAGAGAGAGCATATTTCTCCTGTTTTGGCTTCCCTTCATTGGCTTCCTGTTAAATCCAGAATTCAAAATCCTGCTCCTCACATACAAAGTCTTAAATAATCAGGCCACATCTTATCTTAATGACCTTGTAGTACCATATCACCCTATTAGAGCACTTCGCTCTCGCTCTGCAGGCCTACTTGTTGTTCCTAGAGTATTTAAAAGTAGAATGGGAGGGAGAGCCTTCAGTTTTCAGGCCCCTCTTCTGTGGAACCAGCTTCCAGTTTGGATTCAGGAGACAGACACTATCTCTACTTTCAAGATTAGGCTTAAAACTTTCCTTTTTGCTAAAGCATATAGTTAGGGCTGGACCAGGTGACCCTGAATCCTCCCTTAGTTATGCTGCAATAGACATAGGCTGCCGGGGAATTCCCATGATGCGTTGGCATTGAGTTTTTCCTTTCCAGTCACCTTTCTCACTCACTATGTATTAACAGACCTCTCTGCATTGAATCATATCTGTTATTAATCTCTGTCTCTCTTCCACAGCATGTCTTTATCCTGTCTCCTTCTCTCACCCCAACCGGTGGCAGAAGATGGCCCCGCCCCTCCCTGAGCCTGGTTCTGCTGGAGGTTTCTTCCTGTTAAAAGGGAGTTTTTCCTTCCCACTGTCGCCAAAGTGCTGCTCATAGGGGGTCATATGATTGTTGGGTTTTTCTCTGTATCTATGAAGCGCCTTGAGGCGACTTTTGTTGTGATTTGGCGCTATATAAATAAAATTGAATTGAATTGAAGAGAGGTTAGATTTAAAGGTAAGGACTGCTCAGTGACGTTTGATAAACTGCAAATTTAAAGCTTCCATGTGACGTCATAATTTTAATCACATATGATGTGTTTTGATAAATTATGTATTTTCATTTTGCAAAACAAACAAAGCTATACTAATTTTGTGTTATTCAACTGTTGCATTAAATTACTGCATTAATGTAGTGAACAAGCTTTAAGCTGATGACGCTTGGGTTCATTCAGTGAATTCCAACTTTGTACTACCTTGTGTCAGTGTAAGGGATGGATATCAGCCAAGATAGCTTGTGAAACTGCTTACATCGTGTTGAATTCAGTTGTGTAAATCCACAAAAAGCAGGTCAGCTGATAACAGCGACACGGAAAACCTACTGAAGCTTACATGAAAAATGACTGTGATTCTTTTCCCTATGCTGAGCTACTGCACAGATCTCAGGGTTCCCCCACCTGCTGAATCCCACTCTAACTCTTGACTCATTGTACTGTTTAGGTGTGGAGACAAAGTCACCGTCTACAATGTGGGCGACAGAAAATAGCTATTTGTTTAAAAGTCTGTAAAGTCTGTACTTTTGCCACCTCTGAACATAACAACAACCAGTGGCTACTTTCAGCCATGTTTCACATCTGTATTGGCTTGTTGTAAGCCTGTTTGCTGGCTTGTTTGCAAACTTCTATATAATTATCAATTATAATTAGGGTTTAGGGTTAAACAGAACAAATGCAATGATGGAGTACTCAAGAGCTCCAAATGAGAAATGTTTTTTCTATGATGTATTAAGCACTTATCACTATTTCTGACACGCTGAACTTAATTTAAAGAAAAGAGTGCAAGAGGCTTTCATTTATATCATTTTATTTTTTCCATTTATTAGGCTAGGATAAGACCATAGTCCCCCGTTTATCAGGTAGGGAATTTTGCTCCCCTGTCACACCTGATCATAAGTGATAATGAGAAAACATACTGGATGCTTTAATTTGGTTTTCATTTACAGGCCTCCCCAACCTGCATGCACCCATGTGATTACAAATACAGAAAAACCCTGATTAACCGTACTCTCTTCAGCGATCCTGCACACAGTCATTATGCCTCCAAAGAAAGGCAGCACCCACCATCTGAGGCAAACAGAAGGAGCCACAACTGAAAAACTAAGGTATGGAAATGACAACTTTCTACGCAGACAACCTCAAATATTACTGTCGGACTGCCTCTTACTCTTACTGCCTTTTTATGATTACAAATGCTACAGAAACAGAAAATATATTTCCCTCCACAATACAAAGTAATTTGTGTAAAGGCATAACAGTATCATCGATATCTTCACTCTCTCTATTAGGTAGAAATATGATTTTATGTCTGTAGTTGATTAATGTCAAGAGATTTTCACATTCATCAAAGAACGCTGAATGACAAATTTTGCTATAAAAATCCGATATATATTTATATCATACTGTAAAGAAAGCAGAAAATATGGCAAACATTTAATTTAATTGTAGAACAGCAAAGTATAATTTAATATTAGCAAGAGAAATTCTCAGCTGACATCTCACCTGCAGTTCTTTGTAGAGACATTCCAGCTCAGCTGTAGAAGACATGTTGTGGTGGTGCGGAAGAAGAGGAAGAGAAGGCTCCAGACTGTTGCTCCTCAGTCTCTCCAGCTGGTTGCTCAGCTCCTCTACCCTCGCCACAGCCACGAGCAGCTCTGTCTGCTTCTGATGGAAAAGGCTGGTCATCTGCTCGATCTCCTCCACTGCAACACAATCATATCATTGCAGTCCTTAATTGATCCTGGTGTCATCCCGCAGTACCCTGCACTACTTATTTAAAGATAACCATTACACTCATTTTCAGTTTGAATAGGTTTTTTTAAAACCTTGTACTGGACATACTCTCTTGCTGTGGATGAAAGTACAGACATGATGGACATTGCACGGCTGGCCATCTTCATCCGTGGAGTGGAAATATTGGACATTAAATCGATGCACGGGACAACGACAGGAAAAGACATTTTTGAAAACGCATGTCAAAGTGTGACCGACATGAAACTGCCCTGGGACAAACTTGTTGGACTTACAACAGATGGAGCGCCGGTGTTGTGCGGTGAAAAAAAGTGGACTCGTCGGCAGGATGAGAGTAAAGATGCGCAAGGAGGAGAAATGTACCGGTGAGTTAACAGCATATCACTGCATCACACACCAGGAAAGGCTGTGTGGTAGAGTCCTAAAAATGGAGCATGTAATGATCACCGAGTTAAAGGTTTGAATCACCGTCAATTTCAGTCTTTTATGTAGGAAATAGATTCAGAGCTTGCTGACATTCCTTATCATACAGAGGTCCGTTGGCTGAGTTGGGGAAAAGTTCTCAATAGAGTTTTTGAGCTCGGCAAGGAAATCTGTCAGTTCATGGACACGGCATGTATGATGCAGTGAAGGCATTTGAAGTGAAGCAGTCACAAATGCACCAGTGCAACTTGCCTCATGTCAGGTTTATATTGTTGATTGTCATTTATGCTTAGCAATATTTAACCATATATGCTTAGAGGTGTATAATCGATTGTGTAGTGATACGATGTGTGATCCTTAGGAGTCTGCAAAGACTTCCAGAGTGTTCTGGCATTCACACCACATCCTGGGAGCATGGGAGAGGGCGTACCTTCTCTTGTTGTTTTATGGTAGGATAAACGTAGCCATGTCAGTTTTAGTCTAAGTGCCTTTTGTTTAGATGGACTGCTGGACTTACAGACCAGCAGGTTTAGGGAAGTCATTTATGGGGTCACACACTGACCCCACACACACACACACATACTTACACAACGCACAGGCAAGGTACTCTTTGTGTGTATGTATACGTCATGTGTTAATGAACCTATGTGTATTCATGTGAGCTCAATAAAGGAACAATGTTATGGGGGAGCGGACGAGAGCGACTGGGGTCAAGCGAAGGAACGGCGCTTGTCGTGGTTCTCTCCCTCATGCATGAGTAACACGAAGAACTTTGCCTACTTGTGTCTTGCTTTTGCTGTGTAATCAAATTGTCTTGAACGTTCCAGCAAATAGGTTCAAACTACAAACCTATCACCTCACTTTCCCTGTTGCCAAGTAATGTTGAACCAAGTCGGCGCACTTTGCTGATAAACTGAGCGCACTGCGCACTGAGTATGCCCGGCGCTTTGGTGACTTTGAAGCACAAAAAGAGAATTTCGAGCTGCTTTGCAACCCATTTATGTGGAAACTGCACCTGTGCAGATTCAGATGGAGCTGCAGTGTAATGATACACTCAAGGCAAAGTACCACACTGAATGGCCCGCACAGTTTATTAGTTCCATTCCTGAAGCAACGCCTCAGCTACATGCGGCTCCAACCTTGTGTTTGCTTTCATTTATTTTTTCTGGGGTTTTGGCAGCATGTTCATATTTCTAACTTGCATAATTTTGACAGGATATATTTTTATGAAGAGCAAAATATTTAAAGTTTATTTTTTTCTGGAATAATATTCCTGTCTGTTTTTATTCATATTTATGTTTAAAAAACATTGTTTTAGTGTTCAATAAATGTTTATCTTGTTTGGCCCGCGACCTAAAGTGTGCCTTAAGTTTTGGCCCCCTGTGCAATTGAGTTTGACATCCCTGCTGTAAACCATAAAAGGTAGTATTCATTTTTTTAATCTGATGATGGTGTTTATATAGCAGTGTCGACGTGCTGTTTAGCATTCTTTTCTGTCATTTGAACACTGCGAGCAGTAGCTTCTTTGCTGTGGCATGCTGGGGTGCATGCATCAAAGAGAAGGACGCAAACAGACTGAACAAATTCAGGAAGGCCGAGTCTGTTTTTGGCATGAAGTTCGCCACGGAGGTGGTGATCTTTGACAAAATGCTTGCAAGACTGCAGGCAATCATGGACATGGACCCCCTCCATAACACACTGGACAATCTGAAGAGTAGTTTCAGCAACAGGTTCCTTCAACCTCGCCTGTCTGAGTTGTGGTACAGGTCTTTCCTTCCCGCTGCTATCAAACTCTTCAGTCAGGTCCACACATGTGGAACGGAACAAATCACATCTCAGTGCACCCTCTCATTTTTGTACACCATGACATATTTGCACATACTTGTCCTTTTATATTTATATTTATACCTATCTCTATATTTATCTTAACATTTATCTATCAATATCTCTGTTTCTGCACTCATTTTCTTTGAAACTGAATTTTCCTCTGAGATTAATAGTTTCTCTGATTCAGATTTACCACGTATATTCGGTTAAAATTTATGTAGTCAATTCCTATCAGAAAGCATTTTTCTACACATGGTTCTGGATGATGATTAGTAAAAGCACATATCCCTAATATGGTCATCTCAATCACACCATCATGAACAGTCACATTCTGTTTTACTTAAATTTGTCTTACACTTTACTTTGTTCTGTTTCCTGCTATTTTTGTGCCAGGCCAGTGTTCAGTTAGTCAGTCTCCTCAGTATATATACCGTCACAACAATCTTAAGCCAGACTGTACTCTTTGCAGTAAAGCTTTCCAGTAATTCCTAGTATTCCTTGTGTTGCCTACTACTATCCTAACTGATCTGATTTAGAGTATTTCATTGACTTTTCCTGTTGCTTGCGTTACTTGGATTGTTTGCAACTGATTTCTCATGTATGACCACGGCCTGTACTGGTATACCTGTCACAGCAGATGGCCCCGCCCCTCTCTGAGCCTGGTTCTACTGGAAGTTTCTTCCTGTTAAAAGGGAGTTTTTCCTCCCCACTGTTGCCAAAGTGCTGCTCATAAGCGGTCATTTGATTGTTGAGTTTTTCTCTGTATGTATTTTTGTAGGGTCTACCTTACAATATAAAGTGCCTTGAGGCGACTGTTGTTGTGATTTGGCGCTGTATAAAAGAAAATTGAATTGAATAACAACTTGGACGGTTGAATTTTATTTAGAGCCTCTTCTCCTTATACGTAACACCAGCTGCCTGTAAACCTTTTGTTTAAGAAGGGTAGCCAGTCAAAAGAAAGTTGACTTACACCACGAGTTTGGGATTGAAAATGAACAGTGGGGCGCCAGTACCTCTTCTTTAGCTTTTCTGATAGTCAGTGAACAGAAATATAGAGTTGGATATGAGAATATTAGCTCCCATTTAAAAAAATCCCAAGTTTATTTTAAAAAATACAAAAATTAGACTATTTATGAAACGAAAAATTTCTTAAATAGTTTTCTAATGTTTTTCCCATGTTGATGTTTGCCCCAAACTAATGTGCCAAACTTGTCGGTGCATTAGTGCTTCATATTGATTTTATACAATTAGGCCCAGGAATATGTGACACATAAAACAGTTCAAAACTAATGTTTTGGATAAGAATAAAGAAGCTCTGCAAAATGTTACAAAGCCTATGTAGTCGCATGGCTCACTGACCTAGTTTGCTATTACTTAGGCGTTTCTGTTCCACCTGACCCTTTAGGGCCCGGACTCGTCGCAGTTTGGCCTCCTGGTTATGCGCATTCTTCCTGAGCTGCCACAGCCGCTCCTGTTCTGACGCCTCCTGTTGCTGCTGCTGGTGATCCTGCAGTTTCAGGAACCGTAGCTGCTGCTCCTGCAAAACACAATGCTTTTCAGGTCTTTATCATATCATATCATGCTAAACAGCTACACCGATTTCTTCCTGATATACTTTAACTGGAAGACATGAAACATTGACTTTTTTATTTTTATTTGAATTTTATTGAATTTTATTTTTTATTTTATTTGTATTCTTTCACTTATTGTTGCATGTGTGTTGTTGCTGCCTGTGTTTGAGTAATTTCTGTAACTGTGAGACATCTGCTGCTGCCTATCTTGGCCAGGTCTCCCTTGAAAAAGAGGTTTTTAATCTCAATGGGATCTTCCTGGTTAAATAAAGGTTAATAAATAAATAATAAATTTACAGTACATCTTGTAAAATATATCTAGCCATTCATATGAGGTATAGAAGGCTTGTGTAGTCACAGTCGAATCATGTACATCACTTTAGTATGAACATTAGTCTCTGTTTGCACAGAGCTTTGTTTGGTATACTAGTCCAGGGGGCAAACGGAGTACAAGAAGTAGTTAATAAGCATCCATAGGCAACTGCAAGAGGTTATTGTGAACTGCATTTAAAATAGTATCAGCATCAATATAAGTGGTAACACCAGTAGTAGTAACAGTAGTAATAGTTGTGTATGGTGTGTTTTACCTTGGAGGCCAGCAGCTGCTGCTGAGCACTGATCTGCTGCTGCTGTCGGGTTGCCAGGTCGTGCAGCTCATTCAGCGTCATGTCCAGACAAGGAGCTGAAACCTGTAACGCAGATACAGTCAGAGTTCACTTTCACACAGACAGAAATACTAAAAGACACATTACACTGTCCAGCTGTCACAACCTTCATGCATTTTAAGGTGCAATGCACAACTTTCTGTTCAGCCATTTACGGCAGCGGTCCCCCGAGCCATGGACCGGTACCCGTCCATGAGTCGTTTGGTACCCGGCTGCGAGAGTTCAGGCTTGGATGTGAAATTCATGGTTTTCAGGGTTTTTGTCGGTTTTTAGCATTATTCTTTTTATCGTTTTTATCGTTAACTTGGTTTCTCTGGGTCTTTTCCCGTGCGTTATGAATAAATCTTCTTTTTTTTAGTATGGGTACTGGTTTTATTTTGTTGCATTTATCTGCGACACCTTAAAGGCCGGTCCATGAAAATGTTGTTGGACATAAACCGGTCCGTGGCACAAAAAAGTTTGGGGACTGCTGATCACAGAAACTCAAAATGCAATATCTATGAATGTGTTTGAAGGGATTCATGTTAGTTGGTAATAAAAATGTAAGCCAAGGCAAAACACACTGATTTATTTTTATCAAAATCACAGTAAAAGTCTCTCACCCCATTCTCCAGACATCTCTCCAACGAGGCTTTCACCTGGTTTCTCCTCATCATCTGATCTGCAGCCCTGGATCCAACTGGACACAAAACACAGTAAATACTAATGAAGAATTTAATCATTTTAGCCATGCTCTACTGCCTATCCAGTGTTGGTGCAGAAGATGGTCAGGATAAGCCAAGATTGACAACAATGTATATAAACACATAGTGAGTGAAAAAGGTGAATGACGATAAAATACTAGTGCATAATAATAAGCCCCCAGCAGCCTTAGTTACTCAGCAGTCAATTGCTGAGTAACTAAGGGAGGATTCAGGGTCACCTGGTCCAGCCCTAACTATATGCTTAGCAAAAAGGAAAGTTTGAAGCCTAATCTTGAAAGTAGAGATAGTGTCTGTCTCCCGAATCCAAACTGGAAGCTGCTTTCACAGAAGAGGGGCCTGAAAACTGAAGGCTCTGCCTGCCATTCTACTTTTAAATACTCTAGGTACAACAAGTAGTCCTGCAGTGCGAGAGCATAGTGCTCTAATCAGGTGATATGGTACTATAAGGTCATTAAGATGAGATGGGGCCTGATTATTCAAGGCCTTGTATGTGTCAAGATTCTGGGTCATTTGACCCAGCGTTCTTAGTTTTCCTGTGTTCCTGTGTCATGTTAAGTTCATTTGTTATTCTATGGGTCCTAAGTTGTTCAGGTTAATTTACTGGATTTCCTCTCGTGTCGTTATCCCCCTTTGTCTCCCTCTGTGTGGCCGTGTATATAGTGATGTGAGCTATTGTGTTTTGCTCATACTCCTTGTGCTCTGTGTTTTCCTCTTTCCATCATGTTCTCTCTCTCTCTGCTTCTCTCGGCTGTCTCTGTGTACTCTCTGTGTTATGTTTAAGGTCCGCGTCTTGGTGTCAGAATTTCGTGTCCTCCCCCACTCTGTTATGTGTAATTGTCCTCAGCTGTGTTCCCCGTGTGCTTCCACTTCCCTCGTTACCTTCTGTGTACTTATGTCAATGTCCCCCTCTGTTCTGTGTGGCGTCGTCCCCTCACTGTGTGTTTCCTCCGCGCTCCTATGTCCTTGTGTTTCCAGTGTAGCTCCCTCGTGTCTCTGGTTTTTGATTTGAGTTTCTTGTTTATAGCTCCTTGTGTTTAGTTTAGTACCTATGTGTTTTTCCAGCAATAAAGCTGCCGTTTTGAGTTCATCCCTCCCCGCGTATGACTCCTGTGTTTGGGTTCTATTTCCTGCCAGCCACACAGTGAACCATGACAGTATGTGAGGAGCAGGATTTTGAATTCCATTCTGGATTTAACAGGGAGCCAATGAAGGGAAGCCAAAACAGGAGAAATCTGTTTCTAGTCCCTGTCAGTACTCTTGCTGCAGCAATTTGGATTAGCTGAAGGCTTTTCAGGGAGTTTTAGGACATCCTGACAATAACAAATTACACTAGTCCAGCCTGGAAGTAATAAATGCATGAACCTTTCAGCATCCCTCTGAGACTCTTTAAGGGCCAAGTACAATAAGCTCAGTTTCATCTGAATTTGGAAGCAGAAAACTAGTTGTCATCCAGGTTTTTATGTCTTTAATGCTGTCTTTAATACTTTGTATACTGCATGTAAAGAAGCATGTATAATCTAAACAGAATTGGTTCTAGCACTGAAGCCTGTGGAACTCCATAATTATCCTTAGTGTGTGAAGAGGACTCCCCATTTACGAGAAAAAATTGGAGTCTATTAAACACATAAAGACCTGGATGACCTCTAATTTTCTGCTTCTGAATTCAGATAAAACTGAGGTTATTGCACTTTGGCCTAAAAATCTTAGAAATTTGGTCTCTAACGAGGACTCCCTCGAAGAGATTCTGGCAAACCATCAGACGACTCAGGAGGGAAAAGCAGTGCTCCACCTGCAATGTGTATAGTGCGGGTGGAGCGCTGCTGACTTCTGACTGAAAACATAGTCGGGCATTGTAAGGAATACTTTGAGGACCTCCTTAATCCCACTGGCACGTCTTCTGTGGAGGAAGCAGAGTCTGAGGGGGACGACTAGCCTATCTCCGGGGGCGAGGTCACTGGGGCAGTTAAACAACTCCTTGGTGGCAGAGCCCCTGGGGTGGATGAGGTCCGCCCTGAGTTCCTGGAGGCTCTGGATGTTGTAGGGCTGTCTTTGTTGACATGCCTCTACAATGTTGTGTGTAGATCAGGGGTGGTTCCTCTGGATTGGCAGACCAGGGTGGTGATTCCCATCTTTAAGAACGGGGACCAAAGGGTGTGTCCAACTATAGGGGGCTCACACTCCTCAGCCTCTCTGGGAAAGTCTATGCCAGGGTGCTGGAAAGGAGAGTCCACCCGCTAGTCGAACCTCTGATACAGCATTAACAATGCGGTTTTCATCCTGGTCATGGAACACAGGATCAGCTCTTTACCCTCTCAAGGATACTTGAGGGTGCATGGGAACTTGCCCAACTAATCTACGTGTGTTTTGTGGACTGGGAGAAGACCGTGTCCTTCAGAGTGTCTTGTGAGAGGTGCTTCGGGAGTATGGGGTGTCTGGTCCATTGCTTCAGGCCATTCGATCCTTATACAACCGTTGCAAGAGCTTGGTCCGGATAGCCGGCAATAAGTCGGACTCATTCTTGGCCAGGGCTGCCCTTTGTCACCGATTCTGTTCATAATTTTTATTTGACAGAATTATGAGGTGGTGAACAGCTTTTAGTTGGGTGGTCTCAGAATCTCATCTCTGCTTTTCACAGATGATGTGGTTCTGTTGGCTTCATCGGATGATGGCCTCCAGGTCACACTGGAACAGTTCGCAGTTGAGTGTGAAGTGGTGAGAATGAGGATCAGCACCTCCAAATCTGAAGCCATGGTCCTCAGCCAGAAAAGGGTGGAGTGCCCACTCTGGGTCAGTGACGAGTTCCTGCCCCAAGTGCAGGCATTTAGGTATCTCGGGGTCTTGTTCACGGGTGACGGGAAAAGGAAGCGAGAGATCAACAGATGGATTAGTGATGCGGACACTAAACTGATCTGTCGTGGTGAAGAGAGAGCTGAGTTTAAAAGCGAAGCTCTTGATTTACCGGTCGATCTACATCCCTTATGTACCACAAGATGTGGATAGTGACCGAAAGAACGAGATCACAGATACTCGTTCTGTGAGCCAGTCACCCTTCAGAGAAAGGGTGACTGGCCTCTCCCTTAGAGATAGGGTGAGAAGTTCTGCCATCTGGGAGGGGCTCAGAGTAGAGCCGCTGCTCCTCCACATCAAAAGGAGCCAGCTGAGGTGGTTTAGGCGTCTGATAAGGATGCCTCCTGGGTGAGGTGTTCTGGGCATGTCCCACCGGGAGGAGGCCCCGGGGCAGACCCAAGACATGCTGGAGAGATTATATCTCTCGGTTGGACTGGGAACGCCTTGGTGTTCCCCCAGACAAGCTGGAGGAGGTGGCTGGGGAGAGGGAGGTCTGGGCTTTTCTGCTTAGATTGCTGCCCTCGCGACCCGGCCCTGGATAAGCGAAAGAAGATGGATGGACGAACGAGTGAAAGCAAAGTAACCTACAAGATACACTGTGCTCATTCGGACCTTCAATAGTGCCAATATTTTCTGTATATACACTGTCAAGAGAATTAGAGGAACACTCACCTTTTTACTTTTCAAACACAAGCATCTGTACTTGTGAAAAATGTGAACAATGTGTGTTCTTTTGCCACCTCTGTATATCAACTAATAGATGGATAGAGGTATATCTGTATATTTACAAAGGGGATACACCAGTACTGCCACTCCACTGAGTTAACCACAGGATCCATACCTGCCATCAAAAGTGAGAGGATGGATACTGTCTATCAAATTCTTCATAATTAACATTCAATTGATTACTTATAATTATAAATTAGCTTAGACCTAAATGTTGTACCTAAATCATAACCTGTACTGTAGTTACGGCTGTTTGGACATTTTAATTTTTTCTTTTTAAATGTTATGAGTGCCAAATAGTACTGAGACTGTTCTGGTGGTGTGTGGTCCTTTATTAAATGGTAAATGGTAAATGGCCTGTATTTATATAGCGCTTTACTAGTCCCTAAGGACCCCAAAGCGCTTTACATATCCAGTCATCCACCCATTCACACACACATTCACACACTGGTGATGGCAGCTACATTGTAACCACAGCCACCCTGGGGCGCACTGACAGAGGCGAGGCTGCCGGACACTGGCGCCACCGGGCCCTCTGACCACCACCAGTAGGCAACAGGTGAAGTGTCTTGCCCAAGGACACAACGACCGAGACTGACCGAGCCGGGGCTCGAACCGGCAACCTTCCGATTACAAGGCGAACTCCTAACTCTTGAGCCACGATCGCCCCATAGTAAATAACATAGTATGTCAGTTTTTTAATTACCTTTAGCCATTAAATTTCTTTCTTACCTGATTCTCGTCCAGGTGCTCTTTGGTGACGGAGGAGATAACGTACCTCTCCCCTCTGCTGTCCTGATCGCTGCAACACCTCCAGCATCTGTTCTCCATCTCCAACAACACGTTCTGATTGATTGAAAAAAAGCATACAATGTTAAAGAATATAACATTAACCCTTTGTTACAAAAAGAGATGGAATTAATCAATCATGATATAATTACACTATAGGGCCAAAAACTATGTGTGAAACTATAGTTCTTATCACCTGACCTGAAAGTCACATTATGGCTACTTTTGAGATATAGCTACAACCATATCAGTGTTTGTGTATTTGAGGTTCACGTGAATGAATACCGCAATTCATTATTATTATTATTAGGTCACTACTAGCAGTTTGGATATCTACTTGACACAAGAAACTCACCTGAGCCTCTCAATATCTCAGCCAGATAGCAGTCAGACTCGCCAGGCTCCTTGCAGAGCTCCACCACATCTCTGCACAGTGTCTCTGGTGTGATGGGGACTTCACTAAAGTGTTGGTTATTGTTGCTGAGGTACACAGTTAGGAACATCTACAATTACAAAATACATTTTGGTAATAAGAATTCAGGGTTCACGTTCACGTTGTTTCAATAGACTACCTTTAAATTAGGAAGACTGTCATCAATGACAGTAGCTCACTTGAAAAGCAGGATGAGAGATCCGCGTCACTGATTTACAACTGTGAGCTTGTGTATTACTGGGTCTGTACCTTAAAATAATAAAGTACCTTGAGGCCAATTTTGTTGTGATTTGGTGCTATATAAACAAAACTGAAATTGAATTGAAAGGAACTGAGCATCAACAAAGCCTTTTTTATATTGTCATAAAATATAATTATTGCAAATTTTCTTAAAATATCGTGATATAATTTTGAGGCCATATCACCTCCTTCTATAAAGGAGGCACTCTAATCAGATGCCAGAACTACCTCAACTGTCCTCTTGCAATGTGGTTGAACGGTCTACTTCCTGCATGACCAAAAGCTTCACTCTGCTACTCAGACAACCCTTGGATGAGGTTCATTCTGCTACTCATGCTCATATGTTTTGGTTAGTACCCACTCATAAGCATAACCATAAGTAAAACTCAACCAGTAACATCATAAGATCGCCAACCTCACTTTCACAACAGACCTGTACAACATCCACAAACTTAAAATAGTTCCAAGGGCTGTCAGGTTTCCAATGTTCTGTTTAAAGTGTTACAACCAAAATCATTGGAATAGTCCGTTAACAGGCTGTGTTCAGTAAAACAGCATGCAACATAACAGTTTCACTGAAAACAAAACCTGCCCTTTTTACCTTTATTGCAGCTTTTGTGCTATTTACAACTATTACAGATATTTGTGGACAGAACTCCCATGATGCAATGAGCCATCTGTTACTCCAGCAGGGTAGGCCCACAGCCAGATTACTTCCCACAGCCTGCCAACCTGCGTGGATGCAGCACTCAGCACTTTTCAGCCTTTACTTATCCTGTGAACTAGGCACTAACCAACAACATGCTCAAAGGCTTATCAGAGCTTCTTCTAAAGGTTCCCATCCACAAAGCTGGTCTAAGGATTAAAATCTTCAACTTGACATCCCTGAGCTGGCTTTTCTCATTTTGCACAGCTCTTTCTGCCCTGATTTCTGTTTTATTCATTCCAGTCAATGTGGTCTGAAAAAAGCTCAAAAGAACAAAAACATATATGATGCATATGCCAACAAGATATAAAAAGGGAGGGACTGAGCATTCAAAAAAGACAAAACAGTATTTTAAGCTAAATGCTACTGCAATGGAGGTGGAGTCACACTCTTCTACCACAGAGTAAATATGAAGAGAAATGAAGCAAGTGTAACCTTAAAAGAAAAGCATGGAAATAGTGTTGTGCAGGTTAAGAGTGTCAGAATCATGAGTTTGAAGCTGGAAATCGAATGTCAGTGCTGAAGTTAGAAAGGCATGGTTGAAATGGTTTGGACATATATAGAGGAGGGATAGTGAATATACTGGACAAAGGATGTTTGAAGATGGAGCTTCAGGAGCCACCAACCTTCCAATTAGTAGATCACCTGCCCCACCTCCTGAGTTACAGCAACCCCCAAGAAGTTCATGGATAAAAGAGGGGGTGGTGTGACAGAAAAGGATGCCAGGGATAGTGTGAGATGAAGGCAGATGATATGCTGTGGCGACTGGTGACGGGAACAGCCAAAAGAAGAAAAAGAACAAGTCCAACCATGTTGTGGCTTACCATGTTTTTGAAAATTGTATATAGTGACCTAATTAACAATAAGATCACTATATCATTATTGGTAATAATATTATCATCTACTATTGATAAGGATAAATATAAATATACTAGTATTCATTTTGCAAACATGTGTGTAAGTTTTCTAAGTCAGTCAGGCTTTCATTTGTTTGTACTCACATTTGTAAAGTTGTTTGTGAAGTACAAATCAGCTATACAAATATTGATAAAATTTGGGTTTGTGCATGAAAGTTTCAATGCATGATTTATGCACACTGTTTGTGAATAAGGGCCAATGTATGCTTGTGCCATCATTGTGGTGGAGGCGTGGTCCCTGGCTCAGCTGCAGGGGGAGGGATGGCGCAGTGAGCTCAAGGGGCAGGGCCAGGGAGGCTGGAGGGCCAGGTGGAAATAATCAACCAAACAAGGTTTCTCCCTTCACATAGCGAGGTCGGACACGAGAGGAGAAGTGTGCGGGCGGGTTGAAAGCTGGCTGGTGTGTGTGCCGAACCAGGGAATTAATACGAGTGCACAATCAATTTAGGGGAAAAAACAGTTACACAATCGAAAGAACGGCGTGTCGGTCACGGCCCTTTACAGTGGTGCCGAAACTCAGCTGGTATGCCAGACTCACATCGCTCAGGCTCCGACACCCTCCACCGGTTCAGGAGGTACTACAGCGTCCCGGTAAGGAGTCATGGGGGTATGCGCCATGCTTTGGGGGACACGGTCTGCACGCAGAGCCTTATGCACCAAAGCTTGGTTCGCCCCGGGGCATTGCTGAAAGCGGAGTGGGTGAAATGTGTTCATGGTGATATTCACAAGTATCCCAAAGTGCCGCTGATATTGAAATCCAAGGGCAAAACACACAGTTACCCCGCGCCTGTCCCCTAATTCCGGGTACGAATTGAACAGCGTTTAATAACGTGTTGGGGGCAGTATACGGGGAGGCAATCACGGCAATCATGTGCTCAGTGGCGACGTCCGTCACTGATTCCGGGGGCAGAGGGTCTTTGACCAAGTGATAGAAATTGATGATCACGTGGTGCGCCCTGAAGCCGTGTGGACCTAGCCGCTCTTTGTATCATTAAAAGAGGCTTTATCGAGTGAGTCGTGACACTCGCACAAAGGAGACATGGGCAAAGGCCTCCACCTGTAAAACCATTCCTGTTTTAGGTCTGTCTCATTGTTGGCGTGCACAGGTTAGTAATTTCATTAACACCAAAGCAGCTGAAACCAATTTACAACCCTCTTTGTTGTTACAGTACTTGGCCTGGTTAAGGTGTAACAGGAGAAAACGGTATTAGTTCATCTTGGGGGGAACACAAGTATGTGAGCCAAATGTCACTGAGTCATCCAAAAAGGTCTTGAAACAGTTTACTCAAAACCACAAATACAGTTGACCGAAATGAGAGCTCAACTGCAAATATACAAAGGGATAAATTACTGGGCACATGGATGTGACATTCAGTCTTATTGATAATTTCTGACAAATCAGTGGGTACTTCAGTCCACACAGTTTACCTTTTTAGTCACTAACCTGAGGATTGCTTGTCAGAGATTCTATAGGAATATTACCTGAAACATGACTAAAACAATAACTTTCATATATGCAACATTCAATCTTCTTGGTTTTTTTAATTTGTTCATGTGCTTTCTATTTTTTCTGCAAGACAGTAGTGTGAGGAAAAGATGAGAAAACTAAAATGTCTCATGTGGATATAACTGAGAAAAAGTGACTACCATAGAGAATCTGGACTTCAGGCTTTGAAACAAGTCCACAGTATCACCATGACAGAGCTAAAATGGGCAGTTCCAAGCTTGCCAATGATTGGGCACCATGAGGTCACACATGAGTGTAATTTTTTTCAAATTAAATAAAAGAATCTTTTCACTTTAGTCCTAATTACTATAAGAAAGGTTGCTAAGGGCGTTGTTCATTTTGGTCTCGTTCAGTCAAACTGTAAGATTACTCTGCTCAGCAAATGTAAATGAACATTGTCAGAAAGAAAAGTGTAATTTTCTATTTAGCCCCAATCATTTCTCCTGGCCTTTTAGCTCTTAAGAACGATTTTGTTTTATGTTATTGCAGGCTACAGTAGCTGTTCTTGTCAACAGAAAATGGAAATACTCAAGAAATTTAAGTTGCAATAGTGTTAGAAATAATAAAACCAACAAAGGCTCTAACTGAACCAGTGAATGACTCTGAAAGAGATTTAATGGTCTCAGTGAGAAGCCGTCAACCAGCCTGCCTACTGTCCTACATAAAGAAAACTGGAGCAATGCCGTCTTCCTTCAGGTTCAGACAAAGTGGGCCACTGTCATCAGTCACTCAGCTGAGGTCGACCAGGAAACACTGCAGCCAATCAGAGATGATGGAGGAAAGAAGGTTTCTCTTGGGAGTCTCTTGTCATTGGTACCACTGATTCCTGAACATCAACAGATCCTAAAAACAGACTACATTTGTGAGTACGTGCACTTTTTTCACCTCAGTCACCTTTAGTTTCACTTGTAGCTCTGATTAAAATGGGTAACATAAATAGTCAGCTGAGATGAGTAACACTTCACACCAGGCATTTCCATAAATGTCTGCCCAGAAGCACCAGCTATCAATCGTTGCAACCTGTTGTTTGTGAGCAAAACATGTAATAGACACACCGGTCCACTGTGACCATTTCACGCTTTCTCTCCAAAAGTGAAATGGGCATGCATGCTGAAGTTACAGTACCAGCAGGAGGAGATGATATAATCAAGTTGTCTATTTTCTTCCACATTCCAATAAAAATGTACATGTGGCCTGTTAGGTTGGACACTGAATTATCATTAACATCTTTACCATCATAATGCCTTGTTTTCAGCAGCACTAAATTTTGCATCGAAGCACAAACTTCAGAATGCTGACATGCTTGCTCTTCTTCACTGCAGCCATTACATGCTCTTTCAAAGGCATACAGACACACAAACTCTCTCATTCACTAGAACACATAAACAAGCGAACACAGACACTTGCACAAAAACACAAACACGACACACACACCAAATCTGTCATCTTGCAGTTAAAACACTGTAAAAAATCCTTCCAACAAGACAGTACAGGCTGTTTGATTTTATACCACCACAACATCATTAATTTCAATCATAGAGGAAAAAACCCTGTGAACTCCTGGAAACACTGCTGCATTATAAGCACCCATAGTAGCTGAAAGTGGAAACATGTGAAAGCGAGCTGAAATATTAAAAAGCCCCGAAGAGTGAACCTGCTAGTCAACAGGCGGAGAGCCTTAAAGTCCTGTGGCCTCAGCTCCTAATCCAGCCAGGAATTAGAGCTGCATCACGCTGCTTAATACTACCACAACCCCCACTGCTGTATGGGATGAAATTAACGATCCATCTACTGTCTGCAAGAGGTCAACAGCTTCGTCTTAACAATGATCAAAATGGAGTCGCCTCGTAATCCTGTTATTGACTTGCCAACAACTGAGACGTCACAACAGAAGCAGACAAACACACATGGATACATATAGTTCAGCTTTAATCAACAAAAGAAATGTATTACATAATTTTAGCAAATTAAAATCATTTTAAGCTGTTTTTGTTGCTACTCAGATTACAACTGCAAACTCAACATTTTTATTTTATTTTTGTTTAATACTGGTGCTGATGTAGATATCTATGAAAGCACCAATCACTACAAATGTGACAGTTAATAAATCTAAACATTTAACACAGTAGATCACTGATTTAATTAAATAATTTGATTATTATAATTAACAGGACAAATTAGGAAACTCTGTCAAATAATCCTGAGATCAGAAGCTCAAAGCTTAAAAATTAGAACTGAAGCTAATTTGAAACATTATCAGACAAGACCGGGGAAAAGCCAAAGGTCAAAGAATAGTGGTTTTGATCTCAGCATGCATTATTTATAACAGAGTGTTAAATCACAACCAAACTGACTGAAAACACATTTCACTGTCAGTGTGCCGACTGTTTTCATTCCCGCATTCAGTATCCATCCTATTTCTGCTCAGGGCAACATGCTGACAGCTGCCACACTGCAGGTCACATCCCAAATGTTTTGTAGGCACTGTGGAGGGCTGTAGCCATATGGCTACCAGCATCACATGACATACCAATATTGGATAAACAATACACACGACCCCATTGTCTAGGACGCTACCACAGTGAGCAGTATAAACGCAGAATGCTTCCATACATCTATTGTTAACATTGTCTTCTGATTGACTGGCATTGTTTTGTTAGATTATATTAGGATATGTCCCACCTACTCACTAATCATCTATAAAGTCATAGCTTTTGATAAAGTGTATGTTATGATGCTATTGGTGTCTGTAACCCACCAAGTAATTTTATTAGCCTACCTACCAACTTATAATATTACACTACACACTATTAATTAAATCTACCTACCTAGTAACATCTGTCATCAGCAGTGTTTAGCATTGTTTGCGCTTATAAACATGCAGTGTGTGTATATATGTATACATATATAGTTGAGCTTCACATCAGCTCAAAGCAGTCTGGCCATTTTCCTCTGACCTCTGGCATCAACAAGGGATATTACACCAGAGGTCTGCTGCTCGCTGGATACTTTCTGTTTTTCAGACCATTTTCTTTAAACCTAAACATAATCCCAGGAGTTTCTGGAAATGCTCATGCTAGTTCGTCTGGCACCAACAACCATGCAGTGTCACTTAAATCACCTTTCCTCCCTACTCTATCTCTCAGTTTGGACTTCAGCCACTTGTCCATGTCTACATACCTAAATAGATAAATGCACGGAGTTGCTGCCATCTGATTAGCTGATTATATACTTACATTTAAACACATTAGCATATTGGCCAACATATATGGTGAAAACCAATTTTCTTACTGATGTCTGTTAGAGGATGTCAACAAGAAGGTGACTTTTCTACATTTGAATGTTTAGCGCAATTTTATACTATACATTGAACAAGAAAGAAGGAAGTACTCTCACTGTCAAAATGCTTCTGCCTAAAGATGTAAACAAAGCCAGAGTGGGACAAGTCTGACTTTATTGGCACCTTTGAGACCTGAATATCAGCACCAGGGTGATGTTGTAAACTAACATGAAGGTTACAAATGCTTTAGCTCCTCATCGCCTAAGGAATATTAAATAAATAGTGTTCCCATATGACCTTGAATCGTGTGTGTGTGTTAGTGAGTGTGCTAGTGTTAATTTCTGGTCACTGTGGCAACAGTTACCAAGCAGCACAATGAGCTCCACTGAGCTCTGCCTGGAAGATTATGAGGATGCAGTTTAATGAATAGGGCGTGCTGCCTTTTTAAAGGCAGCTTTTATGTAACATTTAAGGCTTGCTTCACTATCCTGAATCACAAAAACTGGTCCTTTTATGCTTTTTTTTTCTCTCTCATATACACAAACATAGTATATGTGTATACTTTTATAGTGTTGGAGGTTTAAGTAGACAAGGACAAAGTCTTAGATACAAAGGTCAGCAAATGTTCAGGTAATCTCTATAGGCTGCTCTAAATGTTCTAAATCTGGTTTCTAAATTATATGTTTAATAATCTCTATTAATGTTATTACAGTTCTCCAAAACATTGTAAATCACAAAATGGTCAATTTAAATATACTGTAATAAATGAAAAACATATGCTTGTAAAGAAAACAAAATATTACCAAAAGTATCAGGTTGAACCTTTTATTTTAAACATAATATTATATTCCTTATCTTCTGCTGGAAAATACTGATGTCTCTTTTTTCCCCCATTGCAGTAAGGTTTTCCTCTCTGGTTAACAGATAATTTCTGTTTCCTGCTTTTTCTTACAGTCTGGACGTCAAAGTTAATATGGAAAACGAACAAAAAAAGACTGACAAAGGTTTTGTTTTGGGGTTTTTTGTTTTGTGAGCCACAGTAACTGTCTCAGCAGAAACAATACTGACAACTTCCACTATTTAAAAATAGAGCTTTGTGATTTTCTTGAACTCTTCTAACTGCAGTGGAAATGCTTTTAATTAAGATTTCTCCCACTTATTCTGAAATCATGTTTCAGCAGTGGTAGCGTATTAGCAGTCCGCTGGCAGTTAGTGGACACCCTGTCTACCTGCAGAGTGGGCCTGTTGTTGATGGGGGCAGTGTACAATGTGGTGTAACGGATCTGGGGCTACTCTTGCTTGTGGGTCTCTCTGTCAGGCTGCCAGAGAAGACGGCGTTAACATGCAAAAGAGCTCAAGTAAATCCAAGTGTTAACAACAATGACTGCTGTGTGTTGCATCTTTGGTGTTTCTTTTCACACGTCTCTCATTGCTGACACTCTCTGCCCTTGTTTCAGTTGTAAGGGTTCTTAAACAGCGGCTTTCTACTCAGCCTGAGCACTCAAAGCACTCATTCACTGATTCATCCGAGCACTTTTTTCTATGCTTAAGTGCTTTCTGTCTAACATTCACATTCCAATGGATGCATCAGTTAGTATCTGCAGACTGCAGCAGCCGGGGATGGAACCACCAACCTACAGATTGGTAGATGACCTGTTCTACCTCCTGAGCTGCAGCCACCCACTTGTCAACCAGTCAACATTTGTTCATTAACATCCAGAAACCTGTAGTTGTTGTGTTGGAGGACACATGGCTCTGAATGAGAGCATAGAAGCCCCACCCATCTGCTGTTCATTATGTTGTTAATGAGGGCAGCCAATCAAGTCGGCATAAGTAAAGTTGTACAAATCAGCTGACCAGGGGCTCGATTTGTTCCAGCGTTCTTGATCCTGTCTGGTTCAGTTATGAGCTAAGCAAACAGTCACATGTACACATACAGCACATACAACATGTCATTAACATGGAAGCTCTTCACTATGAGCGAAGTCAAAAAGTTCAAAATAAACTGTAGGTGGAGCACCATGAAAACGTAATCATAAATTGTCTTCACCCAGCTGAACATGGATATTTTAAGGAAGTTAACAAAGGTAACGTAGCTTAAGCTACAAAGAGCTCGACAGCCACAGCGCAAGCCAGCGGTCTGGGTAAGGTTTAAAAAGATCAAAGCAGTTAGAAGAGAAATGATAAAGATGAGTGAACAAGAGAAACAGGTCGATATCCTGCTGTCTGGTGAATTTACAGTGAGACTAGAAAATGATGCAAGTACCTGACACTACCACTCATTTGCGGTTAATCAATGGTACATTGGTAGCAGAGCACTTTAGTTTAAGTTGTTTCGGTGACAGAATAGCCTGTAAACAATTTACAGAGTTCCGTAATATTTGGCATTGATAAAAAATTGATTTTTGTTTTTTGATTTGTTTTTTCAACTTGTCATTTTTATAAAAATAAAGATTATTTTGAAGTGTGAATCAAAAAAGCTACATTTAGCAGTATAGAGTAGGGCTGGGCCATATTATACCGTTCACGGTAATACCGGTATAATGTTAGGCAACGATAGGAAAATGAAATATCGCGATAGAATGGGAGTAAAACGCGCATGCGCAGTGCCTTTGTTTTCATACGCACATGGCCGATTGTTGAGTGAAACAGATGAACCAGAATTGGTTTGTAAAAATGGTGCAACTTCCGTGATGTGGAACTGGTTTGGTGTTTGTCCATCAGATACACAACAAAGCACATTTTTTTGCAGAACATGCAAGCGGCCGTTGTTATTGTCATATTTGTCGGACTAAGATGCTCTTAAATCTGGGAGTAATCTGGGTCCTAAACTCCGTATGCTTCAGGTCAAACAACACTGCAGCATCACTTAGAGTTAAAAACTGTCTAAATTCTTTCATCTTTAATAAAACGATCAGCATTGCTGCTTTACCAGGTGTAACTATAAAGTTTAACTTCCAGGCATCCATGAAAACAAAAGTTATTACATTTAACGGAGTTAGAAGTTAGCAGGAAGCTAGCGGAAGTTAGCTCGCTAGTTTCGCTAGTTACCTAAGCATGATATTGCATGTTCTGACTGAGAGATTTCTGAAAAAAATCAAACGTACAGCTCTGCTATCACTTCCAACATAAATGAAGACAGGAAACTAAACAGCAGTGACGTTTGTAGGGTTACTGAAGTTGGGCTAGCTGGTATATAATGATGTGCTACGTGATCGCTAGCGACACAGCTATGTTAGCATAACATAAACAGTGAAGCTGGAGGACGAACACTAACACTTTTCCACTTATAAAAGTTAACGTGAAGGTTCTTCATGGTTAGAGACAAATGCAATCGCATGACAGGATGCTGTAAACGGACCAAACTTCAGTCAGGAGAACAACTGAGATAATCCATCCACAATACGAGGTTAGTCATTAATATACTGCAGCAACATGGGAATAGAGCAGCTGCCAGAGAATTCAACATTAATGAATCAATGGTACAGAAGTGGAGGAAGCAAGAAGAATGAGTTTAATAAAGTTTGATTTATCTGACTGCTTTGTTTCGCTTAATGTGCCTTATAATCCCGTGCACCTTATGGTCCGAAAAATGCGTAATGCACACTGCAGTTTAATGTTGCAAAGCACCTCTTTTTAACTTCAGTGGATATTATACATGGTTATGCTCAGGATATGTCAGCCCATTTCTACTGGAAATGCCTTTTGGTTAAACTTTCAGCAAGGAATTTGCATTTGCACTGTTACATTTTTATAAAGCTTTAATGTACATAAAAACCAGCTTCTTGTTTAAGTGAAAATAAATGGAAGGTTGTCTTTTTGCGCTAGTAATGTTGTGGAGTTGTATTTTGTCTCGCATCAATTATATCGTCGGTTATATCGTTATCGCAAATTTTCAAATATATATCGTGATAAATATTTTTGGCCATATCGCCCTGCTCTAGTATAGAGTATAATATGTGTCACCTTTACACCTTTATTTAAGACAAGTTGTGAGTAAATTGGCTATTGTTTTATAAGAGCTTCCTCCAAACAACCTATGTAGAAATAATGAAGTCAAGAGTAGAAGTTACTGTCTATAGAACAATAAATGAGAAGTTCATCTCACCATTTCCTCATTGATAGAGTCTATAAAGTTCCTCTTTTGTCTGCCATCCATTAGTGTGCAACCCCCCCCCCCCCCCCCCCCATCATTAATGCAGATAACTGTAGCTGAAACACACTTAAATCCAACCAGTCAACGTGTCAGTTATCTGAATTTCAGTGAAATAATGACACTTTGGCTTTGGTGGTCAGTTCACATTACTTCAGATTTGCAGCCATGAGTGATTTCCAGACACGGGACACCAGTGAAGAGTGGGAAGTGTGACATGTGACAAGTACCAGAACACCACAGCCTGAAATGTCAAACTGTTCAGCAGAAGTAAGACTGAGGATGTAGCATGCACGAAAAGGTCAACACTTCTTTTTTCTTTTTTTATTCTCATAAACCAGAAGAGTACCATCATTCCACATGAAAACAATGGTGCAATGCAATGGTGTTAATCTATTATTAGCAGATCCACAGCTGCTCACATCTGGTTGTGACACTGGTTGGTGCAACAGAGAAGTCTGCTGTGTTTGAGTCACTGCAGACAGACACCAGACAACTTCAAATCCTCTGTGTCACCTGCAGTTGGTCCGTGATGAGAGGAACACGTAATCCCTATTCTGTCTGATTCCACCACACTGGCATCTGTTGTCTAACTGATCCTGTTTTTCTGTTTAAGCTTCCCCACATTGTATTCAGCAGATATCTGCTAGATACAATGTGAGGGGTTAAAATTATATATACTCTGTAACAGAGTACTGTAATACATTTAACAGTGAGTCATAGTAATGTTACTGATCAAGTTGCTTACAAGTTGATTTCAGTTTGTGTTGATCAAGGAGAAAATGTGAGAACACTTTACAATTTCTAAGGAGTGTGAATGTTAAAGAAAGTTACTTTAATTTTCATTGCATGACAGCAGGCACTGTGCAAACTGCACCCAACGCAAAGACACAATATCAACACAAAGCAAACCGCTAAGAACACTCCACCCATAGCCATGATTTAAAGCTGAACGTTTGCACATTAACACAAATTAAAACTACACCTAATATCGTTATTTTCAAACATAAATATACTGCGTGATTAAATATTAACTGTGTTATATGTAGTATTTATCATTACATTACAAAGTCGGAGGAAGCGAAGTACAACAAAAAATATTAATTTATAAAACATGACGTGTTATTTCGAGACACATTCTTAGTTAAAAATGCTTTCCAGGATTCCACGAAGATCTCAGTGCGTGGTCCTATAAATTTAATTCGTGATGCAGCTATGTAAGGATGTGTGGTAGAAAGTTGAACTCGGAGCTTCGCCCTCAGATGGTGGTGACAGTTGTGCATGAATGGGTCATTAAGGCAGAATGTGATTTTCCACTCACCGGCATCATGTTGGCAGGTCCCCGCTCTGTCGCATCCACTGCAGCTGAAACCATCAAAGCTTACACCGTCAACCTCCTCTGCTGCCCGCCTCTCTCTCTGCGCTTTACTGTCACATCACATCTATGTATATTTTTTTAGAGTTCACCTCCTGCTCGACCTGTTGCAATGGGCGGTACGGTGGGATGCCCTCTGGAGAAAAAAGGCAGGTCGCTTTCAGAGAGAACTACATGCAGCTGAAGGAGAGCAGCGTTTACACACCAGACTGCAGCTCTTGATGATCTGAGCAGAAAACAAAGCGCGGAGAGCCGAGCTGCTGCTCTCCTGCTGCGCTCCTAATCCTATCAGCTCCCAGCATCTCACTAACGAGGCTTGGTTTTGGAGTTACTCGATCGTTAAACAGGAACAGCACTTCCGGTCAAATCTTTTCAGAATTAAAGCGA